>NC_052155.1:83269637-84469637 GCF_902713615.1 Scyliorhinus canicula | reverse complement strand
GCGTACGCCTGCTGCTGAAAACCTCCCAAGGACTTCCTCCAGGTGTTCTTCCATTTTTTTCTGTAATGAGGACGTCGTCCAGGTAAATGGCGACTTGTGGTAGCCCTTGCAATATATTCTCCATTGTCCACTGGTAGCCCTTGCAATATATTCTCCATTGTCCGCTGGAATATCACACAAGCTGTCGATACCCCAAAGGGTAATCTTGTATACTGAAAAAGGCCCTTCAGGGTTTTTATCGTTGAGAATTTTTGGGACTCTTTTGTCCAGCTTCAGCTGTAGATATGCGTGGCTCATATCCAGCTTTGAGAATAGGAATCCTCCAGCCAGCTTTGCATACAAATCCTCAATCCGGGGAATTGGTATTTGTCCAGTTGTGAGTAGCGATTAATTGTTTGTTTGAAATCTCCACAAAGGCTGACTGAGCCGTTTAAGGATAGGTACCACCCACTCTGCAAACTGGACCGGTTTTATTATTCCCTTATGATTTCATCGTTTTAGTTCCATATCGACTTTCTGCCTTAATGCGAAGGGTACTGGTCGGGCCTTGTAGAATTTTGGGACTGCCTCTGGATCTACATGCAATGTCACCTTTGCTCCCTTTATTGTTCCGAGCCCTTCTCAGAAAACCTCTGGGTATCTGCACAGGAGTTCGCTCAGGCGGCTATTTTCCAGCTGGAAAATGTTTACCAAATCCAACTGGATCTCTTTTAGCCAGTTTCGTCCCAATAAGCTTGGCCCCATGCCTTCACTACCATTAAAGGCAGCCTAACCAGTTGCTCTCCATAAGTCACAGGTACATGTATTGTGCCCAACACGCTCAGTGGTTCCCCTGTGTATGTCCTCAGTTTTGCGGAGGTCCTGGTTAGGAATAAGGGTTGGAGTCCAGTGCAAATTTTAATGAATACTGTTTCACCTATCACTGATACAGCTGCTCCAGTGTCGACTTCCATCAGTGTGTGAAGTCCATTCAACCTTATGGATAATTTAATGGGTTTTGATTTCCCCATCGTTACACAATTTAGTTGGTCTTCGTCGGAGGAAGGTGGGGCTTCTAGGGTGTGCATTCTCCTGTACCCCGGCCTACATGGCCTTCTCCAAGATGATGGTTTTGGGCTTCTATTTCTCCTTTCTGTCTCCAATCTCTGGCAACTACAATATTTTGCTATGCCGTCTGTCTGGACACAATTTTCCGTTGCTTGGGAGAGCTTCTGCGAGTGGGCCTGGTTAACTTAGTATCCAAGTCGTTTATGAGGGTGGCTGTGCAGTTGTCTATCCCCCAGCGGTAGTTACTCAGTTTCACTGGTATGGGCATCTACCTTCATCAGAGTACCCTGTAACTCATGCGATCTGCTTTACACTTTTTCCAAGGACAAAGCCAGCTGCAATGCTTATTTGCAATCCAGTTCAGCCTCTGTTAACAGATGTTTCTGTATTGTTAGATTATTTATTCCACATACCAAACGGTCTCAGAGCACCTCATTTAGCATCAGGCCAAACTCGCAAGCCTCTGCTAATCGCCTTAATCTTGTTAAAAAGTTTGTAACTGACTCCCCAGTGTCTCGGAATGTTGAGTAAAACCGGTACCGTCGCAGGATCAGAGGTGGTTTAGGGTCAGAGTACTCTTTTACTAAATCCATCAATTCCTGGAAAGTTTTTGCATCCAGTGCCTCCGGAAAAGTGGGACTGCGCATAATGGCAAAGGATGCTGGCCCACACGTGGTCAGCACAATGACCCTTTGCTTTTCATGTGGAATTATATCATTTTCTCTAAATAAGTACTTCATCTGCTCTACGTATTGGGCCCAATCTTCCACTGCAGGGTCAAAAGAGTCCAACTTTCCAAATAAAGGCATTTTGCCTGTCAGTGGCTTACCCTCAATACGCAGCAGCTGTTGACAAGCAGGTTTCTTCAGGTTGTTCCGTTTTCCTCATTGCCACTGGAATACGTCCACGGAGGCAGAAGTCCCATCACCAGAATTCCTTTTATTTACAAACCCAACAGCTAAACAGCCATGACAATTCAGTCTGCTGTCTACACCACTCACTGTTATATACATAGAAAGGGGTTCCCTGATTGGGCCACTAATCAGGGAACTTGTATACTAATTGGCCAATCTCAAAGGCCTGGCCTAAGTCATGACAAGCAGCTTCGTTTGGGACACAGCTGGTTCTGGAACACAAGTCGTCAGTACTAATACGGGAATGTTTTCAGGCCCTTTGCTGTTTTCGGGGCAAGTGAGTTTTGAACAATATAATAAGTGATAATTACTTTTGAACAACCTCTTTGGCTCGGAAAAATTAAATTTAGCAGTGTGGGCTCTCATTCCCTGAAAAGAAAATTAATGCATATTTTTCAAAATAATTACCTTACTGTTTGTCTCTTTTATCTCTATACAGTACACAATCAATTCTGTGTTCCCCAAATTTTATTTTACTCTCTCTGCATCATTTAAATGCAATATAATATATATTTCCTGCGTTTTACTTCCTTTGTTGGACACTGTATGTCTCATTGATGACA
Source organism: Scyliorhinus canicula (assembly GCF_902713615.1). Lineage (NCBI taxonomy): Eukaryota > Metazoa > Chordata > Chondrichthyes > Carcharhiniformes > Scyliorhinidae > Scyliorhinus > Scyliorhinus canicula. The sequence goes on along the minus strand of NC_052155.1, from coordinate 84,467,113 downwards.
ATGTAATTTGATTGGTTGAAAACCTTTGCTCTTGCTCTTCCTATTCACTGCCATCATAGATGCCCTGCACAGGGTATCACATTGAAACAGGCATCAGATTGGTGGAAATCTCTGCTGACAAGTTTGCAGAGAATTTGTGGTCAGGTGAATGATAAGAACCATTCCTTCACCACGCAGTGCAAAATCTGGCCCTTTTTTAACCACAGGCCTCACGGTAGCATGGTGGTTAGCATCAATGCTTCACAGCTCCAGGGTCCCAGGTTCGATTCCCGGCTGGGTCACTGTCTGTGTGGAGTCTGCACGTCCTCCCCGTGTGTGCGTGGGTTTCCTCCGGGTGCTCCGGTTTCCTCCCACAGTCCAAAGATGTGCGGGTTAGGTGGATTGGCCATGCTAAATTGCCCGTAGTGTAAGGTTAATGGGGGGATTGTTGGGTTACGGGTATACGGGTTACGTGGGTTTAAGTAGGGTGATCATTGCTCGGCACAACATCGAGGGCCGAAGGGCCTGTTCTGTGCTGTACTGTTCTATGTTCTATAGGCAAAACATCATATGATTTACTATTCTCATAAGATGTACCTTGAAAGCTTTCACTGTCAATAGGCCAAATTTAATTTTTAACAAGAAATTTCCATTCTTATTGTTTCTGTTGCTACCATAAACACTTTTTGTAAATTAATTCACATCTCAATAAAGAAAATTATTTTGCACTTTTGCAGGATGAGCCTGTTGCACTTGGCAAACAGTGGACGAGAGAATCTGCTCAGGTCGCATACACCGCCCCAGCAGTTTCTTATTCACAGGAGTTGATGTACATCAATGGAAATACAAGCTATAATTACCATGGTTATGGAGGGCTGAGTGGTGGGAAGCAGAATCCACCTTCCTTACCAAGTGATGGTACTAACAGTGGTAGGTCTAATTAAATATCCATTAATGATTATCAGTAATATCTCAAATGATTTCAATATGAAAAGAAAATTCTTGCATAACCTTGCATTAGTTATATTCTTGATAATTGTATATTATTAAATATATATATTCCAAATACAATTACACAGAAGGCTGAGGACCTAAACTGAAGGAGGAGGCTTTAAAATCAGTGAATGAGCAAAGGGATTGAACATGTTTTGTCATGTTAATTCTGTGTTCAGCAGCTCAGACCAGGAAGCCAGAAGTCAACGTAAAGTCATTGGTTTTTAATGCAACAACATCGTCAAATTTATCCCTTGGACTCACTTAGCAGCTGTCAATGTTGTGAACTTTTTTCAACAATTACAGTAACTGAATACTGAGAATTCATCTTGGTTTTTGTCAAGTTTGTACAAAAATACCTAGAGCTAGCAATTGTCTATATGGATGAAGAATTTCCCTGATGTGATATTTAAAGATTTGCAGTACATTATCTGTGATTGCATATTGTGTTACAAATATTGCCAAAGGGATTGTGAGAATGTTGGGTACAAAAAACTGCTTGAAATTAAAGAGAGATGCATTTAGAAGAGCATCCATATATAATGTTTTATTTCTATTTCAAGGCCCAGCAGATCTCAGCGTGAAGAAGTCGCTTGCATCACACTCCGGATCCTCCAACATTAACAATTCCAAAACTCCACCAGCTCAGCTGAGTCCCACTGAAATAAATGCAGTACGGCAGCTTGTTGCAGGATATCGAGAATCAGCAGCCTTTTTACTCCGTTCTGCAGATGAGCTAGAAAACCTGATCTTACAGCAGAATTAATTCCCATTGAGCTACCCTCTTCACTGTTGATGTTTAGGTTTCTGGGACAGATACCTTTCTATAACTATACAGTACCATGGAATAATGGCTGTTGTAGTCTCCGATCATACCCCTGAATGTGAAACAACGTATTGGACCACCTCTGGTGTTTTATTAAGGAATCATCACAATTTTAGCATAAAGCTTCAATCGGTTCTATTTCATATTTTCTAATTGGAGTAACAAATGGAATATGACCACAAATGTTTAACCATCTTCAGTGACTGACCGCCAAGTAAAAACAACAGCATCAATATCGTCTTACGTTCCAAGTGCAATATTAGTTTAAGGTGCTACTAATAGTTTATTTTGGACAACTGCAGAGATAAAAATAATTTAAGGAGGCTTTATACCTGTGAAAAATAATTATGTTGTAGTAGATGCGGAGCAGAAGATGGGAATTTGGTGTTGGTTTTGGGGTGGTGATAATAGGTTAATTGGAGGGGTGGTAGCTAAGCCAATATAATTTATCATATTGAGTTTATGCTCCTCCTGTTATCTATCCCCATTTCACTCACATGTAAGTCTACCCAAGTGTTCAGGTAAAATAAATTCTGATATGGTGCCTGGATAAAATGCATCTGAAAACAAAATAGACAAGTTGTTTATTGGATTAATTTAAATCTGATGTTTGTTGGAAAATGAAAACATAAAACCTTGTGGGATGTATTTCACTGTAGGTTGTATATTTTGCAAGTAACAATCTGAAATCTTTGTACAGTTTAATTTTAGAGAATTCTATTGAGAGGATGTCTTGGGACACCTTTTACTGTGGGATGTATTTTGCTGTAGGTTGTATATTTTGCAAGTAACAATGTGAAATCTTTGTACAGATCCATTTTTCAGAATTCTATGAACAGAGGCCTGGAGACTTTTTTTGATGTGCAAAATGTGCAGTTCTCTGCAGTATTTTGTTGTTCCCTAAAGCCTGTACTGACCGGATGCAGTTCTCTCACAATTACTGTGGGTGTACTTAAATTCTGTCAATTATTTTATAAATTATTACTTATACATAAATTGATGTTAATTTCTGTTGTTTATGACCATTTTATCTGTAATTCTTGGGTAAATTGCTTTTGCTTTTCATGTCAGAATATAATTTAAATTTTGTATTTTTGCTGTGCACTTAGTGAAGAGGTATAGTGAGAATCCCTGTATAGTTTCTACACTTGTGAAATACTTAAAAATGGTCTCATTCATGTTGAATCTCATTTATGTTTTGATAATTGTGTTTAATGAATTGGTAACATTTTGAGTATATGTGAATTAGTGTTTTTCAATTTGTTAACAACTCCAGACTGTGATTGTGAACTGCGTTATGTGCACTTTGTTCTATAGTAATTGGACAGCACTGACATCTAAGCTTTTTGTAATGTTTATTTGATTGATTGATATACTGTTTAACAAAGTCAAAATGGTTGGTATTGTAGGTGAATATAAATGTGAGAAAACAGTCACTGCTATAATCCAAATATTTGTGGATTTTTCCTTCTACTGCAGCATATACCTCTTATTAGAAAGCTGGAACCAATAAATATTGAACAAAATTAGTTTTGAAACATCTTGAAAAATAATGCAAAAACATACTTGTAGTGGAATGCAAGTGCCTTTCTTTCCTTGTCGACACCTAATTCTAATGGATTCTAGCCACACATTTACTAGCAACATTATGCATTACCAGGAAGAGTTACTGTAGGCTATTATAGTCATTAGTAATATCAAGTGCTTACTGTTATTTTTTTTAAAAGAGTTCACACTCCTGCAGAGTAAGTTTAGTAGTAGGGAAGGAAATCAAGGGTTTTGGGATAAGGCGGAAAAGTGGAATTCAGGATTATTTTATCAATCAGACATGATCTCATTGAACGGCAAAGAAGACTGAACGGGCTGAATGGCCTACTTCTGCTCTTATGGTAGTTCTTTACAGAAGTTCTTACATCAGCTCATACATGGACTATTGTCACCAAGGCGAAAAACTGGGGGCTGCGTGGAATCCTTTAATGGATGGAACAATTTGCCCCACACTCTTCAATTCACTACGAACATGAATCCTGCTGATGGTAATGCCAGGCAGAAAATCAATCCAACATTGTCATTCCGAGTTCAACAAAAAATCTTCCATATACTAAATTACTGACAGACATCCTGGGCAAAATACCCCGCCGGGCAGAATAACGCTCGCAACACCGCATCTCCCCCAGTGGGAAGCCCCCATGGGTTTCGGGGAAAAGTAGTTGAAGTACTAAAAAGGCAATTAAGAGCCCTTTTAAGAATAAAATCTCTATTTCACACCAGCTTGTGGGTTACAAGCTGCCACTGCAACTCATCAGGCTGGAGACAACAAGTGCAAATCAGGAACTCATTAGAGTGAAATGACCTGGTTGTATAAAGGGTGAAACCCACAAGCCTGTGGCCAGCCATAATAAAGAGCTTAAGCTAACAGGAGCAGTCCTTTCAAGCCAAAATCACTGATTTCACTGGGGACAGCAACTTTGTGTAACTTGAATACCACTGAGGCTAACCTCACCTTATTGCCTCTGAGACTTTTCGAAGACATGCAGTCTACATATTATGAGGTTGGTTAGTCCTTTGAGGAGGCAGTCTCCAGAGTCCCTGAGCTCAGCAGACACACTGACTGAGGCGACAACAGCTGTTTTCTCCACAGTAAGTTTTACTTCCTTCACAGGATTTTTACAGGTTCAATGAGATATTGATTGTACCCTTTTGGCAAATAAGGTGCCATCAGATCAGTCAGTGTTTTTGTTAATCAAAGGTGCTTCCCCTCCTTTAACATGCAACTGGTATGTGACCACCACAAAAGGATAATGCAAGTGTTGCCAAATATCCAGGGAGCTACCATGACTTGTTCATCCTTCCCCAGTCTCGGGTTTCTGGGAGACAGTGGACAACCACAAGAACTGGCCGATGACCCCAATGTAGAGCCCCTCTACAGAGACACAGGAGAAATACAACAGGAGCCATGTTAATTCTAGGCCAACAATAGAACAAGCTGTCACTGCATGAGTCATCACCTCCAGGGATGAATCTGTGAACTGGATAACAGCCTTTCCATGTATCCCATCCATGCTGCAGCTCTTTCCTCTCGCTGGAATGTTTCCTGGAAACATTTATCATTGTGAGTCCTGCCAGGTTCCCTTTAAATATAAATCCTTCATTGCTGCTTTCGGCAGGTCAACCCACCTGCCCTCTCTGATTGATCAGAGAACCCACTAGTGGACTGATAATTGGTTTGTTCTGGGAAAGAGCAACCACAAGGTTCGTAAATCTGAGAGTTGGATTCCTGACCCAGAAACAGTCCCAGTATTCCATCAGAGCTAAGTGAGAAGATTCTGCCGATACTTTGGGGATGGAGAGAGAAAGAAACTTTGGCCCACCGTGTTTCCCCCTCCTGACTAAACCACTGCACAAATCAGAGTCTGTATAAACGGTATTGCTAAGCACTAAATGATAGTATGAGGCACAGGTCCCACCTCCAATCTCTCCTCTCCAAAATTCCTGAACGTGTTATTGTGTGCCAAATCTGTGAGCATCATTCCTGCAACTCCAGGTTTTCATCCCTGACATTCACACGGTTCTGGCCTTAACTATTCGGTCATAACTAGGACATCTGCTGTCATGGCTTCTCTTCCCGCCTCACCCCTCTATTGTTCCTTCCGGAGTCCTCTATCCAAAGACGTGCAGGTTAGGTGGATTGGCCATGCTAAATTGCCCTTAAGTGTCCAAAAAAAGGTTAGATGGGGTTAGTGCCGACTCGATGGGCCAAATGGCCTCCTTCTGTATTCTATGTTCTCTAACCAGATATCCTTCCATACTTTTCTCATCTACATGCTTCCTATTGTTAACATCATCCACAGCCATATGGTCAACATTCATATGTTCACCTTTCATATGTTCGCAATCTCAATGACATATTCGATCCTGAGTTGGACATGCAAGCCCATATCCTCTTCATCCTAAGAGCCATCTATTTCCACCTCAGTTACGATGCTTACCTCTGCCCTTGGCATCAGCGCATCTGCTGCTGAAACTCTAATCCATGCATTTATATCCTCCAGACTTCACGGTTCCAAAGCACTGTTGGCTGGGCTTCAATTCTCCACTGTCTAAAAACTGCTGACTCTATGTTATCTTGTGTCAAGTTTTGCTCAGTCATCAGCCTTATCCCTGCTGACTGACAGATCTGCGGACCTAGGTTGAAAACGTGCCACACATTCAATTAAAATCTGGAATTAAAAGTCTAATGATGTTCATTGTTGTAAAAACCCATCTGGTTCACTAATGTTTTTAAAGAATTTCATAGCATCTCAAATTTAAAATTCTCACCCCAATGAAATTCTTTCACGCTTTACACCTTCATAGATCAGTAAAGCCCACCACTTTGATATACCATTGGCGACATGCTGTTAGAAACCGTCCTGAGCCACACGCTCTGGAAATCTGAAAAACAGTAAAGGAAAAGACCAAATTATGCCACATCTGACTTGGTGTAATAATCACCTCTGTACAGAAATCCAACTTCCTGGCGGAAACAAAAGATAGGGGAAAAGGCACAACAGTTTATCAGCTCTCAAGACAGAATCATAAAATCATACAATGGTCACTGCAGAATGAGGCCATTTGGCTCATCTTGACGTCTCTTTGCAAGAGTAATTCACCTTGTCCCACTTCCCTGCCTTTTGAATGTAGCCCTGCAAATTTTTCCTCTTGAGATATGTTGCAATTCTCTTTTAAAAGTCAAGACTGAATCTGCCTCAGCCACATTGTTGGCAGTGCATTCCAGATTCTAACCTCTTGGTGCATAAAAGAAGCTTTTCCTCTGATGAGTACCTGATCCAGAGGATAAAGCCACATCAATGCAGAAAGGCAATTCGAGAGACTTGTATAATGTTGCTTGTGGCTTGAACCCAAGGTGCATTTGATTGAGGAAACCAATGGTTATGTTTTGAAGGTACAAATATGAGAGCTGCAAAAATATACATACCTTGGAAATGTTGAGACATGTATTTCAATAAATCAGAGTTTTCATTCTCCAAGTTTTAGGGCTGAATTTTAATAGCAAAAATTAAACGAGTAGGAATCAGAATGGAAACTATTATTTTTTTTAACTGAAATCAGACTCTGAGCCCTCACTTTTGGGTTTAATAGAGGCAGGATAAGGGGCAGGCACTCATCCCACTCCCAGTAGACGGGTCAGCAGTTTAGATACTTTAATGAGTCTAGAAGCCTTCGATTTAAAAACAGAAGCTGGAAATATTCAGCAGCACCCACAAAGCAAATAACTGAGTCAACGACAGAGCCTTGTCGAGACGATGAGGATGCCTTGACCGGCCAGCGATGGGTCCCATCCTGAGAACAAGGACCCCTGGGATGGAAGTCAAAACAACCGCTAACTGTTTCTTTTGGGTCGGCATAGTGGTTGGCGTTGCTGCCTCACAATGCCAGGGACCCGGCCTCAATTCCAACCTTGGGTGACTGTGTGGAGTTTGTACTTTCTCCCCGTCTCTGCGTGGGTTTCCTCTGGGTCTTCCGGTTTTCTCCCACAGTCCAAAGATGTGCAGGTTAGGTGGATTGGCCATGCTAAAATTACCTCTTAACGTCCAGGGATGTGTGGATTAGGTGGGGTCCCGGGGTTGCAGGGATAGGGTGGAATCCCTTAAGGGTTCTCTTTCAAAGGGTCGGTGCAGACTTGATGGGCTGAATGGCCTCCTGTACTGTGGGCACTCTATGATAACTTATATGAAGACTGGCAGCTCTATTGAAATGCAGCACCACTGGGGAGGCAGTGGCTGTTGCCAGTATGACACCCACCAAGGCCATAGGTCAGGGGTGGGCAAACTATGGCCCGCGGGCCGCATGCGGCCCGCCAAAGGTCTTTATGCGGCCCACCAAGTCATTAAAAAAAAAATTATAAAAAAATTTTTTTTTTTTTAAGGTTAATGGGGGGCTGTTGGGTTACTTACTGGTATTGGGTGGATACGTTGACTTGAGTAGGGTGATCATTGCTCGGCACAACGTCAAGGGCCGAAGCGCCTGTTCTGTGCTGTACTGTTCTATGTTCTATATGAGGCGCCCAGAATCATAACCGGGTGAAGTAATTATTTTACTTAATATACTATGCGGCCCTTTAAAATTGTGAATTTCTGAATGTGGCCCTTGCACGGAAAAGTTTGCCCACCCCTGCCTTAGATTGTTGCTGGATTTCAGACAGAGGTGATTGATTGCAGGATGAGGGTTGTGGGGGAGGGAAGTTACCAGCAAAGGTGAGGGGGTGGCTCTCTGTAGGTCTCCCTCTTCCCAATGCCAGGGCCCTTAATCAGGCAATGAGTGTCTTTGTACTCTGCCTATTGTAAACAGCCAGAGGAACATGTCGTTTGATTCAATTGGACAATCTTTGGGATGTGCAGCCTATGTACCTGAAATTGTACTGGCACTGAAATTCATACATGCCATTACTCAATTGTGTGGTAGGCAGAATGTAGTTTGTGGACTGACAGCTGCATCTTATTAGTGCAAAGTATCACTAGTGTCATCACTCCATAGAAGCTGCATGAAACAACTTATTTAACATGTTCAAATTTCGGAGCTATTTTGCCTTTCCAGCGTAATCCGAGGTAGACCAGGCACTTTTCTCTTATGGCAACGCCTTGTCCAATCAGAGTCAATTTACCAACCAATCAGCACCCCATTTTTCCTGTGGTATAAATTGTTGTAATCGTTTGAAATTAGGAATTCTTGCATTTATCCGGATCAGTGCAAGCTGAAAAGCTTCGGCAACATGTCTCTATTTTCAGCAATATTCAGGTTCTGTACTACCAAGCAACCTTCTGAAATGTCTATCCTGCTCCAAATCTTGATCTTTGAGCTCTTAATTACTCCAGTATTGGTGGTCATTCCTTCAGATGCCTCAGTCCTAAGACACGAAATTCCCCCTCTACCTTTCCACCTCTCTAATTCATGTTCCACCTTAAGCCACTTAAAATCTACCTTTTTGACCAAGCTTTTGAACATCTGCTCTAATATCTCCTTACTTGGCTCGGCATCATAGACTGCTACTAGTCATGGTTCCCCCCAAGGCATGCCACGTGCAGGTGATGGGTGTGAGCACACACTCAGCAGCCAGGCAGGAGTCAGACTATGGCACCAGAGCTCAGCACACAGCAAGTTATCGTCACCCTCCTGCCTTGTATATTGACTTTCCTGTTGATGAAGGGCGCTCCCGGACCACCAGGTACGCAAGGCAACATGCGTGCCATCTATCATCCTCTAGACGTGGGGCATCCTGGCGATGGTGGAGAATCCTGCTGCTCGGGCATTTTGATGGGCTTGGTCCAGGTCAAAATTTATATAGTCGACTGCACAGGGAAACAGGGCATCCACAACTTCACTTGTTAGTTGGAATATGCCACACATGTCCACACCCTGGAATGATATTGAGATGTAAAAGGGTGGCACGATAGCACAGTGGTTAGTACTGTTGCCTCACAGTGCCAGGGACCCAGTTTAGATTCTGACCTTGGGTGACCTGTGGACTTTGCATGTTCTCCCAGTGTCTGCGTGAGCTTCCTTTGGGTGCTCTGGTTTTGTCCCACAGTCCACAGATGTGTAGGTTAGGTGGTTGATCATTCTAAAATTGACCCTTAGCATCCATAGGCTAGGGGGGTTTATAGGGATAGGGCAGGGATGGGGCCGAGATAAGATGCTTCTTCAGAGGGTTGATGCAGACTCGATAGATCAAAAAGCCTCCTTCTGTACTGTAGGAATTCTATGATTCTAAGTTCAGGGCTATAGTAATCTTGACGGCCACCAGGGAGCGGGTATCGTACCCTCCACGTGGTGCCAAGTCCGTAAGGACATGGCACAGGTACTGCACCAACTCCTTGTTGAGGCAGAGGCTCCTGGGCGCATGCTGTCCGTCATCTGTTTGCAGGACCAACAACACCTGTAAACCTTGGGCCATTGCCTGCTTCCCCCGCTGGGTCACTCCCTTGCCTGATGGGCGGCCGGGTCCTCCAGTGTGGGGCAGGGCCTGCACATGGGCTGCTGCCTCGAGTCTCTGTCGACGCTGCTGCCACTGCCTTCTGTGTCTGGCTGCCTGGTCTGTCATTGCCACTGTAAGGGCAGTTTCCATGGGGTCCAAGATATCATCCATAATGTAATATCTGTAAGGATTTGGGGAGGGTCTGAGGCTGACTATCAGTTATTGCTTCCACCCCTGTACCCTCGGATACCCCATGCGTCCCCCACCCTCCCGACCATTCCTCAGGGTGCTATCCAACATGCCCTGCACGCACACACCCTGCCGCAGCAGTGGCCCCTGGGCGCTGGACTCCAGATCCTGTACCCCAAATACCTGCTGGAAAAGTTACCTGGACCGGGTGCTGGTTTCCCCCACCCCCACCCCCCTCTCTCCACACACCCACACCCTCGATTGCGTGGATGTCCCCATTGCTAAGGCACAGCTTTTGGGTGTTCAAATATTGGCTGCTGCCTCCATGGTGTTGATGTCTCCAGAGTTCAGGACAAGTGTCCAGGCCCCACAGCCTGGTTGGGATGCTAGGCAGTAACAACCACCTGTGTACCCACGGGAATCCACTTGGGAGCCGTGAGGTGCTCACACTACTAGAATTGTCAATTCCCCATTAGCAATAGCCTTCAGCTGTGTGACCAGTGGCTGCCACAGTCAGCGAGGATTAAAGTGACCTTCACCATATTACCATGGACGGGACTCTGTCACGTGGCTGTTCAGTGGGAGAGACGGGCATCAGCTGGAGCTGCCCCCATTATGGGTATACACAATCCAGGAGGTGGCAGGGCAGGCCTGCAGGCACTGAGCCCCCTTGTCACCCCCTCACCCCCACCCAGGGGAGGACCCCAACAATGTCAGCCATCCCCCCATCCCCCACCCCCCGGGGCTTACCCACACCTCTCCCCACCCCACTGCCCGGAGCCCCCCACACCTCCAAGCATTGGGGCAGCGGCCCCTATGAGTCCAGACTGACTGCCTGATTTTGAAGATGGCTACTCACCACCTCTGATCTTCGGAGCAGCCATTGCACTAGCTTCACATTTGTAAATAGGTGCGTTAAAGGGTATGCACAAGACTGCTCGCTGGAGAGGCGGTTAGATAACGGGAGGCCGTTTGATAGGGGTTCCTTCCCGTTAATGGGATGGAGATTGGTCTGAACTGGTGATTATTGGTTTCTTGCCAAACTGCGGCGCAATCAAAATTGTGCCAATGGGAATGGACCAGTTAGATCGGAAACCGATCAGTGCCTGGCACCATTCCCGATTTGGGCCTCTCCTTCGAACCAGCCTGCTTGTATTCGCGCCCAGCGTGATATGGCCAGTAGATTGCGTTATTAGAATTTTTTCCATCACTGGAGAGCCGAATTCACGGGCCCACAAACATATGGGTATTAACCCACCCACTCCCCCAAGTAGGCTATGGGGTCGCTGAGGGACACCTCTTTTGAGGCCTTCTCATGTTCCTATTCAGGTTCCCACCCCCCTTCCAGGGCCCAACCATTCACCCCCTTCCGCAACCTTCATGCCCCCCTCAATCCTCCTTTCCTGGGCATGGCCCCTCTCAGGTCCTGACTCTTGGCAATGCCACCCGGACACACTGGCACTGTGGAATTGCTCCTGTCATCCTGGCAGTGCCACCCAGGCACATTGGCAGTGCCACCCAGGCACATTGGCTGTGCCACGGTGGCAGCGTCCGGGGGCCAGAGAGGAGAGTCAGGATGCCACCCTGTCCCTGACCACCCAGGGATCTCCAATGGCCTGGGAGACCCCCAGATGATGTAATGCTTGGTCCACGTATGTGTGGACCAGTACTCTTCAGCGCCCGCATGACCACTAGCTGGGGAGCCAGTTAGATCATGGGAGGCCGTTCGATTGGGAGTTCTTCCCGTAAATGATATGGAGATTGGCCTTAATTGCTGATTATTGGTTACTTGTCACGTGACGGCGGGATCCTGATTTCGCCAACGGGAGCGGGCCGGTAACCAATCAGCGCCCATGCTGTTTTCGATTTCAGCCTCTCCCGTGATATAACCGGCTTGTGCGGATTTGCGCCTGGCGTAACGAGGCCATTAGATCACGCCCGCTGTGTATCCTGGCAGGAAATACAAGCTGTTCTAATGCGACGGGAAGGTGTTAAGTGACAACTGTGATTTATTTAACGAAGAAGAACCATATATGCAGAACAGTACAACTACTACGCATGTCTTGTCCCCACAACTCGCAAGCTAACTCTGACCAAACCCCAATAACCAGGTCCACACCTAAACATCTGATAGGCGAACATTCGCCCGCTCCGTCACCGTAGACTCTAGGCCTGTCATGACCATGCTACCACATTCCTCCTCCCTAAAGTTTCCTTACAGATCCCTGAAATACAAAAAGCAGAAAAACTCTTATTCATAATTATATACAAAGAGAATTACAGTGAGAGAGCTTAAAGCAAAGTTCAACAGATAAGTCTATCAGGTGACTTCCTACCTCTTGCAAACATTGCAACTTGGCAACTAACTCTTCCAGAAGGGAGGCATCCGAGTCTACTGGTGCAGACTTGATGGGCCGAATGGCCTCCTTCTGCACTGTAAATTCTATGAAGTGCAGGCAAATTGGTAGAGTCTGAAGTAGGGGCAGTACTGGCTACCTCTACAACTCCTTCTGTGGCCCTGATGGTTCCACTTCAGAAGATCTTGGTTCTAATACCACCAACTCAGCAAGTAGTATACTTTTTGCTAGGATTGAGTCCAACCGCCCACTGGCGAGGACAACAGTTTCACTCTTTAAATGACCAACATGTTTTCTCACTTCACAGCCTTGTAGGTCTATGGCATGGGATACTGGCCCAGTTCTGGCAACAACTTTCCCAGGTAAGCATTCTGGTCCTCCACCAAAGTTCCGCACATACACTATATCTTCTGTTTGAAACGAACTGTCACCCTTGGCTGTATCGTCATGGCCTTTCTGTGATGCTAGCTTAGCCTCCACCCTCCCCGACAAATTTGGAAAAATTAGGTCAAGCTGTGTCATGAAGCGCCTGCCCATTAACAACTCAGCCAGGGTGACCCAATGGTTGAATTGTACGAGAGCAAGAGGTCCGCTAAACGAGGCAGTTGTGGCTGAATAGCTTGTCTTTTTAGTGGCGCTTTGAAAGTTTGGACTGCTCTTTCAGCCAGCCCATTTGGATCCCATTGAACTTAACGAAGAGTTGAAACTCTTTGGCTGTTAAGGCAGTATTGTTGTCTGAGACAATCACCATGGGTCGGCCATGATTGGCAATGATTTGGCACAGATTGTCTGCAGGGACAACTGCAGTGGTCAAAAGCATAGGCTAAACATCCAGCCACTTCAAATGGGTGTCCATATCAATCAAAAACATCACACCCAAAAAGGGACCCACAAAGTCAATGTGGGGCCTTTTCCATGGATGCTCCGGCCACTCCCAAGGGTGAAAACTTGCTTCAGGCGGAAGCTTGTGCTGAATCTGAAACTGTTCGCATCAATTGACCATATTTTCAATCTCCTTGTCAATTCCTGGTCACCAAACATGACTCCTGGTCAACACCTGATTTGATTTGATTTATTGTCACATGTACCGAAGTACAGTGAAAAGTACTTTTCTGTGGCCGAGGGAAGGTACACAGTACTTTCATAGTGGACAAAAAGAATAATCGACAGAGAACATTGACAAATAGTACATCGATAAACAGTGATTAATTACAGTGTGTAACAAGGGGCCAACCAAAGCAAATGCATGAGCAAGAGCAGTATAGGGCGTCGTGAATAGTGTTCTTCCTGAGAACAGATCAGTCCGAGGGAGAATCGTTGAGGAGTCTAGTAGCTGTGGGGAAGAAGCTGTTCCTATGTCTGGATGTGCGGGCCTTCAGACTTCTGTACCTTCTGCCTGATGGAAGGGTCTGGAACAAGGCAGTGCCTGGGTGGCAGGGGTCTCTGATAATGATGTCTGCCTTCCTTAGGGAGCAGGAGGTGTAGACAAAATCAATGTGAGGGTGGCAACTTGTGTGATGAGTTGGGCTGAGTTCACCACACATCGCAGTTTCTTGCGATATTGGACCGAGCAGTTACCATACCAGGCTGTGATGCAGCCGGATAGGATGCTCTCTATGGCACATCTGGAGAAGTTTGTGAGAGCCGATGCAGACATGCCAAATTTCCTTAGCTTCCGTAGGAAGTAGAGACGTTGTTGGGCTTTCTTGACTGTTGCGTCAACGTGAGTGCACCAGGACAGACTGTTGGTGATGGTGACCCCAGGAACTTAAAGCTATTGAACATCTCTACTTCGGAGCCATTGATGCAGACGGAAGTGTGTGTCATGCTATGCTAACTGAAGTCGATATCAGTTCCTTAGTCTTTCCAACATTTAGAGAGAGGTTATTTTCGGTACACCATGCAAACGAGTGATTTATCTCCCTTCAGTAGTCTGATTCGTCGTTGACCTTCATCTTCAACTGGCCAGAATGACCACTGTGCAATTCTTGGAGAAGAGGCTGCCACCCCAGGGGTGGAACTATCACTCTGCAACCCCACAGAGGAACCCCGTCCTCACAAGTGATTTTGTCCCGACGTTCCCTATCGGGCCTAATCTGTTCTGACTTCTGAAAATGCCAGCCCGTGAGACCATCTTTTTAAAAAATAAATTTAGACTACCCAATTCATTTTTTACAATTAAGGGGCAATTTAGCAAGGCCAATCCACCTACTCTGCACATCTTTAGACTGTCGGGGCGAAACACATGCAAAAATGGGGAGAATGTTCAAATTCCACACGGACAGTGACCCAGAGCCAGGATCGAACCTGGGACCTCGGTGCCGTGAGGCATCAGTGCTAACCACTGCGCCTCCGTGCTGCCCGAGAACCATCTTTTTGATTCTTGACAACACAGGGTCTCTGTTGGTCCATGTCTTAATGTGGTCAGGTGAAATAGGTACAGTATCAACAAAACTTGGGGCCTGGACGATCCCCTGCGGAGTGGGGGGCTCAGATATTGTCTGTGGCAATGGAGGCCTACTCAAAGCATTCACATTTGAAATCTGTGATTCCGGTCTATGCTGGAAGATTTACGAATATGAAGCCAAGAGCAGTGCCCATCTTTGCATTCTGGCCAATGGTATTGGGGGACGGATTTATCTTCTTGAAAAATGCCAAGTAATGGTTTATTGTCTGAGATGATGGTGATGTGTCGGCCACAAACATATTGATGTAAGTTTTTAAAGGCATAAATGACCACCAGTCTTTCTGTCGATTTGAGAATATTTCCTTTCAGTATCCGACAGTGTTCTGGATGCGAAGGTGACAGGCCTTTCCATACCATCTTCCATTTTGTGCAAGAGTACCGAACAGATGCCATATGATGATGTATCACAAGTGACTACGATGGGTTTATCTGGTCTGAAGTGGACGAGGAAGGCCGATGACTGCAAGGCCTGTTTGACCTGATTGAAAGACATCCTCTGGGAATCTTCCCACTTCCAATGTTGGTTCTTTCTCAGCAGTTGACGTACGGGTGCCAAAATGATTAACAGGTTGGCTGAAAAGCAGCCGTAATAATTGACCATCCCTGAAAAGGATTTCAATTCCGACATGTTCCTTGGTTCAGGCACCCCTTTGTTTTGCCTTTAGAGTGGGTGCAATCCCTTCACATCAACTCTGAAACCTAAATACGTGACCATGTCAGCCTGAAATGTACACTTCTCTTGCTTTAGCCGAATACTGGCTTCTTTAAACCTCTTGAGTATTTCTTCGAAAATGTCCCTGTATTGCTCTGGTATTGCCCCACAGGACATCATCCATATACACAAAAACCTTCAAAATTCCCTGCAAAAGGCTCTCCATTGTTTGCTGAAATATAACACAGGCCAATGAAATACTGAAGAGCAATCACGTATATTGGAATAAGCCTTTGTGTGTATTTATGACAATAAACTTTTTAGACTCATCTTTCAGCTCAAGCTGCTGGTACGCATGGCTTAAATACAATTTGGTATATCTGAGGCCCCCTGCCAGCGTGGCATATAAATCTTCTATCCTCGGGATATGTCTACTTCAGCAGCCCTGTTCACTGTCATCTTGT
Organism: Scyliorhinus canicula; assembly: GCF_902713615.1. Lineage (NCBI taxonomy): Eukaryota > Metazoa > Chordata > Chondrichthyes > Carcharhiniformes > Scyliorhinidae > Scyliorhinus > Scyliorhinus canicula. Next base: position 84,451,211 of record NC_052155.1, on the reverse strand, counting down.
AATCACCGCAGATTTGGACTATGTGGTCCGGCTTCAACACTGGGACGATCAGTGTTGCCCATTCTGAAAACTGAACTGGAGTAACAACCCCCAGGTTTTCCAGATGCTTCAACTCCACCTCCACTTTTTGGTGTACAGCATAAGGCATCGGTCTGGCGCGAAAAACCTTGGTGTTGCTTCCGGCTCTACTGCTTTCGCTCCTTTGATGCATCCTAACTCACTCTGGAAGACCGCATGCTATTTATGTAGCATCTCTTGTAAAACGGCGACAGTGACACTGAATATTTTGAACCAATCCAATTTGATTTGCTTCAGCCTGTCCCATGAGGCTTGGCCTTTGTCTCTTCACTGCAATCAAAGGCCACTGGGCTGACTGCTGTTGGTACGGTACTGGTATGGATGCTATCCCCAATATCTTCAGTGCTTCCCCAGTAAAGGTGGCTAAGGTGGCTGAAATACTGATGCGATTCACAGTCCGCAGCCTTCCCTGTAGATACCCAAACGTTAGCACACCCGTTGTTTTGGCAACCATCCCTGTATCAACTTCCATTTTAAACGGGCAGCTGTTAAACAACAAAGACAATCTCAATGGGGGATCTTTACTTAATCTTAACTTAATGTTAGGCTTGTATACTTCTGATTTTCTTCAAGGTCTCCCTCAAGTTTGTTCGCTGGAGTTGCCGATCTTTTTTTGTGAACTTGGATTAGACAGCTCGACATCTAGCTTGTAAATGACCTTTTTTATTAAATCTGGAAGAGATAAATTCTTTACACTTGCATCTGTCCTGGGAATGCTCTCCCCCACAACAGTAACAAGCCTCTAACCCTTGTGACTGCCGGTCACTTTTCTTCTCCTCTGGCTCTGCTGCTCCCTCACTTAGGGAACCTCAAATGGCCACCGCTCCCTGCTGTAATTTGTTCACCACATTTTCCACGCTTTGTACTTTGAAAGTGTTTTGTTCAGTGCTTTGAGTCGCTTGAGCCAAGTCAACCACATTGTCCAAGAATATCTTAGTTTCTTGCAGCAACTTCTTCTGAATATTTAAGTTATTTGTCCCACAGACCAACCGGCCATGAAATATGTCACTGAGAGAAATAGCAAATTCACAATGTTCTGACATTTATTGAAGTCTGGTTACAAAAGCAGATACTCCAGGATTTCTAATAGTTGCATGAAATTTATAGCGCTGCATAATAATGGAGGTTGGGGATTGAAATGGTCCCTCACTAGTTTCACCAATTGATCAAAGGACTTGGAGCCTGGAGCCTCCAAAGATGTTAAACTTCACCGGAGGTTATATGCTTATGGGCCGCAAACTGTAAGTAATATTACTTTCTGTTTGTCTTCTGCCGTGATTTCATTGGCAGTGAAAAAGTCTCAAAGAGTTTCAACATATTGGCCGCAATTTTCAACCTCTGAATCAAACGGATCAATTTTCCAGAATAGTGAATCGCTATTCGACTGCTGATGATCCTTTATGTTTTCAGGACTCTGAGAAGCAACACTTTTCCTCCCCTTCCAATTTTCAATCAGTTTCCTTCGACTGGCTTGATTTATTCTTGTCACCGATATTGTATCGTGAGGCAAGCGACGAGACGCTGTTAAATCACAATGGTAATTTATTTAATTAAGAAGAACTATATATACAGGACAGTACAAGGTCTTGTTCCCATGACTCCCAGGCTAACTCTGAGCAAACCCGAATAGGCAGGTTCACACCTAAACACATTCGCCTGCTCTGTCCCCATAGGCTCCAGGCCTGTCACATGACCCATGTGATGCACGATCAATCGCACAAAGATGAGAGTTGGATACAACTGAGGCTTTATTGCTCTAAGATGTGTGGCCTCCCACAGCAGCTGGCGAAATGGCTGCTGCATGGAGGACACACATTTATACTCCGCCTACTGGGCGGAGCCAGCAGGCAGGGACTACCGACGTACCTGTAGTACAGGTCCCACCATACATCACCTAATATAGGTGCAACAGTGGTTTACCACATTCACCCCCTGTTAAAATTGAGTCCGGCGGGGGTGGTGGAGAACTATATACCACAAATGAGTTATACATTTACAATATTGGAGAGAAGAAAAATGTCTTTTGAAGTCCAATGGACCAGTTAGAGGTTTAACCGGTCCGGGGCCTTGATGTGCCGCTGGGAGCGACGCAGTGGTGGCGGCGATGCTGGTGCTGGTCTGATCTTTGGTGACTAGGGGAGCATGCCGAAATCCTCTTCATCCTCGGGCGTGGGCAGGGGGTAGACAGATGGTCCGGGGGGGGGGGGGGGAGGAGGGGGAAATGTGGCGCCGGGCCGGAAGGGTGTGTGTGTGTGTGGAATCTGCTGGTGCCAGGTCCCTGAGGGAGACAGTATCCTGGCGGCTGTCGGGGTAAACCACGTAGGCATACTGGGGGTTTGCAAGGAGCAATTGCACCTCTCCACCAACAGGTCTGCCTTGTGGAGTTGGACGTGCCTACGGAGCAGGATGGGTGCTGGAGCTGCGAGGCACATGCACACGCACGCACACACACGCCCGAGGACGAAGAGGATTTTGGCACGTTCCCGGAATCACCGAAGATCAGACCAGCTTCGGCATCACCGCCACCATTGGGTCGCTCCCAGCGGCGCATCAAGGCCCCGGACTGGTTAAACCTCTAACTGGTCCACTGGACTTCAAAAGACTTTTTTTTCTCTCCAATATTGTAAATGTATAATTCACTAGTTGCATATAGTTCTCCAGCCCCCCCCCCCCCCCCCCCCTTGCCGGACTCAATTTTAACAGGGGGTGAGTGTGGTAACCCACTGTTGTACCTATATTAGGTGATGTATGGTAGGACCTGTACTACAGGTATGTCGGTAGTCCCTGGAGTATAAATGTGAGTGTCCTCCATGCTGCAGCCATTTTGCCAGCTGCTGTGGGAAGCCACACACCTTAGAGCAATAAAGCCTCAGTTGTATTCAACTCTCGTCTTTGTGCAATTGATCGTGCATCACAGGGTTAGGTTCTGGAGGTTGCACTGGAAGTCCAGGCTGCGTAGTAGGGTAGCGCAAAGGTTCGGGAGGACGTAGAGGTGGAAGCCACTGAATTTTACGCCATGGACCGTGAGTGTGACCGTACAGTACGGAATCCCATTCGCCACGGAATGGGATCCGGAGGCCAGGGAGATCCTTTTGGTTGGCGGGGTGTACCGCGAGGGAGCAGCGCCTTACCGTATCGGGGTGGATGAAGCTTTCGGTGCTCCCGGAGTCCAGCAGGCAAGAGATCATGTGTGCATTGATTTTCACGCTGTTCAATGCGGTGGCCAGGTTGTGCGGACGAGACTGGTCGATGGTCACTGAGGCAAATCGTGGTCAGTCGTCGCTGGTGTCAGATGATGGGGAGCCTGGGGGGCACAGGTCCTGCAATGATGGAGGTGCCCATGTGCTGTGGGGGAGACAAGATGGCAGCGCCTGAAGATCTTGAGGAGAATAAAATGGCGATGCCCATGGGCCGCATGTGTCAGGGGTTGAACAAGATGGTGGCACCCATGGGCCGCACGTGTTGCGCGGAGGGGAAGATGGCGGAACCCGCTGGCCGGGCGTGCTCTGAAGGGGAGAAGATGGCGACGCCCACTGGCCGCGCGTGGTTGAGGGGGAGAAGATGGCGGCACCCACTGGTCGCTCGTGGCCCGGGGAGGTGAAGATGGCAGTGCCCATTGTCCGTAAACGAGGGGGTGGGGGCGATAGCAGCGACTGCACGGGTCTGGCACACCGTGTCGAAGTGCCCCTTCTTACTGCAAGCCTTACAAAGGGCAGCATGGGCTGGGCAGCATTGGCGGGGGTGTTTCTGCTGGTCGCAAAAGTAACATTGGCACCCCCGGGGTTTGCTGGCTGGCGTGTGGCGCAGGCGTATTGGCTGGGTAAGGCCCCCGCTGGGGCGGCCGTCTGTGGGGTCCACGATGCGTAGGAGGGTTGGGCCGCACGGCTGGGGGGGTGTAGGCCTGAATGTTGCGCGAGGTGATCATCATAGAGAGCGCTAGCTTCTTTGTCTCTGCGAGATCGAGCATGGCCCCTTCTAACAGTCGCTGGCGTATGAGGTCCGACCCAATTCCCGTAACAAAAGCATAAGGAGGTTTGAATGTTCCGTTGCCGTAACGGCTTGACAGTCACAGTCCTGGACGAGTGGGATTAGGGCCTGCCAGAAGTCTTCTGTGGACTCACCAGGGAGTTAGGAGCGAGTGGCGAGTACATGCCTGGCGAAGAGTGTGTTCGTCTTCTGAGTGTAATTCTCTTTGAGAAGCATCATGGCTTCGGCATAGTTTGGCACGTCCTGGATCAGCGGAAAGACGTTGAAGCTCAACCTTGAGTACAGTATCTGTATTTTCTGAGCCTCCGAGACAGGGCTTGGCGCCGAGTTGATGTACGCCTCAAAACAAGCTAGCCAGTGCTGAAAGTTCCTTTTGGCGTCGCTTGATTGCGGATCCAGCTGCAGGCGATCCGGCTTGATACGGAGGTTCATCTTTTGAAAATCTTAGAGCAATAAATCGATGCACGATCAATTGCACAAAGACAAGAGTTGGATACAACTGAGGCTTTATTGCTCTAAGATGTGTGGCCTCCCACAGCAGCTGGCGAAATGGCTGCTGCATGGAGGACACACATTTATACTCCACCTACTGGGCAGAGCCAGCAGGCAGGGACTACCGACATACCTGTAGTACAGGTCCCACCATACATCACCTAATATAGGTGCAACAGTGGTTTACCACACCACGTAGGATCACCCCTTAAAGGGGCCACGCTACCACATAAATTAAAACTAGGGTACTTAGGAGCCGGCCTTAACTAATTAAGCATAGTGAGTATCAATAGTAAACAGATTCACATAATTAAACACAGAACAATTGAACATTACAGGTAGGAATTGCAGAGTTTAGAATCTTGGCAACTGAAGGTTTGGTCAGCAAATGTGGAATGTTTAAATTTGGGGATATTTAAGCAGACACAAGTGGAAGAGCACAATATCTCAGAGGATTGTAGTGCCATAGGAGATTATAGAGTTAAGGAAGGTTCAGAGTCTGTCAGGTTTTTAAAACAAGGATGCAAATTTAAAATTATATATCGATATATATATTTACATTTCCAATTAATTCATTTGTTATTGGATGTCTGCTAACTATCCAAAAGGCTCATAAACCTCATCCTTGTGATTGAGTTTTTAAGGCTACTTTCAACAAAGCTTGAATCCACCAGTTTAAATTATAACCTTTAATTTTACTTTCTAACTGTCTTGCCTAATGAATTTGGCACACCATTTAAACGTAAAATCCTTTCAGTCGGCCGAGACTGTTGTTAACCACATTTATATACAAAGGAAACAGAGCCAAAATCTACTCTTGATAATGACGTAAAATCAATCAGAGCTGCCCCTGTCCACACTCTCTGGGCTGTGGCAGTAAAAGCATGTCCAAAGCCTGGATAAATGCCAGGAGGGTGGGGTCGTATTTGCTGACATTACCTTCTCAGTATTCGTTGCCAGGCAATTGCAGCCTGCTAGGAAAGAGATTTGGCTTCAGGCAGGAAAACGGTTTCCATTATTGCATCCTAGCAGTCATGTTAGTTACTCTGTCAGTGTCCCTCTGCCGTTTGTGAGGATAAACAATAACATCAATGCAAAAAACCGGCAGTGTGAATGCTGGAAATCTGAAATAAAACCAGAGAAATGCTGGGAATACTGAGTTGGTCAGGAAACATCTGTGAAGAGAAACAGTTATTTGAAACAATAACACTGGGTTTTATTTGAAGATGAATCCACACTCCTCCAGCTTAAAAAAAAATAGGATCCTCTAAATTGTTGACCCAATGTCTATTTTGATCATCGTCCTGTTCACCTCCCTCCCCTCCCAGGAGCCGTCAACAGCCACTATTAGTGAGTCTGATGCCAAAGTTTAATGCCAATTCACCAGTGATTGGTTGATCAATGGCCTCATTTAAATGATGCCCAAGATCCAATATTTGGTGTAAAGGACACTGACAGAGTAACTAACATGACTGCTAGGATGCAATAATGAAAACCGTTTTCCTGCCTGAAGCCAAATCTCTTTCTTAGCAGGCTGCAATTGCCTGGCAATGGAGGCTGAGAAGATAATGTCAGCAAATACGACCCCACCCTCCTGGCATTTATCCAGGCTTTGGACATGCTTTTACTGCTGCAGCCCATGAAGCAATGTGAAGATGGGGCGACTCTCATTGTTACTCATGATCTGTTCGTGCTGACGGACCAGGGTGAACCAAGTTCATACCGTAACCAGGCTAATCCTAAACATGTTAAATTGTTCACACCTCAAATATCTGTCTACTATCTATTAACATGCAGCAGGTGAAAATAATGTAGCAGTAATCGACAGAAACTTGGGCACCTTTCAGACCCCCTAATGGATGGGGACTTCCCCACCACCAGCCTGAAAACCGAGAGACTAAAAGAGTTGGGAACATGATAATAAGTTGAAAGAAAAATCTGAAGTAGTGTCATTGGGAAATGCTTCATGAAATTCAAAATAATTTACCAGACACATTATCACATCATAATATTTTTACAACATTTTACAAGATAAAGCACTTCAGGAACTAACTGGTTCTCAAATGGCAACTCTTTTTCAAAACTTAAAGTATGTTTTGATTAGAAGACAGTTGACTGCCTACAGAGACTCTCCCACTAAGTAACATCTCAAGCAGAAATTGGGTTCTGTGTTCAAGCAAGTTGTGAATAAACAATAACAACTTTCCACGGACAAGCTGATTGATAAACTAGTTTAAATCACTGTTTTCTTCTCCTAAGAACTATACATTAAGAGAAGCATGCTCATTACCCTATACTGTTCATTATCTTTTGCTCTGGAACAAGTGACAAGTATGTTTTAATCAGTAGAACCACTTAAAAAACACACACCCATGAAAATAATAGCCACTTGCCAGAAAAGCGTCAGTGACACAAACAGGTGTTTGTATTAAATATAGCTCTTTCTCAGCACACACCAACCAGGCTGCACCTGGCAACCGCACGGTGAATAATATGCTCCTTGATTGCTCCAAAGCACCAGCTGCCTACCACATTAAACAAATAACAGGTTCTGCCCCTGCCGGTGTAAACTCTGACCTGGTTGTAAACCATTTGGGTCGCACTCAGGTGACATTTCTGTCCATCATTATAATATTGTGATCTTAACCAATTAGTCTTCACAGTACAGTACTTGTAATATAAACCTGACAGGAGTAAACTTTCTCAGGATACAAAGACTCGGTATTTAATGTGAGACATTCTTTAATTTCACCAGTACAATCTAAAGTTTCCAAATCTAAATGGTAGATTTACATTTCTTGGCTGCATCAATGAAAACTATTTTCTTTACTTATGGCTGTTTATAGCACTTAATAAGGCTCAGATTTTCATCGCAATGGAGAGGTGAAGATCCGGGAAATGGCCAGAAATCCAGGCCCCACGCTTATGTTCCACGGGGGGGTTCGCACATGCACGATTCACAGAGGCAGATGGCCATGTAAATCACCAGCTGCTCCACTGCCTTCCAATCTTTACACCCCAGCTATGGAGATTCCCAAGTATGCAGAGCAGGTCCAAGAGGTCTGTTTTTTGGTGTTTTGGAGAGCTAGGGCTTCCCTCTTGGATAGATAAGTTACCCGTGTAAAATTATATTGAAGTTTTCATTTAGTGCCCCAAAATTGCAGGAACGTAACTCTCACTTTCATCTCGCAACCCAAGGGAGTGGGAAAGTGAGGCTGCTGGTCTGTAAGGACAATTTTCCATTGCCCTCACTGAGTCTTGCACCAGGGTACAAGGAAGAAATTAGTGCTTCAGAAGTGCGCATTATGATGGGGATGTGCTGAGCAGTCGCACACCAGGTGGCTCTCCTCCAAATGACAGAATAATAGACACTTTTAGCGTATTTAGCCCACAAAGTCAAGCTAAAATATCCTCTCACCCTTAACAGCAAGAATTACAGCAAAGATGCGAGGCAGCAGCAGTTCAAGAGACCGCAGAGACTGGAGGCCCAGAGGACCACAATGAAGGAGCTAGAGAAAGCCTCAACAGACCAGAGCGACCGAATCATCGCCGTGGAGGCTGAAATTAAAAAGTTGGTGGCGACCCAGAGGAACCTGAAAGGGAAAGTGGAGGAACAAGCATATCAGTCGAGGTGGCAGAATATCAGAATAGTGGGCCTGCCAGAGGGAATCGACGGAAGGGACTCGACCAATTACATGGCTCAAGTGCTGGGCAACCTGGTGGGGAGAGACGGGTTCTGGAGATCGACAGAGCTCAGAGATCGCTCCGGCCGAAACCCAAGTCGGTGGAGTAACTGAGAACGGCCATTGCCTAGCTGCACAGATACCAGGACCGGGAAAGGATCCTTCGCTGGGGCAGACAAACAAAGGGTTGCAGCTGGGAAAAACACAAAATCGGAGTCTATCAGGACATTGGGACAAACCTGGAAGATCGAAGGGCAGAATTTAATAAGGCAAAATTGGCCCTATACAAAAATAATATTAAATTCAGGCTGCTGTACCCAGCCAGACTATGGGTAACATACCAGGGCAATGAACATTACTTCACTGCCCCTGAAGAAGGGGATGAGTTCGTCTAAGAGAATGGTCCATACAGACAGCAAGGGAGACTGCGATAAAGATCTCATAAAGCAGGACGGTCCGGTAGCGCAGTGGTTAGCATTGCTGCCTCACGTCGATGAGGACCCAGGTTCGATCCTGGCCCCAGGTCACTGACCGTGTGGAATTTGCACATTCTCTCTATGCTGTGTGAGTCTCACCCAAAATTGTGCAGGATAGGTGGACTGGCCACGCTAAATTGCCCCTTATTGGAAAAAAATAATTGGCACTCTGAATTTATTTTAAAAAAGAAGGCACAGGAGGAGGCAATGGAGAATCAATGGACACTTTTACCCAAGGCTGCATCGCCTCATTATGAACAGGGGAACCAGTTCGTAGAAAGGAGGGGGTGAGTGCAGCAGAGCGCAGGAGAGGATCTGGGTGACATTGTTGACGGCCATGTTGGGTGGCCCTTGGACAAAAAGAAACTCCGGAGCGCAGGGACCTGGCCCAGCCTCATTGTGAGAATGATGACTGTGGCCATTTTGGATGGCTCCCTAACAAAGGGAAACCCCGGAGTGCAGGCGCCCGTCCATCAGGTAAGTATGGTCGATCCTGCAGGAAGCAGGGGACAACAAACTCCATCAGGATAGTCACCTGGAACATCGGGGGACTTCAACGGCCCAGTGAAAAGATCCAGAGCCTTCGCCCACCTGAATAAATATGAAAGCTGACATAATCTTCCTCCAAGAGACACACCTGGGGTAAAAGGACCGACTGTAGGTAAGAAAGGGCTGGGGTGACAGACCTATCATTCCTGCTACAGGTCGAGAGCTGGGGGGGGGGCGGTAACCATACTGATAAGTGAGAGGATGATGTTCACTGTGACAAAGACAATTATGGACCAAGGGGGTCGGTATGTCAGGGGCACCGGTGGTCCTAGTCAACAGGTACACGCCCAACTGGGATGACACGGAATTCGTACAGATCATAGCGGAAATGCCTGACATAGATACACACTGACTGATCATGGGGGGGCCGGGGGGGGGGGGGGGGGGGGGTGGGGGGGGGGACTTTACGGTGTACAGAACCTACTGATGGACAGATCAAACCCCAGAACGGGGAAAATGGCAGGCATGGCTAGCGAACTGGGAACATTTATGGAACAGATGGGGGCTGTTGACCCATGGAGATTCATGCACCCAGGTGAGAAGGCTTTTTCTTCTCGCAAGTGCACAAGGTCTATACCCATATCGACTTCTTTGTGATTGTGAAATTGGTGCTTCCAGAGATAGTAAGAGTGGAATACTCCACGATTGTAATCTCCGACCACGTTCCACACTACATGGAGTGAGGCTGGAGACGGGCCGTGCCCAATGCCCCCCATGGAGGTTGGATATGACCCTCCTGCCTGACATGGTCTTCTCCCAGAAAACAGCACAGGTCATGGACGAGTATATTACTAACAACCAGAATAGGGAGGTCTCATGCCCCACTTTCTGGGAGGGGCTGTAGGCTATAATTAGAGATGAAATTATGGCCTATAAGGCACACAGAAACAGGGACGCGATGGCGGGGCAACAAGTGATTGACTCCATACTGGAGGTCTACAGAAGATATTCCGAGGCCCCAACCGTAGAACTTGTGGGGGAGAGGAAAAAGCTACAAAAGGTCTTTAACGCTATCAATCAGGAAGGCAGTGCACCAACTCCGCCAGATACTGGGGACCTTCTACTTACACAGAGATAAGGCTAGCCGCCTTCTGGCTCACCAGCTGAGAAAGCAGGCAGCCACGAGGGAAGTAGCGCAGGTGAAAGATAGCAGAGGCGGATTGGTAGCCAAACCAAAAAAGGTCAACCACTCGTCGTGTGTTCATTGATGGCATATCAATTTAATACACTAAACAGAAAGCCTCCTGGCCTCTGATCCCGAACTGGATCAGAGGCGGAGACCAGCCACCTTTATACATGAGCCACAGGCAGAGCCAGCAGGGACAAGCCCAGGCATGTAACAATACAATACAATACAGTGGTTTACCACAGTCAACAAAGCCTTTTTTTGAGGCCTTCTACAGGAGGCTCGGGGATTAAACAGTTCCTCAACGGACTGAAAATGCTAGTCGTTATGGACGAAAGATGAAGGGAGCTGGAAGCACTGCTAGGACTGGGAGAGGTAATGAAGAGCATCAGCTCCATGTAGACGGGGAAGGCAGTGGGACCCGACAGGTTCCTGGCAGACTTCTACAAAACATTTGCAATGACAATGGCCCTGCACCTGCAGAAGATGTTTGTAGACTCGCTAGCAAGGGGCATACTGCCTCCAATACTAACACAAGCCACCATATCGCTGATACCCAAGGAAGACCCAATTGAATGCAGATCATACAGATCCATTTCGATACGCAATGTGGATGTGAAAATACTTTCAGAAATCCTGGCTACACAGCTGGAGAACTGCATAACAGAGTTGGTCGCAGAGGACCAGACAGGCTTTAAGGGCGGGCAGCTGACAGCGAACATCAGATGCCTGCTGAACGTGATAATGACCCCATCCGGGGAGAGAACACCAGGGGTGTCCATCCAGGGGATGCAGAAAAGGCCTTTGACAGAGTTGAGTGTAAGTACCTCATTGAGGTACTGGAGCGGTTTGGGCTGGGGACAGGGTCCACTCGTGGGTGAAACTCCAGTTCAACGCCCCCAAGACGAGCATACAGACCTACACCACCAGCTCTCAATACATCCAGCTGCACAAGGCACGGATGCCAGCTCTCCTCACACTTATTCACCCTGGCAATCGAACCGCTGGTGATCGCCCCTCAGGCAAGAAGCTGGAAGGGAACCCGAAGAGGAGGCAGGAAGCACAGAGTCTTGCTCTAATCAGATGACCTGCTCCTCACCATAGTGGACCTGCAAAGCGGCATGGAAGGGATCATGAAGCTCCTGAGAGTTTGTAGCCTGAGAGGCTCCAAACTCAACCTGAGAAAGAGTGAAATCTTCGCTGTGAACCCAAGAGGGGGAGGAGCAGAGCTGGGGGACCAACATTCAAGCGAGCCCGAAACAAATTCCGCTACCTGGGGATCTAGATTGCCCATGACTGACCACGGATCCACAAGTGGAACCTGACCAGTCTGGTGGAGGAAGTAAAAAAGGCCCTATAGAGATGGGACACACTCCCGCTCTCCTTGCCAGGGAGGGTACAGACAATCAAGATGAACGTACTATCCAGGTTCCTCTTCCTGTTCAGATCCATACCGATCTACATCTCCAAGGCCTTCAGCAATGCGGTCAACAAAATGATTATGGCGGTTGTATCGGGGGGGTGGGGGGAGGGGAGGTGAAGAGTTGGGAGCTGGGTGGGGTGGGGCGGTTGTGTGGGGGGGTGAAGGGTTGGGGGGAGGATGGGGTGGAGGTAGAACCCAAGGATCCCCAGAAACATCCCATAGAGCAGAAGAAAGATGAGAGGCCTGACAGAGACTGCAGCTACCTAATGGGAACAAACTCCGACACCTACAGGTGAAGAACTTTCTCAGCAAGGAGATGACAGCATACCCACGGACCCCGAGACACACCATGATAGAGGAACTGCTGGACGGGGGAAATCTGGGAGGGGGGAACTGCAGGTACCTGTACAGATGACTATTAGAAAGGAAACGTTCCCCACTGTACCAAACACGGGAAAAATGGGAGGAAGAACTAAGTATGGAAATAGGGTGGGGACTCTGGATCTCTCCTGGTTGGACGGAGGAAGGAAGCAACCACCACAGCAGCCTCATTGGTTGTCAGGACGTAGCAAGAGCAATTAAGAGAGACATACTATAGCAACTGGGACAAACATACACTGTTTGGCCACTTCTGTTGCTTAGAAAACATCACTGTATAAACGTGTGCATATACACAACTAACCTGCATCTCTCCTTTTCACAGTCAGTGTCACACACGCAGGAAAGACTGGCTTCCACAGGAACTAGTTACTTTTTGTTTGCTTAAATTATGGACAGGCAAAGATTTGGAACTGCAATGGGTGATAGTGTGTGCAAAAACTTCACGAAAGAAGAAGTTGCAAACTTTACTGTGTATAAAATGCTTTTCTAATTTTTTTGAAACAAGCAAATACTCTACATGTGATATGAGATGAACCAACAAAAGCAATTCTTACATTAATCAAATGGGTTTAATCTATAGTTTGCTATTTACAAAGAGGACAAACCTGTTGCCCTGACTCATTCCTTTTACAGTTGTAAATACAAATAGGACTTTAATAGTTGTGATGAAATTAAATTTAAGTATAACTTCTGTCGAGAAATATTCTTCATTAGTTATATATCACATGCATGTGGTTAGCATTCAAATAATTAATCTGAATGATCCATATTTACGATGTTTACAGAATGAGCTGTCTACATTCCAGTGCAGAACCGAGGTGTCTGCAATTGTTTCTCTCCTTATGCTGTATAATTTATTTTGTATGGGGCAAGAGGCTCAAATGCTTCCTGCAGAACATTATAGTCAGAAGATGGCAGTTACCATTACCAAAATATAAAGCTGCAGAAGAAATTTAGTGACCAGGTCAACAGTGGTTCTGGGGATTTTAATATAATGGCATCATATACGGGAGCACGAGAATCATAGAATCTCATCATTCAGAGGGAGGCCATTTGGCTCATAAGTGCCTGTGCTGGCTCTTTGAAAGGGATGTCCAATTTAGTCTCACACTCAGCTTTTTCTTCTTAGCCCTGTAAATTACACCTCTTCAGTTGCAGCACACTCGCACAGTGGTTAGCATCGCTGCCTCACAGCGCCAGGGACCAGGGTTCTCTTCAGATCTAGGGTGACTGTCTGTGTGGATTGGCCATGCTAAATTGGCCCTAGGTGGGATTACAAGGATAATGTGGGGTTTTGGGCCTATGTAGGGTGCTCTTTCAGATGGCTGGTGTTGACACGATGGGCCGAATGGCCTCCTGCACTGTAGTGAACATAGAACATAGAACGATACAGCGCAGTACAGGCCCTTCGGCCCACGATGTTGCACCGACATGGGAAGTCAAAAACTAAAGGCCATCTAACCTACACTATGCCATTATCATCCATATGCTTATCCAATAAACTTTTAAATGCCCTCAATGTTGGCGAGTTCACTACTGTTGCAGGTAGGGCATTCCACGGCCTCACCACTCTTTGATTCTATGATTTCATGAAGTACATATGCCCAATTGCCACTGAAATTCCATATGGAATCTGTTTCAAACACCCTTTCAGATAGTACAATCCTGGGACGGGATTCTCCGCGAACTGGCGGGGCGGGCAACTCCGGCGCGAAGGAGTGGCGTAAACCACTCCGGCGTCGGGCCGCCCCGAAGGTGCAAAATCCTGTGCACCTTTAGGGGTTAGGCCAGCGCCAGAGGGTTTGCACCGCGCGGCCGGCGCAGAAGGGGCTTGGCGCCACGCCGGCCGGCGTGAGTTGGCGCACACGTGGGAGCGCCAACGTGTGCTGGTGTCATCCCAGCGCGATGTGCAGGGGGGATTCATCTCCGCGTTGGCCATCGCAGAGGTCCATAGCAGCCGACGTGGAGGAATAGAGTGCCCCCACAGCACAGGCCCGCACGCGGATCGGTGGGCCCCGATCGCGGGCCAGGCCACCGTGGGGTAACCTCCTGGGGCCAGATCGCCCCACGCCCCCCCTCCCCCGAGGACCTCAGAGGCCGCCCGCGCAGCCAGGTCCCGCCGGTAAGTACCTGTTGTAATTTACGCTGGAGGGATCGGCCTAAAACGGGTGGCCACTCAGCCCATCGCGGGCCGGAGATCGCCTGGGGGGGGGGGGGGGCGCTGCTAGCGGCTGCCAACCGGCGCAGCGCGATTCCCGCTACCGCCAAATCCCTACACCGGAGAATTCGGCAGCTGGCGGGGGCGGGATTCACGCCGCCCCCCGGCAATTCTCCGACCCGGCAGGGGGTTGGAGAATCCCGCCCCTGATCTTTACAACACTTTGTGTGAAAAAAAACATTTCTCTTCATTGTGTTAAACTCTGTCCTCTGGCTACTAATTCACTTTGTTGTCTGTATTATTTCATGGGACATGAGCATCTTGCCCACCCCTAATTTTTCTTGAACTGAGTAGCTTGCTCAACCATGTCAGAGTGAACCACATTGCTGTGGGTCTGGAGTCACATATATTTCCTTCCCTAAAGGATATTAGTGAACCAGATGGGCATTTGCAATTGATGATGATTACCATGGTTACCATTAATGAGACTAGCTTTCAATTCCAGATTTATTCAGTGAATTTTAGTTCCACCAGATGCCAAAGTGAAATTTGAACCCATGTCCCCCCCAGAATATTAGCCTGAACTCCCTGGGTTACTCGTCTAGCAACATTACACACCATCCCACTCCAAATGCATAACGAGGTTTGGCTGAGAGCCCATATCCTCATAAAAGGATTAAGTCTATTTACACTGCTGACGAGAACTGTGGGATTTGCTTGATTGTCAGCTCTTGTGAGGTTATAAAGTGTATTTTGCGCAAGGTTAAAAGATGTCAAGTGCTTAAAGCTTCTGTTATCGATGTTTAATGGTCTGGTTGCTTAACGTGGGGCAGCACGGTAGCATAGTGGTTAGCACAGTTGCTCACAACTTCAGGGTACCAAGTTTCGATTCCCAGCTTGGGTCACTGTCCTCTGCGGAGTCTGCATGTTCTCTGTGCGTGGGTTTTCGTCCGGGGTGCTCCGGTTTCCTCCCACAGTCCAAAGGTGTACGGGTTAGGTGGATTGGCCATGCTAAATTGCCCGTAGTGTCCAAAAGGTGAAGTGGGGTTACGGGGATCGGGTGGAGGTTTGGGCTTGGGTAGGGTGCTCTTCCAAGGGCCGGTGTAGCCTCGATGGGCTGAATGACCTCCTTCAGCACTGTAAATTCTATGATTCTATGATTAACACTTGTATAGTGTTGTCGCAAGAGCAGTTTTTTTCAAAAAGAAATATGAATGTGGGTGTTTTTTTTAAATTTCGAGTATCCAATTCATTTTTTCCAATTAAGGGGCAATTTACCGTGGCCAATCCACCTAGCCTGCACATCTTTGGGTTGTGGGGGCGAAACCCACGCAAACACAGGGAGAATGTGCAAACTCCACACAGACAGTGACCCAGAGCCGGGATCGAACCTGGGTCCTCAGCACCGTGAGGCAGCAATGCTAACCACTGTGCCACCGTGCTGCCCCATGAATGTGTGTTTTAACCAGTTTCAGACATCCTCTTATTATTGGTTTCATTGGTTCCAGACAATTGGTACTGTTGCTCTTTTATCTTTATTAATAATAACCACAAGACACGAGTACATTCTGTGTATTGGAAAAATTACCACACAACCTGTACATCAGTTCAATTACTGTTTATTATTAAACATAGGCTCGGTTCTATGTGTAATAATCTAATTGCGGATACACATTAAACTATACCTAACAGCTTAAATGACCTTTACTTAACTTTCAAGTGACCAGCTCTTTGCAGGTTAGATAAGGCCTTTATCTGAATCCCCACGTGTGGTGGCTGGAAGCTGTCAGGTACGTGTGGTAAACCACTGTTACACCTGTATTAGGTGATGTAAGGTAGGACCTGTATTACAGGTTCGCCGGTAGCCCCTGCCTGCTGGCCGCGTCCAGGAAGCGGAATATAAATATGTGTGTCCTCTATTCAACTGCCATTTCGCCAGCTGCTGTAGGAGGCCACGCATCTGACTGCAATAAAGCCACAGTTGTCCCCAATCTGAGTCTTTGTACAATTGATTGTGCATCAATTTATTGCAGTAAGATTTTCTACACGATGGACCTCCGAATCAAACCAGATCGCCTGCAGCTGGATCCACAATCGGCCGAGGCTAGAAGAGACTTTAATCACTGGCTAGCTTGCTTCGAGGCTTACATAAACTCAGCAACCACCCCTCGACGGAGGCTCAGAAGATACAGATCCTGTACTCAAGATTGAGCTCCAGCAGTTTCGCTGATCCAGGACGCGCCGACCTACGCAGACGCCATGGCGCTCCTCAAGAGAACTACGCGCAGAAAAGGAATTCACTCTTCACCAGTCGTACTCGCCACTTCGCTCTCACTCCCTGGTGAGTCTATTGGAGACTTCTGGTGGGCCTTATCCCACTCGTCCGGGACTGTGACTGTCAGGCTGTCACGGCCACCGAACATTCTAATCTCTCATGCATGATGCTTTGTAACGGGGATTGGGTCGGACCTCATCAGCCAAAGACTGCTCGAACGGGCCACGCTCGACTGAGCGGAGACTAAAAAGCTAGCGCTCTCCATGACGGTCGCCTCACGTAACGCTCAGGCCTACCCCTCCGGCCGCGCGGCCCACCCCTCCTATCTCTCGTGGACCCCGCAAATGGCTGCCCCAGCCGGGGCCTTACCCAGCCAATACGCCTGCGCCACCCGCCCATCCGCGCACACCCAGGGTCCCCGATGTTCTCTGCGGCCAGCAGAAGTACCCTCGCCAACGCTACCGGCTCGCACCGCCATTTGCAAGCTTGCGGCAAAAAGGCCACTTCACCGCAGTGTGCCAGGCCCACGCAGTCGCTGCGAATCGCCCCTCACCCCTGGCAATGCACAATGGCCGCCGCCATCTTCGCCGCGACTACGCGTGGCCATGGACGCCGCCATCTTCACCACCCCGGACCACGTGCAGCCAGTGGGTGCCGCCATCTTCACCCCCCCGTGGCCACGGCGACCAGTGGGCGCCACCATCTTCACCCCATCAGTCCACGTGCGGCCCATGGGCGCCGCACTCTTGTTCAGGCTCCAGCAAAGGCGGCCCATGGGGCGCCGCCATTTTTGTCCCCCCGCAGGATCTTCAGTCGCCGTCCACCTTGTCTTCCCCGTGGGCATGGATGTCGACGACATTCCACGAACGGGGCCCCCCCATGCTCTCCGTCTTCTGACACGAGTGATGATCAACCACAGCTCGCCTCGATGGACGCTCGCCCAGTCCCGGCCTCAACAACCTGGCCACCGCTTCAACTACGGTGAAATCAACGGCCACGCGACCTCTTGCCGATGGACTCCGGGAGCACCGAAAGCTTCATCCACCCGGAACAGTAAGGCTATGCTCCCTCGCGGTCCACCCCGCCAACCAAAGATCTCCCTGGCCTCCGGATCCCATTCCTTCCCGATCCGGGTTCTGCACGGTCACTCTCATGGTCAGGCATAGAATTCAGCGGCTTCCGCCTCTACGTCCTCCTAATCTCTGCGCTGCACTATTACTAGGCCTGGAATTCCAGTTGCGACCTCAGCCCACCCTCAAATTCGGCGGGCCCCTACCACCCCTCACTGTGTGCGGCCTCGCGACCCTAAAGGTCAACCCCCCCCCTTTGCCAACTAACTTCGGATTTGCAAACCCGTTGCCACAGGAGACGGTACAGCACCCAGGACAAAGACTTCATCAGGTCCGAGGTTCAACGGCTGCTTTGGGAGGTTATCATTGAGGCCAGCAATAGCCCCTGGGAACCCAAGTGGTGGTGGTTAAAACTGGGGAAGTATAGAATGGGTCGTGGACTACAGCCAGACCATCAATCGGTACACGCAGCTCGACGCGTACCCTCTCCCACGTATATCTGAAATGGTCAATCAGATTGCGCAGTACCGGGTCTTCTCGACGATTGACCTAAAATCCCCTACCACCAGCTCCCCATTCGTAAATCGGACCGTCCATACACTGCCTTCGAGGCGGATGGTCGTCTCATCACTTCCTCAGGGTTCCCTTCGGCGTCACTAAGGGTCTCGGCGTTCCAAAGGGAGATGGACCGATGGTCGACCGGTAAAGTTTGCGGGCCACTTTTCTGTACCTAGACAACGTCACCATCTGCGGCCATGATCAGCAGGACCCGATGCCAACCTTGCTAAATTTCTCCGCACCGCCACTCTCCTCACCTCACCTACTGTGGTGGTATATTTGCATAGCTGTCTGCCATTGTGCAGAACACCAGCTTACCATTGGCCTTGGTCGGTCATGTGCCTCGACCGATTGGTTGAGACCAGTCATGACGGCTCTCCCGATTGGTCGAGAGGCTGAGTTAACCACGCCTCCATACCGAGGTATAAATAGTTAGAACGCCCGGCGGTCGTCCATTTACTGTAGTCGACCGCAGGGCTAACTTCTAGCTTATTAAAGCTAACTTTGTACAGCAATCGTCTCGCGTTCGATTGATGGTTCATCAATTAATAAGCTAGATTTTGAAGATGGAGTTCCGGATCAAGCCCGAATCCTTCCACATCCGCCCGGCAACTCAGAACGCTTCAGAAATTGTTCAACATTGGCTGGCGTCTGCAAACAGCCCCCCACCAATGGCACAGAAGCTTCACATCCTCCACTCCAGCGTGGGCACAGCAGCCTACGCGATGATCAAGGAAGAGAAAGATTACGATGCGGCCATGCTTAAGCTGAATGGACAGTTTCTTAAACCAGTCAACAAAGTATTTGCCCGACATCTGCTGGCCACCAGACAACAGCTCCCCGATGAGTCATTAGACCAATTTTACCAGGCCCTCGCTGTCCTAAGGAGGAATTGCTCCTGCCTCCCCAGTTCAGCTACGGAGCACATGGAAACGCTGATCAGAGAGCTTACGTGGCTTGGATGCAGCCCCCCGCTGTCCGCCAGCGGATGCTGGAGAAAGACGACCTCAGCCTAACTGAGCCACGGACCTCTCTCCACCTCCCTGGAGGTCGCCAATTTAACGCCCAGCGCCTATGTCCCCAGCCGCACTGCACCACCCTGGGCCTCCTGGCACGCTTCCCCCCCCCCCCCCCCCCACCCCCGCCATCCGACGCTCCATGACCTCCCTCAGGCCTGCGCCGTGGGACGCCCCGACAAGTCTGCGGGCCCGCTGCAATTTTTTTGTGGGTTCGCGAAACACCTCGCCTGCGCTGCCCAGACCCGCTCCACCCCTCTGTAAGAGCTGGGGAAGAAGGGCCACTTCTCACCGTCTGCCAGGGCAAATCGGTTTGCTGCTGTACCGCGCAGCGGCCGGGGATCCCCCCCCTCCGGGCCCTTGCTGGCCCCTCCAGTATGCCACGCCGATCTCTTCCCCACCCTCCCACCGGGCCCTGCGCCCGGCCTGACGCCTCCCCCTCTCCTCCGGGCCCTCCAGCGCACGCGCACCTCTCTCCCGCTGCCCGCGGGCCCCTGCGCCTGGCCTGCGCGCCTCTCTGCCCCGCTCCCAGCTGCTCCGGTCGGCTCACCGCACCGCTAACTCCGCCCCCCTCAACCACGAGGGCCACACGAGCGCCGCCATCTTGGGGCGCCGACTCCAAGTTGCGGGCCTGGGCGCTTGCCATCTTGGGGCGCCGACCCCCACGTGCGGGTCCTGGGCGCCGCCATCTTGGGGGCCCCGACTCCACGTGCGGGTCCTGGGCGCCGCCATCTTGGGGCCCCGACTCCACGTGCGGGTCCTGGGCGCCGCACATCTTGGGGATCCCGACTCCACGTGCGGATCCTGGGCACCACCTTCCGGGACTGGCACACAAGGTTCTTCCAGCACCTACTCAGCCGACAACGATGACTATGGATCTTCTCCACGGCTCGCGGCCATTCAGCTCGACCAGTCACGTCCACGCACGCTCGCCAAAACGACAACGCTGATCCACCTCAACGGCCACGAGACGGGCTGCCTGCTGGACTCCGGGAGCACGGAAAGCTTCGTTCACCCTGCCACGGTAAGACGCTGCGTGCTCCCTGTCCATCCTGTAAAACACAAAATCGGGTTAGCCTCAGGTTCGCACTCCGTCCACATCACCGGGTGCTGCATCGCGGACCTCACGGTCCAAGGGAAAGTTTTAAAAAATGATAAACTCCTTGTCCTCCCTGACCTTTGCGCACCGGCACTCCTAGGACTGGACTTCCAGTGCAACCTGCAGAGCTTGACCTTCCAATTCGGCGGCCCTATACCCCCCTCACTGTCTGCAGACTCGTGTCCCTCAAAGTGGACCCCCCCTCCTTGTTTGCTAATCTCACCCCTGATTGCAAACCCGTCGCGACACGGAGCAGACGGTACAGCGCCCAGGACCGGTCCTTCATCAGGTCCGAGGTCCAGAGGTTGCTGAAGGAAGGGGTCATCGAGGGCAGCAACAGTCCCTGGCGAGCCCAAGTGCTGGTGGTCCGGACTGGGGAGAAAAGCCGGATGGTCATCGACTATAGCCAGACCATCAACCGGTTTAGGCAACTGGACGCGTATCCTCTCCCCCGTATTTCCGCCATGGTAAACGATATCGCGAAATACAAAGTCTTCTCCACTGTGGACCTCAAGTCCGCTTACCACCAGCTCCCCCTCCGCATGAGTGACCGCACATACACCGCGTTTGAGGCAGATGGGCACCTCTACCACTTCCTTAGGGTTCCATTTGGTGTCACAAATGGGGTCTCGGTCTTCCAACAGGAGATGGACCAAATGGTCGACAAGTACGGATTACGGGCTACCTTCCCGTATCTCGATAATGTCACCATCTGCGGCCATGACCAGCAGGACCATGACTCCAACCTCCAGAAATTCCTCCAAACCGCAAAACTCCTTAACCTCACATACAATAAGGATAAGTGCGTGTTTAGCACCGACCGTCTAGCCATCCTCGGCTACGTAGTGCGTAACGGAGTGATTGGCCCCGACCCCGAACGCATGACCCCTGATGGAACTCCCTCTCCCCAATACCCCCAAATCCCTCAAACGCTGCCTGTGTTTCTTCGCTTACTACGCCCAATGGGTTCCTAATTACGCCGACAAGGCCCGTCCCCTCATTCAATCCACGACCTTCCCGCCGTCGACGGAGGCCTGCCAGGCCTTTAGCCGCATCAAAGCGGACATCGCAAAGGCCACGATGCGCGCCATCGACGAGTCCCTCCCCTTCCAGGTCGAGAGCGACGCATCAGAAGTAGCTCTGGCGGCCACCCTGAACCAAGCGGGCAGACCCGTGGCCTTCTTCTCCAGAACCTTCCAGGCTTCCGAACTCCGCCACCCCTCTGTGGAAAAGGAGGCACAGGCCACAGTCGAAGCGGTGCGACATTGGAGGCACTATTTGGCCGGCAGGAGGTTTACCCTCCTCACAGACCAACGGTCAGTAGCCTTCATGTTTGATGACGCACAAAGGGGCAAGATTAAGAATGACAAGATCTTACGGTGGCAGATCGAGTTGTCCACGTACAACTATGAGATCTTGTATTGTCCTGGGAAGCTCAATGAGCCTCCTGATGCCCTGTCCCGCGGTACCTGCGCCAGCGCGCAGATAGACCGCCTCCGCTCCCTCCACATGGACCTCTGCCATCCAGGGGTGACCCGTCTCTACCATTTCATTAAGGCCCGCAACCTGCCTTTCTCCATCGCGGAAGTCAGGACAGTAACCCGTGACTGCCACATCTGCGCAGAGTGCAAACCGCACTTCTACCGCCCCGAGCGCGCACACCTGATCAAAGCATCCCGCCCCTTCGAACGTCTGAGCATTGACTTCAAGGGGCCCCTTCCCTCTAACAACCGCAACATTTACTTCCTGGCGGTAATCGACGAATGCTCCCGCTTCCCCTTCGCCATTCCCTGCCCCGACATGACCACATCGACCGTCATTAAGGCCCTCCTCTCCATATTCTCCCTGTTCGGCTACCCCGCATACATACATAGCGATCGGGGGTCCTCCTTTATGAGCGACGAGCTGCGTCAATTCCTGCTCAACAGGGGCATTGCCTCTAGCAGGACGACCAGCTATAGCCCCCGGGGTAACGGACAGGTTGAGCGGGAGAATGGTACCATCTGGAAGACCATACTACTGACCCTCCGGTCCCAGAGATCTCCCTATTTCCCGATGGCAAGAGGTTATCCCCGATGCCCTACATTCTATCTGCTCACTCCTCTGTACCGCAACAAATCAGACACCTCATGAACGTCTTCTTGTCTTCCCCAGGAAGTCGTCCTCCGGATCCCCTCTCCCGACGTGGCTGGCCGCCCCCGGACCCATCTTGCTCCGGAAGCATGTGCGGGTGCACAAGTCCGACCCGTTGGTGGAACAAGTCCAGTTACTCCACGCTAACCCGCAGTACGCGTACATGGAGTACCCCGACGGTCGGCAGGACATGGTCTCCCTCCTGGACCTGGCACCCGCCGGCGTGCGGCCTTCCCCCCCTTCACCACAGACCCCCCCCCTGTTTTTATTCCCCCAGCGCTCCACCCAGGCCACCCCTGCCCCATCCCTGGCGTCTCCGCAGCCAGCTTGGGTGACGGAGACTGTTCAAGGACCATCGCTACCGGACTCCTGGACGTCAGCGGAACCACCACCATCGGCTGAACCGACGTCACCTACTCCACTGCGGCGGTCTGCCAGAACGTCACGGGCCACGAAATGACTGATCGAATCGATTTAAATTACAACAACTCCATGGACTTTGTTGGGACTTTGTGTACTATTTTTAATTGTCTGGGCCAGTGGGAAGCCAAAAAAAATGTAATAAAGAAAAGAAGAGAAATGTTTTTCTCTCTCCCTTCCCTGGCTGCTACTCATACCACCAGTTCTCTCTCTCCCCCCCCCCCCCCCCCCCCCCGGCTCTCATTAATACCCCCCCCGGCTTCTTTCTCCGCAAGGGGTGAATGTGGTGGTATGATTTGCATAGCTGTCTGCCATTGGTGCAGAACACCGGCTTACCATTGGCCCTGGTCGGTTATGTGCCTCTCGACCGATTGGTTGAGACCAGTCATGTGATGGCTCTCCGATTGGTCGAGAGGCTGAGTTAACCACGCCTCCATACCGAGGTATAAATAGTCAGAACGCCCGGTGGTCATCCGTTTACTGTAGTCGACCACAGGGCTAACTTCTAGCTTATTAAAGCCTAACTTTTGTACAGCAACTCGTCTCGCGTTCGATTGATGGTTCATCACCTACAACAAGGAGAAGTGTGTGTTCGGCACGACCCGCTTAGCCATCCTCGGCTATGTGGTCCAGAACAGAGTTCTGGGGCCCGATCCCGACCGCATGCGCCCCCTCGTGGAGCTCCCCCTTCCCCACTGGCCCAAGGCCCTCAAACGCTGCCTGAGGTTCTTTTTGTACTACGCTCAGTGGGTCCCAAACTACGCGGACAAGGCCCGCCCACTCATTCAGTCCACCCATTTTCCCCTTACGGCCAAGGCACAACAGGCCTTCGCCCGTATCAGAGCAGACATAGCCAAGGCCGGGATGCATGCAGTAGATGAGACATTGCCCTTTCAAGTAGAAAGCGACGCATGAGACGTCACAATTGCCGCCACCCTCAGTCGGGCAGGCAGACCCGTGGCATTCTTTTCCCGCACCCTTCATGCCTCAGAAATTCGGCACTCGTCCGTCGAAAAGGAGGCCCAGGCCATCGTTGAAGCTGTGCGGCATTGGAGGCATTACTTGGCCGGCAGGAGATTCACTCTCCTCACTGACCAACGGTCGGTAGCCTTCATGTTCAACAACACGCAGTGGGGCAAGGTCAAGAATGATAAAATCTTGCGGTGGAGAATCGAGCTCTCCACCTATAATTACGAGATTCTGTATCGCCCCAGCAAACTCAACGACCCCCAGACCGCCCTATCCCGAGGTACATGTGCCAGCGCACAAGTTAGACCGCTCCGGGCCCTACACGACAGCCTTTGTCACCCAGGGGTCCACTGTTGTTCCATCTCGTCAAGGCTCGCATCTGCCTATCCGTCGAGGAAGTACGGACAGTCACCAGAGACTGCCAGATCTGTGCGGAGTGCAAGCCGCACTTCTACCGGCTGGACTGTGCACACCTGGTGAAGGCCTCCCGCCCCTTTGAACGCCTCAGCGTGGATTTCAAAGGGCCCCTCCCCTCCACCGACCGCAACACTTATATTCTCAGTGTGGTCGATGAGTACTCCAGATTCCCCTTCGCCAGCCCATGCCCCGATATGACGTCTGCCATCGTCATCAAGGCCCTCAACACAACCTTCGCTCTGTTCGGCTTCCCTGCCTACATCCACAGTGACAGGGGATCCTCATTCATGAGTGATGAGCTGCGTCAGTTCCTGCTCAGCAGGGGTATCACCTCCAGCAGGACGACCAGCTACAACACCTGGGGAAACGGGCAGGTAGAGAGGGAGAATGGGACGGTTTGGAGGGCCATCCAGCTGGCCCTACAGTCCAGGAACCTCCTAGCCTCTCGCTGGCAGGAGATCTTCCCTGATGCACTCCACTCCATCCGGTCACTACTGTGCACCGCTATGAATAACACACCCCATGAACGTCTTTTTGCCTTCCCCAGGAAGTCCACATCCGGGGTGTCGCTCCCAACTTGGCTCACAGCTCCACGACCGGTCCTGCTCCGTAGGCACATCCGACTCCACAAGGCGGACCCGTTGGTGGACAGGGTACACTTGCCCCATGCCAACGCCCAGTATGCCTATGTGGTGTACCCCGACGGCCGCCAAGTTACTGTCTCCCTCAGGGACCTGGCATCAGCAGGTTCCACCCAAAAACACTTCCCCGGCCAGGCGCCATCCTCCCCTCCCCCGGCGCTTCCAACATTAACCCCACCAGGACCATCCCTCCTTCCCCTGCCCACGCAAGAGGATGAAGAGGATTTCGGCACCCTCCCGGAGTCACCCGACATCAGGCCGGCACCGACGTCGCCAGCATCGACGTCACCAGCATCGACATCGCCACCACCGTTGCGTCGCTCCCAGCGGAACATCAAGGCATCAGACCGGTTGAACCTCTAACTGGCACCAGAGTTTCAAAAGACATTTTTTTCCCTCTTTTTTTCTAATAAAACACTACATAATTTGCACTGCTGTATATAGTTCTACACCACCCCTGCCGGACTAATTTTTAACAGGGGGTGAATGTGGTAAACCACTGTTACACCTGTATTAGGTGATGTAAGGTAGGACCTGTATTACAGGTTTGCCGGTTGCCCCTGCCTGCTGGCTCTGCCCAGGAAGAGGAGTATAAAAATGCGTGTCCTCTATTCAGCAGCCATTTCGCCAGCTGCTGTGGGAGGCCACGCATCTTACTGCAATAAAGCCACAGTTGTACCCAATCTGAGTCTTTGTACAATTGATCGTGCATCAGTACGTCTAGGCTGAAGTTTGTCCTTCAGGTAGCGATCGCGGCTCCTTGGACTTGGCTGGTCGATGTGCTGCAGTTTGTGGGGCAGAGGCCGGTCCCAAAAGAGACAGAGCATTGGTTGTGCAGTTCTTCTTATCCTCTGATCATTCGTGCTCTTTTGGGCGGTCCCAACTCGGGATCCAATGGATCGATAGGATTACAATCACCCTAATCGATTCTGGCCAATTAGGGGCGGATACCTTGATAGCTAGGCGGGTCCTAGTTGTTATTGTCCAAGGCACGTTTGCACTCCCAAATAAGGTGAATAGGTGCCCCTGAGTCTGTCACTGCTGCTATGTTTCAATCTGAGTCCCATTGTCCTGGGGAGATCGTAATTGACCTTTAGCAGGTGCAAGTATCTGTGTAGGTCTTGTTTCTTCTGCACAATACACAGGGACTGTGTATCGTTTCTGTACCAACCTGACCACAATTCCCATTATCCTTTGTGGGTGGCCATTTTAGATGGCCACAGTGCACAACACAAAGATGTGCAGGCTAGGTGGATTGGCCACTTAATGGGAAAAAGAAGAATTGGGCACTTTATACTTTTTTTTTGCTTTGTAATAAATTTAGAGTTAACAAAGTGAGTGTTGGTCCGATAGAAAGTGAGTATGGGGAGTTAATAATGGAAAATAAGGAGAAGGCAGATGAATTGAATAGTTATGTTGCATCAGTCTGCATTGTGGAAAATACAGATAACATCCCAGAAATAGCTGTAAATCAGGAATTGGAAGAGAGGAAGGAACTCCGAAAAATTACAATTACTAGGGAAGTGGTACTGAGCAAACTGTTGGAGCTGTGGCTGTAACGTTCCCGGGTGCTAATGGACTTTATCCTATGGTCTTAAAATAAATGGTTAGTGAGGTATTTTCTGGTTTCACGATAAATCGCAATTCACCGTCGCCTTGACGGCAGCATCAATACATTCCAGAACGCATGTACAGTACACGCCGTTGGCATATCATTAATGGACCTGACCAGGTGTTCTCCGGGGCCTCCACGATTCTCAGCCTCCACCAGGATGAAATCTCAACGGTGAAGTTCATTTGTGCTTTTAAAAGTCATGGAACTGGCACCCTGGCTGATGAGGGAGAGAGAGGAAGTAGGACCCGGAGAGGCGTGACTTCAGCTGCCGGGCCTGACACTGGCAGCAGGGACAGGCGCCAGAGTCAGAGGCCCCCAAGATTCCGCCACCGACAGGGCCAGGGGTGCGGTGATGGGGGAGATCGGGAGCAGGGTCCGTAATGCCAACTGGCGGCACAATGTAGCCCGCTGAACCTGGTTGGCATGGGGTTATGCAACATGCTAACATGATGGCCTTTCACCTCCTGCAGAGAATGCATATCAGAATTCAGTCAGCAATAGTGGCCTTCCTCCTAGTCGCTGTATCCCTGGCTGTATGAGCGGGCGCTGCTCAAGGAGGAAGAAGCTGCAGCAGTTAAACATGCAGCAGCGGAGCGGGCAGCAGTGGAACAGGAGGCAGCCACTCAGGATGGAGAGCCATCCACCCAACAGGCTGAGGAGGAGGAGGTGCAATGGAGGTGCTGCATGAGGCCTCGCGTGCGGCAGTAGCACCTGACATTTGAGGACCTGCCAGACTGGGAATGCCGTCGAAGACTCCGGCTGAGCAGGGGCACAGTGTGACATATCTGCCAGATCATGACACACCTGGCACCGCAGGGTAATGAAGGGGGCCACTCACTCCTGGTGGCCATCAAGGTGACAGACACACTGAACCGTTACGCCACAGGGTCCTTCCAGTCGCCGAGTGGGGACCTTTCTGGGATCTCACAGAGCTCGGTGCACAGGTGCATCTGTGCCGTCACGGAGGCCCTGTATGCCCAGTCGGCACAATACATCCATTTCAATTTGGACCGAGCCCACCAGGATGCTTGGGCAGTGAGGTTCGCCGCCATCGTTGAGATGCCTCAGGTCCTGGGGGTGATTGATGGGATGCATGCCTCCCTACGAGCACCTGCAGATGACAGGCTGCTCTACACAAACCAAAAGGGGTTCTGTATGCTGCAAATGCAGCTGTGTGTGACCATGAGCTGCACATCATGCACGTCTGCACAGATACCCAGGCTGTGTGCACGAAGCCTTCATCCTGGCACATTGGACGATTCCTGACATCTTCGAGAAGCCCCCCCCCCCCCAACTCCAGGGTGACGGGGGTTACCCATTGCGGTCATGGTTGATGACACCTAACTGGGGAGCAACACGTTAACCCGCTACAACGACTCCCGTGCAGTAACCAGGCAAGTGATCGAGCTGTGCATCAGCATCCTGAAGATATGATTCCGGTGCCTGGTGCGCTTTGGAGGGGCCCTCAAGGATGATTCTGAGAGGGTTGCCCGCATCGTTGTTTACCTGCTTCATCCTCCACAACATCGTGCAGCAGAGGGGCAACGTGCTAGAGGAGGAGCGGAACGTCAGGCCTCATCCGACGAGGAGGATGTGGGGGAGGGGGAGGATGGGCAGGACATGGGGCCCAGGCAGGCAAGGGAGGCCACACAACATGTACGCCAGGGCTAACGAGCATAGGACCTTCTGATTGGCTCTAGAATTATCGACTGGGTGGCGGGGAACTGGCCTGGAGCGCGGACATCACACTCACCCCCACTCCCTTCCTCACTCCCGGCCAGCCCCTGCATGCAACCACTCTCCCCCCCCCCCCCCCCCCCCCCCCCCCCCCCCCCACACCCCGTGATACATACCTGCCGCACCACGGGGAGTGAGCCCTGGGTTGGATGTAACAGCAGGTCTGGTCCATGGGATGGAGGATGATGCCAACTTGCTCTGCGATTAGCTCTGGTGCTCCGCATTGTATGATAACATCTGACGTCTGCCCACAGTAGCACTTTGCACCATTCACCTGGATGACGCCTGCATGCGGGCTGGCCATTCCATCACACAATCTCATCGAATCCCTGGGGTGGCGAAGGTGGGGAATGGGAGTGGGGGTGACACCGGAGTGGAGAGCACTGTCTGAACCGCGGTACCCAAGCTATGCCCACCCCATTCTCCCGCCCGTTCCCCCCGCGACACCTCTGTGGCCAGCCCAGAAAAGCCCACCCCTCAAACCCATCTAACAGAGCACTGAGGCAGGTTGTAATAGCGTGAACTGGGTTTAATGTAAACAAATATATTGTTATGGGCCAGGGTTTAGAGAACCCCAAAGTGTATCATGGAGTTCACCTGACCCACAACTTTTAATAGATTGTGGTATGGGGAGCACACGGCCCACTCTACAGGTATGGTACAGCAGAAATGGAAAAGTATTTTTTAAAAACAAAACAATGTTTATTCTATGAGCTCAAGTTAACCTTTTTAAGGTTAACTGAAATGAAAATGACTACTCAGAACAAAGAAATCAATGCGGGAATAAACCCTGTGCACATGGGAGGAAAAAAAGAGTACTCCCGAGCCCTCGGCCTCCCAAACCTCCAGGGATCCACTCCTCCCACCTGGTCCAGAAACCCCCTCAACACCTTGACCGCAGCCGGCCTCCTGCCTGTCCTTGAACTAGAACGATCCAGTAGGGGATCCAGCACCGTATTGAAGTCCCCCCTGTAGCCCAACACAAAATGGAAGATTGCAAGGAGTGCAGGGAAAATGGACATGTTGTAAAGCAAGCAGCTTGCAAAGCGATTGTATATTGGGACGACTGCAGAAACCAGTTTTGACTGTTGCAAAAACCAGACAGCACTGTGAAAAGAAACCAGTTAACATACTAATGAGGCAATACCGGGCGATCCCCAGATACAATGGAAACAAGTTGAACACAGATCGATACATTCAATGAAAGGCCAGACCCTTCGGCGCCAGAGAAGCCCAAAACAGTAAGTCCCAAGAACCGCCCCAGCGACCGAGGAACTGCCCCATGATTGGGGGGTTCAAACATAATCGATTGGGAAGAGACCCAATCGATTCCAAGCAGGTAAAGGAGTCCGCCCAAAGGGGCGCGGATCCCCTGGGACCTATAAAAGGCAGGTCCCACACATGGTTCAGTCTCCTATCTCCTGATCCAGCCTTCGGACAGCAGCCGCCAACAAGTAAGTGCCTCACAACGATCGCTACCAGGGATAGGCACTCCTAACCCCTTTTAACTGACACCAACCTGAAGTCTGCAGACCAAAGCAGAGCAAGAGGCCTTGTTCCCTGACCCAGTAGTTCCTTCAAGATAAGTATTAGTTATTTAGCGGTAGGAATAAGTTTAATCCTTTTAGCGTGTGCATGGGTAGTTACTATAATTGTATTATAATAAACTCAGTTGTTTGGACTTACTAATTGGTGTACGGTTTTATTGCTTTGAACTTCACCTTGAAGCTTGTGGCGGTGTCTTAACGACACCTGGCGACTCCAGAGCTTAGAAAAGAAACAGAGCCAAATTGAGTGTTAAGCACACTCACCCAGAACGACCAACATTTAGTGGCAGACTCTGGTGGGACTCGATTAGAAGTGCCCCCCCCCCCCCCCCCCCCCCCCCCCCCACTCCGAGAGAACCCAGAAATTTGAATTGGAACTCCAATTGGGAAAAGGAAAAACCACATGTGTTCAAGGAGTTCAAATCAATAGTCATAATTCGGAAGTGTGTTTTTGCATGCGTAACTAACAGGGTTGTAAGGTTAAACCGAGAGATTTTTGTTGCGTCAAACTGTCGGGAGTTTTATAATCGGAACATAGCGAAAGCCGTACCCGTATTTAAAAACATTACCTGATCATCCCCTGTTCCAAATTAAAGAGAGAAAGAGGAAATGGCCATGCAGGCAATGAAACGTCTCATGAACCCAGAGCAGTTCGTGGTCACAGCGACCAGCAGTAGCAGAGTAGGCCAGTGTCCTGTATGGGAGCTGGAACTCAGGAAATATCTCAAAGGGAAAGGGTGGCCCCTTTGGAGTGAGTTTTGTGTGAATGAGGAGACAGGTTCCGGGAGTATAGGACATACTTGGTGGGAGAACCTTTCTCAAATTCACAGGAATTTAGTGGTAGGAATAACTTTAATCCTTTTAGCGTGTGCATGGGTAGTTATTATAATTGTATTATAATAAACTCAGTTGTTTAGACTTACTAATTGGTGTACGGTTTTATTGCTTTGAACTTCACCTTGAAGCTTGTGGAGGTGTCTTAACGACACCTGGCGACTCCAGAGCTTAGAAAAGAAACAGAGCCAAATTGAGTGTTAAGCACACTCACCCAGAACGACCAACACCCCCCATGATCAAGCCCCCCACCTCCAGGCCAGGAATGCGGCCCAACATACGCCTCATGAAACCAGCATCATCCCAATTTGGGGCGTACACATTTACTAACACCACCCTCTCCCCCTGCAGCTTACCGCTCACCATCACATATCTACCGCCACTATCAGCCACCACCTCAGACGCCTCAAACGCCACCCTCTTCCCCACCAGGATCGCCACCCACTGGTTCTTCGAGTCGAGCCCTGAATGGAAAACCTGCCCCACCCACCCCTTCCTCAGACAGACCTGGTCCGCCACCTTCAGGTGGGTCTCCTGGAGCATGACCACGTCCGCCTTCAGCCCCTTCAGATGCGAAAACACCCGGGCCCGCTTAACCGGCCCATTCAACCCCCTCACGTTCCACGTAATCAACCGGATCAGGGGGCACCCCACCCCCCTCCCCGTCGACTAGCCATAGCCCATCGACTGCTCGCCCCTGGCCAGCACCCATTCGGCCCGTTTCCCACGGCGATAGAACCTCACCCCGACCCCCCCCGACACGCACCAACTCCTCCCTGGCCAATCCAGCAGCAACCCGGTATCCACTCCCCCAGCCTAGGACTCCTCCTAGCCGCGACGCTCCCTCCATAGTACTCCCGTGAGCCAGCTGACTTCTGCTGAC
The DNA here is from genome assembly GCF_902713615.1 of Scyliorhinus canicula. Taxonomy (NCBI): domain Eukaryota; kingdom Metazoa; phylum Chordata; class Chondrichthyes; order Carcharhiniformes; family Scyliorhinidae; genus Scyliorhinus; species Scyliorhinus canicula. Next base: position 84,419,644 of record NC_052155.1, on the reverse strand, counting down.
CCCGGCAGCTCCCGCCCTAACTCCGATCCCTCCCGATATGAGCTCGCCCCTCCTCCCCTGCATCAGCTCCTTGGCACCACTTCAGCGCGGGAAAACGGATCTGATAGCCACACCCCTTGCCACCAGCTCCATCCCCCCCTCGACCCGCAGCGCGGGAAACCAGTGAAAAGCCTGCGCTTTCACACTGCCCCACCCCACCCTCCCAACGCAGCTCCCAAACAGCAGTCCCAACCCATCCACCAACTCCGTACAAACAAAAACACAGATCAACCACAAACCCCAATACCCCCCTTAAAACACACAACCATAACCAACATCATCCGAAAGCGAGAGAAAAAAACCAGAAACAAACAGAATAACCAACAACAGCATAAACAATGATACAGAAATAAAACAAACTCCCACAGACCCCGATCTCTAGTTCGAGTCCAACTTTTCAGCCTGCACAAAGGCCCACGCCTCCTCCGGGGACTCAAAATAGTAATGCCGGTCCTTGTAGGTGACCCACAGGCGCGCAGGCGGCAGCATGCCGAACTTCACCTGCTTTCCGTGGAGCACCGCCTTCGTCCGGTTGAACCCGGCCCTCCGCTTAGCCACCTCCGCACTCCAGTCCTACCGAATTCTCCCACTTGCTGCTCCTCACCTTCTTGGCCCATCGCAGCACAAACTCCCGGTCACTGAACCGATGGAACCGCACCAGCACCGCCCGCGGGGGTTCATTCGCCTTAGGCTGCCTGGCCAGTACTCTGTGGGCCCCCTCCAGCTCCAGGGGCAGATGGAAGGATCCTGCCCCCACCAGCGAGTTCAGCATCACGGCCACATAGGCCAGCAGTTCCGACCCCTCCAGCCCCTCCTCGAGGCCCAGGATCCGCAAGTTCTTCCTCTGTGATCGAAACTCCAACTCCTCGAACCGATCTTGCCACTTTTTGTGAAGCGCCTCGTGTATCTCCACCTTCCCCACGAGGGCCGAAACCTCCCCCTCGCGCTCAGAGGCCTGCTGCTGCAACTCAAGTATCGCTGCACCCTGGGTTGTCTGGGTCTCCAGCAGCTTACTAGTCGTTACCTTCAGAGATTCCAACAACTCCCCTTTGAGCTCCGTAAAATAGCACAGAAGGGCTGCCTGCTGCTCCTCCGCCCACTGCCTCCACTCCTCAGGGGCTCCACCGGCCGCCATTTTGTCCACCTTCCCCCGCTTTTCCAGGGGAGCTGCTGCTGTTTTTCTCCTCGCCCCACTCCGAGTCCACACCATAAATCCCGGGGGGTTTTGCTCCAGACCCCTTTATCTACCGGGAATCGTAGAATCAGCGCTATTTGGGGCCCTTAAAAGAGCCCACAAGTCCTATTAAAGCGGGAGCTGCTGAACGTGCGGCTTAGCTCCGCATAGCCGCAACCGGAAGTCCGTCTTTAATGTCTGATGCCACCTTTCTAACACTCGCTGCGATTCTGGATGGTATGCAGTTGATTTAAATTGTTTTATTCCTAAACTATCCATTACTTCTTTGAATAACCACGAGGTAAAATTTGATCCTTGATCCGATTGTATTTCTGTGGGTAGTCCATATCTAGTAAAGAATTTAAGTAACCCCTCCATAATTTTTTTTAGCTGTAATATTAAGTACTGGAATGGCCTCTGGGGAACCCTCGTAGACACATCCATTATCGTCAAAAGATATTGATTCCCACTTTTTGTTTTCAGAAGCGGTCCTATGCAATCAATTAGGACCCTTGTAAAAGGTTCCTCAAATGCTGGGTTTCGGTATTAAGGGTGCTAGTTTTATTACTGCTTGAGGTTTCCCTATCACTTGACATGTGTGACATGATTGACAAAATTTAACTACATCATTATGTAGTCCAGGCCAATAAAAATGTTTCTGGATTTTGGCTCGAGTTTTCCTTATTCCCAAATGACCTCCCACTGGTACCTCGCGTCCAACTCGCAACACCTCCTTTCTATACCCTACCAGCAATACTACTAGATGAACCTCTGCCCACTTTTCACCTGCCTGCATATGTAAAGGTCTCCATTTTCTCATCAAGACATCACTTTTACGGTAATAACACTCTGGTATATGCTCAGATTCCTCTTCCGTGTATGCTTTCTGATACATCTGTTTTATTTCTATATCTTTCTGTTGTAACTCCACCAATTTTCCTGAACTAAAAATACCTGCCTCATCCTCCACCTGTTCTTGTTCTTTTTCTTTTTCAACCATCTGATCAAAAATCCTTTGTGATATATACAGTTGAACATCATCTTCACTCTTCGATTTCTCTTCTTGTCTTAATGTGACTTTGCGACCTTGTTACTGCACAATCCGGAAAAATCCTGGGGTATTCGTCCTTCAACACTTCAGTTGTCTGATTTTCCACTGGCTTATCACCCACAGTAGGCATCACTCTCACCTGCAATGCAGCTATATCATTACCCAAGATAAACTGTATTCCTGGACAAGATAGTTTCTCTATTACTCCTACTACCACTTCAGCACTCTTCACTGGACTTTCCAACCTGACCTTATATAATGGAACACTACTCCTCTCACCGTGAATTCCACATATTACCACCTTTTCTGGCAACATTCTTCCACATTCAACAACTTCCTAATAACCGTCGTCCATTTCACACACCCAGTCTGGTCCTCAGCTATCACCCCTGCGCACAATCCTCCAGTCACGTCACCAACACATTAACCAACAGCTTCCAGCCACGTTCAAAAGTGATATCTGTCGATGAGACCCATACTCCTCTGGATCCTTTCTTTAAAGTGAGCAAAATTGAGGCTTGTGCCAATGTGGGCTCCCCTCTCTCCAACGCATCATTAAACATTTCTACTGGGAAAGGCCCCAACTCTGTAGCAAACGCTTTGTAAAATTATGCTGTGAATCCTTCTGGGGCCTGTGCCTTCCCACACTGCATCGACCCAATACACCTCATCACCTCCTCTAACCCAGGTAGGGCACCCAGCCCCCAACACTTTCCCCTCCTCCACCACCGGGGAAATGCAAGCTGTCCAAGACCTACACTGTGCACTACATGGAGAGTCCCCCTCCGACTTATACACGGAATACAAGGAAATACACGGTGAGCCCAGTGGTGCAGTCCACAGTAGAAGGCCTCAAACACTCCATTCATCTTCCTTGGTTCAGTGACCACCTTGCTCCTGGAGTCTTTTATCTGTCCAATCTCCCTTGCTGCCACCTGTCACCTCAACTTATTCATGAGCAACCTACTGGCCTTCTCCCCGTGCTCATAAAATGCCCCTCTAATCCGACGCAACTGCCCCACTGCCTTCCCCGTCGACATAAGGTCAAACCCCATCTGCAGCTTCTTCCTCTCCTTCAACAACCCTTCTTCAGCGACTGTCGAGTACTGCCTGTCCACTGATAAAATGGCTTCAACCAGCTGCAGACATTCCATCCTTTAAAATTAAAGCACATGGGATTGGGAATAATATACTAGCATGAATTGAGAATTGGTTAGCAGACAGGAAACAGAGTAGGAATAAATGGGTCTTTGTTGGGGGCTGGTTTAGCACAGTGGACTAAACAGCTGGCTTGTAATGCAGAAGAAGGCCAGCAGTGTGGGTTCAATTCCCGTACCGGCCTCCCCAAATAGGCGCCGGAATGTGGCGACTAGGGGCTTTTCACAGTAACTTCATTGAAGCCTACTTGTGACAATAAGCGATTATTATTATTATTTTGAAGCGGGTGGCAATGACTGGTAGTCCTGCAGGGATCAATGCTTGGATCGCAACTATTCACAATGCACATCAATAATTTGGATGCGAAACCAAATGTAATGTTCCCAAATTTGGGGTGGTTGCAGAGGACCAGACAGGTTTTCTAAAGGGCAGGCAGCTTTCTAGCAATATAAGGAGGCTGTTAAATATAATCATGACCCCATTGAGAGCTCAAGTATCGGAGGTAGTGGTGTCCATGGATGCAGAGAAGGCATTCGACCAGATGGAGTGGCGGTACCTGTTTGAGGACCTGGGAAGGTTTGGGTTTGGGCCGAATTTTGTGGCATGGGTGCATCTGTTATACGTGGCACCGAATGAGAGTGTGCGGGCCAACGACATGGGTTCACAAAACTTTGAACTGCACAGGGGAACAAGGAAGGGGTGCCCGCTGTCGCCGCTGTTATTTACGCTAGTGATGGAGCCTCCGGTAATGGCTCTTAGGGGATCGACAGAGTAGCAAGGGATTACGAGGGGGGCGAAGGGAGATACCCGAAGACCTACTATCGTATGTTTCAGACCCATTGGCGAGCATGGAGAGGATCATGGGCCTGTTGGGGAAGTTTGGAGCGTTCTCGGGATATGAGCTAAATGTCAGGAAAAGTGAAGCATTCCCGGTGAATGAGTTGGGTCAGCGAGCCAATTTAGGGGGGTTGCCATTCAAGGTGGCCAGAGACAGGTTTAGATACCTGGGGTTTCAGGTGATGAGGGAATGGGTGATCTACATAAATGGAATCTCACAAAGTTAGTGGAGGAGGTTAGGGAAGATCTCGAGGTGGGACAGGCTGCACTTGATTCTGGCAGGGAGGGCTCAAGTGGTGAAGGTGAACATTCTGCCAAGGTTCCTGTTCATTTTCCAGACACTTCCGATCTTTGTACCGAAGACCATCTTTCGAAAACTGGATATGTTTATCTCAGACTTTATATGGGCAGAGAAAGTGACAAGGGTTAAGAGGACCCTGTTACAGAGTCAGAGGCAGCAGGGGAGGGTTGGCGTTGCCGAATCTGCTACACTATTACTGGACGGTGAACGTGGAGAAGGTGAGGCGGTGGTGGGAAGGAGAGGTGGCAGAATGGGTTAGGATGGACGAAGAATTCTGTAGGGGGTCCAGCTAGAGGGCTATGGTGATGGCAGCATTGTCAATGGCGCCAAGGAAATACATGGAGAGCCCGGTGGTGCAGTCCGCAGTAAAGGTCTGGAACCAGCTAAGGAGGCATTTCAGGATAGAAGGGATGTTGGTGACGGTGCCACTGTGCGAAAACTATGGTTTTGAGCCGTGGTGGGGGGAGGGGAGATGGCATGTATAGGGCGTGGGTAGAAGTGGGGCTGGTTAACGTGAGGGATCTGTACCTGGATAGGTACCAGTATAGAGGAATGGAAGGAGAGTGCAGAGTTCCCGAGAGGAAGTGAGTTTAGGTACCTGCAGGTAAGGGACTTTACGCGGAAGGTTTGGAAAGAGATCCCCAGGTTGCCGAGGTACACCCTGTTGGAGTGACTGCTAATTCAGGATGTGAAAAGGGAGGGCAGGATCGGAGACATATATGGGTGGCTGGGAGACAGGAAAGTGAGCAGGTGGTGAAGATTAAGGAGATGTGGGAAGAATTAGATTGGATTGAATTTTGTTTATTGTCACGTGTACCGAGGTACAGTGAAAAGTATTTTTCTGCAGACAGCTCAACTGATCATTAAGCACATGAAAAGAAAAGGAAATAAAGGAAAATACATAATAGGGCAACACAAGGTATACAATGTAACTACGTAAACACTGGCATCGGATGAAGCATACAGGGTGTAGTGTTAATCAGGTCAGTCCATAAGAGGGTCATTTAGGAGTCTGATAACAGCGGGGAAGAAGCTGTTTTTGAGTCTGTTTGTGCGTGTTCTCAGACTTCTGTATCTCCTGCCCGATGAAAAAAGTTGGAAGAGTGTGTAAGCCGGGTGGGAGGGATCTTTGATTATGCTGTCCGCTTTCCCCAGGCAGCGGAACGTGTAGTGGAGTCAATGGGTGGGAGTCAGGTTCGTGTGATGGACTGGGCGGTGTTCACGACTCTCTGAAGTTTCTTGTGGTCCTGGGCTGAGCAGTTGCCATACCAGGCTGTGATGCAGCCAGATAGGATGCTTTCTATGGTGCATCTGTAAAAGTTGGTAAGAGTTAATGTGGACATGCCGAATATGTTTAGTTTCTTGGGGAAGTACGGGTGATGTTGTGCTTTCTTGGTGGTAGCATCGACGTGGGTGGACCAAAGCAGATTTTTGGAAATTCCCCCAGGAATTTGAAACTGCTAACCATCTCCACCTCTGCCCCATTGATGTTGACAGGGGTGTGTACAGTACTTTGCTTTCTGAAGTCAATGACCAGCTCTTTAGTTTTGCTGCCATTGAGGGATAGATTGTTGTCGCTGCACCACTCCACTAGGTTCTCTATCTCCCTCACGTATTCTGACTCGTCGTTATTCTAGATCTGGCCCACTATGGTCGTATCGTCAGCAAACTTGTAGATGGAGTTGGAACCAAATTTTGCCACGCAGTCGTTTGTGTACAGGGAGTATAGTAGGGGGCTAAGTACGTAGCCTTGTGGGGCCCCGGTATTGAGGACTATTGTGGAGGAGGACTATTGTGGGAAGCTCGGAGGGAAGATAAACTGGGAAGTATGTAGAGAGGCGCTACAAAGGGAAAATGCGACCTCCTCGTGCGCAAGGATGAGCCTATGGCTCGGGCAAGAATGAGTGTGTTCCTCCAGGGAGTGACAAACGAGTGTGAGAAGTGTGGGCGGTGACCAGTGAATCATGTTCATATGTTCTGGGGCTGTGAAAAGTTATCATAGATTATCATAGAATTTACAGTGCAGAAGGAGGCCATTCGGCCCATCGAGTCTGCACCGGCTCTTGGAAAGAGTACCCTACCCAAGGTCAACACCTCCATCCTATCCCCATAAGCCAGTAACCCCATGCAAGACTAAGGGCAATTTTGGACACTAAGGGCAATTTATCAGAGCCAATCCACCTAACAACATCTTTGGACTGTGGGAGGAAACCGGAGCACCCGGAGGAAACCCACACACACACGGGGAGGATGTGCAGACTCCGCACAGACAGTGACTCAAGCAGGAATCGAACCTGGGACCCTGGAGCTGTGAAGCAATTGTGCTAACCACAATGCTACTGTGCATCCCAAAGTTGGAGGAGGAGGTGGCAATATTTGGCAATATTTGGTGGCAATATTTGGGATATTGGAGAAGCTTCAGCTGATGGAGGGGGAGGAAGGCCGACGTTGTGGCCTTCACCTCTCTGATTTCCCAGCGAAGAATACTGTCGGAGTGGTGGTCAGCAGCGCAGCAGGGGTAGCGACCTGACTGGGGGACTTTGATGACTTTCTTTGGCTTGATAAGGTCAAGTATGAATTAAGGGCTTCAGCAGAGGGCTTCAAGGCAAGGTGGGGAATGTTCGTGGCTGTGTTTGAGGAGCTGTTCATTGTGGGGGGGGGGGGTGAGGGGAGGGAGGGAGGAGAGGGGTGAAAAAGAGAAAAATTTGTACGATCTGTATAGTTGTGTGTTGGGGAGTTTGCTCCCCGAATTGTTTATGTTTTGTAACCGTTTATATAAGTTTGGAATAAAATACATTTTCAAATAAGGAAGGCAAATGGTATGTTGGCCTTCATTGCAAGAGGTCTTAGCAGGATCACTGGTGTCTTATTGCAGCTGTACAGGGCTGTACAGCTGCAATAAGACAATTGGTGAGACCACACCTGGAGTATTGTGTGCAGTTTAGGCCTCCCACACCTGGAGTATTGTGTGCAGTTTAGGCCTCCCACACCTGGAGTATTGTGTGCAGTTTAGGCCTCCCACACCTGGAGTATTGTGTGCAGTTTTGGTCTCCCACACCTGGAGTATTGTGTGCAGTTTTGGTCTCCTTATCTAAAAAGGATTTTCTTGTCATAGACGGAGTGCAACAAAGATTCACCAGACTGACTCCTGGAATCTGGCAGGATTGTCATATGAGGAGAGATTGGGTCGACTGGGCCTGTATTCACTGGAATTTAGAAGAAGAAGAAGCGATCCAATTGAAACGTATAAAGTTCTGACAGGGATGGACTGGCGGGATGCAGAGATGTGTTTCCTCTCGATGGTGGGTCTAGAACAAGGGGTCACATTCTCATGATGCGGGGTGGCCATTTAGGACTGAGATGAAGAGATTTGTCTTCACTCAGGTTGGTGAACCTGTGGAACTCTCTACCACAGAAGGCCAAATCATTGTATATATTTAAGAAGGAAATAGATAGATTTCTGGACTCCAAAGCTGTCAAGGTGTATGGGCATGATGTGGAGATGCCGGCGTTGGACTGGGGTGAGCACAGTAAGAAGTCTTACAACACCAGGTTAAAGTCCAACAGGTTTGTTTCAAACACGAGCTTTCGGAGCACGGCTCCTTCTTCAGCTTGCAGGGTGACTTCACCTGAAGAAGGAGCCGTGCTCCGAAAGCTCGTGTTTGAAACAAACCTGTTGGACTTTAACCTGGTGTTGTAAGACTTCTTAAGGTGTATGGGGAGAGCACTATATGGTGCTGAGATAGAGGATCAGCCATAATCATGTTGAATGATGGGGCAGGCTCAAAGTGTCAAATAGCCTACTTCTGCTATTTTTCTATGTTTCTGTGTCATATGTAAAGTTATAGCCTTCTTAAAATGTTTTCTGACTACTTTCACAAAGTATCATCTTACATTCCATCATATCCAATATCTTCATGTTTGTTCTGAGTGTGACACGATGAACTAGTTTGTTAATAAAGCAACTGTCTGTCTCTGACGTTCAGGGAAACAACTAGCTGATAATCATGGAGTTACTCTGTGATTTAATCATTAATAGGCAAAATCGCAAACCAAATAGTACCTTCGAGGACTTTATGCAGAAACATTTCTCATTGAGAGGAAGATCATTTTGGCTTTTGTTTTCCAACCACCATCTCTTAGTGGTGGCTGCATCTCAAATACCGCAAATTGAATTTTATCCTTTACCCCTAAATGCACCATTCCCTCACCTGCACATGTCTATGATGTGTCCATGATGGTTAGATGAGGTAAAGAAAATTACCCTGGCCTTCTCAAGATATTTTGAAACATTGTTGCTTCAAGATTCAGTACAGTGAATAAAAACAGATACTTTAATTCACAGTGTTAATATCCACATTGAAACATTCCAGAAGATTTACTTTTCTCATTTTCCTTCAACAAGTAAGTCCTGTATTTCCAATTGGGATTTCTTCCCATAACCTCCTAGTACGGTCCAATGATGGGAATGAGGCAATGAATGGATTGTATTAATACATAATTTCTGGAATGTCTTATATTTAAAAGATTCCTGTTGCATTCTAAGACAACAGATGGAGGAGAGTGGGAGCAGCTTGCAGGGTGACTTCACTGTGGAACTAAAATTGAAGTCAGAAGTCCGGGGAGGTAAGCTCGATGTACAAGTGACCACCAGCTGCAGCAGAATTCAGTGGTCCTTTTAAGAATTTATTGGGTTATAGGTTGTGTGTGAGCTGTGCAGACGTTGCCAATTTGTATCTCTGAATGGTACTGGAGACATTGAGCTGGTGTAAAATTCTAATTGGCTTTGGGCAGGTCAAGGAGACACATCCAGAGTGGGAATTGGAACTTGGTAATTTGGTGCAGTGAGGTAATTCGGTGCAGAGTGGAAGAAGGTGCTTTTTCCCTTCTGTTTTGTTTTCTCCCTTTCTTCTGGCCTGTAACTTTTAATCAGCAGGGAGATAACCAGAGAGCATCTGAGAACCTGGGAAGGTAAGTGGTTTTTATTCATTTTTATTTTTATTACTGTTTCAAATTGTGTGTGTGTGGGGGGGGGGGGGGGGGGGGGGGGGGGGGACTGGGGGGGGGGGGGGACTGAAGTGACATCACAGTAAAGCTGTGACCTGATTGGCTGGTTGGGAATCTACACTAAATTTTAAAATTAAGCATTGTTAAACTAATGAAACACAATTACTTGATTATAATTTAGAGGGATATCTAAGCCAGAGACCGGAGAATACTGTATTTAGCTTTCACATTTATAGTAGGAATCTAGTGCTAGGAAACATATAGTTAAGAGTAACTTTAAAAAAAAATAATAATTTAATTTACTAATTAATTAACGAAATGTCAATTAGAGGGGGGCAGTGCTCTGACTGTGAGATGTGGCAGGTCCGGGAGGCTTCCAGCATCCCGGATGGCTTCATCTGCAGAAAGTGCACCCAACTGGGGCTCCTCACAGACCGCATGGTTCTGTTGGAGTTGCAGTTGGATGCACTGAGGAGCATGCAGGTGGAGGAAAGCGTCATAGATAGCAGTTATATAAATGTGGTCACACCCAAGGTGCAGGCAGAGAGATGGGTGACCACCAGAAGGGGCAGGCAGTCAGTGCAGCAATCCCCTGTGGTTGTCCCCCTCTCGAACAGTCCCCCCCCCCGCCCCCGAATACTGTCGGGGGGAATAGCCTACAGAGGAAAACAGCAGCAGCCAGAGCAGTAGCACCACGGCTGGCTCTGATGTTCAGAAAGGAGGGTCAAAGCGCAGAAGAGCAATAGTCACAGGGGACTCTATAGTCAGTGGCACCGATAGGTGCTTTTGTGGACTTGAAAGAGACTCCAGGATGGTATGTTGCCTCCCTGGTGCCAGGGTCCAGGATGTCTCTGAATGGGTAGCGGCCATCCTGAAGGAGGAGGGTAAACAGGCAGAGGTCATTGTACATATTTGTACTAATGACATAGGCAGGAAGGGGCATGAGGTCCTGCAGCAGGTGTTCAGGGCGCTAGGCAGAAGGTTAAAAGACAGGACCTCGAGGGTTGTAATCTCGGGGTTACACCCTGTGCCACATGCTACTGAGGCTAGAAATAGGAAGATAGAGCAGCTAGACACGTGGCTAAACAGCTGGTGTAGGAGGGAGGGTTTCCATTATCTGGACCACTGGAGCTCTTCCGGGGTAGGTGTGACCTGTATAAGAAGGACGGGTTGCATCTAAACTGGAGAGGCATAAATATCCTGGCTGCGAGGTTTGCTAGTGTCACACAGGAGAGTTTAAACTAGTATGGCGGGGGGTAGGTACCGGAGCAATAGGTCAGAAGGTGAAAGCATTGAGGGAGAACGAGGGAATAGGGCCAGTATGGCTCTGAGGAAGAGCAGACAGGGAGATGTTGCTGAGCACAGCGGGTCTGGTGGCCTGAAGTGCATATGTTTTAATGCAAGAAGTATTACGGGTAAGGCAGATGAACTTAGAGCTTGGATTAGTACTTGGAACTATGATGTTGTTGCCATTACAGAGACCTGGTTGAGGGAAGCGCAAGATTGACAGCTAAATGTTCCAGTATTTAGATGTTTCAGGCGGGATAGAGGGAGATGTAAAAGGGGTGGCGGAATTGCGCTACTGGTTAGGGAGAATATCACAGCTATACTACGGGAGGACACCTCAGAGGGCAGCGAGGCTATATGGGTAGAGATCAGGAATAAGAAGGGTGCAGTCACAATGTTGGGGGTTTACTACAGGTCTCCCAACAGCCAGCAGGAGATAGAGGAGCAGATAGGGAGACAGATTTTGGAAACGAGGAAAAACTACAGGGTTGTTGTGATGGGAGACTTCAACTTCCCCAATATTGATAGGGACTCACTGAGTGCTAGGGGCTTAGACGGGGCAGAGTTTGTAAGGAGCATCCAGGAGGGCTTCTTAAAACAATATGTAGACAGTCCAACTAGGGAAGGGGCTGTACTGGTCCTGGTATTAGGGAATGAGCCCTGCCAGGTGGTAGAAGTTTCAGTAGGGGAGCATTTCGGGAACAGTGACCACAGCTCAGTAAGTTTTAAAGTGCTGGTGGACAAGGATAAGAGTGGTCCCAGGGTGAATGTGCTAAATTGGGGGAAGGCTAATTATAACAATATTATGCGGGAACTGAAGAACCTAGATTGGGGGCGGATAATTGAGGGCAAATTAACATCTGACATGTGGGAGGCTTTCAAATGTCAGTTGAAAGGAATTCAGGACCGGCATGTTCCTGTGAGGAAGAAGGATAAATACGGCAAATTTCGGGAACCTTGGAAAACGAGAGATATTGTAGGCCTCGTCAAAAAGAAAAAGGAGGCATTTCTCAGGGTTAGAAGGCTGGGAACAGTTGAAGCCTGTGTGGAATATAAGGAAAGTAGGAAGTAACTTAAGCAAGGAGTCAGGATGGCTAGAAGGGGTCATGAAAAGTCATTGGCAAATAGGGTGAAGGAAAATCCCAAGGTTTTTACACGTACCTAAAAAGCAAGAGGGTAGCCAGGAAAAGGGTTGGCCCACTGAAGGATAGGCAAGGGAATCTATGTGTGGAGCCAGAGGAAATAGGTGTGGTACTAAATGAATACTTTGCATCAGTATTCACCAAAGAGAAGGAATTGGTGGATGTTGAGTCTGGAAAAGGGTGTGTAGATAGCCTGGGTCACATTGAGATCCAAAAAGACGAGGGGCGCGATTCTCCCAGGCAGGGAGAAATCGTAAGGCTGGCGTCAAAACCGGGCGGGTTTGACGCCAGCCTCCCCCTCCCCGACCGGGAACCGATTCTGGTCCCCGGTCGGGGCTAGTATGCCGCGGCCATGAACTCCGGCATCGCGGGCTTAACGAATTTCGTTAAGCCCGCTTGCCAGAGTTTGCGCTGGCTGACGCGTCACATGACGTCAGCCGCGCATGCGCGGATTGGAAGACTCCAACCCGCGCATGCGCGGATGACGTAATCGCGCATTTGCGCGAAACCCGCGCATGCGCGGGCCGGGATGCCCCTCAGCCGCACCGTGAAGCGATACAGTGGGGCGGCGGAAGGACAAAGAGTGCGCGGGAATCGGACCCGCTGCCCGCGATCGGTGCCCACCGATCGCGGGCCCATGGCACCCTTGGCACGGCCGTGGTACTGCCGTGCCAATCGGTGCCATGGTTGCCAAGATCGTGACTTTACGGCCGTTTTTACGAACGGCCAGACCAGGTGTGTTTGCCGTTCGTAAAAACGGCCGTAAAGGGCTTGGAATTCGGCCCATCGGCCAGCTGAGAATCGCTGCTGGCCGTAAAAAAACAGCGGCAGTGATTCGTGTCGGGAGTTGGGCGTGGGGGGGGGGGGGGGGGGGGGGGAGAATAGCGGGAGGGCGTCGGACTAGTGTGGCCGTAAAAATTTACGACCCCCGCTATTCTCCGCACCGTCATGAGTGCGGAGAATTGCGACCGAGGTGTTGGGTGTATTGAAAATATTAAGGTAGATAAATCCCCAGGGCCTGATGGGATCTACCCCAGAATACTGAAGGAGGCGAGAGAGAGAAATTTGCTGAGGCCGTGACAGAAATCTTTGGATCTTCAGGTGATGTCCCGGAGGACTGGAGAATAGCCAATGTTGTTTCCTTGTTTAAGAAGGGTAGCAAGGATAATTCTGGGAACTACAGGCCGGAGAGCCTTACGTCAGTGGTAGGGAAATTACAGGAGAGAATTCTTCGAGACAGGATCTGCTCCCATTTGGAAGCAAATGGACGTATTAGTGAGAGGCAGCATGGTTTTGTGAAGGGGAGGTCATGTCTCACTAACTTGATAGAGTCTGTCAAAGAGGTCACAAAGATGATTGATGCAGGTAGGGCAGTGGATGTTGTCTGTATGGACTTCAGTAAGGCCTTTGACAAGGTCCCTCATGGTAGACTGGTACAAATGGTGAAGTCACACGGGATCAGGGGTGAGCTGGCAAGGTGGATACAGAACTGGCTAGGTCATAGAAGGCAGAGAGTAGCAATGGAAGGGTACTTTTCTAATTGGAGGGCTGTAACTAGTGGTGTTCCGCAGGGATCAGCGCTGGGACCTTTGCTGTTCGTAGTATATATAAATGATTTGGAGGAAACTGTAACTGGTCTGATGAGTAAGTTTGTAGACGACACAAAGTTTGGTGGAATTGCGGATAGCGATGAGAACTGTCCGAGGATACAGCAGGATTTAGATTGTTTGGAGACTTGGGCAGAGAGATAGCAGATGGAGTTTAATCCGGAGAAATGTGAGGTAATGCATTTTGGAAGGTCTAATGCAGGTAGGGAATATACCGTGAATGGTAGAACCCTCAAGAGTATTGAAAGTCAGAGAGATCTAGGTGTACAGGTCCACATGTCACTGAAAGGGGCAACACAGGTGGAGAAGGTAGTCAAGAAGGCATACGGCATGCTTGCCTTCATTGGCCGGGGCATTTGAGTATAAGAATTGGCAAGTCTTGTTGCAGCTGTATAGAACCTTAGTTAGGCCACATTTGGAGTATAATGTTCAATTCTGGTCGCCACACTACCAGAAGGATGTGGAGGCTTTAGAGAGGGTGGAAAAGAGACTTACCAGGATGTTGCATGGTATGGAGGGCATTAGCTATGAGGAACGGTTGAATAAACTCGGTTTGTTCTCACTGGAACGACGGAGGTTGAGGGGCGACCTGATAGAGGTCTACAAAATTATGAGGGGCATAGACAGAGTGGATAGTCAGAGGCTTTACCCCAGGGTAGAGGGGTCAATTACTAGGGGGCATAGGTTTAAGGTGCGAGGGGCAAGGTTTAGAGGAGATGTACAGGGCAAGTTTTTTACACAGAGGGTAGTGGGTGCCTGGAACTCGCTACCTGAGGAGGTGGTGGAAGCAGGGATGATAGTGATATTTAAGGGGCATCTTGACAAATCCATGAATAGGATGGGAATAGAGGGATACGGACCCAGGAAGTGCAGAAGGTTTTAGTTTAGTCGGGCAGCATGGTCGGCACGGGCTTGGAGGACCGAAGGGCCTGTTCCTGTGATGTACTTTTCTTTGTTCTTTGTTCTTTTAAATATGCTCTTGCTTAATTTTAGAATTGCGGTAGTCATCGCTGAAGTATTGTATTGTATTGTATTTATCGCATATGAGGTGTATTACGGTAAGGCCCTGTAGTGCAGGTATGGGGGTAGATCCCTGCCTGCTGTCTCCGCCCAGTAGGTAGAGTATAAATGTGTGGGCTCTCCGAACAGCAGCCATTTCGGCAGCAGCTGCGGGAGGCTCCACATCTCCGCGTAATAAAACCTCGATTACTCTCTACTCTCATCTCATCGTAATTGATAGTGCATAAATTTATTACACAGAGATTTTAAAACGATGGATCTCCGCATCAAGCCTGATTGCCTGCAGCTGCACCCTCAAGTAGACAATGCCAAGTCGGCCTTCGCACATTGGCTAGCTTGCTTTGAGGCATACATCGGATCTGCAACTCAACCACCCTCAGAGGCACAGAAGCTCCAGATCTTTTACACGCGGCTGAGCTTCGACATCTTTCCCTTCATCTGGGATGCGCCGACCTACGCTGAGGCCATGGCGCTACTGAAGGAGAACTCCTCTCAGCAGACCAACAAAATCTACGCCAGGCACCTCCTCTCCACCTGGCATCAGCTCCACAGTGAGTCTGTGGAAGATTTCTGGCATGCCCTGCACGCCCTGGCGAGGGTCTGCGTTTGCCAGGCCGTTTTGGCAGTTGAACATTCTTGACTTTTAATTCGAGATGCGTTCATCACTGGCATCGGGTCCGCTTACATCCGCCAGCGCCTCTCAGAAGGGGCTACCATCGACCTCGTGGAGACCAAGAAGCTAGCGATTTCACTCACGGTCGCCTCCTGCAATGTTCAGGCATATGCCTCCGATCGCTCAGCCCACCCCTCCTGGGCATCGTGGACCCCGCTGGCGAACACCCCATCGTGGGCCCCACCAGTGGCCGCCCCCAGCGAGCCTCAGGCCTACGCCGCGCAGCAGCCAACCAACCCCGGGGACCCAAGTGCTACTTCTGCGGACAGAAAAAACACCCCCGGCAGCGCTGCCCGGTGCGGAGCGCGTTCTGCAAGGCCTGCGGGAAGAAAGGACATTTTGCTGCTGTGTGCCAGGCCTGCTCCATTGCCGCTATTGTCCCTGCACCCCACACGTGTGTTCCGTTGGCGCCGCCATCTTCTTTGCCTCAGGCCACATGTGGCCTGTGGGCGCCACCATCTTGCTTGCCATCTTGCTCGCCTCACAACATGTGCGGCCGGTGGGCGCCGCCATCTTTAACGCCGCCCGCCACGTGCGCCTCGTGGGCACTGCCATCTTCCCCGCCTCAGGAACCCTGCTTGTCAGGCACCTCATCTGGCCGATCATCGCCTGCAACCACCGCCGATCAGCCGCGTCTCGCCTCCATCACGATCGACCAGTCCCGACCACACTACCTCGCGACCGCATAGTACCGGGTCTTCTTAACAGTGGACCTGAAATCTGCCCACTATGAGCTCCCGATTTGCAATGCCGACCGCCCTTACACCGCGTTTGAAGCGGACGGCCGCCTTTACCATTTCCTTAGGGTTCCCTTCGGCGTCATGAATGGGGTCTCGGTCTTCCAACGGGAGATGGACCGAATGGCTGACCGGTATGGACTGCGGGCCACTTTTCCGTACCTGGATAACATCACCATGTGCGGCCACGACCAGCAGGACCACGGCGCTAACCTTTCCAATTTCCTCCACACCGCTAAACTCCTCAACCTAACCTATAAAAAAGAAGTGCGTGTTTAGCACAAACCGATTAGCCATCCTCGGCTATGTGGTTCAAAACAGAGTCCTAGGGCCCGACCCCGATCGCATGCGCCCCCTCATGGAACTCCGATTCCCCAACTGCCCCAAGGCCCTCAAATGATGCCTGGGCTTCTTCTCGTACTACGCCCAGTGGGTCCCTAACCATGCGGACAAGGCCCACCCACTCATCCACTCCACTGTTTTCCCACTGATGGCCGAGGCTCACCAGGCTTTCGACCGTATCAAGGCCAGCATCGCCAAGGCCGCAATGCACGTGGTCAACGAGACCCTCCCCTTTCAAGTCGTGAGCGATGCATCAGACGTCGCTCTGGTCGCCACCCTCAACCAGGCAGGCAGACCCATGGCATTCTTCTCCCGCACCCTCTATGCCTCCGAAATCCAGCACTCCTCCGTCGAGAAGGAGGCCCAGGCCATAGTAGAAGCTATGCGGCATTTGAGGCATTACCTGGCCGGCAGGAGATTCACTCTCCTTACTGACTAAAGGTCGGTAGCCTTCATGTTTAATAACACACAGCGGGGCAAGATCAAGAATGATAAAATCTTGAGGTGGAGGATCGAGCGCTCTACATACAATTACGAGATTTTGTATTGCCTGGTAAACTCAACAAGCCCCCCCCACCGATGCCCTATCCTGAGGCACATGCACCAGCGCACCAGTGGACTGACTCCGGACCCTGCACGACGATCTCTGTCACCCAGGGGTCACCCGCTTTTATCACTTCATAAAGGCCCGCAACCTGCCCTACTCCATCGAGGAAGTCAGGGCTATCACCAGAGACTGCCAGGTCTGCGCGGAGTGCAAACCGCACTTCTACCGGCCAGACCGCGCGCACCTTGTGAAGGCCTCCTGCCCCTTTGAAAGCCTCACCGTGGATTTCAAAGGGGCCCTCCCCTCCACCAATCGAAACACGTACTTTCTTAATATGGTCAATGAATATTCCAGATTCCCCTTCGCTGTCCCATGCCCGACATGACGTCTGCCACCGTCATCAAAGCCGTCAACACCATGTTCACTCTGTTCAGTTTCCCCGCCTACGGCCACAGCGACCGGGGATCCTCATTTATGAGCGATGAGCTGCGCCAGTACCTGCTCAACAGGGGCATTGCCTCGAGCAGGACGACCAGCTACAACCCCTGAGGTAACGGGCAGGTGGAGCGGGAGAATGGGACGGTCTGGAAGGCCGTCTAACTGGCCCGACGGTCCAGAAATCTCCCGGCCTCCTGCTGGCAGGAGGTCCTCCCCGACGCCCTCCACTCCATTCAGTCGCTCCTTTGCACGGCGATGAACGAATGCCCCCATGAACGTCTCTTTGCCTTCCCTAGGAAGTCCAGCTGAGGGGTTTCGCTCCCAATGTGGCTGGCAGCTCCAGGACCCGTTCTCCTCCGCAAGCTCGTGCAGCTCCACTAGGCGGACCCGTTGGTTGAGAGGGTACAGCTTCTTCACGCGAACCCGCAGTACGCATACGTGCCATACCCCAACGGCCGCCAAGACACAGTCTTCCTCAGGGACCTGGCACCAGCTGGGTCCCCACAACCCCACATCTCTGCGTAATAAAGCCTCGTCTCTCTCTAAAGGCTCTACACTCGTCTCGTCGTAATTGACAGTGCATCAAGAATGAGTTCTTGTTGCTTGAAAATTGAATTGGGCAACTGTCGGGCAGCCAATAAACATGTTAAAAAATATTTCATTGTTGGCACCTCATTCTCCAGTGTAAGTTGCCCAGGCAGCAGTTGAAAATCACCACCATGTTCTCAAACTTACCATTATTAACGTCTTGCTCCCTCTGTTGGATTCATAAGCAATTACATAATATATCAAACACTCCATGAAGGCAGTCACAAGGCAAAAATCTAAACAGGAGTGTTACAAACAATGTAATTAGTGTGCTGTAATTTTATTGACTTAAGCTGATTTTCATGGCACATTACTGGCCATCTGTTATGCAGTATGTTGCACATATTGGAGTACGATCATTTCAAGCAAACAAAAACCCCGGTACAACCGTTTTCAGAAGGTGCTTTTTACTTCCAGTAAAAAAAAAGAATGGTGTTTCCAGTCCCAGGAACAGGATGTAATCCTCTTGCCTCTGTTTTTATTGACAAAGTGAATACAGACATGATTTGATGTCTCTTAAAGAGTTATTAGGAAAAGTATGTGATTTAAAAAAAATATTCATGGGATGTGAGTGTTGCTGGCTGGGACAACATTTACTACCTATCCCTATACCCTTAGAAAAGGTGATGGTGAGTTGCCTTCTTGAACTGCTGCAGTCCATGTGCTGTAGGTACATCCACAGTGCTGTTAGGAAGAAAGTTCCAGGTGTTTGACCCGGTGACTGTCAAGGAACGGCGATATATTTCCAAGATATAGTGAGTGACTTGGAGGAAAGTTACCTGGTGGTGGGGTTCCCAGGTATCTGCTGCCCTTGCCTTCTAGATGGTTGTGGTCATGGGTTTGGAAGGTGCTGGCTCAGTGAGCACCTACAGTGCACCAGATGTTACACACTGCTGCCACTGTGTGACAATGGTGGAGGGCTTGAGTGTTTGTGGATGGGGTGTCAATCAAATGGGCTGCTTTGTTCTGCATGGTGTTGAGTTTCTTGAGTGTTGTTGGAGCTGCACGTATCCAGGCAAGTGGTGAGTATTCCATCAGATTCCTGACTTCTGCCTTATAGAAGGTGGACAGGCTTTGGGGAGTCAGGAGGTGAGTTACTCGTCGTATTATTCCTAACCTCTGACCTGCTCTTGTAGCCAGATTATTTACATGGCTAGTCTAGTTCAGCTTCTGGTCAATGGTAACCCACCAGGGTGTTGATAGTGGGGGATTCAGAGATGGTAATTCCGATATTTAATTTTTATAGTCTCAAAGAAAGCGTGACAGTGTGCAAGAGTCCTTTAATTCCTTAACTGTAGTAACCTCATACTTGTCATTCAACATAGAGACAAAATACCTGCCTTAATTATTGCTGATTATGAACAAACTATTAGAAGTTTCAAGTACTACATTCATTTCATGAAGTATTTTTTTCATTTATTCATTCTCAGTTGTTTTTAATGTGCATAACCTTACCTGGTGAGAATTTTAATTTGGTAAATCTAAAGATAGCATAATTTCCCTTCAAACTGAAGAAAGGCTGTGGCTAATATTTAAATGAAGTGAAACATGCCTTGAATATTGACACTGTGGATCCTTTCATTTCACATTGCACTGGGTGTTACATAGAAAAGGTTTAATTTCAAATCTGTTCAAGTGATATCAAAAATAAGTGGTGGGATTCTACGTTTCGGAGACTATTAACTCTGGGATTGAATTGGTGGACTTCTACGACAATAAAATTGGTGCCAGTGCCGGATCAATTCATGAACCGTTAATGGGTTAGCACCAACACCACGTGGAACATGAACGATTCCAATGAAAAACCGTCATCTGGATTCTCTGTTCCTGAGACCAAGTGTTGACACTGGGGCAGGATTTGTGGACTTCCACGACACAAAACTGGATCCGCACCGGGACCGATTCCACGACCATTGAGGGGCTAGCACCGGCGCCATGTGGAACACAATCGAGTCCAATGATAAACGGGGCGGGATTCGCCGGATTCGTGATTGACACTCGGGAGGCTGACCCGCTGGAGCTCCATATACACACTACACTCCCTACACACACTATCCCAACCAACAAGATGGCACTGGTTGTGCTGGAGCACACCCATACAGGGGTCGGCTGAGGCCAGAGGGCACCGAGGGGGGTGACCTGGGGGGGGACACTCATATGGCCCATGGCCCTAAGTTGACAGTAACTGTTGTGCGCAGCTGGTTGGCTGCCTTGCCAGTTGCTGCATTGGTGTTCTGTGCCCGTCCATACCAACCCCGCAGTCCATAGAATCATAGAATTTACAGCAGAGAAAGAGGCCATTCGGCCCATCAAGTCTGCACCAGTCCTTGGAAAGCGCACCCTACTTAAGCCCAAGCCTCCACCCTATCCGGTAACCCAGCAAGCTCACCTAACCTTTTGGACACTAAGGAGCAATTTAGCATGGCCAATCCACCTAGTTGAGCAACCTAGTTAAGCAACTGTACGTTCCAGAAGATGGGTGGCCAGCCGAGCTCATCAAATCAAAGCAAGATATTATAGTTCAGTCATTCGACGCAGATTCAGCAGAAGCCCAGGTGGAAGACTACAAATCAGATGAAGAGAAGGAAGAGCCAAAGAGCATTCCAAACTTCTGGTTAAAAGCAAATTACTGCGGATGATGGAATCTGAAACGAAAGGGAAAATGCTGGAAAATCTCAGCAAGTCTGGCAGCATCTGTAGGGAGAGAAAAGAGCTAACGTTTCGAGTCCGATGACTCTTTGTCTTGGGGGGCTTGGGGGGGGAGGAGGCGGGGGGGTGCCGGGTTGTTGCTGCAGGGACTGTGAGGGAAGGGATGGCGAAGGGGGGATTGGGTGGGGGGTCTGCCACCGTGTGAAGCGGGCCTGGGGGATTCCCTGGGCACGTGGTGGGTTGACGAAGGGGTATGGCTGACAGGCGCAGAGGTAAGGGGATGGCCCCCCCGGGTTCGGTTGGTTACATGGAATGTGAGGGGGCTGAATGGTCCAGTGAATCG
This sequence comes from Scyliorhinus canicula, assembly GCF_902713615.1. Lineage (NCBI taxonomy): Eukaryota > Metazoa > Chordata > Chondrichthyes > Carcharhiniformes > Scyliorhinidae > Scyliorhinus > Scyliorhinus canicula. The sequence continues at coordinate 84,398,704 of NC_052155.1, read as the reverse complement.
GTCTCGGGTGTTGGCTCACTTGAGGGGGCTGGGAGCGGATGTGGCTATGCTCCAGGAGATGCACCTCAGGGTTACGGATCAGGTGAGGTTACGAAAAAGTTGGGTGGGACAGGTGTTCCACTCGGGGCTTGATGCAAAGAACCGTGGGGTGGCAATCTTGGTGGGCAAGAGCCTATCGTTCGTCGTATCCAAAGTGGTGGCAGACTCTGCAGGGCGATATGCGATGGTGAGTGGGAGACTTCAGGGGGAGCAAGTGGTCTTGGTCAATGTCTACGCCCCCAATTGGGACGATGCGGGCTTCATGCGGCGTATGCTGGGCCTGATCCCGGACCTGGAGACAGGAGGATTGATTATGGGTGGGGACTTTAACACGGTGCTGGATCCGGCTCTGGATCGTTCAAAGTCCAGGACGGGCAGGAGGCCGGCAGCGGCCTCGGTGCTGAGGGGGTTTATGGACTAGATGGGGGGGCTGGACCCTTGGAGGTTTTTGGAACCGGGAGGTAGGGAGTTCTCCTTTTTCTCCCATGTTCATAAGGCGTACTCCCGGATTTACTTCTTCGTGCTTAGCATTGATCCCGAGAGTTGTGGGGGCGGAGTATTCGGCGATAGCTATCTCTGATCATGCCCCGCACTCGGTAGAGCTGGGTGAGGGGAAGGATCAGCGACCGATGTGGAGGTTGGATGTTGGGCTGCTGGCAGAAGAGGAAGTGTGTGAACGGATCCGTAGGGGTTTAGAGAGGTATTTGGAAACTAATGATAACGGGGAGGTACAGGTTGGGATGGTTTGGGAAGCACTAAAGGCAGTAGTCAGAGGGGAGTTGATATCCGTCCGGGCGCACAGGGAGAGGAGGGAGAGGGCCGAGAGGGAGAGACTGGTGGCAGAGATGGTCAGGGTCGATGGGAGTTATGCAGACAACCCGGAGGAGGGGCTTTTGAGGAAGCGGCGCAGTCTCCAGGGGGAATTTGATGTTTTGACCACCCGTAAGGCGGAGGCGCAGTGGAGGAGGGCACAGGGGGCGGTGTATGAGTACGGGGAGAAGACGAGTCGGATGTTGGCCCACCAGCTCCGGAAGCGGGAGGCGGCTAGGGAAATTGGGGGAGCCACGGATGTAGATGGGAACCTAGTGCGGGGTGGAAAAGACATCAACGGGGTATTCAAATCCTTCTACAAGGGGCTGTACCGGGCAGTTCCACCCGGGGAAGCAGGAGGGATGGATCGCTTTTTGGATAAGCCGGAGTTCCCAAGAGTAGGGGACGAGCGGGTGGAGGGTTTGGGGGCCCCAATTGAGCTGGAGGAGCTGGTGGCGGCATTGGGCAGCATGCAGACAGGGAAAGCGCCGGGGCCGGATGGGTTCCCGGTGGAATTTTACAAGAAATTTATAGATCTGCTGGGCCCGCTGCTGGTGAGAACCCTGAATGAGGCTAAGGGGTGGGGGGCTCTGCCCCCGACGATGTCCAGGGCGATTATTTCTTTGCTCCTGAAGCGGGACAAGGACTCCCTTCAGTGCGGTTCCTATCAACCGATTTTGCTCCTCAACGTAGATGTCAAGTTGTTGGCAAAGGTGCTGTCCAGGAGGGTGGAGGATGTAGCCCCGACGTGATCCATGAGGATTAAACGGGGTTTGTAAAGGGGAGACATTTGAACGCCAACGTGTGGAGGCTCCTGAATGTCATGATGATGGCGCCAGTGGCTGGTGAGTCAGAAATAGTGGCGTCTATGGATGCGGAGAAAGCTTTTGATAGGGTGGAGTGAGGCTGCGTGAGGCTACTGTACAGCTCCCCGGTGGCGAGTGTAGTGATGAACGGGAGGCGGCCGGAGGACTTTCAGCTCTCCAGAGGGACGAGGCAGGGGTGCCCCCTGTCTCCCCTGCTTTTCGCATTAGCAATTGAGCCCCTGGCTATGGCACGGAGGGACTCGAAGAGTTGGAGGGGGATTGTGCGGGGGTGGGGGGAACACCGGCTGTCACTATATGCGGATGATCTGCTGTTGTAAGTCGCGGACCCGGTTGAGGGGCTGCCAGAGGTGCTGAAGATACTCGAGGAGTTTGGGGACTTTTCGGGATATAAGCTAAATGTGGGGAAGAGTGAGTTGTTTGTCCTGCACCCGGGGGGTCCGGAGAGAGAGATAGGGGAACTCTCATTGAAGAGGGCTGAGAAGAGTTTCAGGTATCTGGGGGTCCACGTGGCTAGGACCTGGGGGGCTATGCGTAGGCTTAACTTTTCGCGGCTGGTGGGGCAGATGGAGGAAGAGTTCAGGAGGTGGGATGCGCTGCCGCTCTCGCTGGCGGGCAGGGTCCAGTCACTTAAAATGACGGTGCTCCCGAGGTTTTTGTTCCTTTTCCAGTGCCTCACCATGCTGATCCCGAAGGCTTTCTTCAGAAGGGTCAACAAGTCGATTTTGGGGTTTGTGTGGGCGCGGAAGGCCCCGAGAGTAAGGAGGGTATTTTTGGAGCGAAGAAGGGAGGTCGGGGGCCTGGCGCTGCCCAACCTATGTGGATATTATTGGGCAGCGAACTTGGCGATGGTTCGTAGGTGGGTGATGGAAGGGGAGGGTGACGCATGGAAAAGAGTGGAGGCGACGTTCTGTGCAGGCACGAGTCTGGAGGCTTTGGTGACAGCCCCACTCCCGCTCCCCCCGGCAAAGTACTCTTCGAGTCCGGTGATGGTTGTGTCCCTTAAAATCTGGGGACAGTGGAGGCGGCATAGGGGGGAAGTGAAGGCCTCAGTTTGGGACCCGATACGAGTCAATCATCGTTTTGCGCCAGGGAGAATGGATGGGGGATTTGGGAGCTGGCACAGGGCAGGCATCAGACAGTTTGGGGACCTCTTCCTGGACGGAAAGTTTGCGACTCTGGAGGAACGCCTTTAGGTACTTGCAGGTCAGGGACTTTGTTAAGAGGCAGGTGGCGGAGTTCCCGCAGCTGCCGCCGAGGGGGGTGCAGGATAGGGTGCTTTCGGGGACGTGGGGCGCGGAAGGGGAAATCTTGGCTATCTACCAGCTGATGCAGGAGGAGGAGGAGGCCTCAGTAGATGAGCTCAAAGTGAAATGGGAGGAAGAGCTAGGGGAAAAGATTGAGGATGGGATGCGGTCGGACGCCCTGGAAAGGGTGAATGCTTCCTCCTCTTGTGCGCGGTTCAGCCTAATCCAGCTGAAGGTGCTGCACAGGGCTCATATGACAGGGGCTAAGATGAGCCGGTTTTTCGGAGGGGAGGACACGTGTGGAAGGTGCTTGGGCAGTCCAGCAAACCACACCCATACGTTTTGGGCATGTCCGGCCCTGGAGGGGTTTTGGAAGGGGGTGGCGGGGATTTTGTTGGAAGTGGTTGGGTCCAGAGTCAGGCCGGGCTGGGGGCTCGTGATCTTTGGAGTAGCTTCGGAGCCGGGAGTGCAGGAGGCGAGAGAGGCCGGCATTCTGGCCTTTGCGTCTCTAGTAGCCCGGAGCAGGATTCTGTTGCAGTGGAGAGATGCGCGGCCCCCTAGTCCAGAGACCTGGGTCAACGACATGGCCGGGTTCATTAAGTTGGAGAGGATGAAATTTGCCCTGATGGGGTCGGTACAGGGGGTTCTTTCGGCGGTGGCAGCCCTTTCTCGATTTCCTGATGAAGGGGTAGAGAGGGATCAGTCTCTGCAGCAACCTGGGGGGGGGGGGGTTTGGGGATGGTCGGGAGGTTCGATTTTGCAGCGGTGGGTTCGTTCTGTTCTTTTTTTTTCTGTTTTTTTTGTATAACCAGTTGCTTTGTTATTATCTATTGGGGGGGGGGGGGGGGGGGGGGGGGGGGGGGGGGGTGAGTTCTGCTCTAGCTTCGGTGTGGAACCACGATATGTATGTTTTAATTTGCGGGAAAAATTTGTTATTGTTATTAGAAAACTTGAATAAAAATTATTTTAAAAAAAAAATACCTTGCCCCTTTAAGATGCTTGGAACCCTGGGGGACTCCGCCTCAGGCTACGCCCCCAAGAAACGGTATATAGGATAAGGCTCCATGTGGTGAGCACACTTCTCTCGGATGCTGTTCAGTTCTCTGTAGATTAAAGCCTTTTGATTACCGACCTCGCTCTCGCGTCGTAATTGAGGGTGCCTCAATTGTCGTGTCTTGATTAAGGTATCAGTCATCCTGTTTAAGGTGGCAAACATGCTGATATTTAAAGTCTGTACGGCCATCTCAGTGGCCCAGTCCATAAGACCATAAGACACGAGCAGAATTAGGCCACTCGGACATTCAAGTCTGCTCCGCCATTCAATCATGGCTGTTATTTTTCTCATCCCCATTCTACTGCCTTCTCCCCATAACCCCTGATCCCCTTATTAATCAAGAACCTATCTATCTCTGTCTTAAAGACACCCAGTGACCTCCACAGACTTCAACGGCAAAGAGTTCCACAGATTCATCACCCTCTGGCTGAAGAAATTCCTCCCCATCTCTGTTTTAAAGGATCGTCCCTTTAGTTTGAGATTGTGTCCTCTGCTTCTAGATTTTCCTACAAGTGGGAACATCCTCTCCACGTCCACTCTATCCAGGCCTCGCAATATTCTGTAAGTTTCAATAAGATCCCCCCTCATCTTTCTAAACTCCAACGAGGGGGGATATGGAGCATTGGGTGTCCCTATACGTCAATGATCTGCTGTTGTATATTTCGGAACCCAGCATGTTGGTGGAGAGTATAATGGAGCTGCTCCAGAGATTTGGGACGTTCTCGAGGTATAAATTGAATCTCGGAAAAAGCAAGTATTTTATAGTCGTCCCCTGGGAGTAGGAGGCGGAGTGGGGAGGGCTGCCATTCCATTTGGCAGCAACCCACTTTATCATCGAATTTACAGTGCAGAAGGAGGCCATTCGGCCCATCGAGTCTGCCCCGACCCTTTGAAAGAGCAGCCCATTTAAGCCCACGCCTCCACCCTATCCCCGTAACTCAGTAACCCCACCCAACCTTTCTGGACATGAAGGACAATTTAGCATGGCCAATGCGTCTGAGATGTGGGAGGAAATCGGAGCACCCGGAGGAAACCCACGCACATACGGGGAGAACGTACAGGCTCCACACAGACAGTGACCCAAGCCGGGAATCAAACCTGGGCCCCTGGAGCTGTGAAGCAACTGTGCTAACCACTGTGCTACCGCGCTGCCCAGGTATTTGGGGATGCAGGTGGTCCGAGATTGGACAGGGTTTCGGAAGTTTAATTTCATAGTTTGGTGGGGCGGGTGAAGGCGGATTTGATGAGGTGGGACAATCTCCCGTTGTTGGCAGTTAAAATGAATGCTTTGTCGCAATTCCTGTTTGTATTTCAATGTCTGCTAGTCTTTATAGCTAAGTCCTTCTTTGGGACGGTAGACAAGTTGATCTCGTCGTTCATTTGTGGAGTGGGGGGTGGGGGGTGGGGTGGGGGGGGGGGGGGGTGTGAAAGACGGCCAGGATTAGGAGGGGGTGGTATTGCAGAGGGGATGGCATGGCAGGCCTCCCAAACTTGCTGTGTTATTGTTGGGCGGCGAATGCAGAGACGGTGTGGGCTGGAAGAAGGAGAGGGGAGTGGCTCTGTGGGTAAGGACGAAGGCGTCGGGGTTGCGGGCACTTGCAGGAAAGTACTTGTGAGTCTAGTGGCGGTGATCACATTGAAGGAGGCAGTTTAGGCAGCATGTCACAATTTTGCCCAAATTGAAAAGCTAACCTGTCCAATAATAAAGACACACCTTTGGCTGGATCTTGCTGGAAAATAATGGTGTGTTATTGGCTCATGTGGTTGTTAATGTACAAATTGGTCAACAAGCTCAGGGAATTAATAGGCAAAGCCTGAATTGCAAATCACCTGAATTTTGCTGGTCAATTTATGTCACTTCACGCATTGCGCTCTTAGACACCCTGTTATTTTTAAGAACTTGAAGCTTTTAATAGAATCATAGAGTTTAAAGTGCTGAAGGAGGCCATTCGGCCCATCAAGTCTGCACCGGCCCTTGGAATGAGCGCTCTACCTATGCTCACACATCCACCCTATCCCTGTAACCCCACCTAACCTTCTGGACACTAAGGGGCAATTTAGCATGGTCAGTCCACCTAACCTGCACATCTTTGGACTGTGGGAGGAAACCGGGGCACCCAGTGAATACCCTCGCAGACAGGTGGGGAAGGTGCAAACTCCACACAGACAGTCATCCGAGGCCGGAATTGAACCCGGGTCCCTGGAGCTGTTGGGCAGCAGTGCTAACCACTGTGCCACCATGCCGCCGTTTTGTATATCAGTTGCTCACAAAACTTCCCGCAGAAAGTCAGTACTGGAACTGAACAGCACAGCTACCTCTTTAATGACAGGATAACAGGATAATTATTAATGCAATGACAACTAACCTCTCTCGTCCACAAAGAAAACAATTGAAACTGTTCAATCGTATGTTGGCATGCAGTAAATTGGTTGTTAGATTTTTAAAATGTTACTTTTTATCCCAACTTTTCCTTTCTGTCTTTTTTTACTTCTCGAAAGCCAATCTCTGTGTCTAATTTACTCAATACACCTTCCTCTGCTGACTTAGATTTCTTGCTTAATCCTTAAATCTCAGTAGTTAAGAATATAAGAAATACAAGTGGACCATTTGGCCTCTTGACTTTGCTCTGCCATTCAATAAGTTCCTGGCTGATCTGATCGTGACCGTAACCCCACTTTCCTGCCTGCTCCCCATAACCTCTGAATTCCTTGTAGATCAAAAGTCTTTCGAACTCAGCCTTGAATATATTCAATGATCCAGCTTCTACTTTTCTCTGGGGTAATGAATTCCAAAGATTAATGACCCACTGAGCTAGGGGGCGGGATTCTGTGACCCCCTGCCGGGTCGGAGAATCGGCGGGGGGGGGGGGGGCAGCGTAAACCCCGCCCCCGCCGGCTGCTGAACTCTCCAGCGCCGGGGATTTGGCGGGAGCGGGAAGCGCAGGTCGGCGATCGCTGGCAGCGCCCCCCCCCCCCCGGCAATTCTCGGGCTCGCGATGGGCCGAGTGGAGTAGGCCCGTTTCCAGCCGGTCCCACTGGCGTAGAGTAGGTACTTACCGGCGGGACCTGGCTGCACGGGCGGCCTCTGGGGTCCTTGGGGGGGGGGGGGGCGCATGCGGTTGCCCCACAGTGGCCTGGCCCGCAGTCGGGGCCCACCAACCCGCGGGTGGGCCTGTGCCGTGAGGGCACTCTATTCTTCTGCGTTGGCTGCTGTGGTCCTCTGCCATGGCCGACGCAGAGATGAACCCCCCCGCGCATGCGCTGGGATGACACCAGCACACGTTGGCACTCCCCCGCATGCGCCAAATCACACCAGCCGGCAGAGGCCCATCGGCGTCGGTTGCCATGGCGCCAAGCCCCTTCCCCGCCGGCCGGTGCAAACCACCCCAGCGCCGGCCTAGCCCCTGAAGGTGCGGAGGATTCCGCACCTTTGGGGCGGCCCAATGCCAGAGCGGTTCACGCCACTCCTCGGCGCCGGAGTTGCCCGCCCCACTGATTCCCGCCCAAGAACGTCCTCCTCATCCCTGACTTAAACAGGAGACCTGTTATTTGAAATTCTGTCCCCTAGTTCTAGATTCCCCCATGTCGAGGTTGTCATGTGAGAGTACCTTTAGGAAATGGGTGTTTAAGAAATGTACCTTTAAGAACTGAATGGTTATCAGTGATGTCAGAGTGTGGGTGGAGTTGGGCTGTCTGTCAGCTTTTTACTTTTGTTTTAGGTTGTTTCCTGCAGGGTGTGTTTTAGTTTTGTTTTCAGTGTTGGAGCTGAATCCAGACCAAGCAAGTGTAGTGCTGTTCTCTCTGCCATCAAAAGACTATCTCTTGATCATTTGGTGAATTCAGAATTATAAATATTTTCAGTCGTGACTTTAACCTGATGTGCTTCTATTAAAGGTTTTGTTTTTAAGTTGTATGGATGTTAAAAGGAAAGCTTAAAGGATTACTTATTGTCGTATTCTTTGTGGGTTGTAGTTGAATTGATGGTTGCTAAGATGTTCACGGAATGTTTAAAAAGGTTAACTTGAGTTCATAGAATAAACATTGTTTTGCTTTAAATAATACTTTTCAATTTCTGCTGTACCACACCTGTAGAGTGGGCCGTGTGCTCCCCATACCACAATCTATTAAAGGTTGTGGGTCAGGTGAACTCCATGATACACTTCGGGGTTCTCTAAACCCTGGCCCATAACAAGGTGCTTAAGAAAAAGTCTAATGCTGTATTCTACGAGATGCCCTACTTCAGCAAGATGTGACCCTGTACCCAATGATGCTATCAGGCAGGTTGGTGGACCTCTCCAAACAACAATCAGGCATGTATCTGTAATACATCGTTGTTTTTGGAATGGCAATATGGTGAAAATATCAACTATCACTTGAATTCCCTTTCTAAAAATAAAAGTCTAAAAATTGGATAGCTCCTTTTTTTGATCAGGGTGGGGGAGAGGTGATGTTGCAGTTTGCAACATGTCTACACCTATTCAAAACCAGATGGATGACATGTGAAATTGTTGCAGTATTCACACCTCCATGATTGCAACATAACTCTAAGTGTCTCCCCTGAACTGCTGTATGCCTTGCTGCCGGTTGTCTCTGTGCTGTCTCAGGGGACGACGCAACATTCTGAACAAACCAGATGCTTCATGCAACCTTCTTTTTTTAAATGCTCAGTTCCTGGGACTTCCAGTGGTTGCCATGGAGTGAGTGGTCACACATTTGGTGGCTCCCGCTCAAGGTGGATTATTTTGGTCCTTCCCCACCTGTCTTTGGAGTCCTTTTGAGGATGAAAGGTGTGTGAGTGTCCAGGGAAGGTAATGGTCCTCTGGTGAGTCTGATGCATGGATCAGATGACGGGAAGTGCTAAGAGAAAGAGAGAGCAGTTGAAGCAGGGCAGCTTTCGTGATGAACCACAGGTCAAGTTGGCGGAGGGCAAGGCGGCAGCATGGCTCGCCCAGTGGTCGATAGAGCAACTGGGGGAGTTTTTAAATAGGTTCCAGGAGCAGAGGGAGGAGGCCTCGGAGAACCTGGCGAAGGTGGTGGAGCCTCTTAGCATGGCAATTGAGAAAGTGGGGCAGAGGCAGGAGCCTCAGGGCCTGGCGATTCAGAGGCGGTGGGGAACATGAGGAGTGGACGGCCTCGCTGGCAGTGGAGAAGGGGATGGTGATGGACAACCAGAAGAGGCTGAGAGAGAATAGCTCAAGGCGACAGAATCTCAGGATAGTCGGGATGCCCGAGGGAGCCAATGCTGCCAAGGATGTGCCAAAGATGTTGGAGCAGTTGATGGGGGAGGGGGCTTCTGATCGGCCCCTCGAGGTGGATGGGCACACAGGGTGCTGAGGAGGAGGCCGCAGGTGGGGGAGCCGCCGAGGGCGATGGTGGTGCGGTTGCACCATTCCTTGGACGAGGAAATTATTTTGCCGTGGGCGAGGCAGACCAGTTGAGGTACCTGGGAAGGGAGTGAGCAGTGGGTTTACCAGGACTCTAATCTCCCCTCCCCCTCCAATCCACCCCTCCGTCCAACCAGCAACAAACAAAGAACGAAAAGCATACTCGCCATGACCACTCCTTGTCGAACCCCAACCTAAAAAATCCACTCAGACATTTTACCAAATACACAAAGCTCCTCTCCAAAGTTCAATGTCTTCACACTCCTCCCAGTCCATGGTCTCTCTTAAAGTCCATTGCCTCCTCCGGTAACTCAAAATAACACTCTTGCATCTGATAAGTCACCCACAAGCGGGCAGGGTACAAAAAGTTCCAGGAGCAGAGGGAAGAGGCCTCGGAGGACCTGGCGAAGGTGGTGGAGCCTCTTAGCATGGCAATTTAGAGCTTGTGAACAGGAGAGCCGGGTTTAACTGTGAAGGCTGCCTTCTTCAAGAAGGGAGTGAAGTTTGGGGTTTTGTACCCTGCCCGCTTGTGGGTGACTTATCAGATGCAAGAGTGTTATTTTGAGTCACCGGAGGAGGCAATGGACTTTAAGAGAGACCATGGACTGGGAGGAGTGTGAGGACATTGAACTTTGGAGAGGAGCTTTGTGTATTTGGTAAAATGTCTGAGTGGATTTTTTAGGTTGGGGTTCGACAAGGAGTGGTCATGGCGAGTATGCTTTTCGTTCTTTGTTTGTTGCTGGTTGGACGGAGGGGTGGATTGGAGGGGAGGGGAGATTAGAGTCCTTAGGGGGCGACCATGCTAGTTGGGCGGGTTCGTTAATGGAAGTGAAGTGGGGGGTTGCAGGAGGAAGCCGTGGGGAGGATGGGTTGGTTCTTTTTTTGAGGGGGGGGGGAGAGGGGGTTGCTGACATGGTGAGGTTGGTGTGGTGTAGTTGGCAAGGGAGAGATGACGGTGGACATCCGAGGGCGGTCCTGGAGGGGCGTGTGACGCGGGTTGGCCCAAGAAGGGGTATGGTTGATCAGCAGGGGACGGAGGCGGGGAGGCAGGTTGGTCACGTGGAATGTGCGAGGCTTGAATGGGCCAGTGAAATGGTCGTGTGTGTTCACGCACCTGAGGAGTCTGAAGGCAGATGTGGTGTATCTGCAGGAGATGCACCTGAAGTTGGGGGATCAGACGAGGCTAAGGGTTGGGTCGGGTAGTTGTTCTACTCGGGGCTAGATATGAAGATGACGGGGGTAGCAGTGTTTGTCAATGAGAGGGTGGTGTTTGTGGTGGGGAGCATTGTGGCCAGTCTGTTGGGGGGGGGGGGGGGGGGGGGGATGTGGTGGTTAGTGGGAAAGTTTGCGGATGACACAAAGATTAGCTGGGTGGTTAATAGTAAGTTTGAGTGATTTGGGTTCCAGGAAGATATAGATAGGATGGTCAAATGGACAGATAAATGGCAGATGGAATTTAACCCTGAAAAGTGTGAGGTGATACACTTTGGAAGGAGTAATTTAGCAAGGAAGTGTGATTTGAGGAAAAACGTTTTTACCCAGAGAGTGGTGACAGTCTGGAATGCACTGCCTGCTACTTTAAAAAGTACCTCAATGAGTACTTGGCACACCATAATATTCAGGGCTCTGGGCCAAGTGCTGGCAAGTGGGATGAGGTGGGCAAATTAGTACCTTTCATGCATCTGTGCAGAATCGATGGGCCGAGAGTCTTCTTCTGCTCTGTAGTATTCTGTGATTCTGTGAACTGGCGGGGATGCCGGTGGTCCTGGTTAATGTTCATGTCCCAAATTGAGATGATGTGGTTTTTATGAGCCAGGTGTTGGGGAGGATTCCAGATTTAGATACGCATCGCTTGAAAGGTTCACACGGAGGTGGAAACCATTCATCGATTCCTTCAAGGAGGATTGAGGGGACAGCAAGGAAAGGGGTTACAATGGGGAAGGCGGGGCGTGGTTCCGGGGCAGTGTCAGTGGCCTGGGGTTGTTTCTTCGGTTGATGTAATGTTCTTCTGATGCTCTTTGGTTGTTCTTTTAATATTTTGTATATTTATATTTTTGTTGAAAAGCTTTGAATAAAAATATTTTTAAAAAAGGCCCAGTTCCTACTAAAGGGAGGTTGCAGCAATGCACCGCAGGCTACTGGATAATCACTTTGGAACTCTTGGGGAGGGCAAGCAGGATGTCCAATGCCAGGGAACGGGTTTCTTGCTTCTGTGAAACCACACGGGGGGTATTGGTCAGACATGGAGACAAGGACGAAGGTCAGGTTTCTGCCAGGGATGCAGGAAGTCTTCATGAATGAGCTTCAGAAAGGAATGGGATCAGATGGCAAGACCAGTTAAGGCCCAGCGTGTCGCACTCAGTACATAGTAACAGTACCAAAAGAAGTTAATGACTTCACACGCGAGGTCAAGGCCAATGAAGGCATTTGCACATCACATCTTACAACTACCATAACCACCCATCTCTCAATAGTGACACTGCCTGCACATGCGTTAGCCAAATTTAATATCCTCGTGTTGCGTCAGTCCATTTGGGTTCATGACATCATGATATTTTCAATTCGAGGTCTTCAGGCACACACAGAGGACACACTACTTCATTAACACCATGTAGATAATGCAGGAAGTGACCAGCGGCATGGTGTGCGTAAAACTCAGATAGACCTTTGATAATTTTAATTTTCCCCCCAATTTAGCATGGCCAAACTATTTACCCTGCACAATTTTGGGTTGTGGGAATGAGACCTATGCAGACATGGGGAGAATGTGTAAATTCCACACGGACAGTGACCAAGGGCCGGGATCGAACCCAGATCCTCGGCGCCGTGAGGCAGCAGTGCTAACCACTGCCCACCATGCCACCTAGATAGGCCTTTGATAATGTTCCACAACTGAATTTATGCCCATAGTCTTATAATTTATAATGTGGAGATGCCAGCGTTGGACTGGAGTGAGCACAGTAAGAAGACTTACAATATCAGGTTAAAGTCCAACATGTTCGTTTCAAACACTAGCTTTCGGAGCACTGCTCATTCACCTGAGAAAGGAGCAGTGCTCCGAAAGCTAGTGTTTGAAATGAACATGTTGGTCTTAAACCTGGTGTTGTAAGACTTCTTATTGTAATTTATAAATATAGCTTGAATAAAACCAAAGCAAGGTAAATGCCTCTAGGGTTCAAAGAAAGTGACTCTTTAAATAAAAGGGATACATTTAATCATTCCTATCTTGTGAATCACAGAAGTAGAGTTATTCAATGTATTTTCTTTATTTTGGTAACCTTGAAATGATGCATCAAATAAATCTGTGTTTAAATGTAATGAGGAGTTTTCAGTGATGAAACACAGCTGGTATTACTGGCCTATAAAAATAAGATGCATTGTGAAACATCAATAAAAACATGAAGCTGGGAACTTAGCTCTGTCAGGCTATAGCTTGAAAATAAGATCATATCAAAACTAAAAAGATGTTGCACAGTCACATAAAAATTACTCTTTTCTTGTGGATCTACTAAAACCAATTATTACAGGTTGTGTGATTCGACAGCGCCTTCAGTTTGCAGTGAGGTACAAAATGATATTCAATTTACTAACAATCAGTGTCTCAGGATGCAAATAATTGCGCAGCATATCTTTAATCAGGAAAAATACAGAAAACATATTCAAAAGATTTCATTTAAGTTTATGATACAGTAGAATGCCATTTAATGTGACTCACAAAACAAAAAATATAACGCACAATGTAAAATGTGACTCCCTGAATTTACAACAAAATAAACACTTTTGGTTTACTCATGAATAGGAGTTGTTCCGTCAGTCAATGTTAGACATTAAATGTTAAATAACAGGAATGCACCTCGAAGAAAAAACTGCCTCTTCAGAGGACTTTGTAAACCATCTCTGAATTTGTGTCACCTGATTCAATTTATCTTTTCTTTGGTGGAAGAACAAAGAAAAGAAAATAGAATGAAATGATTATTTTAGTACATGTGGTATAGTTATATGATATTTTAAGTCATATTTATTAATATAAATAAAAAACAAAATATGCTGGAAAAACTCAGTATGTTTGGCAGCATCTGTGGAAAGAGAAACACGTTTTGTGTTCAATATCACTTTTCTTCGAAACGTTTGCTTTTATCAGCATAAATACAGTATGAGATCCCATGAATGCCAGACTAATTTAAAGGAAAGCATCTGCTTACATAACGACCAGTAACGATTGATGAATGGGTGAAATAGACAACCCAGGGAGTGTGCATGCAGATACCAGCTAAAGGTTATCAGTCATGTCAAAAGCTGTGGGCCACAGATTAACCACTTTTGTTTATTGCTTTAACAGGACCATAAACCATAATTAAAGCCAAGAAGTAAGGATTATTCAATTTATACATATAATCCTAAAATCTGAAAGCACTAAAAGTGGCTAATTGGCCCATTGCGTCTTTTCGGGCTCTCTGAAAAAACTACTGACTCATTCCCCTGCTCTCTCCCAACACTCTTTAAAGTCATCTTTTAAATTGAACTTCATCTTAAATATTTGAAATATGCACTGATCTTGAATCAAATATTTGGTCATCTTTATTTGAGTTCTGAAGTAATTAGAGTGTTGCCAGTTATGTGAAAGTATTGTATTTACAAGCATCTCAGCCTTATTTATTTTTCGGGTTGAAGAAATGGAGGCACAAATACGTGGCTGCACTTGTATGAATCACAGACTTTGAAACTAATAATTTATTCAAAAACATTTTCTTTTTTGTGTTTGCCAATTTTTAGAAATCCACATGTCAATTTCCCAACATTAAAAAAAAAATCTATTAATTCAATGGTTTGAAAGCAAAAGTTCCTGGAATTAAAACTTATGGATTCAGCATTTGTAACATTTGACTTGGGAAAGGAGTCACAAGCTTGAACCCACACCGCAACTGATATTGACATTTATGATTTCTTTCACTGAAGGGCTTTACAGTTTTTGCAAGGGTAGGATTCCACACAGATTATTGTGGGACAATAGTGTACTTCTAATAATTCAGCCATTTTTCCACTAAAAATATTTGAATTATCTAAAATTACTAGTATCAGTGGAAAGAATAGTAAGGGAAAAACTTGCATTAGCAACATGAAAACTAAATGGTATTTTACTCAAAATTGCTTTGAAATGGCAAGCATCACATCTCACACTGAAGACTGTAAAGTCTACCTTTCTAATGTACATGATGACAATTTTCATTAGATTAATGCTGATTGCTGATTTTTAATTGATACTGCATCTGTATTATAGAACATTATCCGCCGTTGTGAGCAGCCTTTGCTCACTTGTTGACATATTTATGGTTCAGATCATTACAAGCATTCTTGAGATGTCATTCAGTAACAGTTTCTGAAAGTTTCATAAAATGCGTTTTTAAAAACATTTCAGCCATGGCTTTTTTCACACCAAAACAAGAAAAACACGAAAACAAATCCATATTAAAACCTACTTTACAGCACTTTCTTTCCTTTACAAGAGAGACAGAGTGCTGAGGATAATTGGTGTTGATCTTTTTCTAGGGGCATTTGAGGCAACAAATTTATCTGATTTTCAGAATCTCACTAACACAGTGGATGCAATAATTATAATCTGGATACTATTTTATTACTCTTGGACAAGGTAATCATTCACACACGCAATCTCTCAGGCAACCGTGAATAACAAACCCATGCATTAAATCTGATCACAACGAGAAGAGATACATCAAATTATTTAAAATACCATGGGCACTTACCAGACTTCATAATATATAAGTTAATTTTAGAAAAACTGCTACTACACTGATAGCACACCACATTGAATGGGTTTAAGACAAAATTGTATTTGTTAACATTGTCTTAATGTTAATTCATTTAGTTCTCTCCACTTTGAGGGGCCCTGCCCTTTAGTCTTGACCAGGAGGCCCAGATATCATTGATAGCAAGTGGCATGAAAGCAAATAATATCTAGCTGAAACAGCAGACTAAAGATGGGTTTCAGGTAACAACTATCTCCAGCAGATTACATCTTGGGGAGACAATGGGCCTTCATAAAAATACATGTTACCAGATGAGGAAAGATTAAACTTTCCCTCCTGTAATTGGATTGGGGTGAATTAAATTATTGGACCAATTTACTGATTCCTCATATAAAAATTGGTCTGCTATCTTTTTGAAGTTCTGTGCTCAGTTTACGTTTTTATATCTTGCATACTGTCAAGAAAAACAACTTGCTGGATCTCTTGGATTCTGTTAATAGGTAGGGATGGGGGTTCCTCCTGCATGCGAGCCCCTCCTGCACGGGAGTCCCATTTCCAATAGAGGGTGCTGCCAGTGGCAAGTGCCACCCCTGTGGGTTGTCCCTACCTCCACCCTTTAAACCACCTCTCCCAGCCCAAGTCTGGTCTTGGAAACCCATCCCACCTACCTCTCCTCTGGGCCTCCAATTTTGCTGCTGGCCCCATGCCTACGACACTACTGGTGGCACTGCTGAGACTGAAGAATTACTGGCCTCTGATTGGCTGGCAGCTCTTGGAAGCGAGACAACCATCTGGCAGGATCCAGGTGCCCGATTGCTTTTTAATCATGCGAGGGCTCCTGAAAATGGCCATGGCCAGGTTGCCATTGGTTCTCCAGCTAGTGGATGGACCCACTGCCGCAGCCATTAAATCAAGTCTTGGGATAGCGGAGACTTTGTTGTGACTCCTCACTCCAGGATGCACCTCACGGCGCCAAGGTCCCAGGTTTGATCCCGGCCCTGGGTCACTGTCCATGTGAAGTTTGCATATTCTCCCCGTGTCTGTGTGGGTCTCACCCCCACAACCCAAAAGATGTGCAGGGTAGGTGGATTGGCCACACTAAATTGCCCCTTAATTGGGAAAAAAAATTGGACACTCTAAATTTTAAAAAACAAGAGCACTGCTGTCTTTCTACAAATTGTCAATAGCCTTTGCAAATTACTCATAATTAAAGATTAATTCATTTAGAAAATGGTTTGTGATAGCAACAAAAAGGTGCCATCATATCAGATGAAAAATGCGCTGTTATAGATTATAAAAATCCTGGAAATTATTTGTAATGTTCTGCACTGGTAATCTACTTAGTCCCAAGCTTCCAGTGTTTGTACAAATATGAACAAACCAGATTAGCTGCACCAACTTTCTGTGTTTCTGTGCAACACATAGATTTGTTTAAACAAGAGCAAAACATTTGCAAAATCTGACGATATTGCATTAACTAGCACATATAACACAAACAACCACGTTCAATCAATTCTACATTTGTTATGTTTACTGCATACTCATACAAAGTGCTATTACATGCTGAAAGTGAATTAAAAAGATAACAAATGCGGATGGGCAAAGTTAATAGGTACACTATTTTAAATAATGCAGACTACCCTATTCCTCTGAAAAATAATGTAGATGCTATTTTTAAAAATTATTTCTACAATTAATAAATTAAGTATTTATGTGTAATACTTGAATGATGTGCCTAATCAAACAAGATTTATACCAGATTTATACTCATTTGGTTGTAACATTCATGCACTGCAACAATACCATTCCCTGTTTTATCTAACATTGCCAGAATAATTACAGTATAGTGATAAACTGGATATTGGGGCTCAACTAGCCCCAGAAGCAGCTTGTGTAAAATATCAGTGCTTTAAAAGGTTACAAATTCCCTACACTGGTGAAGACTCAGAGAGAGAAGTACAACTATTCTAATGACAAAACTCCACAGAAAATACACCTAAACAAATTCACATTGTGTTTCAGTCTCTGATATGTGCTAACTTTCAAGATCCTGGTGCGGAAATCATTTCCAGACTATAAAACCTAGTGTTATAAAACTTAAAAAATAGTGCTAAGATTTAACCACTTTTATATAGCTTATATGGTTTCTTCACTTTAAAAACACAGCTGGCTTTAGTGTTTCAGCGCATAGAATATGCAAAGGTTGCATTCAAGTATTATGGCACATAATTAACACAATTGTTGATTAGTCAGCTTCTGCGCAACAAAAATAATAGACCTTTGCAAAAAAAAACTCTGTATGATTTTGAACTTCTCTCATAGGAATTGCTGCAATCCTACAAAAGAAATGATATGCATCTAACTGAATGGTTAAAATCAGTTTTAAGAAGCTGTTTGAAAGCATCCAAGAATCCAAAAGGATTTTTAACCCTTTGAAAACAGAATATATTCTCAAAGTAAAGTATTCCACATGGTATCATATCTAGAATAGAAGACTTCCTGTAATTGTTTTGCAATCCAATTCTTCTTGTTTGTGTGTTACTTTCTCTAAACTGTTCAACTGCACCTGACTGAGAAAGCAGGTAGATCACATGTTCGCATGACACCGCCAGAAACTCTATTGCTGTTCCTGTTGCTCGGAAGTGAAGATTGCTGTGCTGCACTTTTTCTTGAGAGCATACTGTGTGGGATTGCTAGCACAATCCTATTCCTCTACCAGTTCATCAGGATAATAACTGTAATAACTTAGCAAGGTACAGCAATTATTTATCAAAGCATCTCATGCAAACTCTTCTAAAAATTGAAGTTGGTAAATGCAGGGAACTGTGTTATATTTACTAATCCAGAACATTATTAGAATAAATACTGCAATCTTGGAATTTGGTGTAGTACAGTACAGTGGAGTCCTCAAAGGGTTATAACAAGTCACCCTTTAAGATTCATTAGCATGATAAAGTACTGACAAAACATTCCTATTCTTGTGCTATGCAGCAAGTGGAAATAATCCTTTTGGTGAGGCATCCTCTATCGTACTACTAAGCAGGCTACACATAATTTTGAAGGCCCTATGCAGTCATCATGGCAGAAGGCCCCACATCCTTTACACATAATCATGGCTTTCAGTCTGCAAGAGCATTTCAGCTCCAGTTCTTCACCACCACTAGTACCAGAAAATCTATGAGCTGGAATGCTAGTGTTCTGGTTGGACAAAGTAATAGTGTTGTTTCCATTATTTCCCAAAAAACTACCAATGGACTGTTCAATAACAGAGGCAGCTTGTTTCAAATTAGTGCCACTGAAATGTAATGTGGAATAATTTCCATAGAGTTGCTGCTGATGTAGAAATTTTGAAGTAGAAAGTTGTGAGGCTGATTTACTCGTCTCAGAGGACAGAGGGGAAGGAAAGTCAGGTTCATTTACTATTTTGCCTAAAAATACATCCATTGTTGGTCCAAAAACCTTTACGTGTTCTTTTGTTTCATAATGGTCACTTGAAAAATCTTTGACATCCACCGCACAGCCATTGTTTAGGCCCTCAACAGAAAACTGCTCCATTTTAATATCACTACAGCTATCAGTTGTAGAAAGCAAACTCGTTCTTTTATTGGTTTCCATAGTAACAGATCCTCGGTTTTGATTAGGAGGCACTTCGCATTCGCTTAGTGTCGGAAGATGTTTTGCAGATTTATTCTGGACACTTTGCGTTGCTCTGCAGCTGCTTTCAGTTTGCTTAATTTTAAGACTGTTTGGGAAAACAGCATCTGTGCTTTCCTGATCTGTGTCTGGAGATGTATTGACTTGTGCTATGGAGTTAAATGCTGGGCTACTTCTCTCCAGATGTCGGTTGAATTTTAATACTCTTGGAGTGGTATAGCCCAGTGCGGTTGGCAGAGTAGTTTGCAGTGAGGCTTCTGCTTCAGCCAATCGTCTCAAATCAACAGAATGTTGGTGAGGGTTGGGCTCTCTCTCTAAGATAGGGGTTGTGTCAGTCAAGTTGTTGCTGTTATCGCTACTGGTCAACAAACTCTGCTTCAGACTACATGAAGCCAAAGATCGCTTGTGCTCTCTAAACTCTGGGCTTTGAGCAACTTTGTGCTGAATGAAAGTCTTGTTAATCCATTCCTGTTTAAATAATGTCTGTCGTTCCCCTGATTGATCTTGTTCCATATTGAGTGGACTCTGTGCCCACATTTTAACTCCAACGGCAGTGAACTGCTTTGCTTGGTTAAACTTACTTTGTGACTGTTCTCCCACTGACTTAGCCTGTCTCTTGTTCACTTGCATTTCACGAGTTTTGCATTGAATCTGCCATACTGTTCCCCAAGTATGCCCCTTCGAGGCTTGGGAAAGAGAATGAGGAATGTTCATGGCGACATCTCTATCAGCTGAAGTCACTTTGGATTCAGTAGAACCTTGAGGGGGCAATGAAAGTCTATTAATTTCAAGCCTGGCACCTGATCGAAGCTGAGGCAACACTTTCTCCAAAGGCAAGTTGCCTTGCAGCAACTGTGTCACAAGAGGGTTATTGGCTTCAACTGATGAAAGATGACGATTAGCGCTTCCAGGAGCAGGAATTCTTTCTTGGCTTTCCATAGCTGCTAATGTGAAGGTCTGGGACTGCCTCATGTCCAAAGGTGGTTTGGAGTCTTTACCTTGCGAATTGTCTACATCTGGATGGATTTGAGGGGGAAGGGCATTTTCTGTTGCATCACAATTTTCCAGATGCTCTCCCTGTTTAGTTTCAGAGCTATGTGCAAGGGACAAATATTCTTCCTTTAGCCTGGACTTAATAGCTTTGGCTTTAACAGACTCCAATGTTCTTCCTTTTGTAACTGCGGATTCTTCAGGGCGCGTATAAGCGTCCCATTTGATACTCTTCATTGTACCATTGTCATATTCTTTATTGTTATTCAAGTTGTGGCTTTCGTTAATGTTGCTCACCAGTTCATTGATACTTTGCGTTTCTTTGCTGAGAAGATGACTTGATTTACTTTGGCTTGAGGTATTTTGGTCCTGGTTATTAATAACTATTCCTTCCAAATCTGTTGAGTTTTTAACTGTGGAACATTGATGTTGTGGATCAGTAAGCTCAAACTGGAGATCAGTAGTGTCTGCTGTGTCGTGTTGGAGTGTAGATCTTAGTGAGTTTTTTGATGGTAGTGGTAAACTGTCATTCTTTTGTTCTGTTAGCACCTTAGAGTCACTGTTTTGTAATTGATTATCACTATGTGGTTCAGGCCAATGACTGACAAATTCCTGAGAATCTACTTTACCGTTCAAAGCATTTTCTGTTTTAACCATTTCAGCCTGGGAGTCCATACTGACATTTGAAAATAAAGTTCCTGGCATGGTATGTGAATTAGCTACGCTGTAACCTGCATCAGAACTTGATACTCCTTCTGTAATGATAAGAGGTTTCAAAGAGTTCAAAAGCTCAGCACTTGCAATACCAATATTTTTCTCATTTACTGAAGTAGAGCTCAGATCTAGTGACAAGCCTTCAGAATTTGGGATGGTCCTAACACTGAAGTTGATTGGCACGTTCATATCACTGGCAGAATTCAAAGCACTATCGAACCTTGAAATGTCTGTACTGGCAACGCAGTTGGGTAATGTCGTGTTACCAACAGAGTGATGCCCAAAAGCAATATCATTAATATTAACTTCATGTTCATTATTGCTGAGAATGGTAATGTCATCACCAGCGTTTGGAGTTGAACTTTTATCAGGAGAAATGGCTCTGGTGCAATACTCTGCCAGGACAATAGGCTCAGGTGAACATTGCATTGACGCATTCTGCGCAGTGTCAGCTTTGGAAACAATGTCTACAGAACATGGAGAGACTGTATTAATATCAAAATCATTGGAACTTGGCACAGTAATTCCAATAATGCAACTTGGCAGTGTGTTATTGGCAACACTACTTGTTGCGGGATCCCTGTCAGCATTGCTTGGCATGGTACAACTATCAGCACATCTTGGCATACTAGTATTGTTAGCAGACTTCTGTTTAGTAATATTGTGAGGATGTTGTTCCTCGACACTAGTGCTGGGCACAGTGATATTGTCAGCAAAGGTGGCCATAGCAAAACCAACAGTGCTTTGCATTGCAGTGTTGTCAGTGCACTGTAGAATTGTAGCATTACTGACACAGTTGGATGTTGTGCTACTTTGAGCAGAGTTAGCCACTGCAGCATTATCAGGAGAGTAAGGCATAGCACCATTGATGACATTATCATCAACTTTTGGAACAGGAGTGCTTTCAGTACAGCATGTTATATTTATGGAAGAGATATGATCTGCTTTAGCAGTGTCTTCATTCATTGAAATGCCGGTATCCTGCACAACACCTACTGTAGTCCTGCCTTGTTTACAGGAGGGCTGTTCATCTGATTGCAATAACTGTGTTCTTGCCAGATGTTTTGCAAGTAACTTTGCCTTTGTCTGTGCTTTAATATCTGCCAGTGTTCTGGTTTGTCCTCCAATTGATCCTGTATTACCAATTCCTCCATCTCCCACCGTGCCAGCTGCTGCTGCTGCTGCTGCCTCCCTCTGAGCTCTAGCTTGTTGTGCTCTCGCTTTGATATCTGCAAGGGTCCTTGCACCAGTATTTCTTCCTCCACCTGGTACCGCACTGGAGGATGCCTTTGGACAGATCTGGTAGGATGAATGGCTCCTGATGACAAATGGAAGTTTGATCCTTGATAAGTGAATCTGACAAAGAAAAGCACCATAATTAGATCCATGCAAATACACTCAGAAATGAGGATGGATCTGAGTATCCCGTTATTTGCATTAGGTTATTTATTTAAAGAACATTACAATACTCTGCATTTGTTCACGTTTCTTAAGCAATTTTGGCAATAACAGATTTTAATGTTGCTCAATCAAAGATAAAATGAAGCTTGGATTCAGCCATTGCTTGAGAAATTGTTATGGCTATTTTGGAGCAAATGTTGGGCAGCACGGTGGTGTAATGGTTCGCACTGCTGCCTCACAACGCTGAGGACTTGGGTGCTATCCTGGCCCCAGGTCACTGTCCGCGTGGCATTTGCACATTCTCCCCATGTTTGTGTGGGTCTCATCCCCGCAACCCAAAAGATATGCAGGCTGGCCATGCTAAATTGCCCCTTAATTGGGGAAAATAAATAATTGGGTACTCTAAATTTATTAAAAAACTTTTTGGAGCAAATGTCGTCAGAGGAATATCAGTTTTACAGTTTTGAAAAAAATTAATTTGGACTCAACCTGGCTTCAAGAAAAGGTGGCCATATTCCATAAATCTGATCCAGTCTTTTGGAAAAAAATCAATTGAAAGGAAAATTAGCAAGATGTTAGTTGCTTAGATTTTGAAAAAAAATGTTTTAATAAAGTGTCACTGAGTTCTAGGCATTAAAACTAAGTTAACGGTATCAAGGATGAACTTCTGGATGGATCACAAATTAACTAAAGGTCTGGACCTTAGCCTGAAAGTTCCCCTGAACGTCAGTGGAGTGGGAGGAAAAACATGAAGCAAAGGGATAGTCTGGCTGAGTAAATTTTCATCCCAATTGTAGTCCATCAGCATCAGGTTCTACAACAGGTGGATGATTCACTGCTGTTCCAGATTACTGACAAGACAGCAAAGCTGAAAATAATCCCCTTGAACATTGATGTGTGTGAATTCAACTTGTGTTGCCCTATTATATATTTTCTTTTCTTTTCATGTACTGAATGATCTGTTTGAACTGCACGCAGAAAAATACTTTTCACTGTACCTCGGTACACGTGACGATAAACAAATCCAACCCATTCCCGAGGTGGAACAAATCTGACAAGATTGACACATGAACAATATGGCACAGTAGAAAAATACTGAAGGGAAGCCAGGCTAATTACATAGAATTTACAGTGCAGAAGGAGGCCATTTGGCCCATCGAGTCTGCACCGGCTCTTGGAAAGAGCACCCTACCCAAGGTCAACACCTCCACCCTATCCCCATAACTCAGTAACCCCACCCAACACTAAGGGCAATTTTGTACACTAAGGGCATTTTATCATGGCCAATCCACCTAACCCGCACATCTTTGGACTGTGGGAGGAAACCGGAGCACCCGGAGGAAACCCACGCACACACGGGGAGGATGTGCAGACTCCGCACAGACAGTTACCCAAGCTGGAATTGAACCTGGAACCCTGGAGCTGTGAAGCGATTGTGCTATCCACAATGCTACCGTGCTGCTAATCATCCTATTGGGAGCAGAGAAGGGGTGTAAACTGTTGGAGAGAAATGGCAAAGAGTAGAAGAGACATCACATCATTGAAAACGTATCCCCTCATTTTTCAGACAAAAATATTATTTTTAAAGAAGATTTTTTAAAGTCATACTTTCTTTTTGAACTACTGGAGTTTCTCTGCTTGAACAGCCAACTTAAGCAAACCAGGAAATTGGATGTAGTTGATTACTTCATATATGCCACCTGGCACGGGGCAATCTGATCGCCCCCAGATTCATCGACTAGGGGGTCTGGCAAATGGTAGCTTGAACGTCCCATCCCATCCCCACACACCAGCATCCTCCCTACCCCACACCTGCACCCCCCTCCGTTTTTTAAAATATATTTAGATTATCCAATTATTTTTTTCCAATTAAGGGGCAATTTAACGTTGCCAATCCACCTAGCTTGCACATCGTTGGGTTATGGGGGTGAGACCCACGCAAAGACAGGGAGAATATGCAAACTCCACATGGACAGTGACACAGGGCCAGGATCGAACCTGGGTCCTCAGCGCTGTGAGGCAGCAGTGGTAACTACTGTGCAACCGTGCCTGTCTGGTATGTGCCTGTACCAGCCTCCCCGAACAGGTGCCGAATGTGGTGACTAGGGGCTTTTCACAGTAACTTAGTTTGAAGCCTACTTGTGACAATAAGCGATTTTCATTTCATTTCATTTCCTGCCCCCGGTTGCACTTTCCACCGTCTGCCAGGGTGATCCCTGCATGCGTCCTGGCCCTTCCATCTCACGGTCTGATCGAACCCCTGGGATGGCGGGAGTGGGGACGAGGTCCAGTGTGAGGGGGGTGTGCGGGGTTGGACATTGGGACGGCGTGCGGTGATGGATCACTCACTGGGTAGGCTCTACCTCATGGCCCCCCCCCCCCCCCCCCCCCCCCCCCCCGACATCTCTGGCTCTATTCCCTGCCGCCTCTGAGGGCGATTCGAGGGGTCGCCTCCAACTGCCCTGGGGGTCCTGGCCTGTGTCCACCTCCAAGACCTGTGCCCCACACCACCAGCCTTCAGCAACCCCCCCCGCCCCGCCACACGCACACACCCTCTCGCCCTCTGCTCCCAGTGCATTCCTCATAACCTTCACAAAGGTGACCGAGGCTGTTCAGAACATTGGTAAACAGGTGTTTTTGTGATATATACAGGTACCGTGCCCTAGCCCCCATCGTTAACCTATATGCTTCACCCATGCCAACTTAACTGGTGTCTAACGTTCTGACCTTATGTGCTCTAATGCTCCTTCTAGTGGATCTGCCAGGTAGTACATCGGATTTGGATACGGCCTGCGTATCCCGCCCTGTGACCTGGCCCCCATTGGTTGCCATCCTCTGGAGTAACTGGGCCCGAATGTACCTGGCTATCTTCTAGGTCTCATGGGTGGCTTGGTGGCACCCTGTTCTGTCCGCTGCCCATCGGATGCGCCAGGGACAGGTGGGAGGGATTCAGAGGTGCTGCGGTTTTCCGGCACCTCCCCTGCAGGAGCCATCGGCATGGGCCCCATCACCTCCTTCTCCCTTGGAGTGCCTGATGACGCCGGGCCGCTCCTTGGGACGGGGGCCGTCACCTGGTGCGGCCAGTCCTGGAGGCTCGCACTCATCTCACTTAGGGTCTCCATGCTTGTGGCCATGGAGCGCAAGGACTGTGCGACCTGATTCTGGGACTCGGCCACGTCACTCAGTGATCGTGCCAGGTCCCTCTGTGACTGGCGTAGGTGAGCCAGTGCCAGGCCAATGCCATCAACACCAGTGGCCATGACCCTTTGTGACTGGGCCAAGCTCTAGAGCGCCGTTGCAATGCCCATGTTATGCTGGTACATGGCTGCCTGTGTAATGTGCCTCAGCCACCACCTGCACAGAGTGCCCAGGCCTTAGACATCTTGACCCAAGGCCTCCACCATGGACGCCACCCCTGCAGTGTTGGCCTGGGTAGCATGTATTGTCGGCACCGCCTCCTGCCCCTGCAGGTGGTTGGACTCCTCCACCTGAACCTGCAAGTGCAGGATGGTTGCTGACATCCCCTCGTGTAGTCACCGGCTCTGCGCCTGCATCTCCAACATTGATGGGACCGCCCTTTTCAGAAGCGCAAGACCGTCTGGACGCAGCTAGTCCCTCGGATTGGCTGCCCATTGACTGTCTGCCCCTTCGGGGGTTCCTGCCTCTACCTGATGCACATCAGCATGTGTGAAGTGAGCATCGGTTAGTGCCCCAGATGCCTCTTCACTAAAGTGCCCAACCGAGGTGAGTGTCTCTAGATGGTGGAGGGAGTTGGTGCGAAGTCGGTGTCATTCCTGGACTGATGCTCAGGGGTGTCACGTGATTGAAGTGGGGGGCACGGGTCACCAGCAGGTCCCGCCTTTTCACCAGGTGAGCAGTTGGGTTGCATCAGAGGCAGGGACCAGAGATGGACCTGCTTCGTTGCCAGGTGATCCTGCAAGAGACAAGACAAGATAGTTTGCGGATGGGGGTGGTGGCGGGGGTCAGGGTATGACACATGTGCCATAGTGATATCGCAATGCATTGGGGGCTCACATGCATCTCCAGTCCTGACGTCCACCTCAGCAACTGCCCACTCTCCAACCCCACAGACCAGGTTCATGGCCCTCTGCTCTGCCACAGTAAGGGGCTGCAGGTCCGGTGGGCCCCCTCAAATCTTCTCTCTCTCATGTGGTTTTGCCCACCTTCTCCTGGGGAGACAGATAATGCACAGTGTGCGGCACTGGGACGTGGGCAGCATAGGTGGTCCGCTGATAGTGGCCTGTGTGTGCAGGGCATCTGACTATGGTGGGTGGTATGGGTGTTGGCATGTGGTGCGGAGTGGGGGGTACGGGACTGGCGGAAAGTGGTTCAATCGCCCTCTATGGGGGGGGGGCTAAGGATGGGTGATTGATGCTAGGGGGCGGCGGGCGGTGGCGACTCACCATGGCTGGCCTGGGGGTTGCCCATCCTCACCCAGTGCTGCCGACCGGTCCACCTGGTGGGGGCTGCATTGGGGGGGGGAATGATAGGTGTGGTGAGTGTGGGACAGGCGTGGTGCCAGGGGCACTGTGGTGGTGGTGACTCACCCTGGCCGTCCTGAGGAGGTTGTGCAGCTTCTTCTTGCACTGCTGCCCGGTCCTGGCGTTTGGGCACCTGGTGCTTATGGCCTCTGCCACCTGCAGCCAGGCCCGGTTGACTTCCGCGAGTGGCAGCCTCTTTCCTCCCCCTGGGAACAGGGTGTCCCGTCTCTCCTTCAAGGCATCCAGCAGTAGATTCAACTCTGCATCTGTAAATCTCGGGGCCGCTCTTCAGGGTGGCATCTTCTTGGCTAGAATGAGAGTGTGTGGCGAGTGGAGTGCTCATATGTGGTTCAGGCTCTCGGATGCCAATAGCGACCTCGGCGAATAACACGCACTAGTTCCATATGGCGGTGGTGCTGACCTGGTAGCACGGTTGCTCCACAGCGCCAGGGTCCCAGGTTCAATTGCTGCTTGGGTCACTGTCTGTGTGGAGTCTGCACGTTTTCCCCGTGTCTGCGTGGGTTTCTTCCGGGTGCTCCGGTTTCCTGCCACAAGTCCCGAAAGACGTGCTTGTTTAGTGAATTAGACATGCTGAATTCTCCCTCGGTGCTGGTGAATAAGCCGGTGGCTTATTCCTGGTAAATGTTTATGCGCCAAACTGGGACGATGTAGGTTTTAAGAGGCGGAGGCTGGGGAAGATCCCCGAGTTGGTCTCGCATCGTTTGATCAATGGTGGGGGATGGATTTTAATATGGTTATTGAGGCGAGGGTTTGGGAGGCCGAGGGGCAAACAAATTTTCATATTTCTCCCACGTGCACCAGGTGTACTCCCGGATTGATTTTTTGTGGTGGATAAGGCTTTGCTGATTTAGAGTATTTGACCATTGTGGTTTCTTTTAAGTTTTTTTTAAGTTCAACAGTAGGAGATTTTACTCCAAATCTGGAAACTAGAGAGCACTCCAGAGAGGTGCAGTGAAACAAATTATAGTTGTAATACTTACCTGGAAGCACCATGTGTCCATTCCTGGAAAGAGAACAGTTGTGACCTGTGTTTAAACCCTTCAGATCAATCAGCTGCATGCTGTCAATTCATTTATGGTCTTGGGCTGCGATTGACAGCTTCCACAAAGCAGCTGTGAGCCATGCTCCATCCTCTTCCTCATTGATGAATAAGTCTAAGTGCTGAAACTGCAATGTTTACAAACATCCACTACATCAAAGAAAGTTAATTGCATTCAATTTCCAGCTGAGCACATCACAATCACTCAAGCATGAAGGTAGGTGTTTGGAATGCTCTCTTTGATGTGGTGGATGTTTGTGGAAGCTGTCAATCACAGCCCACTACCAGAAATGGATGAATGGCTTGCAGCTAATGCATCTGAGGGGTTGAACCACAGGTCACAGCTGTTCTTTTCCAGGAATGGACACCTGGGGTGAAATTCTCCCCTACCCGGCGGGGTGGGGGGTCCCGGCGTAGCGGAGTGGCGCCAACCACTCCGGTGTCGGGCCTCCCCAAAGGTGCGGAGTGGCTCCCGCTCCGCCGACTGGCGCCAAAGATAACGACCAGCGTCAGGGCTGGCCAGTCGGCGTGAGGGGGTCTCTTCCGCCTCCGCCATGGTGGAGGCCGTGGCGGGGGTGGAAGAAAAAGAGTGCCACCACGGCACAGGCCTGTCCGCCGATCGGTGGGCCCCTATCGCGGGCCAGGCCACCGTGGGGGCACCCCAGGGGTCCGATCGCCCCACGCCCCCCCAGGACCCTGGGGGCCCACTAAACCACCTCTGTGCCGGCGGGAGAGGCCTGACAGCAGCGGGACTTCGGCCCATCGCGGGCCGGAGAATCGCCACGGGGGCACGCCAATCAGCGGGGCGTGATTCCCGCCCCCGCCGATTCCCGGGTGGCGGAGAATTCCAGCCACAGTGGGGGCGGGATTTACGCCAGCCCCGGGCGATTCCCCGACCCTGCGGGGGGTCGGAGAATTCCGCCCCTAGTGCTTCCAGGTAAGTGGTACAACTGTAGTTTGGTTTCACTCCCTCTGCTCTCTAGATTCCAGACATTGTTTTTTTCTTCGGGGGGGGGGGGGATCTGTGGGAGGTCCCTGTGTGGGGGGGAGGGGGGGGGGGTGGTCTGTGGGAGATCCCTGTGTGTGTGGGGGGTGTCTGCATGTTTCGGGGGTCCATGTTGAGGGTCTCCTTAGTTAGAGGATCTCCTTATGGGGTCTGTTTAGTTAGGGGGTCCCTGTGGAGGGTCCCTTCAGTTAGGGGGTTCTGAGGGGGGGGTCTCCCGTTTTAGGGGTACTAAAAATATTGGTTAAGCCTCAGTTAGAATATTGTATTAAGTTTTTTAGAAAGGATGTCAAGGCCTTGGAGAGGGTGCGGAATGGCTCGTATCGGAATGGCACCCGGGAAGTGGGACTTCAATAATGGAGAGACCACAAAAGCTGGATTGTTCTTCAGCAGAGAAGGTTAAGAGGATATTTCCTGGAGGTATTCAAAATCATGTTGGGAAAATCTATTTCCATTAGTGTCACATGGGCGGCACGTAGCACAGTGGTTAGCACTGTTGCTTCACAGTGGCAGGATCCCAAGTTCAATTCTCGGCCTGGGTCACTGTCTGTGCGGAGTCTCCCCGTGTCTGCGTGGGTTTCCTCCGGGTGCTCCCGTTTCTTCCCACAAGGCCCGAAAGACGTGTTTGTTTGGTGAATTGGACATCCTGAATTCTCCCTCTGTGTACGCGAACAGGCGCTGGAATGTGGCGACTAGGGGCTTTTCACAGTAACTTAATTGCAGTGTTAATATAAGCCTACTTGTGACAATAAAGATTATTATTATGTTATAAATCTCCTCTTCATTGATTTAAAAAAAATTTAGAGTGCCCAATTCATTTTTTCCAATTAAGGGGCAATTTAGCGTGGCCAATCCACCTACCCTGCACATCTTTGGGTTGTTGGGGCTACACCCACGCAAACACAGGGTGAATGTGCAAACTCCATACGGACAGTGACCCAGAACCGGGATTGAACCTGGGACCTCGGTGCTGTGAGGCAGCAGTGCTAACCACTGTGCCACCGTGCTGCCTCCTCTCCATTGATTGACATGCAATCTGCTTTGAAATGGAAATGTAACACCGTAACACCGTTGGCACTTTCAGTTTCAGAGTCTAATAGCTTAGTGGCTACTCTGAATGCTTAATGGCTACTGTGAATGTTTGGTTGAGTTCCAAATGCCTAAAATGATTTCAGCTTAGCAGGTGGCCTATTGACATGGCAGCTCAGAAGAATGATTGACAGTTTTAAGAAGTTGTAACAACATATTCCGCTTTTTGGATTTTGAGGATATGATTATTTGTCTAAAAGACTTAATGACCACTCAAGTAATTAAACTTTTTCTATGGCATATAGTTTAAATATTCTTTCCAGTATGAATGGTATATTTCTAAATGAGTGCTTTATTAGATTGTCACAAGTTTAATTTTTCATACCTACATTTATAAGAATTCCCATTTGTACTGCATGTTCCTGAGGACTGTGACTGGTTAGTACTGGGTGCTTAGCTATGAAGAATATATTGGGGCATGTGTGAAATGAAAAATGAAATGAAAATCGCTTATTGTCACAAGTAGGCTTCAAATGAAGTTACTGTGAAAAGCCCCTAGTCCTTGGCATGATTCTGTTTACACAGCTGGTTTTAAGAACCTGTTTGTTTATGCGGGGAATTTTATGGGTTATTCAACAGCTTCCAACTGTAAGAACGGACTTGTGAATTTCTGCTCATAAAGTGGATAATAGGTAAGGGGTTAAGAAGACTGAGGGTGTGAAGGGTGAGAGAGTGAGGAAAAAGGGGTGAGGGGTGATGGTGAGAGCGTGAAGATATGATGGGGGTGAGGATGAGGGTGTGGGAGTGAGGGGTAGGGTGAGAGGAGTCTTTTAAGGTAGTTAAAAGGTTCAACTCTACATAAATGAGCCACTGATTTCATCAGGATAACTGAGCAAAGGTTTTTGGGGAATGGAGGTGGGCCTTGTGACGTGTCCACTATGGGCTTGGTGACCTGCCTGGACCGCAGAAATTCCAAGCAGTCTTTTTAAAACATAAATTTAGAGTACCCAATTCATTTTTTTCCAATTAAGGGGCAATTTAGCATGTTCAATCCACCTACCCTGCACATCTTTGTGTTGTGGGGGTGAAACCCACACAAACACGGGGAGAATGTGCACAATCCACACAGACAGTGACCCAGAGCCGGGATCGAACCTGGGACCTCGGCGCCGTGAGGTAGCAGTGATAACCCACTGCACCACCATGCTGCCCCTAATTCCAAGCAGTCTTAAGACAAAGCTGGGAAGCAGCACGGTGGTGCAGTGGTTAGCATTGCTGCCCCACGGCGCCGAGGTCTCAGGTTCGGTCCCGGCTCTGGGTCACTGTCTGTGTGGAGTTTGCACATTCTCCCCATGTTTGCGTGGGTTTCGCCCCCACAACCCAAAAATGTGCAGGGTAGGTGGATTGGCCACGCAAAATTGCCCCTTAATTGGAAAAAATGAATTGGGCACTCTAAATTTATAAAACAAAAGACAAAGCTGTGAATAGAATGCACAATTAATACCATCTCCCGATTCTTGCTTCCAACATGAACATTTGGTCTATGATGAGTTTCTGTTGTGTATTCACCTTTTCCAAACTGGCGAGATGCAGACCCAACATATAACCCGCATGTTGTTGGAAGAAAGGAAATCCAGGCTTAAAAAGGCTCTCAATTGCCTTTTGCACTACCTCAATTGATTCACGGTTACACCCATTGCTTTTGACCATGCAATCTGTCCCAAGGAAAGCTGGAAGAGGGTGGAATTATCCCAAGATCCCGACCTGATGCCATTTTCTGGCCCTTTCCCACACCGCATGTTCCAGAAACCATCTGTACTGGGCTGGGAAAATTCGGCCCAAGATTTCTGTGAAGGTGATGACTCTGAACTGGGAAATTCAGTACGAGTTGATCTGTACTTGGACTTCAAATCTATAAACTAGCTGCCACAGAGCGATGTGAACCAAAAGGCAATGGGTCCAGGCTTTGAGGCATTTTTCACAGGGCACATTATCCTAAAATCAATTCAGCACCGACATTTACAACCATTCCCTGAATTTGGAATCAATAAGTGAAAATTTTCATGTAATTGTAGCAATCACATTGCTGGAGGAGGCCATTCAGATCCTGGGGTTTGTACAGCCTCCAGTGCTCTCTTCCGTAACTCCATCCCCTCCAGATACTTTCATGTTCCTCATTTTTGAATACTTATCAAATTCCTTTTTGAATAATGTTCCAGTCTGCCTCAATCCTCACTAGCCAGCATTTATTGCTATCCCTAATTGCCCTTGCTCGGCCATTTCAGAGGGCATTTAAGAGTCAATCACATTGCTATGGATCTGTAGTCACATGTCGGGCCAGACCAGGGAAGGATGGCAGATTTCCTTCCCTAAGGTTCACTCGTGAACTAGACGGGGTTTTTACGACTTTTAATTCCAGATGTTTTATTGAATGCAAACTTCACCATCTGCTGTGGTGGGATTTGAACCCCAGTCCCCAGAACATTACCCCAGTTTTCTGGATTACTGGTCCAGTGATAATGCAATTGCACCACCACCTCCACTGTCAATCTTGGTCCAGTTCCTGTCCGACAGCAGATGTTAGGGAAGAGTAAGTGAAAATGCAATGTTTTTTTTTACTCTACTGCCTGGAGGTTTCAGGAAGGGTTGACTGATGGAGGTCTATGATGAGGTTTCAGAGTTGGCAGGAATTGCGTTGTGGGGAGGACAGGGGCTTCTGATGGACTTTGGGGCTACCTCAGTTATGCACTGACCCCCATGACCTCGGGGTCCATCGTGTCAGGATCAGCTTGGGCAAACCTATACCGCAGCCAATCTGGTGGATTTCCTGCTGTGGGGGTTGGAGCAAAACGGGTGCGAGGGAATGGAGACTTGGGCTTTGAGCCCCTTCCTTACATTAAAATGTGGTTAAATGCTTTATTTGCATCCTCCCACCAGTGCGGGTTGGATAGCACGCTGAGGCCGCTGGCAGGGGATTGGAGGGTGGGGGTGGGGGGTGGTCCAACCTTGAAACTCAATTCTTGGCCCAATTGGAATTCCCGATTAGAGTGCCGTGGAATGGAGAATCCATCCGAGGTTATCATCAGTTCAGCCTTGATTTTATTAAATGTCAGAGCAGGTTCGAGTGGCTGGATGGCCTATTCCTGTTCCTTGTTCGTTTATTTGTATTTTTCTAAAAAGCATTACAATAATTTTTTCACAAATAATCTGCCAAGTGAAAGAATGGATATAAATCCAAGGAGGTTTGAAAGTAAACTAATGCAATTGAACTTTTTGTATCATATTACAAAAATGCAGAGAAACGTAATAAAAAGTACGCAGGTTAAACTTTATCTTATTTCTTTCCATGTAATGTACCTTGATAGGTGGGACCTTTGGCTCTTCTTTTGTAGGCATCTCTTTTTCACTTTGTGACCGGCTGGGAAGTGTCCGAAAGGACTGGTCATTTTCAATTCTAGGTCTTTTCTCATGACAGTACTCCAGGCTATGCTGTTCCAGTGGTTTTCTCTTTTGTAGCTCAAGATCTTTGTTGTCATTTCTAAGTCCCTCTGATGTAGAAAGGTCTGAGGGTGTGGACATTAGTGGTGATGACTGAGGGATGCACTGCGATGTCCTTAGTTGGTTTTCTCGATCTTTGTTCTCATTTTCAGAATGCTCAGTCAATGCAGAGGTTTCAGAGTCTGTAGAGGTATCTTGTTGCTGAGATGTGCACTGTGCATTTTTCTCTGGAGAATCGGGGTTATTGGTTACAGCGTCAAGCTCTTCACAATAAGGTGAAGATTCTGAGCACATAGGAGAACTACATTGTTCTAGAGTACTCTCCTCATTTCCCACGTTAGCTGCCAGCTCAAATATGTCACTGTTAGATGCATTAAATGAATCAGAATGTTGAGGTGAAGTAGAAGTGGAAGTAAGCAGTTCGAAAGAACTGCTAGATATTTTCGGGGAAGGCATCTGTGGATCTACAGCGTGCTCAGATTGGGACTCAATCGCCTTGATACTTTGTATAATGAGATCAGGCTTCAAGTCATCTGCTGGGATTTCTTGTTCTGCCTTTTCAGGGCTACACAGGCAAGACTGATCAAAGTCAGAGGTATTGGACTCAGTAGGTTTGTTTTCATCAAGGTTTCCACAAATAGTTGGTTCAACTTCTTCTGCTATCTCCTCCTGAATAACAGATTCATCTGAGGTAATGTCTGAACACAAGGATATTAGTATATCCTCCTCTTTAGCAATTTTGGTTGGTTCTTTGGCCGGGATTTGCTGTATGTTGCATTGTGTTTGCTTTAGATCTGTATAAGGCACAGGATTTTCTTTGCTTTCATGCTCAATGCCAGATGAGATCTCACAGGGCTCTGATATGGTGTGTGGTGCTGAAAATAAGCAGTCGTCTTGATTTTCAAAACACTCTTTTACTGATTCCAGTTTTATAGCTTCTTCTTGTGTTACACCTATCCTGAATACAAAAATAAGTGGATGTAACAATTATGACGGAGAAATCAGGGCAACTTAATATTATTGTTTTAAGACAAAAACAGATTATCTACAGATAAAGGTTTGCCAGAATATGTTAAAATGTGCAAAAACATGACACTTCAAAAAAGTGCATCATGGATAAGGGATAGGGGATAGCAGGGTGGTACTGAATGCTGTAACATTAATGTATAGTTCTACAGAGTGAGGGACGGTAATTCTTGATGTGGTCTGAAGTAGATAGGAAGAAACTGAATGGACACTGCAGCATCCATCTCTCTGTGAGGAGCAATGAAAATTAATTGAGGTGTCCTTATCTAAGCAGTACCAGAAAAGGGATAGGCCAAGATCAGAAAGTGCACCGAACAAAATAGAATAACAATTGGGGGAAAGTTATATAGGTAAACAAATAAAAATTGAAACAGTGGGCACAGAAAGTGCTCAGCTTGTTGTAGCACACTTCAAACACAATATGGGCGGCACGCTAGCACAGTGGTTAGCACTGTTGCTTCACAGCGCCAGGGTCCCAGGTTCGATTCCCGGCTTGTGTCACTGTCTGTGCGGAGTCTGCACGTTCTAACCGTGTCTGCGTGGGTTTCCTCCGGGTGCTCCGGTTTCCTCCCACAAGTCCCGAAAGACGTGCTGTTAGGTCATTTAGACATTCTGAATTCTCCCTCAGTGTACCCAAACAGGCGCCGGAGTGTGGCGACTCGGCGATATTCACAGTAAGTTCATTACAGTTACTTCTGACAATAATAAAGATTATTATTAATAAATAAAACTACAACTCAAACTGTAAAAGGGCTCCCCTGCAATATCATTGAACCACTAATGTGCTTACTTTTGTCCATAATATTGTTCAAAAAATGTTTCCTTCCATTGTTCTATCTTCTTCTCCTTTTCAATCTCTTGTCGAATACGTAACTGCATTTCAGGAGTAAATTCACCTGCAAAAAAGTTTATGGAGTAAGAAGTAAAAACAGAATGGTCTGCGTTAGAATGTAAATTTAACATTTCTTCAAATATTTTGCAATGTTGCAGTGCATAATAGTTCAGGCCTAAGAATTCTGATTATGAACAAAGGGTGGGATTTTCCGCTCCAATGGAAATTCCCGTCCAAACGTCAATGAAACTGATCTATCAAGTTTTCCGTGCTGCCCACCACTGGAATAATCCTTCCCTTTGGGTCAGGAAAAGGCCATTAGCCCCCGGAGCCTGATCTGCCATTCAATGAGGTCATGTATCCTAATTCCTTTTAACCATACTTGGCCCCATGTCCCTTAATGCCTTGGCTAGTAAAAATCTACCTTTCACGGTTTAAAATTATTAATTTTGTTAGTATCTAGTACATTTGTGGGGAAAATGTCCACATTTTGATCACCGTTTTACGAATAAATGTATCCTTTCCTTTGTCCTGAATGGCCTGACTCTGGTTTTACGGTTATGCTCCCTAGTCCGAGACGCTCCCACCAAGTCTAGCTGGGACAGCCGAATAACGGGATTCCATAGAATTCCTTTAGTGCAGAAGGAGGCCATTCAGCCCGTCAAATCAGTACCGATCCTCTGAAAGAGCACCCTGCCTAGACCCACTCCCCCGGTCTATCTCCGTAACCCCATCTAACCTGCACATCTCTGGACACTAAGGGGCAATTTAGCATGGCAAATCCACCAAACCTGCACATCTTGGGACTGTGGGAGGAAACCAGATTACCCAGAGAAAAGCCACAAACACAGGGAGAATGTGAAAACTCTACACAATCACCCAAGGCTGGAATTGAAACGGGGTGCCTGGCACTGTGGGGCAGTAGTGCTTACCGTTGTACGACCGTGCCAGTACCTGTGTACCATGCCACCCCGAATCTCAAGTACACATACATCAATCATTAAAGGTTGTGTCATAGATTAGCAATGCCATTAAATAAAACAAGCTCTCGGTGGTACTTTCAAAGGGATAGAAGTGAAAAGTAAGGAAGCTATTCAAAACCTGTATCAAACCTTGGTTGGACCACACTTAAGAGTGCTACATGCAGTTCTGGTTGCCATACTATGAAAAGGATATGGAGACACTGGAGAGGGTTCTTTACGTGAATGTTACCAGAAATGTATGGCAATATCAGGAAAACATTGACAGGCTGGTCCTCTTCTCCCTTGAAAAAAGGAGGCTGAGGGTGACCTAATTGAGGTCTTTAAATCTATGAATGGTTTTGATGGAGTGGATACAGAAATAATGGGCCAGAATGTTGTTACTAAGGTGGGTAGCACGAGTCAGGACATTTCCCGAACTAGCCAGGCTCACCTTGGTAAAAAGTACATTGAATGACACGATTTTTGTTTGATGGGGACAGGGGCAGGATACAGTCAGGCTTGCCAATCCGGGAAGCAGGGTGAATGTGGCCATAGGGGCGGGCGAGTGCCGAGGCAGGCTGATTAGAAGAACCACATTCTGCTCCCTAGCAGGAAATCCCTCTAAGTGCGGCCTCATTGAGGAGAAAATCCCCGAGGCCAAAAAATACGGCAAAGTGCCGTTGGACAGCAGGACATTTCTCGGCACTGCACTGAACGCGAGAAACTCCCCACTAAACGCACCGTTCAACGGACTTTCAACTGAATCGTGCCAGGCAGTGAGTTGGAACAGTGATGAGTTTTACTTAATTTAAAGAATTAAATTGAGATCCCCATATTTAGGATTTTACCACTGTGCACTGTTCTGATGCAGGTTATTTGCCTGTTTGTGGTGAGTTGCAATGCCTGGGTAGGTTCTTTTTTAAAATTCATTCACGGGATGTGGGTGTCGCTGGCTAGGCCAGCATTTATTGCCCATCCCTAATTACTGCAGCCCATGTGGTGTAAGTACACCTACAGTGCTGTTCGGAAGGGCGTTCCAGCATTTTCACCAGCCACAGGGAAGGAACAGCAATATATTTCCAAGTCAGGATGGTGACATTCTGTAACATTGAAATGGTGAATGAGGTTCCATTGCTCATGTGAAATAAATTGAGAATGAGCACAGTCTTATTAGTGCGGTTACATCCATGGTGAAATGAAAAGAGCAATGTTGATAATCATAAAGAAAATAATGGATTGCAAACTTCAGTTTGTCAGCCAGACCCAGAAAAGAACACAATTCCCATTCCTGCGAACCATGTTCTGGTTAATCTTTGTCTTTAAAAAAACAATTGCAGTCTACAAGAAATAACCTAATTTTTGGCAGAGCATAGCACGTTTGAATGACGTTCCTCCATGTCTAGCTTAATGAAGGACATTAACCGTGTATTTTAAATAGGCAAACATTTCCATTAAAATAAAGGACAACGGAACATGCATTAAGCATTCATCAGCTATTATCATCAATGTTCATTTCTAGCTGTATGTGTTAGAATCATAGGTCATAGAATCATAGAATTTACAGTGCAGAAGGAGGCTATTCAGCCCATCGAGTCTGCACCGGCCTTACAAAGAGCACCCTACTGAAGCCCACGTAACTCAGTAACCCCCACTTAACATGTTTTGGACACTAAGGGCAATTTATCATGGCCAATCCACCTAACCCGCACCTCTTTGGACTGTGGGAGGAAACCGGAGCACCCGGAGGAAACCCACGCAGACAAAGGGAGAATGTGCAGACTCTGCACAGACAGTGACCCAGCGGGGAATCGAACCTGGGACCCTGGAGCTGTGAAGCAACTGTGCTAACCACTATGCTACCATGCTGTCCCGTACAGCCACCAATTCCTACAGAAATTTCAATTTATGTTCCACAGGCTGAAGTACAATCTCACAAACCTGGAAATCACTTCAGATGTCTTTCTGGTGTCTCAGTCTTCCTCTGAGCTGTCTGTCTTTATTGAGCAGCCCTCAGTTCTCGTACCTTTAACCTCAGACCACCTGGAAACCCCTTCTAATTTCTCCAGGTTCCTTAACTAGCTGCTCTTTAGATAACCATTACTCTAATGTATGTTTTTTCTTATAGCAAAGCTGAGAGAGGTGCTTCCTCTCCAGCTTAAAACCACTGCTTTTAGCAGAGCTGTGGGAGCTATGCCCTCTCCACGGTCTATTTGCAACTCCCCAAGCTTTTCAGTTAAAACTAAAGATAGTTCATTTTTCTTTTCCATGGTGTCTAGTTGGCAAGCAATTATATTTACTCTTCATGCCATAGCTCTTTCTGGGCAGGATTCTCCCCTACCCGGCGGGACGGAGTGGCGTGAACCACTCTGGCGTCGGGCCGCCCCAAAGGTGCGGAAGTCTCCGCATCTTTAGGGGTCAAGCCCTAACATTGAGGGGCTAGGCCCGTGCAGAGTGGTTGGCGCCCCGCCGGCCGGCGGGAACGGCCTTTGGCGCCACGCCAGCCAGGGCCGAAGGGACTTTGCCAGCCAGCGGAAGTCTGCGCATGTGCCGGAGCGTCAGCGGCTGCTGACGTCATACCCGTGCATGCGCAGGGGAGGGGGTCACTTCCGCCTCCGCCATTGTGAAGACTATGGCGAAGGCGGAAGGAAAAGAGTGCCCCCACGGCACAGGCCCGCCCGCCGAGCCCCGATTGCAGGCCAGACCACCGTGGGGGCACCCCCGGGGCCAGATCGCCCCGCGCCCGCCCCCCCCCCCCCCAATTGGGGGGTTGGGGGGGGGGGGGGGGCTCGCCGACAGGCACGGCGCAGTGCGATTTCAGCCCCTGCCGAATCTCTGGTGCTAGAGCCTTCGGGACACGGCGAAGGTGGGATTGACGCCGGCCCCCGGCAATTCTTCGCCCCGTTCCCGCCAGCCGGCGGGGCGCCAACCACTCCGCGCGGGCCTAGCCCCTTCTATCACAATAGTATCCCACTTGGAACTGAAACCAACTTCCCCACACACAAACACCTGTTCCCAGAATGAGCCTAACTTCTATTCCAGGCACAGAAACATGAAATTAAACCTACCTACCTTATTTCTAATGTTTACTGATACAAATATAAATCCCTTAAAACTACCTTTGTTTGCTTAAAGCAGTCAGAATGAAGTTAGGCACCAAATTAAGAAGCAGAACCTCAAAGGTAAACATCTCTGTATTATTACCTGAGCTACATGCATATTGGCACAGGGCAAATTAAATTAGGGCAAATGAATGCGGCGCTGAAAGACTGGTGTGGGAGGAGTGGGTTCCAGTTCATGGATCACTGGCACCAGTACTGAGAGGTAAAGTCAAAGCAGGAGAGCAAAATAGTACTGTGGGAAATGGGGGGGGGTCAGAGAATGGCAGGAAGGGACAGAGACAAAAAACCTAAACATACACCAAGTCAAGGATAGATGTTACAAAGATAACAAAAAGACAAAACTTAAGGCTCTGTAACTGATTGTGCAAAGGATTCATAATAACTTAAATGAATTGATGACTTCTGTTGAAGGGGATATGCTGAGTAGTCGCACATCACCTGGCTCTTCTCCATAAAACAACAAAATAGGCACTTTTGGCCGAATTTAGCCGGCAAAACCGGACTTAAACATCCCCTCACCCTCAATGATAGCATGGACAACAAAAATGCCAGGAAATAGCAGGTCGAGAGGCCGCATGGACACCTGGAATTGCGGCAAGGGTCAGGAGCGGGCAGCAAGCGGGTCAGCAGACCCACGAGGCGAGGGTCTCCCAAGAGGGGGAGACCGGTGACCCAGAAAGTGAGCTCCCCCCCCCCTCGGCCAGTTGATGGGTGAAAGGCGTTTCTAACCAGGGAACTAAAAGCGATGAAGTATGACATCAAGGCTGAGATAAAGGTGGCAGTCAAGGTGGTGGTGGCACAGGTGCAAGCGACTATGCAGACGGTGCTTGGCGGCATGGGATAGAGACTGGAAGCACAGTGGAGCACAATACGGGAGCTGGAAAAGGCATTGATGGATGAATCGTCGCCCTGGAGACTGGGATGAAGAGGTTTGTGGCGACTCAGGGGAGCTTGAAAGGGGAGGTCGAGGACCAGGAGAATCGGTCGAAGCAACAGAACATTTGAACAGTGGGCCTGCTGGAGGGGATCGGGGGCAGGGACCCAACCGACTACATTGCTGGGCAACTTAGTTGGGAGGGACAGCTTCCCCAAGCCACCAGAGATTGACAGGGCTCACAGGTCACTCCGACCAATGCCCAGGGCCATGGGGCAGCTGAAGTGATTGATTGATTCCAGAAATAAGGGGTTTGTCGTGCGAAGAGAGATTGAATAGTTTAGGCCTATGCTCCCTAGAGTTTAGAAGAATGAGGGGAGATCAAATTGAGGGAACAAGATGCTAAAAGGTATGGATAAAGTAGACGTGGAGCGAATGCTTTCTCTTGTGGGGTATTCTAGAATGAAAGGTCAAAGTCATGGGATAAGAGGTAGCAAATTTAAAATGGAGTTAAGATTTAGCGCAAAGGGTTGTGAATCTGTGGAATTCACTACCCCAGAGTATGGTGGATGCAGGGACAGTGAGTAAATTTAAGCAGGAGTTAGACAGATTTTTAATTGGTAATGGGTTGAAGGGTTATGGTGAATGGGCAGGATGGTGGAGTTAAGGCCAGGATGAGATAAGCCATGGTTGAATGGCGGAGCAGACCCGATGGGCCAAATGGCCTAATTCTGCTCTGAGAATTTATGAATTTATGAACTTATGAACCACCTTCCCTGTTGTCAACGGATCAAACTGCCCGCGCAGCCTCTTCCTTTCCGCCAACAACCTCTTAGTCGGGGGCCACCGAGTACCTCCAATCCTCATCCACAATAACTTCCAGCAACCTTTGCCTCTCCTCCTTCTCAACCCTATCTTTGTGGGTCTTAAATAAAACATTTGGTCCATGAACAGCCCCAACTCCCTTGCCATCCCCAACCTAACCATTGATTTAGGACTCGATCTATCCATCCTAGACTCCAGAACACAATTAAAGTCCCCACCATGATCAATTGGAGAGAATCCAAATCCAGGATAGACCCTAACAACTTCTACATAAATTCCACATCGTGCCAGTTGGGTGCATGCACATTCACCAGCACCACTAACACCCCCACTGACACTCCTCTCACTGTCACAAACCTGCATGGACGCCAACTCTCCTCCCCCCCCCCCCCCCCCCCCCCCACCTCCCAGGGTCCCACCCCTCTCTGGCCACCGGAAACACATTATTCTTGCTAAACAAAATTGCGATCCCCTCAACTTCAAGTCAAATTCCGAATGGAATGTTTGCCCTACCCAACTGTTCCCTAGCCGCATCTGAACCGTCACTCGCAAATGTGTCTCCTTCAAGAAATCATCTCCGGCTTCAAGCTCTTTAGGTGCCATTTAATGGATATAGACACGTTAGGAGAGTGGGACAAAATGTGGCAGATGGAGTTTAACGTTGATAAGTGTGAATTCATGCATTTTGGTTGAAAAAATGGAAAGGCAACTTATTATCTAAATGGAGAGAGACCTCGGGGTGCTCCGGGTCTGGGTGTCCTCGTGCATGAGCCACAGAAAATGAACATGCAGGTGCAGCACATAATAAGCAAAGCAAATGGAATTTATAGCAAAAGGAATCGATTATAAAGGTAAGGAAGTTTTGTTGCAACTATACAAGACATTTGAAAGACCACACCTGGAGTATTGTGCACAGTTTTGTTCCCCTTATTTGAGGAAAGAGGTAGTGGCATTGGAGGCAGTTCAGAGGAGGTTCACTAGATTGATTCCAGAGATGAGGAGTTTGTTGTATGAGGAGAGATTAAACAGTTTAGGTTTATACTCTCTAGAGTTTAGAAGAATGAGGGAATATCAAATCGAGGTACACAAGATGCTAAAAGGTATGGATAACGTAGACGTGGAGCTGATGCTTCCTCTTGTGGAGCATTCTAAAATGAGACGTCACAGTCTTAGAATAAGAGGTAGAAAATTTAAAACAAAGTTAAAGAAAAACTACTTGTCCCAAAGGGTTGTGAATTTGTGGAATTCGCTACCACAGAGTGTGGTGGATGCAGGGGCAGTGAGTAAATTTAAGGAGGAGTTAGACAGATTTTAAATTGGTAATGGGTTGAAGGGTTTTGGATTGCGGGCAGGAGTGCAGTGTAGTTGAGGCCAGGATGGGATCAGCCATGATCACATTGAAGGTGTTTAGGCTTGGGAGGCTAAATTGCCTAATCTTGCTCCTAGGTCATGTGTTCCAGGAGGAGATGCTTTGGCTGATTTGACAATCCAGCTCTTGGTCTGTAGCATTGCAGGTAGCAGATGAGGAACATATCAGACATGATAGAATAGCAGAGCAGACTCGATGCGCCGAATGGCCTAATTCTGCTCCTCCATTTTATGAACTTATGAATTGGACCATTTAACCCATATGCATTCCATGTTACAATCCTCACTGGGATTTCTGCCTCCCTCTCGACTAGGAGCCATCATCATCAAACAGCTCGGACCCCTCCCAAACCTCCATCCTCTCACCAAACTGGGCCCACCTAACTTGGTCGCCCCCTCTATCCTCACCCAAACTCAACCAACATACCAACTGCCTTGACAACCCACCCCTCTGACCACTTCCTACCCCACATAAACCTCCCTCCACCCGCCCACCCTCCCCACTCAGGCTAACCACTGCAGCTCCCACCCACACCCTGCTTCCATTCACTAGCATCTCCTGATAGCATGGTGACTCCCACACCTGGAGGCCCTGCTACGCCTTCCAATCTACCCATTCCCCCAATCCACTTGCACCGCCATCCTCGCACACAGCCATCACCCAGGATCGCTATCTCCGTTTCCAACTTGG
Organism: Scyliorhinus canicula; assembly: GCF_902713615.1. Taxonomy (NCBI): domain Eukaryota; kingdom Metazoa; phylum Chordata; class Chondrichthyes; order Carcharhiniformes; family Scyliorhinidae; genus Scyliorhinus; species Scyliorhinus canicula. Next base: position 84,356,033 of record NC_052155.1, on the reverse strand, counting down.
GCAGCACGGTGGCACAGTGGTTAGCACTGCTGCCTCACAGCGTCAGGGACACCGGTTCAATTCCAGCCTTGGGTGACTGTCGGTGTGGAGTTTTCACATTCTCCTTGTGTCTGCGTGGGTTTCCTCCGAGTGCTCCGCTTTCCTCCCACAGTCCAAGGATGCGCAGATTAGGTGGACTGGCCATGCTAAATTGCCCCAGAGTGTCTAAAAGGCAAGGTGGGGTTATTGGTTTATGGGAATAGGGTGGGGATGTGGGCCTAGATAGGCAGAACTTGATGGGCCGAATGGCTTCTTTCTGCACTGTAGGGAATCTATGATTCTATGATGACACAATCTGGTCACTCTGGTCGGACACCATGTTTTCCTCCTCCTGGATCGTCACTCCTCACGCCTCCACCCAATCCAGGGTTCCGTGAAGAGGTGCTATTGCCCCCCCTCAATTGCGCTTGACCAGTCTCCCTGCATCTCCTTTCATTGCTGCCAATATTCCTCCCTAATAAAACTCATCAATTGTTCCATCGGCCGTTTAACCATCGACGACGACCCTTCCCACTCTGCCATCTTCCCAACTTGTGTTGCACCACGAGTCTCCTCCAGCCCCTGGGCCAGGGCTCTCACCGACTTTAACTGGGTTTGAAACCCCATAGATATTCCAATCCGGCAGAGAAACAATCACCTTCCACTCTCCTCACACTTTATCCACCAAAATCCCCCATTAATTGGGTAAAAATAACTAAAACTGACACCTCCAGGCAGGATCCCACTCTTTTGCGACCCATCAGACCATGTCCCCCACCGGAAGTCCGGAGTTCAAGTTTTGATAAGCCCACGTCTTCGGGAGTCAAGCTTTCACGGTCTCGAATTCCAACTAATATTTATTCGAGAAGGAAGTAGTGATCTGTGTCGGAAAGATTCCCCTACATTGCTGTCATTGCGGATTCGAACCTGACTGAGTTAATGTTCAAATAGACAGCATGATACGTTTGTGAAGAGCCACCCAGTAAACTGTTTAGTGAAGTGATGCAGATTTTACACAGATATTCACATCAATGTTTACTGAACAGTGGTGCCTGAAATTCAGTGACAATTGCATACTGTGTGCATCACTTGGAAGTGCTATGAATATGGGCTCTGCTTATGAGACCGGTAAGTAGGGGCTCTCTTGCACTCACCCTGCTATCTGACTGCCGGCCTGCTAACCAGAGGGTGGTGAAAGCTCCAGTAACTATGCTATTAAGGCCCAAATAATTTTTACTATTCAAGGAAAGAACAGATGAGGCAAAATACAGAAACATGCATGCAGAATGTACACTATGAAATGACTTGAACTTCAAGACAAGCATGACATTTACATTTTAGTTTGTCTATCCCAGAATTTAGATGTACTGATGAATTAATTGTACCTTCTGCTAATCGCTCCTTCCAGCCTTGTGCCGCATAAGCAAAGAATTCATTATTCAGGGCTGAAGCACTGAGGCGAGAAACCCCATCACACCCAACCTAAAAACAAGGTAAGTGCAGCATGAGAGATAGAATGAAATGAACATTACATTCTAGAAATGTTACTCCGTCAATTGGGAACAAAAGTTTCTTATTTTCTGCAGAACTGTTAATGCACTGATTGTGTGTGATTGGATTAAACTGTTAGTCGAGCTTGTAGCTGATGAATTTACCTCAGGTACAAATCAATACTGAACTGCTCTCAAAAAAAGAATTTGATGCAACTTGCTTGCACACAGAAATCTTCCCAATAGCATAGATGAGTCATTTAGTTCTGTAAATCAATGGCAATAGAAATCAATGGACATATTTCTATACGTTGTGCATAAATTGCACCTATCTGACCTGTATTGTGCTGACAATGGGGATGGAATTCTCCCTTTTTGAGACTAAGTGCAGTGGTGGGTGGCTCTGGTGGTGCCTTGCCCGCTGGCCAGAAAGGTGTAATCCCATGCCAGATTCCGGCTTGGAAGCTCATTAATTATGCATAAGTGCGTTCCCCTTTGAGCTACCTGGCAGACAAGCAGCTGATGTGTTCACCCATTGTCAGCTGGCGGGATCTAAGGTCCCGGCGCCATATTCAAACACTAGTCCAGCGCACTCATATTACTCTCTCCATGCTATCTGTCTTCTGAGGCCCTCCAATACGTCAGGAACCCAAAAGCAAAAGGCAAGTAGCCTCAAGAAGAAGGCAGCTTCGGCTATAACACCCAGGGCCCTCAGTGCCCTAATTTGGGGAGTATGGGCCCACCGGCATGTCTGCTACCCCAGGGATGGCTCAAATAAGCACAAGAACCTCAGCTCTCCGGCCTGGGAGGCCATTACTCAGGTGCCCTGCCTGCAAAGCGCCATCCAGTGCTGGAAGCAAATGAATGATTTCATCAGAGTAAGTCCTCTCTCCGCTCCATCCACTATCAAACTCTCAGCATGGCATCCTGCACTCCAGTGTTTTTCAAACTTTTTTGCCTGGGATCCATTTTTACCAACCGGCCATCCTTCGTGACTCATGCTGGCCGACCTTCGCGACCCACCATTTTCACTTACCTTTACTTTACAGGTGATCCTGCTTGATCTTCACGCTATTACTTGTTTTGTTATTCTATGTTACATTTCTGGTGATGATGTCAGCTGATGAATTAAGATCTCACTGCATCCATTAAACAAAGTCAGGAGGTTTGACCTCGAACTCGCCATGCTGAGTCTTTAAATATCTTTGAGGTTTTAAACTCTTGTTTGCCAATGCTTCGCTGCATATATCACACACAATTTTCATTCCTGATTTGCAGTGGCACAATTAATAACCTATAACTCAAGGAATCATCTTTATACTGCTTTGTTCCTGTTTTCATCTTTTTCTTCATGAGTTGTTCACTAGAGGCCTAGGTGTTCACACCAGCACTGCTGGCAGCTACAAAATGGAGGAATCTCTCTTGCGCCCAGAACACATGACGTCAGTGTGTGTGGCCTGCCCTCTGCCGCCACTCCAGACAGGAAGGCTCCAGCGATTTAAAAACAAATCTGCTCCTGGGTCAGCGTGCTGATGTCAGGAAAAGTCATTCTGCCACTGAAAGTCAGTCGCGGCTGGCATTTTTCAAAGCACTTCTTCCCGTGATCAGGAATGATCCTTTCCCGACACCCGTCTGCGACCCACCCACATTTTGAAAATGACTGATGTACTCAAACGACTTATATATCCATTAACAGGTGACGCATATCAATACTCACTCTCAACAGGACTGTCACAACACAGCCATCCTATCTTTCCTGTTACGCGAGCTCCAATCGCTGTCCTTCTGGGAGGGCACACCACACATGGGGACATGCATTTCACTTAACATCTGCTCCATCCACTCTGATCATATCTCTTTATTTTGTCCCTATACTATCCAAAGTTGCGCACAACTAGTGAGAGCTAGTTCAGACCAGGAGAGGGACGCTCTTGGCGAATTCAAGGAGGTTCCTGAAGAGCTAGCTGGTGAGGACAGGATTGCTCCTGGGGCAACGCAGAGCTTGGCCTCTGACAACAACCTAGGACAGATCTTAGCTCCATCACTTCACCTAATCCTGCAATTCACATGGAGTGCTCTGAGCTCTGAATCAGCTTCAGCTCATCCACTAAAACTGTCCTTTTGTCTATTGCTGGAAGAAGCAGATCTCAGCCAATTAGTCAGCCCAGCATCTCTCCGAGCCTTCGAAGCATGTCTGAGGATGAGAGGGCTCATGAAGAACCATCACAGCTCTCATCTCCACCCTCCACCAGCACAGAGACATACACCATGATGGGCCGTAGCTCAATGTTAGACTTGAGGTCACTCTCTGGGAACTCTCTCATAGATATCCCACAGCAGTCGGAGGCAGACAGCCCAGGTATCGTCGTTCAAGAAAATTGCTGGAGTCCAGCCACCTTCTCAGTCCCAGCCGGATAGTGAACCTCAGGAAGTGGGTGTCAGCTCAATGATGAAGATGCCAAGGGAGGCAGAACTTTGACTGTCACTCATAGAGTGCATGATGGGGGACTCCCTCCACATTCTGTCTAATGTTGTGGGTCTGACCCTCAAGGCCACCATGGGAAGTTTGGCACCCACCATGGAGACTTTGGTTCAGCATATCCTGTCGGATTAGTGCTTGGCCATGCATTCCAAAACCGTACAATCTGGTGGGCACCATCAGGATGAAGGCCACAAGGCGACAAGGCACCTTGACCTCCCTCCAGATGCCTCACCTCCTGCAGGAGTCGTACCGGAGCCCTCTGGTACACACAGAGAGGATGAGTGCCAACCGGATAAGCCAGGAGCCTCCACTCAGGACACTCCAAGGATGTGCAACCACTCAGAGTCCCCTCTTCCAATGCCTGCACCCACTCCAGCAGTACAAGCCACCGAGCTTGCTTCTGCCCTTGAGTGGGAGACCCTTCTAAGGCCAGGCCTCTTCAGGGCTCGGGTCACCAGAGAAAGTCCATTTTAGTCATCACAGGCATCAGGACATTGAGGTCAGCAGGCAGCCTCCACCGCTGGTGCCAATGTCAGAGCTGCACCAAGACGTAGTGGTAGGGTTAGGAAAGTTAAATGTTTTGATGTCACCTCGGCATCACAAGTACTGTATCATTGTGAATAAATAGCACTTTTTGAAAACTATTCCATGGGCATGTGAATGTAATGGTCAGATTAAAACATTTTCATTTGGATCTTTGCAATCCTGTTATTCCGAGGTTTAACATTTCTCACACTTAGAGAGTCCCCGTTAAAGATCAACATTTATGTGATGTCAACCTCAGTGCAGAGATTACCATACCCTTGTGTGTCGTCAGGTCCCACGTCTGCACCGACCTTCCGAAAGCGCATTCTACCTAGGCGCACTCCCCCAGTCCTATCCTCATAATCCTTAGCATTGATCATGGCCAATCCACCTAACCTCCTCATCTCCATCTTCCAAGGAGGGCTCTTCCTCCTCCATTTCATCCTCTGGAAGGGCCTCACCTCTCTGTATAGCCAGATTGTGAAGTGCATAGCAAACTGCAATAATGCAGCAAAACTTCTTTAGTCCATACAGAGAGCCACCTGAGCAGTCCAGGCATCTGAATCGCATCTTCATTAGTGCTATGTTCTGCTCTATGAGAGAGTGTCTGGTGGCGTGAGCAAGGTTTTACTTTCCTCAGCTGGAGCCTGAGGGCAATGCAACGGAGTCATAAGCCACAAGTTTAGTGGGTAGCCCAGCAATGATCCCTGAAGACTCCCTGGCCCCTCAAAGATCGCAGACACCTGGGAGTAACTGAGGATGTAGGAGCATTGATCATAATGAATGGCGGAGCAGCTTGAAGGCCAAATGGCTTCCTCCTGCTTCTTTTAAAAAATTTGTCCATGGGATGTGGGTGTCGCTGGCTGGGCCAACATTTATTGCCCATCCCTGAGAACATTTAAGAGTCAACCACATTGTTATGGGTCTGGAGTCACATGTAGGCCAGACCAGGTAAGGACAACAGATTTTCTTCCTTAAAGGACATTAGTGAACCAGATGGGTTTTTACGACAATCGACAATGGCTTCCCATTTAATTTCACATTTTTATTGCATTCAAATTTCACTATCTGCCACAGTGGGCACCGGTTTGTGATAACCACAGCTCGAATGGTGCTGGCAAAAGCACCACACAGCGGTCTCCTGAAACACGTGCTCGTAATATTTTGACATTTGAACACCCGTTCCCACAGTGGTACTATACTGGCGGACTCCTCCCGGTACGGGCCTGGCACACTCTGCATCCAGAATGGCAGACCAATAGATAGCCTTTGCCTCAAGGGCCCTCACTGACAGTGAGACTCATAATGCACAGATTGAAAAGGAACTTCTTGCAGTAATCGTCACCTGTCAGAAATGTCCTGACTTCATATATGGTTGTCCTACAACTGTTGAAACACATCACCAGCCAATCATTACTACCTTAAAGAAGTCTCTCCACATTGTGTCTGCACGGTTGCAACACATGTTGCTAAAACTGCAACCGTACACTATCAGTGTCATCTAAAAACATGGTAAGGAACTGTACTTAGCTGATGCTCTCTCCAGAGCCTTCTTACCCACTTCAGACCAGGTGGATCGTGAGGAAGACATGGACATTATGGCAATAGAGGTGCTGCCCTCTCGTCGAATTCATACAGGCTGACATCACATGCAGCCAATTGCATGATGTCATAACGAGGAGTTGGCCAGAATCCTTAAGGGAGCTTCCCCATGAGCTCCGAACATTATTCTCCAACAGAGATGAACTAACTGTACAGGATAGACTAATAGTGCTAATCCAGCGATTCATTATCCCTGCTGCTCTTCAGAGGTTCTACGCCCAACAATAGCACCCTGGTTTGGAAGCAACCAGATAAAGGTCCAAGGAATCACTGTACTTCCCTATATGTATGCAGACACGGAAACGGAAATCTCTGAATGTGCACTATGCAATGCACTCAAGCTGCATCAAGCAAAAGAACTGCTGTATTTACACACGGTTTCAGACTTCCCATGGTCATTCACAGCAGCTAATATCTTCAAATGGAATGGGAAACAGCTCTTAGTCTTAGTAGATTCGTATTCCAGGTGGTTTGAACTCGACTACCTGCCAAACATGACGAGTGCCACAGTCATCAATCTGAAGAGACACTTGGTCACACATAGCATCCCACAGAGATTCATAGTAGATAAGGCTTGCTAATTCGTCTCCACGGAATTCCGTAACTTTGCACACACATGGAACTTTGAACTTATCACGAGCAGCCTCCTATATCCACAATCAAATGGTCTGGCCGAATGGCCTATCACTCCTCAGCCTGCAAAATGACAGGGCCTGCCCTGGTCCGCCCACGTCTCTTTTCCAGGCTCACCAGGACGATGATCCCGACTGCTAAGGCTCTGCTGCAGCCCAATCTTGAAAGCAACACGAATGATGCCCTCCTCAAACGCAGGTTGAGAAACAAAATGCACTGTAATCGAGATGCTCATAGGCTCTGCCCTAACCTGCACACCTTTTGACAGTAGGAGGAAACTGGAAAAAACCCACAGACATGGGGAAAACACCACACAGACACTCGCCCAAGGCCAGGATTCAACCTGGATCCCTGACTCTGTAAGGCAGCAGTGCTAACCAGTGTCACCCAAACAAACCACAAACTTCTGCATAAACGTCGAAGTGCAGCAAGTTCCCACCAATCTGAACTGAATTGTTGATGGGCCTGAAGGGGTTTTACTCAAAAGTGGAGTGGCCCTCAAGAACAGTAGTGCAGGGGAAAATGAAAACTACTTGTTTTCCTCCAAAGCACCACATAGATGGAAGTGTGGGAGGGGGTGGGTGTTGAGGATATATGGTGGAAGATTGTTCAAGGTGATGGTGCAGATTGAGCAAGCAGTTAAAAAGGCATTGGGATCCTGGGCTTTTTAAACAGAGGCACGAAGTACAACAGCAAGAAAGTTATGATTAGTCTTTGTAAAACGGAGGTTTTGAAAGTGTGGGTCATGAGTTGACCATGGTGGGTTGCAGGGTTGCAGATCGTTGTTGACATGTTCACGGAGCGATCACGGGAGAAGTGCCCAACGACCGCAACCGGATTTTAAAATTGAGAATGGCGGCCGCTTCTGCCTTCAAAATGAATATAAAATTAGGCTGGGTGCAGTCTTCTGGCCAGAAGTGGCAGAAAAGAACAGGTCAGGTGCCCTACATATACTCTTGACATCAAGCGCCCTCCATGTAGGTGCTTTTGGTGCCAAATCACCAGAGATGCTTCCATTTTCTAGCTGGTGGCAAGAGGTCTGTGGAGATGGACAATTTTCTCAAAAGTAAGAGTCAGCCAGAGACTCAAATAGGCAGTGTACCTACTGGACAGGATCTCACAACAGAATCTGCTGGAGAGAGCTGTTCAGGAGGGTCCATCCAGGGCAGAACAGAGCAGTGCTATTGCTAGCTCTGTGTAGAGCACCTGTGCCTCTGGTTAACAGCCCACAAAAAGGAAGCCTACCTCAGGAACAAAGCAGTATAAAGATGATTTCTTGAGGTATGGTTTTGTCAATTGTGCCAATGCAAATAAGGATGCAAAGCCTATGTGTGTTGTATGCAGGCAAGTATTGACCAATGAGAGAAGTTTCAGATTCTGAAAGAGAGGTGGTGGGTTGAGGTTAATACCCCAGAGTCATTTATTAATTTATAGCTGACTCCAAATGAAAAGACTAAACTGCTGTACCTGACCTGTGATACTACAATAAAAGCACGCCAAAAGCCTGAGGCTGTCAGTATTCTGGACCAGCACCTCCCAGGAGTATCCAGTGCAGTGTAAAGCAAGCATTTTGTTGCTATTGCCCTTCATGATGAACTACATGTGTGAAGTTGGATTTTCTGTTTTCATAAAGATGAAGATGGCGCACAGGAACTGGCTGAAAGCTACACCTGATACATGCATTTCCCTCTCCTCCTTTGAACCTGCTTCAAGTGAGATCATGAAGACCAAGCATGCTCCCCTTTCACATTAAAGTTAAGCGAACTTGGTGTGCCTCCTGAAGGTCGGCCGCTTGGCAAAAGTGGGTCCAGAGAAAAAAGGTTTGAAAAACACTGGGCGGGATTCTCCGACCCCCCCTGCCGGGTCGGAGAATTGCCGGGGTCGGCATGAATCCTGCCCTCGCCGTCCTCCGAATTCTCCGGCCCTCCAAAACGTGGCGAGGCATGAATCGTGTCACCCGCCTCGGAGAATGGCAGGGACCGGCGCGACTCAATGGGCCCCAGGGCTGCCCGAATTCTCTGGCCCGCGATGGGCCAAAGTCCCGCTGGTTTTTTGCCGGTCCTGCCGGCGTGGATCAGACTAGGTCCCTTACTGATGGGAGCTGGCAGCGTGGGCAGGCTCTGGGGTTCTGGGGGGGGGGAGGCGCGGGGCGATCTGGCCTCCGGGGGTGCCCCCACGGTAGCCTGGCTCGCAATCGGGGCCCACCGTTCTCCACGGGCGGGCCTGTGCCATGGGGGCATTCTTTTCCTACGCGTCGGCTGTGTCAGCCTCCGTCATGGCTGACGCGTAGGTGTACCACCCGCACATTCTCGGACTCTCGCCGGCCGGCGGACTCCCTTCGGCGCTGGTTGGCGTGGCACCAAAGACATTCCACTCCAGCCGGCGGGGCGCAAACCACTCTGGCGCTGGCCTAGCCCCTGAAGGTGCGGAGGATTCCGCAATTTTGGGGCGGGCTGACGCCTGAGTGGTTCACGCAGCTCCGTCCCGCAGGAAATCCCTGCCCCCCCTGTAAAACCCTTGGGGCGTGATTCTCCGATCCCCGCGCCGGGCGTAAATCCCACCACGCTGCTCCAAAGCTGGCTGCCGAATTTTCCGGCGCCGAATTTCGGCCGGGGGCGGGGATCGCGTCGCGCCGGTCGGGGGCCCTTGGCAGCGGCCCCCTCAGCGATTCTCCGGGCCCCAATGGGCTGAGCAGCCACCCATTTTCGGCCAGTCACGCCGGCGTGAAATAGACAAGGTCCATACTGGCGGGACCTGGCTTGGAGAGTGGTTAGTGGGGTCCTCGGGGGGGGGGGGGGGGGGGCGCAGAGGGCCAGGATGACCCCCACGGGGGCCTGCTCTGCGATCATGGCCCACAGGCCTGCGGGCGGGCCTGTGCCGTGGCGGCACTCTTTCCCTCCGCGCCAGCCTCTGTAAGGCTCCGCGATGACCGGCGTGGAGATCAAACCCCCTGCGCATGCGCAGGAAACACGCCAACGGTTCTGCGCATGCGGCAGAACATGCTGGCGGACCTGTGCATGCGCCAATTCGCGCCGACCAGCGGAGGCCTTTTGGCACCGATTGGCGCGGCGCCAACCCCTCGAGCGCCGGCCTAGCTCCCGGAATTGCGGAGGATTCTGCACCTTCCGGGAGGCCCGACGCCGGAGTGGTTCACGCCACTCTTTGGCGCTGGTACGGGCCACCCCGCCGATTCCAGGAGAATCCCGGCCTTGGTTTGGCCTCAACTGGGGTATTGTGTTCAATTCTGTGCACTGCATTGTAGGAAAGATGTGAAGGAGTTTCAGTTACATGGGCAGATTGTTGCTCCTCAGAGAAGGTTGAGAGGTTTAATAGAGGTGTTGAAAATCATGAGGTATCTGGAGAGACAAACTGTTCCCATTGACAGTAGGGTTGCAAACTAGAGGACCTACATTTAAAGTGATTGGTAAAGGAACCAAAAACGACATGAATAAGAACAGTTTACATAGCAAGTGGTTAGAATCTGGCTACCTGAGGACCTGATGGGCGGAGGTTCAATTGTGGCTTTCAAAATGGAACTGGATAAGGATCAGAAGGCAAAGAAATTGCCTCTTAATTGGAAAAAAATAATTGGGTACTCTAAATTTATAAAAAAAACACGTACAACATTAAATGGCATTTGCAGAGTGTTGTTGCAAAGGTTTGAGAAATTATTTAAGCAGGTACCAACAATTAATGATTTGTGACATATTGAAAAGGGACCATGCTGTAGGTGATAGCATTTTAATTGAAGCCATGAGAAAGATGCAGATAAAATGTGCAGTGGACTTCTTTGCATGGTAAGAAAAGATGGGCACATCTTTAACCATTAATTACACTTTGTAGGCAGGGTGCAGCTTGAAATGCCTGACATTTGTCTTTGATCCTTCTCTCCTCCCAATCCCAGGAGGGGGGTGGATGGTGGATCCCCATGGGGAAAACCCACCACTTCACTAGATCAGCCATCGTTACAAAATTGCACTCTGGCAATTGCTGCAAAGGCTTCTGAATATCTAAGTGATAACAGAAAAAGTGGCAAAGCAAAATAATTCAAAATTGCCTTAAATTTGGCATTCTTATTACTGGGCTCTTTAAACTTACCTCTCACCCTGGATATCCAGTTTATATTTTGGTAATGAATCAAAACAGCATTAAATTAGCAGATATTATGGAAAGCTCTGATGGAAGGTCACAGGCATTAACTTTGTTTGTTTCTCCACAGATGCTGTTTGGCCTGCTGAATTTATTCAGACATTTTCTGTTCATATTAAGGAAAATTATGGTCATTCATTATGCAGTAGCTGCCATCATTTATGTGCATCCATCCACAAACTCATGGATGTTTCCTGCACACATTAAAATTCATGATGCCAGATTGGATCGTGTTAAAATGAATGAGGATCCAGCCTAATAGGCAGTGATCTAATTTTCTGATTGGTTAAACCTACTTTACAGCCAAAAATATGCTTGACTGATCTGAAAACCTACCTTGATATGTCTGAAAACCTATTTAATTACTTTATTGAAATTTACTGGATAGTGCCCAATTGTATAATTTAATCATGGGTAATTAGACTGTTGTGTTACATGAGAAAATAACTTTAGGACAATGCACTGTGACAGACAACTACTTCACATTGGGTGTAGCCAGATAATGCATCTTCTTTTTAAAGCATTCACTTTTCCAGATCACCTCGACAGATACCTGTATGTCCTTCATTTTCTCAGTAAGCTGTGAAGCAAATGAGCTCCAGAAAAGTCAATGTGCCTCCTTGGTGGGCATTAACTTCCTACAATGGACATCAATACCTTTGCTTTGTTTCCAAACTGATAACAAATACAACTTTTTCTTTGTAGTGCTCATCATGACATTGGTAAAGAGCACTTATACCCAGAAAATAAAATCCAAATAGGCATTTATCCTTTTAAGACCTGTCCGGGCAAAAAAAATATGTTTGGCATGTTTTAAAGTGACGTTTCCATAAATGACAATTCCTAATCCTGTCAACATCAGAGGCAGAAATTGTATTCTCATTTTGGAAGACAAAATAGGCAGGGTAAAGACAAAAAGAAACAATACATTCTGAACTAATCTCTTCTTTCCAATTTTTTTTGTACAGATCAATGGTGCAACAAAGGTTACAGTTGCAGACCTATACTTCCCTATCGCCTAGGCAACTCTAACTCCCGATTCCCCAGCCCAGGAAAGAAGATTGTACAGAACCTATGATAAATAATCAGAAAAGGAAGCTGCAGAAACGGTTTTTAAAAGAATATTCAACGAGAGAGCATTTTGAAGAACTCCGATGAATGCTTAAGTATGAGGTATAGTCAGAATAGTCTTAGAAGCATTAGATAATGCCTCATAAGTTGGATTACTTCGATGGGAATGGAAAATTGAACTGTAAAGTGAACATGTTTCGGTGAACTTTCCATGATTTATGTGAGAAAAGGAGAAAGTAGAACAGGATTTCTGCTTAGTCAAATGACCAGACCACGAGGCTGAGGCCTAATATATGGCACAAAAATTACTTGTTTTTGGGGACTTGATGGTTAAGGCAAGATATCTGGCAGGGATTTAAAAGCCTGAGGATGCAATTTTTATTTAATTGGGGATATGGAGCCTCGAACCACTGGAATACCACAGTTAACTGATGACTCCTTATAGGTGCTGTCTGGCACCCAAGAATAGCATCCATATAGGTGGGCAGTATACAGTGCATGGGAGGCAGAGTTGTGTATGACTGAAAGCGTATGTGCTTATCATACTTTCTACCACTCAATTCTCCAAGAAAATGACACAGTTCCTGGTGGATATAAATGGTGATGTAAAACTCATCATGACTTCTTAGGTCAAACCAAATGGACCTTCTGGTCTTTTCCTGTTTGGCTTTTTCATATGTTGGGACTCAGATTCTCTGCTTACATCATATATAGAAAAGTTAAAGGACATTAATTCCTGGAATGCATCTGCAGATGTTATTTTAAAATTCATCAGACTAGAGGACACAGAGAGGACTGATGATATTGGAGGCCTTTTTTAATCAGGGCGGGTACCATTCTTCTGATTCTCCTCTCAATCTCCTCATGTGCTCACTTGCTGTCTCACAATCCCATATGAGCCTGCCTGATTTTATGCAATAGATATTTGAAAAGGTTTTATGCAGTTACATACTAACAAATGATGCTCTTCACTTTATAGAGTTGTATCCTAGGAAGCGGTGCTCCACTCATTCCTCCTACTCGAAGGAACCTTTTGGAGTCTGGAATATTTTGTGAGGTGGGATCATTTTTAGGTGCTGGCCCGCTTTCTGCCACATCATGCGTCTGGCCAATTCGCAGGCCGTCTCTGTGTTCACTGTCTAATGAGGGACAACAGGGAGGGGGTTGGGTGGATCAGGAGGCAGGAAGTGGATACAGTGCAGTACATTGCTAGGGTGGCGAACAGCCCTCATAGTGTTACCAGTGACAGTGCTTCTGAAGGCCAAGCAGCAGGAGGGACAACAACATAATGGAGGTGCTAGCTTTATCAAGGGAGTGGCTGCTACTGCATCAATCCTAGCACTACTGGAAGCATCCATTTTCAGGTGATCCTGATGCAATCGTAAGCCTCTGAAATGGGAATATATTGGCTTTGGCATTTTCTGCTGATAAACATTAAAAGTCCTTGAAATCTCATGCAGCTCCGACCTCCCACTTTGCAACCACTTTCTCTGAATGCTGGGGTGTTGACATAATGGGAGCCTTTGTGACACAGGATAAATTACCTTGTAGTGGGAAATTGCTGATAATTGCGCCCTCAATTACCTTAAATTGGCTTCCCCTCGCAGATGCAGGAGTTGCTGGCATCGGTCCCAGCCTGCTCCTAGGAAAAGCAGCCGGAGGTGGAAACATGTCAGTAAATTGACCAAACGATTTTCTATTCAAAGATTCCATTCTCCCCCCCTGCCTAGCCATCACACTGCCCCCAAACCCACTTCTAAGGGGCCTGGGAAAGTCCTCCCTCCTCCCCTGCTTCCTCCCCTGTAATAGCCCCTCAGCAAGTGAGTTACCAGGCAGATTACGATGTGGAGGATCAGATAGTAATGGGTTAATTAATCTTACAAAATGGTATCATGGCTGTGCTGGGGAGCAGATATTCACCATTTCTCTCTCTCTCTTGCATGATAATAAATCAGTGATTGTGTAATAATTGTGTGTCGGACTTCATTGAGTCACACACATGACATCGACAAATCCTTCAATTTTATAAGATATTCTGCTGTCTGAAAATGTTCATTCTTTTCTTCTTTGTTTACAGGGAAAGTGCTGCCCTGTCAAACAGTGCATTAACCACCTTTACGATATATCTGTGAACTGTAGGCTGATTGAAGTTACTGCTGTAACAGTTTGTAGTGAGCCACAGCATAAAGGTTCAGGTTGTGATGACCTTGTCAGCTATTGGCACTGCCGTTCTGTGGTGGAGACTGTTTCGGGTAACAGCACAAGTCTGTCATTGTTGCTCATGTGAAGTCCACGCCACAAAGACAGTTTTCCTCAGACTTGCCAAGGTAGATGGTATGTCGCTGGATCTGTGAATAATAATAGTTGTGGATTGTCCATCGCAGCAGGGATGTCATTTGCTCGGAATAGACATTTCCAGCTCTTCTTCTTCAAAATAACACAGAACAAAATGGGAGCTCCATTAAAATGCTCAAATTATAATTGCAGCAATTAAAAATATTTGAGCAAATTACTCTTGACTCAAACCCTACAAAATAGCTGGGCAAGAAATGATACAAGGCGTTGCTGGTTGAATTTACAAGTAAAATCACCAGTCGCTCCTTAAATGCTGAGTTTTCTTTTTCAGGCAGCACACAGGAACCCTTACTGAGGACTTACTTTATATTGCTGACAGGAGCACAGTAAGATTCTGGCAGAAGTCATGGAACAAAGCAAGTGCACTGAATTGCATCACAGTAGGATTAATTGTAATAATGTATTGAAGCAGTTGTCCATTTTTAGTAAGAAATGTAATTGCCACTACCTCCATGCCCATCTCCTGATCCCCATCCCACTTAATGCCTGTATGATACATTTTACATGGAAAGCAACCAATGGGTACTCGGATGAATTTTATGACTCTCCCACTATTGGTGGCAATTGAAAAATATACCTGAAATTTGAATTGGGTTTGAAGTTGATGCAGCAATGATACTCTGTGTCAATCCATGATAGCTTTGGGTCTGAAATCAGCTGGCTCCTATACCAAGAGAACAGGTCGAAGTGGAAAGTAATAGGAAGGGACAGCTTGCATGTCCCAGCAGCGTTATGGGATATTTTTGGGGTTCCAGAATGAGTATTTCTGTTTCTGATGAGCCCATATAAATGAAAATGGCAAGTTTTCTGGATCCTCATTTATACAGCCCTTTAATGAAGATTGGTTCGGCTGCTCAACATCTGGCACAACTAAATGGATCAAACTCTGTCATTTTGTACCTGAATTGCAGGGTTTTAGAACCTGTGGGAACCCAATTTCTGTATTTAAGGAGCTTTATACATTTTTCATATTGGTAAAAGAAACACTATTTCCAAAATGGCAATTTTAAAAAGGCCAAGCACTCTGCTGTACAGAAGAGGCAGAAATCATCCATCAACATATTAAATTGTCTTGGTGCAGAATCCGGAAAGATTACTGAACCCAGTCTGAAACCATCATTCAAAAGGCTCCATATACAATTAACTTCCCTTTAGGAATCTGAAACCATTCACCTACCCTCCTTCTTTGTAACTTACTTCTCTGTGTATGTGTTTGTGTATCTTTTGAATGCATATGTGTGTGCGCGAGTTGGAGTTTATTTAAAATAATTTTTACAATTGGGTGTTAAGTACAATAAATGCTATTTCCTTTTCTTTCAAAACGTACAAGAAAACCTGTGTACAGGAAAACCTGTCTCAGTGTATCTATTCCAGTCACAGTATTTAAACAGTTAAACATTCACTGAATTGGCAAACAAATTATTTTAAAGCATCTTCTGCAGCCGGCCAAGTGGTGGGAAGAGAGAGGAGTCATTCTGCCCTTCCTCACCTGGCCGTAACAATCACATAAACATGTCAAGGCACACTTCTAACATGCAATCATCACACATAGGGCATCACATTCTGGTCTTGATTGGCTTCAGATATAATTATTGTAATCCTGGATTGAGGAGATGTGGAATGTACAAATTTGAAGTGTGCAAAGCAGCTAGCAAACCTTTAATGGGAAACTATTATTAACCAATCCTGAATAACCGGGAGAACCTAAACATGAGAGAGTGAGCCAATCAAATCATTCCAAAATGCGTTTCTAATTTCTTTATTTGTTATTAGCATTTTCTTTAATTTCTGAAATTACTAATGTCCAAAATATGAGTTGTAAATACATTAAAATAAGGCCAGCTGACCCTTCCCTACCCTCCTCCACTCATGTGGCGGCTGGCTCTTGCTCATTCAGTCACCACAAAGTAGTGTAATTGCTGCAAGAAAGAGAAGAATCACAGAACCATATAGCACAGGAGGTCATTCAGCCAAATCGTACCTGTGTCAACTCTGAAAGCATTCTTCAAAATAACCCAATTCTAATATTTCTTTGTATATAAAGTTCACCTTTTCAAGCTACTGTTGCTTCCAACACCCATTCAGGCAATGAATTTCAGAATGTAGCAACTTGCTGCATTAAATAAAACCTCATCTTGCCTCTGGTTCCTTTCCAATGAATTAATAAAAAGAACTAAAACAAAACAATGTAAGGAAAAAGTTGATAAAAGGAAAAGGTTAAAAAATAAAACAAGTCAGGAAAAAGGACAAAATAAAAGTACAGCCAAGAGAAAGTATTGCAGCATAAAAACTACAACTGAATGAAACAGAATAAGAACTGCAGCATGCAGCTTTTCATTTCATTTTCATTATGGTACATCAAAAGGGTACCAAGGAGAGAAGGAAGAAACCAAGGGTCAGGTTTAATGTGAAGGAGGTGGAAATCCTGCCTCTCCTGGCCATGGAAGTCCCAAATGGCTTATTGTGACCAGAGTGTTAAGTGGCCGCACTTGGGGTCCCCCCAAAAGCTGTTATGTTTCTTCCCTCTCTGTTTTCAAAAGTCTTCTCAACAAGTTTCTCCTCTGTTTCTTTGGCCTATCCCCTAATTCCATTGCCTGCTCTTCTCTAACTCTCAATTTCCAATTATTGGCTGTGCTCAATGTAAAATCTGAAATGTCTTTTGAAAGACAGGAATAATACACGTAACTTTTTGCCTGTAAAGAATAAACATTTCATAAAGACAATGGGTGGGATTCCCTATACAGCGATGCTGGAATTGCGAAACGCACTTGGACGGAGAATTGTGCGTGAGCCGAAAGTCGTGGCCAACACCAGGCACCTGATGGAATGCCATGCTCCTCGACAATGGAGTGAATGTATTCCACTCTGCACTTACAGAAAACGGCGTTGGCTAATCATTAACGGGCCCGATCCGGTATTCTCCGGGGCTCCCACGATGCTCCATGTCCGCCAGGAGAAATTACCGACGCCGAGGTTTACTTGTGATTTAAAAATCGGGATATAGACGTTGTGGCTGCTGAGGGAGAGAGAGGAAGTAGGTCAAGTTCCCAGAAGCGCGACCGTAGGCTGCGAGGGGCGATGGGGGGCTGTTTGGCACAGACTGCCATTGCTGCGGCCTGAAAGGCTATGCAACCCATTGACCATCCACCATGGCCTCTGGTTGCATAGAGCGACACTGGCCATATGGGTGCCCCCACTCCAGCCTCCCTCCATCCCACCAACCTCCCCACCCCCCACAACTGGGCGTCACCCATCGGTGGGACATCATGTGGCTCACCAAAGGCAACGACCATAGTAGCCCCCACAAGATGGTGTGCTGGACGGGGCCACAGATTGTACCCCTGGAATGGACAGGGCTAGCCACTGGTAGCCCTGCCAGCAGGGACGGGTGCTGAGGCCAGAGGCCCCTGCGGTGCCGGTCACTGACGGGGCCAGGGGTGTGGTGCGTGAGGGCAGAATGCCGGGGTATGCCTGGGGATGGGGGAGAGGGGGCAGGGGCCACAGTGCAGGCCGGGTCCACCATGTAGCCCGCTGGACCTGGTCGGCACAAGGGTATGCACCATGCTAACATGTCTGCCTTTCACTCCTGCAGACAATGGACTTTGGAATTCAACCAGGAATGATGGCCTTCATCCTGGCCACAGCAGCCCTGGGGGATGCACTGAGGCTGAACGAGCAGAAGCTGCCCGAGGAGGACTCTGACCACAGAGAACCGGCCACCCAACAGGCCAAGGAGGAGGTGAGAAGGAGGCATCGCATCAGGCCCCTTGCGTACAGGCAGCGCCTGCTATTCAAAGACCTGCCGGACCGGGCATACCGTCAAAAACTCTGGCTGAGTAGGGGGACTGCACGACTTATCTGCCGGATCATGGCGCACCTGACACTGCGGGGATATGTGAGAGGACACCCGCTCCCGGTGGCTGTCAAGGTGATAATCGCCTTGAACCTTTTTGTCACGGGGTCCTTCCAGGCGCCGAGTTGGGACCTATCAAGAATCTCACAGACCTCGGTGCACAGGTGCATCTGCGCAGTTACTGAGGCCTTATATGCCCAGTCGGCACAATATATCAGCTTCAATGTGGACGAACCCACCAGGAAGGCCGGGCAGTGGGGTTCTGTGTCTGCATCTCCAATATCGATGGGACTGCCCTTTCCAGAAGCCCGAGATCCTTCTGGATGCAGCTAGTCCCTGGGGTCAGGCGGCCCTCCGACCGTCCGCCCCGCGGGAATTCCCATCTCCATCTGATGAACCGCTGCAAGTGCCGAGAGCCTCTTTACTAACATGCCCAACCAAGGTCAGTGTCCCGGAGATGGTGGAGGGTGTTGGTGACAGCTGTGACGGAAAGTCAGTGTCTCCGGGGTGGCGTTTGGAGGCTCCCTTCGCTATCCGTTTCTGACTCCTCACTGGAATCTGCTTAGGGTTGGGATCAGTAGCAGCAGAAGGGCCTGCCTCATTGCCAGTTGATCCTGCAAGACACAAGACATGACACAAGATTGGATTGCGAGTTGGGGTGGTGGGTGGTGAGGGGGTGGTGTAGGGGTGGTGAGGAGATGGTGTGGGTGTCGTGCCACACGCTCCACCGCAATGTGGGCTCACTTGGTTACCCGATGCCAACCTCTGCCTCGGTGACTGCCCTAACTGATTAGGTCCAGTGCGCACTGCTTTGCCTTGGTGAGGGACCATAGGTCCAGTGATCCCACTCCAGTCCCCTATCTCTCTTTGTGGTTATGCACCACCTTCTCTTGGGGGAGGGGGAGGAGACACAAAACACACAGAGTTAGGTGGTTGGAGGCTTGCAGCATAGGTGGTGGGCAGCTGGTGGCCTTTGTGAACAGTGCACCTGGCCGAGGCGGGCGGCATGGGTGCTGGCATGTGGTGCAGGCTGGGGAGCACGTACACTGCCAGTGGGGTTCGGTCACTCTCCACGTGGAGGGGCAGGGGTGGTTACGGCGTGTGGGATGGGGGTGGTGCCAGGGGTGTGGTGATATGTCTGTGAATAATATTGTATATAATTGGCAATGGAACCTCCAACCAGCTGGTGGCGTCAGACATCGGCCACATGATGTTAGACTCTCGCCAGTTGGTAGTAAGGCGTACAACAGGAGAGTCGCACATAGGGTAGTTCCAGGAGAGTTCAGAGAACTCAAATAGTAACCAAATCTGTATAGTATTCTGTTTGTTATCTTTCCACGTGTTCATCAATAAACCATCATTCTAGTTAAGTCACCAGCAGTTCTGTGTGCATCATTGCAATGGCAAGGTCATAGAACACAACAAGGGGTACGGTGCTGGTTACTCACCCTGGCCGCCCTGAGGCAGCTTCTTCCTGCACTGCTGTCTGGTCCTGGCGGTAGAGACCATGGAGCTCATGACCTCCGTCACTTGAGCCCAGATCTGGTGTACGACAGTGGGTAGCAGCCGCCTTCTCATGTCGGGGAACAGGGTGGCATGCCTCTCTTCCATGGCGCCGAGCAGGGGCTCAAGCTCTGTGTCCGCAAACCGGGGTGCCGGGATGAGTTTGTGTGTGGAGAGTGGAGTCAAATCGGTCCTTACTTATTTCAGAAATAATGTTGAAATGCTCTTTTCTGTTTTTGTGCAGTTTGCTTACAACTTAATGCAGTAAAATTTTTAACAGATTCAGACATGGTAATGTTGCAGGATTACAAAAAACACTAATCACAACTGTTACGGGTAAAGTAAACAGAACTGTAAATAAAAAAGAAAAATGTTTCTCTTAATGTTGCAAATTTAGAAATTGTATTAATAAAATATGATAAATGATCTTTAAATCTATTTCTTTTTGCATTCAGGGGGGTTTTCAGCAAGATTTATGATTTAGATGAACAATATAATTGTAATTTTCAGCATTCCCTAAAATCCTCCAAGAGTGGAGGAAGTGAGGAAACCCAGGTTAATGAGGCAATGAACATTATGCTGCCTTAATCCAAAAGCAGTTAGAGTTGAGGATTTCTTCTTTTTTAGAAAATTTAACTGGGCTACAAGATATGTAATTTGTTATTGCCGATTTCTCATTTATCACACATTATGCATCAGGGATGGATTAATGGAATGAAATGTGTCTCGATACTTGTACTCTGATTGTTGTGTATAGCTTTGAGTAAGACCGACACGTGCTCAGTTGCGGACAGCTGTTGTTGAACTAACTTTATTTACACCTCCCCAACAGAGAGAGCAGTAGAGAGGGCTCGACATTACACTTCATCCCAAGTTCAAAAATAATTTATACATTAAAATCTAAAATGTACGGAATTTCCCAGAACACAATATGCCTAAACTAACATCAAGGAGAATGAAAAATGACAATTGAGAAGAAAAGCTATATAAAGTTCAATAAAAAATTGGATGAGAAATGTCTTCTACTTGAAGTCATGTAAGCTTTTGGCAATGCTTTCAGAAAATGTTTACAACCTCTTAATCACATGGAATTGAACGGAGACATGGGCCGGAATTTTCCGTTCGTTGCGATTCCCTTTAGCTGCCAGCAGCGCAGCCCCGCCAGAGGGCTTTGCGCAGTGCAGGGTGATTACAATGGGAAATCCCATTGACAATCAGTGGGCAGATAGAATCTGACCCACACCTTCCTCCCACCCCCAGTGAACGGTGCCAGGCCGAAAACACGTGGCTGGCAGACTGGAGAATCATTCCCATGATCTGCTGCAATTCTACCTGTACACCATCTAATGTAATTTCTGTTTGACATGAGATTTTCCAACCTGACTTATCTAAAATAGCATGATTTTGGCTCTGCTGGTATGAACTGTTGCACAAACAGGCACAGTTATGTTACTGTTGTCCCCTTCTTTAAATGCTTTTAAAGAATAAGGATGATTCATTCTGTGTTCTTCTATGAGACTTTTTGATGACATCATAGTTCAGGGCATCTGGCTGCAGCTCTATCTCCATCTCACACCCCTCTTGAATATTCCGTTTCACGATCGCTGATGGGTTGTAGAATCATCCCTGTAGTGTTCAATTCTTTAACTGATCTGTGTTTGATTAGTCTATTCACAGATCTATGTTCACTATGCTTGATTGCTTAAGCTTGGATGAAGCGTCTGAGCTAAAGTCAGCAGTAGTTTCCAGAGTGAAGACTTGAGAAGCTGAGCTGTGAACATGCGTGTGGAAATCCTGTGATTGCTGATATATTTTAACGCACTATAAATAAACCTGCTGTAGATTTAGAACTAGCATTCTCTCTGCATTGCTATGAAATAAATCAGGTATATAAGATATAGAACAAAGAGACAAATACATTTAAAAAAATTGGCAATCAGGATGGTTGAGAATACTTTCATGTTAATGCTCCAGAACCATTTATTTCATTGCCCAGGGATCATCACATATCATGGGATTGATGAATTTTGGGGTTAAAGACCTACTTCCTCGCCATAGAAATGGACAGTACGATGTAGCAGCCACTTGTAATAAGATACTTGTACATTGTACACTATCTCAAGGCAGAAGGCCAGTGAATATTCGAGTAGCTCACAGATGAGGCATTTAATAGAATTGTACGTATTCTTGGAAAAATACTTCAGGCCAAAGAAAATAATGATATTTAAACAATATGGGCCTGGACCTTCCTCAAAGTGGCAATCGTCATCGGATTGCAGTCCATTTTGCAGTAAAATCCTGTACCATATGGTCCATCGGAGAATGCTATTGCGACGGAGTAGTGTTGGGGAAGACTGAACACCTTCCCTTTTTATGGCACTGGCTGCATAATGTAAGTTTAAATGTCCAGTGTGAATATTAATGAATGGATGAATATTAGTGATTGGGAGAATGGCTGAAAAGGTGATCAGATCAGTGAATGGGCGGGGTGAGTAGGTGGGTGAGGGAAGTGACTAAGTGGGCAGGCTGGGTGAGGTTATTGGGCAGGGTGGTAGGGACATGAGGTGGCAGTTGGGTAGCATGAGATGAAAGAAGGTGCATGTGAGGGGTGATAGGTAGAATGATCGGCAAGTGAACAGGCTGGCAGGTGGGAAACATGGTGGGAAGCAGGTGGGGTGGCTGGTGGTTTGAGTGGCAGGTGGGTGAGTTTGGTCAAAGGGTTGTCGGATTGGGTCAGGAGGGGTAGTCAGGTCAGGTTCTAGTTAGGTCGGGTCAGAGGGTCGTCAGGTGGTGGGGTAGTCGGGTCTGGTTGGAGGGTAGTCAGGTTGGGTTAGGAAGGTAGCCTGGTGGTGGAGGTAGTCAGGTATAGTTGGGAGGGTAGTCATGTGATGGGTTCAATGTGGGTGAGAGAGGTAGTTTGGTCAGTTTGGAGGGTTGTCATATGGTGAGGTTTAGTGTGGACGGAACGGGTTGTTGGGTCAGGGGACTGGGGAGTAGTCAGGGTTCAGGGCATAATTGGGAGGTTGGTGGAGAGTCAGAGGGTTGGGATTAGTCAGGGGGTTGAGGGGGGAATCGGGGGTCAATGTGACTGAATGGGGGTTGGTTCTGTAGATACCCGGGAGTTAGACTAGGATTAATATGTCTAACATTTCCTGGGAAACTCAGAGTCGGAGAATTTTGCAGAGTCCAGGGAAACAGCGGAATTGCCGATTGGAAGTTCAAACCTCCCGGGTAATTCCCTCGGAGTTAGTGGGCTGGGACTTCCACAGGCTCATGACACACATCTTGGGTAAATGTCTGGTCTCCAATCTAGATACTGGAAGATCTGGGTCATACATTCATAGAACATAGAACATAGAACGATACAGCGCAGTACAGGCCCTTCGGCCCTCGATGTTGCACCGACATGGAAAAAATCTAAAGGCCATCTAACCTACACTATGCCCTTATCATCCATATGCTTATCCAATAAATTTTTAAATGCCCTCAATGTTGGCATGTTCACTACTGTTGCAGGTAGGGCATTCCACGGCCTCACCACTCTTTGCGTAAAAAACCCACCTCTGACCTCTGTCCTATATCTATTACCCCTCAATTTAAGGCTATGTCCCCTCGTGCTAGCCACCTCCATCCGCGGGAGAAGGCTCTCGCTGTCCACCCTATCTAACCCTCTGATCATTTTGTATGCCTCTATTAAGTCACCTCTTAACCTTCTTCTCTCTAACGAAAACAACCTCAAGTCCATCAGCCTTCCCTCATAAGATTTTCCCTCCATACCAGGCAACATCCTGGTAAATCTCCTCTGCACCCGTTCCAAAGCTTCCACGTCCTTCCTATAATGAGGCGACCAGAACTGTACGCAATACTCCAAATGTGGCCGTACTAGAGTTTTGTACAACTGCAACATGACCTCATGGCTCCGGAACTCAATCCCTCTACCAATAAAGGCCAACACACCATAGGCCTTCTTCACAACCCTATCAACCTGGGTGGCAACTTTCAGGGATCTATGTACATGGACACCGAGATCCCTCTGCTCATCCACACTACCAAGAATTTTACCATTAGCCAAATATTCCGCATTTCTATTATTCTTTCCAAAGTGAATCACCTCACACTTCTCCACATTAAACTCCATTTGCCACCTCTCAGCCCAGCTCTGCAGCTTATCTATGTCCCTCTGTAACCTGCAACATCCTTCCGCACTGTCTACAACTCCACCGACTTTAGTGTCGTCTGCAAATTTACTCACCCATCCTTCTGCGCCCTCCTCTAGGTCATTTATAAAAATGACAAACAGCAACGGCCCCAGAACAGATCCTTGTGGTACGCCACTCGTAACTGAACTCCATTCTGAACATTTCCCATCAACTACCACTCTCTGTCTTCTTTCAACTAGCCAATTTCTGATCCACATCTCTAAATCACCCTCAATCCCCAGCCTCCGTATTTTCTGCAATAGACGACCGTGGGGAACCTTATCAAACGCTTTACTGAAATCCATATACACCACATCAACTGCTCTACCCTCGTCTACCTGTTCAGTCACCTTCTCAAAGAACTCGATAAGGTTTGTGAGGCATGACCTACCCTTCACAAAACCATGCTGACTGTCCCTAATCATATTATTCCTATCTAGATGATTATAAATCGTATCTTTTATAATCCTCTCCAAGACTTTACCCACCACAGACGTTAGGCTCACCGGCCTATAGTTACCGGGGTTATCTCTACTCCCCTTCTTGAACAAAGGGACCACATTTGCTATCCTCCAGTCCTCTGGCACTATTCCTGTAGCCAATGATGACCTAAAAATCAAAGCCAAAGGCTCAGCAATCTCTTCCCTGGCTTCCCAGAGAATCCTAGGATAAATCCCATCCGGCCCCGGGGACTTATCTATTTTCACCTTGTCCAGAATTGCCAACACGTCTTCCCTACGCACCTCAATGCCATCTATTCTAATAGCCTGGGTCTCAGCATTCTCCTCCACAATATTATCTTTTTCTTGAGTGAATACTGACGAAAAGTATTCATTTAGTATCTCGCTTATCTCCTCAGCCTCCACACACAACTTCCCACCACTGTCCTTGACTGGCCCTACTCTTACCCTAGTCATTCTTTATTCCTGACATACCTATAGAAAGCTTTTGGGTTTTCCTTGATCCTACCTGCCAAAGACTTCTCATGTCCCCTCCTTGCTCGTCTCAGCTCTCTCTTTAGATCCTTCCTCGCTTCCTTGTAAATATCAAGCGCCCCAACTGAAACTTCACGCCTCATCTTCACATATCACGCCTCATCTTCACATATCACGCCTCATCTTCACATACTGAGATACCAGGGAAGCGGTGAGCCCATTAAACAATACAAGGCTTTGGCACAGTCACCAACAAACACTTCTGTGACCAATTAATTGAAAAGACTTGAATGCCATGAATTATGGAACCTGTCCTCATGGAGGATAATGATTTAACCTTGGAATAAAACATAACTATGACAGTCCAAATCGAATGTGCCATGTTAGGTTCAAAGAGGTTACACAGGAATGCACCTTTAGACTCAGGGTTGCAGACACAGCTTGCCCAACCAGCTGCCATGGACAAAGAGGCCACAGCAATCTCATCAATCCCATCACAGTCAGATACCAAGCAGTACATGTCCAAATATAGTAAGACCTGGACAATATTCCGGCTTGGGCTGACAAATGATAAGTAACATTCGTGCCACACAAATGGCAGGCAATGACCATTTCCAACAAGGGGGAATCGAACCTTTACCATTTGACATTCAATGAATTACCACAACTGAATCCCCCACTATCTACATCCTGAGGTCACCATTAACCATAATTGAACTGCATTAGCCATACAGCTACAAGAGCGGATCAGAGGCTAGGGGCGGAATTCTCCGCTCCCCACGTGGCATGGGAGAATCGTGGGAGGGCCTCCCGACATTTTTCACGTCTCCCTGGCGCCCCCAGCGATTTCCCCCCCCCCCCGGCTCGGAAAAATCGCCGCTCGCCGTTTTTCGCCGATTCTCCGAGCCCGATGAGCCGAGCGGCTGGCCCGTCACGCCCGCTTCACCATGCCAGTAACCACACCTGTTTGCTGCATTCGTGAAACGGGCGCCAGATGTCCGTTTGGTGGCACGGGAGCACCACGACTGTGCTCGGGAGGGGACAGACCCGCGATCGGTGCCCACCGATCGTCGGGCCAGCGTCCAAAACGGACGCACTCTTTCCCCTCCGCCGCCCGGCAAGATCAAGCCGCCACGTCTTGCCGGGCGGCGGTGGAGAAAGACGGCACCGCGCATGCGCTGGTTCGTGCCGTCTGCGCAATGAAGTCATCCGCGCATGCGCGGATTGGAACCGGCAACCCGGGCATGCGCAGATGACTTCACATTCTCGGCGTGATGAGGTCGCGGCCGGGAAAGACGGAGGCCTGCTCCTAGCCCCCCATGGTGGGGATGAATTAAGTGCGGGGAGCGGGCTCCGAGGCCGTCGTGAATCTCGGCCGAGTTCACTACGGCCTTCACGAATTCGGCCCCCTGCGGAGAATTCCGCCCTAGGACTCCTGCAGCAAGTTACTCACCTCCTGACTCCCCAAAGCCTGTCCACCATCTGCAAGGCTCAAATTGTGTGATGGAATACTCTCCACTTGCCTCGATGAGTGCAGCTCCAACAACTCTCAAGAAGGTTGACACAATCCAGGACAAAGCAGCCCACTTGATTGGCATCCCTTCCACACTCTTTCCACCACCAACGCACAGTGGCAGCAGTGTGTACCATCTAGAAGAACTCACCAAGGCTCCTTAGACAGCATCTTTTAAACCCAGACGACTACCATCTAGAAGGACAAGAAAAGGAGGCACAAGGGAACCCTAGCAATTGACACCCACATCCCTTGAATGAATTAAAAAAAAACATGTGCTTAAATTGTGCTCATCAAGTCATAACATCGCATCCAGCTCGAGGGAAAAAGTGAAACTTATACTTAAAGTGGAACTATTTTGCAGAAGTGTGTAGGTCATCGAAGAAAAGGACTTAACTGGTTTAATGCATAGAGGAGTCTCCTACTGAGAGCAATCGACAGCATCTATAAACCATTAAAAGGGGTTAAGCACTGGGTCATTTTAAGGGTTTGTCAGTTGAGATCACCAGCATTTCAGTGACATTTCTTAATAATGTTACAACTTTCTGATTAATGTTACAACAAACAGGGCTGGTTTAGCACAGTTGGCTAAATAGCTGGCTTGCAATGCAGAACAATGCCAGCAGCGCGGGTTCAATTCCCGTACCGGCCTCCCTGAACAGGCGGCGGAATGTGGCGACTAGGGGCTTTTCACAGTAACTTCATTGAAGCCTACTTGTGACAATAAGCGATTATGATTATAATTATTATTAACTTTCTCTCACTCCTGCACCAGACACTCCTAAAGCTTATGATGACTGAATTTTTCTAGTTTTGGCAATGATCACAGTTAAAGGTTACAACAAAACACATCACTCTAAACAGGTTCATTTTCTATGGGGCTAGAGGCAGATTCCTTATGGGGATTTTTTCAATTGATTTGGATTCAAACATGAAGACATCACTGGAGCACACATTTACATGATCGATGACACAGACTATACATGCCAGTATCCATCCATATTTATGGGATTTAGAGAGATTGAGGGGTAGTGTCATGTTTCTTGCATCAACACATCAATTCCACCAGTTTTGCTAAATTTTGAACATTTGCTCTTTGTAATCCACACTGATGTCTCACAGGAGCTGAAATAACTAGAAGCAGATGGTATTATTGGATTGGATTTGTTTATTGTCACGTACCAATGTACAGTGAAACGTATTGTTCTGCTTACTGTCCAGGCAGATCATTCCATACATGAAAAACTCCCACAGGGCATTCATTAGGGGCAGCACGGTAGCATTGTGGATAGCACAATTGCTTCACAGCTCCAGAGTCCCAGGTTCGATTCCCGGCTTGGGTCACTGTCTGTGCGGAGTCTGCACATCCTCCCAGTGTGTGCGTGGGTTTCCTCCGGGTGCTCCGGTCTCCTCCCACAGTCCAAAGATGTGCAGGTTACGTGGATTGGCCATGATAAATTGCCCTTAGTGTCCAAAATTGCCCTTAGTGTTGGGTGGGGTTACTGGGTTATGGGGATAGGGTGGAGGTGTTGACCTCGGGTAGGGTGCTCTTTCCAAGAGCCGGTGCAGACTCGATGGGCCGCGTGGCCTCCTTCTGCACTGTAAATTCTATGAATGATATACAATGTAATACATGAACACAGGCATTGGGTGAAGCGTACAGGAGTGCAGTACTGCACAGTGGAGAAGATGTGTGAAGAGATCAGATCAGTCTATAAGAGGGTCATTTAGGAGTCTGGTAACAGTGGGGACAAAGCTGTTTTTGAATCCGTTCTCAGACTTTTGTATCACCTGCCTGATGGAAAAAGTTGGAAGAGTGAATAAGCCGAGTGGGAGGGGTCTTTGATTATGCTGTCCACTTTTCCAAGGCAGTGGGGGGTGCAGATAGAGTCAATGGATGGGAGGCGAGTTTGCGTGATGGACTGCCTGTGTTTACGACTCTCTGTAGTTTCTTGTGGTCCTGGGCCAAGCAGTTGCCATACCAGGCTGTGATGCAGCTTGATAGGATGCTTTCTATGGTGTATCTGTAAAAGTTGGTAAGAGTCAATGTGGACATGCCGAATTTCCTTAGTTTCCTGAAAAAGTATAGGCACTGTTGTGCTTTCTTGGTCGTAACGTAGACGAGGGTGGACCAGGCCAGATTATTGGTGATGTGCACACCTAGGAATTTGAAGCTGTCAAGCATATCCACCTCGGCACCATTGATGCAGAGCTGGGTGTGTATGATACTTTGCTTCCTGAGGTCAATCACCAGCTCTTTAGTTTTGCTGAAATTGAGGGAGAGATTGTTGTCGTTACACCACTCCACTAGGTTCTCTATCTCTCGCTGTATTCTTCTGACTCATCATTGTTCGAGATCTGATCCACTACGCTCGTGTCATCAACAAACTTGTCGATGGAGTTGGAGTCAAATTCTGCCCACAGCCATGTGTGTGTAGGGAGTATAGTAGGGGGCTAAGTTTGCAGCCTTGCGGTCCCGGGTATTGAGGGCTATCGTGGAGGAAGTGTTGTTGTTTATCCTTACTGATTGTGGTTGACCGGTCAGGAAGTCGAGGATACAGTTGCAGAGGGAGCAGCCACGTCATAGATTTTGGAGCTTTGATGTGAGCTTGGCTGAGATTATGGTGTTGAAGGCGGAGCTGTAGTCAATAAATAGAAATCTGACATGGGAGTCCTTGTTGTCGAGATGCTCCAGGGATGAGTGTAGGGCCAGGGAGATGGCTTCTGCTATGGACTCATAGTGGCGGTATGCGAACTGCAGTAGATCAAGGCATTCTGGGAGTATGGAGTTGATGTGTCTCATGACCAACCTCTCGAAGCACTTCATCATGATCGATGTCAAGGCCACCAGACAGTAAACGTTGAGGCACGTTGCTTGGTTCTTCTTTGGCACCAGTATGACGGTGGTCTTCTTGAAGCAGGTGGGGACCTCAGAACGGAGTCGGGAGAGGTTGAAGATGTCCGTGAACACATCTGCCAGCTGGTCCGTGAGGGATCTGAGTGCACGACCAGGGACTCTGTCAGGACCCGTCGCTTTCCGAGTGTTCACTTTCAAGACGTTGATCCGACTTCGGAAGCTGTGACGGTAGGTAAATGTGTGTCTGAGGCTACTGGGGCAGTTGACAACAGTTTGATGGTTTCCTGCTCGAACCGAGCATAGAATGCATTGACTTAATTGGGGAGGGGTCTGTTGCTGCCGGATATTCTTTTTTTTAAATGAATTTCGAGTATACAATTATTTTGCTTTTTTTCCAAGTAAGGGGCAATTTAGCATGGCCAATCCGCCTACCCTGCTTCACTTTGTAGCCCGTTATGTTGTTTAAGACATGCCACAAACAACGAGCTTCCGTGACGTTAGTCTGTGACTCTAGCTTAGTCTGATATTGTCTCTTGGCATCCCTGATGACTCTGCGGAGGTCGTACCTGGATTTCTTGCATAGGTCAGGGTTGCCTGTCTTGAACACCTCAGACCTGACCTTCAGTAGGGAGTCAATCTCCCGATTAAGCAATGGTTTCCAGTTGGGGAACGTATGTACTATCTTCTTTGTCACGCAGTCTTCTACACACTTGCTGATAAAGTCTGTGACGGTGGTGGCATACTCATTTAGGTTGGTCCCTGAGTTCTTAAATATGGACCAGTCCACTGTCTCCAAGCAGTCATGAAGGAGCTCTTCTATTGCCTAGGGCTAGCACTGCGCGAACTTAACCAGATTCTCCCGCTTAAGTTTCTGTATGCTGGGAGAAGTAGCACTGTCTTATGGCCCGATTTTTCCGAAGTGCGGTCGGGAATGGATCAGTAGGCAACCTTGATATTTGTGGAGCAGTGATGAGAGTGTTGGGGCCCCTGGTGGGACAGGAGATGTGTCAGTGGAACTTTGGCAGTACACTCTTGAGGTTAACCTTGTTGAAGTCCCAGGCCACGACGAACAAGGCCTCCAGATATTCTGTTTCATTGTTATTTATGGTGGTGTACAATTCATCAAGTGTCTTCTTCACTTCCGCCTGGGGTGGAAAGTAGACCGCTGTGATAATGGCTAAATTGAAAGATGGTATGGGCGGTACTTCACGGTCAGGTACTCTTGGTCCGGGGAGCAGTAGTTCGCCAGGATCCCCAATTCCGAGCATCAGGAGGAGTTGATGAGGAGGCAAACCCCTCCACCCTTTACCTTGCCCGATGATGCCAATCGGGCATCTGGGGGTCCGATTAGCACAGCACTACCACGGCCGTGCCAAGGGGGACATAGGCCCGCGATCAGTGCCCACCGATCGCGGGCCGTGCGTCCGTAATGGACACACTCTTTCCCTCCGCCGTCCCGCAAGATAAAGCCGCCACGTCTTGCGGGGCGGCTGAGGGAAAAGACGGCAACTGCGCATGCGTGGGTTGGCATTGTCCAACCTGCGCATGCGCGGCCGACATCATCGGCCGCGTCAGCCGGCGTGACGCTTGATGTGCGGCCTTGACGCATGGGGCCGCGCTCCTAGCCCCGCCCGGGGGGGGGGGGGAGAATCAGACCCGGAAGTGGGCGTGAAGGCTGTCGTGGGTCACGGCCTGTCTCACGGCAGCCTTCCGCATTTGCGGAGAATCTCGCCCCATGTCTCTGTGAAACAGAGCACACAGCAGACTCTTACTTCCCTCTGTGAGGTAAGTCTTGCGTTAAGCCTCTCCAGCTTGTTTTTGATCGCTTGGACATTTGCCAGGAGTATGCTGGTGAGAGGAGACGTGAAACCGCGTTGCTTTAGTCTCACCTGCAGACTGCCGTGTTTCCCTCGCTTCCTCAGTCGGCGGCTGCTTCTGGATTGCCCCAGGATCCGATGGGAGATGTCTGACCTTGTGGAATGTAGGTGGTTGCGACTGGCAGGGTCCCGGGCGCTGGTTGTGATTTTGGGGTTGCCGGGGTGGTCATGTTTGCAATCCGTTCCGGCCCTGGGGATCTGCGAGTACAGGTCTACCTTTTGGTACGTTCGGGTTCTCGTGTGGGGTCTCCGCCATTATGGGGGTCTTTAGTCTAGGTTTGGGTTGCAAGCAGGGACTTCCTGGGTCAGGTTGGCTCGGGTCCCGTGTTCGGTTCCAGCGTTGATGATCTGGTCAGGCGCTCCTGAGTTCGGGCCTTGGAGTAGGCCTGGTCAGCCTCCACGCAGAGGCAAATTGACTTAGCGGTGGATATCAAATCTAGTCATTGCTCGATGGAGAAATGACAAGCTTAGACTACGTTAACCTTAAGGTGGTCAATAAAGCTATCGGGCGCGATTCTCCGCCCCCCCACGCCGGGTGGGAGAATAACGGGAGGGCCTCCCGACATTTTTCATGCCCTCCCGCTATTCACCCCCCCCCCCACGCCCGACCCACGCCACGAATCGCCGCTCGCTGTTTTGTACGGCAAGCGGCGATTCTCCGAGGCCGATGGGTCGAGCGGCCGGGCCTTCACGCCCGTTTCAACACGGCAGCAAACACACCTACTCGCTGCCGTCGTGAAACGGGCGCCAGATGCCCGTTTGGGGCATCTGGGGCCTGGTTGGCACGGCAGTACCATGGCCGTGCCAAGGGGGCCGTGCGTCCATAATGGACGCACTCTTTTCCCTCCGCCGCCCCTCAAGATCAAACCGCCACGTCTTGCGGGGCAGCTGAGGGAAAAGACGGCAGCTGCGCATGCGCGACAGATGACGTCAGTCGCGTCAGCTGGCGTGACGCTTGATGTGCGGCCTTGACGACCGTCGTCAAGGCCGAGCCGCCGTGATGCACGGGGCCGCGCTCCTAGCCCCGCCCGGGGGGGAGAATCAGCCCCGGAAGTGGGCATGAAGGCTGCCGTGGGTCACGGCCTGTCCCACGGCAGCCTTTACGATTCTCCGCATTTGCGGAGAATCTCGCCCATCATTCCCAGGCAAGTATCCACTTCCTACAATCCATTAACTCAATAACATTTAATGACTCACAGTCTTCACAACGCTCGATTTGCAATGCAGCTATCTTCAGATACCTCTAGCAGAGCAGAGCCAAAATCTTACTATTTTGTTACCGAAGAAGGTGTGTTTCAGTACCACAGGATATCCTATGGTCTAAGTTCAGCACCTAGCGTATCCCAGAAAATAGTTTCTTCAGTTTTGTTAGATGTTGATGGGATTCTAAATCTAATTGATATTGTCCATGGAAAGGACAAACTAGGACAGTGGTCTCCAACCTTTTTAAGCACAAGATCACTTTTAGAATCTAAATGCTGCACAAGATCTACTTTTAAAAATGTGACTTTACTAAAAAAAACAAAAATGTACGCTATGCATAACATTCCCTATTTTTAGTGTGACACCTGGGCTTTCACACTTTCTGTGAGTGCTGTGAAGTCTGGCTAGGTCATGGTTTGAGATGGCCAGTCTTGCTCAGTCCATCAGATGGGCATCTGTGAGACGAGTACTATATTTGAGCTTGATGATTTTCATCTGGAAAAAGCCATCTCACAGAGGTATGTGGAATCAAAGTAGGCCTTCACCTTGAGTGCACAGGATGTCAGAAGAGGGTATTTCTCTCTGCCTACAAGTCCTCAAAGGTTTTGTCCCTTGACCTAGCTTTCAGTTCTATATCATTTTGCATGGTGATGATTTCCACGTCAAGCCCACTGCTTTGCTCAAACACCTGCTGAAATTGTGTTGTCAGTTCTCCAATGTCCACTTGAAGAAAAGGATTTGAGACAAACACAATGATATGTTCCATCCTGTCTAATTCCTGAAATTGCCTGTTGAATTCCTTTTCCAATTTGTTCAGGTGGTTGCAGAATTTGTTTGGATGGAACCCTTTCTGTTTGGCCTGTTGCTGGATTTTCTCCAGATTTGGGAAGTGCTCAGTAATTTTGTTCTTTAACTGAGAGGACCACAGGCCCCATTTCAACTTGGACACATTCACTGCACTGATCATGTGTGACAAGTCTCTGTCTCTCCTAGAACATAGAACATAGAAAAATACAGTACTGAACAGGCCCTTCGGCCCACGATGTTGTGCTGACCTTTTGTCCTACATTAAGAACAAATTAATCTACACACCATCATTCTACCGTAATCCATGTACCTACCCAAGAGCCACTTGAAGGTCTCTAATGTTTCCGACTCAACTACTTCCACAGGCAGTGCATCCCACTACCCTCTGGGTAAAGAACCTACCTCTGACATCTCCCCTGTATCTTCCACCATTCACCTTAAATTTATGTCCCCTTGTAATGGTTTGTTCCACCCGGGGAAAAAGTTTCTGACTGTCTACTCTATCTATTCCCCTGATCATCTTATAAACCTTGATCAAGTCGCCCCTCATCCTTCTTCGTTCTAATGAGAAAAGGCCTAACACCCTCAACCTTTCCTTGTAAGACCTACTCTCCATTCCAGGCAACTTCCTGGTAAATCTCCTTTGCACCTTTGCCAAAGCTTCCACATCCTTCCTAAAATGAGGCGACCAGAACTGCACACAGTACTCCAAATGTGGCCTTACCAAGGTTTTGTACAGCTGCATCATCACCTCATGGCTCTTAAATTCAATCCATCTGCTAATGAATGCTAGCACACCATTGGCCTTCTTCACAGCTCTATCCACTTGAGTGGCAACTTTCAAAGATCTATGAACATAGACCCCAAGATCCCTCTGCTCCTCTACATTGTCAAGAACACTACCGTTAACCCTGTATTCCGCATTCATATTTGAATTCCAAAATGGACAACCTCACACTTTTCAGGGTTAAACTCCATCTGCCACTCATCAGCCCAGCTCTGCATCCTATCTATGTCTCTTTGCAGCCGACAACAGCCCTCCTCACTATCAACAACTCCACCAATCTTCGTATCGTCTGCAAATTTACTGACCCACCCTTCAACTCTCTCATCCAAGTCATTAATGAAAATCACAAACAGCAGAGGACGCAGAACTGTAAGGCAGCAGGGTAGCATGGTGGTTAGCATAAATTCTTCACAGCTCCAGGGTCCCAGGTTCGATTCCCGGCTGGGTCACTGTCTGTGTGGAGTCTGCACGTCCTCCCCCTGTGTGCGTGGGTTTCCTCCGGGTGCTCCGGTTTCCTCCCACAGTCCAAAGATGTGCGGGTTAGGTGGATTGGCCATGCTAAATTGTCCGTAGTGTCCTAATAAAAGTAAGGTTAAGGGGGGGGTTGTTGGGTTACGGGTATAGGGTGGATACGTGGGTTTGAGTAGGGTGATCATGGCTCGGCACAACATTGAGGGCCGAAGGGCCTGTTCTGTGCTGTACTGTTCTATGTTCTATGATCCCTGTGGTATGCAATTGGTAACTGGGCTCCAGGCTGAATATTTGCCTGGAGCCCAGTTTTCTATATAGAAAACTCCCAACAAGGTGACTGCTCCTTTCCTATTTCTGACTTCAACCCATACTACCTCAGTAGGCAGATCCCCCTCAAACTGCCTTTCTGCAGCTGTTATACTGTCTCTAATTAACAATGCCACCCCCCCCCCCCCCCCCCCCACCTCTTTCACCACCCTCCCTAATCTGATTGAAACATCTATAACCAGGGACCTCCAACAACCATTTCTGCCCCTCTTCTATCCAAGTTTCCGTGACGGCCACGACATTGTAGTCCCAAGTACCGATCCATGCCTTAAGTTCACCCACCTTATTCCTGATGCTTCTTGCATTGAAGTATACACACTTCAACCCATCTCCGTGCCTGCAAGTACTCTCCTTTGTCAGTGTTACCTTCCCCACTGCCTCACTACACGCTTTGACGTCCTAAACATCGGCTACCTTAGTTGCTGGACGACAAGTCCGGTTCCCATTCCCCTGCCAAATTAGTTTAAACCCTCCCGAGGAGTACTAGAAAACCTCCCTACCAGGATATTGGTGCCCCTCTGGTTCGGATGCAACCTATCCTGCTTGTACAGGTCCCACCTTCCCCAGAATGCACTCCAATTATCCAAATACCTGAAGCCCTCCCTCGTACACCATTCCTGCAGCCACATGTTCAACTGCACTCTCTTCCTTTTCCTAGCCTCGCTATCACGTGGCACCGGCAACAAACCAGAGATGACAACTCTGTCTGTCCTGGCTTTTAACTTCCAACCTAAACTCGTTTATTACATCCACACCCCTTTTCCTACCTACGTCGTTGGTACCAATGTGCACCATGACTTCTGACTGCTCACCCTCCCCGTTAAGGGGAGTGAAAACCACGACCATGCTTGGGAGGGGACTGGCCCGCGATCGGTGCCCATCGATTGCCGGGCCGGCGTCTCAAAGGGACGCACTCTTCCCCTCCGCCGCCCCGCAAGATCAAGCCGCCACGTCTTGCGGGGCAGTGGAGGGGAAGACGGCAACCGTGCATGCGCGGGTTGGCGCCGGGCAACCTGCGGATGCGCGGCTGACGTCATTAGGCGCGCCGGCCGCGTCATTCTCGGCGCGCCGGGCCGTGATGCCAGCGAGGAGCGGCCTCCGACGCCGTTGTGAACCTCTCCGGGTTTCACGACTGCGTCGGGCCTTGGGGAAAATTCCACCCTATGTGTATCTGAAACACAGGTGACCAGATCTGATCAAAACCCCCGCTTGTTTGCATTTCAATGGTCGATTTTCCCAGGACAATAGAACTCCAATCAAGCAACCGGTACAACCACAGATTGATCGGCGCCAGTCCCCTTACTCAGAAAGCCCAACTGCCAAGGTCAATGACCGCTAGGCATCCGCCCAGTCACCAAGGCACACGCCCCTTTATTGGCTGAAATCGAAGACAGTGATCAGAGTCCTGGCGAACCATTGGGTCCAAGGTTAAGGACCGCCCCAAAGAGTGCAAAATCCCAGAGGGATAAAAGAGGACACAGCCATGTGTTCTGTCTATTTTGGATCTGGCCTGTGCCAACCCAATTGTAGCAGGAACAGCCAGCCAAGTTCAAGACCAACGATTGCTACCTGACGGATGAGCCCAGCAGAGACAGAGCCACTTTCTTCGAACCAGCCAAGTGAAATCCAGATAAAGGCCTTATCCATTTGCACAGTGCCGGTCGCCCTGAAGGTAAGTATAGGTTATTGTAGCTGATAGGTGTAGTTTAACTCGTAGTAGATATTGTGTTTGCATGTCGAGATAACTCTTGTGAATGTAAATAAACCATCTTTTGAACTAACTAACTGGTTGTGTGGTCATTTGATCGATATAAGGGAAGGCATGTGGTTCACCAACATTATTAATAGAGCAACACTCCCCTGCAGTTCGCAATTCAGCTCATTCAATTTTACATTTATGTTAGTAAGAAATGCCAAGTCTAGCAACCACACATTATCTGACAGCTCGCTGTGCACCTCATTCCTTGATTTCAGAATGGTGACAGTTTCAGGGAACAGATCTAAAACCTTTCCTTGACTTAACCCTATTCACCTGCTTCTGTTCCCCTCTATTGCAAAAGAGTTTACCTTGTTCCTTGATACTACCAATTTTTGTCACCATTCATCCCTATGTACATAGAGATCTTGGAGCGTCTTCAGAAGCTACTGAATAAAGATGCACAATGGGAATGGACAACTGCACAGCAAGAAATGCTTGAAACATTAAAGGCGAAGATGGCATTTCCACCAGTCCTTTTGCATTTCAACCCACGGACGAAATTCTCCGACCCCACGCAGGGTTGGAGAATCGGCCGGCAGCGGCGTTAATCCCGCTCCCGCCGGGTTTTTTATTCTCCGACCGGCCAAAAACCGGCGTTGTGCAAATCCCGCCGGCAGCCTCTGAAAACAGCTGGCGCCAGCGGGATTTCATTATATTTGTCTTTCACCAAATCTCCGGCCCGGATGTCCCGCTGACGTGGCCACGGGTCACGTCGGCGGAAAACAGAGTAGCTTTAAAACGGCCCTAACCCCCTCTCAACGCCGGGTCCCCCCTCCTCAACGCCGGGTCCCTCCCCCTCTCCTCTCAACGCATGGTCCCCCCCTCTCCTCTCAACGCAGGGTCCCCCCCCCTCTCCTCTCAACGCAGGGTCCCCCCCCTCTCCTCTCAACGCAGGGTCCCCCCTCCTCTCCTCTCAACGCAGGGTCCCCACCCTCTCCTCTCAACGCCGGTACACACACCCCCCCCCTCTCAACGCCGGTACCCACACCCCCCTCCCCCTCCCTCTGAAGGCCGGTACCCACACCCCCCCCTCCCTCTGAAGGCCGGTACCAACACCCCCTCCCTCTGAAGGCCGGTACACACACCCCCCCCCCCCTCCCTCTGAAGGCCGGTACACACACATCCCCCCCCCTCCCTCTGAAGGCCGGTACACATACCCCCCCTCCCTCTGAAGGCCGGTACCCACACTCCCCTCCCTCCCTCTGAAGGCCGGTACCCACCCCCCCTCCCTCTGAAGGCCGGTACCCACCCCTCCCTCCCTCTGAAGGCCGGTACCCACACACCCCCCCCTCTGAAGGCCGGTGCACACACCACCCCCCCTTCCCTCTGAAGGCCGGTACCCACACACCCCCCCCCCTCTCCTCCTCCCCCCCTTCCTTCCTCCTCCCCCTTCCTCCCTCCCTCTCCCCCTCTCCCTCCCTCCCTCTCCCCTCTCCCTCCCTCTCCCCCTCTCCCTCTCAACTCCGCAACCCCCCCCCCACAAACGCCAGGTCTCTCTCTTCTCCCCCCCCCCCCCCAACGCCAGGTCTCTCTTCCTCCCCCCCCCCCCCCCCGCCGGGTCTCTCTTCCTCCCCCCCCCCCCCCCCCAACGCCGGGTCTCTCTTCCTCCCCCCCCCCCCCCAATGCCGGGTCTCTCTTCCTCCCCCCCCCCCCAACGCCGGGTCTCTCTTCCTCCCCCCCCAAAACGCCGGGTGTCTCTTCCTCCCCCCCCCCCCCCCCAAACGCCGGTCTCTCTCTCCCCCCCACCAAACGCCGGGACTCGCCACTTCCGCAGCTGGTGAAACTGACGCGTATCGCGTCAGTCCGCTGCTGGCCCTTTCGGGAACGGAGATTACCGGCTTAAAAGAAGGCCCTGACGCCGGAGTCATCCGCACCGCTTTTTCCCACCGGAAATGGGCGTCACGTCGGTCCGCGGAGAATTTCGCCCCACATGTGGAAACATATATCACAACAGATATGTCAGGAAATGCAATTGGAGCTGCACACTCACAGTCCATTGAAGGAATGACCAATTGCTTATGCGCCATGCCTATTGTCACAAACTGAATGCAAACACTTTACTTGAGAATGAGATACACTAGCTTCCATCTACACATGTGAACTTGTATCGCTATAGTAAAAAGTTCATTCTCTGCACTGATCATC
This sequence comes from Scyliorhinus canicula, assembly GCF_902713615.1. Classification (NCBI taxonomy): domain Eukaryota; kingdom Metazoa; phylum Chordata; class Chondrichthyes; order Carcharhiniformes; family Scyliorhinidae; genus Scyliorhinus; species Scyliorhinus canicula. The sequence continues at coordinate 84,317,472 of NC_052155.1, read as the reverse complement.
AAGTGCTGATGAAATTGTTAGCTGCGTCAGGACCTCTATGCATCTACAGATGGGCAGGTAATTTTCATCCATATAACTGCAAGGTTTAGTATCTTGCAGGTTTGTGCAACAGAGTTAATTACACAGAACCCGCAACCTCAAGTGCACAGGTCTCAACATTTCTATCAGGAAGACTATTTCTGTACTCAGAGAAAACAGATAAGTTCACAGCTTGACTATATATATTTATTTTAAAAATTAAATGTAATATTAAGTCATTCATTAAAATGGGGAAAAGGTGGTGTGGTCAAAGGTTTAATTGATCAGTGTTTGATCATGTTAGTCTGGTCACAGCTCTGTGTTTACTGTGCTTGAGTGCCTGGTGGAGTCTCCAAGCAAAAGGAAACACAAGTTTCCCAAGAAAAGACCTGAGAAGCTGAGTTGTGAACATAAGTGTAGAAATCCTGTGATTGCTGAGATACTTTAAAGTACTGTCAATAAACCTGTTGCAGATTTAGAACTAGTGCCGTCACTGCATTGTTCAGGGATAAATCAGATAAATAAAATATTCAACAAATTAGTAAAGATATATAAAATATACAACAAATTGGTAAATACACAATTACTAATATAACAATGCTAATGCAATGTGGAAACCAATGTCAAACTTTCTTAGTTGCATAAAAATAAAGATTTATTTAATATTTATGCTTTGACAATAATTAGCCATGTTTGTCAGTCTTCCCCTTTCAATTTATAATCTTGAGTAATGCTGAAAAAGGACACATGTTGTCAAAGCTTTTGTCTTGCACTCGTCAGGCTAATTTGCAAGAATACCAAATGAAAAGGGAACAAGAAGTGCATACTGATTGGTTGGCAATTAGATTCTGATTGGTAGAGGCATTTCCAAGGATAATACACAAATTAACCAATGACTGACAGTTAACTGCCAAGCTCTATTTAAATTCAAACCAGGCAGGGTGACTGATTGGTCAAAGCATTTTCCTGATGAGTGCAAGATTAAAAGCTTCAACAACATGTCTTTTTCAGCAATACTTAGGTTCTGTACTACCAAACAACAATTTACAATCCGTTTGTAATTACTGTCTTGTAATAAAAAATATTTCCTTACAATGAGAACTCAAAATAAAAACATAAATTGTTGTGAGTACAGAGCAGGTTGACCATCATCTAAAAGAAAAGGACCATTTACTTTCACCACAACTGTAATCAATTTTGTTTTTACATATTAGATTTCCCACTGTCAGTTAGCAGGGAAGAACAAACCAGCAATAGTTTGCTTCCCCCGAATTATGAAACACACCTATGCAGCTAATGCAGCATATACAATAATTTATACTCTGCTCACCTGCCTATCTACTTCTGGTAGTAAAATCAGGAGCTGTTGTTGAAAATGATGTGGTAGACTGGCAAATGTGTGCTTGTTTATTAAAGCTCGCAGGTTGGTGTTCACCAGGATAGACCCAGGGGTTTCAACATCAATATCTTCCCCTCTTGTCCGTTTTACCTGTCCTGTTTAAAGATATAGAGTAATGTTATTCCATATAAAATTCACCATGTCCATGGTTACACATATGTTTTTACAACAAGAAAAACCTGCTACATTATTCAGTGTTACAGGTGCCCCCTCTCTCTGAAGTACTAATTTTACAGGGTTTTTTTCAGGCAATGATTGTAATAGCAGTAAGGGCGTCAATATAATGGCCACAATATAGAAATGTTTCATCTAGTGCTTCAATTAACTGAAACAATAAGCTCAAGATTCTTGAGGTGCTTTGGATAGTTATTCATAGGTAAGTACATATACTTATTAGTCAGAAAGTGGTGACTTTTAAAAGACTTGAAAAGGGGCTGAAATTCAGCTACTCGCACAACTGAGGCCTTTACATTGCATGGAAAACACATACTGTGCTGATGAAGAATGTACTGGATGTTCAAATATTCCTGCTTCATCTCATTGAATTATTCTTGACAGATGCCAGATTTCGATTGAGGTTACCTCCATCTTTGAAGTTACCTCCATCTTTCACTTACCTGAAAAGGCAGCCTATTACTCTTAGGCAGTCCTACCCACCGTCCTTAATTGTCCGATTCAGGAATAAATCACAGCCAGGTCACTGTTGCCCATGCAGTACAGGCTGCTGACCCCTGTTTGACACTAATGTTGGGGTCCTGAAACCTGTGGGAAACATTCTGTCTCAGGTGTTGGTCCCATTATGGAACTGAAGTGGACCTAAGTGAAGGAGACAGAAAGCAATTGATTCTGCAAAGAGTTTTGAGGACAGGAGTAAGGATGTCTTGAGCAATTTTATAGAGCCTTTGTGAGACCACACCTGGAGTATTGTGTACAGTTTTTGTCTCCTTATCGAAGGAAATAAATACTCACCATAGATGGAGTGCAACGGACGTTCACCGGCCTAATCCCTGGGATGGTGGGATTGTTTTATGGGGAGAGATGAGGAAACTGGGCCTATATTCTCTGGAGTATCAAAGAATGAGAGGTGACCTCATTGAAAAGTACAACATTCCAATAGGGCGTTTAAGGGTAGATGTGGTTAGGATGTTAACCTGGCTGGTAAGTCTGGAACCAAGGAACATCATCTCAAAATAAGGGGCAGATTATTTAAGGCTCACATAAGGAGACGTTTTCTCACTTAGAGGGTGCTGAATCTTTGGAATTCTTGACCCCCAGGGCGCTGTGGAAGCTCAATTATTCAACATGTTCAACACAGAAATCAATAGATTTCTGGAGACTAATAACATCAAAGGATATTTGGATAGTTGAAGAAAGTGTGTTGGGATAGATTATCAGCCATGATCTCATTGAATGGCTGAGCATGTTTGATGGGTCAAATGGCCTGATCCTATTCCAATTTTCCTATGATTCCAGATGTCATTTCAGGTCTTTTGTTTGCTCTTTAATTGGAGGATTGAAACAGTTTAATACTGTTTTCTTTAACCTGATTTGGGTGTTTAGTGGTTCTTCCCAGAACTGCAGAACATCCTTCAACTTCTGCCTCCTCAGCGAGGACACTTTTACTGTACACCTTTAAGCACAGAGTCACCATTGTGAATATCAATAATACCAAATGACCCGATCTCCAGAAAGAGATCAGCAGCATGGAAAAGCAGCAGGTCCATCCCTTCCAAATAGATTGTGGGACTTGTAGGCTAGGGATGCTTGGAAAGAAATTTCAGGCCAATTAATAAAGTTATGATTGTAATCAAGTAAATTCAAAAGGATTTTGTGGATAAAAACAAAATACAAGACCCCTAAAAGACAATGCAATCAATCTGAATGGATGACCATTGCAATTACATCAGTGAATTAGATCATGCCTGATCAGCTTTCAAACAATCTTAAAAATAGTAAGAAGTCTTACAACACCAGGTTAAAGTCCAACAGGTTTGTTTCAAACACGAGCTTTCGGAGCACGGCTCCTTCTTCAGGTGAATGGAAAGGCTTGTTCCAGAAATGTTTATATAGACACAGTCAGAGATGCCCCGGAATGCGAGCACCTGCAGGCAATCAAATCATCAAAGATGCAGAGAGAGAGGTAACTCCAGGTTAAAGAGGTGTGAATTGTCCCAAGCCAGTTCAGTCGGTAGGCCTCTGCAAGTCCAGGCTTGTTGGTGGGGGCCGAATGTAATGCGACATGAATCCCAGAACCCGGTTGATTCATGTCGCATTACATTCGGCCCCCACCAACAAGCCTGGACTTGCAGAGGCCTACCGACTGAACTGGCTTGGGACAATTCACACCTCTTTAACCTGGAGTTACCTCTCTCTCTGCATCTTTGATGATTTGATTGCCTGCAGGTGCTCGCATTCCGGGGCATCTCTGACTGTGTCTATATAAACATTTCTGGAACAAGCCTTTCCATTCACCTGAAGAAGGAGCCGTGCTCCGAAAGCTCGTGTTTGAAACAAACCTGTTGGACTTTAACCTGGTGTTGTAAGACTTCTTACTGTGCTCACCCCAGTCCAACGCCGGCATCTCCACATCATCTTAAAAATAAGGCATGGCCGTAACTTCCTCGTAGTGGCAATTAGTATTGGATTGCCACTCCGTGTCTAATTACCTACGTGGTGTTTCTTCCAAACCTGTTCTGACTGATCTTCAGACTCAGGGGGGGTAATACCGTGGGGGTGGGGGGGGGGGGGGTCGGTCTGGGTCTTTACTACAGCTACACAGACGTGAGAAGAGGTGTAATTCTTCTAACTTTTTTTGAGTAACTATTGGTCTAACCCTATCGGAACCATCCAAAGTTATGAATTAAGTTACATTTTTGGATACTTCTTTTTGGATACTGTGGTAATGGCCACAGGAAGCTTGCACTTAAAGATGCAAGATGCTATAGGATAAATGCAGCAAGGATGTTTCTCATGGCTGGGGGCTTTAGAACCAGGGCACAAAGACTCAGGAGAATGGTTAGGCCATTTAGGACTGAGATCAGGAGGAATTTCTTCAGTCAGATGGTGGGGAATCTTGGAATTCTCAACCCCAGAGGATTGTGGAGTTCAGTCATTGAGTAAATTCAGCATGGAAATCAATAGATTTCTAGATATTAAAGATGTCAAGAGATGGGGGGGATAGTTTGGGAAAATAGCATTGAGGTAGAAAATCAGCCATGGTCGAGTAGAATGGTGGAGCAGGTTCGAGGGCCTGAATGGCATACACCTGCTCCTGTGTTATTATGTTCCTAAACTTCATGTGAATGCAAGAAATAGACTGTCGGAAAATGGTGGATTGATACAGCACCCAAACCCTTGTGTGATGATTGTTTCAAAGGGAGATACTGCTGCATGATGTAGATGGTTGCAATGTTTGAAATTCTGGGGTACCTTCCCCACAGGACAGTAATGTACAAGACAGTCATGAAGTTATGGTCAGGAGAAATGCTGTGGGGACTGTACCTATGGGGAAATGAAGTGAATGAACACTTCAAAGAATCTGACAAAGTAAGTCATTGTGACAGTGTAATATGTTAGATGGACCACATTTACACAGTGTTGCTGTCAGTCCATAACATTCATAATACACAACCATGCTACCTTCACACAACCTTGCAGCAGCTCTTTCACTGCATCTCATGCAGACACGGAGCTGAATTCGCTCAGAGTCCTCCCAATCCACGACTTAATTTTAGTGGAAAGCATTGATTATATCAATGGGGTTACCAGTGAAAGTACAACAGCAGCAGATCAGGACCAGTTCTAATACATTCACACTCATTCTTCAATAGGGCATAAAATGAAGATATAAATTCAAAATTGGCTTTGTACACTTTTGCTCAAGAGCCTCACTTCGTAAATCACTGTGACACAATCTTGCTGTAGGATGACTTGGTTGAGTATCACAAATATTATGGGTTGACAGCAGCACTGTGCCCTATCTAAATCCGGGCCATCTAACACATTATTCTGTCATGGTGACTTACTTTGCCACTTCCTTCAGATGAGCCATCTTCATTCACTTCTGTTCTGCAAAGACTGTCCACAGACATGGGGAAATGTCCTGTGGGATCACTTTCTGTCACCCAGGGTATCTGTGTAATTTAATCTGCTCCTTGTAGGGAAAGACAACCAATGGGGCTCTCCCAGGATCATGCCACTTAATTCCACAAGGCCATACATAAAAACACCACCCGCAATTGTTGCAAGGCCAGCTACTCTTTTCTAAGTTATTTTTATTGGTTTTCAAATAGAGTTAAAGAGCAGACAAAGCGCAACACAATACATTGACACAGCTCCCCCCCCCCCCCTCCCCACCCCCTCAGTCAACAAACAAGCAAACATCCTCCAAGGAAAAAAACAATTTAAATTAGCAATCAACAGTAATTAATTGGTTAACAAAAGAATCAAAAGGCTGCCATCTACGATAACATTTCTCAGCAGGTCCTCTTATGGTCTATTTAAACTTCTCCAAATTAATATAAGACATTGAGGATGATCCACTGACCGCGTGGTGCTGGGCGCGAAAATGAGCAGGCTGGTTGATAGCGGGAGAGGCTGAAATCGGGAACCACGGCGGGCGCCAATCGGTTTTCAATCTAATTGGCCCGCTCTCGTTTGCGAGATCAGGATCCTTCTGGCGTGAAACCAATAATCACCAATTAAGACCAATCACCATCCCATTAATGGAAAGGACCCACTATCAAACGGCCTCCATAATCTAACCGCCTCCCCAGTCAGTGGTCACACGGGCGTTGTTTAGTATACCGATTTTAAAATGTGACAGCTTCTACTAACACAGTTGTTAGCCTTCCTTCATTCATCCCTTGTGGACGTGGCACCACGTGGAGGAGGATACCTCCTCCCAGTGGCCGTCAAAGGTCAGTGCAGCCCTGAACCTCTACGCCTCCGGTTCATTTCGGGACTTGAACGGGGACTAGTGCAGCATCTCCCAACCAACAGCCCACAGACACATCCATGAAGCCACGGATGCCCTGTTCGCCCAGGCAGCCGACTACATAAACTTTGATCTGGATCTGGCCCATCAAGATGCCCGGGCAGCAAAATTCTCCGCCATCGCCGGGATGCCCCAGGTCCAGGGGGTAATAGATGGCATGCATGTCACCTAGCACGCACCGGTCGGTCCGACAGCATCCTTCATTAACAGCCCAACTTGTGTGCGATCACCATCTGAAGATCATACACGTGTGTGCACTCTTTCTCGGGACTGTGCACGACAGCGACATTCTGGGCAGTCGGGGATCTTCGAGGGACACGCCAGGGTGACCGGTTGGTTCTTGAGGTATAAGGGATACCCGCTGAGGTCCTGGCTAATGACGCCAATGTGTAGGCTGGAGACCGTTGCGGAGCCCCGATATAATGGGGCCCATGTGGCTACACGGGCTGTCATTGAGCAGTGCATCGAACTGCTGAAAATGCGGTTCCATTCACTCCTCTTCCCACTCCTCTTCCCACTATTCCCTTCCTCCTGCCCCACCACCCCTGACCATTCCCCATCCATTACCCACCCCCCACCCCACCCTGCCCCCTCCCACCTCAGTCACACTGTTCCATCCTCCCAGAGTCTGCATTACAGCACTCCTGTGTGCCGGCACTGTCAGCGGCTTCATATACAAACAGGAGGGTGATGGTAACCCACTGTCAGCTGAGCTCTGGTGCTGCTCACTTTATGCCATAGTCTTACTTCTTTCTGTCTGCTGGCAGCGCGCTCACACCACCTGCATGTGGTATGCATGGGGGAGGGGAGGGGGTGCAGGTCTAGTAGCTGGGAGCCCGGGGGTAAGGCCATGAAGGACAACTGGGGGAGTGGGGTGGAGGCCATCCTGCAGTGCAGTATAACATGACAGAGACTTTGCATGTCTTGGCTGCTATGTGTTTTCCTGTAGTAAAATCGTGACCCCAAATGTCCCCCTCCCCAGGATGAGCCGTTGTCAGGGGGAGTGGACTCGGGAGAGCTGATGACCGCCATTGTCACCCCGTAGGGAGGCACCGGGTCGGTCTCCAGCGCCCCCTGTTCCAAATCGGTGTCTGTTGGACCCTGGGGGCCACCTCGGTACCCCTGCATCATCTGGCTCGGCCAGCCTTGGCGGTTCCCCAATGTCTGCAGAGGTATCGATGATGCCCTCAGTGATGCCCCTCTGTCAATGGGCCATGCTCTGCAGCGCCTCACCAATGTCCGCCTGTGGCTGGTACAAAGTCCTCAGCGACCGGGACATGCTCCGCAGCACCTCGGCAAGGTCCACCTGAGACAGGGACACGTCCCCCAATGACCGGGACATGCTCCGCAGCACCTCGGCAAGGTCCACCTGAGACAGGGACACGTCCCCCAATGACTGGGACATGCTCCGCAGCACCTCGGCAAGGTCCACCTGAGACAGGGACACGTCCCCCAATGACCGGGATATGCTCCGCAGCACCTCGGCAAGATCCACCTGAGACAGGGACACATGCCCCAGCGACTGGGACATACTGTTGAGGTACTCAGCTACTGCCGTCACTGACTGAGCTACGCCTTTGATACGACCACTCATGGTACTGATATCGTGTTCCTGGCTTTCCACTGTTGGCCTCAATGTTGGCCTTGTTGCCACGTATTGCCAGGGTCATCTCCTGCGCCCAATCGACTATGGACCCGCTGGAGTGCCGCTGACATCCCGCTCTGAATCTCCTAGTTGCATTGCCTACAGCATCTGACTGGAATCCAGCAGACCTGTGACTGCTGTCTCCCCAGATGATCCTGTCTCACCTGATGTGCCTTTGCAACTGTGTGGTGCTCACCAGATTGTGCCCCAGAGCACGGTCCACTATTTTCTGCTGACGGGAAACACCTGGCATTTTCCGCAAGCTACCACGCTTAGACATGTTTCCATTAGATCGTGCCCATTAAGTCTTCGAACCAAGATGAAGCAGTGGGTGGTTTGGGGAACCTCCAAGTTAATAGAATCGCCTGTGGTCTATTAATGAAGTTAATGCAATGACGCCTGCCTTAATCTTGCTGAGACTGGCCAATTCAGGTGGGACTCCAAATATGGCTATGAAAGAACAAGGCTGCAAATCCATATCTAAAACTTTGGCAAGCGTGCCAAAGAAGCGTGATCAAACACCAGCCAGCTTCCTGTACAACCAGAACATGTGCGTATGGTCCCCTTGAAGGGCAAGTGAACGCCTGTCACATTTGTTGTTTGCATTGGAAATAAAAACTAGCTCTTTCTGAGCTTGGTGAACTGAATTTTGTGCAAGACTTTAAATTGAATTCAGCTTAACCAAGCACAAGTGGATGTGGAGTTGACCTTAAGGAGGGCCCCCTCCCACCAATAATCCGCAAGGTCAAGTCCAAGTTCCGCTTCCCAGTCATTTGTAAGCTAGCAAAGAGGGGATGGATGAGAGGATAGCATAGATTATACAATCTTGAAATAGAGGGGCGGCATAGTGGTGCAGTGGTTAGCACTGCTGCCTCATGGCGCCGAGGACCCGGGCTCAATCACGGCCCCGAGTCGCTGTCTGTGTGGTGTTTGTACATTCTCCCCGTGTCTGCGTAGGTTTCACCCCCACAACCCAAAGATGTGCAGGGTAGGTGGATTGACCACACTAAATTGCCCCTTAATTGGAAAATGAATTTATTAAAAAAAGGAAGAAAACCTCCATGAGTTTGAGACAGAGACAGAATCCCTTCCAATAAAGTGTTTGGAGGTAGCTGAGGAAAATATGAGCAATGAAAACGAACAAAACTTGCGGGCCTGAAAATAGCGGTAAAGTAGATTGGGGCAGGTTAAATTTGGCTGCAAGCTCGTTAAAGTTGACAAAGGACCCATCTACAAACATGTCAGTGAAACACTCTCTCCCTCCAAGAGGCAAATACCAAGTCAAGCTTGGAAAGCAAGAATAAGTGGTTGTTACAAATAGTAATTGCAAACAAAGGACCGGTGAGTTAAAAATGTTGACGAAATTGTTTCCATATTTTTAAAGTGGAAATTGCAATAGGGCTCGATTTGCATTCCGAAGGAGGTAGGGACAGCAGGACACAAATTAAGGCAGGAAGGGAGGATGAGCAGCAGGAATGTACTTCCTTAAGACACCAGTTTTCCCTTGAATCATGACACCATATTAAAATCTCCCTCTCTGAAGTATCGTTCTATGGGCTCTCCGAGTCCTGCCTGCCTAGATAAATGTTGATATTGATTTATTTATCAGAACAAAAAATGATTTTGGTAAGAAGATAGGGAAGACATTGTAACAGAAACAAGAACCTGCGTCGAATGTTCATCTTTATAGATTGAATTCCAATCATCTGCCTTCATGCTTGAGTGATTTTGAAGTGCTGAACTGGAAATTGACAGCGCTTTACTCTCTTTGAAGTGGTTGGTGTTTGTAAACATTGTAGTTATAGCACTTCAGAGTTACTCAACCATAAAGGGAGATGAATTAAGCAAGGCTAACAGCTGTGTTTGTAGAAGTTATCAATTGCAGCCCAAGAAGAGAAATAAATGAATGGCCTGCAGATTAAGGATCTGATGGGTTTAAACACATCTCATTGCTTTTCTCTTTCCAGGAATGGAAATGTGGTGCTTACTCTGTCTGAGCCAGCATGTATATGTCTAGGTGAGCATTATAACAGTAGTTGTTAACAGTAGTGGCATGATGGTACAGTGGTTAACACTGCTACCTCATAGTCCCAGGGACCCGGTTCCATTCCGCCCTTGGGTGACTGTGTGGAGGTTGCATCTTCTCCCCGTGTCCGCGTGGGTTTGCTTTGCGTGCTCCTCCTACAGTCCAAAGATGTGCATGAAAATTGCCCCATAGTGTCACAAGGATCTGCAGATTAGGTTGGGGATGGAGTTCGGGCGGGAAGTGGACCTAGGTGGGCTGAATGGCCTCCTTCTGCACTGTAGGTATTCTATGGATTTCACCGAGCATGCATTTGCTTATTTCACTAGCTTATCTATGTTCCCTTGAAGTCCATTATTATCTTCTTCTGTGCTTACAGCACTTTATGTCCACTGCAAATTTTAAAATTGGGCCTATTTTCCAAGTCCAATCACAATATCTAATAGAAACACATGGGGGACTTCTTTCAGCTTCAATAAAACAAGGACAGAGTGGGAATTGTAGTGTCAAGTATCTCTATAAGCCATTGAACTGCTGAGTGGACTCAGCACTTTCAATTCATATTTCAGATCCCCAATATCAGGACTTTTTTTTGCTTTTTATTTCATTCGATGTTCATAGTTTTTCCATTCATGTCTGTTTCATCCAATGTGCATGCCAGAAGTGACAGGGGAGCTAAATCAGAATTGTAGAATTTTTATTTCAAGCCTGTAAATAGTGATTTGTCCACAGTTTCAAATCTATTGGTAACTCAGCACAACAATTACTGACACATGAAATGAATGAAAAATTACCATTGATATCAAATGCTCTGACAAATCACCATTTCACATCAGTGTGCATTACTGCTAGGCTTAAGAATACAAACAGCAGTTTCAAGACTGCATCCAAGCTGTCATGCCCTCAAGCGAGCTTCATCACAAGCGTAACCCTGACATTGTAGAATGCAGAGCACAGTGATTTTTATAAAATTGCATAGCAACCAAATCAGTAACCATGCTATGAGTGGCACAGCTGAATTAATCACAGGTCTGCTGCAAACCTATTTGAATATACACTTGAATCCTTGTTTAGCTGCTGAAACAATTTGATTTTCAGTTCAGGCTTAAGGCAATCTTTTGGGTAGGGGCTATTAAGAGAGTGCTATTTGAGCTCTGAATCTGCGTTATGCAACCCACCAAGTCTTAAAGGCCAATTTTAACCCAGCTTGGTGGAAACAGTGTGGGTGAGGGTCAAAAATGGTGGGCGATGGGAGGCAGGGTTCACTCTACATTTCCCACACATTGCCACTGCCACTATCTTAGATCATGCCAGACTGTGCATTGGAGTTTTGTGCATTCCAGGCAGGTAGAAGTTTAGCCCACATGTAACAATTGTAGGTCAATGATCTCATTGGCACTGCGACCTCATTTTAACTTCAAACCTTGGGAGGCTGACACAGCACCTAAATCAACATCACACACTAACAGGAGGCCAAAAGAGTCCAAGTGGAATATTTAAATGACTGTGTCTGTGAAATTCTGCGGTTTGGAGGAATGGTGCTCATCCTAATCATTTGGTCTCACCAGCTCACGCCTTCCTCTTCCCAGCTTCAGATTCTGAATTCAGACTCAATCCATGGCACTAATTCCATGCTCGCAACATTCCCTTATGATCCAGCATCCTCAGGCTCCTGACCTAATGTATTGATCCTGTTCGCTAGCACTGACAATTTCTGTTGGATTCGGTTGCGATCCAGGAGTTACACCAGCCCAGGCTTCACAATGAACTCACTGCAGAATGTTTGCTCCTGCCCCATTGCCCAAATAACACTTTAGTATTCATTTTCTCATTGTTTCAAATGAAAAAGTGGCTTCGTTTTGAAGTCTGATAGTCTTACAAGTGTAGATTTTTTTGGTATTATTCATTTTCAGGATGTAAGCATTGCTGCCAAGAATCACAGAATTTACAGTGCAGAAGAAGGCCATTTGGCCCATCGGGTCTGCACCAACTCTTGGAAAGAGCATCTTACATAAGCCAACACTTCCAACCTATTCCTGTAACCCAGTAACCCCAGCTAACCTTTTTTTTTGAACACTAAGGACAATTTATCATGGCCAGTCCACCTAACCTGCACATCTTTGGATTGTGGGAGGAAACCGGAGCACCCGGAGGTAACCCACGCAGACACGGGGAGAACATGCAGACAGAGCCCCCCAAGCTGGGAATCGAACCTGGGACCCAAGAGCTGTGAAGCAACTGTGCTAACCACTATGCTACCGTGCTGCCCAAGGACAGATGTATTATCCATTGTCACCCTTGAAAGGTTGAATGCGAGCCATCTTCTTCAATCACGGCAGTCTATGTGGTAAGAGTATGGCCATCATGATATTAGGTAGGGAGCGCAACAACTTTGAACCAAAGACAATGAAGGAAGAGTGACAGATGTCCAAGACAAGATGCCATGTAACTTGAAGCTGGAGGTGATGATGTTCCCATGTACCTGGTGTCCTTTCCTTCTAAGGTGTTGGAAGTCAAATGAGCCTTGCTGGGTGAATCTAATAGATGGTACACACAGCAGCCAGTATATTTTAAAATTATTTTATGGGAAGTGTGCATCACTGACAAGGCCAGCTCCATTGGAATATAGAGTGAGTATTTAAAGGTGGTGCATGGACAGTTGATTAAGGGAATTGTGTTATCCAGAATGATATTGTGATTCTTCAGAATTGTTGGAGCTGCAGCCATCCACATGGAGAGTATTCCATCTCTCTGCTGACTTGTGCCTTGTAGGTGATGGACACGCTTTGTGGAGTCACTCACCAGAGAATTCACAGCCTCTGAACTGCTCTATGAGCCATGTCTGGACGGGATCCGGAACCCTGCAACAGGATGGAGCCGGCTAGATCACAAACCAATTCTCACCTGGCGCGGATCCCGATTTCGGTCTCCTCCATGATGTAACTGGCACTGCCGGATCCGTGAGGGGCACAATGCGGCTGGTCGATCATGCCCAAAGTTCACATTTCAAGGCTGTGAGCTTTCATCAGAACTGGTGATGGTTCGAGATGTGAGATATTAGAGATGTGAGAGATTTTTGGCAAGCGAAAGGTTGGAGGGAAAGAAGGAGGAATGGAAAGAGCAAAAAGGAAGGTGCGTGATTGGGTGGAAGACAGGAGACATTAAATGAAAAAGTGGATAATAGTGCAAAGCATTGATATGAAAACTGGAAACTGTTAAAGTAGAAGTGGGCAGCAGAAGAATTGGGGATATAATTGGAATGAGGCTAGACAAGGGGAGAATAATAGAGTCCAGATAGGAGGTAATCAGGGCTTTGGGATAAGAGCAGGCTGAAACAATGAGCCTACCAAGGCTGCACCCTTTCTGGATTTTGGGAAAGAATTGGAAAAAGGCTCACAGAGTTGGGGGAACACCCGTGGCCCCAAAATTTCTTTCAGGTTAACACTAATTTATTTGTACTTCTTTCCATTTAGTATACTGTAGTCATTGCTCAAAATGCTCTTCTTCATTGCAGAGGGCAATTGCAGATTGGGTGACTGCTTTATGAAACACCTGTGTTCTGTCTCCTAGAGTGACCCAGAGCTTCCAGTTGTTTGTCATTTTAAGTCTCTACTTACTCCAACCCCTCTGACCTCGGTTTCCTGCATTATTACAAGGAAGCTCAACTTAAGTTCAATCAGCTGGTGGAACTGCCAGTTCTGCTGTGAAGGTCATGGGGGATCATATTCGGCGTTAAGTGCCGTTAAATTCGGGCCACAGTCTCGCTGGCTCAGCCGTCGGGAAGCACCCGGGAAGTCGCGCTCGATACGACACTTCAAACTTTTCCAGTTAAATCGCGACCATTATTTTCTCATTTTAAATTTCCCATGTCTGCAGTATTTTGCTTTTGTGCTGTTTGAGTGCAGTGGAATAGAGGGTTTCAGCAGTAGATGTTGATGCAAGGGTGGAATTTGATAATGTTATGGAGGCGGAAATTGTTAGTCTGAATGATTGTGTGGATATATGGTAGGAAACTCATCTCAGGGTCGAACGTGGCATTGAGGTTGTGAATAGTTTGATTCAGCCTTACTCAGTTGCTTTGGAGAGGGGTGGGAGAGGGGTCAGTAGCTGGGGAGCAAAATAATAGTGTTAGTGACCCAGTCATGTGTTTTTAGATATAATGCTGGCACATGGACTATCTTAAAATGAAGGCACTTGATGGGTGTCTAGAAACTCGGCATTGACATACACAATCTGGTGGTATATGAATAGAAATATTGGGGAATTAGAATTCCATTCATGCAGGTCATGACATTGTGTGAATGAGCAAAAAAAGAGTATCACTGATGCATTTTGCAATCACCTGGACCATTGGGAATCCAGGTACTCTCTCACACTACACAGTCCTCTCAAGTTACTGGAGGTTGTCCAATGGGAAAGAGATAAAATTTCTTGCTCTAGCAAACAAAGCATTAGTCATTTATTTTACACATTCATGGACAGTTGATTGGCTTATGCGGCCTGAAATTATCCCAGACCATAAAACTTAAGAGGCATAGTGACCTTGAGAGCTACTGACAAGTTCTGTGCCTACAAAAGAGATTGGCTGCAGATTGGGTTAGAATATGCAGCAGAACTATCACAACAATTTTGTAAATTGCAGCCTCTGCAGGCACTGCATCTCTGACATTGAAGGAGATATGGTTCTGACTGCAAATTCTGGTCCGGGAATACCACCAAGAGTTAGAACCATAGAAGAATAGAATGTACAGTGCAGAAGGAGGCCATTCAGCCCATTGAATTACACCAGCCCTCAGAAAGCACACCCTACTTAAGCCCGCACCTCCACCTATCTCCATAACCAAGTAACCCCACCTAACCTTTTTTGGACAATAAGGGCAATTTAGCATGGCCAATCCACCTCACCTGCACATCTGTGGACTGTGGGAGGAAACCGGAGCACCCGGAGGAAACCCACGCAGACACGGGGAGAACGTGCAGTCTCCGCACAGACAGTGACCCCCAAGCTGAGAATTGAACCTGACACTCTGGAGCTGTGAAGCAACAGTGCTAACCACTGTGCTACCATGCCATCCTTGTGCTACCATGCCACCCTTCTGTGCTACCGTGCCGCCTTTCTGTGCTACCTTGCAGAAAGCAGAGTAAAAAGTAGCTATTCGGAGTGGTAGAAGGTGGAAAGTCAAGTCCCCCAAGGATCAGTGTTGGTATCACTGTTGTGATTCAACAATTGTGACTTTGACATCAAAAACACAATTTCTAAATTTTTGACGATGCCAACTTGGGAGGGATAAACAACACGGAGGAGGACTGCAACAAATTACATGAAAACATCAATAAGATTGAAGAATGTGCATATCATTGACAGAAGAATTTTAATACAGAAAATGTGAGGCATTACATTTTGATGGGAAAATAAGGTCTCATATGTGATGATATGCATAAAGCAATTATCTACATAATATTATACACAACCTCCGACCACCAGGTGGCTGTGTAAACCTACCACATGCCTCTGTGTCTAGGGGAGTGGGGAGTAAGTCGTGTTGGTGGATTGATATATTTTGCAGTAGCTCTATAATAGTTAGTTAGTGTTAGTAGTTTGTTATTTATTCTAGTTATCTTTACCATGGAGTTGTTTCATAATAAATTATTTAAACTAGATGTTCTGTAGTACATCATTCATATCTGCCAGTCTGCAAAATATGACAACATATTACTTGCAAAATCAGAATTTAAATGAGACAGAGAAACAAAGAGATCTGGGAGTACAAATATAAGGATCACTAAATGTGGCAATCACCTGAACAAGCCACATTAAAAGCAAACAAAGCAGTGCAGTTCCTTTCTGGAAGAATAACATTGAAAAACAATTATGCACTTGTATCAATTCTTGGGGAGACCATACTTGGAGTACTGCTTACAGTACTGTTCTGGTCATCATATTATGAAAAGAATATAAAGACACTTAGCAGGCTGCAGAAAGGATTTATGGATTATATTAGAAATGCAAGGATATAAAAAGAGACTTGCATTTATACCTATTAGGGAAGGATGAACAGGCTGGGTCTCTTTTCTTTGACCGAGACGAGGTCATTAAAAGTATGATAGTTTTGACAGCGTATTTAGACAGTGTGCTTCTATTTGTGGGGAAGAGCAAAATTGGAGATAAACAATTTAAGACAGTCAACAAATATTAAATAGGGATTTCAGAAAATCCTGTCTACCCAGGGAGTGATGAGGTTGTGGAACTCACTACCACAGGCGTGTAAGATAGATGTATTTAAGGGACACTAGTTAAGCATGTGAAGGAGAAGGGAACAGAGGGTTTTACTGACAGAATTAAATGAGCAAGGGTGGAAAAAGGTTCAAATGGTGCATAACAGTACCAGAATGGAGAATGGCCTGTTTCTGAGCTGGAATTCAATGGAGTGGCAAACTACCTCTGCAGCTGCCGAAAATCACTCCCATTATTCTCCCCCCCGGGCGGGGCTAGCAGCGCGGCCCCGTGAAGCATGGCATCGCGGGCTTAGCGACCGTCGCTAAGCCCGCACACCAATCATCGCGGCGGCTGACGCGCACGATGACATCAGCCGCGCATGCGCGGGTTGGACGGCTCCAACCTGCGCATGCGTGGATGACGTCATCACGCAGATGCGTCAAACCCACGCATGCGCGGGCCGTCATGCCCCTCAGCCGCCCTGCGGACTGATCCTGCGGGGCGGTGGAGGAACAAAGAGTGCGTGGGTATCGGACCCGCTGCCTGCGATCGGTGCCCACCGATCGCAGGCCCATGCCACCCTTGGCACGGCCGTGGTGCGGCCGTGCCAATCGGTGCCATGGTTGTCCGGGATGGCACTTTGCGGCCGTTTTCACGAGAGCAGGTGTGTTTGCATTCGTGAAAACGGCCGTAAAGGCCTGGGAACTCGGCCCATCAGCCTGGGGAGAATCGCTGTTCGCCATAAAAAACAGCGAGCAGCGATTCGTGTCGTGGGGTGGCTGTGGGGGGGGGGGGGGGGGTGGGGAGAATAGCGGGAGGTCGGGAAAAATGTCGGGAAGGCCCTCCCGTTATTCTTCGACCCGTCGTGGGCAGCGGAGAATCGCGCCCAAGAACAGTGAAAAGATTGCCTGACAATTATTGAATGAATCTTCTTCCTGGGCTCCATCAATTAATCTCCCACATAAGACCATAAGACCTAGGAGCAGAATTAGGTCACTCGGCCCATCGAGTCTGCTCCGCCATTCAATCATGGCTGATATTTTCTCATCCCCATTCTCCTGCCTTTTCCCCATAACCCCTGATCCCCTTATTAATCAAGAACCTATCTATCTCTGTCTTAAAGACACTCAGTGATTTGGCCTCCACAGCCTTCTGCGGCAAAGAGTTCCACAGATTCACCACCCTCTGGCTGAAGAAACTCTTCCTCATCTCTGCTTTAAAGGATCGTCCCTTTAGTCTGAGATGGTGTCCACTGGTTCTATTCTTCCTTCAAGTGGAAACATCCTCTCCACGTCCACTCTATCCAGGCCTTGCAGTATCCTGCGCTTCAATAAGATCCCCCCTCACCCTTCTAAACTCCAACGAGTACAGACCCAGAGACCTCAACCGTTCCTCATTCGACAAGTTCTTCATTCCAGGGATCATTCTTGTGAACCTCCTCTGGACCATTTCCCGGGCCAGCACATCTTTCCTTAGATACGGGGCCCAAAACTGCTCACAAAACTCCAAATGACCAGAGCCTTATACAGCCTCAGAAGTACATCCCTTGTCTTGTATTCTAGCCCTCTTGACATGAATGCTAACTTTGCATTTGCCTTCTTAACTGCCGACTGAACCTGCACATTAACCTTACGTGAATCGTGAACAAGGACTCCCGAGTCCCTTTGTGCTTCTGATTTCCTCAGCATTTCCCGATTTAGAAAATAGTCTATGCCTAAATTCCTCCTTCATAACCTCACACCTTTCCACTTTGTATTTCATTTGCCACTTCATTGCCCACTCTCCTAGCTTGTCCAAATCCTTCTGCAGCCCCCTTGCTTCCTCAATACTACCTGTCCCTCGACAGATTTTGACAGATCATATCGCTCAGTTCTACCAAATGTGATTATGGATCTATTTGTCCTGGGGTTCATTTTGTAATAATTTAAATTGCAGGCATATTTCTTGTAGCTTCTCTTTGAGGTACAACATGCCATTATGAGGTACTGGTTGTCTATATCATGTGGCCAACAAGCAACACTACTGGGCCCTCCTGCTGTGTACAGGGGCCATAGGCAACATTCAGGCATCGTAAGCAGTGTGGGAGTTTCTCAGAGCACACTAAAATCATTCAGGTGAGATGTGTGCACAATGTTTGCATGTTGCCCATCTTGACCTGAACAGGGGAGGATTGGTTGCAAATCATGACCCCCGTGCCTCGGAACAGAGCTCAGATACTGGCACTGCATTTATTTTGGCAACAACTTGGAATCCGCGTGCACTGTGTGATCTGGCATGAGTGATTTGCACTCAGGGCAAGATAAAAGACTGGTTCACTTCACAATTCACCAGAGGGTGAGGTAGTATGTGTGCTGTGGCAGAGGGCTCAGATGAGGACCCCGATGAGGTGGTACACAGGGGAGCACTGATTGGGCATGCTTACTGAAAGGCTGGCTTCATTGGTTGGCCTATCAGATGGCACCTTTCACTGTCAAGGAGCACGGTGGAGTGGATCTTCATTTGGAGATGAGGGCATCAAGCAGAGTTTGGCCCCTCTGCAGCCTCTCCTATCGCCCTGCCATCCTGCAGACCTAGAGCTACTGCAGCTGCTGCCTCTGCACCGGTTTCTCATGCTTGGTATTTTTGCTGGCTCTGCTCCCACAAGACTATCCAGGAAGGTCCAACTCAAGGCCAGGACAATATTGGTTCTGGTCGCGTTTGAGACCATCCTTATAAAGTTCCTAAAATGATGGAACAGCCTGATTTAAGCATTCTACATTTTTAACGAACGACAACTCAGAAAAAGTGAACTTGGTAATGAAATCACAGTATCAAAGTCATGGGTGTACATCTTACAGAATCAGATAATGATTTTAAGGAGCGATTTTTGCATTGCAATCAAGAACATCACTCCTAACTATATTTTTAACTGGACTTTTAGGCAATGGCCAGAGGTCTGAAACATCTGCTGCACTGTATAAAGTACAGGATTCCTGATATCTTCAGGAGAGTTTTGTCTATTATGGTCACTTGCATGAAAAGGACTTGCTGGCTGGCATATTGCCATGCTCTGCACACAACACTGCTTCTTACTGAGCCTTAAAATGCTGCTTGGCAGCATATAAAAGTATAATTTAGTACGCATTGCTGAACATAGCTAATTTGGCAATTTCAACGGCTCTCTAGCAAGCTGTTAATTAGAAGACTGTGTGGAAATGGATCTCTGAGATTCACTGGGTGGGGGAGGCTGGAGGCCAATATAGAATAAGAATAATAAAAAATCTCAGTGATAAAACTGTGAATACTGACAGGATAGCTTGTGCTTCACAACAGACATATTCAGGGGTAATTTTAATCCATCAGAATTAGAAATAGACACGGTAAAAATTCCAAACCTGACCCCACCTTGGCCACTTTTATTTTTACCAGCCTAGTAGCCAGGAGAGGGCAGGTGATCAATCTGCTCTCAGGTGGCTACGCACCTCCATTTTAAAGAGGTTTTTATTTTTAACTAATGTTAGCAGGTTTTCCTGGTAAAAGGAGCTGCGAAGAGCCAGATCCACAAGGTAAGTACAGGTACAGCACTGGTCATGAGTCAGAAGGAGTAAGAGAATTTCCTCTAACCCAACCAACATACTTGTTTAAAGAACTCATAAATGGTCAATCTCCCCAATCCATCCCTCCTGCCCCTGCCACAACCAACTTCCACTATCTCCCACCGACTAAGACCTTACCCCCACCTGGAAAACCTGACCTTAGTCTTCCCGCTGATTGCACCTCTAACTTCCCCCCTTGACCTCCACAGTCTCCACATCTCTAGCAATCTCCACACTTTTCCACTCTTTAACCCCCCCCCCCCCCCCATCACGCTGTCTCTCCCTTACTTCTACCTCTCTATTTTGCATTATGCCTTATGTCACAGGCTTTCCGACCCGATAAGCAGTCAACGGGGGTTCTCCGTTTGTCAATGCCAGAAATGCAAAACGTGATTGACGGAGAATCGGTCATGATGCCAAAATCGTGGTGGGAACCGGAGCCAGAATGCCATACTCTGTTGCCTCAACAGCCGCGACAATGCGTTCTACTCCGCACGTACAGTAAATTCCATCTGCATATCATTAACGGGCCTGACCTGGGTGATCCCTGCACATGAGCTGGCCATTCCACTGCATGGTCCCACCGAACCCTTGTGGTGGTGGAAGTTGGGGCGTTGGGGGGGGGGGAAGGGGGGGGGGGGGGGGGAAGAGAGGGATGAAATTTGGCTTTCTGCCTTTTCACCATGATTCTTTTCACTCGTGCCTGTTACTACTTCTAGTTTCAGTAGCTTTTTTGTTCTTGAAGAGTAGTTTGGGTACGGTGGGACATTAGTCTTTGGATGAACTACTTGCCATGCGTTCAATCAGTTTGTTTCTCCACTCATCTGTGCTAGATTTGCTCGATTTTTTGATGATTCCTTTGGTGATTTTCACTGCCACCTCAGCCTTTCCATTCGACTGGGGTTAGCATGGGGATGATGTGTAGTGCTGAATTTCTCAACCCTTTGTGAAATGGGCTAAAGTCTTCACTTGCGAACTGCGAGTCATTGTTACTCATAACAATGTCTGAAATGCTATCACAACTGAAGTGTGCTTTCAGGAATTCTACTATTTCTCCTGTTTATGTTCTCACAGTAGTCTCCAGCGACCAGATAATCGGTTCCTGCAAGAATGAAGAGATCTACTCCCAGCTTCATCCATGGTCTGTCTGGGGCATTATTAAAAAAAAAAATTAAAGTACCCAATTCAGTTGTTTTCCCAATTAAGAGACAATTTAGCATGGCCAATCCACCTATCCTGTGAGCATTGGGTTGTGGGGTTGAGACCCATGCAGACAGGGGGAGAATGTACAAACTCCACACGGACTGTGACCCGGGGCCGGGATCGATCCCGGGTCCTCGGCGCGTGATGTCTGAGGTATTATGCATCCCATCAACGGCTCTCTAGCTTGTTTAGTTTGGTACTTATTGGCCTAAGTGATCTTTCATTTCATAGCTTATATTTGGCCAGTAGCCCATAAGACCATCAGATATAGAACAGAATTCAGCCATTCAACCCCATCGGGTCTGCCCTGCCAATCAATCAGCACGGTAGCACGAGTAGATAGCACTGTGGCTTCACAGCGCCAGAGCCCCAGGTTTGATTCCCTGCTGGGTCACTGTCTGTGCGGAGTCTGCACGTTCTCCCAGTGTCTGGGTGGGTTACCTCCGGATGCTCCGGTTTCCTCCCACAGTCTAAAGACGTGCAGGTTAGGTGGATTGGCCATGATAAATTGCCCTTAGTGACCAAAAAGGTTAGGAGGGGTTATTGGGTTATGGGGATAGGGTTGAAGTGAGGGCTTAAGAGGGTCAGTGCAGACTTGATGGGCCGAATGGTTCCTTCCGCACTGTATGTTCTATGTTCTATGTTCAATCATGGCTGATATGTACCTCATCCCCATTTTCCTGCCTTCTCCCCATAACCGCTGATCCCCTTATGAATCAAGAAATCCCCTTATTAATTAAGAACACCATATTTATGCTTGAAATGGTGTTACCTACAGGGCTACAGACCAAGAGCTGGAAGGTGGACTTGGACAGAATAGTTCTTTGTTAGAACATAAGGACTAGAACATAGAACATAGAACAGTACAGCACAGAACAGGCCCTTCGGCCCTCGATGTTGTGCCGAGCAATGATCACCCTACTCAAACCCACGTATCCACCCTATACCCGTAACCCAACAACCCCCCCCCTTAACCTTACTTTTTAGGACACTACGGGCAATTTAGCATGGCCAATCCACCTAACCCGCACATCTTTGGACTGTGGGAGGAAACCGGAGCACCCGGAGGAAACCCACGCACACACGGGGAGGACGTGCAGACTCCGCACAGACAGTGACCCAGCTGGGAACCGAACCTGGGACCCTGGAGCTGTGAAGCATTTATGCTAACCACCATGCTACCGTGCTGCCCCCAAAAAAATTAAGGGGCCGAGCAGGAGAAGGGAATTTAGCCTCTTGAGTCTTGCCCACCATTCAATACGACCATGGCTGATCACATCATGACTTTAACTTCATGTCCTGGCCGCTCTCTGTAATCCTTCAACCCATTACTAATTAAATATCTTTCTAACTCCTTCTTACATTTACTTACTGTTCCAGCATCCACCGCACTCTGGGGTAATGTATTCCACAGATTCACGGTCCTTTGGTAGAAGTAGTTTCTCCTCGGGCTGGATTCTCCCGTCCTTCCCACTGCAAGAATGCCATGGATGAGCCGTGTACAATGGAACTCCATTGACCTCGGGTGGGCTTCTCTGGTCGCCTAACGAACGTGGCTGGAGAATCCCGCCCTCATCTTTGTTTTAAATTAGTTATCCCTTATTCTGAGACTATGACCTCTCATTCTAGAATGCCCCACAAGAGGAAGCTTCTGCTCCACGTCGACGTTATCCATACCTTTTATCACTAGCCAGGCGAATCATCTTAACTACATCCCCTGTAAGAATTTTGTACGGTTCAATGAGGTCACCCCTAATTCTTTGAAACTCTGAGGAATACACACCCAGTCTCCCCAAACTACTCTTAAGACAATCCTGCCACCCCAGGGATTAATCTAGTGAACCTCCATTGCACTCCTTCTATGCCAAGTATATCCCTCCTAAGATAAGGGGAACAAAACTTTACACAGTCCAAGACTACATATGACTGCAGCAAGACATCTTTCGTCCTGTACTCGAATCCTCTTGCGATGAAGATCAAAATACTATTTGCCTTCCTAATTGCTTGCTGCACCTCCATGCTAGCTTTTAGTGACTCATGAACAAGAGCATCCAGGTCCCTTTGGACACTTGCACTTTCCATATTGATTCTGCCCAGTTTTACCACTCTTTTCTAAATGCTCCATTAGCTCATCCTTTATAATAGATCCCAATAATCGGCATGCATGGTGGCTCAGTACTTAGCACTGCTGCCTCACGCTGCCAGGGACCCAGGTTCAAACCTGGCCCCGGGTCACTGTCCGTGTGGACTGTGCACATTCTCCCCGTGTCTGCATGGGTCTCACCCCACAACACATAAAGATGTGCAGAGTAGGTGGATTGGCCATGCTAAATTGCCCCTTAATTGGAAAAAATTAATTAGGTACTCTAAATTTATATGAAAAAATAACAGATCCCAATATTTTTCCTATTATTGACGTCAAACTAACAGATCTGTGGTGCTGGATTCTCCGATTCTGCGGCTATGTCCGTAGAATCCGTCTGGTCTTACGACCAGAAAGTCGGCGCCACCCCCGCACCGATCCTCCGCCCAGTGGGGGGTGAGCAGCCGCGCTGCGTAAAGCCCCCGGCTTTACCTGTGGATGCGGCCGCAGAATGGCCATGCCGTGCAACATGATGCCTGCTGTGCGTGGACTCGGCCTGTCAAAAACTGCCGTCCCGTAACCTCCTTTGCCACCCCCCACCAATCCCCCCAGCCCCCACCGAAGCCCCCTGCCAGCGGAACGGCTCCCCCTCCCCCCCGCCTGTGGCGGCGCTGGAAACAGTACGCAGCCGCCATGTGAAATCCACGAAAGTTGTGAGGACACGCTCACCACACCTTCGGGGACTCGGCCCATTGGGGGCGGAGCATCAGGGGAGGGCCTCGGGTGGCCTCCTGAGGCCGTCCCGACGGCGTGCGATGTACTCCTTGAGTATGCTGTTTTTGAGGGGGCGGAGCATTGGAAAAACGGTGCCATCCCTGATTCCAACGTAAAAATGGATTCTCAGGCCAATCGCCGAACGTGATTTCGGCGTCGGC
Source organism: Scyliorhinus canicula (assembly GCF_902713615.1). Taxonomy (NCBI): domain Eukaryota; kingdom Metazoa; phylum Chordata; class Chondrichthyes; order Carcharhiniformes; family Scyliorhinidae; genus Scyliorhinus; species Scyliorhinus canicula. Next base: position 84,293,378 of record NC_052155.1, on the reverse strand, counting down.
GATTGGAGAATCCAGTCCATAATTGTCCACTCTCTCTTCTTCCATAGCTGGGTTACTTTTTCTACTCTCCAGTCTGCAGGAACATTTCTGGCAGCACGGTAGCATAGTGGTTATGCTTCACACCTCCAGGGTCCCAGGTTCGATTCCCGGCTTGGGTCACTGTCTGTGCGGAGTCTGCACGTTCTCCCCGTGTCTGCGTGAGTTTTCTCCAGGTGCTCCGGTTTCGTCCCACAGTCCAAAGATGTGCAGGTTAGGTGGATTGGCCATGCTAAATTGCCCTCAGTGTCTGAAATTGCCCTTAGTGTTGGGTGGGGTTACTAGGTTATGGGGATAGGGTGAAGATGTGGGCCTGGATCGAGTGCTGTTTCCAAAAGCCGGTGCAGACTCGATGGGCCGAATGGCCTCCTTCTGTACTGTAAATTCTATGTGTCTATTTCCAGAGTCTATCGAACTTTGAAAGATGACCACCTGCACATCCATTGGGTGATGTTCTCTGGCCTCCCAGGGCATGTTTCCCAGCGGCAGAAGGCAGACCGCCACTGGACATTGGCGGTTCCTCTAGTCCTGCTGCTGTCCCATTGACTCCACCCCACACAGAGGGGGTGGTTGGAGGGGGCGGGGGCGGCTGTGGGGGGAGGTAGCGCCGTTGGCAGGACTGGAGGATCCTGCCGCCATGAACATCAGGAAGATGTCGCTGCTCTCTCTAAAGCCACCTCCTTCAACAATCCGGGACGAGGCTCATCTGGTCCGAGGGATTCACCACCCTTCAATCCAGCTTATTTTTCAAGTACTACCTCTTTACAAATACTAATTTCTTTTACTTCCCCTGTTTCAAAGGGGAAGTACCTGGTTGCCAAGTGTTTTTTAAAAAGTATTTAAATACGCACAAATTTCAGCATTTTCGCATTACAAAGGAAGAAAACAAAAACTGAACAACTCCAACAATATAAAATCTAAAACATAGACTCAGAGCAAACATCAAAACAACCCCCCCCCCCCCCCCCCCCCTCCTCCCCCACCTCAGCACTCAACGGCAACCAACTCCCGAAAATGCATAATAAACAAGCACCAAGAATTGTCGAACTCCTGATTCACCCCCTCCTCCCCTCAACTCAAACTTCACCTTCTCCAGGGTCAAAACCTCCAGCAAGTCCCCCTCGACACACCGAGCCACAGGGCGGAGCTGACCTCCACCCCAACAAGATCCGCCTATGGGTGATCAGCGAGGCGAAGGCTAAAACGCCTGTCCCCGCAGCTTCCTGCAATTCGGGCTGGTCCGACACACCGAAAATGGCTTCCAAGGGACCAGGCTCCACATCCATATGCAAAACCCCCGAGATAGTGCTAAATACCTCCCGCTAATACCTTCCAGCTTCGGGCAGGACCAAAACGTCTGAAGATGGTTTGCGGGGCCCCACCCACATCGCTCACAAACATCCTCCACTCCCTCAAACAGCAGGCTCATCTTTGATTTTGTGAGGTGGGGCCTAACACAACCTTCAGTTGTATCAGCCCCAACCCTGTGCACAAGGTTGAGGCGTTCACCCTTCGCAGCACCTCATACCACAGTCCCACTTACATTGCCGCCCGCCCCCCAAGCTCATCCTCCCACTTCACCTTAACCCCCTCCATGGAAGCCCTATTCTCCTCCAGGATCCTCCTGTAAATCGCTGATACAACCCCCTTCTCCAGCCCCCCCGGCAAGTACCGCCTTCAACAACGAGGAGGCTGGTACTATCGGGATGGTCGGGAAGTCCTTCCTTGCAAAATCCCAAACCTGCAGGTATCTAAACTCTACTTCTTGCACCAACCTGTACTTCTCTCCCAACTCCTCCAAGATCATGAATCGTCCCCCAAGAAACAGACCCTTAATTTCCTCAATTCCTTAATCCCTCTCTCAGCCCACCCCGAAACCTCACATCTATTCTCTCTGGCTCAATCCACAATTCCACCAATTAATTAGACATTTTGAATTCTCCCTCAGTGTACCCGAACAGGATTTTCACAGTAACTTCATTGCAGTGTTAATGTAAGCCTGCTTGTGATAATAGCAAAGATTATTATTATTATAAAATTGGCATCCCCCCTGACTTTAGGCTTAGAATCTTGCATAAACTGCCTCCAGATCTTCAAAGATCTCACCGAATACTTACGCCATTGCCAGCGCTCACACTGCCGATCCCCTGCATGAGTCCGCCTTCATCTTCACCCATCATGACTCTGCCTCTTAACCCAGCCCCGCACCTTCTCCACATTCGCCACCCAGCAATAGTACAGTAAGTTTGGGAGGCCAAGCCCCCCGCCTGTCGCACTCTCTGCAAGACCACCCTCCTAATACTGTCCCACCCCCCCAAATAAACAAGGTGACCAGTTTGTCCACCTCCTTGAAGAAGGATTTTGGTAGGAAGACCAGCAGGCATGGAAATAGAAGCAAAAATCACAGTAGCACATTGATTTTAAATGCCTGCACCTGGCCTGCCAACGACAGGTAGGTCGTTCCACCTTGATAAATCGGCCTCCACCTTCCCTATCAAACTAGTTAAATTATACCTTCGGAGCCCACCCCAGTCTCGCGCCACCTGCACCCCTAAGTACCTAAGGTGGGTTGCCGCCAGACGAAATGGCAGCCCCCACACCTTTGCCGCCACTCCCAGCTGGGGGACCATAAAATACGCGCTCTTGCCTAGGTTTAATTTATACCCCAAGATCGGCCCAAATCTCTGGAGCAGCCCCATTATACTCCCCACCAATGTCATCGGCTCTGAAATGTACAATAACAGATCATCAGCATATAGAATACCCTGTGCTCCACAGCCAGAACCGACCTCCCCCCCCCCCCCTCAACTATCACTTTCCACAACCCCAAGCTCCTTAATGTGATAGCCAAAGGTTCTATAGCCAGTGCAAAGAGTAGGGGGGCATAGGACATCTCTGCCTTGTACCCTGATGCAGAGCAAAGTACCCCGAATTCATATTATTAGTGCGATTACTCACCACCAGCTCACTGTACAGCAGCCATACCCACACTGCGAACCTCGGCCCGATTCCAAACCTTTCCAATACCACTATCAAATAACCCCACTCTAACCAATCGAGCGCCTTCCCTGCGTCCAGTGCCACCACCACCTCCTTTCCCTCTGCCGTAGACATGATCACATTTAACAATCTTCTCACAATTGAATACAGATGCCTTCCCTTCACAAACCCTGTCTGATCCTCTCCTATCACCTTTGGGAGACACTCCTCTAAACTTGCCGCCAGAACCGTTGCCAATATCTTGGCATCTGCATTCAATAGAGATATGGACCTATACCACCCACACTCCACCGGGACATTATCCTTCTTTAACAGCAGAGAGATTGAAGCCTTCCCACGTCTGTGGGAAGACTCCCCCACATAACGCATCATCAAACATTCCCACAATCAGCAGCACCAACTTATCCTTAAACTTCTTATCGTATTCCACTGGGACCCATTCAGTCCAGCCACCTTCCCTACTGCATCCTCCTAATTGCCTCCTTCACATCCTGCTCTCCCACCCCACCGGCCCCTCCAACCCTGCCCTGTCCTCTCCCCACAACCTCAGGTACTCCAACCTGTCCAGGAACCCTCCCATCTCTTGTTCCTCTGCCGGTGGATTGACCTATATAACTTCTTATAGAACTCTTCAACAACTTAATTGACCTGCTACGGGGCCACTACCAGCTTCCCCGTCTTATCCCGCACCTGGACTATCCGCCTCTCCACCGCCTCCCTCCAGAGCTGGCCGGCCAACATATCAGCCTTCTCCCCATGTTCATAGACGGTCTCCCTCGTCTTTCTCAACTGGCGCATCGCTTTCCCTGCGGACAACCAATCAAACTTTGCCTGAAGCTCCTTTCTCCTGGTCAAAAAGGCTGGATCCGGGTCCCCCACATACCTCCTATCCACCTCCATCATCTGCTCAATCAATTTTGGCGTTCCTCTCTTTCCTCCTTGTCTACCTTAGCTTTAAACGAGGTCACCTCTCCCTTACTACCGCCTTCAGAACCTTCCAAACCACCAACGACTGCGAAACTTCCCCTGTGCAATTAATCCCCACATATTCCTTGATCACCTTCACAATCTTATTGCAAAGGCTCTGGTCCCCTAACCGCCCCATGTCCATTCTCCAGCTCGGCCTCTGAGCCACACCCTTCTCCAGGACCACATCCACCCAATCCTGCGCATGGTCCGAAATCAATATCGATGAAAACTCCGACCCTTTGTTCCCAGCTAATAATGCCTTCCCCACCATGAAAAAGTCAATTCTCGAGTACACTTTATGTACTGGAGAGAAAAACGAATATTCCCGCTCCCTCGGGTGCAGGAACCTCCACAGGTCCACTCTTCCCATCTATCTCATGAGCCCAGCCAGCGCCTTGCCCCCCCCCCCCCCCCCCCCCCGGCTGGGCCAGCGAGTGAGACTGAGATCAATCTACTTTTGGCTCTTGCACCATATTCCAGTGCCCCCGCCCATAATTAACTCGTGGGTATCCAAATCCAGATGGCATCCAAGACCCTCTTCACAAACCCTGCATCATCCCAGTTGGGGCCCTATACGTTTGCCAGTGCCACCGAGCTTCCCTCTAACGCCCGTCACAATCGCGTACCTACCCCTCTGGTCCACCAGCACCATCTCCATCTGAAACCTCACCCTCTTACCCACCAATCCCGCTATCCACCGAGCCCTGCTATCAAACCCTGAATGGAAAACCTGGCTCCCCCAACCCTTCCTAAGCCTCACCTGATCTTTCAGATGGGTCTCCTGCAGCATCACATCAGCCTTTAGACTCTAAATGTGCAAACACCCTCGACCTCGACACCGGTCTCCCTAACCCCCTCACGTTCCACGGTACTATTCTGAAGGGGAGTCTCTCCATCCCCCCTCTCGACCGCTCCTGTCCACCATCATCATAGCTCTGGGCCCTGTCCTGTCCCTTTGTTGCCATCGAACACCCCCCTCCCAGAATCCCCCATCCACTTCCTCTTGAAAACACCTCTCCCAATATCGATTCCATCTCCCGCCTTTCACATCTCCCAGTTCATCAAAAGCTGTTCGACCAGGTTCTAATGACTGTGGCCCCTCCCCTCACCACACTCCAGTTTAATAGCCAACCTTCGCTTGCTAATGTGGACGCCCCTGCCCAGGCTCCCCTCCTCCCAGTCCCCTCCCCCATGACCCAAACAAAGACACTCAAACAGAACCAGTGCGCAAAGACCAAGACCCAGAAAAAACGCCATAACACCGAAGCCCAATATTCCCATACACATTGTAACCGATAGCAGAGGGTATACTGTCCTTCCCCATTAACCAACCCAGCAACCAAACCCCCAACTGTTCCCCCCACAAATACAAAAGCAAATAAACTTCCTAAAACAAGAAACAAAAGATAAGGCTGTACACAGCAATTCACCCCCTTTCCTTCAGTCTGGAACCAAACCCCAGTACGATCTCTCATTTTAACTCCACGTTCTTCAGCCTTCATGAAGGCCTCCGCTGCCTCCACTGTTTCAAAGTAGAAGTCTCTCGAATTATAGATTACCCTCAACTTCGGCAGGTAGACCATGCCGAACCTCACACCATTACTGAAGAGTGCCGCGTTCACCCGATCAAAGGCTGCCCGCATTCTTGCCAGCTCCACAGTTAAGTTCTGGTATATACAAATACGAGCTCCTTCCCACTGCACCTCATGCCTTTGTTTTGCCCAATTCAGGACCTTCTCCTTGACATGGAACTTGTGGAGCCCTTGATGGCTCGTTTGCCTTTGGCTTGGACCTGAGCGACTGATGAGTCCTGTCCAGTTCATACTGGGTGGGTTCCTCCCACGCTCCCAGCAACTCTGCCAGCATCCTCGCCAAGTACTCAGTCAGCTTTGGGCCTTCCACACCTTCAGGCAGGCCCACAATTCTCAAATTCTGCCACCTAGCAAGGTTTTTAGTTAGCCCTTTCTCATTACACTAACTGCTTATTCACATGTCTAAGAGGAAGAAATGGATGAGTTCAATGTTTGCCTCAACAGAGCAGCTCACAAGATCCTGTGTGTAGCTCCAGCAATTATACCAGGATTGCACTCAGTGGGAACGTCATTTAAACGGGTCCAGCAGTGTCTGGTAGAACATGCTGAGTCTTTGAGAAAAGAAAATTGTGGTGCTCCCAATTGCACATTTTCTAAAGTATCTCCAGTAAAATAAATGATTCAAAATAAAATAAGTTCTTCAACTTTTGAAGCTCCAAGCCTTAATCCTGGACTGGGCATCAGGTGGGTGTCACATCTGCCTTCTGACTGTCCGTGTCAGGTAGTCCCGTCGGGTATACTGCCACTGATAATGTGCCAGGACTCTCAGAGGGTCAAATATGTTGCATCCTGAACACTAGCAGTTTCGGCCACCACCCACCTGCAATGGGTTTTTGCAAAAGTCGGGTTGTCCATTGGGTAACAAATTGTTCTCCTAGCTTGCCCAGGAGTGTCTGTGTCCAGGGCTTTGTAGAAAGTTAAGGACTGTTGAGGGCAAATGGAGTATTTGGTATAAGAGAGGAAAATTAACTTCTTGCAGGCAGTTTTTAATATGAGATGTACAAGTTCAGAGAAGATAGCTAAGACAAGAAAATAAATAGATGAAGAAGTAGTAAGGATGGGATAAAATTAAGAAGTGAGAGCTGTTGCTAAAACTCAAATTTAAGAAAACAACAGTTTCGTTATCAGCACAAAGAAGAGCAAAAATCATCACTCCACTGGGAAAGAATTGGCAGTTCTATTCATTTTGTGCATGCAGTTTCAGGGAAATTGATGAATGTAGAGAGATATAATCAGCAAAAAAAGGATGGATTTTGATCATGAGTGAAAGTGCTATCGATATGAAGACAAATCAAAAGAGGCAGGAGAATATAGCCCTTGGCAATAGAAAACAAATCAGAGGATGAGCCATCAACTGCAGAACAGATAGTGATTTGAGAGAAAAGTAAGTAACCATGAAAATATCTTTGGTAGAATGCCATAATTTGGTAACTTGTTTCAAACTGCACAGTGCCAGATTTTTCAAAGGCTTTAGAAATGTCATGGGGAATGACAGACAATTCATCAAGGCCTTTAAGAGCAGCCTTCCTGAGAAGCAAGATTATTTCTAGTACAGATGGAACTTAGAGTGAATATTATTTAAATTAACAGCAGATTTCATAAAACTACTTATGTGAGGCTAATAAAGGCAGTAATTTGAAGGGCAAGATGATACACCTTTCTTTCCTTCAGATACAGGCCAATCATGCAGGATTTGCACCAATAAAGCAAAACATACACCTATTAAAGAGCTCAATCTGTCATCTTTTGAGTGGTCAATTCATACATGTTTTTTTCATGTATGGAACGATCTGTCTGGACTGTACGAAGAACAATACTTTTCACTGTACCTCGGTGTAGTGATATGCTTAAGCAATTGTACATGTAAATATGTTTGACCTCCGACCACTAGGCGACAGGCAACTTATACCATGTTGTTATATTATATTGCTACTCCTGGTACCATGTTATATTACTGGGTTTAAGTAATATACGTCATTACTAACTGTAGATGATGTTGACGAACACTCAAGTCTTCAAAGTAAACTGAAAGAATTTATTAAGTAACGATAAAACTAATAAATTAGTTTGATACTCTACTGAACTAACTCTAGCAATAAAGTAAGGATAACTAAATGTACAAACTGTATGTAAGCTATACGTGGTGGCTAGACTGAGATCCTCTAATTCACTGCTGTTCTTTGGTAACACCTGCTGGAAAGAGAGAGAGCGCCTCCGGGAACTCTTATTATATAGTGGGTCTTGTAATGCCCTATAGTGATCATGCCACAGCTAGGTGTTGTGATTAACCCTTTAGTTACATAGAACATAGAACAGTACAGCACAGAACAGGCCCTTCGGCCCTCAATGTTGTGCCGAGCCATGATCACCCTACTCAAACCCACGTATCCACCCTATACCCGTAACCCAACACCCCCCCCCCCCCCCCCCCCCTTAACCTTACTTTTATTCATGTCTGCCTACATATCATTACATCCTTGTTTTTTACATTTCTTGCTTGGTAACAAGGAAAAATGGATAGTGAGACTAAAGGTAAGAACATGATATGTATGACTTATATACACAGCGAATATATTAATCAAAATATTAATAAATTCAGTCTTTTTGTCGTGTTTTCTTTCTTGATGGTCTTCTTAGAAGTTGCGGTAGAGACGTCGATGTTTTGATCGTTGTGTGTGAATCACGACTAGTAGAGTTCTTGATTATGGTGTCCCGAAATATTTCTTCATTAAATGGAACTTGAGGAAAAAGCAATCGTGGTGTGTTGAAGTACCAACAAGTCATCATCAGGTATTAGAATGGTTGAATCACGTTCGTTGTCTGACCTGGTCTTTTTCTTGTGCTTGTTGTATCCATTTAGTATATCATTTGCCTGAAACATTGTGTTGCTTCTTTGTCTTGGAGCAAATATGAATTTGTGACATTCATTGTCATGCCATGTTATGTTATCTTTATGAGCAGAGTTGTACCATGTTGTACAGGTTGTTGTTTCGTTGTTGTTTTCGTTGTTGTTGTTTTTTCTGTTGTTGTGCTCAATGACTGTTCCTGGCAGATAACTTGAGTCATTCTCAAACTTTGCAGCATCAGTGACCTTTGTGGTATCTGATATTTCATTGAGCTTTATGATTTGAGGTTTGTGTGAATGATCTGATGTTGCACTGATCTTGGTGACATCAGTCAATTCTGGTAGATCTGATTCATCTTTGATTCCTTGGTGTTCCTCTTCTGGAGTCATTTCTGATTGATCTGCTTCATCTTTGATCTCTTGGTGCTCCTCTTCTGGATTTAACATCGTCAAGATTTCAGTTTCTTGTAGGTTGTCAAGAGTAGATGAGGTTTTAATTGATGTGGTCTCACTGGACTCGTATAGTTTTACTTTAGACCATAAGACCATAAGATGTGGGAGCAGAATTAGGCCACTTGGCCCATCGAGTCTGCTCCACCATTCAATCATGGCTGATATTTTCTTATTACCATTCTCCTGCCTTGTCCCCATAACCCCTGATCCCCTTATTAATCAAGAACCTATCTATCTCTGTCTTAAAGACACCTCAATGATTTGGTCTCCACAGCCTTCTGCGGCAAAGAGTTCCACAGATTCACCACTCTGGCTGAAGAAATTCCTCCTCATCTCAGTTTTAAAGGATTGTCCCTTTAGTCTGAGATAGTGTCCTCTGGTTCTAGTTTTTCCTGCAAGTGGAAACATCCTCTCCACGTCCACTCTATCCAGACCTCGCAATATTCTGTAAGTTTCAATAAGATCCCCCTCATCCTTCTAAACTCCAACGAGTACAGACCTAGAGTCCTCAACCATTCCTCATACGACAAGTTCTTCATTCCAGAGATCATTCTTGTGAACCTCCTCTGGACCCTTTCCAAGGCCAGCACATCCTTCCTTAGACATGGGGCTCAAAAAGGCTCACAAAACTCCAAATGGGGTCTGACCAGGGCCTTATACAGCCTCAGAAGTACATCCCTGGTCTTGTTTTCCAGCCCTCTTGACATGAATGCTAAAATTCTTTTGATTGTCAAGTTCTTTTGTACAGACTTGTAAAGTTCTTTTGTCAGTCTCGCTGTGATTTTGCACATCTTGTGTGTGAATTGTGGTTTCATCATCACTTGTCTCACATACAGTGGGTAGACTTTCATTGTCTTCTTGCTGTTGATTAAATGAGCTGGGTAGACTTTCATAGTCTTCTTCTAGTTGCTCAAATAAGGTGGATAGACCATCATGGTCGTCTTTATGCATGGTTGTCGCTCAGGGGTCTTTACTTGCTTCCACTCTGGAGTCTGTCAACGATCACTGTGTGGAGGCTTCCATCGCTCTCTGCGTGGAGTCATGCTGTTTCCTCTCTGTGAAGTCGATCAGTGCTCTCTCAATGGAGTCGGTCAGTACTCTCTGTGATATGTTGTTTTCTTCTTGGCTATTTGATTGCTGTCATCCAATGTATCAACGATCTGCCATTGCATCATGGTATTGGATTCATCGACCATGAGTAGAGTCATATTGAGCTTTTCAACCGTGTTGCTGATGCTATGATCATCATATCTGAATAACTCAGCCATGTCTGAGTAGTATTCTTCAATAAACAAATCATCTTCTTTGGTTTGGGATGTGTTATTGAGCACTTCACTTTTAATTAACAAATCATCTTTTTCAGTTTTGGATTTATTAATGTGCTCTTCACTTTTTATGCTGCAAATTGTGTGTTCTGTGGTGCTGCCAAAGTTATCTTCAACTGCTTGTTAAAGTTCAGACATTGTTCTGCCTTTCAAGGTAAACAATTTGGGTTTTGTAGCTTTAAAACTCCTATTTTTAATTTTCGGGCATAATTTTAAGTGGGCATATTCTGAGTCTTCTAACGCTCATGACGTAATGTGTAGGATTTACAGACAAAGTGCGCTCTTTTTGCAACTGCGCATGTGCAGCTTCTCGCGCATGCGCAGAATACTATTTTGCCGGTTTGCATCTTTTTGGGAAATGCGCATGTGCGTACTGGTTAGAGTGCGCGCGCGCGAGCAAGATGGCTGCCCTTCAGAACATCCATCTTCTCCACTTTGAACACTGCCTCTGCCTCGTGGTAGGTATTTGAGCCATTTTCATGGATTTTATATTCTACATTGTGATTCTTTGACTGTTCATAAGCAAGGCATTTTTGTGTAGCGATTTCTAATGTTAAATCCTGTTCACTCAGTAATTTTATTCTGAGGTACTCATCATTTATTCCCCAAACAATTTGGTCACGAATCTTAGAATCATGCAGCATTAAAAAGTTGCAGGATAGTGCCAGCAGCTTAAGATCAGTCACAAAGTTGTTGAAAGATTCCTCTTTCCCTTGCAATTGTTTTGCAAAGATGTAGTGCTTAACTATTTCATTTGATTGTACTGTACAGTGGCTATTACAATTTTTAAGGATTATTTCATACTTTCTCTTATCCTGACCTTCTGTGTAGGTGAAAGAGTTGTAGATCTCTATTGCGTGTGGACCAGCCATAGTCAGTAGAAGAGCTATTTTTCGATTATCTGTCACGTTTGTTAAGTCAGACACTTGTAGATACAATTAAAATTGTTGTCTAAACAACCGCCAGTTAACATTAAGGTTACCAATGATCCTGAGGTGATGAGGAGCTTGTGGTCTGTTCATCGTGCCAGCACCATCAGGTTTTGTTCCGAAGGCGATATTTCTGTTGCCGAATAGCTATCTGGTTTTCTCTCTAAACTTACTAAATTTAACTAGGTAGATGCAGTAACCACTCCGGTACCATGTTATATTATACTGCATGTTATATTACTGGGTTTAAGTAATATATGTCATTACTAACTGTAGATGATGTTGAAGAACACTCAAGTCTTCAAAGCAAACTGAAGGAATTTATTAAGGAATGATAAAACTAATAAATGAGTTTGACACTCTACTGAATTAACTCTAGCAATAAAGTAAGGATAAGTAAATGTACAAACTGTATCTAAGATGCACGTGGTGGCTAGGCTGAGATCCTCTAATTCACTGTTGTTCTTTGGTAACTCCTGCTGGAAAGAGAGAGAGAGCCTCTGGGGGCTCTTATTATATAGTGGGTCTTGTAATGCCATCTAGTGGTCATGCCAAAACTAGGTGTTGTGATTAACCCTAGTTACGTGTCTGTCCACATATCATTACACATGTGATACTGCAACCTGGGGGAGTCTGTGGGAGAATTTGTTCTGGTAAGTTGTGTTTGTGAATGTCCAGTTTGTTGGTACTAGGCTCCAACCCACAGTTTGCTGTACAATAATAAATTTGATTAGTCTAGAACTAGATGTTCTTTGGTACGCCGACTCCATCATTGTCACAGTACTGGAACATAACACTCGGTACACATGACAATAAAACAAAGCCAATCCAATCCAAGATTGGAGTGGTGGGCGAGGGAAGCAAGAAACAAGAAAAGTGCATGGCTCACTGAGCTGACTGTCTGGCTGGATAGTTCATACAAGATTTCTATTCTGTTTCTCAAGATCGTTTTCCACTAGAGGGTATGCCAGAGATATCAGCTGGAATTTTACCAACCTTTCGGAGACAGGTTGGGAGATGGGAAGGCTGAAAAAAATGGCCAGGAAGGTGTTGGGTAGGGATACCTGACAAGTTTCCTTTTTAAAATAAATTTAGAGTACTCAATTAATTTTTTCCAATTAAGGGGCAATTTAGCGTGGTCAATCCATCTATCCTGCACATTTTTGGGTTGTGGGGGCGAAACCCACGCAAACACAAAGAGAATACATGTGCAAACTCCACACAGACAGTGACCCAGAGCCAGGATCGAACCTGGGACCTCAGCGCTGTGAGGCAGCTGTGCTAACCACTGCGCCACCGTGCTGCCCTACACGACAAGTTTCTGCTGCCATGCTATTTTGCCAGCAGCAGAAAAGTTGGCTGATTGACTCCTGCTTTCAGCCACAACAGTGGGACTTCTGACATTCTAGTAAAATTCAGGTGATCTATTGCAGAGAGGGATAAAAGAGAACAATTTCCATCCGATTACCTTTTTTAATTTTTTCATTTTTTTAGTTTTCCAATTAAGGGGCAATCCATGGACCCTGCACATCTTTGGGCTGTGTTATGGACTAGGGTTTAGAAAACTCCAAAGTATATCATGTACCTACAACTTTTGATTTTGGTTACGACGAGCACAAGAGCCTGCCTTTCAGGTCTTATTCAACAGAGTTCTCAGGCTCTTTTAATCAAAAAAACAAGCTTTATTCTAAGAATTTAGTTAACAATTGTATAAACACGCACAGTAAGAATTTTTATCAACTACAAACATAAAGACCCCACACAGCTACAGTAACCTACGTATAACCCTTAATGCGAGGTGGGAAGGCAGCAGTATTTGGATTTATCAGGATGACGGAGCGGGGCTTTTTAAACATTCATTTATGGGATGTGGGCGTCGCTGGTTAGCCCAGCATTTATTGCCCATCCCTAGTTGCCCTTCAGGAGGAGGTACGAGGCCTTTAATGAGGCGAAGTCGGCGTTGTACAAGAGTGGTGTGCGCTTGGATGTGGTGTATCCGGTGAGATTGAGAGTCACGCACAACTCAAATGATCACTTTTTCTAGACGGCAGAGGAGGTGGAGGCTTTCGTCAAAGAACAAGGCTTTGGACTGAATTGAATGGGTTTGACTGGGACTTTAATGGATGTAGATGGGGCGGGATTGCTTGAGGATATTTTAATATTTTTGTATATATTGTTTGGTTAACTGGGATTTATTGTTCTGTATTGGAGTGTTAAGTGATGGATAGGCCAAAGAAGTTGGTGGTAAGAATTAAGGCAGTACTGTGGATAATATATGGCCCAAGATGGAAGGTTGAGAACGGAAATTATACCGTTATGGCGGCGGGGGGGGGTCTCTTTTCTTTGTTCATTGGTTGTGGGCCCTTGCGAGGGGCTACCTCGTAAGAAGTTAGAGCTCAGCTAGTGAACGGGAGTGAGGCGGGTGGAGGGGCTCCTGTCTGTTGGACCTGATCAGACAGGTTTCGATGAGCCGAGAAGGAGTGTTTGGTGGGAGAAGGGGGATGGTAAGGAGAGAGCTTTGTTTGATGGGAGGTAGCTGGTAGGCTTTTGGGTTAGGGAAGTGAGGGGGGGGGGGGGTGCAGGAAGGGCAGTTTGTTGATGGTGGCCAGGGTTTTTAGACATAGAACATAGAACAGTACAGCACAGAACAGGCCCTTCGGCCCTCGATGTTGTGCCGAGCAATGATCACCCTACTCAAACCCACGTATCCACTCTATACCCGTAACCCAACAACGCCCCCCTTAACCTTACTTTTTAGGACACTACGGGCAATTTAGCATGGCCAATCCACCTAACCCGCATATCTTTGGACTGTGGGAGGAAACCAGAGCACCCGGAGGAAACCCACACACACACGGGGAGGACGTGCAGACTCCGCACAGACAGCGACCCAGCCGGGAATCGAACCTGGGACCCTGGAGCTGTAAAGCATTTATGCTAACCACCATGCTATCATGCTTCCCCCTATTTTTATTCTTTTGTTTTTATTCTTTGGTTTTTATTCTTTGTCTTCCCTTATGGGTGGGGCTGACTGAGATCTTGGGTGGTCCTCGGTTCTCAGAACTTGGAAGAGTGAGGGGATAATCCCTGGCGGTGGAAATGTCTGACTTGAGAAGATGGTGGGGGGTGGGTGGGGTGGGGGGGGTTGCGGTGCGGGGAGGAGATCCCCAATCAGATAAGTTATGTGAACGCTAGGGGTTTGGTGGGGGCCCAGTAAAACGATCAAGAGTTTTCTCTCATCTGAAGAATTTAAGGGCCGATGTCGTGTTTCTGCAGGAGACCCAGCTGTTGGTGAGGGAGAAGACTTGGCTTTGGAAGGGCTGAGTGAGCCAGGTGTTTCAGTTCGATAGCAGGGCCAGGGGGGGGGGGGGGGGGGGGGGCAATCTGAATTAATAAAATAATCCGTTTTCAGGTGGGAAGGGTCATGGCAGATCAGGGAGGTAGGTACGTCCTAGTCACTAGATGCTGGAAGGTAAAATAGTGGTATTGGTGAATGTGTACCCCCCAAACTGGGACAATGTAACAATCATGAGGAGATTGTTGGCTGCAATGCCAGATTTGGATACGCATCAGTTGATCTTGGGGGGAGACTTGAATTTGTCCTGAATACGAAACTAGATCAGTCTAAGCCAAAGTTGTTGGCTCCTTCAGGGGTAGCAAAGGTGTTTTTGGCATATATGGAGGAGATGGGGGGGGGGGGGGGGGGGGGGGGGGCTGGGTGGGGGGGCTGGTTATGCATCCTGAGAGTAAGGAATTAACTTTTTTCTCCCCAGTACATAAAGTACGGTGGAGGAGGAAGAGGGTGAAGGGTTGGAGAGGCCACTGGGTGCAGAGGAGGTCTTGACAGCAATAGGATGGATGCGAACAGGTAAGGGTCCAGGGCCAGACGGGTTCCCGGTGAAAGTTTACAATAGGTTTGCGGAACAGATGATGCCATTATTAGTGGGGAAGTTCGAGGACTCGGTAACACAGGGTTCCCTGGCCAAGTTGATGCAATTTTCAATTTCACTTCTTTTAAAGGATAAGGACCCAGTGCACTGTGGGTTGTACCGCCCTATTTCTTTACTTAATGTAGACGCCAAGATGTTGGTCAAGGTGTTAGCACTGAGGCTGGAACCATATCATCTTTAAGTTATTGGGAAGTCAGATGGGTTTTGTTAAAGGCCGCCAATTGTCGCCTAACGTGCGCCAATTGCTAAATGTGGTGCTTTCCTTATCTGAGGGGGCGTATCCAGAGGTAATTGTCACATTAGATGCCGAGAAAGCATTTCAGTGGATAGAATGGAGTTTGGGTTGGGCCCAAGTTTGTGTCTTGGATATGACTGTTGTACAAGGCCCCATGAGCTAGTGTCCGCACCAATAACATGAGCCAGAAGTATTTCTAATTAAATTGGGGAATGAGACAAGAGTCATTCTAAGGGTCTCCCCTCTTGTTTGCATTGGTGATAGAGCCGATGGCCATTGCCTTGAGGGCTTTAGATAATTGGAGGGGGGCAGAGAAGGGAGGGATGGAGCATAGGATGTCGCTGAATGCTGATGATCTCTTACTTTATGGGGTGGATCCGATCCCCGCCATGGACGATATAATGGAGCTGCTGAGGCGCTTCGGCTCTTTTTCAGGGTCTTTTTCAGGGTACAGGCTGAACTTGAGAAAAAGTCAATGTTTTCCAGCTAAGCCCCGAGGGAGGGGAATCATTCTCGGGATGCTACCTTTTCATATGGCTGGTTCCAGCTTTAGGTATCTGGGGGTTCAAGAGGCTCGGGATTGGGCCTGTCTTTGTAAACTTACTGTACGAGTTCGGAAGGCAGGTTCAGGACTGATCTGCAGAGGTGGGATAATCTTCCCCTGTCTTTGGTAGGCAGGGTTCAGTCAGTAAAGATGAACATTTTGCCTATATTTTTATATTTCTTCTGGTGTTTGCCGGTCTTTCCCCCCAAATCCTTTTTTGGGGAAGTCAAAAAGTTGTTTACGTCCTTTATATGGGTGGACAAGATGGTGGGGATTCGAAGACGTCCTCCACAGGGATAGACATTCAGAGGGCTTGGCGTTGCCGAACCTGATATTTTATTACTGGGCAGCAAATGGGAGAAGGTTGGGTTAGTGCAGTGATCCTGGAGCTACATGAAAAAAATGAAATGAAAATCGCTTATTGTCACGAGTAGGCTTCAATGAAGTTACTGTGAAAAGCCCCTAGTCACCACATTGCGGCGCCTGTCCGGGGAGGCTGGTACGGGAATTGAACCGTGCTGCTGGCCTGCTTGGTCTGCTTTAAAAGCCAGCGATTTAGCTCAGTGAGCTAAACCAGCCCCTTATGGGTGCAGAAGGAATCAAAGTCATGGAGTGGTCTAGTCTAAGCCTTGCTTCCTTTCTCACAGGCAAAGTATTCAGTAAATCCAGTGGTTGTCTTCACTTTGAAGATATGGAGACAATTTTGACAGCATTTTAAATTGGGGTCAGTATCGAAGCTAGCTCCAATTTGTGTGAATCATTTGTTCCCAGCCTGTGAGACTGGATGCCACTTTCGGGTGGTGGGAGGGGAAGGGGTTGGAGAGAATGGGTGATCTTTTCCAGGATGGGCAGTTTGCCAGTTTAGAGGAACTGTCGGGGAAGTTTGGGCTCTCGCAACCTGACTTATTCAGATATTTACAAGTTCGCAACTTTTCAAAGCAGATTTTCCCGACATTCCTCCGTGGCGTGCCGACCTCTCTAATGGATGGTGTTCTTTCGTTTGCAGGACTGGAGGAAGAGAGCACGTTCGGTATTTATGGTCCGAATATATCGGAGGATTCAATGTCAATGGAGGGGGTTAAGTCCAGGTGGGAGGAGGAATTAGGGCCCATTCTGGATGACGAGGTGTGGAGTGAGGTGCTGCGTGAGGCTTGCTTTAATCCAACTCCAAGTAGTTCATAGGGCTAGGTCCAGAATGACTCATTTCTTTGCTGGGGTGGAAGATAAGTGCGAGCGCTGTTCAGGGGGTCCGGCCAACCATGTGCACATGGCCTTGTCCCAAGCTTTTAGGTTTTTGGGTCTCCTTTTTTAGCACCATGTGGATGGATCTGAAAATGGAACTGGAGCCCTGCCGGTTGCTGGCTATATTTGACGTTCCAGACTTGCTGAAGCCACCTTGCTGATTGCCCGGAGGTGAGTACTGCTGGAGTGGAGGTCTGCTTCTCCGCCCAGTGCCTCAGTGAGGCTGGGAGTTCCTATACCTCGAGAAAGTTGAGTACTAATCCCGTGAGGGGCACAATTGAGGGGTTTTACCAGAGATGCCAGCTGTTGTGTATTTCAAGGAGCTGGTTAGTTGCTAAGGGGGGGAGGGCTTACGTTTTATGTGGTTGTGTCTTAATTTTCCTCCAAAATGTTCTGGTGTGCTACTTAGTTCAATGGCAATTAGGGATGGGCAACAAATGCTGGCCTTGCCAATGACACCCATATCCGAACTATGAATTTAAAAAGTCTCACAGCAGACGAGAGGGAAATGGGCTGGGGCCAAAATAGAGTGAAGGTATAATACCCGAGTCATTTGGCTATGAACTAAGAACTATTGTATCTATGTTGACTTATGCCGATGCACATTTATGTGAAGGTGCTATAAATGGTGAGAAGGAGCCACACAGATATGGGACCTCCATTAACTCATGGTACCTCTTCATATCCGGTTCAATAGCAGAAGAAGAACAGGAAGTGCTGGATGAGGCTCCACAGGCCTCAGAGGTCAGCTTCACTATGAGGGTACAACATCATTGGAGTCTCGCAGATCCTCCACCAGCTCAGGTACACTAACCTTGTGGGGTCCATGATCACAATTAAAATGTTTTGCACCAAGTGAGGAGCATGTCAATTGTGAGCATCTGACGAGGACGGTGGAAGCTGTGGTAATCCCACTTGAAGGGCCAAGGGCAACAGCATCCATACTCAGCGTGTCATGATCCAGAGAGTCAGGAGTCTTGTACAAAGTAAGTTCTAGTGGGGTAACAATGGGAGATTTGTGTTTATTTAGCAAAAACCAAGGTGCAGTGTGCAACCATGGGCAGAAGATGGAGGAATCAATTC
This sequence comes from Scyliorhinus canicula, assembly GCF_902713615.1. Classification (NCBI taxonomy): domain Eukaryota; kingdom Metazoa; phylum Chordata; class Chondrichthyes; order Carcharhiniformes; family Scyliorhinidae; genus Scyliorhinus; species Scyliorhinus canicula. Next base: position 84,275,175 of record NC_052155.1, on the reverse strand, counting down.
ATGCCCTGAATGGTGCCAGCTCTCGGTCGATTGAGCGCATGAGAAATGGATGTGAACATCCTCATGGCGACTCGTGCATGCCAGGCCAATGTAGGAGCAGCAAAGTGGCCCAATGACGTGTCTACAATGCTCAGGAGCATTGTAGATTCTCTCCTGTTACAATATGCCACAATTGTCCACAGCTATAATTTGAAAGGAGCCAGTAGCATTCATGAATAGGAAGCGGGGATATTTGCTGATTTGCACAATGTTCAGTGCAATTGCAGAAGAAGAACAGGAAGTGCCGGATGAGGCTCCACAGGCCTCAGAGGTCAGCTTCACTATGAGGGTACAACATCACTGGAGTTCGCAGCTGCTCAGACACTGAAATTGTCCATGTCCAATGGCAGCATCTGGTGAAGGGTACACGTTCTTCTGCCTCCTGCCTCTCAGCTGACCTTACTGCTGTGCTCTGGTACCTGAGGCAGAATCCACTGCTCACTCTGCTACTCCTCTTCCATGCTTCAGCTGACCACTGAATAAATGGACCCCTTGTCTGCTTGTGCCCTTCAAGGCAGTGCTCTATTCAGCCCAGCTGACCTGGCCCCCACTACAACTCTCAATATTATCACCCCACAACTCTTAAAAAAGTGGCCACATCAAACTAACTGCAAGGCCTCAGCCTTTGCAATTGATCATCCCTGCTGCTTCTCCTCTTTATTTTTCAGCCTGGGTGTAATGAACTCCAATTGGCTTTATTGGTTGGCCAATTGGAGTATGAGCTCCCTCAATGATAGCTCATTGAGGGGCCCATATAATCACCTGTGTAGGCTTTGTGAGCAGTCTTAAGTTGACTGGACTGCTAGCAGCACCGTTTGTAGCTGCTCCTGTAATATCGTTATTGTAAATAAATATTGGTGTGGTGACGGAACTCCTGCCTCCCGTGGATTACTACAGTGGCGACGAGGTAAACTACGAATTTTGTGGAGACCAGCTGCCGCACTCAGAGGGTAAGCCTTGCCATTTTAAAAATGCCGTTTTTTGGGAGGTTAGAGGCATTTGACCCGGCTATTGAGGACTGGTCCCAGTATGTGGAGAGAATGTGTTACTTCTTCCGGGCAAATGATATACTGACGGACGAAAGGAGACGGCTTATCCTGCTGTCGGCGTGCGGACCCTCCGCTTTCGCCATTATACGTAGTCTGACTTATCCCAATGCGCCGGACATGAAAACTTTCCAAGAAGTAACGGAACTGGTGAAAGAGCACTACGACCCAAAACCACCCCTCATTTTGCGTAGGTACAGATTCTACACAGCGAAGCGGGAAGACAGGGAGTCAGTCACGAATTTCTTGACCCGCCTGAGAAGGCTGGCAGAAAAATGTGAGTTCGGCCCGACGCTAAATGAAATGCTTTGGGACCGGTTAGTGTGTGGTATAAACGACCTCACAATACAGAAACGCCTGTTGGCGGAAATGGAGCTAGACTGGAGGCAGGTGTTACAGCTCGCACTGTCCCTAGAAAAGGCAGCAAGTGGGGCGCAGGAACTACAGGGCACGCCAATGGAGGTAGATACCTGTGAGAGGGACTACCACAACGGGTCCTGCTACCAGATAGCCGCTCTCAGGAAAAACCTGAGGAATAGAGGGAAAAAGGAAAACCCCAGAACTGCCCCCAAGTCTGCCAGGACTAACTGGAGACAGAGGGAAGTACCGGCTGAGGCTCCCCCAACAGAGAAGGACCGTTTCTGGCACCAGACAGAGTGGGGTAACAACGACACAAACCCTAGAAGGAGGTGGCAAAAGAGGAATAGCAGGTGGGGACTCCGGGAAGTACACAACCTAGACGCCCCATCCTCCTCCGAAGGGGAACAATTATATAATATTACAACGAAGAAAGCAGAACCCATTAGGATTACCCCACGGGTGAACGGGCGGCTGACAATAATGGAAATAGACACGGGTGCGGCTGTATCAGTAATGGGAGTGGCAGCATTTAGAAAAATCAAAGATGGACTCCAGCCACTAACCCTAACAAAAACATCGACAAAACTTAAAACCTACACGGGGGAACACCTGGAAGTTCTAGGCATGACTCATGTACCTGTGGAATATGAGAAACAATTGCTCAGATTACCATTGACGATAGTAGAGGGCTCCGGATCGAGCTTAATTGGACGGAACTGGCTGAAAGACCTGAAATTAGATTGGATGAAAATTTTCCAGAGTGGAAGCGGGCAGTTGAGTGGAGTACTCCAAAAATACCCGGAGGTCTTCCAGGAAAGTTTGGGGGAAATCATAGGCGCCAAAGCAACTTTGCACGTGGACCAAGAAACCCTTCCGAAATTTTGTACGGCCAGGCCGGTACCTTTTGCATTAAGGAAGAAAGTAGATGACGAAATAGAAAGGTTACGGCGCGATGGCATTATCAGACCAGTACAGTTCTCGGAATGGGCAGCGCCGGTGGTACCAATTTTGAAGCCAGACGGCTCGATACGTCTCAGTGGAGATTTCAAACAGACAGTAAACAAATACGCACTGCTGGACAAATACCCAATCCCGAAAATAGACGACCTATATGCCAAATTGGCAGGTGGGCTTTTGTTCACGAAACTAGACATGAGCCACGCCTACCTGCAGTTAGAACTGGACAAGGGCTCCCAGAAGTTCGCTACGATCAACACCCTGAAGGGCCTTTTTCGTTATACTAGGCTACCTTTTGGAGTGTCATCGGCCTGCGCTATATTCCAGCGTACGATGGAAAATATTCTGCAGGGATTACCGCAGGTGGCGATTTATTTGGACGATGTCTCAATCACGGGTAGGACAAACAGGGAACACTTAAGGAACCTGGAGGAAGTGCTCAGGCGTTTCGCAAAGGCAGGCGTATGGCTAAAAAGGGAAAAATGTGTTTTTCTGGCCCCACAAGTGACGTACCTGGGATATAAAGTAGATGAGTCAGGCTTACATCCATTAGAAGACAGTGTAAGGGCAATAAAAGAAGCCCCAGCTCCCACCACGGTCCAGGAGTTACGATCATTTCTAGGGTTGGTAACCTATTATGGAAAATTTATTGAAAATAGGGCGTCCATCCTAGACCCCCTCCACCAGCTACTAAAAAAGGGGCAAGAATGGAAATGGTCCACCTGCCAAAACCGAACATTTAGGGACATTAAGGAACAGCTGTCATCTGAAAATGTCCTAGAGCATTATGACCCAAGGAAGGAGTTGGTGGTCACTTGTGATGCATCCCCCTACGGGGTAGGAGCCGTCTTAGCCCATAGAGGAAGGAATGGGGAAGAACGGCCAATAGCCTATGCTTCGAGGACCTTGACGATGGCTGAGAGGAAGTACGCCCAAATCGAGACGGAAGGACTGGCGGTGATATTCGCAGTAAAATAATTTCACCAGTATCTGTACGGGCGGAAATTCACCATAGTGACGGACCATAAGCCGTTATTAGGGTTATTAAAAGAAGACAAGTCAATACCCCCGATTGCATCAGCTAGAATCCAACACTGGGCGTTGCTACTGGCGGCATATAGATACGTTCCGGAGCACAGACCGGGAACGCGAGTAGCACATGCAGATGCTTTGAGTAGACTTCCCCTCCCGGACACTCCGCCGCAAATACCAAAAGTAGAGGAGACAGTAATGACTCTAAATTTTTTGGACACTCTACCAGTAGACACACAACATATTCGGTTGTGGACGCAAAAAGACCCAGTTTTAGCCAAGATGAAGCATTTACTGCTAACGGGAACTGGAAAGACCAGTGGAGCCCCAGATGCACCCATACTGGAGCAGAACGGACCAAATAACCGTAGAAGACGGTATCCTATTATGGGGAGCCCGGGTAATCGTCCCAGCTCAGGGCCGTCAGGCAATCTTAACTGAGTTACATCACGGACACCCAGGGGTGTCTAAAATGAACATGCTAGCTCGAAGCTACGTTTGGTAGCCAGGTTTGGACACAGACATAGCAGCCTTGGTACGTCGGTGCCAGGAGTGCCAACAGGGGCAAAGAGTGCCACCAGCGGCGCCATTGCACCCGTGGGAATGGCCAGGCAGACCGTGGACCCGCCTGCATATTGACCACGCCGGCCCTTTCATGGGCTCAATGTTTTTGGTGATAGTGGACGCCCACTCCAAATGGTTGGACGTCCACCGGGTAAACACGGCAAGCACAGCATCGACAATTGAAAAGCTCAGGGCCTCGTTTGCAACACATGGACTTCCGGAGGTATTGGTGTCGGACAACGGAACGGCATTCACAAGTGGGGAATTTGGAAAATTCCTGAAGGAAAATGGAGTCCGTCACATCAAAACGGCCCCTTACCATCCAACGGCCTGGCAGAGAGAGCAGTCCAGACACTTAAAGCGGGACTCAAGAAGCAGCCGGCAGCGTCAATAGACACAAAGCTCTCCCGCTGGCTGTTTGATTACAGGACCACACCGCATTCCACAACGGGCATACCGCCAGCTGAACTCTTAATGGGAAGGCGGCTGCGAACGAGGCTGAGTCTCCTTTTCCCAAATTTAACGGGGAAAGTGGAGAAACAACAGGAGGCCCAACGCAGGGGGCATGATAATAGTCGGCAGCAGAGACATTTCCAGGTGGGGGCACCGGTTTGGGTCAAGAATTATGGGAATGGACCAACGTGGGTCAAAGGCACGGTAGAGTCCCAAACAGGGCCCATATCCTATGAGGTTTCAATAGGAGGTAAGGTGCTGAAGAAACACCTAGACCAAATAAGGGCAGCGGAACCACACCTGGAGGCAGGCGAAGCAGGACCGCCTCAAGCTGGGATAGCCCAGACGGAAAGGATACCCACACCCCAGCCCCGAGCAATTCCTCCAGACCCCGTCATCCAGTCATCAGAGTCGGAGATGGACACACTTGACGAGGCCGCCGCGACACCTCTCCCCGAGGAGGAGGAAGAACAACTTCCAAGGAGGTCATCAAGGAAAAGACGGGCACCTATAAGGTACACCCCGCCCACTTTGGAGAACGACCCGGCGGACGACACAGAGGTGACAGACCCAGACATGAGGAGCAGGAAGAAGCTCAGAGGAATGCCAGATGGCAGGAATTCCTCGGACCTTGGGGGGGGGGGGAGGGGTGTAATGAACTCCAATTGGCTTTATTGGTTGGCTAATTGGAGTATGAGCTCCCTCAATGATAGCTCATTGAGGGAGCTCATATAATCACCTGTGTAGGCTTTGTGAGTCAGTCTTAAGTTCCCCGCACACTCACCTTCCAGATCCCGCCATGTGGGAGGTGAGTAATCCATGCCGACCAAATTCGTCGGTCACTTGTCCCATCGGGGCCCGAAGATCACCGGGGGGGTGTGTGGTTGCTGTCAATGGCCCCCGACCGGCGTGGCGGCGATCCCGCCGGCGCCAGGTTGGAGAATCCCGGCCAAGATGTTTGCCTTGGTTGGGGAGTCTAGATCCAAGGGGCACAATTTCAAAACAATGGGGATGCCACTTAGGACAGAGGTGAGGAGAAACCTCTTTACACAGAGGATTGTCAATGTTTGGAATTCTCTGCCCCAAAGGGCTTTGGAAGCTCAGTCATTGTGTATGTTTAAAGCTGAGATTGATAGATTTCTGATTAACAATAATGTAAAGGGTTGTGGGGATAGTTGGTGTAAAAGGCATTGAAGATCAGCTATGATCGTATTAAATGGTGGAGGTGTGCGACAGGCTGAATGCCTTACTATCCGATGTTCCTATATCAGGAGAGTGATGGAATACTTACCACTTGCTTGGATGAGTGGAGCTCCAACAACACTCAATTAGCTAGACATCATCCAGCATGAAGCACCCCATCTCCCACTATTTCACTCCCTCCACCACTGACACACAGTGGAAGCAGTGTGTACTGTCTACAAAATTCACTGCAGCAAATTCACTGCAGTCAAGCCTCCTTCAACAGCTCCTTCCAAATTTTTACTGCCTTGATGGACAAGGGCAGGAGGTGCGTATAAACATCATGACCTGCAAGTTCTTCTAAACGCCACACAGCACCCTGACTTGGAATTTTATCTTTGTTGCTTCACCATCGCTGCATCAGAATGCTCGAACTTTCTACCTTGATGCACTATAGATGTACCTTCTCAACAAGGACTGCAATAGTTTAAGAAGATGGTTCACCATCAATTAGAGATGGGCAATAAATGTTGGTCTAACCAACGACGCCCACATCTCATAAATGAATAAAGAAAAGTTGTTGCGCAGATTAAAATTCAGAAGATGAACTGCCCTCTGTAAAATGTTTGAAAACTGCAACTTATCATTGAAATGTGTTCAGCAGCATGAACTTTCTGTACTGTCATCGTAGATATGGGCTAAACTTTCCTCAAAAACTTGTTCACTGCAGTCTGAGCATGCCTTTAATGGCATGCTAAGTCTGAATTACTGCCAAACAATCTCTCTGGCACTGCAAATTAAATTGTACAAATGTTCAACTTTTAATTAGTGTCGGAGATTTAAAAAAATTGAATTATTAAAACATTTTCTACCCGCCACTTTTATTTCTCTCTTTTAATTTAATCTTTCTTTCCTTCTCTCCATTTCACTTTGTGTTCCTGATCTGAGATTGAATTTAGTATTCTAACTATACTTCTTGGTTCAGACTGTGCACTGATCATTAATGATTTTAAAATCAGATTAGTTAAGGAAATACCTTGTTACTTGCCCTGTTCATGCAAGTGCCATTTTTCCTGTAGAGGGTGTTGCGTTCTTTAGATGTTTGGTTGCAACTCGCCAAGCACCAGCCCTCACAAAATCATGGGCAAATGTAAGTTGAATGAATATCACTTCCAACAAAATCTATCCCAATGCTTTTTAGTTTGGTAAAGGGGTGGTTTAAATTTATATTTTATTTCTTGTAGCTGACAGGTCTGAATAATAGTGAATAAACTTGCTGTGGCCTGAAGACCTCTATGAAACATACCTGAGCTGGATCTTTTCAGTCTTTTCAGATGTTGATCTGGTGTTTTAATGGGACTTGCTGAGGATCTTGGACCTTCTTTTAATTCTTTATCACAACCATTCAGCTCATCAATATTGCTTGGTTCAGATCCTGAAAAAATATAGAAAATTGACTTTGTGCTATATATTGTACTATTTTGGGTTAAACCAATTAAACTAAATTAAACAAACTGAAAGACAAATTAAAGGAGCAGTCCCTTGAAGGAGTGCTGCATCAAACATAAGGCAAGGGAAACATAAAGCATTAAATCAAAATGTGATTAAGTGGGTCAATAAAATACCCCATTCCCCGAGGTGTCCAGCGAATATAGCCGCAGTAAGGGGCAGACAATCGGGCTGGATGACCCCCTCGATCGCTCGCATCATGGACCTGTTTATGGCATGTTTGGCGAGGCTGAGGAACAGGTTCATAAGGAAGTCCCCCTTCCTCCTCAACCCCCACTCTGCCCCAGGTGGCCACAGATCAGGAAAATGGGAATGAAGTGCAAACAAAACTGAAGTCACAAATTTTGAGGAAACTTTAAAGATACAACTTCTTTATGCATTGTCCACTGATTCCACAAGGCTGAAAAAGTGCAGGCATCTTGGAAGTATATATTATCACGATACATAAGTATAGAAAGTAATTAGACAACTAGACAGATATGTGGAAGGGTATATATGTGAACATTAGGCTGGGAACTTAGTATAAGAGTGACATAAGACTGAGGATACTTCAAGCATAATCCAAACTTTGCTAAGACCCAGGGAGTACTATAATTACACAAAGATACATAACCATGATAATGCATGTAAAGTAGAAATTCGTTTAGAGTTACAGAGTTAATTGCAGGTATGGGACCAATTTGCATTCAGAAGAGACATGATCACTCTGATATGGGTGCAGCAGGATCTTGATTAGCTTTACAAAAGAAGTGCTTATTTCAACCGGAGACTAGTCTAGTCTTCTAATGAGGCATTGATACAGTAATTGTCCAGTACTGTTTGTGGCCATGTGACAAACTAAATACCTGAGCAACAAGTACAGTTGTAAAGTGTATAAATATGTACAGCAAACTTCATTCATTGAACAGTCTTCCTTGAGCTGCATCCCTCTGCATGCATAGTCTCAGAATAAAGTCTTTGTTTTGCTTGGATCTTTAATGTCCCCACGTCGTGTCGCTTGAAACACCACAACAATAACGTTTCTCACACCTGCCTTTAACATTCCAGCTCTTTGCTCCAACAGTTAATTGCAAGATAATTTGAGAATTTCTTGAAATAGATGAAGATGGACTAGTTTACGCCTACAGACACAGACTGTGGTGTCAGCTTTTAAATTCATCAGAAGTGATTGCCTATTGTTGGCACATTGTCTGTAGGTTCCGGCAATAGCAGTTCTTCATTTATAAGTCACAACATTTCCTTTATTTAGTAAATGCTTCCATTTACAGTGTTTTATTAGGTATTTTCATGAGCACTTATAAAATGCTGTCTTACTTCAAAATGAGGAACAGGGGCAGTTCTATATTTGATTTAAGAATAATTTGTCTCAGGACAAGTATTTCATCTATAACTGGTTAGTTCCAACAGGATGTTTTATTCAGCAGTTTTATTTTCTAAGTGGCTCACGTAAGTGCAGGCATTTTCAGATTAAAAACTAAGGTCCACACAGGAATGATTTTGTGCCTGCATTTTGCTTTCAGAGTGCTACATGAATAAAGAGGCATTATATTATGGCATCATAAAGGGGCGTATTATCATACTTTACTCCCCAGTGCTCCCCAGCTTTCTGCACTGTGGTTTTCTATTTCAGTGCAAGATGTCGACTTCCCTAGCAATAAGCATCTAAGAATCCAAGAACATCCTTAAAAACATCAATGTTACGAATCATAGGCGGGAGTCACCGTCGGCCGATGCCAAAATCGCGAAAAGCGATTGTGCGGAGAATAGCCTCCGACGCAAAGATCGCAGTAGGCGCCGGTTTAACGCCAAATCAGGATCCTCCGGCACCCCAAAACGGCGGAATTGCGCCATTCGCCGCGCAGTGTTTAAGTATCGTTGGCATATCATTAGCGGGCCTGACCCTCTATTCTCTGGGGCCTCCACGTTTCACTGCTGCCGATGGGCCGAGTTCCCGACGGCGCGGTTCACTTCTGGTCTCAGTGGTCAGGAACACAGTGTGGCAGCTGCGGACTGTGTCCAGCACCGCCATAGTCGGCTGGGAGTCGTGCTGCTGGCCTGGGGGGGGGGGGGGCTTCCGCTATGGTGGGGGTGGTCAGGGGGGCGGTATTTGGCAATTCGGGCCCGCGCACAGCTAGCGCAATGCATTACGGCGCATCTGCTGCAGGTCGTCGCCATGCGCATGTGCAGCCATGGACCCGGCTATGCTCCAGGTATTTATATAGTAAAACAGGGGTTTTACTCGGTGCGGCTGCTAGCCCCTTATTGGTCACAGGATCGGTGAGGATTTGCCGCCGATTCTTCCATAACGCCACAGTTCCCACGCCAACATCAGCACTTAGCCTCAAAAAATAGTGAACCCAGCCCCATGTGTTTTTAGATAGAAAAAATTCTCATTAGGTGTGCTTATGTTGTAAAACATTTAATTTATCCATGCAATGCTCATTTGTGGGTAGCATGGTATCACAGTGCCAGTTTCCCAGGTTCGATTCCCCGCTGGATCACTGTCTGTGCAGAGTCTGCACGTTCTCCCCGTGTTTGTTTGCACTGAGTGCTGAGCTTGTGGCATTTGAGTGCTACAGTGAGAGTTTGGTGACTGAGGGAGTATAAGGGTTATTTAAAGTCTAGTATTTCTTTTATTTAGTTAATTAACTTAAAAGTTGCTGTTTGGTCTATAAGAAGGTGAATTTTGAATCAGCTTTAAACAAGGTTCTACTTGGACTTACTTGCAGCTGGAGCTTGTTAATTAGTTAATTGCATTAGGCCAGTTTTTAGAAGCTAGAGTCACAGTATAAATAGGGGCTAGATACAGTGCAGACTTTGTTTGCACTGAGTGCTGAGCTTGTGGCATTTGAGTGCTACAGTGAGAGTTTGGTGACTGAGGGAGTTAGGTGAGGAGGGAGTAAGGTACTCCTTTCATTTAATTTCCTATATTTATCAAAGAGCGTGAAGGGAACCAGGAGTTTAGAGTACAGCTGACTGGGAGCAGAGTCGGAGGGCGGAGGTCCAGTTGGTCCACAGGGCAGCTAATTCTGTAAAGTAAGAGGGGATGGAGGCTAGGGCAGTTGCATGCTCCTCCTGTAGGATGTGGGTGGTGAGGGATACCACTGGTGTCCCCGCTGACTATACCTGCGGGAAGTGCACCCAACTCCAGCTCCTCAGAGACCGTGTTAAGGTACTGGAGCTGGAGCTGGATGAACTTCGGATCATCCGGGAGGCAGAGGGGGTCATAGAGAAGAGTTACAGGGAGGTAGCCACACCAAAGGTACTGGACAAGAGTAGCTGGGTTACAGTCAGGGGAAAGAAAATTAACAGGCAGACAGTGCAGGGATCCCTCGTGGCCATTCCCCTTCAAAACAAGTATACCGTTTTGGATGCTGTTGGGGGGGATGACCTACCGGGGGAAGGCCCCAGCGGCCAGGTCTCTGGCACTGAGTCTGGCTCTGGGGCTCAGAAGGGAAGGGGGGAGCATAGAAAAGCAATAGTAATAGGAGATTCAATGGTTAGGGGAATAGATAGGAGATTCTGTGGTCGCGAGCGAGACTCCCGAAAGGTATGTTGCCTCCCGGGTGCCAGGGCCAGGGATATCTCTGATCGTGTCTTCAGGATCCTGAAGGGGGAGGGTGAGCAGCCAGAAGTCGTGGTGCACATTGGTACCAACGATGTAGGTAGGAAAAAGGGTGTGGAGGTAATAAACAAGTTTAGGGAGTTAGGCTGGAAGTTAAGGGCCAGGACAGACAGAGTTGTCATCTCTGGTTTGTTGCCGGTGCCACGTGATAGCGAGGCTAGGAATAGGGAGAGAGTGCAGTTGAACACGTGGCTGCAGGAATGGTGTAGGAGGGAGGGCTTCAGGTATTTGGATAATTGGAGCGCATTCTGGGGAAGGTGGGACCTGTACAAGCAGGACGGGTTGCATCTGAACCAGAGGGGCACCAATATCCTGGGGGGGAGGTTTTCTAGTACTCTTCGGGAGGGTTTAAACTAATTTGGCAGGGGAATGGGAACCGGATCTGTAGTCCAGCAACTAAGGTAGACGATAGTCAGGACGCCAAAGCACGTAGTGATGCAGTGGGGAAGGTAACAATGACAAAGGAGAGTACTTGCAGGCAAGGAGATGGGTTGAAGTGTGTATACTTTAATGCAAGAAGCATCAGGAATAAGGTGGGTGAACTTAATGCATGGATCGGTACTTGGGACTACGATGTGGTGGCCATCACGGAAACTTGGATAGAAGAGGGGCAGAAATGGTTGTTGGAGGTCCCTGGTTATAGATGTTTCAACAAGATTAGGGAGGATGGTAAAAGAGGTGGGGGGGTGGCATTGTTAATTAGAGATAGTATAACAGCTGCAGAAAGGCAGTTCGAGGGGGATCTGCCTACTGAGGTAATATGGGTTGAAGTTAGAAATAGGAAAGGAGCAGTCACCTTGTTGGGTGTGTTCTATAGGCCCCCCAATAGCAGCAGAGATGTGGAGGAACAGATTGGGAAACAGATTCTGGAAAGGTGCAGAAGTCACAGGGTAGTAGTCATGGGCGACTTCAACTTCCCAAACATTGAGTGGAAACTCTTTAGATCAAATAGTTTGGATGGGGTAGTGTTTGTGCAGTGTGTCCAGGAAGCTTTTCTAACACAGTATGTAGATTGTCCGACCAGAGGGGAGGCCATATTGGATTTAGTACTTGGTAATGAACCAGGGCAGGTGATAGATTTGTTAGTGGGGGAGCATTTTGGAGGTAGTGACCACAATTCTGTGACTTTCACTTTAGTAATGGAGAGGGATAGGTGCGAGCAACAGGGCAAGGTTTATAATTGGGGGAAGGGTAAATACAATGCTGTCAGACAAGAATTGAAGTGCAGAAGTTGGGAACATAGGCTGTCAGGGAAGGACACAAGTGAAATGTGGAACTTGTTCAAGGATCAGGTACTGCGTGTCTTTGATATGTATGTCCCTGTCAGGCAGGGAAGAGATGGTCGAGTGAGGGAACCATGGTTGACAAGAGAGGTTGAATGTCTTGTTAAGAGGAAGAAGGAGACTTATGTAAGGCTGAAGAAACAAGGTTCAGACAGGGCGCTGGAGGGATACAAGATAGCCAGGAGGGAACTGAAGAAAGGGATTAGGAGAGCTAAGAGAGGGCATGAAAAATCCTTGGCGGGTAGGATCAAGGAAAACCCCAAGGCCTTTTACACATACGTGAGAAATATGAGAATGACTAGAGTGAGAGTAGGTCCGATTAAGGACAGTAGCGGGAGATTGTGTATTGAGTCTGAAGAGATAGGAGAGGTCTTGAACAAGTATTTTTCTTCAGTATTTACAAATGAGAGGGGCCATATTGTTGGAGAGGACAGCGTGAAGCAGACTGATAAGCTTGAGGAGATACTTGTCAGGAAGGAAGATGTGTTGCGCGTTTTGAAAAACTTGAGGATAGACAAGTCCCCCGGGCCTGACGGGATATATCCAAGGATTCTATGGGAAGCAAGAAATGAAATTGCAGAGCCGTTGGCAATGATCTTTTCATCCTCGCTGTCAACAGGGGTGGTACCAGAGGATTGGAGAGTGGCGAATGTCGTGCCCCTGTTCAAAAAGGGAATAGGGATAACCCTGGGAATTACAGGCCAGTTAGTCTTACTTCGGTGGTAGGCAAAGTAATGGAAAGGGTACTGAGGGATAGGATTTCTGAGCATCTGGAAAGGCATTGCTTGATTAGGGATAGTCAGCACGGATTTGTGAGGGGTAGGTCTTGCCTTACAAGTCTTATTGAATTCTTTGAGGAGGTGACCAAGCATGTGGATGAAGGTAAAGCAGTGGATGTAGTGTACATGGATTTTAGTAAGGCATTTGATAAGGTTCCCCATGGTAGGCTTATGCAGAAAGTAAGGAGGCATGGGATAGTGGGAAATTTGGCCAGTTGGATAACAAACTGGCTAACCGATAGAAGACAGAGAGTTGTGGTGGATGGCAAATATTCAGCCTGGAGCCCAGTTATCAGTGGCGTACCGCAGGGATCAGTTCTGGGTCCTCTGCTGTTTGTGATTTTCATTAACGACTTGGATGAGGGAGTTGAAGGGTGGGTCAGTAAATTTGCAGATGATACGAAGATTGGTGGAGTTGTGGATAGTGAGGAGGGCTGTTGTCGGCTTCAAAGAGACATAGATAGAATGCAGAGCTGGGCTGAGAAGTGGCAGATGGAGTTTAACCCTGACAAGTGTGAGGTTGTCCATTTTGGAAGGACAAATCTGAATGCGGAATACAGGGTTAATGGTAGGGCTCTTGGCAATGTGGAGGAGCAGAGAGATCTTGGGGTCTATGTTCATTGTTCTTTGAAAGTTGCCACTCAAGTGGATAGAGCTGTGAAGAAGGCCTATGGTGTGCTAGCGTTCATTAGCAGAGGGATTGAATTTAAGAGCCGTGAGGTGATGATGCAGCTGTACAAAACCTTGGTCAGGCCACATTTGGAGTACTGTGTGCAGTTCTGGTCACCTCATTTTAGGAAGGATGTGGAAGCTTTGGAAAAGGTGCAAAGGAGATTTACCAGGATGTTGCCTGGAATGGAGAGTAGGTCTTATGAGGAAAGGTTGAGGGTGCTAGGCCTTTTCTCATTAGAACGGAGAAGGATGAGGGGCGACTTGATAGAGGTTTATAAGATGATCAGGGGAATAGATAGAGTAGATAGTCAGAGACTTTTTCCCCGGGTGGAACACACCATTACAAGGGGACATAAATTTAAGATAAATGGTGGAAGATATAGAGGGGATGTCAGAGGTAGGTTCTTTACCCAGAGAGTAGTGGGGGCATGGAATGCACTGCCTGTGGTAGTAGTTGAGTCGGAAAATTTATGGACCTTCAAACGGCTATTGGATAGGTACTTGGATTAGGGTAGAATAAGGGAGTGTAGGTTAACTTCTTAAGGGCAGCACGGTAGCATTGTGGATAGCACAATTGCTTCACAGCTCCAGGGTCCCAAGTTCGATTTCGACTTGGGTCACTGTCTGTGTGGAGTCTGCACATCCTCCCCGTGACTGCGTGGGTTTCCTCCGGGTACTCCGGTTTCCTCCCACAGTCCAAAGATGTGCAGGTTGGGTGGATTGGCCATGACAAATTGTCCAAAATTCTATGATTAACCTAGGACAAAAGTTCGGCGCAACATCGTGGGCCGAAGGGCCTGTTCTGTGCTGTATTTCTCTATCTATCTGTGTGGGTTTCCTCCAGGTGCTCCGATTTCCTCCCACAGTCCAAAGATGTGCAGGTTAGGTGGATTGGCCATGATAAATTGTCCTTCGTGTCCAAAAAGGTTAGGAGGGGTTACTGAGTTAGGGTGGAAGTGAGGGCTTAAGTTGGTCGGTGCAGACTCGATGGACCAAACTGCATGTTCTATGTTTCTATGTTTGTGAGCCTGCCTGATATGATTGAGTGATACAGGTCAATCCATCCGTCCAAAACAAACCTGAAATTTGGAGTTAGGTCCTAAAGTTGAGAGCTGAGCATAATCAAAGACAAATGGATCAATTGAAAAATATGGAACACTCGATGGTCAGTAATCCCTGCATGCATGCTATTTTCATATTGTTTGCTGAACACTAGATGGCTCCTTGCTGGGAGTAAGCCCATTATGGTAATTTGTTGAATATTTTCTCTCACCTTACTTTGCCTTTCTTTGATGAAATATTGTGGAAGGTCGAGAAATAAAAGCAGATAGTTATTACTATGCCAAGTTGAGTGTTTATTAAAACAGAACTGTAAATTAATTCTCGTTCCCAATTCTCCAGAAAATTAAGATCTGACAAATAAGGAATTGCTGGGTGCTGTGTTACAATAGGTTGTACTCGATAACAAAGGTCTGCCTTGTCTTTCCAGTGACCTTAATTGATTTGTTTTTGTTTGAGCAATACTGTAGAGACAAACAGGGTTCTGGAAATGTCAGATGGATGCACTGAAGGTATCTTTTATTTTGCTGCAATAATCAGTGGCATTGTAGACAGTGCTAATGCCAAACATTTTCTTTGCTTATCTCAAGTGTCAGACTGTAGATTCAGATTACTCATACTACTGTGAGTACAATACTTTGTAAAATTATTCAGCTTATCTGGTACCAAAACCTTTAACTTAGTAGTTTGTCAACACATTAATGAACAAAGTAATGGGCCATATTTACAAGTAAATTGGTGCTTGCACCATCATTTCTTCAATGTTTCATCAATCGTTAAATGATATCTGAAATAATCACAACCAAACTACATTTTTAGAATGGTAAGAAAATAGCAAAACATGGTTCTATACTTTTGTTTCATAAAAACTAATTGAGAAACATATGGGGCGCGATGGAACGGTCACGCTGCGCCCGAAAAGCAGCTTGCTGCAGCGTGGCTGATAGAAGCCGGGAGACCTGCTCCTGGAATCTACCCGGCTCACAATACCTCGCGAGATCTAATGCAATCTCGCGAGACGTTGCAATGTAACTCCCACCCATACTTTTAGGCAAATCTGCATATTAAATTGAGACAACTAATCTCACTTTAATGTGCAGTTTCCCGAGGTACCCGAGACGTTGGAATCTACCACCTTCACCTCAGAGACCTTGGGTGAGCGCCGTTCAGTACTTGTCTCCTTTTGACGAGTCCATCAGGAAGGATCCGGGTATGAGAGGGGTGACGATCCCAGGCAGCGGAGGCACGCAAGTCAAAGCCTCCCTGTACATGGACGACGTCGCCGTCTTCTGCTCGGATCCCGCGTCTGTACGCAGGCTCTTGGACACCTGCGGCCAGTTTGAACTGGCCTCAGGAGCCAAGGTGAACCGCGGCAAGAGCGAGGCCATGTTCTTTGGGAACTGGGCCGACCGATCCTTTGTCCCCTTCACGGTCAGGTCAGATTACCTGAAAGTGCTGGGGATATGGTTCGGAGCGGCTGGGGCGTGCACCAAAAACTGGGAGGAGCGCATCGCTAAAGCAAAACAGAAACTGGGCTGGCGGGAGCAAGGCTCCCTCTCCATTGCGGACAAAACACTGGTCATCAGGTGTGAAGTACTCTCGGTGTTACTGTACGTGGCGCAGGTCTGGCCCATCACTTGGACCTACGCCGCAGCAGTCACCCGGGCCATCTTCAAATTCATTTGGAGATCCAAGATGGACCGGGTCCGAAGAGACATAATGTACAAGCCTCTAGATAAAGGAGGGAGGAACGTACCCAACGCCGCCCTCATCCTGATGGCCACCTTTGTGTGCAACTGCATCAAGCTGTGCGTAGACCCCGGGTATGAAAACACCAAGTGTCACTACATACTGAGGTTCTACCTGTCCCCGGTGTTGCGAAGGATGCGCCTGGCCTCATTGCCGCGGAATGCTTCAAGCAGTTGGACCGTGCCGAAACACCTGTCCTTCGTGGAAAAATTTTTGAAGAAAAACACCTTTGACCACAAAGCAATGAAGCAGTGGTCAGCACGTAATGTCCTCGAGACCCTCAGAGAAAAGGAGACTGTGGAGGACGTTGGATGGTTCCCAGAGCAGACTGTCAGAGCCATCTGGCAGAAGCCTCATCACCAGAACTTTCAAACAAGCACCAAGACCTAGCTTGGCTGGTGGTGAGAAGGGCCCTCCCTGTCAGATTCTTCATGTACACCCGAAGGCTCAGCATCAATGCACGCTGCCCTCGGAATGGATGTGGGGGAAATGAGACAGCCACACACCTCCTTGTGGAATGTGCCTTTGCAAAGCAGGTCTGGAGTGAGATGCAGTGGTATCTGTCAAGGTTCATCCCGAGCAGCTCAGTAACACAGGACTCTGCTCTACGGACTGTTTCCAGGGACACACACTGAGACAAACATCAACTGCTGCTGGAAGGTCATCAACTCGGTGAAAGACGCTCTTTGGTCTGCCCGAAACTTGCTGATCTTCCAGTGCAAAGAATTGTCCTCGACCGAGTGTTGCAGACTGGCACATTCCAAGGTCCAGGACTACGTGCTGAGGGATGCACTCAAGCTTGGGGCAGCTGCCACCAAGGCACAATGGGGAAAGACCACAGTGTAAGGTCTTACCAACAAATGTACACCGAGGGGTTGGTAACAGTGTAAAACCCCTCAGCCCGGGTCTTCAATACCACAATGTATGAAAGAAGCAAAACAATGTAAATATTTAAGAAAGAACTGTAACTTATTGTAGGATACGTATGTAACGTTATCCCAATTGAATTGAAGAAAGACAAATGAATGTAACTCGGATGGAAATGCACAGTGAAGACAATTTGAAACGTTCTGTAAAGTTTATGATAAATTTTATGAATAAAGTATATTTTTTTGGAAAAAAAAACTTGTCTCCAATGCCTGCGACCAGTTTGAACTGGCCTCGGGAGCCAAGGTAAACCGCGGCAAGAGCGAGGCCATGTTCTTTGGGAACTGGGCCAACCGGTGCTTTGTCCCCTTCACTGTCAGGTCAGATTACCTGAAGATGCTGGGGATATGGTTCGGAGCGGCTGGGGCGTGTACCAGAAACTGGGAGGAGCGCATTGCCAAGGCAAGACAGAAACTGGGCTGGTGGGAGCAACGCTCCCTCTCCATTGCGGGCAAAACCCTGGTCATCAGGTGTGAGGTACTCTCGGTGTTACTGTACGTAGCGCAGGTCTGGCCCATTACCCGACACGACGCAGCTGCAGTCACCCGGGCTATCTTCAAATTCATCTGGAGATCCAAGATGGACCGTTTCCGAAGGGACGCCATGTACAAACCTCTGGATAAAGGAGGGAGAAACGTACCCAACGTCTCCCTCATCCTGATGGCCACCTTTGTGTGCAGCTGCATCAAGCTGTGCGTGGACCCCCAGTATGCAAAGACCAAGTGTCACTACGTACTGAGGTTCTACCTGTCCCCGGTGTTACGAAGGATGGGCCTGGCCTCATTGCCGCGGAACGCTCCAAGTAGTTGGACCGTGCCGTACCACCTGTCCCTCGTGGAAAAAGTTTTGAAGAAAAACACCTTTGACCACAAGGCAATGAAGCAGTGGTCAGCATGTAATGTCCCCAAGGCCCTCAGGGAAAAGGAGACTGTGGAGGACGTTGGATGGTTCCCTGAGAAGACTGTCAGAGTCATCTGGCAGAACGCCTCATCACCAGAACTTACAAACAAGTACCAAGACCTAGCTTGGCTGGTGGTGAGAAGGGCTCTCCCCGTCAGATTCTTCATGTACATCCGAAGGCTCAGCACCGTTGCACACTGCCCTCAGAGTGGCTGTGGGGGAAATTAGATGGTCACCCACCTCCTTGTGGAATGTGCCTTTGCAAAGAAGGTCTGGAGAGAGATGCAGTGGTATTTGTCAAGGTTCATCCCGAGCAGCTCTGTGACACAGGACTCTGTGCTCTACGGACTGTTTCCAGGGACACACACCGAAACAAACATCAACTGCTGCTGGAAGGTCATCAACTCGGTGAAAGATGCTCTTTGGTCTGCCCCTCACCTGTTGATCTTCCAGTGCAAAGAATTGTCCTCGACCGAGTGTTGCAGACTGGCACATTCCAAGGTCCAGGACTACATGCTGAAGGACGCACTGAAGCTTGGGGCAGCTGCCGCCAAGGCGCACTGGGGAAAGACCACTGTGTAAGGTCTTACCACCAAATGTACACCTAGGGGCTGGTAACTGTGTAAAACCCCTCGGTCTGTGTCATTAACACTCCAATGTATAAAAGAAACATGACAACGTAAATATTTAAGAAAGAATTGTAACGTAAAGAGGGATATGTGTGTAATGTCATCCCAATTGAATGGAAGAAAGTCAAGGGAATGTGTAACTTTGATGGAAATGTAGTCACAATTTGAAATGTTCTGTAATGTTTATTATAGATTTTATTAATAAAGTATACTTTTTGAAAAAAAACTGGTCTCCACAAATAGGGACCAGATGGAACGGCACTCCGGGGGTCTCCCAGGGGATTGGAGGCCACCAGTGCATGCCCTTTGGGCAGGGTGGTATCCTGGCACTGGCACTCTTGCTACACTGAGGAGCTATGGTGAGCCAAGCTCCTCAGTGCACACAACAGGCTATGTGCAGCCTTGGCTGAGCGTTCCCCGCTGAGGCCCCCATCTAATCCGGGTGTCATTTTATTGCAATATGTTTCTCGACACTATGAGCGCCAGGAAACACGAGGCAAGACACACTCACTATGGGAATTTGTTCCCATTTAGTTAAATCGCATCCATGGTGTTTTCAATCGGCAGTATATTTTTCTCCAGCAGGATTTTAGTAAACCATAATAGTATATGAAAAGAATGCCTGAGTGATAGTCATCATCATTCCCCACCACTACATCTCCATTTAGGATCTTTCCTAGGGAATTCAAACCTTCTGATCAGCAATATCAAAGTCCAGCTCTTTGGCAATAGTAAAAGGCTGCAGCAAGCTACAAATTTTCATAATCAATGATCTGGAACATATTATGTAGTGGTGGAGTCATTATCCATGGGAGCAAGCAAGAGTGTTTGTCATCCAGAAGCTCCCTTTCAATAAATCGTTTTCCCTGTTGATTTTCAATGAAAATGAAAAAAAAATGAAAATCGCTTATTGTCACGAGTAGGCTTCAATGAAGTTACTGTGAAAAGCCCCTAGTCGCCACATTGCGGCGCCTGTCCGGGGAGGCTGGTACGGGAATCGAACCGTGCTGCTGGCCTGCTTGGTCTGCTTTATAAGCCAGCGATTTAACCTTGTGAGCTAAACCAGCCCCTATATGAAAAGTCCACGGCAACTTTCACCATATTGGCCACTCGCTCTCATGCTCAGTTTGTAGAGCAAGGCAGAATCCGACCCAACCCTACCCTGTGAAAATGGTTGAGGAATGTTTTCTGAAAGCATACACAGGATTTTGGGTGACATCAATTGCACTCTGGTCTTTGAGAAAACTGCAATCAAATAAATCTCAATATTTATCTCCTGGCACTATCTTGCTGTGGTGGCAAAGGTGATGAATTTCCCAGCTCTCCTATAAAGTGCATCAGTGGTCTGATAAATGTTCTGCCCATACTGCAGTCTGGCTGATAATGCAGAGATCACCATGGCTGTCTGAAATGGGTCACTGCCATAAAACGTTTGTGTCAAAGATGCCTTCATAAGTCTTTCTCTCTCCCTCTCTCTTCTTGCTCTCTCTCTGGCAGTCTCTCGAAGTGAGGAGGATGCTTGCACGTGGAATCTTTTAAGCCAGGGGACTGTTGCACTCCAGCTACTACATGGTTCTGGCTGTCCTAGAAGCTATCCCGCTCAAGCTACTTGCTATTGGCGTATTGATAGGAATTACAGGTTGATAATTAACTGTCTGGCAATGTTATTAATGCACCTTCCGTGACCTCCATAGCTACTGAGAGCATAATCTAAGGAGATGAACTGGGCTATGCAGTAGGTGGCAATGCATTGTTTCTTTCATGAACTGCACTTACCAAAATCTCCTCAATAATGTCCTCATAGAACATACAGGCAGCACAGGTTGTATGTGTTGTGGATACACAATAATATTTAATGGGCTGCAACCTCCTTAAATGCTGTATATTTTCGGACTTCTGGTTTCCGTAAGTTAGAAATAATCAAACTTCAGACTCAAGGGGAGCACAGAAGCACAAGTGGCTAGCACTGTGGCTTCACAGTGCCAGGGTCCCAGATTCGATTCCCCGCTAGGTCACTGTCTGTGTGGAGTCTGCACGTTCTCCCCATGTCTGCGTGGGTTTCCTCCGGATGCTCCGGTTTCCTCCCACAGTCCAAAGACGTGCAGGTTAGGTGGATAGGCCATGCTAAATTGCCCTTAGTGTCCAAAAAGTTTAGATGGGGATATTGGGGTACGGGGATAGGGTGGAAGTGAGGGCTTAAATGGGTCGGTGCAGAGTCGATGGGCCGAATGGCCTCCTTCTGCACTGTATGTTCTATGTTCAAAATGCTGGTGCTTCATTGCGTATGTTTCTTGCTGTTCTCTATGTGGCTAATGGACTGTTCTAGAGCTATATTATTGCTTGGCACTTGACAGGAGTACAACAGTAAATGTGGCACCCTGGATGTACGTTCACAAAACAATTCATTTCTAGCTCTTAATCAATCATGTTACAATACCTCTTCCTTTAAAAATATAATGGGCCGTAACTTCCTCTGAGTGGCAACCAGGGTCAGATTGCCACTCCATTCCCACATACCCATGCCAAATTTCTTCCGTGCCTGTCTTGACCGACCTTCCAACTCAGGCTGGGTGAGATCCAGGCAGCACAGCAGTCTCTGAAACCCAGCGTCGCAGTATCCATGCCGCACAGCAGTCTCTGAAACCCAGCGTCGCAGTATCCATGCAGCACAGCAGTCTCTGACACCCAGCGTCGCAGTATCCATGCAGCACAGCAGTCTCTGAAACCCAGCGTCGCAGTATCCATGCAGCACAGCAGTCTCTGACACCCAGCATTGCAGTATCCATGCAGCACAGCAGTCTCTGAAACCCAGCGTCGCAGTATCCATGCAGCACAGCAGTCTCTGAAACCCAGCATTGCAGTATCCATGCAGCACAGCAGTCTCTGACACCCAGCCTCGCAGTATCCAGGCAGCACAGCAGTCTCTGAAACCCAGCATTGCAGTATCCATGCAGCACAGCAGTCTCTGACACCCAGCATCGCAGTATCCATGCAGCACAGCAGTCTCTGACACCCAGCGTCGCAGTATCCATGCAGCACAGCAGTCTCTGACGCCCAGCGGCGCAGTATCCAGGCAGCACAGCAGTCTCTGAAACCCAGCGGCGCAGTATCCAGGCAGCACAGCAGTCTCTGACGCCCAGCGGCGCAGTATCCAGGCAGCACAGCAGTCTCTGACACCCAGCGTCGCAGTATCCATGCAGCACAGCAGTCTCTGACACCCAGCGGCGCAGTATCCATGCAGCATAGCAGACTCTGAAGCCCAGCGTCGCAGTATCCATGCAGCACAGCAGTCTCTGACGCCCAGCGGCGCAGTATCCAGGCAGCACAGCAGTCTCTGAAGCCCAGCGTCGCAGTATCCACGCAGCACAGCAGTCTCTGACACCCAGCGTCGCAGTATCCAGGCAGCACAGCAGTCTCTGAAACCCAGCATTGCAGTATGCATGCAGCACAGCAGTCTCTGACACCCAGCGTCGCAGTATCCAGGCAGCACAGCAGACTCTGAAGCCCAGCGTCGCAGTATCCATGCAGCACAGCAGACTCTGAAGCCCAGCGTCGCAGTATCCAGGCAGCACAGCAGTCTCTGACACCCAGCGTCACAGTATCCATGCAGCACAGCAGTCTCTGACACCCAGCGGCGCAGTATCCAGGCAGCACAGCAGTCTCTGACACCCAGCGTCGCAGTATCCATGCAGCACAGCAGTCTCTGACACCCAGCGTCGCAGTATCCATGCAGCACAGCAGTCTCTGACACCCAGCGTCGCAGTATCCATGCAGCACAGCAGTCTCTGAAACCCAGCGTCGCAGTATCCATGCAGCACAGCAGTCTCTGACACCCAGCGTCGCAGTATCCATGCAGCACAGCAGTCTCTGGCACCCAGCGTCACAGTCCAGCAGAATCAGATTGAAGAAGGAAACAATCCCTTTTTACTGCACTAGCTGCCGTATACCAGGTAGGTTTAATGGGCCAATTAAAATTGACAGGCTAGGGAGAAGACATTTTGAGTTCACAATTTGAGTTCAATATGACTTCTTCCTCCACAGATACTGCCAGACATGCTGAACATTTCCAGCGCTTTCTGCTTTGATTAAAGCACTGGCGGAATTCTCTGCAGCCCCATGCCGAAATCGGGAACGGTGATCAGGCGGAGAATGGCTACCGAGGTCAGAATCGGGGCAGACGCTGGTTTGACGCCCCCTTCCAAATCGGTGTCAGCGGGACACGCTCCGCGTGCAGCCGCAACACCGTTGGTGTGTCATCAGCCGGCCCACCTACGATGCTCCACCTCCAAAGAGCCAGGTTCCCGATGGCGCAGGCCGTGAGCCTGACATGCCGGCTGCGGACACTGTTCAGCGCCGCCACACTCGGCCGAGATTCGTGCTGCTGCACAGGGGGCTTCTGCTAGGGCTGAGGGGAGTGCTGGGGGGTGGCCAAGGGGTGGGCTGTGGGGTCGGGGTGGGCGGGCATGCAGTTGAGCATGGCCGGTACCATGTTTCCCGGCACGACCGATGGGGATGTACACGTGTGCGGCTGCAGCTTGTCAGCCCCGCGCTTGCGCGGCCCAGGACCCGGCGATTCTCCACCCATTCTCCACGCGATCCACAAGTGTTCCATGCAGGGTTGGTGCTAGCCCCTCCTTCACCTGAGGAAGGAGCAGTGCTCTGAAAGCTAGTGTTTGAAACAAACATGTTGGACTTTAACCTGGTGTTGTAAGACTTCTTACTGTCTTCAATTCCAGCTCAGAAAACACTTTGCTTCAGATTTAATTCTCATAAGGTAGAGAAAGAGCCAATGCCATACCTTGTTTTCTCTTTCCCAAGGCAGTTACCTTAGTCTACATAAAAACGGCACTTCTCCATTGGTCGTACAATCCCCTTTCAGAAAATAAGGGGAGATAGGCATAACCGGCCATCTTTATCCTAGGTTCAGCCATATATATACTTTTTTTTTCTCACTCACTCCTTTGTTGGGACTGGAAAAGTTGTATCTTTCAACCCTTCACATTTGCACAGCAACCATCCTCTGCTACCACTGCTGTTGTATAAAGAATCAAAAGTTCTGCTACTTCTCACAAACACCTTTATTTCCCTTTAACACGACTCTGTACAAAACTCTATCATCACATCACATGCCCCAAAGGCCACCTGAAGCTTCTTTACAGATCAGTGTCAATTATTGGATACTTAACTTAAATTAGACATTTAACTGGAATGTCTCTTAACCCATTCCTTAACACATATAAATGCTATCCTCAGTGCACTAATTCTTCAATATAATTCAGCATTACATTTGTTTCAAATATTTTGATTTTTTACTCACAGACATTCACTGCCACCATGTTATGTCTTCTGGTCCCATAAGTTAGAAATAATCACATTTTAAAATACTGGAGCTTCATTGAGTGTATTTCTTGCTGCTCTGCATATGGCTGGTGGACTGATAGACTGATGTTGCTCAGCATTAGACTGGTGTGCAACAGTAAATGTGGCAGCCTAGATGTAAATCCCCATTACAATTAGTTCCTGGTTCTTTATGGATATTATAACATACTTTACAACAGTATGACTCCTCTTTTCTTAATACTGTATTGCTCATGAGAATGGTGTACAGTGCTTACCTATAGGGAATGCCAAACCTACTTCCTTCAATCAACCGCGCAACCTCAAACAAACCATTGTTTTCAGCAAACTACCCAACCTTCAGAACAGCGACCACAACACCACACAACCCTGCCATGGCATTCTCTGCAAGACATGCCAGATCATCGACATGGATACCACCATTACACGTGAGAACACCACCCACCAGGTACGCGGTACATACTCGTGTGACTCGGCCAACATTGTCTACCTCATACACTGCAGGAAAGGATGTCCCGAAGCGTGGTACATTTGTAAGACCATGCAGACGCTGCGACAACGGATGACCGAACATAGTGTGACAATCGCCAGGCAGGCAGGCTAGTCAGGGAACATTTCAGCAGTCAAGGGCATTCAGCCTCTGATTTCCGGGTAAGAGTACGGCCTCGAACGGGACGTTGGATTCATGTCGCATTACATCATCCCCCACCATCTGGCCTGGGCTTGCGAAATCCTACAATTGGCTTGAGACAATTCACACCTCTTTAACCTGGGATTACCCCTCTCTCTGGATCTGTAAAGACTTGATTACCTGCAAATGCTTGCATTCAAAGCATTGTCTTGCATCTTTGACTTTGCCTATATATATATTTCTGGAATCTACCTCTTTGTTCACCTGAGGAAGGGGCAGTACTCCGAAAGCTAGTGGTTTGAAACAAACCTGTTGGACTTTAACTTGGTATTGTAAGACTTCTTACTGTACTTCCTAGAAGCCATCTTTGGAGATTGGTAGTTGCGGGCATAAAAACTGCTGGTGATGTGACTTTGATAAAGAGACTAATTAACAAGTCCAGGTTTCAATTGTTGGAATGAAAATGTATTTTGTTGTATTGCTTGTTTGGCCCTTGTTCCGCACTGTAACCAATCACTAATTGTTGATGTACCGTTTGTCAATGTACTCTGTCGTTTATTCTCTTGTCTACTATGTACATACTGTGTACAGTCCCTTGACCGCAGAAAAATACCTTACACTGTACTTCGCTACATGTGACAATAAATATCAATCGATGTTAACATGACATTTATTTCCAAGCTACAGAAACCATAGTCAAACACTTAAGACCATTTAGGCTCAGAATTTCTTCATTTTGCATGCCTTAGCAGATGATGCACTTTGTATTTCTCAGTCTGAGCTACAGTGAGTGCAATACAGATGTAAAAGCAGGAAATCTGGAACTGCAAGATCATTGTCCTTCATTACCATTAAATAACATACGGACACTTGGAACTCAGGGACCCAGGGATGGCATTTAGATTGCAAGGTATCTCAGGGAACCAATTTAATGGTGGACAACAGGCAGAAACCGCTCATGCTTGACTTTGCTGTCACAAAAATGTTCTTGCCTTGTTTATCTGTCCCAAAAGTGGTAAGGAAATTCATCCCAAGTTCTGTGTTGTTGCGAAGTTGATGTTGCCTTACAGGAATGGTCATTAATGCTAAACGTCTGTGGAATGTCTGAATGTAACAACAATAATTACCTTTCTATTTTCTGGAGGATAATGAATAATATGATACTTGTTAAATTTTGAAACCATTTGTGTCTAAATTTTTAGTCTATCCTCTTAAATCTTAAAAGCGTACTGCAATCCAGTGAGCAATAATGTTGCGTGATGCACAGGGTGTCACAAAAATCTGCCAAACCATTTGAGAATTGCACTGTAATGCTGTCATGGTTCAATGCAGGCATCTGATGCACAACTTCAGTGCACTGATGGCTATTATGCTGCTGGCTGATATGCTTCAGAAAGCATTTGTAGATAACCACCATCACCCATCCTCAAAGATTTTAGGTCCACCTTAAACCTACTATAAGATTATGATAAAATGAATCAGTCATGACAAGGCTGTGGCAAAGGAGCAACTGTACATACAATATTCATTCCATCACAAATCGTATGAAAATCATTGCATGAAATCTTTTCATGTTGTAGTAGCAATTTAATCCAATATGCAAGTGGAATAAATTGGGCCTAGAACTTTAAGATAAATCAGCATGACAAATACGGTAAATAAAAATATTGTGTTTGGAGTGGAGCCATAGAAAAGCGAATGAATCATTCAATTGATTAACAAAGCAAAATCTGATTAATATTCCAAAAGGCAGACTGGTTTATGCCTTCAGCTGGCATTGTGGAGATTAGACAATCCTTCAGCCTGAAATATATATATATTGTATACAGACCATTGAAAGAGCGATACCCAATTAGTCCCACTGCCATGCTCTTTCCTCATAGCCTGTATTTTTCCTTATCTAGCATTTATCCTATTACTTTTTGAAAATTAATATTGAATCTGCTTCCATCACACCTTCCGTCAGTGCATTCTAGATTAAAGTACCATGCCTGAAATTTTTCTTAATAATCTCTGAATGGAATACTTTTGGGGAAAAATTATTTTTACTTATTACAGCAAGTATTATTTAAACATCCCTTTGCTTACAAAGTCACTTGAAAACCGACTGAAAGTGAAGCACTTGCAGTGGAGCAAGAACAAATGGAAGAAAATAATACAGGAGAGATAATGCTTCCAACACCACAGCTACAAAATATTACAACCTGCAAGTAAGGGGAAAGTTAAGGAAGGAAATGAAATTAAATCCACTCTAAGCAGCATTTTATGTAGTGGTTAAAATGGTAGAATATGAAGAACGGAATGCCCAGGAGATCCATAGGTACCTAAAGGTATAACTGGTGCACCTACCATTATACAACCCACCACATCTGCATGTCTTAGCACCAGCCTCCAAGGAAAAGAACAACTGCTTTAATTACCTGCACATGACCAGGGAGCCAGTGCTCAGCTATCAAAGCTGAAATCTGCTACAAGCACCTGCAGCCAACCTGCAATAAAGATATGCACAACAAGTGGCATTCATAGTCACCACACCCTCAACAATTCTACATCTGACTAACTCCAAGCTAGTACAGCTTTATCAGTGTAACTAATTATTTTCTTCTCCACGAAGAACAGCAGAAGCATGACATTTTTGCCCAAATCTATCACACTGTCATTGGTAGTTCCTGTCAGCACAGTTTGCTCCTCCTCACCTGTACACTGTTTCTCTAGGTGGCATTGGGTGGCATGATGGCAGTGGTAAGCATTCTACCTCACAAAGCCAGGTTTGATTCTGAACTTGGGTGATTGTGTGGAGTTTTCACGTTCTCCCCGTGTCTGCGTTGGATTCCTCCGGGTGCTCCAGTTTCCTCCCCACAGTCCAAAGATGTGCAGGTTAGGTGGATTGGCCATGCTAAATTGCCCCTTAGTGTCCAAACATATGTAGGCTAGGTTACAGGGTTGCAGTGATAGGGTAGGGGAGTGAGCCTAGGTAGGGTGGTCTTTTGGAGGATCAATGCAGACTTGATGGGCCGAATGACCTCCTTTTGTTCTATAGGCAGTCTACGATACATGCTCAATAACTACATTTTCAGAATTTGAATAGCCCAATTAATGAGGGGGTGTTGTGATGGGTTCCTGTTCCAAATTATAGCAGGTTGATAAACTTTTCCAAACGCATAATCACAAAAAAGAAACAGTTGTATGAAGGGCTATTTTGATGTTTGTATGTATATTTATGTGGCTGTGAGTATGAAGGAAGAAATGACATAAAACCAAGTCAGTACTACGCCTGTGTTTGGAGGAATCTTATGGTTTCACCGTTCCTTCACCTCTTATATGCAAGGATTTGCAGGCTGGCATCTCTCAATGGAGCCAATGCCATGGTATTTCTGAGTCCTCTGCCAATTTGGATCTGTTTCCTTGCCGTACATGCCATCTAATATTGACTATATGGTAAAGGAGCTTCTCCGATCCTCTTGTGGGGGACACGCGTCGTGGTTCCCAAAAAGGGGCAAGGTCCCATCCTGGTGGACCTTCAAAACGGGCATCCCGGGGTGTTGAAGATAAAAATGCTTGCCTGCAGCTATGGCTGGTGGCTGGGCACATATGCGGAGAGCGAATGGCTCGCCCACTACTTCAGTGCCAAGAGTAGCAGAAACGGCTGCTGGCAGCACGAGGGAGTGGCCACAGCACCCGTTGACTCACCTCCACAACTACTTTGTTCCCTTTTCAAGGATCGATGTTCCTTATCATCATTGATGACCAGTTGAAGTGGCTAGATGTCCATTGTATGCCATCGATGACCTCCAAAGCACCAATTGAGAAACTCCGATTTTCCTTCAGCGCCCACAGCATACGTTTTCGGTTTGGATAATGGAACACCCTTTACCAGTGTGGGGGTTTCATGTGGACAAATGGGGTACTCCACATTTGCACCACACCATATCACCCCGTGTCAAATAGGTTGGTTAAGCGAGGAGTCCAAACATTCAAACATGGGATGGGTAAACAGATGACGGGGTCCCTCGATATGCGGTTAGCATGTTTTCTTTTTTGTTACCGGACCACACTTCACGCTGCCACCGGCGTTGTGCCAGCAGAACTACTCGTGGTTTGTCGACTAGGGACTCTGTTTTGCCTCGTACTGCCCGATATCGGCAGGAAGATTCTCTACGGTCAGAGATGGTTAGAATATGAATCTGTGCGCCACTCCGACATTTCCCACCTGGGGAAACGGTGTGGGTGTGTGTGGGGGAGAGAAAGGTGTATGTATTCAATTTAAGAATCAGCTTTCCAGCACCTCACCTTTTGTCATCTTCAATGGGAGGAATGACTTGCATATTCTTTAAATAAGAGAACTTTAATTGTTACCAGATTAGCCACTCCTAAAGTGGTTATGATCGAATGGCGGAGCAGACTCGATGGGCCGAATAGCCTATTTCTGCTCCTATATTTTATGGGTTAATGTTAAGGGGCCATGGGTGGATGGCTCTGGCTAGGGCTTAATGTGAGGGGCCATGTAGCTGGCTGTGACTGTGTGCCTCTTTCCAGTTCTTAATATAGCACAAATATGAACTATTGTTAATAAAACAAATCACCTTACATTCCCTTCTGTACATATGCATAGCAATTTCAAAATGCCTCACAGGACAAGTGGGCATAAGTAGATATTCTAGGAATGAGAAAATGAAAAATAATGGTTGAGGGTGGTAAAAATATGATCGAAAAGCAGAATCTTAAGGAGTCTTTTGATTACCAAGAAGGGTGGTAACGAGTTGTAAATTCAGAGGATTCTAGAATAATAATAATAATATTTATTGTCACAAATAGGCTTACATTAACACTGCAATGAAGTTCTTGTGAAAATACCCTAGTCGCCACACTCTGGCGCCTGTTCGGGTGCATGGAGGGAGAATTCAGAATGTCCAAATCACCTAACAAGCTGTCTTTCAGGAATTGTGGGAGAAAACTGGAGCACCCAGAGGAAACCCACGCAGACACGGGAGAACGTGCAGGCTCTGCACAGATGGTGACCCAAGCCGGGAATCAAACCTGGGACCCGGTGCTGTGAAGCAACAGTGCTCACCACTGTGCTACCGTGCTATCTTCTTAATAAGTGTGTAATATGTACAGTGAGTTTACATTGTGGGTGAATTGAAATATGCTCTCAACTGAGAGAAATAAAGACAGCAGCTAAAATCAGAATAACTGTAAATAAATAAAAGTTACTCTTATAATGTCTTATTTTGTTAACCAAACGTGACAGTTTTAGAGTTAAAATCTGTTTATATTATCCCAAAACAAAAAGTTAATTGTGTTGTTAGTGAGTATCATAAGCATTGTATAAAATATATGGAAAAAGGGTGTAAGAATTTTTAGGAACAGGAAAGGGCATACGGTTGTCAAACTTGATCTTTTTCATACATCAACTTCCCAACCTGCTTTTCCACCGCTGCCTCAATCACTTCTCTCTCCAGTGGTGCAATTAATTGCCTCGTCAATCATGTATACAGTCTTCTTCGACAATTTACTTCACAACTCTATTACCTTTCAGAAGAAAAGTTTTCACCTGACTTTTCTTACTCCTAATTTTCTGCATTTAAAAAAATAATAATTGAAAGTACTCAATTATTTTTTTCAATTAAGGGGCAATTTAGCATGGCCAATTTCTCACCTACCCTGCACATTGTTTTGATTGGGACCACTATCTGGTGAGCACATTGCAGCCATAACCGAGCAGCTGATGGAGACTGCGACAGTCGACAGACCTGACTGTTGGAGGCCAGATCCCTGCTGAACTCAAGGCTGATGACGGTCCTCTGATGTCAGCTGCACTGAACCTGCTGAAGATACAGCGATGAACAGGAGAACATCTGGTGGAACTTCTGGAGACTGTGTGCAGACATATATGGAAGGTGGAGATGTCCATCCAAGCTATGGGTTTTGGCATGTCTCAGACGGGCGAGCGCTTGGCTTCCATCACGGAGAGGTTGGTGACTGTCATGGAGAGCCAGGGCCAGTCGGTGGCCGTTGGATTTGAGGTTGGACTAGCATTCCATTCTCTGGCCATGGGCTGTATTCAGTGGTAGCCAGGTGAGAGGGCCAGAAGGCTCCTGGACCTCCCTATAGATGCCCTTCCTCCTTAGGTGGTCAGGGATGTGCCATGGTTCACTGAGAGGGAAGAGGGGTACTCCAAAGGTGAGAGGCACTCCTCAGCCTCTCTGTCTAGTGACCAAAGTGCTTCCAGTAGCTGAGGCCAAAGAGATCATACCTGCCCCAATGCAGGCATTCCTCAGCATGCCAGGATCCTCCAGCAGGACCAGGGAGAGCCACAGTGCTCCTTCTGTTTCTAGGTCCCATATTCTTTTCTCCCCATTGTTCCAAATATTTCAGGAAAGAATTAGATATTTAATGTGTTTCAATTAAGGAAAACATTTCACTATTTCACAAATAGGACTGAGAATGAATAGAACTTGAGGCAACCTGTAACATCCTGCACTTCGATGTACCAATCTGATGACAAGGATTGGTAAAACAATAATGTGTTTTCTTTCATTTAAGATGGGCCTATATACGAACAGATTTAACTGGGACACTGTGGCTGTGCTTCAGCAACCCCGTTGCACCTGGTGTAGATCTAGGCCCAAAGGGCGAATTGTACACGAGCCCCAATTCAGGCTGCGCCTTGGGTGCAAAACCTTGCAGGCATCACTCGACTCCTTCTGCCTGGCGTGCTCTGGACCTCGCCCTGCTGGCGAGGTTCACTCGGTGCCCGGTACTCACCGGTCACACCTGGGAGACCTCATTAGGCGACATTTGGTACTAGTCCACACAGACCTGGGCCAGGCAAAACAGCACCTGGGGTTGAGTCTCCCAGACCATTGGAGACTCCAGGGTGGTCGGGAACAGGGCAGGGTGGCACCATGGCACTTCCCCTGGTGCCCAGACACATTGGCCCAGCCAGTTTGGCATCCTGGCAGTGCCACCTGGACATTCTGGCTCTGCCACCGTGCCAGGGACACAGCCAGGCTGGCAGTGCCAGGGGCCAGGCCCGAGAGGGCCTTGGCACTCAGAGGGGGGGTGGGCGGGGTGTTCCAGGAGGCCTCCCTGAGGTTTGTGGGGGAGAGGAGAGAGAATGAGGGGCTTAAAAAAATGGTGCAGGCCTGAAATGGGTGGGGTGGGGTGGGGAGATTAGCACTGCTGCTCAAAATGGCATCCCAATCTGCCAGGAATCTTTCCTGCTGGTGAGAAATCCCTCCAGTGCGGCCTCGGTGGGAAGAAACTCCCCAAGGCCAAAAAAACCCAGCAAAGTGCTGTTGGACAGCAGAATGTTTCTTGGCGCTGCAGCTCCGGAAAAACCCTTTAAATATGCCGTTCAGTGGATTTTAACTTGAATCCGCGCACTATGTTTAATACATCTGTACTGTTGACATGGGACAAATAGATCACATCATGTCATAAAATCATAGAATCCCTACAGTGTAGGAGGAGGCCATTTGGCCCCTTGAGTCCACATTGGCCCTCTGAAAGAGCACCCCACCCAGGCCCTATCCCCGTAACACCATCTAGAGTTAATTTAGCATGGCCAATCCACCTGATCTGTACAACTTCAGACAGTCGAGGTGATAGTGATTGACAGCAGTTTAAGATGTGTACCTTAAAGGTACGTGTACTTCATATTGTAACATTTCTAAGTAAAGGATTACCTTTAAAGAATCAGACTATTACCAATGCATCAGATCTTCCAGTCTTCAGATAGTGCGAGACTGGATAAACCCCCAAGATGTGCCATGGGACCACTCGGAAGCCCAAACAATGAATTGTCCCAGAAATGTAACTTCCGATGGACAAATCCTCTGCTCCCTGGGTCTGTGAAAGTTCTCTAACTCCGAGTTAAGCCCAGATTTTTGTTCCAAGGTCATGCGCACAGAGATGGAAGATTACCTTAGCCGTTGAAATGTCTGCCCACAGGTCGGATTTTCGGTCAAGAGGCAGACTGAAATTGGAGCTCAGCATGTTACTCCGGAAGTGGAGATGGTTTGAAGGTGGGCCCAACGTGGGCTGGGGAATTCAAGCACATATAAAAACGCCCCCTTGAATTTGTCAGTCCTGGTGAATGCAGTCTGACTAGAACCTTTGAGGAAACATTGTGGAGTGGTCAGTTGAGTGCCAAATCTGTTAATACTGTCCAAATGTTGGATAATCCTAGAATGGCCTACCCATCACCTTTCCCTATGGGAGAACTGTCATTGATGCTTTCTAATCAAAATGTGCTGAACTAAATCACTGAGTGAATTCTCCAGACACAGCCGTGGAGATGGCATTGTGTTATCAGCACAACATGATGTAGATAATATTGGTAAGCTGGTTCGAAGGTGGATGAATGAGCTACATTGCTATGCTCATTATCCCGTCCACTTGTCCTACTGCCGCTCATCTCTCTGGTTGTGTCCACACTGTGGACCCTTGACCAGGTCCCTCACATGAGCACAGTGTAGTAGCATGACAGTCTGAATAAGTTAACGTGAGCAAGCTAGTAGGGCTGTCAGAAGTCCTTGAGCAATGCATATCACTTCTAGTGGCAGCTACAACATACAGGACAACAGGAGCAAAGCCTTTCTCTCAGCCACATTATTAAGTGTATCCATAGATGAGATGATTTTAGTGCATGTAAGCACACCAAAGTGAATTATGGCATCATATCTTGAGTTGCTAATGACTCTTCTCACTTTACATTCTTCTTAATAAATCAATTCATAGAATGTTGCACGGATCAGGCACTTAGTAGCAGGAATAAGCCACTTGGACCTTCATGCCTGCTCAGCTATTCGATAAGATCATGGTTGATCTTGTCGACATCTCAGCTCCACTTTCCTGTCTGCCCCGCTAATCCTTGACTCTCTTGGTTATCAAAAATATTTCTGACTTAGCCTTGAATACATTTAAAAATTCAGCCTCTACTATCTTCCATACTCTAATAACCCTCAGAGAAATACATTCTCCTGATCTCTGCCTTAAAAGGGAGACATCTTATGCTAAAACAATGTCCGCAAGTTCTAGTTTCCCCCACAAGAGGAATCTTCCTCTTGGTATCCTGTTCCCTTAAGGGATGGGGTCAGCTGGCCAACTGGGATCTGAAGGTCCTCCTGGTAGAGGAGGTGGAAAGGTGAAGGGTCATCATTTACCCAGCTGGCCATCAAAAACTACCTGCCACGAGCAAGAACTCATGGGTACAGATTGTGATAGTGGGGAATGCCACCAGTAATCACAGAAGATTGTGGATCCAATGCTGTAAAAGGTTCAGTAACCTTTTATGCTCTCGCAAGGTGAATAGCAGAGAAGTGCAAAGGAAGGATCACACCTGCATGCTGCAGATAAGATACGAGACATGGCACATAAAATCCTCAATGCTGAAGTAGGTGATTGCGTAAGAAACTCATCTAGCTGTGCACAAAACAGATGTGAATCGGCAGTAAGATGTGCAATACATTGAAGAGCATTATCTCTGCATAAAGTAATGTTGTCGATGCAAAACAAAGGGGCATAGAGTGTGAAAGTGATGTCCCAGGCATAGGGTTGAAGAGCTCAGCTGAGGTCCATGCATGTGCTCCATGGAGCAGATGGCTCTGAGGATTGCCAGGATGTCAGAGCTGCTGGGTACTGGGAATGGTGAATCTCCAGTAGCAGGTGTTAAAGGAGGCTTTCAGATTGCCTTGGCACATGATGGTAATAGTGGAGGTCACATTGTCACTTTGAGGAGCACAATCTGACGTTAGCACAAGAGGGTGTACAATGATGGGGTTAGTTATGCAGCGTTAGCATGCTTAAGGCAGCAGTGTATTTCAGAAAATGCTTTCATTATGAGAAGGGCTTTACCTAAATATCTCAATTTGTGTCTCACACAGGCCCAGCAGTACTGGCTCTCTCGGATCCTTATAATCCCTCAGGCATCCAGAGGAGGAAGAGATTTCTGAGGAAGCAGCATCACATCAGACTAGTACACACCTGGGCAAGCAGTTCAGAAGGATGAAGCACGTGAATAGAGTCAGTGGCACAGGGTGAAAGTCATTGCACCATATGTCTGCACACAGTCCTCCTCAGAAGCGAGAGGAGAGTCATGATGGTGCTCCAGTGGGCAGGAATGTAGAACCTCAGGAGTCACCTTTTGAGGAAGAACATTGAAATAACCAGCAGCAGATATGTGAACATCTGGCAGAGTTCCCTGAAGCAGTGGGAGCTCAAGAACTACGAGTGGAGGGTCAATCATCTTCATGAGCTCCACATTGTCCCAGGGACTCAACCACAATAGTTCTGGCCATGAGAGATTGGCCAGTTTCATGGACAGACACATGCAGCAGCATTTGAGTGAATGCAAGGGCAGCGTCTCGGCCAGGAAAAGGTGCAAACTTCCCTCAGCAGCCTGGAGCAGTCTACTCAGAATGTGAACCCTGACATCCAGTACATGAGGAGCTGTGAGCCCTTAATATTATGGATCCACTGTTGACCCAGCAGTTGCTGGAATGTACGAGTGCTGTGCACCAGCAGCCAGTCCCATCAGCCCTCTTGAAGGCCAGAGGAATATGAAGGTAACTGAGGAAAGTGAATGTGCCAAGATCTCCTTGGCAACATCATCCTCCCCCAGCTTCCCCAGCTTCTCCGCCAAGGCCCTCAAATGCTCCACATGTACCAGAGACTATGGTTGCCCATGCAGTGATGCAGAGGCTGCAGTCTGAAGCAGGCCCCCAGTGGGTGCCGGCATGACAAGGCCAGCGACCACGCTCCTCATTGTTTTTTAGACAGAGAAGTGATCAGCCTGCTTCTATCCCTTCCGAGGCAACATGGTAGGAATGTACACAAGCACAGAGCACCTTCTCATCTAGAGCGCTAACAGGTTCACCATAGTTGCTGCATTCATATAGTATATAGCACATGTTCAATTTATTTCTGAAGGAGCTGGGAGACAAAGATCAAAGGCAGCTGGTGAATTAGTATTCTTGGAAGGTTACTACCAGTACATTCACTCCCTCTGTAGGTACTTTTAATATCCTGGGAGGCAACCCATCAAGTGCAATCATCTATCTACCTATCTAATTTCTTTCAGTCCACAAAATCTTACTTATAGGCATATTTTTGTCACCTATTTCTGTGAACTTTACCAAATCCTAAGCACACATTTGTAATGGAAATTAGCTATCCTAGTGTAATTATACTTTCCTGCTAGTGTTGCCACTACCATTTTACATCATCCACCTCTGCAGTCTGTACATACTGTAGAAATAATATTCCAACCAACTCTACTTCTCTGCTTACTAAATTACAGTAGTTTCTGCAATTTAACTATATTACTAAGAATATTATTAAATAAGGGAGTAATAACAAAAGGACAGCAGATTTAAATTTAAAATTGAGTCTGAATTACTTCCCATCTTCAATTCCAGTTGTTACCTGCCACCTAATTCTGATTCATCTGAAGAAAAAAACGTTTTAGTTCCTTTTGTGCACTCACAAAAGTTGTTTGGTAGTACAGAACTTGCATATTGCTGAAAACACACATTTTGTCAAATCTTTTTGTCTTGCACTCATCAGGACAATCACAATAATACCAATGTCTGGGGAAACAATAACCTGATGTTCTGTGAGAAAAAGTGCTGATTGGTTGGAAAGTAATTGGTCATGACATTTGCCATGGAGAGTGCACCAGTTAATGGTGACTCGACAATTAACTGCCAAGCATTGTTTGAAAATTTAAACAGGCAGCTTGACTCCAATTGGTCAATCAGAGGTAATGACTTAAAGGATTATGATATGGTAAAGAAGGAGAAACCAGAGCACAAATTTAATATAATTGGCATAAGAACCAGCGATGACATGAGAGAAAACATTCTTACCCAGCAGGTTGTTACAACATGGAACATGCTGCACGAAAGAACATTGGAAGCATATTCAATAATAATTTTCAAAAGGAGATAAACACTTGGAAAAGAAAAAATATAGGACAATGGGAAAAGAGCAGGGGATGGTACAAACTGGATAGTTCTTTTAAAGAGCTGCTACCATATGGCTTCCTTCTGTGCTGTGCTGGTATATGATTCAATGAAAACTTCTAATAAATTTCTCCTTAACCTGTTATGCACTAAGGAGAACAAGTCCAGCTTCTCCAGTTCACAGTTGGACAGAATGGTTTCTATGCCTTTATGCTACAGCAGATTGAAGGACCAGGTTATCAAAGGTGGCTGATGAGGCTGTTGAGTGCATTGGGCAGTCTGTCAGTGAACCTGTGCACAAGTTCACAGCACAGGGAAGCTCAAATGGCTGGCATTTTGAATTGGGATGCCACTGCTGACAGATACGTCCAGTCACACTTCTATTTGATGAGCTTCTTCCATAGAAAAATCAATTGTGTGATAATAGATTTGTTCAGAATTGCTACTTACCAGGTAGTGACTCTGAGTGCTCTTCTGATACTTTTATTGGTGTCAGCACAACGCAAGGAATGGCCTTGTTCATCATCATAGAAACACCAATCCTCCTCTTCTGTTGCTGCTTCAGTGCCTATTCATTGCATAAAGATTAAAGGAGGAACCTTTGAGCCACAAAACTGTGCTTTTTTTGCATCACATATCATGTTTTTCCTCAAGAACATGGTTACTGTTTTAATAATTAGCTAAAACAGTTTTACTTAGCATTATCTTCAAGGGCTTCCTTCAGCTTTGTCAGAAAGCTAATGCTTTTAACTCAAGCCTTTTTATTTGTTTTTTCTCTTAACAATATTTGTTGTAGCATTAATGCCTGCCCAAACGTTAAATAGAATATTGCCGGGGAAAGCACGGTGGCGCAGTTGTTAGCACTGCTGCCTTACGGAGCCGAGGTCCCAGGTTCGATCCCGGCTCTGGGTCACTGTCCGTGTGGAGTTTACACATTCTCCCCATGTTTGTGTGGGTTTCGCCCCCTCAACCCAAAGATGTGCAGTGTAGGTGGATTGGTTATGCTAAATTGCCCCTTAATTGGAAAAAATGAATTGGATACTCTAAACTTATAAAAATATAGAATATTGCCATCAAGTGAAAGTATTTTAAATCCAAAGAATGTTTATAGAATCATAGACTCCCTACAGTGCAGAAGGAGGCCGTTTGTCCCATCAAGTCTGTACCCATCCACTGAAAGAGCACACTACCTAGGCCCACAATCCCATCCTATCCCCGTAACCCAGTAACCCCACCTAACCTTTTGGACACGAACGGGCAATTTAGCACGGCCAATCCACCTAACCTGCAGAAAGTTGGACTGTAGGAGTAATCTGGAGCACCCGGAGGAAACCCATGGAGACACGGGGAGAACATGCAAACTCTACACGCTCACCCGAGGTCAGAATTGAACCATGGTCCCTGACGCTGTGATGCAGCGGTGCTAACCACTGTGCCACCCCAATGTTTTCTCTCCTTCTCTGATGGAAGGTGTCTCTCATATATGTTTTCAACTTTTGAATTGTGGGGGTTGAGTCGAGTTGTGACTAAAATCAGTTTCAAAGAAACGCCATTTTGGTTTTTCAAAATGACTGCTTGGTTACATTTTTGCTTGACTGCCACAGACTTGAGCAGTAAGTCACTTCTGCAAGTTGTTTATGGTATTCAAATACAAATGAAAGTTCTGATACTGACTACCACTGCAATTGGCACTGCACTTATCAACACAATCCGGAAACATTATAATACACATTAAATTCTGTTATGCATCAGGGAATACATCCCTGCTGGTGAAGAGTGACATGATTTGTAGTGAAGTCAGCAGTGAGTGTGTTTCCGTGAGCTTCAGTTCTCCCTCTTAGATAGCTTGAGCAACATCCCTAATACATCCTCTCATCGTGTTTGTAAGAATCCAGAGTGTGGGCACCTCCATATCTTTACAGCAAACTCAAAGATAGTAAAAGTTCCGATTTTAAGTTGCCCTATTTTAAGTAGTTCCGTTTTAACATCATTTAGTAGGGCCTGTATTCGTGTTTAGTATCAGGAGATTTATTTTAATGTTGTTTCATCAGCTCTGACTCCCAGTCACGAGACCCGGTCGACACCATGTTACAGTAGCTGCTCCCTGACCCTCCCAGTCAGTCAACCTCCCACACTGCTGTTAGGAAAACAAAGGTCGTTTTAAGGGATTTATATTTATATTGGTAAACATTAAGTAAACATTGGAAGGGTAAAACCTACAGTTAGATTCATGCTGGACAAAGGTGTTGGTATGTGTGAGGGTTGGTTCAGTTCCAACTGTGCATGCTTAGTGAGGGGTATGGCGTGAAGATTAAAAACCCCCAGCAATAGTTGCTTAGCAACGTGGCCTTGTAACGTAGAGAAGCTTTTAAGTTTTAGTTCAGCTAATTTGATTGCAGGCGGAGCTCGGTAGTGAGAGGAAGGCAGCTCTCCTAGCTCTTGTAGAAGTAGTTGATTTTAGACTAAAGAAGAAACATCCGTCAGTCTTTCTGGAAGAAAAGCAATACTATGGAGTAATGATTCAGAAAACATGCAGGAAACTAAAGTCCAGCTAGTTATCAAAACTAGGGGCACGATCTATCGGCCGTGGCGCGCCTGAAAGGTCGGTAGATGCCGGGAAATCCCTCTTCCGAAATCTACCCGGCTCGTCATACCTTCTGAGATTTAACACAATCTCGCGAGACGGCGCGATCTGAATTGCACCCATTGTGGGCGGGATCATTATTTTGCAAATCTACATTTTAGAGTGAGACAGCTAGTCTCATTCTAATATTCTCTCCCATGATCTACCCGAGATATTAGGATGTAACCCTTCACCTTGGACGAGCGCCGTTCGGTGCTGCTCACCACAAACTGGGACAAGACGGAATAGCACTCATCGGCGTCTCCCAGGGGATAAGAAGCTCCCAGGTGCCTGCCCTCAGGGCAGGGTGGCACCCTGGCACTGCTGGTGCCACTTGGGTGCCAGCTTGCCACTGTGAAGGTGCTCAGGTGGCACTGCCAGCTGGCAATAACAAGGTGCCAAGCTGACACTCGAGAGATCAGGTTGGCAGGTATTCTGGTGAGTGGAGCTTCTCAGTACAGGAAATGGGACTCAGTGTGGCTCCTCAAGGCGTTCCCCACTGAGGCCCCAAATAGAACCAGAGCTGTGAGTACCAGGAGTCACCCAGCTAAACGTGTTCGTTGTGAGACTCTGTTCCAATTCAGTTCAATCATGCCCCAGAGAAATGAAGAGAAATTTCCAAGAAATCTGGAGTTAATGGAACAGAGGAAGCTGGGAACCAGAACAGATTATTGTTCACTAAAGTCACAGAGTTAAAAAGGCATTGGATTGTGAAAGGCCAGAAATATATCTGCAGTAGTATTTATAGTAGTACTTAATAGCTTGGGAGCAATTGCTGTAGTTTGGGAGACACATTTGAAATAATTGTGGAAATCAGTGGCTGGACCTCGGTGTTTGTGCAAATGCCTTTAAGACAAAGGAGACCTGAAGAGAGAAGTGGAAAACCTTAAAATGAAACCTTGATGTATGCAGTAGAGGGAAAGCATAAAATATTTGGAAGTGTGACTTTTGAAAGCGGAGCTTAAAATCAATCGTGTGGAAGCCGGTGTTCAGTGAGGCAAGGTGGCTCACAGTTTAAGAATCATCTGGGGGGAGTTTGAGGCAAAATCCACAGACATTCACTTGGGTTCAGAAAGGGGTGTGTCCTACCACAGTCATCTTGTGTGCTTAAAGGGGATTTTTTGTGTTAATGAGACAATTGTAGCTTAAGATGTACTTTGTAATGCATGTTACTCTTTAAATCTGTGTAATTGATAAACTAAGGGGGGGGGAGTAAAGGAGTATTGTATTGTAATCTAATTTTTCCATGTTTAATAAATGATTTTTCTTGTTGTTAAAACTAATTAGTGGTTCTGTGACTCTGCTCCTCCGCATTTTGTAAAAAAAAGTAAACGTTACTTTTGGGTAGCACGGTAGAATGGTGGTTAGCATAAATGCTTCACAGCTCCAGGGTCCCAGGTTCAATTCCCGGCTGGGTCACTGTCTGTGCGGAGTCTGCACGTCCTCCCCGTGTGTGCGTGGGTTTCCTCCGGGTGCTCCGGTTTCCTCCCACAGTCCAAAGATGTGCGGGTTAGGTGGATTGGCCATGCTAAATTGCCCGTAGTGTCCTAAAAAGTAATGTTAAGGGGGGGGGTTGTTGGGTTACGCGTATAGGGTGGATACGTGGGTTTGAGTAGGGTGATCATTGCTCGGCACAACATCGAGGGCCGAAGGGCCTGTTCTGTGCTGTACTGTTCTATGTTCTATGTTACTGGGTGGGAATCTCCGCCAGCCATGTTTTCCTGCGCGGCACGCCCCCACCGGCAGCGGAATCTCTGTTCCTGCAGCCGGCCAATGAGGTTCCCCATTGTGGCCATCCCGCGCCTTCGAGAAACCCGCGAGCATGGTTGCGCTGCTGGAGGATCCCGCCGAGGAAGGATCCCACCGACGGAGAATTCCGCTGACTGTCTTTTGAGCCCGAGTTCCATTCTGGAATCTTCCCACCCAGTTATAATATCAACTGGGATCATAATACCGTGACATGCCCTCTTCCAGACCTGCCCAGTTTTTACTGACCCTTCTTCGTACTACCCTCTTAGTTGGTGTCCACTTCCCCTCTCACTCAACCTCCCAGTTGTTGTTGACTTCCCCTCGTGCTCACCCTCCAGCTGTTGCTGACCATCTGTCTTGCCAACCCTCTCTCTTGCTGCCTCTACAGGTTGTGGCTTACTTTTGCAGCAGTGCAACTCAAAACTACTTTTCCTGTCTCTCGCCATTTATCTTGCTAGTCCTCGCTCAATGAGTGTTCAAGAGAGGGAAGTGGCGAGCAGGAGAAGTGGCGAAAAGGAGATTTAGTGAGAGTGAGGGCAATGAGAGAGAGGATTAGCAGGAGGGAGGGTCGTCAAGCACAATCGATGGTGACCGAGAGGGTCAGGGAGGAGGAAGGTGAGACGAACTGCAGATTAATCGAGTAGGCGAGGTAGTGAGCCGGAGAGGTGGCGAGCGGGAATGTCGGCGAGCAGGAGAAGCAGTGAGCCAGAGACCTGGCAAGTGGGAATGGGGCAGTTAACCACAGAGGCAGCAAACCAGAGTTAATAATAATAATAAATCAATTCAGCCAGTGTATTTCTTTTATGTTTTTAAATTTATTTGATGTTAAAAGTTATTTCATTCATGACTATGGGAATTTAGCAATGTCAAGTATTTTAACTTGCAGGATACAATGTTTGCATGTATTTTTCTGTTGAGAAAGGTCCCACAGATCCAACTATAGCTTTTACATTGGTTACAATAATGGGAAAATCTAATTCTTTTCACGTTGGTTCATTTTAAATTGCACTTTTCAGGAACGCAACTGCAATGTTAAGCAGAGACCTACTTTATTCCCACAAAGTCAGCAAAATGTGATGAAACTCTACATAAAATGAAATGACTGTCCCAACAATGACTAAACATTCTGATCACCCCTGCACTTTATTTAATTATAATCAATAATTGGGTCTCTCATCAGAGTTAAAAGCTTCTGATATTTCACCCTTTTAATATTTTCATTATTAATCAAAGAACTATATGACAGACTTCTTTATATTCTATGCCACACTATAATGAGTTCTATATAGCTATTGGGTACCATATAACACAAAGCTATGGAAAGACATTATAATCTGATTTCACTGAAGCTTGTGTTGGGGCTACACTTATTTTTCAATATACACAAATGATCTGCAATTGAAGGAACAATATTGAATTTCATTAAAGACACCAAAAGGGGATATGGCAAGATGCACTTTGTAAACAAAAGTTGTGTTATTGGAATTAATATTAAATCTGGATGCGATACATTTATTTTTCAGTGCTGGGTTAAGAATTCTTTAAAAATCTACATTAAAA
The DNA here is from genome assembly GCF_902713615.1 of Scyliorhinus canicula. NCBI lineage: Eukaryota > Metazoa > Chordata > Chondrichthyes > Carcharhiniformes > Scyliorhinidae > Scyliorhinus > Scyliorhinus canicula. The sequence goes on along the minus strand of NC_052155.1, from coordinate 84,232,520 downwards.
TAATCCATCAGGTTATTTAAAATGAGCAGCAAAAGGAGGTGGTTATCCGTGTACACATGACCAACCATGTAAAAACCAATACACACCCACAAAAGTAATCAAAAGGCCAATGGACTATTGGCCTTTATCTGAAGGGGGCTGGAATACAACATTGAGGAACTATACTTCAGACAGTCAAACACTATCTGGAGTACATTACACAGTGTTAGGTCCTGAACCTTGAGAAAGATACATTAGCTTGGAGGAGGTACAGCGCAGAGTCACCAGAATGATACCTGGACTAAAGGTTGCAGAAACCTGGTGGGTACTCCTTGGATTGAAGGCTGGGGGGGTGATCTGATTGAAAGAAGAATTTAATGGGGAAAATACAGTGAAAATATTTTCTCTCGTGGGGAGTTCAGGTCAAGGAGCCATTTTAAAATTTGAATGAAGGTACAGGAAATCTAAAACTCTCACCCACTGCAAAAAAACTGTGGAGGCTGGATAAATTGAACTTTTCATGACAGAGATCTAAGGAATTTTGTGGCACAATTTATCAAAGGATCTGGAGAAAAATTAGCTGAATGGGAATAAAGTACTGATCGACCTTGATCTAATAGAATTGCAAAGCAGATTTGAGGATTTGGACCGTCTATTCCCCTTATATTCATTTTCTAATACCTGTTTCCAGCAGAAGTTCTATGTGGGAGCAGGAACCCGAGCTTATTTTTTTCTAGCCCTAATATAATACTGTAGTGCTGAATATAATTGTAGAATCCATAATGAAGTCATACATAAACTATCTCAGTGTGTGGTACAGCTACTTTCTGAATTTCTTTGTTGAGTCCACAAGGCAGTGCAAAAGCAAATCTAACAATAAGTAGAAGCTTTAAAAGCATGTATTTTCTTCCACTAACACAGGGATAGCGCAACAATGCAAAATTGGGCTGTTTACCTGAAGCCTACAAAATAACATTTATTGATATAGTAAACAAAAGTCAATCTGTCGGATCATTTTTGAGCTGTTTGATGGACTTGATGCGTCTCATTCACAGGGCTGGGAATAATGAGGTGGTGCATGGAGTCCGAATCAATTGGAATTAATGTGTTCGGCATCAAAAATAATTATTTCACTATCACAATCCTTCGTCCTTCAGAAGAACCTCCACCAATTTTCCAGCTAACAGGTTTCAAGAAGCAAGAAATCATACTTGAAGCAGGCGATGCAAATGTTAAAATAAATTATTCCCAGAATTGTATGGTCATGTCAAAGAGGCTTAACCTTAGAGATAACTGGGTTTGATTTATAATTTGTTGAGGTGTACTCAATTCTAAATTCAAAAAATAAATAGTTATAAGCAGCACCACAGGGGATGTTCTGCTAAATTGGAAAAATCTAAAAATTAGATGGATGTCATGTGCTGTAACTATAGAAATAAGCCAGTGTGTGATAATTATAACCTTAGATTTAAACTAAACCGGACAAGATAATTCAGTAGAAAGCATCCTCCAAAATGACTGAGCAGGTCACAATGCTGGCTATTATTGTTCCCATTATTTGGTTGAAGACAATGAGGTTAATGGTCGCTGGTGCATGTTCTGACCTTTCTTTAACAATACTATGCATACAATGTGTTTGAACTTTAATTAATTTTGTTTCGTACTTTATGCAAAAAAGAACACCCTCAAAATTCTTGTATATATTCTTTTTATGTTGTAATGATTTATTTTGCAGTCTGCTGACAAGCGTAAGGGGAATAAATTAATTCATGGAAGCTATGCTACATAGATATGTCGTTTTACCACCCAATCATAATTGCTGCAGCATTGTTGGTCATGCTTTCAGTTGCCTCGGCCTCAAGCTCTGGAATTCTCTCCCTACGTCTCTCCGCCTTTCTATATCATTTTTCACCTTAAAACATACCTCTTTAGTCACCTTACCTAATATCTCTGTGAGGCTCGGTGTCATACTTTGTTTCATAATGTTCCTGTGAAGCACCTTGGACCATATTATTACACGAAAAGTGCTCTATAATCGCATTGCTGTTACATAGAACATAGAATATACAGTGCAGAAGGAGGCCATTCGGCCCATTGAGTCTGCACTGCCCCATTGAAGCCCTGACTTCCACCCTATTCCCGTAACCCAATAACCCCTCCTAACCTTTTTTGGTCACTAAGGGCAATTTATCATGTCCAATCCACCTAACCTGCACGTCTTTGGACTGTGGGAGGATATCGGAGGAAACCTACGCAGAGACGGTGAGAACGTGCAAACTCCGCACAGACAGTGACCCAGCGGGGAAATCGAACCTGGGACCCTGGCGCTGTGAAGCCACAGCGCTATCCACTTGTGCTACCGTGCTGTTTTGATATTGCAGAGGTAGGCAGCATTGCAAACTACTACCTACGCAGCTTATAAAAGCAAAATACTGCTTATGCTGGGAATAAAAAATAAAAAGAGAAAATGCTGAATAAACTCAGCAGCAGGTAGAACATAGAACATAGAACAGTACTGCACAGAACAGGCCCTTCGGCCCTCAATGTTGCGCCGAGCCATGATCACCCTACTCAAACCCACGTATCCACCCTATACCCGTAACCCAACAACCCCCCCCCCCTTAACCTTACTTTTTAGGACACTACGGGCAATTTAACATGGCCAATCCACCAAACCCGCACATCTTTGGACTGTGGGAGGAAACCGGAGCACCCGGAGGAAACCCACGCACACAGGGGGAGGATGTGCAGACTCCGCACAGACAGTGACCCAGCCGGGAACCGAACCTGGGACCCTGGAGCTGTGAAGCATTTATGCTAACCACCATGCTACCGTGAGGCCCCAAATCTGTGGAGAGAGAATCACAGTTAATGTTCCTGGTCTATATGACCTGTCATATCCCGCAAGGGACTTACTGGGTGGGAATGATTGTCTTCCCCGTGGTTCTTGGTGAGTACGAGCTCCCCTGCTGGAGGGCGGGGGAACCCCATTCAGCTATGTATAAAAGGTCTGCCAGAAAGGCACTGACTGTGAAGAGACCCAGTAGGAATCTCACGGGAGTTGTACATAACATAACTGTAAATAAACCAAAGTTCTTTATTCTTACTCACTGTGGGCTCCCCGTGTCCTTATTAAACGACCTTTCCACTGAGTGGTCTGTAGAAGAGTCGCATGGACTCAAAACGTTAACTGTGTTTCTCTCTCCACAGATGCTGCTAGACCTGCTGGTTTATCCAGCATTTTCTCATTTTGTCCCCGAGGCCGCTTAGGTGGCCCACATGGCATTTTTCAATGTGCGCTATATGAAGAAATGTTTCCAAGTGCAAAAGGGATTATTTTTACTTTTGTTGCTTGGTTGGTAAATGCTGAAACTGATCGCTTGTTAATTATGTGACCCACCCAATTTTCATACAATTGGTTTTGACAAAAATGAAAATCGGGCTAATCTAATTGAGTGCAGTAGGGTGAGTGAACTGCTTCACTTGTTTATCCTTTATAGTAACTGGAGGAAGGCAGCGGCAGTAGAAAATGGACAGTAACTCTCCCTAATCCAGTCCTTGTTGGGACAACCCACAATTCCGGGCTGTGCTTGGGCCTGCTTTTATGTGTAGATCTTTAACGGGCTCCAGCTGGGTGGCTGCCTCCCCGTTCCAGGGAAGCCTGTACTCCACGAGGACCATGGGGGGATCGACAATTGGTTCTCTGTGATCCTCGTGGGGGTTATGACACCCCTCTACCCCAAAGTCCAAAAGTTCCCTTTCAGCCACCAATAGTGGGGGCCTTGTGTGCCGCTTCGCCCGAGGGTGTGCTTCAGCTTGCACCAGTTCTGGATCGAGCTGTTTATATCGGTTCATCAACCGATTTTCCAGTCCACCCCGAAGTGGCATTGCCGGGACCTCAGTCCTGGACATGACGTTGTATATCTGCGTGGATCCTCCTCCTGCTGGACCAGACACTGGGATGTAGATGGCTGGGCCCCCGGTAGAGATGTGGTTCTTGGCACAGAGTGGACGTCAATGCTTCCGGTTGGGTATTGTGTAGCAAAGCCTCCTGCTTCTTGGGTTTGTCCAAATGCTTTTGCTGAACTCTCCTCTGAATCTTAAATTTGTAGGAGGCCGGTCCTGTTCTTTCCATCATGACACCTTGGAGCCAAAGTTCCCTGTCTCCAAAGTTGCGTGTATAGACCTGTCCCCTGAGTGAAACTGCTATGCCTCCTGCTGTACCTCCACTTTCCTGCTGAGGTTCAGAAATGTGAGGCTCAACCGGTTTCGTAGCCTCCGGCCCATCAGCAGCTCTGCAGGAGCTATCCCCACTGTCACGTGTGGCATTGTGCAATAGTGAATAAGGAACCATGCCAGTCGTGTGTCCATGGAGCCCTTGTTTTGCTTATTTATGTCCTTTTTAAAAGGTTGCACTGCCCTTTCTACCAAGCTGTTAGATGAGGGATGGTACAGGACGGTTCGTTTTAGAGATTTTTCAACATTTTACACATGAACGTAAGGCAAAATAAAACAAAAATACAAAAAGGAACCCTCCCTCCCACTAACCAACACCCATAAATCAGAAACTAAACCCTCTCCAACAGCTGATGGAGGCCAGTTCCTTAAAGTGAAAAATAAACGTCGCCATCTTTTACGAACCCTTCCACATTTCCTCTCAAGGAGAACTTCCCTCCATCAAGTCCCCCAACCACACTGATGCAGAGGATGGAGAAGCTGATCTCCACCCCAACAGGACCCGTCTCCTAGCCACCAGCGAGACGAAGGCTAAAACATCTGCTGCTATTCCTGACTGCAGCTCCAGCAGGTCCGTCACCCTGAATATGGCACCCAGGGGACTGGGCGCTAAGTCCATTTGCAACATCGACAACATAGTGCTGAAGAAGGAGCCTCAGAACATCTTCAACTTCAAGCATGACCAAAACATAGGTATGTGACTGTCCGGCCCCCTTCCACACTGCTCAAAACGTCCTCAATCCCCTCAAGCAACCGACTCATCCTCAACCTCTTCAGGTGTACCCTGTGTGCCACCTTCAACTGTATCAGCCTCGCACAAGTGGTTGACGCTTTCACCCTCTGCAACACCTCGCACCACAACCCCTCCTGCAGCAACCCCTCCAATTCTTTCTCCCACTTGGCCTTCACCCCCTCCAACGATACAGCATCATCCTCCATAATCCTCTCATAAATAACCAAAGTGACTCCCCCTTCCAGCCCCATCACCGACAGCACCCCCTCCAGCAACGAGGCGGGGGAAGGCATCACCAGAAACAAAACATTGGGAAAGTCTTTCTCACAAAATACCGCACCTGCATATAGCTAAAAGCCTCGGTTCCCAGGATCCCAAACTTCTCCCTCAACTCTTCCAAACTTGTGAATCGTCCTCCTACGTGGATGTCTTCCCACAAGTCCCGAAAGACATGCTGTTAGGTAATTTTACATTCTGAATTCACCCTCTGTGTACCCGAACAGGCGCCGGAATGTGGTGACTAGGGGATTTTCACATTAATTTCATTGCAGTGTTAATGTAAGCCTACTTGTGACAATAAAGGTTATTAAGATTATTAAACGTGGTGAGCTCCACACTTGTGAAGGACATCCCATAGCCTGTCACCAGGGTCTCAGGAATTCCATGGGTGCTGAACGAGCACCTGAGCTTTTGTCTGCAGTGGCCCTGGACATCGTCGAGGCCGTCTTGTATACGTCAAGCTACTTCGAGTGCTAACGAGGAACATAATGAACTTTGGCTAATATACCAATCCCCAAAGTAGATGGCAGGATTTTTAACCATCAATAGCAAATATTCAGCACTGGATCTAGTTCCATCTGTAAATAAGCATGGCTCATATCACATTTCACAAAGGAATATCCCCAGCTAGTTTTGCTTACAAATCTTCCACTCTAGGCATCTAGTGCCGGCTGAGGCATAAAATTCTGTTTACCATAAGTTTATAATCCCCACAGCTGGGACAGATTTGTTGGGTTTCATTACCTGCACCATGAGTGCAGCCCACTCTGTAAACTGCAGAGGGCAAATAATCCCCAGACCCTTCAGGCGCTGCAGCTCTGCCTCATGCTTGGCAAATAATGCATAGGGGACAGACCTCGCCCTGAACATCAGGACCCATGTAGATATGGGCCTTGGCCCCTTTCTCCTGCCCAGAATCTCCTGGAACACTTTGGGGTATTTGCGCAGTATATCATACAGATTCCCGGTGCCCATCCGAAAAACCTGCAGCCAGTTTAAACGGAGGACTCACAACCAGTCACGCCCCAGAAAATTTGGCCCGGGTTCCAGTACCACAACAAAGGGTAGACGGACTGACTGTTGCCTGTGTGCTACGGAGTTCCAGTGATCCCCATGATGCTCAATGGCTTGCCGGTATAAGTCACCAACCTTTGTTGTGCAACATCAGCAGCATGATCCCTGTGCAAAGTAATCAAAATGTCTGATGGTCCACGATGGCGGCGGCAGCTCCAGTGTGCATTTCCATTACTACCAGGTGAACAGTTACTCGTAGCGGATTAGTTACTCGACCCAGATTAACACTACCTTCTGGGCCGTGACTCAGGTAGATGCATCAAACAGTCCTCCTCAACCCTGAAGAGCCATATGCAGGAGCCTCCCAGGTTCTCAGTCATCTCGGCGACTGCCATGGACAGCAGAAGGAGCCCATTCAGCCCATCAAGTCTACACCGACCCTCTGAAAGAGCACCGTAACCAGGCCTATTCCCCCACCACATCCTCATGACCCCATAGCCCACCTAACATTTGGACACAAAGGGGCAATTTAGCATTGCCAATCCACTTAACCTGCACATCTTTGGACTGTGGGGGGAAACCTGAGCACCTGGAGGAAACGCATGCACACACGGGGGGAACGTACAAACTCCACGCAGACAGTGACCCGAGGCCGGAACTGAACCCGGGTCCATGGTGCTGTGAGGCAGCAGTGCTAACCACTCTGCCACTGTGCCGCCCTCTTCCCTTTATCCTCGGGGTATATCCTATAGGTCTGCGGTGGCTGCCAAATGCTTGGCTCGGCTGCAGTACTGCCTCTGAGGTTGCCTGTTGGGAGGTGATCCGGCCTGACTGGCATTGCCCGGTGATGTGACAGGAGTTTGAAATGGAGAGCGGGCCAAACAATGAACGCCATTGTCCATGGACAGCTGCAGCTCCTGCATTCCTTTCTCCGCATGCTCACGGGACAGTAACCAGCTGTCAGCAGCTTCCTCTGAGTGGTTCTGTTGTTTATCCCACAAACCAGCCTATCCCTCAACATTTCAGAAAGTGGCAGCCCGAACTCTCAATACTCTGCTGGTCGCCTAAGGTGGGTCAAGAGGTCAGTGACCAATTCACCTGGAGACTGCATCGCCATGTTAAACCTATACCACTGCATGATAATGGAAGGTTTAGGGCCATTATGTTCAGCTACCAACTCGTCAAACGATTTGGAGTCTGCTGCAGCTGGGTAAGTGAGACTCTTTACAATTCTAAAAAGTTGGGGCCCCGCAGGTATTCAGGAGGATGACTTTCAGACGGTCTGTCCCAAGATAACGTTAGCCTGGAAGAAGTACCTCAAGCATTCAGCATACTGGCTCCAGTCTTCAAGGCCTCCAGCTTACCAAACAGTGGCATCTTGAATTTTTATGTCTACACATTCTGGAATAGTAATCGTCCGGGGAAGCTAGGCGGTTCCACAAGTGAGTCTGGAGTCTGCTTTGTCTTTGTCGCCAGTTTACTAACTTGAGGAAGCCAGCAGTAGTGGAACAAGGATTGATTGAACTATGTACAATATTCTGCCCACGGCAGAAACTCTCTCCCGATCCAGTGCTTGTTGTGACAAGCAACGCCTGGTCCTTGCTTGGGCCAACTTTTATGTGTAGGTCTTTAACCAGCTCCAGTTGGGTGACCTCCACCCTCTACTTGGGAAGCTCGTACTCCATGTGTCCCACAGTGAGATCGACAATGGTTTCCTAGCGGTGGAGGTGAATGTTATCCCTAAAGATCCTTGGCTAATATTCCAATCATGATCGGCGCAGGCTTGGAGGGCCGAAGGCCTGTTCCTGTGCTGCAATATTCTTTGTTCAAAGTGGATAGCAGGTTGTCTAACCAAAGAATGGGTGCCGATTCTATCAGATAATTTACTGTTATTGTGAAAACAAGCAGCCCCTTTAGAGCTCAGAAGTTAGATTACAGTATATTACTTGCTGATGGTGCAACAATATTTATTTATTTTGGTAAGTAAGACCAAGTTACAAGGTTGTAATCTAATAAAGAATTTGAAGAATGACCAAAATTATGAGAATGAAGCCTGGGTATATAAAATTGAGATTACAGGGTTAGTTTACCTTTCTGTGGTCAGATACTGGAAGACCTTTTATAAAGTACAATGCAATTCTAAGAGAGGAAAACAGCTTCTGTTTGTGGTTTGATAGTTGCTACCAAGTATTCAGTGCAGAATCTGCTCATGGACTTGTCGTGCTGAATTTGGTGGTAAATCTGGGGCATATTCACTGCTGCTGCGTCTCAAATACATTGGGTATGTTTGTAATACTGTCTTTTTATGATTTTCCACTTTTCAATTAGATATTTCTCGGAACAGGAACTCCTGCAGGGGCTGTTGATATTTTGTTCTGAGGGTGGATTTTGCAGATAAAACTTTACAACTGTACAATTTCAGCTTTTGTCAGTCTTGCATCCAGACATACATAATTAAATAATTACTCTAACCATAGTAACACAAGTGAACATCCATCTGCTACTCAAACTGATAGCAAAATACCTTTCCACCTGCTGAAAAGTCTTGACCCCAAAATTGGCAATTACATGAAAACTTTCATATTTTGACTGTCACAATCCAGGTATTAAAAATGAAAATTCTATCGCAAATTGGATGCTGAAAATCCTGCTAATCATCAGTTTATTGTCCTTTGTCTCTTAATGTGCCGGAAAGCTGATCTCACAAATTGAGTATTTCAGTGTGACAGTCATTGAGGACACAGAAAGAATTAGGGTGAAAATTCACAATGACAACCACAATCTATACAAAATTCAGCCAATCAACCTTTACAACATTGACTATATGTCATTTTAACAGCAACTGCCATTTATATATAGTGAATATCGAAACGTTCCCAAGGCACTTTTATAAAGAACATTGGGCCAGATGTAGGGCCTCGAGGATTGCGGTCTGATATGGGACCTTAAATGATCGAGCAGCAAGCTTAATGCTGGGTCCCTCAGCTCAGCTACCGAATGCCTTCGAACAAGGGAACCACCTCCGCAACCCCGCGCGCCCCCCCCCCCCCCCCCCCACCCGCCCCCTCTACAATCCCCCCCAGGAATCTGAAAGCAAACAAACTCGGGTTTCCTTGTTGTGCATCTACATGACATGTGCCCCACCTGCCCGCCGCAGGGTTAATAATAGCTCGGACCCACTTTTACAAACCTGGGGTCAAGGGGTTCAGGGTTAAGTCCTCCAGGGTTGAAGTCATACCTGGCACAAAGGAACATGGTTATAGTTGTTGGAGTTATGTTTGCATGGGTTTCGTCTCGAGAACCCAAAGATGTGCAGGGTAGGTAGATTTGCCACGCTAAATTGCCCCTTAATTGGAATTAATTTAGAAAAAAATATATAGTTGTTGGAGGTCAATCATCACATCGGGACATTGCTGCTGGAGTTCCTCAGGGTATTTTCTTCGGCCCAATTTCCTCTTGAGCAACGTCATCAAAGAGCTTATCTCCATCATACAGTCAAAAATGGGGATGTTTACGGATTATTGCACAATGTCAAGCATCATTTGCGACTGCTCAGACACTGAAGCAGTCCATATCCATATGCAGCAGGATCTGGACAATATTCAAGTTTGGGCTGATAAGCAGCAAGTAACATTTGTGCTGCACAAGTGTCAGGCAATGACCATCTCCAACAAGAGAAATCTGACCATCTCCCCACGCATGACGTTTAATGGCATTATCATCATTGAATCCTCCACTATCAACATCCTGGAAGTTGCCAATGACTAGAAACTGAACTGGACCTGCCATGTAAATATTGTGGCTTCAAAAGTAGGTCAGAGGTTAGGAATCCTGTGGCGATTAACTCACCTCCTGACTCCCCAAAGCCTGTCCACCATCTACAAGGCACAAGTCAAGAGTGTGATGGAATATTCTTCACTTACCTGGATAGGTGCAGCTCCAACAACACCCAATAAGCTCAACACTATCCAGGACAAAGTAGCCTGCTTAATTAGCACCCCATCCACCACCTTCAATATCCACTTCCTCCATCAATGAAGTACAGTGGTAGTAGTGTGTACCATCTACAAGATGCACTGCATCCTTCGACAGCACCTTCAAAACCATCGACCACGACTACCCAAAAAGACAAGAGCAGCAGATACATAGGAGGTTCAGTGTTGAAACAAGTTCTTCGGCCCTTGGTGGTGATGAAGGGCCTGTTGGCAGTGGGGGACTGCTCAGCGCGTCCACATTCGTAAGTTGCTTGCCTGGGCTAAGCTCGAAGGCAAATTGGTACGCTGCTTCCAACCTGGCCCGTCGCTGAATCTGGGCTGGCGCTATTGGCGGGATTGCCTTGTCCTCTTTAAACAGTCCTAGCAATTGCTTGTGGATTGTCACAAGGTGAAATGATGCCAATACACGTATTGATAAAATTTCTTCACCGCGAATACAAAGGTCAAATGTTCTTTGTTGATATGGGTGTAATTTAACTTTTCAACGACCAAAGTCCTTGATGCATGTGCAATCTGCCCTTCCCTGCTGTCAGCCATGTGGTGGGACAACACAGCTCCGATTCCATAAGGCAGGGGTCGCACGTCACCAAAAGGGGCTTGGAGGGGTTGGAATGTGTCAGTAATGACGTTAGCTGATGTTTCACCCTGGCAAAGGCCTCCTCTGGAGATGCTCTCCATGCCCATTCTTGGTGTTCTTCAGCAATGCCTGTAGTGGCGTGAGGATGGTCGCTTGGCCAGGAATACATTTTCCGAAGTAGTTTACGAGACATAAGAATGACCTGATGTGACCATCAATTCACAAGACACGAGGGCAAAACGGTGGCACAGTGGATAGCATTGCTGCCTACAGCGCTGAGGACCCGGGTTCGAATCCCGGCCCTGGGTCACTGTCCGTGAGGAGTTTGCACATTCTCCCCGTGTCTGCGTGGGTTTCACCCCCACAACCCAAAGATGTGCAGGGTAGGTGGATTGGCCACGCTAAATTTCCCCTTAATTGAAAAAATAATTGGGTACTCTAAATTAAAAAAAATAGAAAATAAAAAAAATTCACAAGACACGTGGTTGGAAGTGAACAGTGATTTTAATAGTCTTACAATAGAGCCTGCCTGCAACGTGATGAACTGGCAGGCAGGCTCACGACTGCAAAGCTTTATACTTCCGGTTAGTGGGAGGAGCCATGGGCGGAGCCAAGGGTGGAGCCCAGTACAAACTCCTCATCTCCCCCTATGGGCAGAGCCGCGCAACTGCTCGTATACCGAGCTAACGTGAATACAGCACATCATATGACAACAGTGTGAATTACACGGAATGTAATTCACCACACGACCGTAACTCTGTTGTGTTTTCTGGATTAGGGGCTTGATTTATTGCCCGTACCTGCTCCTCAATCGGGTGTAGTCTGTCCCAATCCATGTGATACTCCAGGTATGTAAGTTCCTTGGCTTAGAAAATGCACTTTCTACTCTTCAGGTGGATGCCCATCTTGGAAAACTGGCGGAGTATTTCCTCCAGGTTGCTCAGGTGCTCCCTTTCCATGGCTCCGGTGACTATGATGTCATCCAGGTAGACCGCCGCACGCAGTAGCCTTCTCAAATTGTTCATAACTCACTGTAAGATTGAATAAGCTCCAAACGACAACCTTGTGTACTCATAGAGGCCCCTATGGGCATTAATGGTTACGTAACGCCTGGACTCGACATCCAGCTTCAGCTGGAGGTAGGTGTAGCTGATGTTGAGCTTGGAAAAGCAATGACTCCCAGCTAACTTTGTGTACACATCTTCTATCCGCAGCATTGGGTACCTGTTCAGACAGGAGGCCTTGTTCACGGTCAATTAATAATGTCCACACAAACGCATGGTTTTGGCAGGTTTTAGTACTGGGACTACCGGCACGGCCCAATCAGCAAACTGCACAGATTGGATTATACTAAGGGCTTCCAATTGGTGGAGTTCATCCTCGACTTTCGCCAGCAGCGCATAGGGGATCCAGCAGGGCCGAAGTATGTTGGCTGGGCCTCAGGATCCATATATATCTTGGCCATGGTCCTTTTAATCTGAATGAAGAGGTGGGTTCCAGAAGCATACACATAGACAAAGTCAATGATGCAAGACGATACTTTGAATGCGTGTCTTTGCAGGTAATTAAGTTATTACAGGTCCAGATGAAGCAACTGTAGAGAGGGATACTCACAGGTTAAAGAGGTGTGAATTGTCTCAAGCCAGGACAGTTGGTAGGAATTTGCAAGCCCAGGCCAGATGGTGGGGGGTGAATGTAATGTGACATGAATCCAAGGTCCCAGTTGAGGCAGTACTCATGTGTGTGGAACTTGGTTATCAGTTTCTGCTCGGCGATTCTGCGCGTCCTGAAGGTCGCCTTGGAGAACGCTTACCTGAAGATCAGATGCTGAATGCCTTTGACTGCTGAAGTGTACCCCGACTGGAAGGGAACATTCCTGCTTGGCGATTGTCACGCAATGTCCGTTCATCTGTTGTCGCAGCGTCTGCATGGTCTCGCCAATGTACAAAGCCCTCGGAGCATCCTTTCCTGCAGCGTATGAGGGAGACAAAGTTAGCCAAGTCGCACGAGTATGTACTACGTACCTAGTGGGTGGTGTTCTCACGTGTAATGGTGGTACCCATGTCGACAATCTGGCACGCCTTGCAGAGATTGCCATGGCAGGGATATGTGGTGTCGTGGTTGCTGCTCTGAAGGTTGGGTAGTTTGCTGTAAACAATGGTCTTTTTGAAGTTGCGCGGTTGTTTGAAGGTAAATAGTGGGGGTGTGGGGGTTACCTTGGCAAGATGTTCATCTTCATCAGTGACGTATTGAAGGCTGCGAAGAAGATATCGTAGTTTCTCCGCTCCAGGAAAGTACTGGATGACGAAGGATACTCTGTCGGTTGTGTCCCGTGTTTGTCTTCTGAGGAAGTCAGTGCAGTTTTTTGCTGTGGCACATTGGAACTGTCAATTGATGAGTCGAGCGCCATATCCTGTTCGTCCGAGGGCATCTTTCAGCGTCTGTAGATGTCTGTTATGCTCCTCCTTGTCTGAGCAGATCTTGTGTGTACGGAGGGCTTGTCCATAGGGGATGGCTTATTTAATGTGTTTGGGTGGAAACTGGGAAAGTGGAGCATTGTGAGGTTATCCGTGGGCTTGCGGTAAAGCAAAGTGCTGAGATGTCCATCCTTGATGGAGATGAGTGTGTCCAAGAATGCAACCGATTCTGGAGAGTAGTCCATGCTGGGAGGGAACTTATTGATGTCATCGTGTAGTCGTTTCAGTGATTCTTTGCCGTGGGTCCAAAGTAAAAAAATGTCATCGATGTATTTGGTGTATAACACCGGTTGAAGGTCCCGAGTGGTGAGGAGGTCTTGTTCAAACTTGTGCATGAAGATGTTGGCATTTTGAGGTGCGGATTTGGTCCCCATGGCTGTTCCGTGTGTCTGGATGAAGAACTTGTTGTCGAAGGTGAAGACGTTGTGATCCAGAATGAAGCGGATGAGTTGCAGAATTGTGTCTGGAGATTGGCAGTTGCCGGTGTTGAGTACTGAAGCTGTTGTCATGGGGGATGCTGGTGTAGAATACCGAGACGTCCATTGCGACGAGGAATGTTCCAGGTTCAACTGGTCCATGGGTGCTGAGTTTCTGTAAGAAGTCCGTCGTATCGCAACAGAAACTGGGCGTACCTTGTACGATGGGTTTCAAGATGCCCTCGATGTAGCGAGAGAGGTTCTCACACAGGATCCCATTGCCTGATACGATAGGACAGCCTTGTGTATTTTTGGGAGACAGTAGAGATCTCTAATGTGGGATGAGAGCACGTAGGGTGCTCTGAAGGTCTGGATCCAAGGTCTTGATCAGTCTGTTGAGTTGGCGGGGGTGTTCCTTGGTCGGATCTGCGGGTAGCTGTCTGTAGTGTTCCTGGTTGTTGAGTTGTCGGTACACCTCTTTGCAGTAGCCTGAGTTCACCTGAGGAAGGAGCTGTGCTCCGAAAGCTAGTGATTCGAAACAAACCTGTTGGACTTTAACCTGGTGTTGTAAGAGTTCTTACTGTGTTCACCCCAGTCCAACATTGGCATTTCCACATCATGCCCTTCAATCTTGCCCAGGCTCTCCTGGAAGACTTCTGGGTACTTCCCCCCCAACATTGTAAAGTCATCCGGTGTCCATCTGGAAGATCCATTGCCAGTCCAGCGGGAGGCGTTGTAGCCAGTCACGGCCCAGCAGACTGGGTGTGGGGCCCCTCACTAATATTAATGGCAGCCTAATGGACTGCTGCCCCTAAGTTACCGGGGTCACCATCATGCTTGCTATGGCTAGAGACTGCCCTATATAGGTCGCTAGTCTTGCCTCGGTGTCCCAAAAACCCAACTGTTGAACTCCAGTCCTGATTCCTCAAAGGTCTGCCATCCTATTACCAAAACTGTGGCCCCCGTGTCCAACTCCATCTCTAACGGGTGGCTGTTCACCTGGACAGCAATCCTGATGAGGACAACTCGTGGCATGGCAATGCAATGCAATTACATACACTCCTCACCATCAGGTTGTACTAAGTTGTGAGTCCTAGCTCTGGGCTGCATCTCTCTTGGGTAGGGCAGCAAATTTGTTGGCTGCCCTGTGGTTTCTTCAGCCACAAGTGGCGTACCACCTGGATTACCCTCCAGCGATTCTGGGGAGGTATCCCGCCTGGCAGCAACCACCCTTGGCCAATGGGCCTGGTCTCGACAGTGTTTGGGAAAGGGTGGGGTTCCGGGAGACTCCATCCTCGGGGGCACAGTTCTCTGGAATGGGGCAGTGTGTCTCACGCTGTTTACCTCCATCCCTAACATCCCCTGGAGTTCCTTCTCTGCACTCTACCGTGAAAGGGAGACCTTGAATGCCTTTTTTGGTCCAGTAATGACCCGGCCAGCTGGGTCGTCATACTATTTACTCAACATATAAAACATCTCGGGTAGGGATGGCCCATAATCGTAAAACTCTGCCAGTTTGTGCAATCGCACCAAGAATTCAGTAACAGACTCCCCCAGGTACTCATGGCGATATTAAATCGATGGCTTGGGATCAGAGCGGTTTGCTACGAGCGCCACGTAAAACGTCTCGGAGTCTGGGGCCGTGAGGTATGTTAGGCTCTTTATGACGCTGAAAGTGGGGGCCCAACAGGCAGTCAGAAGAATTACTATCTGGTGATCAGTCCCAATGATAGCGTTCGACTTAAAAAAGAATAGTGCATAAGCTCTGCATACTGAGTCCAGTCCTCTACACCAGCATCAAATGCATCGTGTCTGCCAAAGAGCAGCATTTTCAAAATGGTGCAAACCTTATTCCTTCGTGAAGAACGGTGGCTGTACTCCAAATGGTTAGCAGTACCGACTGTAGTTCCACTTTATTCTCGTCACCAATTTAGTCATCATGGAGGAGTCCGGAAAGGAGAGTCATAAAATGGTTTATTTCCAACAGGAAAGTATTTACAAGTAACAGTACCAGTCTGTTACTTTGCAGCTCGGCTCATACCTGGGGCAGCTTTTAGAGACTGAATTAACGAGCCTGCTGATAGGCCTCATACCCCATGAGGCTCACGACCCTGTGGGTCTTGTGAGGGCTATAACAGAGAGCAAATGACTGAAGTGAAGAATGAGCTCTATAGTTTTATTCCGCAGAAGTGTTGAAAATGTCTTAATTCTCATTGGATGAATTAAATTAATTGGATGACTTGTTTAATTTTGATACATAAACGTTAATGAAGTCTTAAGGATTAGTTAGCCGAAGAAAATAATGAAACAGATAAAAACTGAAGAAAAAGGATGTTGATGATTTTTTGAGATTAGTCCTCGAAATTCTTATTTGAATGCTAGGCATCACTTGAAGCGTGGGAGGTTGAGATGTCTGTAATGGGAATGAAATGAAATGAAAATTGCTTATTGTCACAAGTAGGCTTCAAATGAAGTTACTGTGAAAAGCCCCTAGCCGCCACATTCCGGCGCCTGTTCGGGGAGGCTGGTACGGGAATTGAACCGTGCTGCTGGCCTGCCTTGGTTTGCTTTAAAAGCCAGCAATTTAGACCAGTGTGCTAAACCAGCACCTATGTGCTAAACCAGCCCCATACCGAATGACACTCCCTAAGAATTTGTTGCGGTGGTATGGGCTCTGAAATACCAATGCCACCTCGCTATTTTATCGAAGCTTCAGGATTTTTGAAAAAAGAAGAAATTCTCAACTGATTAAAAAAAAATGTACTTATCCCGTAGCTCTGGCCTGTACCATTATCCGTTTCGTTATTTAGGATACAATTTTTTATTGAGTTCACTGGCAGGATTCTTACTCCATAGCTTGGCCGGGATTACCCGGTGGGGCGGGGGGTCCCGGCGGAACGGAGTGGCCTTCACCGGCCGGCGGAAGTCCGCACATGCGTCGGTGCGTCAGCGGCTGCTGATGTCATACCGGCGCATGCGCAGGGGAGGAGTCTCTTCCACCTCTGCCATGGTGAAGGCCATGATGGGGCGGAACAAAAAGAGTGCCCCCACGGCACAGGCCCGTGGGCCCCGATCGCGGGCCAGGCCTCTGTGGGGGCATCCCCCGGGGCCAGATCGCCCCCCCCCCCCCCCCCCCAGGACCCTGGCGCCCGCCCACGCCGCCAATCATGCCGGCACCAGGCGTGCTTTGATTCCCGCCGGCGGGAAAGGCCTGTCCGCGGCGGGACTTCGGCCCATCACGGGCCGGAGAATCGCCGCGGGGGGGCTGCCGACCGGCGCGTCGTGCTTCCCGCCCCCGCCGATTCCCAGGTGGCGGAGAATTTGGGCCACGGCGGGGGCGGAACTGACGCCAGCCCAGGGCGATTCTCCGACCCCCCGGGGTCAGAGAATTCCGCCTCTTGTCTCTGATGTATTGATCGGGACAGCCCCCCCTTCCCCACACTGTTACTAGCCTGATTGATAGCTGAGCCTTCAGTCAGGCAGGGAGCCAGTCGGAGAGAGCCATAGCAGAAGACAGAGCTGTGTGGTGCTAAGGTCAATTGGGCCAGGGGGAGTCAGCAGGGGTCAGTTGTATTGCCAGGGAGATAGGGAGCTCGGTTGCAGGTGGTTGATTGGAAGTGGATGGAGGAGGATGGAAGATGGTTGATTGGGTGAGCTGACAATCCCAATCATGGAGGCTTCTCAGGTAGGCACTTACTTCCCAAATCCATCAAGTCTCATCCTTGAGGAAGCTTCCGGGTTAGCTGGTTGGAAAATACAACTGACTGTACTTAAGATTAGCATGGCAGTGAGGTTTGTTGTCGAAGGAGACTCGCAACGTTGCTTCACTGCATCTTGTAGGTAGTACAAATTGCTGCTACTATGTAGTGAGTATTTAAAGTGGCGGATGGGTTGGGCAGCATGGTGGCGCAGTGGGTTAGCACTGCCGCCTCATGGCGCCGAGGTCCCAGGTTCAATTCCAGCTTTGGGTCACTGACCGTGCGGAGTTTGCACATTCTCCCCGTGTTTGCGTGGGTTTTGCCCGACAACCCAAAAGATGTGCAGGGTAGGTGGATTGGCCACGCCAAATTGCCCCTTAATTGGAAAAAATGAATTGGGCACTCTAAATTTATATTTTAAAAAAGTAGTGCTTGGGGTGCCAGTCAAGTTGTTCTGTCCTCAATGGTGTCAAGCTTCTTGAATGTCGTTAGAGTTGCATACAAAAACAGGCATTTGAGGAGGATGGTGTGGTCAACTATATCGTTCAAAAACACCTTCTAAACCCGTGATCTCTACCACCTAGGACCAAAGCAACAGATACATGGGAACTACCACCAGCAGGTTCCCCTCCAAACCACACACAATCCTGACTTGGAACTATATCACCATTCCTTCATCATCATTGGGTCAAAATCTATCTTGTAAATCCCTTTCTAAAGCCACTGTGGGTGTACCAAACCACTTGGACTGCAGCAGTTCAAGAAGGTGACTTATCACCATATTCTCAAGGACAATGAGGGATGGGGTAATAAATGCTGGCCTAGCCAGTAACGTCAACATTCAATAAACAAATAAAAAAAAGTAGACAGCATGAAGTTGGGCAAGCACAGAAAGGAGTAAATAAAAAAATATATTGTGGAGTTAAAATTACAATACATTTAAATTAACAATGAAATAACACACTACAAAACATTGAATTTTATCATTTGGAATCCTGGAATGTATTTTAATCATCGGCATCCTAACATATACACCTTATAATTTAAATAACATCATATTTTTTATAAATAGGCTACAAGGGTGGCATTTAAATTAGATTCATTAAATTCATTTACACATCAGTAGTTGAGCAACTAATCCTTTGATTGTGCATTTGGCACACATTAAAAGATAGATGCAGAAAAGGACTTGCACACTGGAAATACCAAATAGACATTCCACAGAAAATAAACAAACCAGACCAAGAGACATCAGTGTTGAAATTCATTTTGGGCAGTATCACGAAACGGGCAATAGCAAATTGGCAGCCATCTTACAATCTGCCGACAATGGGAAGAAAATTAGTTGTATAAAAAGAGTTGTCCATTTGTAGAATCATGGGGTGAAAGCACATGGTAACTGCAAGCAGTAAAGGGTCAAGCATAGTCCTTCATGGGGCATTAATAGAAAAAGGACTCCATCTACTAGCAGCTACTGTATTTATTTCTTAGAACATTAAAATACCATATCCTAACTGCAGTTAGCAATAAAAATTCTGGCTGTCAAGGAGAAACCATCGTTATTTTCAAGAAAGAGGTTGTTTGGTATTGGCTCCGAGATCATAAATATTGCAAATCACGGTGATGTTTTCGTGTTATAGACTGTATCATGGACCCAATTTTGTGAGAGAACATATGTTGTAATGTTTGCATATTACAGCTGCAAGTGAAATGCAGCTGCAATATGCAAACATTTGCCTGTTTATTAAGCAATCAGAATGGAGGCCCATTTCATGAGCTGACAATTGCAGTTTTAATCAAACAAGCGAAGAAGTGGAAGATAGCATCAGGGGAACAGAGAGCACAGTTTGGTACAGAAAATACACAATTTTGAAGTAAATTATTAGGCTACTTTGTTGAGCTCCTTTAAACCTCTGAGCACAGCAAGAATTCCAGAAAACCTATTAGGACTGGAAATGCTTGAAAGGAGACCCAGCAGGATGGTGCCAATTCACTTACAAAATCCAGTTGTCTCACAAACTGTACTGCTCCCTGCCAGTATCAGTGCTCTACATATGTTCACAGGATCAATACCGTGCTTCTACCCACAAGGACAAGCAGACCTTCAACTGGCATGAACAGTCTGCACTGGTAACACAGCAAGGGATTACAGACTCTTGAATCTGATTCAAGAAAACCATGTTGGAAATTGTGGAAGGAGAATTGTGAAACAAATGGCTTTCCCTGAGCAAACACCATAATGGTCATACCATGTAACATTTTCCTCATATGGACCTGCTGATTTACTCGCCCGTGAGCAGCAACTAGAACATACACCATGTGGTAGTAAGATAGTCTGGTCAGGTTAGCCTCAGGTCTCCAGTCAAGTCAGCATAGTGTCAACCCACAGTTAAAGTATGTATGATAGTTAAGAGATAGTTAAGAGATCAATAACATCGATTTGCATTTCTTCAAGTGTTGGAAGCCTGTCTCTCTCACTACTGCAGTAAACGCAGTGCTCGCAGACCCAGTTTACCCAAAACATCATGGTACCAGTGAGTCATGCTCGTGTTTGACGGACCTACCTTGAGATAGTCTGCCTTTGACCAGCGATCAGCCATCCGGTAACATGGACAGCGTCCGCCCTCCCCCGCCGCTCTGCATAGCCGGCAACCTCGGTGCTAACTGGAAGATTTTCAAGCAGAAGTTCCAGCTGTATCTTGAAGCCACCGACCAAGAAGCCGCATCAATGCCAGGAAGATTGCTCTCTTCCTCTCTACAGCCGGGGACCACGCTGTCCACATCTTTAACTCCCTCACCTTTGCTGAAGGCGAGGACAAGACAAAGTTTAAAACAGTCCTGCTGATGTTCGACAGCCACTGTGACATCGAAGTCAACGAGAGCTTTGAACGCTATGTGTTCCAGCAGAGGCTTCAGGGTAAGGATGAACCTTTTCAGTCCTTCTTAACCCATCTCCGAATCCTCGTGCAGTCCTGCAACTACGGCTCCACTTCCGACTCCATGATCCGCGACCAGATCGTTTTCGGGGTCCACTCCGATCCCCTTCGCCAGCAGCTCCTTAAAGTTAAGCAGCTCGGGCAGCACGGTGGCGCAGTGGGTTAGCCCTGCTGCCTCACGGCGCCAAGGTCCCAGGTTCGATCCCGGCTCTGGGTCACTGTCCGTGTGGAGTTTGCACATTCTCCCCGTGTCTGCGTGGGTTTCGCCCCCACAAGCCAAAAATGTTGGTGGATTGGCCACGCTAAATTGCCCCTTAATTGGAAAAAATGAATTGGGTACTCTAAATTTTTTTTTTTTAAAAGTTAAGCAGCTCACCCTTACCATCGCCATCGAAACCAGAGTCCTCCACGAGCACGCTAACAACCGGTACTCCCATATCAAGGAGGCAGAGACGGCGTGGCAAGGCCCCCACGATGCGGAGCGGGTACAGGCCGTAAAACAGCTCCAGGGCCTGAGTCTGGATGAGGGTGGCCATTTTGCGTGCTTTTCCCGGGCTCTTGCGCATGCACGCCACGACCAAGGGGACAACTGAACTGCACAGGTGCGCACATCGTTCAACCGCACCGCGCATGCGCGGTGGCACACGAAGCGTCCTGACATCAGCGCCATGACATGCAACAACTGTGGCTCCGCCCATTTAAAGCGGCAATGTCCCGCATAATCTCAACGCTGTCTCCAGTGTGGCAAGCTTGGCCACTACGCTGCCCTGTGCAGATCTGCTCAACTGCACAACACACAGCGATCCCAGCCGCAGCGCAGGAATGTCCGGTCAGTACAGCAACCCGTTGCAGACTCCGACTCCATTATGGTTCCAGATCCCGACACCGAGGGCCTCATATCCCCATTCCGGGTCGACATCATCACCAAGCATACGATGCTTTCAGCGAAGAAGGTGAAACAACTCCCAATGATGAGCATCGATGAGTGGTGTGCCACCCTTACAGTCAACAAGGCTCGCATACGCTTCAGGCTGGACAAAGTTTAAAACAGTCCTGCTGACGTTTGACAGCCACTGTGACATCGAAGTCAACAAGAGCTTTGAACGCTATGTGTTCCAGCAGAGGCTTCAGGGTAAGGACGAACCTTTTCAGTCCTTCTTAACCCATCTCCGTATCCTCGCGCAGTCCTGCAACTACGGCGAACCGCATTTCAAAGTCTGACCTTGACACCATCTGCGTCAAGCCAAGCATTCTTCCACCGGCCTGCCAGCTCCTCGACTACAATGGCAATGCCATTGCTGCCAGTGGCTCATGCCAGCTTGCGGTATCCCATCGTTCTTTAAAAGCAACCCTGCGTTTTGAAATTGTAGGAACCAACAGAGCTTCCCTGCTCGGTGCTCAGGCCTGCAAAATCTTGAACCTTGTGCAGCGGGTTCACACCATGTCGTCCGCAGAGGCAACGGCCTCGCCAGATATCAACTTCCAAATCCAATTAGATGACATCATAGCACAACACCACAGCGTCTTTGAAGGTATGGGCACACTCCCCTACCGATACAAGATACTACTGAAGCCGAATGCCACACCTGTGGTTAATGCACTGCGTCGGGTGCAGGCACCCCTGAAGGACCGTCTCAAGCAGCAGCTGGAAGACCTCCAGGACCAGGGCGTCATTTCTAAGGTCACGGAACCCACGGACTGGGTTAGCTCCATGGTTTGTGTCAAAAAACTGTCAGGGGAACTTCGCATTTGTATCGACCCCAAAGATTTGAACCGTAACATCATGAGGGAACACTACCCGATACCTAAACGAGAAGAGCTCACCAGCGAAATGGCTCATGCCAAGTTTTTCACAAAGCTGGATGTCTCCAAGGGGTTTTGGCAAATACAGCTGGACGCGTCCAGTCAAAAGCTGGGCACATTTAACACCCCGTTCGGTCGCTACTGTTACAACCGGATGCCCTTTGGCATCATCTCCGCCTCAGAGGTGTTCCTACCGCATAATGGAGCAAATGATGGAGGGCATCGAGGGGGTGCAAGTGTACGTCGATTATATCGTTATCTGGTCCACAACTCCTCAGGAGATCATCAATTGCCTCAAGCGAGTGTTCCACAGGATCCACGAGCATGGCCCCCAACTCAATAGAGCCAAATGCTCGTTCGGTCAAGCAGAAATAAAGTTCCTTGGCGACCATATTTCGCAGTTCGGTGTGCAGCCAGATGCAGACAAGTTTTCGGCGATCAACGCCATGAAGACCCTGGGGGACAAGAAGGTGGTCCTCCGCTTCCTAGGGATGGTCAACTTCCTTTGAAGTTTACCCCAACCTTGCATCACACACCACAGCTCTCCGCAATCTCGTTAAAAAAACTACGGACTTCCAGTGGCTCCCCACTCATGAGCAAGAGTGGCGTGAGCTCAGGGCGAAACTCACCAAGGCCCCGGTACTGGCATTTTTCGACCCCGCCAAGGAGACGAAGATCTCCACCAATGCGAGCCAGGCTGGCATTGGGTCAGTACTCCTCCAGCGGGACGAATCCTCCTCCTGGGCTCCAGTCGCATATGCCTCAAGAGCCATGACACCTACTGAGCAACGATACGCTCAGATTGAGAAAGAATGCCCGGGCCTCCTCACAGGGATTGACAAATTCCATGATTACGTGTATGGTCTCCCTAAATTCACGGTCGAGACGGACCACAGGCCATTGGTTCACATCATCCAAAAAGACCTCAATGATATGACGCCACGGCTACAACATATCCTTCTCAAACTCGGCCGCTACGATTTCGACCTGGTCTACACCCCAGCCAAAGAGCCGGCGCCCTCTCGAGATCCATCACCACGCCGTGTGAGCAGTCGGACTTTGTCAGATAGACACTCAGGTGAAGTTTTGTGCATCCAACTTTCCAGCCACTGATGAAAGGGACGTGCAAATTCGTCAGGAGACGGCCAGGATCCTTTACTCAAGCAGGTCATGCGACATCTCACGGATGGTTGGCAAAAGGGGCAGTGCCCCTAGTTTTATAATGTAAAGGACGATCTAGCGGTAGTGGACGGCATACTAATGAAGCTGGACAGGATAGTAATCCCACAGAGCATGCGAGAGCTGGTCCTCGGCCGAATCCACGAAGGACACCTGGGGGTCGAAAAGTGTTGCCGTCAAGCCCGAGAGGCAGTATATTGGCCAGGCATCAGTCAGGATATCGCCAACACGGTCCTCAATTGCCCAACGTGCCAAAGGTTCCAGCCGGCTCAGCCTAAAGAGACTCTACAGCCGCATGAACTGGTGTCCTCCCCATGGTCCAAAGTTAGTATTGACCTCTTTCATGCAAAGGGCCGAGACTATGTCCTCCTCATGGACTACTTTTCCAACTACCCCGAGGTGGTCAGACTGACTGACCTAACATCAGCAACAGTCATCAAGGCATGAAAAGAGACCTTTGCCCGTCATGGCATTCCACTTACAGTTACGACTGATAATGGCCCATGCTTCTTCAGCCAGGAGTGGACAGATTTTGCCCGGCTGAACAATTTTACGCACGTCACTTCAAGCCCCCACTACCCCCATTCGAATGGGAAGGCTGAAAAGGGAGTCCACATTGTTAAAAGACTGTTGTGCAAAGCTGCTGACTCGGGTTCGGATTTTAACCTGGCGCTGTTAGCCTACAGGGCGACTCCTCTGTCCACTGGCCTATCCCCAGTACAGCTGCTAATGAATCGCACACTACGGACGATGGTGCCGGCTATCCACATCCCGGACCTTGACAATTTTACGGTCCTGCAGAGGATGCAACAGTCTCAGGCCCAATGCAAGTCGGCGTACGACGCCCCCGCCACAGATCTCCCTACTCTGGTCCCTGCTGACGGAGTTTGTATTCAGCTACCTGACGGTGGCTGGTCTGCCACAGCTATGGTGGTTAAGCGAGTGGCCCCGAGATCGTTCCTCGTTCGCATGCATGATGGCTCCTTTCTTCGGCGTAATAGGTGGGCACTGCGGCTACTTCCACGCCCTCCACCTGAACGTGATGTCCCCCCTCGCATGCTGGTTCCTCAGGACGCGCCCTTCCACGAGGCCACCGATCTGCCAGTTCTTTTACCGACCTCTACATTGGAGGCAGTTCCGCCCGTTCCAGTGCAAGCGGCCCCTGACCCACCCTTGAGGCGGTCAACCAGAATTCGTTGCACACCACAGAATTTATAGACTGAATGTTGAATTACTTTGTGATCCATTTACACATCTGTACATATTGTTTCTTCCTAATTTGTTATCTGCCCTCTGTCTGCACTAGACACCTTTCCATGTAAATACGTTCACATACTTTGTATATAGTCAGGCTCCTGTACACACACACTCACTATTCATTGACCTACACACATTTTTTTAAAAGTAAAAAAAAAAGGGGGAGATGTCATAATATACACACAGGTGCACAGACAGGCAGTGATTGACACACAGGATGACCAGTGAACATACAGAACACAGCAGCCAATCACCAGACAGGACACGACCACTATAATGCCAGAGGGCACTAGTTTTCCCGCGCTCTTGGAATCCAGCCTCTGAGACAGTCAGAGCCCGTGAGCAGCAACTAGAACATACACCATGTAAGATAGTCTGGTCAGGTTAGCCTCAGGTCTCGAGTCAAGTCAGCATTGTGTCAACCCACAGTTAAAGTATGTATGATAGTTCAGAGATCAATAAAATCGAGTTGCATTTCTTCAAGTGTTGGAAGCCTGTCTCTCTCACTACTGCAGTAAACACAGTCCTTGCAGATCCAGCTTACCCAACACATCAGTAATGAGGGTACAGTCTGAAAGATTAGAATATTAAGGTTGGCGAGCGATTGGCATCCTGAGAGTCAGTGTATAATGCACTACCGCTGACTCTCAGAAGCCATTTAATGCTCATTTGAGAGCTGACTGGCAGTGGGCGGGATTTCCATCCGTCCTTGGAAGGAAGTCCTGCCTGTGAGAGATTGGCTGACAGTTCGACAACCCAGCCAGGCACAGTGCTGCAGTGGACAGAAGCGGTACTGCAGCGGTCTGCCTAGAAATAAGTCCGAGGACCATTGTAAAGGCAATTCCTCAGGGCGGGCGGATACGGAATGCCCCGGATGGTTGATAGGGTGGCGATTGTGACAACGGGGGAGGCCAGGTGAGAGGGAAGGCCATAGCTCCAAGATCTCGGAGGGGAGGGTGCCCCAACTCTGAAGGGGCCTTCAGATTCAGGCATCCCCCGCCCTCATTTCCTGTCCATGATGGAGAAAAGTTGTTTTCTTTGGTTCCTGCCCTACTCATACCCGCTGCCTCCAGCCTAAAATTGAGACTGGGAGGAAAAAGGTCCTTAAGTGGCCACTAAAGGGCTTAATAGGTGAAAGAGTGGGTTTACTAACCAAGGCACTGCCAGCCCAAGTGTGAAATTGTGTCTGGGTTTGGGCGGGAGGGTTCGCGGGGGTGGTGGAAACCTGTCCATTTAATTGTATGCTGCCCGCCTCAGAATCTACCTGGGGGTGGGGATAGTGTAAAATTCTGCCCAAAGACTCTGGGGTTTGGCACATTTAGTGGCACTCTCACCTCTCAAGTTGGTAAGTTCAAAGTTCAAGCGGGACTCAGTGCATAATCTATGATGGTATTTCAATGTAGTCCATTATTCTTGGAGATGCCACATTTCATGGAACAATAAATTGAGGCCCAGTCTATTTGTTCAGGTTGATGTAAAATACTCTATGGTACTGATCAAAAAACAGTAGAGTTCTCCCGATATGTGGGTCAATAATTATCCCTCAACCAAAACCAAAATGGAGCTAGTCACTCATTTTACTCCGAGTATTGGAAGCTTGCTGAATGTTGATGATTTGCCACATTCAACTGCAGTGAAACAGTTAATGCATTTCAAAAGAAATTAATTGGCTGAGGAGTTCTGTGGAATAAGCACATGAAAGGTGCTATATAAATTAAACTGCTATTTTATAGCAATGAAAAACTCACTGGAGGCACGTGAATAATTCCGCAAAACAGATTTGTGCAGTTATTGATGAATGGCTATACAGCAGTGTGCTGTGGATTATATAAAAATGCTGGTGGATGTGCAATGGAGCTCTCAGTGATGCAGGTAATAGGCATATTTCTGTTTAAACCCCAGAGGCAGTATTCGCAAGGTTTAACAACCAATTTTGAGCCGGAGATTCAAATGTCTTATAGGTGTCAAGTGTTTCACTCTCAAAACAGACTATAGAATACCTTGATGTGGTGATCTACAATACGTAGTGGTTAAAGATTAGGTAGCTGGATTTGATCCATATTCCAGGCACAAAGTGCAGCTGCATATATATAAGTGGCAGACAACACCCAAAGAAGAGCCAGAAGTGTCTGACTCCAATGCAGGGCTCACTGAGTCCACATTCATGGAAGTTTCACTATAATCCTGAGATCTGATGGGTATGATGTATCCCGTCAGCAAGCAAACTCCTATTCAAGACGAGAACAGGAAATGCTGGAAATAGTCAGCAGATCAAGCAACATCATTTCTGTTCAGATTGAAGGTCATTGATTTGAGCCATTGATCTAGCCAGGGTTTTGTAACATCGAGAGGATTCTCATTCACGAGCCAGAGAACTGGCGGGGAACCCCCATCAGTTACATACAGGGGATGCCTGATGGAATTAAGTGCCAACTGGATGCTGTCGAGCTTTCCCTTTGATTGAGTTCCCCAGTGAGAGCTTTCATAGAATTTACAGTGCAGGAGGCCATTCGGCCCATCGAGTCTGCACCGGCCCGTGTAAAGAGCATCCTACCCAAGCCCACACCTCAACCCTGTACCTACACCTCCATCCTGTACCCGTAACCCCACCTAACCTTTTTTGGACACTAAGGGCAATTTAGCACTGCCAATCCACCTAACCTGCACATCTTTGAACTGTCGGAGGAAACCGGAGCACCCGGAAGAAACCCACGCACACACGGGGAGAACGTGCAGACTCCACACAGACAGTGACCCAAGCCGGTAATCGAGCCTAGGACCCTGGAGCTGTGAAGCAACTATGCGAACCACTGTGCTACCGTACTGCCAGCCAATCACAGGTCAGCCGCGCCAGGCATGACTTAGCAAGTCCATGAGGCCAAAGATCAGGGAGGGAACCCAGGCTACAGGTGAGTCAAGGTGAGAAGGGGATCACAAGGGAGGAGTTGCAGGAGAGGGATTTGCGGGAATTCCATGCAAGGGCAGGGGGATGGCTAGGGCAGGGGGCGGATTTCAACTGTCACCCCATGCCTGATGCCATTTCCCCCAATTGGGCACAGAGTGCCCGTTGGCGAGGGACACCCCCTCCCAGGGTGGTAAATCTGTCAGCTTTTACTGGGCAGCCTTCGAAGAGCGCAACAGACATGTATGCCCTCAATGTAATCTTTGATCCACCACCAAATCGCTGTGGGTTTAGGAATAATGGGTGTCAATTGTCTCATTAATCAGCCTAATTGAGCTGGCAGCCAGGAATCCACCGTCAGTCCTTTCTGCCATCTGACTTAATTGTGGGGGGGAGGCTTTCCTGCTACCAGGAGACTGACATAGGCCTCCCCCAGGATTAAGTGGACTTGGCTATCGCTATGACCGTCTACATCAAATCCAGCTCTGTTTCTCTCGCTGGAGCTTTTTTCGAATTATTTCATGGATCGTACCATGTGCTGTGGACTGATGCACTGTTGCTTGTTACTGACTGTTGTGCAGCAGAGAGTGATGTGGCATGCTGGATTCAGATGTACACATGAACATATAATTCCTAAATCATATTGGAGCAATATAATACAGGGCTTGGACCAACGTTGGGGTGTATTTAATGCGGTAGGTACTTGCAACAAAAGACTACTGGTATCTGTGCTAACTTATATCAAAGTTTGTCTCTCCTGTTTTCCTTGATCTTTCTCAATCAGGTGAAAAGCAATTGACATGCTCGGCTGAATTTTATGCCTGAGGCTGAAATCCCGTCACCGGGGTAAAAAGCATGGGGAGCGACCTTTCTTCATCAAATGGCGGACCTGGGGCTGTGTTTGCTAGTGGCAGCCAATTAAGAGGCGAATGTGAGGGTATTCATCCTATTCAGGATAGTGGCCCACTTCGGCAGCTCAGCAGTGTCATCGCTGGCAGTGGTCATTGCTCGGCTGCACCTGGAGAATGAGAATGCATCGAAGAAGAGTAAATGAGGTACGGGTAGTGAGGGGTAGTGAGGGGATACCCACGCTGGAACATATCACACATATCGTCTGCACCTCCTACCCCCCTCCTCCCCAACAGCTCAGTGACCTTCCATGAAGCTTAGTAAATCAAGGAAAACAAACACCTCCCTGTCCATAAAGATCTCGCAACATCCCATTTAAACATAGAAAATGGGATCAGTAGGCCATTCAGCCCTTCGAGCCTGTCTGCCATTCATTATGATCATGACTAATATCAAATGCAGTAACCTGTTCCCGCTTTCCCCCCCACATCCTTTGATCCCTTTAACCCCTTGAGTTATATCTCACCCCTTCTTCAAAACATACGGCGCGATTCTCCCAGACAGGGAGAAATCGTAAGGCTGGCGTCAAATCCGGGCGGGTTTGACGCCAGCCTCCCCCTCCCCGACCGGGAACCGATTCTGGTCCCCGGTCGGGGCTAGTATGCCGCGCCCGTGAACTCCGGCATCGCGGGCTTAACGAATTTCGTTAATCCCGCTTGCCAGAGTTTGCGCCGGCTGACGCGTCACATGACATCAGCCGCGCATGCGCAGATTGGAAGACTCCAACCCGCGCATGCGCGGATGACGTCATCGCGCAATTGCGCGAAACCCGCGCATGCGCGGGCCGGGATGCCCCTCAGCCGCCCCGCGAAGTGATACAGCGGGGCGGCGGAAGGACAAAGAGTGCGCGGGAATCGGACCCGCTGCCCGCGATCGGTGCCCACCGATCGCGGGCCGATGGCACCCTTGGCACGGCCGTGGTACTGCCGTGCCAATCGGTGCCATGGTTTTCAAAATCGGGACTTTACGGCCGTTTTTACGAACGGCCAGACCAGGTGTGTTTGCCGTTCGTAAAAACAGCCGTAAAGGGCTTGGACTTCGGCCCATCGGCCAGCTGAGAATCGCTGCTGGCCGTAAAAAAACGGCGGCAGTGATTCGTGTCGGGAGTCGGGCGTGGGGGGGGGGGGGGGAGAATAGCGGGAGGGCGTCAGACTAGCGTGGCCGTAAAAATTTACGAACCCCGCTATTCTCCGCACCGTCGTGAGTGCGGAGAATTGCGCCCACAATGTTTTGGCCTCAATTTGTTTCTGTGGTAGAGAATTCCACAGGCTCACCACTCACTGATGAAGAAATTTCTCCTCATCTCTCACCTAAATGGTTCACCCCATTTCCTTAGACTGTGACCCCTGATTTTGAACTCTCCCACCATCAGAAACATTTTTCCCCCATCTACCCTGTCTAGTCCTATTAGATTTTATAGGCTTGTATGAGATATCCCCCTCATCCTTCTAAACGTCAGTGACTATAATTCTAGCCAACTCAGTCTCTCCTCGTACATCAGGGGCTGAATTTTCCGCTGTCGGGATGCTACATTACGGCGACAGTGCACCCACGCCCGGGATTTCCCGACGGTGTGGGGCTGCCCACAATGGGAAACTACACTGGCCGTCTGGCGCGACAGAGAATCCCGATGCCAGCTGGGGTGTGCCGCACCAGAAAACTGGTGCTGCAGGATGGAGAACCCCACCCCAGATCCGCCAACTCAGGAATCAGTCTGGTTAAACTTTACTGGACTCCCTTTACAGCAAGAATATCCTCCCTCAAATAAGGAGACCAAAATTGCACACAATGGGCGCGATTTAACAATTAAATGGGAACAAAGTCCCATAGTGAGTGTGTTTAGCCGCCTGTTTCCCAGCACTCTGCAGCGCCGAGAAACACAATGCTATTCAATGTCAATCGGGTTAGATAGGGGGCCTCAGCAGGGAACTTGTGGCCGAGACCACACATAGCCCCGTTTTCTGTAGTGAGGAGTTCCGCTCACCATTTTTAAATAGCATCCCGATCTCTGGAGCCCACGAGGCGAGCCAACCCCAAGACTCAACATACTATGAGGGGGTTGCTAGGAACCCCCGCACCTCTCTCCAACATCAGCACAGGGCACCCCCGGCCTGATTGCTGCTGCGCAGAAAATGCCAGCCTGGCACCTTGTTGGTGCCAACCTGGTACCTTGGCAGTGCTGCTGCCACCTGGCAGTGCCACCTAGGAATCTTGGCAGAGCCAGGCTGGCACCAAAGTGGCACTGCCATGGTGTCATCCTGGCAGCGCCTAGGTGCACAGATGGCACCAGCAGTTCCAGAGTACTACTCTGCCCAAAGTGCATGTACCTGGCGGCCTACGATACCCTGAGAGACCCCCACAAATTCCATTCCAACTGGTCCCCGTTTGTGGAGACCAGTACTGAACGGCACTCATCCGAGGTCTCCGAGGCAAAGGGGATAGACCCCAACGCCTCGGGTGCCTTGGGAAACTGCATATTACAATGAAACTAGCTGTCTCACTCTAATGTGCAGATTTGCCAAAAAGTGATCTCACCCACAATGGGCGGGATTCACATTGCAACGTCTCGCGAGATTGCGTTAGATCTCGCGAGGCGTTGCGAGCTGAGTAGATCCCACGAGCAGGGTCTCCAGTCTTCTTTTGGCCATGTTGCGCTGCGGTGTGCTACCACAGCAGCACAGTTGTTAGCACTGTTGCTTCACAGCACCAGGGTCCCAGGTGCGATTCCCGCTTGGGTCACTGTCTGTGCGGAGTCTGCACGTTCTCCCCTCGTCTGCGTGGGTTTCCTCCTGGTGCTCTGGTTTCCTCCCACATGTCCCAAAAGTCGTACTGTTTGGTGAATTTGACATTCTGAATTCTCCCTCTTTGTACGCAAACAGGCGTGGAGTGTGGCAACTGGGGGATTTTCACAGTAACTTCATTGCAATGTTAATGTAAGCCTACTTGTGACAATAATAAAGACTATTCTTATTTTCGGACGCAGCGTGGCCTTTCGATCGCTATAGGACAATATTCCACGTGTGGTCTCACCAAGGTCTTGTATAATTGCAGCAAGATATCCCTGCTCCTGTACTAAAGTCGTCTTGCTATGAAGGTCAATATATCATTTGCCTTCTTTACCTTCTGCTGCACCTGCATGCTTTCTTACAGCAACTGGTGTACAAGGACACCCAGGTCTCATTGCACATTCCACTCTCCCAATTTATAGCCATTCAGGTAATCATCTGCCTTCCTGTTTTTGCTACCAAATGGATAACCTCACAGTTATCCACATTATACTGCATCTGCCATGCATTTGCCCACTCACTCAACTTCTCCAAACCACACTTAATCATCTGTGCATCCTCCTCACAACTCACTCTCCTATCCATCTTTCTGTCATCTGCAAATTTGGAGATCTAACATTTTGTTCCCTCATCTAAATCATTACTAAATATTGTGAATAGCTGGAGTCCCAGCACTGATCCGTGCAGTACCCCACTAGTCTGTCTGCCATTTGGAAAAATAACCGTTTATTCCTCCTCTTTGTTTCTTGTCTGCCAACCAGTTTCCTAACCATCTCAATACACTACACCTAAACCCATGTTCTTAAATTGTACATGCTCATCTCTTATGTGGGACTTTATCAAAAGCCTTCTGATAGTCCAAAACAAAATACATCCACTGGCTCCCCCTCGTCAACTCTACTAGTTGCATTCTTGAAGAATTCCAATGCATTGGTCAAGCATGATTTCCTTTTCATAGCTTGATGCTGACTGATCTTGCCACTGTTTTCCAAGTACTCTGCTATAAAATCCTTGAGAATGGATTATGGAATTTTCCCCACTACTGATGCCAGGAGCACAGGAGGGAGATAGAGAACCTAGTGGCATGGTGTAATGACAACAATCTCTCCCTCAATGCCAGCCAAACTAAGGAGCTGGTCATTGACTTCAGGAAGCAAAGTATCATGCACACCCCTGTCTGCATCAATGGTGCCGAGGTGGAGATGGTTGACAGCTTCAAATTCCTAGGTGTGCACATCACTAACAATCTGTCCTGATCCCCCCACATCGAGGCTACGACCACGAAAGTACAACAGCGCCTATACTTTGTCAGGAAACTAAGGTAATTCGGCATGTCCACATTAACTCTTACCAATTTTTACAGATGCACCACAGAAAGCACCCCAGCTGGCTGCATCACAGCCTGGTATGGCAACCGCATGGCCCAAGATCGTGAGAAACTACAGAGAGTCGTGAACGCAGTCCAGTCTATCACGTGAAACCGCCTCCCATCCATAGACTCTGTCTACACCTCCTGCTGCCTTGGGAAAGCAGGCAGCATAATCAAAGACCCCTCCTATCCGGGTTATTCTCTCTTCTAAGCTCTTCCATCAGGCAGAAGACACAAGAGTCTGAGAACACACACTAACAGATTCAAAAACAATTTCTTCCCTGCTGTGACCAGACACCTGAATGACCCTCTTATGGACTGAACTGATCTCTCCACACACCTTCTCCACTGAATCGTATTATACTCCATATGTTTCACCCGATGTCTGTGTCTATGCATTTATACTGTATCTATCGTATGTCCTATATTTTTTCCTGTATGCAATAATCTGTTTGGACTGTATGTAAAACAATACTTTTCACTGTACCTTGGTACACGTGACAATAAACCCAAATCTAAATCCAAATCCGGTCACTGTTTTCCAAATGCTCTGCTATTTAGTCTTTTATAATAGACTTTGGAATGTTCCCCACTACTGACGTTAGGCTTGCTGGTCTGTAATTTCCTGGTTTTTCCCTACCTCCCTTTTTAAGTAGTGGGATGACATTAGCTACCCTCCAATCTGTAGGAACTGCTCCAGAGTTTATGAAATTTTGGAAGATGATCACCAATACATCCGCTATTTCTAGGGCTACTACCTCAATTACTCTGGGATGTAGATTGGCCTGGGGATTTATTGGCTTTCAATCCCATCAATTTTCCCAACACCATTTCCCTACTGATTTCCTTCAGTTCCTCCCTTGCACTATACCATGTAATCCTCAACATTTGAAGTCACATAAGGCCTTTTGGATCCATGCACACAACTTCAGGCAATGTGATTTCAACCCTGAAAAAGCTTGGAAAAATAAATGCTCCCACAAGAACTCGCGAGCAAACACCTCGTGAGAATCATGACACTGAAGATCCCTGGTTTTGACCTCGCACAAAGCTCATAAGCATTAATAAACCACATCCAGACAAACTCTGGCAGATGCAGATATCTGATGCACAAACTCTGCTGTGTGTGACTGTGGTCACTCAGAACAGACTCAATGCACGACAAGTACAAAGTAGGTATCACAGCATTACACATTTGACGTAATATCCTGGCTTGACCACCTTGATGCAAAATTATAGTCATTACTCTCACCCAGCCACACGAAAGAAGAGCCACACAGACAAACTCCAGTGATCATTGGACAAGTATCTCTCTCCATGGGCCAAAGATGTCTAAAAAGAGACCCCACCAAAGCTTGATGGATAGTTGCCACATGGCAGCTCAACTTCTGGCAAAATGCCCCGGAGAGCAGAAGAGGCCCTTAATTGGCCACTTAAATGCCTCAATTGGGTTCCAGGCAGGTAGCTTGTCCATCACCTTTCCCAGTGGCAAAATGGCATGGAAGTGGGAAAATGCTGGGTACACAACACCATTTTGCCATCCTTGCTGCATCCCACCTTGTTCCCAAATGGAGTGTAAAATTGCGCCCACCGAGCCCAATTCCAATGACACAATTTTGTAATGCTTTTGTAACATTAATTAATTCCTGTAGTTCCAACCTGAAGTGTACATTGTAGCACCTGCTTCTATTATTTTTAATGATTAACACTGTATTGTCTGTTATTCAGGATTCTCATCACTAAGGAAATTTGGCATGTCAGCTACGACCCTGACCAACTTCTACAGATGCACCATAGAAAGCATTCTTTCTGGTTGTTACACAGCTTGGTATGGAGCCTGCTCTGCCCAAGACCACAGGAAACTACAAAGGGTCATGAATGTAGCCCAGTCCATCACACAAATCAGCCTCCCATCCATTGACTCTATCTATAATTCCCGCTGCCTCAGAAAGGCAGCCAGCATAATTAAAGACCCCATGCACCCCGGACATACTCTCTTCCACCTTCTTCCGTCAGGAAAAAGAAACCAAAGTTTAAGGTCACGTACCAACCGACTCAAGAACAGCTTCTTCCCTACAGCCATCAGACTTTTGAATGGACCTACCTCATATTAAGTTGATCTTTTCTCTACACCCTGCTATAACTGTAACATTATATTCTGCAGTCTCTCCTTCCTTCCCTATGTATGGTATGCATTGTTTGTACAGCATGCAAGAAACAATACTTTTCACTGTATACTAATACATGTGACAATAATAAATCAAATCCAATCAAATCACTATTACAGTTAGAATTTCCCCATAGAAGCATTTACTTACACTTTCTTGATATGATTGAGAGAATTGTTTAATCTTTTCTGTCAGTCTTTTCTATTCCTTTCCCAAGTCTGAACATTTTTTTTGTTTCCGTTGATCTATAAATAATTGTGCTGCCATTGCAGCTGCTTGACCCAATTTAGAATTTACTTTCATAATTGCTTCTAGTTACGATTTAAATTGTCATCTTTTAAAAATGATAGCTTGCACCTTGATTTCTACTTTGATATTACAACCCTTTCACAATCAGCATTTGCCTCACTGCCAGAAAACTAAAATAAATAAATAAACAGGCATGATTCGACTCACTGCAGCTGCTGGCTGCTCATCCCAATTTCTCATTGCCTTGATAATTTTCCTCACTACGGTTTATACTGACTAAGCTTTATACTACCAGCCTTTCAAAATAAAGATTTTCTCCCTGATTTCATTTTTTACATTGACTGACTTCCGAAATAATGATATCCTCCTGCTGCCTACCTATACATAAATATATACTGACCTTTAAAATCAATATTGTCCCCTTTAATTTATTTCTCATTTACTTCTAATCATTCAAAAGGAAGAAACATAAGAAATAAGGAAATGGATACCAGCCTTTAAAGATATTAATTTCACCCCCATCAGGAACCTAGCTATAAATAAATTCCAGCTTTTCAAAATATGCAATTCACACACCCCACTTCTGCCAGCAAACCAAAAATAAAGAAGTAACCACCAACCTCTTAGAATTACATATTTTCTCTGCTGCCAAACTAAAAATGTATCAATAAATAGCTGTCATTTCAGCTGCAAGCTGCTTGCCCTGATTAACAATTCATATTCATCTGTTTTGTTAATCCTTGCCCACATTTATGCCAGCAACTAAAAAATAAAAAAAAATCTACCTTTTACCACTGACACTGTGGGTTAAAAAAAATGAATAAATAAATAGTATTGCCATCCATTTATAATAAGTAATTAAAATGTATTTCCACCATTCGAGGTAAAGATAGCCATGTCCATCATCTGGAGGTCTGGTGGGTAGGTAGGTGATTGGTAAGGCTGACCTTCACCGCGAAGGTCGTGCTGCAAATAGGACGTGTTACCAAAGACAATTGCATTTTGGATGAGCTGCTGGTTCACGATTTCCTCTCTTGCTTCTGGTATACGCTTGTTTTGAAGAAGGCCACACTTTTTTTTGCTTTGTTGCTCCAGATATAGTGAACCTGGGCAAGCTTCTCCCATGGCTAGGGTTTGATACCAAGACTCCTCAACAAAATAGACTCCATGTCCACATTAACTCTTACCAACTTTTACAGAACCACCATAGAAAGCATCCTGTCCGGCTGCATCACAGCCTGGTATGGCAACGGCTCGGCCCAAGACCACAAGAAACTTCAGAGAGTTGTGAACACAGCCCAGTCCATCACACAAATCTGCCTCCCATCCATTGACTCCATCTACCTCCCGCTGCCTGAGGAAAGTGGGCAGCATAATCAAAGACCCCTCCCACCCGGCTTACTCACTCTTCCAACTTCTTCCATCAGGCAGGAGATACAGAAGTCTGAGAACATGCACGAACAGACTCAAAAACAACTTCTTGACCACTGTTACCAGACTCCTAAATGACCCTCTTATGGACTGACCTCATTAACACTACACCCTGTATGCTGCATCCGATGCCGGTGTTTATGTAGTTCCAATGTGTACCTTGTGATGCCCTATTATGTATTTTCTTTTATTTCCTTTTCTTTTCACGTACTTAATGATCTGTTGAGCTGCTCGCAGAAAAATACTTTTCACTGTACCTCAGTACACGTGACAATAAACAAAATCCAACCTTTCAGAATATTCTTGCAGCATTTCTTTTGACTGCTGAGAGAGCGCAGCCCAGATTCAAGCTCTCTAGAGAAAATTTACTTTGGTAAACGAGTGTCAGGCATTCTGGCTACATGACCAACCCAACTCAGTTGTGACTGTCTCAATACGGTGTGGATTGTTGGCATACCAGCTGGGGTGAGCCTCAGAACCTGGGGCGTAATTCTCCCAACGGGAGACAAAGTGCAGACGCCGGAGTGAAAACCGGAGTGTTTCACTCCGGCGTCGGAGGCCGCTCCTCGCTCCCTATTCTCCCACCCCCAGGGGGCTAGGAGCAGCGCCGCGTCAATTACGCACGCATAAATGACGCGGCTGGTGGCGCTTACATGACGTCACCCGCGCATGCACAGGTTGGCCGGCGCCAACCCGCGCATGCGCGGTTGCCGTCATCCCCGCGGGCGCCCCGCAAGACATGGAGGATTGATCTTGCGGGGCGGCAGAGGAAAAGAGTGCGTCCTTTCGAGACGCCGGCCCGCCGATCGCGGGCCAGACCCCCACTGACCCCCCTGGTGCTCGATCCTCCCTCCCCCCCCCACAGGCCGCACACGCAGTGTTCGCACGCTGTTCACGCCAGCAGCGACTAGGTGTGGTTGGCGCCGGCGTGAACCGGTCAGATTGGGCATGCCGCTCGGCCCATCCAGGCCGGAGAATCGCCGCTCACCTGTTAGAAACGGCGAGCGGCGATTCTCCAAGCGGTCTGTCGTGAAACGCGGCACGCCGTTTTGGGGGGGAGGGGGGTGGGAGAATCGCGTGCGGGTGCCAGGGCGGCGTGGCGGGAATCGCCTGGCACCCCCACGATTCTCCCACCCGGTGTGGGGGTCGGAGAATCGCGCCCCTGGTATTTTGTTCAGCCACCTTCAGAAGCTTCTGAAGGCAGCTCAAACGATAGTGGTTGAGGAAGCATTCGTAGGGTCTAAAAGGCATAGGACAGCTGAACCCCTTGAAGAATATAAAGCAAGTAGGAAGGAACTTAAGGTAAGAGTTAGGAAGGCTAAAAGGGGACATGAAATGTCATTGGCAAACAGGATTAAGAAAAATCCTAAAGTGTTTTACACATATGTAGAGAGCAAGAGAAAGGGTTGGTCCATTCAAGGATATTGGAGGGACTCTATGTTTGGAACCAGAGGAAATGGGAGAAATACTAAATGAGTACTTTGTATTCACCAAAGGATTTGGTGGATGAGGAGGGTAGGGTAGAGTGTGTGGATATTTTGAGTCATGTTGATATTAATAAAGAGGAGGTGCTGGGCATCTTAAAAAGCATGTCCACCGATCACTGAAAGTGACAACGCATGTGGATCAGGTGGTCAAGAAGGCATGCGGCATGCTGGCCTTCATCAGTTGGAGCATTGAATATAAAAATTGGCAAGTCATGTTGCAGCTGTACAGGACCTTAGTTCGGCCTCATTTGGAATATGGTGTACAATTCTGGTCGCCACACTACCAGAAGGATGTGCATACTTTGGAGAGGGTACAGAAGCGGTTTACTAGGATGTTGCCTGATATGGAGGGCATTAGCTATGAGCAGCGGTTAGATAAACTCGGTCTGTTCTCACTTGAATGACGGAGGTTGAGAGGCGACCTGATAGAGGTCTACAAGATTATGAATGGCACGGACAGAGTGGATCGTCAGATGCTCCTTCCTATGGTAGAAGAGTCAAGTACCAGGGGACATAGGTTTAAAGTGCATGCGGAAAAGTTTAGAACAGATGTGCGAGGCAAGTTTTTTACACAGAGGATGGTAAATATATGGAACGCGCTGCCTGGGGAGGTGGTGGGAGCTGGAATGATAGCGGCTTTTAAGGGACATTTTGACAAATATATGAATAGGGTGGGAATGGGAGTATATGCATTCCATAAGTGCAGACGGTTTTAGTTTAGGCAGGTACCATGGTCAACACAGGCTTGGAAGGCCGAAGGGCCTGTTCCTGTGCTGTATTGTTCTTTGTCCTTGGTATGACACTGGTACACAGGTCTCGCATGCGTAGAACAGAGTGGGCAGAAGTATTGGTTTATAGCACCCCTGCTGTTGCTCATAAAACCCTGTCACATTTTCAAAATAAAGCAAATTTCCATTTTTTCCAAAATAAAGTATTAAACTGCAGGCATTGAACACCTGTATGATACTCACATGAGCCATTTTGTGGAATGTCACAAGTCTATTTCCAATGTTACAATGAGGATACCTAGCCCAGATTTTGCAGGGTGCTGGGGATGGAGTTGATTGATGATGAGCTATATCAACGTTTGCCATCATTATCCCTCTGAAACTCACTACTGTACAACCTCAGAATGTCAAATCCTAAAGTTTTAGTCTGTTACACTGGGCCCCAACACTGTGCACCTTGAAATGCATCTCTCTCAACCTAAAGCTGGCAATCATTGAAATCGGAGAATTTCAACTTCTCCACTCCCAAATTATAGTTAGATTAATACAATTTGGTGAACAACAGAACTGGTCCTGAAAACATAATTTGCTAATCATAAACTGCTGTTACATTATGAATGAATAGATTTTATTAAGCTAATGTTTTATCATTTAAAATCATTTTCAGAATATTTAAGCTTCTACCTTGACTCCATATGTATTTTGTAATCTTTAATTTGTTCATTGTTAAAAATTATAAGGTGGTTTTATTTTGCTTTTTTTGGTTTCCTGAATGGCGGAGCAGGCTTGAGGGGCCAGATGACCTACTCCTGCTCCTAGTTCTTATGTTCGTGCATCTATGAAAATCCTAAATGTTAATCCTGAATATTGTTATAACAAATTATCTGGTCATTGTCACAATTCTGTTTGTAGGACCTTGCTGCACACAAGTTGGGTGCTAGGACAACTCGCTGACATCAGTCCAGCTCCACACTGCGAATGCTGCAATCAGTTGCAGTCCATCTGCCTTGTGATAGCAAGACTTACTTTGTGGTCACTGGCCATCAAGCCAGGATAGCCCCTATTCATTGATAATAGCAGAAGATATTTCCTAGAAACATGCATCCCAAGAAGGGAGGAGAGAGAAAGGGAATAAGAGACATGTAAACTTGGCTTAGTGAAGGAAATGGTTTTGCAGCTTGTGAAACTGGTCGCTAGTCTGTTTTATAACTTGAGGGGTGCCACTTCACACCAAGTGTGGCTGACCAGGAGTCTCTCCCGCTCATACTGGCAGATATTGGCATTTTGGAAGGATTTGCAGGTTGACACACACAATCTTTTTGACCACGTTCTGAACACACCTTTCTTGGTCATCAAGCCCTATGGCAGGACATGAACCTGAAGCTTCTGACTCAGAGGTAGAGATGCTACCCACTGCGCCACAAAACCTCCCACACCCATTAGTTATGCTAACATAAATTAGAGATAGGGTAGAATGGACAGGTACTCAGGCAACTTGGGTGTCTGCCCATGGTTCAGTAATGTTCACTTTAATCTCTGAGTCAGAAAGCTGTGGATTTAAGTTCCACTCCAGATATTTGAGGACGTAATCTAGGTTCAATGACAGTGTAGTGTAATACTGAGAGGAGTGATGCATGGTCTTAAGTGCTATCTTTAGGATGAAACTGTTATGTATCGGAGTAACCCCATTGACTGGTGTAATGTCACATATTACACAATGACATCATTGGAGTGTTTTGCAGGCTTTTGTGGAGTTCACCATTGTAGGCTGTTTGAGCAGCATCTTGTAATAAACCCCTTGCACTAGGTTATACGAACTCGATGTGTACCACTTCTGATTTTTTCTCTTTGCAGCAACAACAAAGAGCATAACAAAAGAGAAACTGGCGATGAGGCCTGGGCCGTAAATAAAAAGGAGAAAAACAACTTTCAACAATGATTTTGTGAGCCAGAAGAAGGAATCATCGACAGAAATCCAGACCCATACACCGTAGGAAGCGAGGTTGGAAGAAATATCGTCGACTTCCAAGGTGAAATCATCATGTGATGATTTAAGGGGCTGGTTTAGCACAGTGGGCTAAGACTGCTGACTTGTAATGCAGAACAAGACCAGCAATGCGGGTTCAATTCCCGTCCCCGAACAGGCGCCGGAATGTGGCGACTCGGGGCTTTTCAGAGTAACTTCACTGAAGCCTACTTGTGACGATAAGTGATTATTATTATTATCATCGTGGCATGTAAAAACAACTCTCAAGTAAATATTTGGACACAGTACAGTTTGTTGTGTCGCGTCGGTGAATCATCCGGTCAACCGCAATAGCCACTGGAGCAAGTAAAAGAGTTTTAAAAAAACTACGGACAACTGCGAGTTACTGAGGGTTTCCTTCAAAAGGGGGAATCAAAGTTTTCAGTACCCTTACCGTTGTAGTGGTAGAGCTGCAGAGATCACGCATGAGGCACTGAAACAGGCCTTGTGAACGCAAACCTACAGTGCTGCCAACTGCAACTTACTGCCCGGGAATCGATAGTGAGGCACAGAACAGCTATTCTGCTTGTGCTCTGCGAGTTTGTCTGCTTTAAACAGAGAGGAAATAAACGGCAGGGGAGACAGGCTGAAGAGCACAGATCAGGGAGCGGCAATCCAAAAATGGCATGAAGAAAAGGGGCCATAGACACATTTGATGAGGAGGTGGAGACATGGAACTCCCATGAGGAAAGGCTCCAGTCGTTCCTTAAAGCCAATTAGACACCAGTAGACCTGCATACTGTAACCATTCTCAGCTCAGTTGGGAGGAAAACATTCATGTTACTACAGAATTTAGTACACCCAGCTAAACCTGGAGACAAGTCATATGATGAGTTAATGACTGTCTTGCAAGAATATTTCTCTCCCTGTCCACTATTAATAGCTGAAAGATTCCTCTTTCACCGTCGAGAACGGGAGGAAGGGGAAAACATTTCACACTTTGTTGCCTCACTGAAAAAGCTGTGAATTTGGCCAGAATTTGAATGATTCATTTCACGACCAATTAGTTTGTGGCCTCAGGAATGAAGCTATCCAAAGGAAATTGTTGGCTGAAGGTGCATTAACCCTAAAATCTGCTAAAGAAATCGGAACGCAATGGAACTTGCTGATGGTAGTTCCAATGAAGAAGATGCTGCCAAAGTCACAGGGAAGCACTAGAGATGCTGGATGGGCTGCCCATTTATAAAGATGGGGTAATAGATACGCTACCCGTACTTAAAGTTGGAGTCACGAGGACTAGAAGGGTTGCATTTAAAGATGCAAAAGTACTTTTCGTGAACTTTCAATCTTCCTTAGATGCAAGGGTGGTACTAATGGACAAGAGAATTGCAAATGTTTGAAGCCTGTTCAAAATGGGTATAAAGGTAAACTAAAAAGGGTATAACGTCCAGCCAATTTAACTATGGTCTTTACCGAACTTATTTGCACTTTTTTTGAGGTAACAGAGTTGGTTGATGAGAGCAATTCAGATAATGTGGTGTATTTGAACATCCAAAAGGTATTTGCTAGAGTGGCAAATAGTTTTGCAAGCAAATGTGAAGCCTGTGGAATAAAAAGGTCAGTGGGAGCATGGATACAAAGTTGGCTGAGTGATGGGAAACAAAGAGAAGTGATGAACAGTTTTTGCTGGAAGTGACGTGGCTATGTAACTGTGCACCAACTCAAATGTTCCTGAGCTGGGATGCATACGTTGACAACTTGGGGACAGCACGATGGCGCAGCGGTCAGCACTGCTGCCTCATGGCGCCGAGGACCCAGGCTCGATCACGGCCCGGGCCACTGTCCGCGTGGAGTTTGCGCATTCTCCCCGTGTCTCCGTGGATTGGACATGCTAAATTGCTCCTTAATTGGAAAAGCTTAAGTTGCCACCTGAGCACATCTTTGCCAAATAATTTGAAGGGACTGCATACTTAGATAAATCACCTCTGCACGCCAAAAATGTGGTGGCGATGAATGGTTGTTTTTCAGACTGGAGGAAGGTATATAATGGGGGTTACCCAGGGGTCAGTACTAGACCACAGCTTTTCTTAATATATGTTTTAGTGTACAGCGCAGAATTTCAAAATTTACAGGACTGTGAGGAGGCAAGTGGTATACTTCAAGAGAATTTAGAGAGGCTTGTGGAATGGGTGGACAAATGGGAGGTTAAATTTAATGCGGAGAAGTGTGAAGTGATATCCTTTGGTAAGAAGAACAAAGAGAGGCAATATAAATTAAAAGATACAATTCCAAAGGGGGTGCAGGAACAGAGAAACTTTGGGGTAGATGTGCACAAATTGTTGATGGTGGCAGGGCAGTTGCGAAAGTGGTGAAAGTGGTGTAGGGGATCCTGAGATTATAAATAGAAGCATAGAGTACAAAAATGGTAAACTTCTTCAAAACACTGGTTCAGCCCCAACTAGCATGCTGTGTCCAATTCTGAGCATCACACCTTTGGAAGGATATGAAGCGATTAGAAAGACTTACAAGAATGATTCCAAAGATGAGGAACATCAGTTATGAAAGATTGGAGAAGCTGGGGTTGTTATCCTCAGAAAAGAGAAAGTAGAGAGGAGAATTGAAGGAGTAGTTCAAAATCGTGAGGGGCCTAGACGTAGATCGAGAGAAACTGGTTCAATTTGCAGAAGGATTGAGAATCCGAGCACACAAATTGAAGATGCTTGGTAAAGGAAAATATTTTGTGCAGCGAGTGGTTAGTATCTAGAATGTACTGTCTGAGAGTTTGGTGGAAGCAGATTCAGTCATGGCTTTCAAAAGGGTATCGATAAGCACCTGAAGAGAAATAATTGTTGGGGTACAGGGGACGGACGGGAGGGCCAGCTAAACTGCACTTGCATATAATCAGCATGATTCAACAGCTGGAATAGCTTCCTTCTGTGTTATAGCCATTCTGGCCGGGATTCTCCGACCCCCCCACCGAGCTGGAGAATTGCCGGGGGGGGCTTGAATCCCGCCCCGACGCCAGCTGCCGGATTCTCCGGCGGCAGTTTTTCAGCGGGGGTGGGAATCGCGTCGTGCCGGTCGGAGACCATTGGCAGCGCGCCCCCCCCCACCCCGCCGATTGTCTGGCCTGTGATGGGCCGAGTGGCCGCCCATTTTCGGCAGATCCCGCCAGCTTGAAATACACCAGGTCCGTACCGGTGGGACCTGGCTCTGCAGGTGGCCTGCGGAGTCCTCGGGGTGATCTGGCCCCGGGTGCTGCCCCCACGGTGGCCTGGCCCGCGATCGGGGCCCACCGATCCACGGGCGGGCCTGTGCCGTGGGGGCACTCTTTCACTCTTCGCCGGCCGGTGTAATGGTCCGCAATGGTCGGAGCGGAGAAGAACCCCCCCTGCGCATGCGCTGGGATGACGCCAGCGCTCCCGTGCATGTGCC
Organism: Scyliorhinus canicula; assembly: GCF_902713615.1. Classification (NCBI taxonomy): domain Eukaryota; kingdom Metazoa; phylum Chordata; class Chondrichthyes; order Carcharhiniformes; family Scyliorhinidae; genus Scyliorhinus; species Scyliorhinus canicula. The sequence goes on along the minus strand of NC_052155.1, from coordinate 84,188,511 downwards.
AACTCGCCCCGGCCGGCGGAGGTCCTTTGGCGCCGGTTGGTGCGGCGCCAAGCCCTTCAGCGCCAACTGGCGCGGCGCCAGCCTCGCCGGCGCTGGCCTAGCCCCTGAAGGTGCAGAGGATTCCGCACCTTCTGGGTGGCCCGACGGCAGAGTAGTTCACGGCACTCCTCGGCGCCGGTAGGGCCCGCCTCGCCGGTTAGGGGAGAATCCCGCTCTCTATATTTTGATTATTCCGACTGAAATTCAAGTTAGTTAATTCTAGAATGGTTAACACCTGCACTCTACACTTTATCCATTGATGGCGATATTGCGCTTCTGCCTTCCTTGGAAGAACTTGCTTTAGTGCATCTGAAATGATAAAATGGCTGTTTTCCAAATTCCAAAATACCGTACAACTGTTAACCATACCCCCAGGTTTAACAATTTCCTTGGTTCTACTTTACCCCAGTGTCATAATACACACCAGTATATCATTATGCAGACACATACTGAGGGACATACACTTGGACCAATCAACATGCACAAACACCGCAGCCAATCACCAGTTAGAACACAGCCGCTATAAAGGCAGAGGGCATCACTTTTCCCGCTTATTCTGGATGCTGCCTCTCAGAAGCACAAGAGCTCATCAAGTTTAGTACAGACTCACACCACGTGCTGAGAGATCCAACTGGTTCGGACAGGCACAGGTCTCTAGTTAAACTAGCATCATTTAAACCCACAGTTCTCGTATGTCTATTATTTTAGTAGTAGTTAATAAAATAGAGTTGAACCTTCTTCAGTGTTGGTGGCATATGTTAGCTTCACAAGTCTACACTGCCCAACACTTCACCCAGCTTGGTCTAAAGAAAATAAATGATTCTATGGCTGGGATTCTCCGGCCTTCCGGCCATGAGTTTCTCAGCAGTGGGAGGCAGCGTGCCGTTTGCTGGCGGCAGGATTCTCTGTTCCCGCTGCTGTCAATGGCAATTCCCATTGAAGCCACGCCACTGGGAAACCCACAGGCACGGGTGTGCTGTCGACAGGACCAGAGAATCCCGCCACGAGTGAATAGCCGGAAAATTCCAGCCTATGTCTTTTCCAACCTTGGATCATTTCTGGAGAAGTTCCTCAGAATGTCCCACTACCTTCAGCTGCTTCATCAATGACCTTCCTTCCATGATGTCAGAAATAACGATGTTTGCTGAGGATTGCTGAGTTCAATTTCACTCTCAATTCTTCAGATAATGAAGTAGACCTTGTCGCAATAAGACCTCAATTAAGGCGTGGGCCGAAATTGTAGCAATCACCATTCACCACACATGTGCCAGGTCTAACCACCTCCCTTTGATAGCCAATGACATTACCATTGTAAAATCCCTCAGCTGAGTGACAGGAAACAAGTGGCAGTATTTTCTGTTTTTTCCAAAGTGTTGGCTCAGGCGAGAAAAGTAGTGATTAGATTACCGGCTGCACTGCTGACCTTTCCCACTACATTTTTATACACGCTGAAAGAAAAATGCTGGAGCATGATTCATACTGTCACACTGGCAGGGCGGAGCCAGAAGCTAGGAATCCTGAGATCGGGGTGCCATTTTTAAAAGGGCGCTCTGATCTCTGATACATAAAAAAGACCCCCCCACCCCCAATGTTGAGGACACTACCTGGGCATGTTCCTCTCTCCCCAAAGGGCTATACGTACCTGTGCGCCTCCAGAGGCTTCCCCTCGAGTGCTTCATGTTTGTGAAAAACAGTTGTAAACCTCACAGACAGAAGGAGTTCTGAGCTTGGGGGGAACGATATGCCGGAGAAGCCTGCTAATTATATTAAAACTTATTGAAATGCACGGGAGATGTCTGGGAACCCTGTGACAGTAACTTCATTGCAATGTAAACCTACTTGTGACAATAAAGATTATTACTATTATTCTGTCACCAGCAAGGGGCAGGGAATATCAGAAAACGAGATCTCACTGGCAAGATTCTCCTTTCCTGACTACTGTAATCTTTTCTCCTATAGATTTAGAGTATCTATTTCTTCTTTTTCCAATTAAGGGGCAATTTAGCGTGGCCAATTCACCTACCCTGCGCATCTTTTGGGTTGTGGGGGTGAGACCCAAACAGACATGGGGAGAATGTTCAAGCTCCACATGGACAGTGACCCAGGGCCGGGATCAAACCTGGGTCCTCACCACCTTGAGGCAGCAGTGGCAACCACTGTGTCACCGTGCCCCCCTCTAGTGTATATTTTGCATCCACATCACCCTTTGCACTAGTGGCAAACACGGGTGCAAAATCATAGCCAGAGAATAGCAAAACATTATTTTTAGACTGGAGGAAGGTATATACATACATACAAATATATGAATTAGGGGCAAGAGTAAGCCACTCGACCCCTTGAGCCTGCTCCACCATTTCATAAGATCATGGCTGATTGGATTGTAACCTCAGCTCCACATTCCCACCTACCCCCATAACCATTCATGCCCTTGCTTATCAAGAACCTTTCTACCTCTGTCCTAAAAATATTCAAAGACTCTGCTTTCACTGCCTTTAGAGGAAGAGAGCTCCAAAGACTCACGACCCTCTGAGAAAGGATTCCTCCTCAACTCTGTCTTAAATGGACCCCTAGTTCTAGATTCTGCCAAAAGAGGCAGCATCCTCTTCAAAATCACCCTGTCAAGATTCTTCAGGAGTAAGTCGGCTCTTACTCTTCTAAACTCCAGCAGATACAAACCCAGCCAGTCTAACCTTTCCTCTTAAGACAACCCTCCCATTCTAGGTATTAGTCTAGTAAAGCCTCTTTGAACTGCTTCCAATGCATTTATATCCTACCTTAAATAAGGAGACCAATGTTGTACACAGTACTCTAGATGTGGTCTCACCAATGCCCATATAACTGAAGCATAATTTCCCTATTTTAGTAATCAGTTCCTTTCATAATATATAACATTCTATCAGTTTTCCTAATTACTTGCTGTACTTGCAACCTAACCGTTGGCGATTCAGACATCAGGTCACCTCGGTCTCTCTGCATCTCTGAGTTCTGCAATCTCACCATGTAGATAATATGCTTCTTTTTTATTTTACCTGCCAAATTGGACAATTACACATTTCGCACCCGAGGACCTGTCATCCCGCAGCTCCAAACATTTACACAGTGCCACTTCCCTGGTGATTGTAATTTTCCTGAGTACCCCCCTCCCTTCCAATTTCTGATTTACAACTACTTCCAGGATGTTACTTGTAACCTCCATGGTGAAGACCAATGCAAAATAGCTATTCAATTAATTTGCCATCTCTTTAGTTTCATAGAACATAGAACGATACAGCGCAGTACAGGCCCTTCGGCCCTCGATGTTGCACCGACATGGAAAAAAAAACTAAAGGCCATCTAACCTACACTATGCCCTTATCATCCATATGCTTATCCAATAAATTTTTAAATGCCCTCAATGTCGGCGAGTTCACTACTGTTGCAGGTAGGGCATTCCACGGCCTCACCACTCTTTGCGTAAAAAACCCACCTCTGACCTCTGTCCTATATCTATTACCCCTCAATTTAAGGCTATGTCCCCTCGTGCTAGCCACCTCCATCCGCGGGAGAAGGCTCTCGCTGTCCACCCTATCTAACCCTCTGATCATTTTGTATGCCTCTATTAAGTCACCTCTTAACCTTCTTCTCTCTAACGAAAACAACCTCAAGTCCATCAGCCTTTCCTCATAAGATTTTCCCTCCATACCAGGCAACATCCTGGTAAATCTCCTCTGCACCCGTTCCAAAGCTTCCACGTCCTTCCTATAATGAGGCGACCAGAACTGTACGCAATACTCCAAATGCGGCCGTACCAGAGTTTGGTACAGCTGCATCATGACCTCATGGCTCCGGAACTCAATCCCTCTACCAATAAAGGCCAACACACCATAGGCCTTCTTCACAACCCTATCAACCTGGGTGGCAACTTTCAGGGATCTATGTACATGGACACCGAGATCCCTCTGCTCATCCACACTACCAAGAATTTTACCATTAGCCAAATATTCCGCATTCCTGTTATTCTTTCCAAAGTGAATCACCTCACACTTCTCCACATTAAACTCCATTTGCCACCTCTCAGCCCAGCTCTGCAGCTTATCTATGTCCCTCTGTAACCTGCAACATCCTTCCGCACTGTCTACAACTCCACCGACTTTAGTGTCGTCTGCAAATTTACTCACCCATCCTTCTGCGCCCTCCTCTAGGTCATTTATAAAAATGACAAACAGCAACGGCCCCAGAACAGATCCTTGTGGTACGCCACTCGTAACTGAACTCCATTCTGAACATTTCCCATCAACTACCACTCTCTGTCTTCTTTCAACTAGCCAATTTCTGATCCACATCTCTAAATCACCCTCAATCCCCAGCCTCCGTATTTTCTGCAATAGCCGACCGTGGGGAACCTTATCAAACGCTTTACTGAAATCCATATACACCACATCAACTGCTCTACCCTCGTCTACCTGTTCAGTCACCTTCTCAAAGAACTCGATAAGGTTTGTGAGGCATGACCTACCCTTCACAAAACCATGCTGACTATCCCTAATCATATTATTCCTATCTAGATGATTATAAATCGTATCTTTTATAATCCTCTCCAAGACTTTACCCACCACAGACGTTAGGCTCACCGGCCTATAGTTACCGGGGTTATCTCTACTCCCCTTCTTGAACAAAGGGACCACATTTGCTATCCTCCAGTCCTCTGGCACTATTCCTGTAGCTAATGATGACCTAAAAATCAAAGCCAAAGGCTCAGCAATCTCTTCCCTGGCTTCCCAGAGAATCCTAGGATAAATCCCATCCGGCCCCGGGGACTTATCTATTTTCACCTTGTCCAGAATTGCCAACACTTCTTCCCTACGCACCTCAATGCCATCTATTCTAATAGCCTGGGTCTCAGCATTCTCCTCCACAATATTATCTTTTTCTTGAGTGAATACTGACGAAAAGTATTCATTTAGTATCTCGCTTATCTCCTCAGCCTCCACACACAACTTCCCACCACTGTCCTTGACTGGCCCTACTCTTACCCTAGTCATTCTTTTATTCCTGACATACCTATAGAAAGCTTTTGGGTTTTCCTTGATCCTACCTGCCAAAGACTTCTCATGTCCCCTCCTTGCTCGTCTCAGCTCTCTCTTTAGATCCTTCCTCGCTTCCTTGTAACTATCAAGCGCCCCAACTGAAACTTCACGCCTCATCTTCACATAGGCCTCCTTCTTCCTCTTAACATGAGATTCCACTTCTTTGGTAAACCACGGTTCCCTCGCTCGACCCCTTCCTCCCTGCCTGACTGGTACGTACTTATCAAGAACATGCAATAGCTGTTCCTTGAACAAGCTCCACATATCCAGTGTGCCCAACCCTTGCAGCCTACTTCTCCAACCAACACATCCTAAGTCATGTCTAATGGCATCATAATTGCCCTTCCCCCAGCTATAACTCTTGCTCTGCGGGGTATACTTATCCCTTTCCATCACTAACGTAAAGGTCACCGAATTGTGGTCACTGTCTCCAAAGTGTTCACCTACCTCCAGATCTAACACCTGGCCTGGTTCATTACCCAAAACCAAATCCAAAGTGGCCTCACCTCTTGTTGGCCTGTCAACATATTGTGTCAGAAAACCCTCCTGCACACATTGTACAAAGAACGACCCATCCAATGTACTCGAACTATATCTTTTCCAGTCTATATTAGGAAAGTTAAAGTCCAATTATTAAATTCCGAGACTCACTTTCTATAGGACCAATGCTCACTTTGTCAATGCTTTTCTTTTTTAAATATCTATCGGAAACTCTGTCAGTTCTTATATTTCTAGCTAACTTTCTCTCTTAGTCTAACATTTCCCTCATTCCCTCATGTTTTACTAATTCTTTGATGATATATGCTTTTTTCTTTACGTTTGATACTAGCTAGCATTCATGCAGTTTCCCTTAATTAAGTTTAAAATCCTTTTCTTCAACGCACTCTTCTCTCCCTCAAACTGAAAGTAAAATTCAATCATATTATTAATCACTTTCATATCTAGGAGTGCCTTCACTATGCGGTAATTAATTAATCTTATCTTGTTGCACAATACCAGGTCCAGTGTGGCCTGCTCTCTGGTTGGCACAAGAACATGCTGATCTAAGAAATTATCCAGAAAACATTCCTCATCTACGCTACCTGTGCTCATCTAATTTTTTCAGTCTATTTGTAGATTACAATTCCCCATGATCATCACCGTACCTTTCTGACAAGCTTCCATTCTTTCCTCCTTTACACACTGTCCTACCATATGGTTACTGTTAGGGGGCCTGTACACACCACAAGTGAATTGCTAACTTTATAATTTCTTATCTCTACCCAAACTGCTTCTACATCCTGGTTTCCTGAACTCCCCCAATCAATATCCTCCCAGCCTACAATCAGTTCCAAATTGCATTCATTTTCAAGGCACTAAAGGCCCCTGAATGTATATTGAACTGAACTGCAGTTACATAAACTAGTTTAAACTGAGAAGTTAATTAACTACTCAGCTCTCTCAGTAGTGTGTGTTTTCCCTGTCTAAGACTGGCAGAAAGTTAAGGCCACAAGACCAGAAGACATAGGAGCAGAATTAGGCCACTCGCTCCATCGAGTCTGCTCCACCATTCAATCATGGCCGATATTTTTCTCATCCCCATTCTCCTGCCTTCTCCCAATAACCCCTGATTCCCTTATTAATCAAGAACCTATTTATCTCTGCCTTAAAGACAGTCAGTGGTTTTGCCTCCACGGCCTTCTGCACCAAAGAGTTCCACAGATTTACCACCCTCTGGCTGAAGAAATTCCTCCTCATCTCTGTTTTAAAGGATTGTCCCTTTAGTCTGAGATTGTGTCCTCTGCTTCTAGTTTTTCCTACAAGTGGAAACATCCTCTCCACGTCCACTCTATCCAGCCCTTGCAGTATCCTGTACGTTTCAATAAGATCCCCCCTCATCCTTCTAAACTCCGAGTACAGACCCAGAGTCCTCAACCGTTCCTCATATGACTAGCTCTTCATTCCAGGAATCAGTCTTGTGAACCTCCTCTGGACCCTTTCCAAGGCTAGTACATCTTTCCTTAGATATGGGGCCCCAAACTGCTCACAATACTCCAAATGGGGTCTGACCAGAGCCTTATACAGAAGAAAGTTGCTCTGCTTACTTACACAGTACTTTGTAGTTACTGTTAATTACAGACAAGACTGGATTTTTCAAGAACAAGACTAATACTTTAAACTCCCCCACTCCCTAAACTCCAGGTAATAATAATAACTTGTATTGTCACAGATAGGCTTACGTTAACACTGCAATGAAGTTACTGTGAAAAGCCCCTGGTCGCCACATTCCGGCGCCTGTTCGGGTACACAGAAGGAGAATTTAGAATGTCCAAGTCACCTAACAGCAAGTCTTTCGGGAGTATACATTCAGTTCCAAACTGCACTTGTTTTCCTATATAGTAGGGTCCCCCAGGAGTTGCTGTTTGGACCCCTGCTTTTCTTGATTTATATTAATGATATAGACTTAGATGTATAGGTCACAATTTCAAAATTTGCAGATAACACAAGTTGGAAGTAATGTCAACTACGAAGAGGATATAAACTTCAAGAAGACATTTATTGGACCGTGGAATGGGTGGAGAAATGGCAGATGAAATTTAATGCAAAATGTGAAATTATTCAATTTGTAGAAGAATGACAAGGAACATTATGAAATAAAGGGTTCAATTCTAAAGGGGGTGACACAAATCCTTGAAGTTGGCAGGGCAAGTTGAGAAAGCATTTAATAAAGCAGATGGGATCCAGGGTTTTATAAATAGGGGCATAAAGTACAAAAGCAAGGAAGTTATGATCAACCTATAAACATTGATTCAGAGCCTTAACTGGAGTATGATGTTCAGTTTTGGGCATCAGCCTTAGGAAGGATGTGAAGGCATCAAAGTGCAGAAAAAATTCAGGAAAATGGTTCCAGGGAATTGTGTGTGCAGTTCTGGCCACCGCATTACAGGACGGACATAATTGCTCCGGAGAGAGTGCAGCAGAGATTTACAAGAATGTTGCCAGGGCTTGAAAACTGCAGCTATAAGGAGAGATTGCCGAGACTTTCTTAGGACAGAGGAGACCTAATTGAGGTGTACAAAAGTGTGAGGGTCCTAGACAGGGTAGATAAGCAAAGCTTGTTTCCCCCAGCTTAGAGGTCAATTACCAAGGTGTATTAATTTAAGGTGATTGATAGAAGGATTAGAGGGGACATGAGGAAAAACCTTTCACCCAGAGGGTGGTGGGGGATTGGAATTTACTGCCGAAATTGGTGGTTGAGGCTGAAATGTTCAACTCATTTAAAATGTACCTGGATCTGCATCTGAAGTGCTGTCACCTGCAAAGCTACAGGCCAGGTGCTAGAAAGTGGAATTAAAATGAGCAGCTAGTTTTTTTTTCTTTTTTTGGTTGGTACAGAGAAGATGGGTTAAATGGCCTCTTTCTACACTGTAACTTTTCTTTGGTTCTGTGAATGAAGAACTCCAGTTAAGCAGAAAGATTGGAGGAACTGAGGCTGTTCTGCTTGGAGAAGAGTAAGAGGAGATTAGGTGGGTGTGTTCAAAACAAAGAGGGGCCTGGATGGAGCAGAAATGACAAACTGTTCCGTTGTTGGAAGGATCGAGAACCATAAATTTAAGGTGATTGGAAAAGAAGCAATGGTGACTTGAGAAAAAACGGGCGGTTGAACCTAGGATGTACTGTCTGAGAGTATGGTGGAGGGGGATTCAATCAAGTGCCTTTGAAAGGTTTTTGATAATTATCTTCTGCAGAAAAAGAAAATGCAGGGCTGTGGGGAAAAGGCGGGTGAGTGTGACAGGTGAGTTGATAGATGAAATATCCTCCTCTGCACAGTAACAGTTGTTTGGTTCTTATCGTGAGATTCTGCTCCTGTGTTCCAAATTTCCCAGATTCCCTCTGTCTATCTGCACTGTGGGTGTGCTAAAACTACAGGGACCGCAGAGGCTCTAGAAGCAGGTCTACCATCAGTATTTTGATTTACGTAGGAATGGGTAATAATTGCTCTTGTGGATATGTCATTCATGCACAATATTTGACATTGTGGGCTGGCTCCCAGTGTGACAACTATTTTGGAACTGTGTTCTTCTGAGTTTAACTGTTATACGATAGGTCTATAAAATAATTACATTGAGATAAAACAGCATGCATTTATTGAAAACTTAATATTGTGTACCAATGATGACACACAGCTCTGCACACAGAAGTTCCTCATACTGTGTTAACCTCAGTTGTACTATTGCAGAAAGTGCCAAGTGAAAGGCAGGTTTTTCCATAAATAAAGGAGGAGTCAATCCAATCATCTTCGGCCACTCAAGTGCCCCTCCTCATGGTTGGCTATAGAACGAACAGTTATGTTAGAGGCCTGGGAACAGCAGCCTTTAGTCTTGACAGAGAAAGTGTCATAGGACACAAAACAAGGAAGAAGCGGTAGGATGGTAGCAAGGGACATGGTATAATATTTGTTGTTTCTCTCTTTGAGACAATGACAACAATTGACAAAGATGTAATACAGGGTATTAGATTTATGTTCTAATGTATTGTTTGATTAATCTTTGAGAATGTAAAGGAACCTTGCATAACCATTCTTCAGGAAATTAAACAAATGGGTGCAGTCCTTAATTGAGTAGTTCATATAGATCATAAAAGGGATTATGGGTCACATATCCTCATCTTGTTCAATGTCTTTTTAATGATTTTTCATTGTACTTTTAATATCACAATATGAAGGCATTAGTAGCATGTTTCTGTTTTTCTGCCTCTTATGCTTCTTTCTTTTTCATGTTGCCTCTTATCAGAGTTGCTCTCCTTGTTGCTAGTGTTGGGAATCGGTATCATTCCTTTTTGCTTATTGTTCATAGAATCATAGAATTTTCAGTGCAGAGGGAGGCCATTCCTCCCATCGCGTCTGCGCCGGCCCTTAGAAAGAGCACCCTACTTAAGCTCATGCCTTCACCCTGTTCCCATTACCCAGTAACCCCACCTAATCTTTTGTACACTAAGGAGCAATTTAGCATGGCCAATCCACCCAACCTGCACATCTTTGGACTGTGGGAGGAAACCAGAGCACCCAGAGGAAACCCACGCAGACACGGGGAGAAAGTGCAAACTCCACACAGACAGTCACTCAAGGCTGGAATTGAACCTGGGACCCTGGAGCTGTGAGGCAGCAGTGCTAACCACTGTGCCACCGTGCCGCAGTTCTTCAGTTAAACAAGTGGGTTTTAATAAGAGGTCACCTGTAGGATATTCCACTCATGTCAGCAGGAGAACAAAACCAGAGGAGTGCGAGGCCTGAGACAGAGGCCATGTTAGGAAACCCACTCTATGTTGTGGATAAAGCTGGAAAAGAATGAATTTTGTGCAAAGAGGTTTCTCTTCAGTGTGAGATTTCCTGATCAGCAACTGGTGGGTGGAATTGACAGTAAAATTATAAAAGCTACAATGAAGCTGAACAGGAAAAAGGCCACAAAGCACAAATCAACATCACTATCACTATGGCAACACAGAAAGATGTTAACACCAGCAAGATAAAAAGATAAACTACAGCGAACTACATAACTCAAAGGATGTTAAAATACTGCATATAATTAAGGGCAGGGTGACAGGATTATTTCAGAGATAATTTTTAGGAATGTAATAAATAGAAAAAAGTCAAATTAATTACTATCTACATATACATGCAGGAATACTCCAGCAGACAAAAACAAGACATGAAGGAATGGAGGCCACATCCTGCCTTCATATGAAAGTATGAGCACTGGGAGAGTTTGAGATCCCAACTTGATTAACAGGTCAAAGTATATTTTGAAGCACAGATATGCCATGTAACTCATCTGTTTCGCAGTTTCATTTACCCTCTGTCTAGTCCTGCAGAACTATTGTGAATGCAATTATTCAATCCAGTACGAATATTGTTGTTTGCATATAACATTTTGGATCCTGAATACTTAGTAAACACTGTACTGTTGCTATGGAGGAACTGCCTGTTGTGTTGTTATTATCAGTATTTTTACTGTCATTTTCTTTTTTCCTTTTGCCCTCTGGTCAAACTGTACTAAATACTCCATTCGAATCAGACAAGACAGCTATTCCAAGAAAGCGATAACCTTGTACTCCAATAGAAATCCATAGAACCGAAACTTAATATAAAAGTGATAGATTTTCAAAAAACTACACTATGAAACAAAACTGAGTTTGAGAGTAAGGAGAAGAAACAAAGATAAATGTTTGAAAAAAACAGACAAAGAAAACGTTAAAACAGATAAAATGAAATAAAAGGAAGAGAGATTAAACTGACAATAAAAGATTATAAGACCATGTAGGAGCAGTGGAAGGTCATACAGCCCCTCGAGCCGTTCAATAAATTCTTGACTAATCCACAACCTAAACCTCATTTTCGCATCCAAACCCCCATATCCCTCAGAGTCCACAAATCTATCAATCCCAACCTTGAATATACTCAACAAATGGGCTTTCAGAGCTCTCTGAGGGAGAGAATCCAAATATTCAAAACCCTCTGAGTGAATAAACTTTCTATCCCAGCCTTAAATGGGTATCCCCTTAACCAATTAATGTTGTGACAGGGCCCTTTTCTCTGCGAAGCCCGATGATCTTCCAAGGCAATCAAGCATCTATCTAGATGTAATAGTTTGAGGTATCAACGAGGATGCTGATTAAATCACAACCTGATTTATTCAAACAACAACAAGGTAAAACTATATGTAGCACAGCAATGACAATACAGGTCTATACTCCTTGGCACCCAGGCTCAGAGTGAGGGTCTGCTTGCCCCCGGGACCAAGCGCTTTCTTGCCATTGACCGAGTTTCATGTGCTTCAAAGCAATAGGCCCCAAGCGGGTCACGTGACCCACAAACGCTCACCCCTTAAAGGGGCCACGCTACCACATCCCTCTCCCATAAAGTCCCTTAATACTATATACATAACAGGATATTAACAGGTAACCATTTACAATGAGGGCAGAATCACAAGGGGGTGATAGGGTACAGTCTTTCATAAGGTCAATCCACTAAGTAACTTCTGAGATCTAGTGGAACACCTCGGTTCCCTGACAAGTTCTTCCACCATTGAGGTAATGGTGTCCTTAGTAGCAGATGGTTATTTAAAGCTCTTAGAAGGTGCAATGGTGCAAACATCCTCTCCAGTTCCCTCTGAAGAAGCAAGGGGGCCTTTTCTTAAACAACTGGTTCCCTCATTTCTGGCTCTGATGATGGAACATTAGCCGTCACCACTGGATCCACTTGTCCTGCTGTTGGGGCCGCAGCCTCTCTCGTTCTTATGTGGTCCAAGTGCTTTGACACCTCTCTCCATTTTAACTCCACCAAACAAGATACAAGCCCAGACCTTGCTATAATTACTTCTCTTTTCTAACAAAAACTAGACTGCTTTGAAAGAGAGTGATGGTATTTATTTTGCATAGCTTGCCTTGCCTCCACCCTACCCGCCAAATTGGGGAACACCAGGTACATTCGATTTTGGAGGTGTCGTCCCTTCAACAGTTACGCTGGTGTTACCCTGGTGGTAATGTGGGGGTGGCGCTGTTATAAAGGAGGAAATTGGCTAGCATAAGACACAATGGCCTGTTTCCCTGCTTTTTGATCACAGATTTGCAGGTTTGTGTCACTCTTTCCACCAGGCCATTTGAGACTGGGTATAGGGGCTGTGTAGATGTGCTGGATACTGATGGTCTGTACAAAACGCTGTAATTCTTTCCCTGTAAAGGCGGTGCTGTTATCCGAAACTATCTCTTCAATGATGACGTTTGTCACAAAAATCTGTCTTAATCTTTTGATGGTGGCTGCTGAAATTGTTGTACCCATTCCTTGGATGTCTAACCACTTGGAGTGGGCGTCCAACACTAGTAAGAACATTTTCTATAGGAAAGGACCAGCAAACTCAAAATGCAACCTTGTCCAAGGCCGGCTTGACCACTCCGAGGGATGCTGTAGAGCCACAGGTGGAAGTGTCTGTTGTGATTGGCAAAAGTCACAATGGTGGACAAAATTTTCAATGTCTTTGCCAATGCCCGGCCACCAGATATAGCTCAGGCCAGCATCACCATTTTGGTTTGACCAGGATGCACACTATGTAGTTCTTGTATTGGCTGCTCCCTTGCTGGGGTGGTACCACCACCCGGGAACCCCAAAACAATAACCCATCTTCACGACTTTGTTCACCTTTCCTCAATTGGTAGGGTCTGAGCTGCTCAATTTATCATAATGCCAGCCATCTGAAGCCACCTGCTTAACTTTAGAGAGGAACGTGTCACTGAGTTCAATTCTTAATATGATTCAATGATATGGGCAAGGTATCCAAGAAATTTAAAGCTCGGGCAATTTTCTATGGCACCGGGGCAGAACACACTCTGAGGGAGCGGGAGTAGACTCAGAGAGTCGGCATTGGAAATTGAGTCCCCAGCTGATGTTAAAAAACATAACTATAGGCAGCCAAAGCAGAGCCCGCCGTTGCGCCCTACTCGAAGCAATGGGTGGAAATTGGCTTATCCTCGCAGAGCAATCCCATAATGGTTTGTGATCAACAACGATGGTAAATCGGCAACCATAAACATATTGGTGAAACTCTTTTTTGATCTGTGAATATCTTCTCTCTGCATCGGGATTTTTGCAGAATACCCAGGAAGTGAAGGTGATAGATTGGGCAGTGTTGTCACGGCTCCTATCCCAAAGGATAAATCATACATGTTAAGATTATCCATTTGCCTAGGTCAAAGTCAACTAGTAAACTGGCCAACTGTAAAGCCAGTTTGACCTGCTCGAGGGCCTGTTTTTGCAGGTCTTCCCTGTGCCAGTGCTGATTTTTATTTGGAGATGGTGCAAATGCGCTAATGTTGTTGCTAAGTTTGGTATAAATCTGTTGTAATAATTGACCTGTGAGACAGTTGCGGAGTGCGAGGGGGGTGAAATATGAATATGGAGAGAAGGCGAGCTGTCTGCTGGGCAACAGCTGTGGAGACAGGCGACGTCTAGGGAAATTCTGAGGGTGCGGACAGAGAGGCGGCATGTGGCACAGTGGTTAGCACTGGGGCTGCAGTGCTGAGGACCCGGTTTCGAATTCTGGCCCTGGGTCACTGCTCGTGTGGAGTTTGCACTTTCTCCCCATAAATCCTATTACCCCCGATCCTATGTGATCCCATGTGATCTAACCTTGTGAATTAATCTGTGCGGCACCTTATCAATCGCCTTCTGGAAGTCCAGATATACTACATCTACAAGATCCCCATTATCCACTTTGCTTGTTACACCTTCGAAGAACTCTAGCTAATTAGTTAAACATGATTTGTCCTTCATAAAACCATGCTGACTCTGATTGATTGCGTTTTGATTTTCCAAATGTCCTGTTATTACTTCCTTAATAATAGATTCTAACAATTTCCCAATGGCAGATGTTAAACTGATTAGTTTCCTACTTTCTACCTCCATCCCTTTTTGAATAAGGAAGTCACATTGGCATTTTTCCAATCTACTGGAACCTTTCCCGCATCCAGGAAATTTTGGAATATTATAACCAATGGATCCACTATCTCCACGGCTACTTCCTTGAAGACCCTAGGATGTGGGCCCTGGGGACCTGTTTGCCTTCAATCCGCAAAGTTTGTTTAGTACTCTTTCCCTATTGATGATGATTGTTCTAAGTTTCTGCCTTTCTATTACCTCTGCATTACCTGTTACTATTAGGATGGTACTAGTGTCCTCCATCACAAAAACTGAGGCAAAATACTGAATTAGTGTCTTCACCATTTCTGTGTTCCCTTTATTAACTCCCTGGTCTCATCCGCTGAGGGACCAACATTCACTTTAGCTCCTCTTTTCCCTTTTATATACTTACAGAAGCTTTTGTTATCCCTTTTTATATTTTACACTAGCTTTCTTTCGTAATTTACCATTGCTCTTTTCATTACTTTTTTCGTAACCCTTTGTTGATCTTTCACCCTGCCACTGGCCTTTCCAATACCGTATGCCTTATTTTTTCTCTTTATGTTCTTTATGTTATCTTTAACTTCCTTGCTTAGCCATGGATGCTTTTCCCCCTCTTACAATCTTTCTTTCTTTCTGGAATATATTTTAGTTGGGAGGAATTGAATATCTCCTTAAACAACTGCCACTGCTCATCAACAGTGATGCAAAAGATGCCTTACAGAAGTCAGAGCTGTTGGTTCACTAATTTGCTTGTAACATGTCAGTCTATGGGGTTGGTGCAGTTGTCTCACACATGATAGCTTCAGGAGAGGAATTTGCTTCATAAACTCATACAAGCATAGCAACAATTTATATTCAGCTAGAAAAAGAGGCTTTGAGCACCATTTTCAGCATAAGAAGGTGCCACCTTATCTTCATGGACATAATTTTACTCTTTTGACAGACCATTGACACTTGATGACAATCTTTGGCCCATATCAAGGTATTACTTCTTTAGCAGCCTGTAGGTTACACAGTTTCTCACCTGAGGAAGGAGCAGTGCTCTGAAAGCCAGTGATTCAAAACAAACCTATTGGACGTTAACCTGGTGTTGGAAGACTTCTTACGGTTACAAAGTTGGTATTTGATATTGTCGGCACACATGAACGATATCCAATATCATAAGTAAGAGCAACATGCAAATGATGAAGCTATGTCAAGATTGCCATGACAAGTCAAGCATGACTCAGAAGAACAATTTTTTAACATCCTGTATTTTTCATTCGTGGATAATTTACCTGTGACTTAGTGTCAAGTACAGAGGTATTTAACAACCAGTGATGGGGAAGGTGATAGACATGATCCAAAAAGGAACACTGTCAAACGTTCATTGGAAAAATCCAGACCTCAAGCCCTCTATGACATGAATACTTGAGTTGGCAGTTCAGAATGGAGTTTTATTATGGGGAATCTGAGTGATTATTCCTCCATGCTTGCGTAGTAAACCCCTTGACCAACTACATGAGGGAAATCACGGTGTGTGGTGAAGATGAAGGAATTGGTATGCAGTTATATTCGATGGCCAGGGTTGGATGCCCAAATCGAAGAGAAAGTTGTGCAATGTCAATCCTGTGAAAAACTAAGACCAATCCACCACTGTAACCATTACATCTGTGGGAACTGCAGACACAACCATAGCAGAGAACACACGTAGACTATGCTGGTCCATGGAGGGTCACATGTTCCTAGTGATTGTGGATGCACACTCTAAGTGGCCAGACATTGTTCTCATGAGATCTACAATGACCAAATAAACCATTGATAAGCTAGACAAAATATTTGCGAGATTTGGAACACCGGAGCAGTTGTGAGTGAGAATGGTACTCAGTTCACATCAAAGGATTTTGAGAACTGCCTAAAAGGAAACGGTATACAGCACATAAAGTCAGCTCTGTAACAACCTGTAACAAATGGGTTGGCTGAAGGTTTCATTCAATCACTGAAACATTCTATCAAGGCATCAAAGGACCAAGGTACATTGGCAAGAAGAGGAATAAATTCTTAATGTCATATCGCAACAGCAGAGAGTTCACCAGCAATGCTGCTGTTCAGGAGGAAACTGTAAACACAGTTTGATTTGTTTATACCACCTGATACTTATGGGATTGCCAAACACCAAGAAGCAAAGATTACTGGAGAGAACAAAACTCTAAACAGCGAATATTTAATCAAGAAGAGCGAGGACTAGCCAGAAACTACATCACCAACGAGAAGTGGGACTGCTGTGATCCGAGCAAAGACAGATCCAATACTTTACACTGTATAGACGGATGATGAAAGAGTTTTGTAATGTCATGCTGATCAACTACTAACTTCACAAGTTGAAACCTCTCAAGAAATATTTCCCGTGGAAAATTTAGAAGCGATATTTTGGAATAGAGACTGAACACAGAGACAAGTGCTGATTCTGTTTCTGAGGACTTCATGCTAGCTATAGAATTGGGCACTGAAGTAACTTCCAGGAAGTACAACCGACTGAAGTCACGACTTGCCAGGCACCAGAACGTTAATTACAATCTAAAAGGAATAGGTGTCCACCTGAGAGACTGTCTTTTTAAGATGTATATGTATGTATAGAGATAATGCATAAGTGGGCCTGTTGTATAAATGTTAAGTTGTTGCATTCAAGAAGGGGGAGGGGTGTTATGCATCAGAAAATATATCCCTGCTGGTGAAGTGTCACACGATATGTAGTGAGTCATCAGAGAGTGTTTGCGTGGGCTTCAGTTCTCCATCTTAGGTTGCATGAGCAACATCCCTAATAAAACTTTTCATCGTGTTTTTAAGAATTCAGACTGTGGCACTTCCACACCTTTTACCTTTGCAGCAAACTCAAAGATATAATAGTGTCTCTAAACCAATTCAAAGGCGTAAAACAGGTGGAAACAATGTGTGGGAATCTGGTAGCGAACAGAAGGAAACCGCGTCCTTTATCCCAGTCATGGGGGTGCAAGTAGCAGTATGCCCTGATAATTGTTTTTAGGGTCTGGTGGTACCTCCCCTAAATCTGAGTGATACGCTGAGGTTACTCATTACTTTTATTTGAGATATGAAATTTGACCTCTGATTTGACTGCGTCTCAGTGGCTGTCCATACTGAGTAAAGAATTATGTTAATTATCCCACCAATGTTTTGGCAGAAGTAGTTCTCAGCGGAACAGCCTCTGGGAAGGTAGCCACATCCATGATAGTAAGGATATGCAAGTAGCCCCCCTTTTGATTTGGGCAGTGGCATCCCACAGTCCGCTATTGTGTTGCTGAATGGTTCCCCAAAAACTGGCATGGGAATCACAAGTGCAGGTTTTAATGCAGATTGGAGTTTCCCCACAATCTGGCAGGTTTCACCAGTTCTGCAAAACCTTGCTATCCTTGCAGAGATACAGCCAGTAAAAACACTGTTTGATGTGGGCTTGGATTTTTCACGTACCAACATGCCCAGCTATCGGGATGCTGTGTGCTAGCCTTAATATTTCCCCATGGTAGCTCGACGGTACCACTAGTTGGTGGATCACTGTGCACTCCTCATTTGGAGGTCTGTGAGGATGTCTCCGCTTCCTCCTCAGCCTCTCATTTTTAATGTAGTAGCATTCAAGTATTGTCTCTACTGCAACTATAGCATGTGCATTATTAACAATGGATCGGTTTGCTGAGCTGCAACCAAGGAAGATTTACTCATTACCTTCTTAGGGTCCTCTGGGCCTCAAGAAAGTTCTCAGATAACCAGACAGTAGGGTTATCTGTCTGCAGTGCCATTTCAGCCTCCTCTGATGGAGTTTGTCTGGTCATAGGCCAGATTATCACACAGTCAGGGAAAAGGTCAGGCACTTTCTCCTATAGCTCTTCTGCCTTGCTAACCTCGGTCAGTTTCTCTGAGACTACCGGGAATGCCATCACTTTTGATACCCCCAAGGGCAGCACGCGACGCAGTGATTAACACTGGGACAACAGCGGATCCCGACCCTGGGTCACTGTCCGTGTGGAGTTTGCACATTCTCCTCGAATCTGCATATCACCCCCACAACCCAAAGATGTGCAGGTTAGGTGGATTGGCCATGCTAAATTGCCCCTTAATTGAAAAAGAAGTAATAATTGGGTACTCTAAATTTATTAAAAAATACTTTTGATCCCACCAGGTTATTGCAGAGGAGGAGGTCGATCCCATCCACAGGCAAACTGGGGTAGACTTCTATGGTCACCAGTCCTGATGCATTCCAGGTGCATCCAGTCTCGGGGGATAGGCATGTACCCTCCTTCAGTGCCCTATACCAACACCTTGGCACCTAGTGCACTCTCTGATGGAAGTGTCGTAACTTTTTTCAGCAGAAGAATTTGGCTAGCGCCTACATCCCTCAGTATCACCATAGGCTCGCTCGGGAAACATGGTCACTCTTCCTTTTGATTCAAAATCCTTGTAACTCTCAAAGATTTTTTTAAACTCACCACACTCAGTGGTTTTTTTACAGGATTTTCTACGACAGTCAAAGCCAGAGCCTGGTATGCGATACTCTGTCTGACTCCCATTTGCTGCCCAGCATTTGTGTGTCCCAAACAATCCTACGGGTTTTTCTTGTAACCTCCAGCAATCAGCATAAAGGTGTCCTGCCCTGCGGTAGTTAAAACACACCGGCTTCTTGACTTCACTTCGCTCCTCAGCACCACCCTTTCTGGCTTGAAGAGAGTCCTTCCATTTCCAGCTGTCCCTTCTCTCCCACGGTTTTTTCCTATCATCCTCCCACCTTCTATCCTTCTCACATGGTTGGGGGTGACTAGGGAAGGCTTTCCTTTGTAGGGCATGGCATTAATCAGGAAATTAGAGGTGTATTGCAGGCTAGGTGGATTGGCCATGCTAAATTGCCCTTACTGTCCAAAAAGGTTGGGTGAGTTTACAGGATAGGTGGAGGTGTGCGGTGCTCACAACATAGTGACCTAGAAGTCTGCCGGCTAAGGTCACTCACCGAGGTATATGTCTCTGCGATGGTGAGTGTTGCGGGTGATAGCGGTGATGCTTCACCTGTGTCCTCCTCTGTGATCTCCCCAAATGTGTCGAGGATGGGCAGTGGGACACAGTTGCCCGATGGGCAAGGCTCTTTGGTTGATGTTCTTGCAAGGCAAGGGAACTGGTTTTAGTACATGGCCTGGTCAAGGTTTTGGACTACACTGGTCTCACTTTAGACTGGTTATCTGGATGGTGGTGCATTGGCTCCTCACTTTTCTCTCACAGGCCCACCTCGCTCTCAGCATAGGCACTCTCCTGCTCCTCTCCTGTGAGCTCAATGGCTCACTGCTCATACTGAGTCAGGAGCTTCAGCTCAGGCATCCCACCTCCCGTCATCTCTTGCTTGTGACTATTGTGGGCGAGCTTCTGCAGAAACATACCTGGCATATGTGGGAATTGCACATAAGCAGGAAGAGTTCCTGATGAGGAGTGTCAGGGGAGTTTGATGATCCAGTCTTGGAAATATTGCATTTGATCCCCAGATCCAAATTATTGATATAGATTATGATAACCTAGCACTGTTGGTGTGGTACCCCGCTAGTCACAGCCTGCAACCTGAGAATGACCTGTTTATCCCTACTCTGTCCATTAACCATTTCTCAATCCATGCCAAATCCCATGTGCTTTAACTTTGCTTACTATCTTCCTGTGTAATGTTCCAGGGATCGGACAGTTGGAGGACTGCTAGATCCAGGACTCAGCTGTACTCCAGTCAGGTGCTGTGCCTTTGGACACGTTCATCCCTTAGCTGCGTGAGATGCAAAGACAGAGCCGGGAGTACCAGGAGGGGTTGTGAGTGGCATCCCTGAGACTACAAGGCTGAATAGAGGACTCCCAGAGCCTCTGTCACAGGAGATGATGCTGGCAATGTGTGGCACCCAGGCCAACCTGCAAAGGTGGCATCCGTAGTGGAAAGCCAGAGGCAAGAGGTCAGATCCATGATGGGAGAACTCCAAAGTATGGATCAGTCCCTGAGGACCATCGCTGAGGGTTCAATTGCATGGTGCAAACAATGGCAGGCCTCCAGGATTGGCTGTGTCAGATGACTTTGAAGTTTCTGGTGCTCACTCCAGCTGCCGCTCCATTCCATGGAGTAGCCCAGAGCTCAGCAGAACCCAGAGGGAGGAGGATCCGCTGCAGCACATCCCAGGGCTTTCCACCCAGGAGGCCCGGGAGTGACGAGTTAATCTAAATCCTCACTTCTTGAGACTAGCTCAACACAGGCACAATAGGCAGAACAGGATGATGCGGGAACACCAGTGCGACCCGGAAGTTGGCTGAGGCCCTCCAGGTCCCAGCCCTCCAGAATACCCCGCCAAAGACATCTCAGGAATATAGGCGTGAAAGGCGGCAGGCCACCTCCACCTCTGATGTACATCCTGGGAACATCTCCAGCTGTATTGGGAGGTTGCACGAATAAGGAATTATAAGGCATGGAGTGGACATGGATGAAATTGGGCACAGATAGTTGGGGGTCATTATCGCTTATTAAATCTGTACATGTCATCAAATTAAATATTATTGTTCTTTACCACCTTGACGCCTCACATTCTTTAACCCTCCTCCCAGAGCTTTGCATGTTTCCCCATTGGGACACAGTTGTTCTCAGTGATCCTCAATGTCAGGCAGACAGTTTGCCCTTCTCAGTGTGAATGCTTCATTGACACTGATAGGAATCAGGCATGATTCAGTGAACCCGAGACCCTCGCCCTTTTCCCCCCTCTAGAGAAAGGGGACAAACGAGTGTAGAGCAGAGCCTCATTCAGACATGAGCCGGGGAGTCAGTGTGATGGGTGAAGACAGACAAGAGTCAGGCATAAGCAGTAGCTGAGGAGGATTCCTCACTGCAAGTTGTCATCACCATCCTGCACTGAAAGGACAGCAGGGACTCAAGAACTCCCAAGCCCCAGAATTCTGATGATTAAGATTTCTGCAGACTTCACCCCCTGGTCACAGAGGGCTCATGTCGTCCTGTGCCGTAGGGGGGCACGCTATCATACAAGCTAATCCTCCTCCATGAAGATGGAGGCAATGAGGGTGTCTCTAGCCCTCCTGCCCATGTGCACTCTTGTCCCTGCCTGTCTTCCAGCCTCCGATCCTCAGCGGCCTCTTCTCAACTCCGTCATGAATGTCCTCGACATCTGAGGAGGATCCCATAGTGAACATATTTACAAGGGTCCATGTGGAAACAAGTATTGAGGAAAGCATCTTGTCCTTGACATCTTCCTTAAGAAGGTCATTGCTCCGCTGTATAGTAAGGTTGTGTAGGGTACAGCAAACCACTACAATGCAGGTGACCCTCTGGGGGCTGCATTGGAGGGCCCATCAGACCTGTTGAGGCAGCAGAACCGCATCTTTAGGAGGCCATTACAGATCGGATGGCACTGTTAATCCCAGAGCTGAAGGGGTTGGATTATGAGGAGAGGTTGAGTAGACTGGGACTGTACTCGTTGGAATTTAGAAGGATGAGGGGGGATCTTATAGAAACATTTAAAATTATGAAGGGAATAGATAGGATAGATGCGGGCAGGTTGTTTCCACTGGCGGGTGACAGCAGAACTAGGGGGCATAGTCTCAAAATAAGGGGAAGTAGATTTAGGACTGAGTTTAGGAGGAACTTCTTCACCCAAAGGGTTGTGAATCTATGGAATTCCTTGCCCAGTGAAGCAGTTGAGGCTCCTTCATTACATGTTTTTAAGGTAAAGATAGATAGTTTTTTGAAGAATAAAGGGATTAAGGGTTATGGTGTTCGGGCCGGAAAGTGGAGCTGAGTCCACAAAAGATCAGCCATGATCTAATTGAATGGCGGAGCAGGCTCGAGGGGCCAGATGGCCTACTCCTGCTCCTAGTTCTTATGTGAGCATCGTTGCTCTGGGACTCTACATCAGTCTCAGACCTCCACCAGGCGTCATCAGCGAAGCCTTCAAGGGATATTCCTTGTCACCTGCAAGCTATCCATGCAGCTACTCTTGAAAATTCCAGGCATTTGCAATTGGCCAAACATGTAACTATCATGAATGCTCCCTGGGAAACAGTGCATGAATCTGGTGGTCACACACCAACCGAGCATTAAGGGAGTGGAACCCCTTCAGGTTTATGAAGGGGAATCCCTGGTGCCAAGGGGCACAAAGAGTGACATGGGTGAAGTTGATCACCCCTGCACCTGTGGCAGACCAGCTATGTTGCCGAAGCTCTCTCGTCCTGGTGGGCCTAGTCCATGTTTAAATGTACCATGTCCAAAGCCGTATCATAGTGTGCTTTATGGGCAGGTGCCTGCGATATGCCACACGGGTCACCCGTGGAGCCCTGGAACAACCCCATTGCCTAAAAGTTGAGGTAATGGCACATGTTGCTGCTGGAGTCTGTGCTCCTCCACTGGAAGCAGCCAGTCCCACAATTTACCAAGCGGTGACTGCTCAGGCTCACAGCTCAGGCACCCTCTTGTCTCCATTACCCATGTCACTCCATTAAGAGTGGCTAAGGTAAATATTGGTCCTTTAGAGGATGAGAAGGGAGTTTTAATAATGGGAAATGAGGAAATGGCTGAGGAACTGAACAGGTTTTTTGGGTCGGTCTTCACAGTGGAAGACACAAATAACATGCCAGCGACTGATAGAAATGAGGCTATGACAGGTGAGGACCTTGAGAGGATTGTTATCACTAAGGAGGGAGTGATGGGCAAGCTAATGGGGCTAAAGGTAGACAAGTCTCCTGGACCTGATGGAATGCATCCCAGAGTGCTAAAAGAGATGGCTAGGGAAATTGCAGATGCACTAGTGATAATTTACCGAAATTCACTAGACTCTGGGGTGGTCCCGGTGGATTGGAAATTAGCAAACGTGACGCCACTGTTTAAAAAAGGAGGTAGGCAGAAAGCAGGAAATTATAGGCCAGTGAGTTTAACTTCGGTAATGGGGAAGATGCTGGAATCTATCATCAAGGAAGAAATTGCGAGGCATCTGGATAGAAATTGTCCCATTGGGCAGACGCAGCATGGGTTCGTAAAAGGCAGGTCGTGCCTAACTAATTTAGTGGAATTTTTTGAGGACATTACCAGTGCAGTAGATAACGGGGAGCCGATGGATGTGGTATATCTGGATTTCCAGAAAGCCTTTGACAAGGTGCCACACAAAAGGTTGCTGCATAAGATAAAGATGCATGGCATTAAGGGTAAGGTAGTAGCATGGATAGAGGATTGGTTAATTAATAGAAAGCAAAGAGTTGGGATAAATGGGTGTTTCTCTGGTTGGCAATCAGTAGCTAGTGGTGTCCCTCAGGGATCCGTGTTGGGCCCACAATTGTTCACAATTTACATTGATGATTTGGAGTTGGGGACCAAGGGCAATGTGTCCAAGTTTGCAGATGACACTAAGATGAGTGGTAAAGCGAAAAGTGCAGAGGATACGGGAAGTCTGCAGAGGGATTTGGATAGGTTAAGTGAATGGGCTCGGGTCTGGCAGATGGAATACAATGTTGACAAATGTGAGGTTATCCATTTTGGTAGGAATAACAGCAAACGGGATTATTATTTAAACGATAAAATATTAAAGCATGCCGCTGTTCAGAGAGACTTGGGTGTGCTAGTGCATGAGTCACAGAAGGTTGGTTTACAAGTGCAACAGGTGATTAAGAAGGCAAATGGAATTTTGTCCTTCATTGCTAGAGGGATGGAGTTTAAGACTAGGGAGGTTATGTTGCAATTGCATAAGGTGTTAGTGCGGCCACACCTGGAGTATTGTGTTCAGTTTTGGTCTCCTTACTTGAGAAAGGACGTACTGGCGCTGGAGGGTGTGCAGAGGAGATTCACTAGGTTAATCCCAGAGCTGAAGGGGTTGGATTATGAGGAGAGGTTGAGTAGACTGGGATTGTACTCGTTGGAATTTAGAAGGATGAGGGGGGATCTTATAGAAACATTTAAAATTATGAAGGGAATAGATAGGATAGATGCGGGCAGGTTGTTTCCACTGGCGGGTGACAGCAGAACTAGGGGGCATAGCCTCAAAATAAGGGGAAGTAGATTTAGGACTGAGTTTAGGAGGAACCTCTTCACCCAAAGGGTTGTGAATCTATGGAATTCCTTGCCCAGTGAAGCAGTTGAGGCTCCTTCATTACATGTTTTTAAGGTAAAGATAGATAGTTTTTTGAAGAATAAAGGGATTAAGGGTTATGGTGTTCGGGCCGGAAAGTGGAGCTGAGTCCACAAAAGATCAGCCATGATCTAATTGAATGGCGGAGCAGGCTCGAGGGGCCAGATGGCCTACTCCTGCTCCTAGTTCTTATGTTCTTATGTTCTTATTACAAGACTAACACACTCCTTCTATCCTCACCCAGTTAGACGAGTATTTGCGCTCCTGTCTTGTTCCCGCCTCCCTAAGGATGGTTCAGATGGTTCTGACAGCAGGCTAGATTCTTGCACACCCCTAATGGGCAGGGTCAACTGGACAGTAATGTCCACCTGGGGGGGTATAATGAATCCTAACCGGCATGCGTTGGGGTCCGGCACAGAAGTGAGCTTGGTTCCTGTTGATCCCATGCACCCAGGCGTTTAACCCTAACCCTCAGTATTCATCCCATTCCTTGACTTTGAACTATTTTAAGTTCCAAACTAATTAAACTGAAGCAAACAAATTGAAGGGAGAAATTAAAAGGGGCTGCTCCTTAAAGGGGCACTGCCCTAAACAAAAACAAAGAGCAAATGAAACTTAAAAACTTAAACCAAGAGGTGATTAAAGGGGTCAATAAAGCACCCCAGACCCTCCGGTGCCCAATGGGCACGATTCCTTGACTTTGAGGCTGTGGACAGTTGCCATTGCTACGGATTAACTCTTGGTGGCCAATTAGGTTAAGGAGAATGAGTCTCAAGAATGTTAGAGGGCACAATTGCTTTGTGCTTCAGGGAGAGGTAGAGCTAATAGGCACCCTTCTTATTCAAGCTGCCTCATTGAGAGATTTCATTGCTGTCATGCCTCTACACTTAAGATAGATGTTTCAGTAGTGGAAAATGAAGTGTGGAAAAACTAAGTGGGACCAAGGCTGCGAAGGATGCGGGCCACTTCTGCACCAATCATGTACCCTACTTCGTCTTTGGTCTATCATTCCACAAACCTTGGTGCCACTTTAAATGTTAGATGTTTTGCAATCTGCTGTATCCGCTATGGGCAGCACAGTAGTATAGTGGTTAGCACTGTTGCTTCACAGCGTCAGGTTCGATTTCCGGTTTGGGGCACTGCCTGTGCGGAGACTGCACGTTCTCTCTGTGTCTGCTTGCGTTTCCTCCGGGTGCTCCGGTTTCTTCCCACAAGTCCTGAAAGACGTGCTTATCAGGTGAACTGAATTCTCCCTCTGGGTACCCGAACAGATGCTGCAGTTTGGCGACGAGAAGATTTTCACAGTAACTTCATTGCTGTATTCACGTAAGTCTACTTAATAATAATAATCTTCATTGTCACAAGTAGGCTTACATTAACACTGCAATGAAGTTACTGTGAAAAGCCCTTAGTCGTCACATTCCGGCGCCTGTTCGGGTACACAGAGGGAGAATTCAGAATGTCCAAATTACCTAACAGCACGTCTTTCGAGACTTGCGGGAGGAAAACCGGAGCAGACACTGGGAGAACGTGCAGACTCCGTACAGTGACCCAAGCCATGAATCGACCCTGGTGCTGTGAAGCAACAGTGCTAACCACTGTGCTACCGTGTCGCCCTTTCAGGTAGACATAAAAGATCCCATGGCACTATTTCAAAGAAAGGAGAGTTATCCCAGTGCTCTGTCAATAATTTCCCTCTGTCAATATCACTCGAATCAAATGATCTAATCAAAGAAGTTCAAAAGAGACTGCAAAGAAGTATTAGTGTTCTATTTTCCCAATGTAAACTTTGATTTTTCAAAGTTCAATCTGAGGGGCAATTATCTTTTGCGATATTTAACTGAATTCATACGAATTACTCTTTTAAGTAATAACTAAACATGATCAAAATACTATTTTTTCAAAGTAATAAAAAAATTAATTTAGTTTTTCTGAATAGTACTTTTACTTGTTTCTGCCTTTATAAAAATAAATAATTAACAGTGGAAACCTTGGCAGATAAGCACCCTGTATATTACTGTTTTTCCCCTACTGATAAAATATACACTGCTGTCAGTAAACAGTGTCCATCTATCAAGCTAATAAGCTGTACAATAAACAATGAAAATTTGTCCTTCTATTTAACCTGCTTGTTGTTAATTTGATTTATAGTAGGTTTCTGAAAGAAACGTCAAAACTGATGGTACAGTATACTGTTTTGTCCATAAAACCTAAAGTCAATTTCTGGAGAAGTATTGGATATGATGCATGTTATCCATCAGAAGGAAACAGATTCAACAACAATATTAGACTGGCCCAGAAATGTAGCCTTACCCAAAATGAGTGAGAGTTATAATAGAAAATAAAATAATGAAGTGAAATCGATTCGAAAGAAAACATATTTCAAAAGGTATGAATACCAAGGAATTAAAATAAAAAATGCTAGCAATACATAATCATCTTTCAGCATCTGTAGAAAAGATGGGGAAATGCAAGATCTCATGAATAGCAATGCGATAAACGACTAGCAACTTGTATTGTTAGTGTTGTTGGTTGAGGGACAAATATGGATCAGGATGAAGAGAGAGCTTCCCTGCTCTTTAGGTGGTGGCATAGGATAAATTAGATATAGCTAAGAAGTCAGATGAGGCTAGAATTTAATACAAAAACAGACAATGGTGGAAAATCTCAGTTGGTCTGACAGCACCTGTGGAGAGAGAAGAGCTAATATTTCCAGTCTGGATGGCGAGCTCGGACGAAGAGTCATCCAGACTCGAAACAGTATAGCATAAAAAGAGATATGGGAGTGGGGGCACACTAGTTTGAGTGATTATCACAGAATACAACAGTGCAGAAGAGGCCCTTTGGCCCATCGAGTCTGCACCAACGCATGAAAGGCCCTGACCTGCCCACCTAAACCCACTTCCCAGCGCTTGGCCCATAGCCTTGAAATTTATGGTGTGCCAAGTACTCATCCAGGTACTTTTTAAAGGATGTGAGGCATCCCGCTTCTACCATCCTCCCAGGCAGTGCATTGCAGACCGTCACCACTCTCTGGATAAAAAAGTTTTTCCTCAAATCCCCCCTAAACCTCCCACCCCCCATTTTGAACTTGTGTCCCCTCGTAACTGACCCTTCAACTAAGGGGAACAGCTGCTCCCTATCCACCCTGTCCATGCCCCTCATAATCCTGTACACCTTTATCAGGTCAACACTCAGTCTTCTCTGCTCCAGCGAAAACAACTCAAGCCTATCCAACCTGTCTTTATAACTTAAATGTTCCATCCCAGGCAACATTCTGGTGAATTTTCTCTGCACCCCTCCAGTGCAATGACATCCTTCCTATAATGTGCCCACCAGAATTTCACACAGTACTCCAGCTGTGGCCTCACCAAAGTTCTATACAACTCCATCATGACTCCCCTGCTTTTGTAATCTATGCCCTGATTGATAAATGGGGATGAGAAAAATATCAGCCATGATTGAGTGGCGGAGCTGACTCGATGGGCCGAGTGGCCTAATTCTGCTCCTACGTCTTATAGTCTTATAAAAGTGTGAGTTCCATATGCCTTTTTCACCACCCCATCAACCTGTCCTTCTTATTTCAGAGATCTTTTTTTAAAATTTAGATTACCCAATTCATTTTTTTTCCAATTAAGGGGCAATTTAGCGTGGCCAATCCACCTACGCAGCACACCTTTTTGGATTGTGAGGGTGAGACCCACACAGACAAGGGGGAATGTGCAAACTCCACACAGACAGTGATCGAACCCGGGTCCTTGGCGCCCTGAGACAGCAGTGCTGACCATTACTCCACTGTGCTGTGACTTTAGAGATTTATAGACAAACACACCAAGGTCTCTTTGTTCTTCGGAACTTCCCAGTTTTAGACTTTTCATAGTATACTTCCTTGTCACACCTTTTAGGGTTTCGTTCCATCTACCACTTATCTGCCCATTTGCCCATCCCATCTATATCTTTCTGTAACCCAAGACACTCAACCTCACTGTTCACTAACCGGTGAATCTTTGTGTCATCCACAAACTTACTGATCCTGCACCCCACATAGTCATCAATGTCATTTATATAAATGACAAACAATAGGGAGCCCAGCATGGATCCCTGTGGTACGCCTCTAGCCACTGGCTTCCAGACACTTAAGCAGCCATCTATCATCACCCTCTGTGTCTTACTACTAAGCCAATTATGAATCTACCGTATCAAATCACCCTGTATCCCAAGTGCATTTGCCTTCTTAATGTGTCTCCCATGTGGGACCTTGTCAGAGGCTTTGCTGAAATCCATGTAAATTACATCAACTATAGTACCCTCATCTACACACTTGGTTACATGCTCAAAAATTTCAATCAAATTGGTTAGGTATGGCCTCCCTCTGACAAAGCCATGCTGACTATCCCTGATCAAACCTTGCCTTTCCAAGAGAGATAGATTCTCTCCTTCAGAATCTTCTCCAGTAGTTTCCCAACCACTGTTGTGAGACTCACTGGTCTGTTGTTCCCTGGCTTGTCTCTACAACATTTCTTAAATAGTGAGACCACATTAGCTATTCTCCAATCCTCTGGCACCGCCCCCCGTGGCCAGAGAGGCAAAAGAATTTGGGTCAGAGCCTCGGCAATCTCCTCCCTCACCTCCCACAGCAGCATGGGACACAATTCATCTGGAGATTTGTCCACATTTAAGCCTGCCAATACCTCCAATACCGTGTCACTCCTGATGACAATTTGCTCAAGGATCTCACAATCTCTCCCCCCGAGTTCCAGAACTACCTCCTCATTCTCTTGGGTGATGACAGATGTGAAATATTTGTTCAACACCCTACCAATGTCCTCTGGCTCCACCCACAGATTTCCCCCTTGGTTCTTAATGGGCCCTACCCTTTCCCTTGTTATCCTCTTCCCGTGTAGGAACAGAGCAAAAAACAGTACATTCTGAAACAGTAATTTGGCTACATCAGAAATTGGGAGCACAAGAAGAGGGAACAGAGCAGGTTAATTGAAATAGTTAAGCAGGCCAGATTTTTAAATAATTAGGTAATTTTAAATAACTAAGTCCATTAAATTTAAACCAACTATATCGGCCATTTATATCAAGAATGGTACCAGAGGAATGGACTGTGAGACCCAACAAGATGCGGAACCTATGAACAGAAGGTGTTAACTTGGGCAAACACGTTTGAAGAAACTGTCTCCAAGCAAAATTACTTGAGCTCAAGATCTCAGTATTCAAAATGGGCTTGAATGCAGCCTGACACATATGAAAGGGGGATGTTTCTACAGCAACGATTTAAGGAAGTAGCAAACCCACAGAGAGATTGAAAATATGCAATGGTAGAAAGGGATTTTGTAGTAAACCACAGGTTAAGGAGAGAAAAGTCAAGGCTGCACAGCAATGTAGCAAATTGGGCAAAAACAAATCTATTGGCCGGGATTCTCCGACCCTGCGTCGGATGGGAGAATCCATGGGGTGAGGCACGAATCCCACCCCGACGCCAGCTGCCCTATTTTCCAGCGCCGTTTTTCGGGATTCGGGGGGATTCCCGCCACGCCGGTCGGGGGCCTTT
Source organism: Scyliorhinus canicula (assembly GCF_902713615.1). Lineage (NCBI taxonomy): Eukaryota > Metazoa > Chordata > Chondrichthyes > Carcharhiniformes > Scyliorhinidae > Scyliorhinus > Scyliorhinus canicula. The sequence continues at coordinate 84,158,292 of NC_052155.1, read as the reverse complement.
GACAGCGGTCCCCCCGGCGATTCTCCAGGCCCCGATGGACCGAGGGCTGTCCACTTTTGGCCAGTCCCACCGGCGTGAATTACTCACCTCACGCACAGCGGGACCTGGCAGGTAGGTGTGTGGGGGCGGTCCTGGGGGAGGCGCGGGGGGGGGGGGGGGGGGGGGGGGAATCTGACACCCCGTGCATGCGCAGAAATACGTCGGCCGGTCTGCACATGCGCGGAAATACGCTGCCTGGTCCGCGCATGCACGAATTCGCGCCGGCCCTTCGGCGCCTGCTGGAGCAGCGGGGACGACTCTGGCGGCAACCTAGCCCTCTAGAAAGGTGAGAATTCTTCACTTTGGGGGGCCGTTGATGCCAGAGTCGCCAGTTTTCCCGCAGGCGTGGGGACAAAGCCCCATTTTCAGAGAATCCCACCCACTATGTCAGGAAGGGATAGAGGATTTAGCAATGGTAACAGAGCATGATTGAATAACGCCACAATAGGAAGAAATACTAAAAATATAAAATTAAAGATACTATAGGTGTAATTTTGTTATTTAGGTGTGGGCCCTGATGGAAGACCTGAAGGTGGGGCATTTCCAATCACGGTGGAAACAGCTGGTCGAGCACAATTACACAAAGGCCAGCCAATAATCGCAGGAGAGGCATGGGGCCGGGCAAATTAAGTGGCAGAAGCAGGCAAGAAGTCGCTGAAACTGCGATGGAGTCGGAGGTCCAGGCACTGTTTCTAAGCAGCACCCAGACGTGCAGTTAGTGCCTACAAGCCAAAAGCTTCTGGGCTGGATTCTCCGCAGTCCCACGCCGAAATTGCGTTTGCCGCCGATCCGGCGATTCTCCGGGACCCGAAAATCAGGTGATCGCGGAGTACTCCGCACGGCTGGGGCCCATTGACAGAGGCCAACTCAGCAATCCTCTGCTCCTGACTGGCCGAGTTCCAGATGGCGTGGAACTAACCTGCTACTGCCGGTCGGGAGCGGGAGCGAAGCTAGCGTAGCGGCTGCGGACTCAGTCCGCGGCCACCCTGGTGGGAGACAGGGGGGATTGGACACATTGTTACAGAACTGTAGAATCCGCACATTGTGAACACACTTGAAACAAAGGGAAGGATACTGGTTTATTGACACGTACACTAACACTCTCCACTACCCGAAGGGTCTCCTGCCCTGACCTACACTCAGCTCGGGATTTTGCTTTCGTTGCAAAAGATATTTTATTCCAAACATATTCAACATAATAACACAACCTTAACATCCAACAGTTTGCACATTTTTTCCCCAATTAATAACCCTCTGCCCCACGACATAAACCTCCTCAAATATAGCAATGAGTGGCCTCCTCTGTGCCACAAATCCCTCTTCCGACCCATTTAGGGCAGATTTGATTTTCTCCAACCTGAGAAACCTGTACAAGTCTTCAAACCGTGCCGCAACACCCCCGGCGGCGTGGCCGACCTCCAATTCAAAAGTATCCATCGCCATGCAATCTGAGAGGCTTAGGCCACAACATCGACCCCCTTCCCCTCCAACATCTCCGGCACCTCCAACACCCCAAAGATCGCCACCATGGGAACCGTTTTCATCTCAACCCCTATATCCGCGATAGGTTTCCGAACACCAACTCCCAAAAGTTCTCCAACTCCTCACACCCATTGAACATATGGGCATGGTTCATTGCACCTCCCCCCCCCCACCCCCCCCGCCCACACCGTCCACTACCTCCGGAAAACAGCCATTCATCTGGGTCCGGGTCATATGGACCCTGTGCATCACCTTAAATTGTATAAGACTCATCTTTGTGTAGGAGGAGGTTGAGTTCACTCAATGCATTACTTTGCACAAGTCTCCTTCCTATTTCCCTTCCCAACTCCTCCTCCCACTTCGTCAGCTGGTTCCAAATTTTTTTGGCTACTCCACCACTGGACTCCTGATATATTTCCTCAGGACGAACGGCAGCTGGGCCATCACCAAAGGCCTCAGGCTTGTACCCTTGCAAGACTCCTCCTCTAACCTGACCCAATCTGCCCCCTCCCCCTCCCAGCATCGTCTTACCTTCTCCACATTCGCTGCCCAATAGTAATGAAACAAATTTGTGAGTGGCAGCCCCCCTTCACACCCCTGCCTTTGCAACAGAGCCCTCTCGACCCTCAACACTCATTTTAAAAGATGATTTTAAAGATCCCATGGCAGTAAATGAAGGACAGCATAACATTCTCACACAGCCCTATGTAATATTTGTCCTCAAATATTAATGTCAACAAGTAGATTAACACATTTTTTGTATTGTTGACTAATGGGACATTGTTGATGCAACAAGGCTATAACTTTTGTCAACTTAACAGTCGCTGTGCACTTCAAAATTAATTCCTGCTTTAACGATTATTATATATATGTGTGTGTATCTCTAGATCAATTGGCTCCACAACCATACAATATCATTTGTGAATTCTTCAAGGATTGAATAATATCTCTGAAGTGTTAAAGTTATGAAATTTGAGAAATAAATTTTATTAATTATTAATGAATTACGGGGCAGCACGGTAGCATAGTAGTTAGCACAGTTGCTTCACAGCTCCAGGGTCCCCGGTTCGATTCCCGGCTTGGGTCACTGTCTGCACGTTCTCCCGTGTCTGCGTGGGTTTCCTCCAGGTGCTCCGGTTTCCTCCCACAGTCCAAAGATGTGCGGGTTAGGTGGATTGGCCATGCTAAATTGCCCTTGGTATCCAAAAAGGTTAATTGGGAAGGGGAAAATAATAAACAGTGGACCTAAAACAAAAGATGAAGTTCTCTGAATATGCTGGGAGAAAGTAAAACATTTAACACAAAGAAGATGGTCTAGGAGGAGGAAGATCACCCCAAACAGTCCAAAGTCTGAAAGGGTTTCAGTTAAAAGTCTAACTGGCTGACACATGGTCAGAAAATGAAACGTAATTATTCTGAGGAAAATAAAATGTCTTTAACATGATACAAGGAGTGAAGATTGAAATTACATTAACCTTACCTGTTTTAGTGCTTTTTTGGTATGCTGTTGGGTAGAAGACAACACCTTGTTTTGTGCAACTGTAGTTGAAGAACTGGTACTAGTTGGAGAAGAACTCTCATCAGGCACAGGTTTTGGGTCTGGGCAAACTGGAAAAGGATATACGAAACTGTAAGATCACTGACTACACTGTGGTCTTCCTCATTGTATTAAGGAATCTCATTCTATGATTAAAAAAAAAAGATTTTACAATGGAGGAGCAAACAATTATGTCAATGTTCAGATATAAAAGTCAACAATGAGGTCAGTTCACGTATGTAAGGTCAATAAAAAGAAACAAGGGGCTAGATTCTCCATTTCTGAGATGAACTGTTGACACTGGGGCAGGACTCGTGGACTTCTATAACATCAAACTGGCGCCTCACCTGGATCGATTCAGCGACCGTTAAGGGGCTAGCACCGGTGCCACGTGGAACACAATTGATTCCAATGGGAAATGGTGCTGGACAAGCCGGATCCATGATAGACACTCAGGACTGACAAGCTGCAGCCGCATATACACACTGCACTCCCCAAACACACATCCCAGTCAACAAGGTGGCAGCAAGGCACATGGCCCCGAGGTTCACCAGCGTGAAACTGGAGACCCTCCTGGTCGCCGTGGAGGAGAGGCAGGCGACCCCATATCCCGGGGTGGGAAGGAGACTGCTAGCCACCGGCGTTCGGCTGGCCTGGACGCAGGTGGCAGATGTGGTCAGCGTCTTGGGCGACCTTGTCTGGACTGGCCAGCAGTGCAGGAAGAAACTGCAGAACCTCCTCTGGGTGGCCAGGGTGAGTAGGCAGCACTGTGCCCCTCACACCAACTCTCCAACACACCCTCACCACCCCATCCTGGCCCACGATGCAATCATGCGTCTTGCCTTGTGCCTTGCAGGAACTGCAGCCAGAACCCCAGGTTCCGACCAGTGACGATAATGACACTGACACGGATGGAAGCCATCAACCCGAATCCCAGGACATCCCGGAGCTCGAATCTGGGGATGACACTGATTTCCCATCACCGCTGACTCCAACACTCCCCACCATCGCAGATACACTCACCTCAGTTGGGCATGTGAAGAGGCTCCTGGGACACTATATGGTGCGCACCACGCACATGTTCTGGCGGAGGTAGAAACTCCCGATGGGGTGGGAGGGAGGGCCGAACCCAGGGCTGCCGTCCAGATGGGTTTCGGGCTTCTGGAACAGACACTCCCATCGATTGTGGAGATGCAGTTGACGAGCCAGGGACTACATGAGGGGTTGTCGGCGAGCATCCAGCACCTGCAGGTGCAGTTGGAGGAGCAGGAGGTGGTGCCAGCCATGCGTGCCACCCAGGTTAACACTGCATGGGTGGCGTCCGTGGTGGAGGCTTTGGGGCGAAGTTTTCGGTCATGGATCAACATGTCCAAGGCCAGTGGCACTGTCTGCCCATTCCCCCCCCCCCCCCCCCCCCCCCATCCTGTCACAGGCAGCCATGTGCGAAGGCCACCTGGACATTGCATCTCCTGAGCATGGCCCAGTCACAGCGGGCCATGGCTATGAGCATCCATGGCATTGCACGGGCACTGGCCAACGTGGCATAAACCTAGAGGAAGTGGCTCAGTCCCAGAGGGAGCTGGCGCAGTCACTAGCTGTTGTGGCATGACCCAAAGGTGGTGGCACAGCTGCAGCATGATGTGGCGCAGTCTCAGGCAGAGATAGTCCTCTCCCTGTGCTTCATGGCCACGAGCATGCAGACCCTAGTCAAGATGGTAACAGGTCTCCAGGACTGGCAGTGCCAGGTGGCCCCACACGCACTGGGTCCCATGGAGGAGCTCGGGGGCCATTGGGCACTCCAAGAGAGGAGGATGTGATGGGGCTTGTACCGGTGACTCCTACAGGGGATGTGCCACAACACCACAGAGCCTTCCCTCCTGTCCCTGGCGCATCACATGGGCAGCGTACAGAACAGGGCAGCACCACGCTACCTGGAACACCCGGGCAGCAGCCAGGCTTATCCAAGCCCGGTCGCCCCAGAAGGTGTCCGCCACAGGGGACCCAGGTCGCAGGGTGGGAATCACAGCAGGCGGCCTCCACTCCTGATTTTTAAAAGCCCAAGTGAACCTCGCTGCTGGGAACTCCCCCCCAGTGGAGGCGGAGAATCGCGGAGACCCCGGTGAATACTGGTCAGGCTGGCTAATGCAAATGGCATTTACCGTACATGCGCAGTGGAACGCATTGACGCCGCTGTCGAGGCATCGGAGAATTGCGATTTGGCGTCAACACTGCAACTGTCACGTTTCTGGCGTCAAAACCAATTTTCCCGTCCAATTGCCTTTCCTGATTTCGCCGTCGGCCAATGAAAAATCCCGCCCAAGATCTTTGGCATTATTTCTGGAGGCATGCAGTACAGCAGCATGGCAGTAATTTTAAATGTGTGGAAGACCTAATTTAGGCTACAGTGAACCACTGTGCACAATTTTGGTCACTCTGTTAGAGAAATAATTTAAAAGCCTACATAAATTGCCGGGATATTCCAAGGACAAAGGTTTATATTTATTGAGGCAGAATTGAAAATGAGGTATTTTTTCACAAGAGGGGACATCCTCCATCACTTTTTGTTTCGAAGCTTGACATCATCCGTTGGTTATCCCAGATGTTTCTACAAAGGAGAAATAGAGGCGGGCAGCACGGTAGCATGGTGGTTAGCATAAATGCTTCACAGCTCCAGGGTCCCAGGTTCGATTCCCGGCTGGGTCACTGTCTGTGCGGAGTCTGCACGTCCTCCCCGTGTGTGCGTGGGTTTCCTCCGGGTGCTCCGGTTTCCTCCCACAGTCCAAAGATGTGCGGGTTAGGTGGATTGGCCATGCTAAATTGTCCGTAGTGTCCTAAAAAGCAAGGTTAAGGGGGGGTTGTTGGGTCACGGGTATAGGGTGGATACGTGGGTTTGAGTAGGGTGATCATTGCTCGGCACAACATCGAGGGCCGAAGGGCCTGTTCTGTGCTGTACTGTTCTATGTAAGTTCTATGTAAGAGGCATCGTGGTAATGCCTATGGACTAGTAATCCAGGCACTCAGGCTCTTGTTCTGGGACATGGTTTCAAATCCAACCATGGCAACTTGTGGAATTTAAATTCAATTAACACAAAGTAAAAATCAGGAAATAGAAGATAGTCGCAGTAATTGTTGACCGCAAATGATTGTTGTAAAACTCCATCTTGTTCACTAATGTACTGTAGGGAAGGAAATCCGCTGTCCTTACCTGGTCTGGCCTACATGTAACATCAGATCCACACAATGTGATTGACTGCTCTCTGAAATGGCCCAGCAAGCCACTCAGTTGAGGGGCAATTAGGGATTGGCAACAAATTCTGGTCTTGAAATGAAATGAAAATCACTTATTGTCACAAGTCGGCTTCAAATGAAGTTACTGTGAAAAGCCCCTAGTCGCCACATTCTGCCCCTGTTCAGGTCTTGCCAACGATGACCACATTCCAAGAAAGAATAAATAACCCTTAGTCTCATCCTTTCTCCTAGCTCCTGCCCCATTTCCAGCCTCCTAACCACATGGAGTGATACCAAAACCTCATCACTCTCCCGATGTTCCCCATGCCCTCATCTCTTGCATGTGACACATCTCCTGCCCATTAAGCTTCCTCCTGATTCAATTCTTAATGACACAAACTACTGCTCAGATCCATGTTTTTTTTAATTTAGAGTACCCAATTCTTTTTTTTTTCCAATTAAGAGCCGATTTAGCATGGCCAAGTTGCCTAACCTGCACATCTTTGAGTTCTGGGGGTGAGACCCATGCTGACACGGGGAGAATGTGCAAACTCCACACGGATAGTGATCCGGATCCGGGATCGAACCGGGTCCTCGGCGCTGTGAGGCAGCAGTGCTAACCACTGCGCCACCCTCTGCTTAGTCCCCATGTTAGCTGACAATGTTAACAGTTCCCTTGCCAGGCACACCTCTCCCCCTTCATTAATGAGGTAATCAACTCCTCACTGACCATTAATGAATCGGTCCTATCTCACCATTGTCCCATCTCTAACTTCCTTCTCAGTTCTATAGTTTGTGATTGCCTGCAGCTCTGTGGTCATCTCTCCAGAAATTTCCTGCTTGAATCCTTATAGTTCTGTGGTTGAGCCAGTTAGTGGAAGCCATGAATGACATCCTTTGGTGTTGAATTGAAACTGAGGTTAACTACAGATGTTATGGCCAGGATTTTCTGCTCCTGTTTGCATTGGGCAGTTTTGAAAATATTGTAATAAGGCTTTTGACGCATTGTCCATTGACACATGCAGGATATGATCATCCAGCCCCCCCCCCCCCCCCCAACCCAATCAGTTGCAGGCTGCATTTCCCACCAAAATATAACATCAGCATTGGATATTGGATTTGGGTTTATTGTCACGTGTACCGAGGTGCATGTTCTGCACGCAGTTCAGACAGATCATTCCGTACATGAAACGAAAATACATAAGGTAAACATAAAATACACAATGTAAATACATAGACATCGGGTGAAGCATACAGGAGGGCAGTACTACTCAGTAGAGAAGATGTGTGAAGAGATTAGGTCCGTTCTAAAAGAGGGTCGTTTAGGAGGCTGGTAACAGCGGGGAAGAAGCTATTTTTGAATCTATTAGTTCTCAGACTTTTGTATCTCCTTCCGATGGAAGAAGTTGGAAGAGTGAATAAGCCGGGTGGAGGCAGCCTTTGATTATACTGCCCGCTTTCCCAAGGCAACGAGAGGTGTAGACAGACTCAATGGATGGGAGGCAGGTTTGTGTGATGGACTGGGCTGTGTTCACAACTCTCTGTAGTTCCTTGCGGTCTTGGGCCGAACAGTTGCCATACTAGGCTGTGATGCAGCCAGATAGGATGCTTTCTATGGTGCATCTGTAAAAGTTGGTAAGAGTCAATGTGTCAATAGTCAATAATTATCGAGCCCAATTGCCAGAATCATAGCCTCATATCAAATAGTGTCCACGACGGCATGATGTCAGAACGGCGCAATGTTTGACTAGTTTCAAAAGGCGTGGACCTAGAGAGCAGAACTCCCAGTGGAACTCAGAGGTTAGCGGTCTCAAAATGGCGCCATGCTCATGGATCTTAAGGGGTGACTGGCCGGGGGATGGGGGTAGTGGGGTGGGGGATAGGGTAATCATAGGCAAATCTGAATTGCAGTATATTCGTGGCTGTCTTCTTGTGCAGGACCATGAGCTTCTTTGAAGGACCACGCAGAGAGAAGTGAAGGGAAGGGAAGTGTGGGCTCCAGAACCACAGCAATTCGTGGTTGACTCTTAAATGCCTTCAGGGGTGGCCAATAAATCCTGGCTCAGCCAGCGATGTTCACATCACATGAACAAATGTTTACAAAATCATGGGGGGGCGGTGTATGGAGATGGGATTTAGACAAAGGCAAGGCCAACTGAAAAACATGTCAATAATCAGTACCCAGTTGAAGCTTTCAGCATGAGCTCAATTGACTTGCTTAGAATCAAACTACTCTTGCAATTGTGTCCACTCAGGCAACACTGATGCATGAGTGTGCTGATGATTGCTGGTCAGCATTTAACTCTTGGTGCACAGACGTCCACATTCAATGCTGTTGTTGTGTGGCTGTACCATTTCCTGATAGGGCAAACAACTATATTCTCTTAGAAAAATGGCCATGGAACACTGCCCAAGTATAGCGCTTCTTTGCTCTGTGCTGAAGTGTCTATTCACAAGTGGCCTCCACAGGCTAAGCTGAGCGCAAGGACTTAGAGTGAAGAGTAAGAAAATGTCTGTGCCTGAGAAGAGGCCTCAGGATGCAGCAGAGTGGCCAAAGATGTCATCACCTGGTCACGTGGTGCGAGGCAGGGTTGGTATGAGGTCTTGTTCCACCAGCATACGAACTAAAGACTGGACATCAATATTGTGTCCAGGACATGAGGCTTTGAGAGGCAGCTGCAGAGGATCAAGATTGGTCCTTAGCAAACAACTGCTAACCGTCTAGTCTGTCAGTAGCGGCACTTGGTTCACCAAAGGCAGGCGTAGAACCGTCAAGAGGAAGGGTTGGCCAGGCGTCCTCTACACAGAGAGGTTGAATCCCAGAAAGTCATACGTCAAAAGTGCCTCTCTAAACCTAAGGTCTACAGATGGCGCTTAACATATCTGTAGATACCCGAGAATCAGTGTCGGCAAAGACTGCACATGTCCAAGGAACTGGTTGATCACATCTGCCAACTGCTGTAGGATTTGGCACAGTAGGACATAGAAGGAAATGAGCCTGAGGAGGTCCTCAAGGGCGACGATGTCAGCCATGAGGCAATGGCGATGCTCAGACAAGGCATATCAGTTCAGGACACATTCATAATGGCTAGATTCATGGAGGGTGATGAGGACATTCAGTGAGTATATCCCGTTATCTTCCCATGGCTTTGTGAGGATTGTACTCACCTCTGACTGATTGCAGCGCATGTACCCTTTGTGATAAGACTCCTATCATGGAGATGCAGCGGCTGCCCATAGTTCCTATATTGCAGGAGGCTGATGATAACTTGCAGTGGAGACATTGCATAGATCCTCACAGAGTTTATGTCAGTGCCTGACTCCTGTATGGCTGATGGCAGCTCGCTTGCTTTCAATGACCAGGGTCATATCATGGCATTGCACTGGGAAAAGCTTAACTTCTGATCCTATTGCATCCTTTGTGAGCTAAACCCTTGAGGACCACTGTGTCACTGGAGACAGGAGTTGATGGGACTTAGGGGGGGGGGGGGGGGGGGGCAGCCTCAGTTCAAAGATGCAGACAGAACACAGGGAGGATGGCTGATGTCTGTAACATCAACCCAGTACATTCTGGCAGGCATTTTAATTCCCATTGAGACACAGGCATGACTGATGTGTTCAGTCACTGTGAAGGAACACGATCAATGTGCTCAGAAGGTTGCACAAAGAACAGGGATGAATTCCTGGACTGATCACTCTGCCTTTGTCTTGTGCAAGAATCAAGTTTTCACTTCAGACTGACAAGAACTCAGCTCATCATCACAAGGAGCTATAGAAAGGGTGGAATTAGAGGGAATTTATTTACAGCAGTGAACAGTATGTACAAGTAATTAACACCCATGCCCATGCTGTGCAATTACAACTTCCTAACCTCCCTTACCCTGCCGCCACATCTTGGTGCATTCCCAACATCCGCAGCAGAAGTGAAGGCAGCTGCAGACTGCTATACCCTCATGGCTGTGATGTCCTTGGCGCTTGATGCATTATCAATTACGACGAGACGAGAGTAGAGTGTAATCGAGGCTTTATCGAGGCCTCCTGCAGCTGCTGTCGAAATGGCTGCAGCTCGGTGAGCACACAAATTTGTACTCCGCCTACTGGGCGGAGCCAGCAGGCAGGGATCTACCCCCGTACCTGCAGTACAGGAGCCTTACCGTATTACATCTCGTATGTGATATATACAACAGTGGTGACTACCACATTCATCCCCGACTAAAAAAAAGTCCAGTGGGGGTGGTGGAAAAACTATTTACATGCATTTTGGGGAAAGTTCACCAATTCAGCCGAACGGGTGCCTTTATCCTCCATTGTGAGCGCCACAGTCCCGGTGGCGATGCAGGCGTCGGCTCGGTCGCCGGTGACTCCAGGGAGCATGTAGACCTCATCTACATCCCCGGGTGGGAACAAGGGGAAGACAGATCATCCTGGAGCGGGGGCTGTAGTAAGGTGCGCTGGGGGGAGGAAGGGTGGCGCCGAGGCAGGGGGGTGGGGGGTGGCGAACCAGCTGTTGCCAGGTCCCTGAAGGAGACTGTCTCTTGGCGGCCATCGGGTACGCCACGTAGGCGTACTGCGGGTTTGCATGGAGTAGCTGTACCCTCTCGACCAACGGGTCCACCTTGTGGAGCCACACGTGCTTGCGGAGGAGAACGGATCCTGGAGCTGCCAGCCACATTGGGAGCGAAACCCCGGAGGTGGACTTCTGGGGAAGGTGAGGAGACGTTCACGGGGGGTTGCATTAGTCGCAGTGCAAAGTAGCAATCGGATGGAGTGAAGGGCGTCGGGGAGGACCTCCTGCCAGCGGGAGGTCGGGAGATTTTTGGACCATAGGGCCAGCTGGACGGCCTTCCAGACCGTCCCATTATCCCGCTCCACCTGCCCGTTTCCCTGGGGGTTGTAGCTGGTCGTCCTGCTCGAGGCGATGCCCTTACTGAGCAGGTACTGATGCAGCTCATCACTCATAAAGGAGGATCCCCGGTCGCTGTGGATGTAGGCGGGGAAACTGAACAGGGTGAAGATGGTGTTGAGTGCTTTGATGATTGTGGCAGGCGTCATATCGGGGCATGGGACAGCGATGGGGAATCTGGAGTATTCATCGACCACATTCGGTCGGTGAAGGGGAGGGGCCCTTTGAAATCCACGCTGAGGCGCTCAAAGGGGCGGGAGGCCTTCACTAGATGCATGCAGGTAGAAGTGCGGTTTACTCCGCGCAGACCTGGCAGTCTCTGGTGATAGCCCTGACCTCTTCAATGGAGTAGGGAAGATTGCGGGCCTTTACGTAAGGTTGTACGTAAGGTTGAGGAGTTTGGCGGTGTGGAGGAATTTGGAAAGGTTAGCATCGTGGTCCTGCAGGTCGTGGCCGCAGATGCTGACGTTATCCAGGTACGGGAAGTGAAAGAACCAGGTGACCCCTGGGTGACAAGAGAGCGTCGTGGCACATGTACCTCGGGATAGGGCGTCGGTGGGGCTCGTTGAGCTTACCGGGATGATACAAAACCTCATAATTGTAGGTGGAGAGCTCGATCCTCCACCTCAAGATTTTATCATTTTTGATCTTGCCCCGTTGTGTGTTATTGAACATGAAGGCAACCGACCATTGGTCAGTGAGGAGAGTGAATCTCCTGCTGGCTAGGTAATGCCTCCAATGCCGCACAGCTTCTATGATGGCTTGGGCCTCCTTCTCGACGGAGGAGTGCCGAATTTCAGAGGCATGGAGGGTGCCTGAAAAGAATGCCACTGGTCTGCCTGCCTGGTTGAGGGTGGCGGCCAGAGCAACGTCTGATGCATCGCTCTCGACTTGGAAGGGGAGCGTCTCGTTGACCGCGTGCATCGCGGCCTTGGCGATGTCGGCCTTGATACGGTTGAAGGCCTGGTGAGCCTCGGCCGTCAAGGGGAAAACGGTGGAGTGAATGAGTGGGCGGGCTTTGTCCGCATAGTTAGGGACCCACTGGGCGTAGTACGACAAGAAACCCAGGCATCGTTTGAGGGCCTTGGGGCAGCGGGAGAGGGGGAGTTCCATGAGCGGGCGCATGCGATTGGGGCTGGGCCCTAGAACTTCATTATGCACCACATAGCCAAGGATGGCTTAGCGGTTGGTGCCGAACATGCACTTCTCCTTCTTGTAGATTAGGTTGAGGAGTTTGGCGGTGTGGAGGAATTTGGAAAGGTTAGCATCGTGGTCCTGCTGGTCATGGCCGCAGATGGTGACGTTATCCAGGTACGGGAAGGTGGCCCGCAGTCCGTACCGGTCAACCATTCGGTCCATCTCCCGTTGGAAAACCGAGACCCCGTTAGTGAAGCCGAAGGGAACCCTAAGGAAGTGATAACGGCGGCCGTCCGCTGCAAATGCGGTGTACGGGCGGTCCGCCTTGCGAATGGAGAGCTGGTGATAGGCAGATTTCAGGTGCACTGTCAAAAAGACTCGGTACTGTGCAATCTGATTGACCATATCAGATATGCGTGGGAGGGGGTACGCGTCGAGCTGCGTGTACCGATTGATGGTCTGACTGTAGTCAATGACCATCCTGTTTTTCTCCCCAGTTTTCACAACTGCCACTTGGGCTCCCCAGGGGCTGTTGCTGGCCTCGATGATGCCATCCTGCAGCAGCCGCTCGACCTCAGACCTGATGAAGGTCCTGTCCTGGGCTCTGTACCGTCTGCTCCTGGTGGCAACGGGTTTGCAATCCGGGGTGAGGTTTGCAAACAGAGAAGGCGGGTCGACCTTAAGAGTTGTGAGACCGCATACAGTAAGGGATGGTAGGGGCCCGCCAAATTTCAGAATTAGACTTTGGAGGTTGCACTGGACGTCCAGGCCGAGTAGCAAGGCAGCGCAGAGGTTGGGGAGGACGTCGAGCTGGAAGTCGCTGAACTCTCGCCCTGGATGGTGAGGGTGGCAATGCAGTACCCCCAAAACTCCATGGAGTGGGATCCAGAGACCAGGGAGATTCGTTGTGTGATGGGGTGTACCGCGAGGGAGCAGCGCCTTACCGCATCGGGGTGGATGAAGCTGTCTGTGCTCCCGGAGTCAAGAAGGCAGGGCGTCTTCTGGCCATCGACATTTACCATCGTCGACGCGGTTGCGAGGTTGTGTGGCTGGGACTGGTCGATCGTGTTGGAGGCGAGCTGTAGCTGGTATTGGAAGGCCCCTGGCTGGTCGGTGGCAGTTGCAGGCGATGGGCAGCCCGATGAGGTGCCCGACGAGCCGGGGTCCTGAGGCGGGGAAGATGGCGGCGCCCATGGGCCGCATGTGGTGGGCGGTGTTAAAGATGGCGGCGCCCACAGGCCACACGAGGCCTGATGGGGGGAAGATTGGCGCACATGTCCTGAGGCAAGCAAGATGGTGGCGCCCACGGGCCACACGTGGGTTGCAGGGGTGAAAATGGCGGTGCCCACGGGTGGCACGTGGTGGGTGCAGGAACAATGGGCCTGGTTACAGCGGCAATCGAGCGGACCTGGCATACAGCAGCAAAATGTCCTTTCTTCCCGCAGGCCTTGCAGAGTGCGCTCCATGCCGGGCAGCGCTGCCGGGGGTGTTTTGCCTGTCCGCAGAAGTAGCAGTTGGCTGCCACGCGGTGCAGGCTTGGAGTTGGCTGGGGGCAGTCGCTGGTGGGATGAACGATGGGGCTGTCGCTGGTGGGATAAACGATGGGGTGTTCGCTGGTGGGGTCCACGATGTCCAGGAGGGGGGCACTGTGCGGTCGGGGGCTTACGCTTGCACATTACGGGAGGCGACCGTTAGTGAGATTGCGAGTTTCTTGGTCGCCGCGAGGTCTAGGGTAGCCTTCTAAGAGGTGCTGGCGGATGTACGCCGACCCTATGCACGTATCGAAAGCGTCCCTGATTAGGAGTTCGGAATGTTCAACGGCCGAAACGGCCTGGCAATCGCAGTCCCTCGCCAGGATGTGCAGGGCACGCCAGAAATCTTCCGCAGACTCACTGCAGCGTGGACAGCAGGTGCCTGGCGTAGAGTTTGTTGGTCTGCTGGGTGTAGTTCTCTTTCAGAAGCGCCATGGCCTCTGCGTAGGTGGGCGCGTCCCGGATGAGGGGAAAGATATCGGAGTTCAGCCATGTATCCAGGATCTGGAGTTTCTGTGCCTCTGTGGGTGGTTCTGTCGCAGATCCGATGTAGGCTTCAAAGCAAGCTAGCCAATGTGCGAAGGCCGACTTGTCTGCTTGAGGGTGCAGCTGCAGGCGATCAGGCTTGATGCGAAGGTCCATCGTTGTAAAATCTCTGCTTAATAAATTGATGCACTATCAATTACGACGAGACGAGAGTAGAGTGCAATTGAGGCTTTATTAAGCAGAGATGTGTAGCCTCCTACAGCTGCTGCTGAAATGGCTGCAGCTCGGTGAGCACAAACATTTATACTCCGCCTACTGGGCAAAGCCAGCAGGCAGGGATCTACCCCCGTACCTGTAGTACAGGAGCCTTACCGTATTACATCTCGTATGTGATATATACAACAATGGTGACTACCACAGCGCTTGTCCTCAGGAGGGCCTTGACCTGCTTTCGAGGTCCTGCTGTGTGGCAGTGACACAATCATAGAAATGTAGAGATAGGAGCAGGAGGAGGCCTTTCGGCCCTTTGAGCCTGCTCCGCCATGCATCACGATCCTGGCTGATCATCTATCTCAGTGGCCTAATCCTGCTTTCTCCCCATAACCCTTGATCCATTCGCCTCAAGTGCCAAATCTCTCTCGAATGTATTCAATGTCTTACCTCAACTACTTCCTGTGGTAATGAATTGCACAGGCTCACCATTCTTTGGGTGAAGAAATATCTCCTCATCTCTGTCCTAAATTGTCTACCCCAAATTCTCAGACTGTGACCCCTGATTCTGGACACACCCACCATCGGGAACATCCTCCCTACTTCTACCCTATCTAGTCCTGTTATAGTTTTATAAGTCTCTATGAGACCCCCCTCATTCATCTGAACTCCAGCTAAAAAGATCCTAACCTAGTCAATCTCTCCTCATACGTCAGTCCTGCCATACCCGGAATTAGCCTGGTAAAACTTCGAGAATTTTCCCCACTACCGACGACAGGCTTACTGGTCTATAATTCCGTGTTTTCTCTCTACCTCCCTTTTTGAATATTGGATTGACATTAGTTACCCTCCAACCTGCAGGGACAGTTCCAGAGTCTATAGAATCCTGGAAGATGATCACCAATGCATCTACTATTTCTAGAGCCACTTCCTTAAGCACTCTGGGATGTAGATTATGAGGCCCTGGGGATTTATCAGCCTTCAATCCCACCACTTTCCCCAGCACCATTTCTCTACTAATATTGATCTCCCTCAATTCTTCCCTCTCACTAAACCTTTTATTCTCCAACATTTCTGGTATCTGATTTGTGTCCTCTTTTGTGACGACAGAACCAAAGTATGTATTCAGTTGTTCAGCCATGTCTTTGTCCCCATTATATATTTCCCCATTTCTGTCTGTAGGGGACCTACATTCTTCTTCACCAATCTCTTTATCTTCACGTATTTATAGAAACTCTTAGTGTCAGTCTTTATGTTCACTACAGGCTTACTTTTGTACTGTATTTTCCACTTCTTAATCAATCGCTTAGTCATTTTTTGCTGAATCCTAAACTGCTCCCAATCCTCAGACCTATTCTTCCTTTGATCGGATATTCTGTCTCATTTCCTTTGTTGCAATGGATTGGCCCTCTTACCCATTTTGTCTTCATGCGATCCTTGAATGTTTGTCATTGCCTATCCACTGTCATCCCTTTAAGTAACTTTCCCTAATCAATCAAGGCCAACTCACGCCTCATATCTTCATAGTTTCCTTTATTAAGATTCAGCAACTTGGTCTCCGAATCAACTACTTCACTCTCCACCTTGATAAAAAATTCTACATCTTATGGTCGCTGATCCCCGAAGGGTCTCGCACAGCTAGATTGGTAATGATTCCCTTTTCATTACACAGCACCCAGTTTTTAGGTGGCCTGCTCTCTAGTTGGTTCATCCACATATTGGTCGAGAAAAGCATCCTGTATACATTCCAGGAACTCCTCCTCTATGTTACGTGGCTAATTTTATTTGCCCAATCTATGTGCAGATTATAATCACCCATGATCACAGATATTCCCTTATCACATGCATCTCTAATTTCCTATTTAATACTATTCCCAACATTACCACTGCAGTTTGGGGGTCTATGTATGACGCCCAGTAGCGATTTTAGCCCCTAGGTATTTCTCAACTCCACCTATTCTGACTCCACATTGTCAGAGCTAATATCCTTTCTCACTGTTGTGTTAATTTCCTCTTTAACCAGCACTCCACCGCCTTTTCGTTTTCGCCTGTCCTCATAAATACTGAATACCCCCGGATATTCAGTTGCCATCCCTGGTCACCCTGCAGCCATGTCTCCGTAATCCCAATTATATCATACCTGTTTACATCTAACTGTGTGATTAGTTAATCCACTTTATAGCAAATGCTTCGCGCATTGAGGCACAAAGCCTTTAAGCTTATCTTTTTGACATTTTTTTCTTGCTCCCAATATTTTTCGCGACAGCCCTGTTTGAATTTTGTCCTTGGTTTGTGGAGCTGGAACTGATACGATCACTGGAAAAGAGGGTTCCGATGAGAGGGACACGTCCAGAGCCACCCGGTGGATGGCCCCAGGGTGTGCACTAGCTGATCCTCCTCCCTGTGGGAAAAGTGACTAACCCCGGCAGAACGGAGGAGAACATTCATTCTCTTGGGGCACTGGGTAGCTGTCCCCTTCTGACAACTGCTGCCACCACCTCCCTCGATGGATTTGTGATCTTAGTTGCAGGTTTTTGCCCAGAGCACAGGTAGAGCACATTATGGCTGCCCACTACTGCAACCAGCAGGCGCTCGAGGAGGGCGTCTGTAAATTTAGGTGCTAAATGTCTCCTGCGTCTTTCAGCCATGACTTCCCAGTGGGTTCCTTGGACTTGAAGAATGCTAGTCGTGTGCAGGGGAACCCTTTAAATATGGTGCCCGGATCACTGAAGCACTGAGTTCATGGCAAGATGGGCACATCAGAGGCTGGCCACCAATATGGCGTGGATCCCATGCCTGCCAATTGTTTACTCTAAGTGTTGCACAATATCGCGCATGAAAGCGTCATTGCTGTTGCCATTGCTCACGCCACTTTCCACACCCGACATCGATGATTTCTGAGATGATTCTGCCCCATATATTATTCTGAATGATTACGGAGGACTTGCTTGTTAGGTGAATTGGACGTTCTAAATTCTCCCTCTGTGTAACCGAACAGGCGCCGGAATGTGGTGACTAGGGGATTTTCACAATAACTTCATTGCAGTGTTAATGTAAGCCGACATGTAACAATAATAAAGATTATTATTATTAGTAAGGTTGCATGAAATAAAGTGCCAGGAATTGCAGCATTGTGTGTTAATAGCTGGACTGGCTGATAAATCACTGGCATTCCTTTGATACCAACTGGCTCAAGTTTTTTCCCCAAGGTGCAAGAGTCAATTTCTAGGGGACATAGTTTTACGGTGCGAGGGAAGGTTTTTACACAGAGGGCAGTGGGTGCCTGGAACCCGCTGCCAGAGGAGGTGGTGGAAGCGGGTGGGAATAGAGGGATACGGATCCAGGATGTGTAGAACATTTTAGTTTCGATGGGCATCAAGGTCGGCACAGGCTTGGCGGGCCGAAGGGCCTGTTCCTGTGCTGTACTTTTTATGTTCTTTGTTTTCAGTGCTCAGCATAAACTCTGGTACCTTGTACCTTAACATTGATACCATCCTGCATTTTCTGGCCTGTCAATCAGGTTCAACAATATCACCCTTGGCATTCAAAGGCATTACCATCACTTAATCCCCCAATATCAACATCCGATGGATTACCATTGACCAGAAACTGTACTGGACTAGCCATATAAATACTGTGGCTACAAGAATTACAGTCAGGTCAGAGGCCAGGAATCCTGTAACCAGTAACTCACCTACTAACTCCCCAAAGCCTGTCCCAACACCTACATGACATAAGTCAGGAGTGTAATGGAATAGGGACTTCCGGTGGCGGCCATGGAGGAGTAGGTCGCACATTCGATAGCTCCCACCTGAAATGGACTTTCGGACCCTTTTTCCCGGATTTTTCTGGACTTTATGGAATAAATCGGTGGAATTAGCAATAGTAAGGAGGATTTCTCCCCCAATGAATGGATAGCTGGACCAGAAGTGGCCGTGTGAAACGAATTGGCCCCGACAGCGGGAAGCGAGGGGAACTGGCAGTGAGGCGAAGCATGGTAGACGGCAAGGGCCAGGGAGTCGCGGCTCACTGGCCGAAGGATCAGCAGATGGAGTTCTTCAAAAGTTGCTTTGCCAAGCTAAAAAGGGATACGCTTGACCCAATGAAAATATCGATTGACCAGATGGTCGCGACTCAGGAAGCCCAGGGGAAAGCGATTCAGGAGATCGAATTAAAACTCTCCAACCAAGAGGACGAGATAACTGTACTGGAGCACAAGGTGGAGGTGCTGGAGGACTGCCACAAGCAGATGCAGGAGAAGCTGGAGGAGCTGGAGAACAGAACCAGGAGGTAGAATTTAAGAATCGTTGGCCTTCCTGAAGGTGCGCATCTAACAGGATATGGGAGCTGAGACGTGCGGGGTTCAACCGGGCAAAGACGAGCCTCTTTAAGAAGGGGGTGAAGTTTGGGGTGTTATACCCAGCGTGACTGTGGGTAACTCACGAGGACCAACACTATTATTTTGAGTCGCCAGATGATGTCTGGACATTTATTAAAGAGAAGTTGGACTCAAGTTAAGAGACACTTAATGCTTCGAGGATGGGAGGTGGTGGCGGTTTGTAATTGTGTTCTGTTTTAAAGAAGTGTGTGTTTAGTCTTGCACGAGAGAGTGGGCTGGAGGGATGGTTGGAGGGCGCTTTGTTTAGAAGGTGGTTGATACAGGGGGGGGAGGGGGGCCCTGAAGTTAGCATTACCCTTTGGGAGACTGGGTTTTGTTTTAAGTGACTGTGTCTGTTCGGCTTTATGGTTACGCTAATGGCTTTTGGAGAGGGGTCCGAACAATAAGTCGGTAGTCTGATCAGCGCCAGTGGCAGGGGCTATTGGCGTCAGCATGATTCAGCTGACTCTCGGACGTGTGGTGGGGGGTGAGTTAGTGTTGAGTTGGTGTTTGATTTGGGAGATTAGGAACGAAATTCTCCCCTACCCGGCGGGGCGGGAGGTCCCGGCGTAGCGGCGCCAACCACTTCGGCGTTGGGCCTCCCCAAAGGTGCGGAATTCTCCGCACCTTTAGGGGCTAGGCCCGCGCCGGAGTGGCTCCCGCTCCGCTGACTGGCGGCAACGGCCTTTGGCGCTACGCCGGCCGGCGTTGGGGCTGGCCGAAAGGCCTTCGCCGGTCGGTGTGAGTCCGCGCATGCCACGGAGCATCAGTGGCCGATGAAGGTCACCACGGGCGCATGCGCGGTGGAGGGGGTCTCTTCCGCCTCTGCCATGGTGGAGGCCGTGGCGGCGGCAGAGGAAAAAGAGTGCCCCTACGGCACTGGCCCGCCCGCCGATCGGTGGGCCCCGATCGCGGGCCAGGCCACCGTGGGGGCACCCCCCAGGGTCCAATCGCCCGCGCCCCCCCAGGACCCCGGGGGCCCGCTCGCGCCGCCAATCCCGCCGGCACAGAGGTAGTTTAAACCACGTTGGCGGGAGAGGCCTGACAGCGGCGGGACTTTAGCCCATTGCGGGCCAGAGAATCGCCGCGGGGGGCCCACCGATCGGCGCGGGGGGGGGGGGGGGGGGGGGTCACGCCGGGTGGCGGAGAATTCTGACCTCGGTGGGGGCCGGATTTACGCCGGCCCTGGGTGATTCCCCGACCCTGTGGGGGATCGGAGAATTCCGCCCTAGGTTTCTGGTGTTGGCGGGGGGGGGGGGATGGCTGCTCTGCGGGCAAGGGAGAAATTTTCTTCAGGGAATAAAAAGGTCGGGGGCAGCTGCTGCTTCAGGGGGTGCCCAGAGAAGCGGGGGGTGCGGGCTCGGGGCTGGCCTAAAAAGGGTGATGGCTAGTCGGCAGGGGGTGAGGGGCGGTGGTAGCCACCTCGTCCAGGCTGAGTACCTGGAACGTGAGAGGTCTGAATGGGCCAGTGAAGAGAGCACGCGTGTTCGCGCATTTAAAGGGACTAAAGGCAGATGTGGCAATGCTCCAGGAGACACATCTGAAGGTCACAGACCAGATGAGATTAAGGAAGGGTTGACAGAGTCAGGTGTCCCACTCAGGGCTGGATTCGAAGACCAGGGGGGTAAATTTTGATCAGCAAGCGAGTAGCATTTGAGGCTGGGAGAATAGTGGCTGATAAAGGGGGGGAGGTATATAATGGTGAGTGGAAAGCTGGACGGGGTCCGAGTGGTGCTCGTGAATGTTTCTGCCCCGAACTGGGACAACGTGGATTTTATGAGGCACGTGCTAGGCAGAATCCCGGACCTTGATTCGCACAACTTGGTCATGGGAGGGGACTTTAATGTGGTAATTGAACCTGAATTCGACCGCTCAAAATCCAGGACAGGGAAGAGGCCGGCGGCAGCAAGGGAGTTGAAGGGCTTTATTGAACAGATGGGGGGGCGTAGACCCCTGGAGGTTTACACGGCCGAGGGTGAAGGAGTTTTCCTTTTTCTCCCACGTCCATAAAGTATATTCCCGTATTGACATTTTGTTCTGGGCAGGGCGTTGATCCCAAAGGTGACGGGGATGGAATACTCGGCGATTACAGTTTCGGACCATGCCCCGCACTGTGTGGATTTGCGGCTTAGGGAGGAGAGAGGGCAGCGTCCGCTGTGGAGACTGGACGTGGGGTTGTTAGCGGGCGAGGGGTATGCGGGCGGGTAAATAAGAGTATCCAGAACTACTTGGAAAAAAACGGCATGGGAGAGGTATTGGCAGCAACGGTCTGGGAAGCCCTGAAGGCAATATTAGAGGTGAACTAATATCGATCCGGTCCCATAGAGAAAAGAGGGAAAGGGCAGAGGGAGAGATGGGTGGAGGAAATACTTTGGGTGGATAGGAAGTGTGCGGAGGCCCCGGACGTGGGACTCCTGAGGGAGCGGTGCAAGCTTCAGGCGGAGTTTGAATTGTTGACCACAGGGAAAGCGGTAGAACAGCTGACGAAGGCTAAGGCGCCGGTATATGAGTATGGGGAGAAGGCAAGCAGGATACTGGCGCACCAGCTTAGGAAGAGAGAGGCGGCCAGGGAGATTGGGGGAGTAAAGACTAAGGAGGGTAATTTGGTCTTAGACCTGGAGGGGGGTGAATGAGGTTTTTAAGGAATTCTACAGAAAACTATATGAGTCTGAACCCCCGGCGGGTGTGGAAGGGATGAGGCAATTTCTGGACCAGTTGAGGTTTCCGAGGGTGAAGGAGGGTCTGTTGGAGGGGCTGGGGGCACTGATCGCTATAGAAGAAATTAGTAAGGGCCTAGAGGGCATGCAGTCGGGCAAAGCTCCAGGGCCAGATGGCTTTCCGGTGGAATTTTAAAAAAAAATTTCAGAGGTGTTGAGCCCACTGCTGATGAGGACCTTTAATGAGACGTGAGAGAGGGGAATCCTCCCCACTACATTCTGGCCTTTGCCTCCCTGGTAGCCCAGAGACGGATCCTTTTAATGTGGAGAGACTCAAAACCCCTGAGTGTAGAGACCTGGGTCAGCGACATGGCTGGGTTTCTCAGCCTCGAGAAAATAAAGTTTGCCTTAAGAGCATCAATGTTAGGGTTCTCCTGGAGGTGGCAGCCGTTCGTCGATTTTCTTGGGGAAATTAAAAATGTCGGCAGTAGCAGCTTTCCGAGAGGGAGGGGGTGTGGGGGAAGTAAGTGTTGTTTTTGTGTTATTGTAGGTGGTCTGTGAAGACAGAGCAGTTTGGGGAAATATCTATTTTTGCACCATGTTAATGTTAATGTTAAACAATGTTTATTGTTCTTCTTCTGTTTTTGTCATAAAATTTTACAAATACTTCAATAGAAATATTTTTTTAAAAAGGAGTGTAATGAAATAGCTCCACTTGACTGGATAAATGCACCTCCAACAATACTCAAGAAGCTCGACACTATCCAGGACAAAGAAGCCCGCTTGATTGGCTCCTATTCCACAAACATTCACTTGCTCCATTACCCATGCACAGTGGCAGCAGTGTCACCAAAGCTCCTTCGAAGTACCAACCCTCAATGTCTTCCATCTCAAAAGGAGAAGGCAGATGCATGGGAATCCCACCACCAGCAAGTTCCCCTCCAAGCCACACACCATTCTGACGTGGAGCTATAATGCTGTTCCTTCACTGTTGCTGAGTCAAAATCCTGGGATTCCCTTCCTAACAGCACTGTGTGTGTACCTATACCAGCTGGGCTGCAGACGTACAAGAAGGAAGCTCACCACCACCTTCTCAAGGGCAATTAGGGATGAGCAACAACTGCTGGCCTTGCAATGATTCTCAAATCCCATGGAAGAATTTATTTTAAAACATCTGCAACTCTCCCAGTCAAGGATCCTTGACCAACACTTCTGACTTTGAGAGAAAATTGATGTTGGTGAACTGGTTTCAGAACCTGGAAGGTATTATTTGGCACACCCCTGGATCGGCCACTAAGAGATGCATAACAGATATGTCCTTCAGCTTTCCTTTCTTGGCTCTGCGATTCTGCCTAACAGCTTAGCCGAGTTATACATCTGCAGCTTGTAAACATTTCATGTGCAAATTTCTGCCTATCACTTCGCAACACAGTTACATCTGGCTTGAATTCAGCAATTTCTTTTTGGACTATATTTTCCTTTAAAATAAATATTGGGTGTTTCGGTATGATTCCCATCGGGGGAATTATTTTGGTGGGGGGAATGATTCGCACTGGCATTGAGAGGAGCAGGGTCTAAACTTGTCGATAAAGCCGGCTTCACAGAGATCGGAGCGGCTTTTTAAAGGGCGCCCGATCTCAAAGTGACAGTAAAGGCTCTCCCTGCTCCCAACATGACCAGAATCTGGGCACCAGTGCCCCCCTCCCACCACCACCATCCTCGCTGGCATCAACCCCCTCTCCACCTCCCCAGCCCTCCACAAACTCCCTCCCCCCCTCATCCTTCTAAGGATTGCTGGGATTGGAGCCCTCCCAATGGATTGCCCTTCAGCTCCACCCCCTTCTTGACCGCAAAGACCCCCACCTCGCTGGCATCAGGCCCACCCCCAATTGCCAGTCACCTCCTCAATGGGTTCCCTAAATATCCCACACTTCATTTTCACCCTTCATATCTCGCTCTCTTTCAAGCCCTGCCCCTTTTCAGGCCCCGTCCCATTTCAGGCCCTGCTCCCTGGCACCCTGGCAGTGCTGACTTGAGAGTGTCGACCTGGCAGTGCCAACCTGACAGTGCCATACCATGTGCCCGAACACCCAGGTGCTACTGTGTCCTCAGATTCCGCCCCCCCCCCCCCCTCCCCAGGTACAGTCATCATGTCTGGCCTCCGATGATGGAGACCAAAAGTGATTTCCACCGGTTTCACATTGCGCTGTGGGGTGGGTGTATAGTGGGAGCCGGGAGAATTCAATTTACAACTGATTTTGAATATGACAAGACTGCATAATGCTTCTTTTAATGTGTTGATCTGGTTCACATCCAACAAGGGCATGAACCATGTAGTGATAGCATGTTTGTGTTGTAATACACCGACTGACCACTAGGAGACTCTTTAGTATATAAGTGAATGTTAGATTCAGGTGATTTCAGACTGACTCGGGAACTGAGAGGTTGCTTGTGCATGTTCATAATGTTATTCACCTCATGTTTTGTATATATTTGACCCACAATTAATGTTAATAAATCATCTATAGCTTTAGCTACAGGTATTCTTATAATATTAATCAGGCCATCCTACAGGAACATTACATGGTATCAGGGTTGGAAGGCATTAAACACTGAGAAAAAACTATCACATCATCGGTGAGGCCTGCCACAAGGTCCACGGAGATTTGAAGATTTTTCAGACTGCACAAATGAACTTCAATGAGTCTCAGATTTCATGATAATGTGGACAGCAACTGGCATGTGTTTAAACAACAATTTAATTTATCTCTTCCTGCAGTAAATTAGGAGATCAATTGCGTGACGTAGTGATGCTCCAAACAGCAGCAGGGCCCAAAGCAATTGCTGCGTTTAATACGTGATAGTAAAAATTTTAACAAAGTAATTCGAAGATGTGATGAACATTGCACCCCCAGAAAGAATGAAATCTATGAGCGCTATGTGTTTAGATCACGATTACAGAAGACAGAAGAGTCCATCGATCATTTAATCACTGATTTAAAGTGAAAAGCTAAAACCTAATTTCTTTGCGGTGAAATCTTCCACGATTCGGGGCAATATTGTGTTTGTTGTGAATGAAAATAAGCTGAGAGAACGGTTGCTGAGGGAATCGGAGCTGTCTTTGGAACAAATAGTTAAGATTTGTTAGGCTCATGAGCTGGCAGCACAGCATTCTAAAATGTTTCTCAGTAATGGCGGCGCCTTCATGGAGGGAAGCAATCTGGTTGCCGGCCTTTTTCCAAAATGGCGTGAAACTTCTGAAAAAAGGCGGGAAAATTCCTGCAGCTCCCCGCACACCAGCAAACAGGTTAAGGATTAGGATTAAATATTTCTGTGTAAAAGATATGGTTAAAGGCACAAATTAAGGAGTGTCCAGCATTTGGCAAGTTTTGTTCCAGATGCAAAGGAAAAAAACACTTTGCTCAGAATTGTTGCTTTAGTCTCAGCTTCAGATCAGTGGAAGACACAGTCTCCAGTGATGAAACGTCATTGTTTGTTGGAGTGATATCAGAGAATATTCATTTTTTGGAGACATCAAAAGTTTCTCCAGCACTTTGATACTTAATTTAAAATAAATGCAGTTGATGAGGACAAATGGCTGCTACCACTTGACGTAAACGGTACAGTGGTCCAATTGAAGTTAGACACTGTGCCGAAGCCAATTTAATCGGCATGACTGATTTAAAAAATCTAAAAATTCAGACGATTAGAAGAAATCACAAAATATCTCTGAGAGATTATAATGGTTCAAGCATTAAATGTTATGGTGTTTGTGACCTGGGTGTGGTGGTGAAGAACACAGTTTATTCCGTCCCATTCTGTATTGTATATGAGAGCTTGGATTCATTATTAGGTGATCAGTCCTGTGAAGAATTAGGTCTAGTGCAGTTAGTATATAGCATCCACAAAGGTTGGATCAACACTCCAACGATTCTGAGAACATTATCAGCAAATTCAGTGTGTATTCACTGATTTTAGTGCACTACCATTTGCCACCAAGATACAATTTGAAGAAGATGCATTATCTAAAGCACTGATGCAAAGTATCAGTAGTGAAATTGCTGAAGATGTAGGTCTGCATGTCAATCTCATTTCTAGCCTACCACCCATATCAGATACGAGACCACAAGTTATCAAGAAGATAGAAGAACCTACCAATGGGGTAAAATTCATGGTATGTGTGAAACAAAAAAATGGTGATGCTCGTATAGGCATGGATCCCAAAGGTCTTAACGAAAAAAATGTATATGTTGTAAAACAATTATTACAGAAAGCAATGGACAGCCAATCTGATCCATATATCAATATCTCGCACTATTGAGTTACAGAGCGTCACCATTGCCACATGGTAGATCACCAGGAGAGTTACTCATGAATAGAAGGTTGTGTACCACACTTCCATACTTGGAAAACAAGGAGGAGAATGCAGTGGTACTGCAGTAAATGCAAAACATTAAAGCAAAACAAAAAAAGTTCTTTGATAGAGAGAACTTTACCACTTCTGAGTAGCGATGACGTTGTGAGAATAGAAGATTTAGGCAATTTGTCGATAAAAGCCATTGTACATGAAGAAGTAGCACCTCATTCCTACAATGTACAGACAGAGGAAGAGTTGGTTTCAAGAAGAAATTGTTGTGAGCTCTTGAAAACCAGAGAAGACTTTCACAAATACGTGATGGATGACGAATCTACGTCAGAATCAACGTCAGCTGCAGTGTCAGATAGCTCAGCAGTTCCTGAGCATGACAATGTCAGGGAGAACATTGAATCTTCAAGTTCTGAGCAGCAAAGTCAAAGTCTGTGATCAACCAGAGTCAGAAGAAAACCTGATCGACTCAATTTGTAGATTTGGACTATTTGTACACACTGTGTTTGCTGTTTCTGTATATATTTGTTAAACCAGTTATTTAAATCTTAAAGAGAAAAATTAATACTGTTAGACTCAGAGGCTAATTAAATCACATGTAACTATACTGATGATAATGTATTAATTTATTCCTTCAAAGGAAAGGGGATGTAGTGATATGATGGTTGCGTTATAATTCACAGACTGACTGAAGAGCTAGAAGCGAGAGGCTGCTTGTGGATATTATTCATCTGTTGTTTTGTATATAATTGACCCACAGTTAATGTTAATAAATTGTTTCTAGCTTTAGCTACAAGTGTTCTTGTAACATAATTCAGGCCATCCGACAAGAACATTACAGTCACAAAATTGCATCTTTGTAAAAACTAGAAATTGCCACTGGGGAAATTTAGAAATCATTTAGTTTAACAGATTCAGAATTAAACTGGATTCAATCATTTTAGCTGTTTTCTATAGTTTGGTTTCAACTGTGAGTGCTGGTGGGATCTGGAGAACAGCTTGGGGAGGGGCTTTGGTTTCTTTAACCATCTGCTAACATGACCCATTCACATCCTATCCTTCAACATGTCCTTGAATGTGTTGTCACCTCCCAAACACGTGCCCATATTTTCCTGGAACTCTGTGCGTGAATCCTTCAAATCAGATTTCTGCCCTGGCACAGTACAGAAACAGCTCTTATCAAAGTTACAAATGACAGTCTATGTCTGTGTCAAACAATAAGCTTCTTCTTCCTGTCCACCTTGACCTGTCTGCAACCTTTGTGAACACACATCCTCCTCCAGTGCTTCTCAATGTCATAGACTGGGTGGGACTGCACTCACATAGTTTCATTCCTATATATCTCACCGTGGCCAGAAAATCAACATCAAAGGCTTCTCTTCCCATTCACCACTGGTGCCCTCCCAAGAATTTGTCCTTGGCCTCCTTTATTTTGCATTTGCATGCTGCCCATTTGACAACATCAGCTGAAAACACGTCCATAAGACCATAAGACATATGAGCAGAATTGGGCCACCCGGCCCATCGAGTCTGCTCCGCCATTCAATCATGGTTGATATCTTTCTCATCCCCATTCTCCTGCCTTCTTCTCCTGATCCCCTTATTAATCAAGAACCTATCTATCTGTTTCTTAAAGACGTTCAGTAATTTGGCCTCCACAGCCATCTGCGACAAAGAGTTCCACAGATTCACCACCCTCTGGCTGAAGAAATTCCTCCTCATTTATGTTCTAAAGGATCATCCCTTCAGTCTGAGGTTGTGCTTCTAGTTTCTAGTTTCTCCTACCAGTGGAAACATGCTCTCCGTGTCCACTCTATCCAGGCCTCGCAATATCCTGTACGTTTAAATAAGATTCCCCATGTCCTCCTAAACACCCAATACAATACAGACCCAGAGTCCTCAACCACTCCGTTTCCACATCTACATTGATGTCAACCGGTGCTACCTCACCATCGCCTCTCTTGACAATTACACCATCTCTCAATTTCATGATTGTGTTGTAATTCACTGACTGACCACTAGGAGTTTCATTAGTATATAAGTGAATGTTAGAGTCAGGTGACCTCGGAGTGACCAGGGAGCTGAGAGAGAGGTTGCTTGTGCATGTTCATACTGCTATTCATCTGTTGTTCTGTTTATGTTTGACCCACAGTTAATGTTAACTATAAGTGTTCTTGTAATATAAATCAGGCCATCTGACAAGAACATTCCAAACCAGATCACGTCAGCTGCAGCAGGCCGGAAGCATTGTGCATGGTTCAGTGCCTGGTGCATATCGCGTTTCTGGCCTCTCCCTCTATTGTCCCAACATAGCGGGATTTGTGCCAGATGGAATATTAACCCTACTGTACGCAGTAGATTTAACAACTCTACCACAAATATGTGGTGACCTATGAAAAGAAAGAATATCCTTACGGGTACAAGAACTGAACTTCCATAACTTAAATTATTCAAAAGTTTAAAATATTGGAGGAGGGGTTGATTTTGAGCCCGCAATTGCCATGCGCAAGATTGGCGACACGGGGAAAGAATTGGGAAACCTGATTCCCTCTGGAGAGATTGCACTTCCTGATTTCTTCACCCGTCACTGGTGATGTTGTGAGGTTCACACCCACAAATGGCGGGCATTTCATTTAAGTAAACTTTAAATAGCATTAATGGGCTCCTGCCAAATGTTTCCCCCTCACTAAATATTGGCTTAACATCAGGTTTGGCCAAACAAGAATCAGTTTGTGGGACTCCTTCGGCGATGTGGACATATAGATAGCCCACAGGGGGGAGAGTGACATGCATTTCCCCAGGCACAGGTTGGCACTGCCAGGCAGGGACTGCGAGGTTGGCACTTTGCCAACCTGCCAGTGGAAAAATTGCTACAGCACTATAAATACCTCTGCCAGTTTGTGTGTAAAGAAATCTTTATTGGCGTCAAATAATTTTAATGTTCTATGAAGACTAAACTTGCTATCTTATTGCTCATTGAAATCACTTCTAAGATAACAATCTTGCACATAAATGTATACTCAAATAAAACAACTGAGAATACATCTTGGATTACTTTTGTGAGACTAATTAACTTACTTGGTGCAAGCTCAGCAGTGCCAATTTTCAACACCAAAAATGCACGAGGCTGTGGATTTTTGTAATGACAAGCAAACCAGCTTAGTACCTGCTGAACCATGCCAAAAATTTGCGAGACTTGGGCAAAGAGATTCTCGCAGGCACTAAAACTTGCAATTAATTGAGTGAAGACAAAATGACGAGCGAGAAGCCAGGGAACTCCAAGAGGGCAAAAACCTACTCTTTCCATCAGGAATAGGAAAGCAAATTTATTTTTACAAATGTCAAAGGCAAGACCATTTGTTTCATTAGCCAACATAGCCTTGGTAAAAGAAGTAATTTGGACAGACATAACAAGACAATGCATGCAAAATTTCAGGAAATTGTCCCTCTAAACAGTGCAATTCGGACAAAGAAAGTTGGAGAGCTAATGGGGATTTTGAAAGCTGAACAGTCACTCTTTTCAAAACCAATGGTTAAAGGCAAGGCAAGCAAAGAGGTGTCTTTTTGCATTAGCCACCTGCTGGCGAAATATAAGAAACCATTCAATGATGGCGAAGTAATCAAAAAGATGATGATAGTTGATGGCAACACTTTGTTCAACAACTTTAAAAACAAAGGTGAAATTATGACAGCCATCAAGAGCATGCCGCTTAGCGCTTTAATAGTGGCCAGAAGGGTGGAATTGTTGTCTGAAGACGCAAA
The DNA here is from genome assembly GCF_902713615.1 of Scyliorhinus canicula. Taxonomy (NCBI): domain Eukaryota; kingdom Metazoa; phylum Chordata; class Chondrichthyes; order Carcharhiniformes; family Scyliorhinidae; genus Scyliorhinus; species Scyliorhinus canicula. The sequence continues at coordinate 84,128,575 of NC_052155.1, read as the reverse complement.
TACACCATTGCAGTTTGATTAGTCAGAAGACATGACAGCTACAGCCCAGCTGATTGTTTTCATTTGCAAGGCATTCAAAGACTCAACAACAAAGGAGGACTTACTAAATCTTTTGCTACTCAAAGAGAGGACAAGAGACGAGGACGTCTGCAATGAGCTCAAAAGGTATGTGACTGAGAAAAACATTTCGATCGAGAAACTGGTTTCAATCACAACTGATGGTGCACCGTCAATGCTGAGTGTCAATGCAGGCTTTGTTGCACTCTGCAGAAATAATCCTGAATTCCCTCCTTTGTCAGTTACCACTACGTTATCTGCCAGCAAGTGCTCGTGAGCAAGATTATTGACTTTTCTCATGTAATGACAGCTGTTGTCAAGATGGTCAACTCAATTTGTGCCAGAGCTCTGCAACATCGCTTGTTCAAATCGTTACTCGATGGGCTTGATGCCACCTTTCGTGAACTAATCCTTCATGCTGATGTGAGGTGGTTAAGTTGATGAAAAGTCCTCAGAGATTTTTAGATCTGTTCCCTGAAACTGTCACCATTCTGGTACAGCGAGCTGTCAGATAATGTGTGGTTGCTAGACTTAGCATTTCTTACAATCATAAGTGCAAAATTGAATGAGCTGAATTGCAGGGGAGAGACAGAGACTTGTCACACATGATCAATGCGTGAATATATTCAAGTTGAAATGGGGCCTGTGGTCCTGAGTTAAAGAACAAAATTACTGAGCACTTCCCAAATCTGGAGAAAATCCAGCAACAGGCCAAACAGAAAGGGTTCCATCCAAACAAGTCCTGCAACCACCTGAACAAATTGGAAAAGGAATTCAACAGATAATTTCAGAAATTAGACAGGATGGAACATATCATTGTGTTTGTCTCAAATCCTTTTCTTCAAGTGGACATTGGAGAACTGACAACACAATTTCAGCAGGTGTTTGAGCAATGCAGTGGGCTTGACGTGGAAATCATCACCATGACATAGAACTGAAAGCTAGGTCAAGGGACAAAAACTTTGGGGACTTGTAGGCAGAGAGAAGTGTCCTCTTCTAACATCCTGTGCACTCAAGGTGAAGGCCTACTTTGGTTTCACAAACCACTGTGAGATGGCTTTTTCCCACTTGAATATCATCAACTCAAGTCCATCTGATGGGCAATATCAGACTGGCTATCTCAAACTACAACCCAGACTCTACAGCACTCACAGATAGTGTGCAAGCATAGGTGTCACACTAAGAATAGGTGAGTGTTACGCATATCGTACATTTTGAGGGATTTAATGAAGTCGAATTTTTAAGAGTTGATCCTGTGCTGCATTTAGATTCTAAAAGTGATCTGGTGTTTAAAAAGATTGGAGACCACTGTTCTAGGGCATGGTTGTTCAGACAATCACATTTTTTGACACTTAGTCAAAAATGAGCCTGCCCCGCTAGCAATATCGACCTAACGGGTGCGCTGATCTAAACATAATAAAAATAAGAAAGAGGTTCCCCCCGGGACATGGGAACCCATGCACAACTCACCACCCCCCATCCCGGGAATCTTCCACCTCCCCATTGATACAGAGAACTCCTCCCAGGGAATTCCTCCCCATGGACATGGGGAACCTCCCCTAGGGAATCCAACCGCCTCCCCCACCATGGACGGAGGGAGCCACCCCTTCCACGCACATGGGGAACTCCCCCGCCCACACACATGGAGAAATTCCCCCCACCACGGATACAGGGACACTTCCCCCCCAGACCTGTTCAATGGAAGCCCCCCCCCCCCCCCCCCCCCCCCCCCCCCCCCAGCACAGCCCTCTGGTACTGTCCTCTCCCTCTAGTATTACTCCTGGTTGTGTCAGGGGGCAATGCCCAGACACTGCCGAGCAAAACCTTCTCTGCCCTGGGGGCTGTACCTGCCTGTGCGGTGCTGGCAGGGACCATTCACAAAACCCATTCCAAACTCCACTGATGTGATGCGACGCTGGCGGGGGTGGTGGGGAGGAATTCCGACATGGCGGAATGATACAGTGAATGATAAGTCTATGTTAATGTATCGTAATGGGGTGGTTCCCAAACCTTCACATCTTGGCGAAGTGGGGGGCGGGGGAATTGAGCAGGGAAATCCTGCCACCATGAAAGCCGGGAACTCCCCTTCGATTCTCCGTTTCTGATGCCATTCCCATCCACCCAAAACGGGTGCGAAAATCCTCCCCCTCTGTCTCCACTTCACTGTGTCTCAGGCTACTTTACAGTCAGGATATATCTGGTGAGGCCAATGAGCAGTTGTGATTATGCAGTCAGTGATTATTATTAACTAACTGTGAAGGGGCCAGTCAGAGCAGATTAGAAATCTACTCAAACGAAAAAAAAAGATGCATTTTTTGAATAATTTAGACATTTAGAGATAGAAAGGGGTGATTCATCACAGAATAAAAAAGCTGCTGCAAACAGCATGAACTTTTCTAAATTATTCAGTCAGCATAGCAATATCGTAATATGCTGCACTACAGTTAGCAATGTTGACAGAACCATTCAAAATATCTGCTTCATGCAACCTTTACCAATGTCTATACTGAATGAACTGCTCTATAATTAAAGCAACAGATATAAAGATTTTTAAATACGGTGCAAACATTGCAGAGGAATTCTGACTCCAGCAGTGCTAGCATTTGTAATGCAGTATTTCCTTAAAGGCTGTGCTAAATAAATAATAAAACATTAATTTTTCCTTTCTCTTCTTTTGCCTTACCCAAGAATGGATCACAAGCTGAAAGAGCAAAAAGACAACCTTCTTCCAATGCCACTTTGTACCTCATGACCAAGTGCATAAAGGCAGTCAACACATTAAGAACATAAGACATGGGTATAGATCATTTGGTCCTTCGGGCCTAGACCACCATTCAATAAAATCACGACTGATGTTTTACCTCAACTTCACCTTCCCGCTCTATCCTAATATCTCTTAATTCCTTTAGCACCCAAATATTTATTAACCTCTGATTTGAATATATTCACAGAGCCACAGCCCTTGGGGGGGGGGTTCAGAATTTCAAAGATTCATAACCCCTTGAATGAAGAACATAAGAACTAGGAACAGAGTAGGCCATATGGCCCCTCGAGCCTGCTCCGCCATTCAATGAGATCATGGCTGATCTTTTGTGGGCTCAGCTCCACCTTCCGACCCGAACACTATAACCCTTAATCCCTTTATTCTTCAAAAAACTATCTATCTTTATCTTAAAAACATTTAATGAAGGAGCCACAACTGCTTCACTGGGCAAGGAATTCCATAGATTCACAACCCTTTGGGTGAAAAAGTTCCTCCTAAACTCAGTCCTAAATCTACTTCCCCTTATTTTGAGGCTATGCCCCCTAGTTCTGCTTTCACCCGACAGTGGAAATAACCTGCCCGCATCTATCCTTTCTATTCCCTTCATAATTTGATATGTTTCTATAAGATCCCCCCTCATCCTTCTAAATTGCAACGAGTACAGTCCCAGTCTACTCAACCTCTCCTCGTAATCGAAACCCTACAGCTCTGGGATCAACCTCGTGAATCTCCTCTGCACACCCTTCAGCGCCAGTACGTCCTTTCTCAGGTAAGGAGACCAAAACTGAACTCAATACTCCAGGTGTGGCCTCACTAACACCTTATACAATTGCAGCATAGCCTCCCTAGTCTTAAACTCCATCCCTCTAGCAATGAAGGACAAAATTCCATTTGCCTTCTTAATCACCTGTTGCACCTGTAAACCAACTTTTTGCGACTCGTGCACTAGCACACCCAGGTCTCTCTGCACAGCAGCATGTTTTAATATTTTATAATTTAAATAATAATCCCTTTTGCTGTTATTCCTACCAAAATGGATAACCTCACATTTGTCAACATTGTATTCCATCTGCCAGAACCTAGCCCATTCACTTAACCTATCCAAATCCCTCTGCAGACTTCCGGTATCCTCCGCACTTTTTGCTTTACCACTCTTCTTAGTGTCGTCTGCAAACTTGGACACGTTGCACTTGGTCCCCAACTCCAAATTATCGATGTAAATTGTGAACAATTGTGGGCCCAACACTGATCCCGGAAGGACACCACTAACTACTGATTGCCAACCAGAGAAACACCTATTAATTTCCACTCTTTGCTTTCTATTAATTAACCAATCCTCTATCCATGCTACTACTTTACCCTTAATGCCATGCATCTTTATCTTATGCAGCAACCTTTTGTGTGGCACCTTGTCAAAGGATTCCTGGAAATCCAGATATACCACATCCATTGGCTTCCCATTATCTACCGCACTGGTAATGTCCTCAAAAAATTCCACTGAATTAGTTCGGCATCACCTGTCCATGCTGCGTCTGCCCAATCGGACAATTTCCATCTAGATGCCTCGCTATTTCTTCCTTGATGATAGATTCCAGCATCTTCCCTCCTACCAAAGTTAAGCTCACTGGCCTATAATTACCTGTTTTCTGCCTACCTCCTTTTTTAAACAGTGGTGTCACGTTTGCCAATTTCTAATCCGCCGAGACCACCCCAGAGTCTAGTGAATTTCCCTTTTTCTACCGTCCATCCTTTTTGTTGGTATAAACCTTTGCTGAGCACTGTTAAAAATCGCTTGGAAGGTTCTCCACTGTTCCTCAACTGTTTCACCATAAAGTCTTTGCTCCCAGTCTACCTTAGCTAGCTCTTCTCTCATCCCATTGTAATCTCCTTTGTTTAAGCACAAAACGCTAGTGTTTGATTTTACCTTCTCACCCTCCACCTGTATTTTAAATTCCACCATATTGTGATCACTTCTTCCGAGAGGATCCCTAACTATGAGATAATTAATCAATCCTGTCTTATTACACAGGACCAGATCTAGGATCGCTTGTTCCCTCGTAGGTTCCATTACATACTGTTCCAGGAAACTATCGCGGATACATTCTATAAACTCCTCCTCAAGGCTGCCTTGACCGACCTGGTTAAACCAATCAACATGTAGATTAAAATCCCCCATAATAACTGCTGTACCATTTCAACATGCATCAGTTATTTCTTTGTTTATTGCCTGCCCCACCATAACGTTACTATTTGGTGGCCGATAGACTACTCCTATCAGTGACTTTTTCGCCTTACTATTCGTGATTTCCACCCAAATGGATTCAACCTTATCCTCCATAGCACCGATGTCATCCCTTACTATTACCCGGATGTCATCCTTAAATATCAGAGCTACACCACCTCCCTTACCATCCACTCTGTCCTTCCGAATAGTTTGATACCCTTGGATATTTAACTCCCAGTCTTGACCATCCTTTCATCATGTTTCAGTAATGGCCACTAAACCATAGTCATTCATAATGATTTGCACCATCAACTCATTTACCTTATTCCGAATACTACAAGCATTCAGGTAAAGTACACTTATGTTGGCTTTTATACCTCTGTTTTGAATTTTAACGCCTCGATCAGTAACCTCTCCTAGGTTATATTTCCTCTTAACTTTTCTACTAATTTTCCTTGTCATTGAACCCATATCTTCATGTGACAACCCGCCGCATCGTTTACCATTTACATTTTTACTTCCAGTTTCATCCCTTTTAGTATCACTGGGCTTATTCACTGAGCGCTCCACATCTCAGTCCTAAATGAAGGACTTTTCATGCCCACATTTATGCCTATGAATTTGTGAATTTGTAAATTCATGAATTTACTTTTAAAAAACAGAATAGAAAATGGGATGCTGTGCAATACAGACTTAGTGGCTGCAGAGTGAAATTCCATAAAATAGGTGTGAGAAAACCACTCTACCACAAGAAGGCACAAATGTCTGAGATTCAAACTCCAATTGTGGTCAATGTCATGAGAGACCATTTGGAGGGAAATGGAACAGCGATACTATGGTGGCATGACAGAAACCAGCTAATGGTAAGAAACAACTTAATAACTCACATTTTGAGCAGCAGCCCGTGTCAGTCAATCTGGGAGACGGAGACTTCAGAGGGAACAGATCTCTCTCAGCAAAAGAAAGAATCCTTCCCAGCATCCCTTAACATGCAGAGAAAGTAGGACTATCCTTTTTCTACTGATTTGCAGAACCAAGCCAGAAATCTACTGTTGCCAGGAATAAGCCACTGTGAATTCATCACCAGAATCTTCCAACCTTCATTGTTTTCAGTGGAGCAAAAGAGAATCATCAGGGCTACAACATTTCCAGCTACCATCTTGAAAACAAAGAGTAAAAGTGACTTTTTGGACTCTAAGTACATGCTCCCTCTTTTGTAATCATCTTTTCTTGTCCGTGTGTGTGTTAGGTGAATAAATGAGTAGATGCTGTTGTGATTACATTTCGGGTGTTGAGAAATGAATCCAATGCCGGATTTAAAACTTACGAGAAAGCCGCCTTATGTCTGCTCTTGAGAGACACAGCACTCCAGGGGTTAAACATCTTCTTTAAAACACATCTGGTTGCAGTTAGTTGAGAGGTGGAAAAGGAGGAAACTATCCTACCATCTCACTCCTGTTTGTAATACCTCCATACTCTGAAGCAGTCACCCTGTGTTCTAGGTTCCACAGCAAGGGGAAACATTACTCATCATCCTGCCTGTCAATCCCCTTAGAACATCATATGTTCCAACTAGATTACCTATCATTCTTCAAAACTCCAGGGAATCTAGGCCTAGTCTACTCAGTCTATCCTTAAACAACAATCCCCACAACCCAGGAAACAGTCCAATGAAACTTACATAGAAACATATATAGTGAACCTTCATTGCACTCCCTCGAAGGCAAGTAAGAGCTTCATTGGTTAAGGAAATGAAAACTGCATACAATACCATAAACGTAATTTCACCGAAGTCTAGTACAATTGCAGTAAGACCTCCTTGTTACAAAAGTTAACAATACATTTGCCTTTTGAATTGCTTGCTGTTCTTGAAGGTAATATTCTGTGATTCATATACCAAGACTTTGGAACATACTCACAAACATACAAATTAGGAGCAGGGATAGGCCACTCGGCCCTTCGAGCCTGATCCGTCACGAAGATCATGGTTAATCTGATTTTTATCCTAGAATTTACGGTGCAGAAGGAGGCCATTCGGCCCACCGAGTCCGCACCGGCTCCTGGAAAGAGCACACTACCCAAGGTCAACACCTCCACCCCATCCCCACAACCCAGCAACCCCACCCAACACCAAGGGCAATTTTTGAACACTAAGGGAAATTTATCATGGCCAATCCACCTAACCTGCACATCTTTGGACTGTGGGAGGAAACCGGAGCACCCGGAAGAAACCCACGCACACACGGGGAGGATGTGCAGACTCCGCACAGACAGTGACCCAAGTCGGAATCGAACTTGGGACCCTGGAGCTGTGAAGCAATTGTGCTATCCACAATGCTACCATGCTGCCCGTTAGATTGTAACCTCAATTCCACATTATCACCTATCCCAATAACGCTTTACTACCAAACTTACCAAGAATTGCTCTACCTCTGCCTTGAATATATTCAAAGACTCTGTTTCCACCATCTTATTATTATTATTCTAGCTACCCAACCTAAAAAATGTTACCTTGATTCCTACTCTTTGAACGCAATCCAACAGACACTCTGCGCTCGAAAAGCAGCTCGCCGTGGCTCGTAATGCCTCGCAAGATCTAACGCAATCTTGCAAGACATTGTAATGGAAATAACGCCCTTGTGGGCGGGATCACTTTTTAGCAAGTCTACATTTTAGAGGGACAGCTATGTGTAGATTCCTGAGATACCCGAGGCGTTGGGATCTATCCCCTTCGCCCTGGAGACCTCAGACAAGCGCTGTTCAGTACTGGTCTCCACAATCGGGGACCAAATAGGACAGCGCTCATGGGGGTCTCACAGGCGATCGGAGGCCCCCAGGTGCATGCCCTTCAGGCAGGGTAGTACCCTGGCACTGCTGGTGCCATCCGGGCACCCTGGCAGTGCCACCTGGGTGACAGCCTGGCACTGCCAGCTGGCAGGGGCACTGCCACAATGCAAGGTTGGCATTGCCAAGGTGTCTAGCTGGCATTTTGTGTGTGCTGGCGATCGGGCCGAGGGTGCCCTGTGCAGGTGCTGGGGGGCAGGGGTACTTCGGAGACCTTGGAGATCGGTACTCCATTTAAAAATGGAGTCCGATCTTTTGCTATACTGAGGAGGTCTAACGAGCAGAGCTCCGCAGTGTTCAAAACAGGGCGGTGTGCAGCCTCAGCCAGACATTTCCCGCTGAGGCCCCTTATTTAATGGGAACGGCGTTTTATAGCCATGTATACCTCGGCATTGTGATAATCAGAAATACATGGCTAAACGCCCTCACTATGGGACTCTGATCCTGTTCAGCTGAATCGCTCCTTTTGTTTTCTATCTATAAACCAATCCTTAAACCATTCTAATATTTTACTTCTAATCCCACAGATCTAATTTTGTGTAATAGCATTTTATGTGCCACATTAACAAATGGAAAACTAGCAATATAATAATCATTCAAGTGATTTACTTTGTGCAGTCAAGAGTTTTCCCTTGTACACCTATTATTACTTCTACCTGGTCCAATCCTGTGCCTTCAGCAGCACTAGAGGCATGCAACCTGTTTCCCTGCTCTAACAGGAGATGCCTGGAGCTGTTAGCGCTTCACCAAAGATTGTCCCATCTGCATCTGTGCAGAGAAATGTACAGTCAACAATACAGGACACAGAGTATGTGACTCTACTGGTGGATGAAGGACTAAGGCCATGAATTGGCCAGCTTCAGAAAGGTTCCATTAGCCCTTTCTCCATCTTCCTTCTCAGAGCCCAGCTGCACTTCACTGCTAACCATGAGTGGGAGAGGGTTTGACTGCATGTAAGGGTGGCATTCAGCCACCAAGGGAAAGCTTTGATTGATGGTTTTCAAACTTACAATCAGAGTGTGCAGGCCATTGGTGTGGGCCAGCATGTGCTCGGTGATTTGTCACATCCAATTCTCCATGAGGTTGGCTGTTCTTCCAATGCAGATTATGATCAGCACCATGGTACTAATGTTAAAGATGGATTCCTCCATTTTCTGTGCAAGGGTGTTCACTGCCTCTGGCAATTCAACAGGCGCACACAAATTTCTGTTGCTTCTCCAGAAGAACCTGTTTAATGGATGATGCCCCACTCCAAAATCTGCAACTAGCTGAGCAGAGTTTGAACTGTTCTGCACCTCCAACAGAGATCCTGCTCTCTTGTTCTAGACTCACCTGCTCACATGTCATAAGCACCTCACCATGACCCATCCCGCCTATCTAAGAGGCTGGTCCCACCAAGGTGTGTGTATCTGCACTGGTGGAGGTTGCATAAGATTTATGTGACAGTGCATTGCTGGTTCCCCTCTGAGGAATCCTCGGGCTCCTGTCCCATCTCCTCTGTAAATATCGTCAATGCACCTGTGGGAAGATAAATGACATCATTTAATTAAATAGGATTCCAAGTCAGCACCATGCAGGTCATGATATTTAATGTATTGGTGACATTTAAGTGCCAAGTAGCAGTCTGATATGTAATGCTGTCACTCGATCTTTGGCTAATCCCACCTCTCCATCGGTAATGGCCTTTATTGCTGCCACTCTGTCAATTTCCCGAGCTGTCTCCTCCTTTGAGGTGGGGATGGTCATGGCTGCAGATTCACACCTAGTTCTCTATTTTTCCAAAGAGTTATGGCCTCTCTTCTTCTGCACTGAGAAAAGGCAGAAAGCGCAAGGAGTTAACAAGGAGATCGCTGAGTTTGAACATTTGAGGAGGGTAACTGTGAGAGATGCGAGTGAGACGGCAAAAATTGAGAGTGAATGTTGTCTGCTGAGATGGAGATTTGAGGAGGAGGCTGGAGTGAATGGAATGCGTCTGACAGCAAGGTGTGCCAGTCAGAGGAGTGCTGTGCAGGAGAATATTGGGGAGGTAATGGAGTGATGGCTGTCAGCTGAGACGTGTAGGACACTCACCTTTCTGGACATCATGAGATCATTAAACCTTTTCCGGCACTGGATCCAGGTCTGGCATCATACGCCAACCACTGACACCTCCTACAACATGAAGCCCGTCTGCTTGCTGAGGTTGGCTGATCTCCTCCTGCTGTCCTTAGGAATGAGAACTGCACATCGTGCTTTTACTGCATTAATCATCAACTCCAGGGATGAGTTTGTGAACTGGGAGGATGGGAAAGCAGGCTTTCCACATATTCCATCCATGCTGCAGCTATTTCCTCCCTTGCACTGGAAATCCTTTCTCTCATCGTTGCTGTTGTGAGTCCTGCCAGAGTCTCTTACAATAGAGATCCTTCACTGTAGGTTTGGCAAGACATCCCACCTACCCTCCCTAATTGATTGGGGAAGCGGGATGATCATTGCATTGCTGTGGGAAAAGGCAGCCACAAGGCAGGCTGTTAGTTGGGTTCCCAATACTAAATTGATTCCACCATTCTGGCAGGAAATAAGTGGAGAAGATTCCATCAGTATTTTATCAAACTGACATAACTCATTTAATATTCATTGTCATTCACCCTTTGACAATTTATTTTCGTTCTCAATTTCCAGTCTAAATCCCGACGGCTTCGAGCCACAATAATACACTTTCATGATGTAGGAATTTAGGCAGGAACAACAGTGGGATGTCTCCATTGGAAGGTGCAGAATAGTTCAAGCTCTGCTCAGCTAAACACAGATTTTCACAATGGATTTTATCAAAAGCCTTTTACATTATGTCATAAGGCTTCCCACCATCCACTTGACATGTTATTTCCTCAAAGAAGCTGAGGAGTCTAACAAAGTATGATCTTCTACTTCTGAATCCATGTTATGCTATTATTACTTTAATACTCTAGTTTACGCCTGAGAAACAAATCATTTATTTTACATGGAATGGGGGTGAGACTACTGGATCTGCAGTTGCTTGTGCTGATTAGTAGCAGGATCATCCCTGATACTTCCTGCCAGTAAAACCTGATAACCCAGAGAGACGAAGAGATTAGGAGAGGATCTATCGATGGGAAACTGGGAAGCAAGGGTTTCCCACATGTTCTGCTAAATGTAAAATCGGCCTGTTTTCAATTATTTCAAAGGGTTTCCCACCTGACATCCAGTCAAAATGACAGGCTGCCAGCCTGTCTGTAAGACTCAAGAACACCTAAGGAGTGGGTGGCAGGTATGTCTAACATTGTGGCGGAGGCGGGGTGGACCAATTGGACATTGTGGGGATTGGGGGCCAGCCATCTTCAGTCGGGGGCCAGGGGTGGGCGTGGGGAAGGGGCTGTTGGTTGGAGAATGAAACATTGCTGTGTTTTTAAAAGTAGGTTTGCTGGGCTGGCAGAGGAAGCACTTGCCTCATGGATATTTCCCTTCTTCCCTCCTTGATCTGCCAGGTTTCTCGAGTCCTGGGAAACCTGGCTTGCAGAGGTTAAAAATAAAGCATTAGTCAAAATGAAGGCAAACAACTTATTAAAATATTTTACTGACCAACCCACCACGTAAGATTAAATTGGTTGTCTGCTCGACCCATTTCAATTAAACCTGAAATGGGCAGCTTGAAGGTGGATTGAGGTCTGCTCTCTGTTTTTTGATCCTTTGCTTCTTCACCATCGCCTCCATATGGTATACTGGGAGAGTACATCATCACAATCTCCATGGTATACTGTTTTTCTATACTTCAGGAAGAATAAGAAAGCAGTATACTTTTTAAATGAAGTGAGACTGTAAAATCCAGTGGTACCTAGAGATTTGTCTGGATATCTGGTCCATGAATCACAAGGTAGGTACAGATTTAGACAGCAAATGGACTGTTGGTGTTTATTGCAAGGGAAATGGAATATAAAAGTAGGGATGTTTTAATGCAGCTATATGGGGCCTTGGTGAGACCACATCTGGAATACTGTGCACTATTTTGGTCGCCTCATTAGAAAAAAGATACAATTGCATTAGAAGCTGCTAAGAGAAGGGTCATTTGACTTATTCCTGGGATGAAAGTTTTACCTTAAGATGAAAGATTGAACAACTTGAGCCTGGACCCATTGGAGTTTATTAGAATGAAAGGCGATCTTATTGAAACATAGAAGATCGGGGAATCTAGAACTGAGGGACATAGTTTAAGAATACAGGCAGGTTTCAAGACGGAAATAAGGAGAATTTCTTTTCTTTCATTGGATTGTTAGTATGTGGAATTCTCTTTCTCAGAAAACAATGAATGCTGGGTCATTGAATACATTCAAGGTGGAGTTAAATAGATCTTTGATGGATAAGGGAGTCCAGGGTTTGTTTTGGGTGACAGACAGCAAAGTGCAGTTAAGACCGCTACCAAATCAGCCATGATTCTATTAAATGGTACAGAGCGCTTGAAGGACTGAATAGCTTATTCCTGCTCTTGAGTCTTATGTTCCGATGTTACACTTTTAAAATCCTTCTCTTTCACCAAGCCTTCAATCACCCCTCCTCATCCCTCTCTTCAATCTGGCATCTGTTTTCTTTTCATCCATTTGTGAAGTGCCTTGGGATATATTTTAGATTAAAAGTGCTGTATACTGTAAATGAAAGTTGCAATTGAAAGAAAAACTATCACAGCTCTTATAGTTCAATCAATCAATCAATAAACCCCACAGCTTTCTTTATTAGTCCTGTAAGCTCAGCAAATCATTGAAAAAAGCTCCAGATGAATATAATAAAACCCACCACACCCTGTGTAAATGTGAAGACATTGTAAAATGGTACTATCATATAAATTATGTAAAAACTATTTTGCAAAATTTAGAGCAGCAAAAGAACGATCAAAATAAAACATTCATTTTGTAATTCTGAAATCCATGGAACAGAGTGCTTACTGCCTGCAATGGCAAATCTACTAAATGGCACAAAACACATTTACCGTTCACTCACAGAACATGTTGCTAGGTGCAGTCCACAGGAGTATTTAACAGCATGGTGCAAATGCTACATAAAGCTGCTATGAGTTATTCATTGTTTCTAAACTGAATCTAACAAATGTCAAACGCCTACCATCTCAATTTGCAAACTACCACAGCATCTTATTTAAAATTACTGAAAACTCCACATACCTCCATTTTCCTCTCCATTACTGTTGTTTGTCTCAGCCATTTCACAGCTGTCTAAATCTGATTCGCCCTCCAAATCAATGACCCCTTCTGTCGACATTACCAATTCATCTTTCTGTGGATAACAAAACCAGCTAAGTTAGTGGTTACATATCTTTTCTACAAGAGCATTTTAATGTAAAATAGTGCAACAATCATGTTCCATTTGAACGGTAGGCAGCTTGTCAACCTTAAACCTTGATGTACATCTTGTCGAGACTTGCTCTGCATACAAAACATGTGGGTTATTTTTGACATATATCTCTTGTATATTGAGGAATACACTGAACTGTGATACTATAAGTTTACTCATTTTTACTCACAACTATAACTTTTAGCTTTAATTCCAGCCGGTGACATCAATGTCCAGACAGCAGAAGAGAAATGTGAATCTTTCAGTATTTATGAGGCTGCATATTTCCTGAATCTGAACTATTTCAATGGTTATACAAATAACAATCCATTCCATGTTTTAGATAAAAGTTATTACATTTGATAATAAATATTTTAAATCCAAAAATTCATTTTCAACAGTGAAACAGCTTTAGTATGTGTATTATTTGTCAGAGTAATTATTTTGACTGTGGTAACTGGAGAATTTAGAGGGGTACAGGGAGAGTGCTGCTATTTGGGCCACCATCCTCAGTTTCAGACACACAGGGAAATCAGTATTTGGTTTATTCACTGTTTAAGCCGTTCTTTTGCATTTCTAGCCAATTGCGGTACAATGCCAGTTTGCTTCAATTGGTAGCATTCTTGCTTCTGAATCAATGCAGTTCAAGCCGCAAGCGAGGACTTGAGCACATAAATTATGTTGACACTCTGGTTTAGTACATTTTTTTTCTAACTGGCATGCCTTGGGACATTTACAATGTTAAAAAGGCTGTGCAAGTTGTTGTTCATGAGTGCGTCATTATTAGAGTCACTGCACTTCTGTTGCGATTCTCAAATCTGCCTTTCTGTTTAGCTGGATATTATAAATCTCTAAGAGCAGAGAGATCTCCTGGTGTACTGACCAATCACTAGGAACAGATTAACTATTCCTTTTTCTTATTGTTCTGCAGAATATGCCTATTGCGTTTGCCTGTATAACAACAGTCACTGAACTTCAAAGCAATATACTGGATTGGAAGTATTTTGATATGCATCTGAGAGAAGTTGCATTAAGTAAATGCAAGTCTTTCTTCTGAAAATGACTGACTGGGCTCAAAAGTTCACTATTTCTGCTGCCACCAGTATGATTGCTTAATTGATACACAATTGCGTGCTATAGTGAGAACATCCCCAATCGGGCTGACCTCAAGAGTGAATATGTAAAGTTCAGAAAATCGTATCTTCAAATGTAATGAAAGAATTTAGGGCTAATTAATTGTCAACCAAAAACATTAAGCAATCGTAATCATAGTTGATTTTGAAGACATACCAACAACATGCTGGATATAGCAGCTTTAAAAATCACCTCAGAGTGAAAGGAATAAAGTCTCCACCAACGTATGATGTAATTGTCTTTGCTGGTATCAAAACTAAAATCAATATGTTCTTTTGTCTCCAGTGAAACATTGATACGTGAGTTTTAACCATTTTTTTATAGAAAGACACATAAGCCAACATATTTCCTGGTTCCTAGTAATATTAAAACATTAGAAATGTAACAACGATAACACTTACTTTAAGAGCATAAAGACCCATCTTTCCTGGAATTCGACAGAAAGCTCCATCTTCCACACGAGCATTGGTATGTAGCATGGCATTAAGACAAGCCAGAGGAGAGGTTCCACTGATTTGAGAGAGATGCATAAATAAATGTGGGAATGTTTCTCACACAATATTCACTTTCCACTTGGACTTTGTGCAAATGCCTCCAACCTTGACCAGCATTAACATTACAATAGCAGACTTGAAGAGCAAATTTTAATCTTGGCCATTTGTGAAATCAACCAAAAGGAAAGTAAAACCAAATGAAATCACAATCCAAGTTGTCAATCTAAAATATACCCAGTCATTGAAGACTAAAGACAAAACAAAATGTTCATGTTAACACACACAGCAGAAATCCAAGAAACCGACCTTGTGTTCTAAAATGCCAGAATGATCAAAGAAGGGTAAAGCTCAAGAGTATCAGTATTCAATGAAATAAAGGAAAATGCATTAGAATGACCTGGAAGTGGGGGGTTGGGAGACACTGCAAACATACATTCTTTGCTTTCTCTTTTCCTCTTAGAAGTAGCACAGCCTGATGCTGCCTACATAACTCGTTTACATAATGTGTAAACTTTTTTGGTTTTGTATTCATCCCAGTCTGTCGTGTGCACAGCACATTTCATACAAAGCATTGCTATTTAAATTACAAAATCACAAATACTTCTTATTACTTCAGTTTAACTAGGAGATAAAATGTGAATATTTGAAATCATGGAAAAAATATGGGGTGCCATTTAACCACTGTGTTGCGCCCAGTTTGGATCTGGGAGTGCCAATTAAATAGCGGAAATGGCCAAAATTGAGATCAGCAGCAAGCGCGGATCAGTTTGCTATCTAACAGGCCCGCTCCCGATGGCAAGTTCTGGATCTCGTCCAAATATGGCAAGCATATCAGCAACCCCAATTAGCACCAATTTCCATCTCATTAGCAAGACTGAAGTCAAATGTAACAGCCTCCCAGCCAGAAATCATACGGGAGATGGCTGCTGAGGGGATCTGAGTAGGGCACTGGAGTTGCTGTCCCAGTGTTTGGGGTGGAGAAGGGGAACCCTGGGGTTTGGGCTTGGTCAGGGGCTGATGCGTACCAGATTGGGGGTGAGGGTGAGGGAATGAGAGGCTTATCAGCCTTCAAGCCATCTTTAAATATTGTGGATACCCATATCAGTGGCAACTACAGATGCTGCCTGTCTATCGTACAAAACACTTCCAGGACTGAGCCCTATTCATGGTTATATGCTGATGGTCACTTTAACTCCCTTTGACTGTGGCAGCCTTTAGCTGCACAGCTGAAGGCTATCGCTAATAAGGAATTGGCCCGAGAGCACTTCACACCTCATTCTCATTCACACACACATTCTTATGGGTACATGTACCATCTCTTGGATGATAATTATTGCATCGCATTTCAATCAAACCTTGAAGCGTGAACACTTTGCATGATCTGTAGAAGCATCAGCACCACAGTGGCAACAGCCAAAAATCACTCAATAGCTGGGCTTCAGCATGGGGATATCCTGAAGGGTGATTGTGTGGTTCAGGGGACGGCACCTCAGCAAGGCCTCCATAATGTTCCCGGCAGGGGCCTGGGGTCTGGGAGCTCCTCTGTGGCCGGGGGTGAGTGTGCAGAGCAATCTTTTCCAACACTACTGGCTCAGTGGATGGCACACTGAGGGAAGGCGGGACATGTAAGGGTGAGGTAGGCATGGGGGGATTTGAAGGTGCCGGGTAGAAGCCCGAACTGACTGCCAGTCTCACCCCTTCTCCAATTCCTTACAGAAAACAGAATGGCTGGTGATGTCGATCCCACAAAGGATGCCATCGCTGTGCTGGTGGCAGCCCAGGCGGCCAGACGCTAGAGAAGGCAGCAGCGTCGACGCAAGCTGAAGGCGGAACCAGAGGGAGATGCCGGCAATGGCCCAAGGTGTACAGGCATCGTTGGTCTTTCGAAGAGATAACAGACAGAATGTGCCACAGCAGACTCTGTCTCAATGAACATGGCACCAGGTGGAGGAGGAAGACACCTGCTCCCAGTAGCTGTGAAGGTCACCACAGCCCTGAATGTTTATGCCATCGATTTGTTCCAGACTCATACAGGGACTTGTGCAACCTATCACAACCTGCAGCCCTCAAGTGCATCCGTGAGGTCACGAATGTCCTGTATGCCCGCACAGCAGACCATATTAACTTTGAGCTGAGAAAGGAACCCTCCCCCCAACAATGTCACAGGCCTTGATCTCACTCATTCTTAAACGAGGGAAGGACTCGGAACATTGCGGGTCATACAGGCCGATTTCGCTTTTAAATGTGGATGCCAAATTGCTAAGATTCTGGCCACAAGAATTGAGGATTGTGTCCCAGGGGTGATAGAGGAAGACCAGACTGGGTTTGTTAAAGGCAGACAACTCAATACCAATGTCCGGAGACTTTTGAATATTATTATGATGCCCTCAGAGGGAGGGGAGGCGGAGGTGGTTAACAGCGATGGACGCAGAGAAAACCTTTGACCGGTGGAGTGGGAGTACCTCTGGGAAACGCTGAGGAGGTTCGGGTTTGGTGAGGGCTTTATTGGCTGGGTGAAATTGCTGTACCAGGTGCCTGTAGCAAGTGTATGTACAAACCGGCTGAGGTCGGGGTACTTCGAGCTTCACCGGGGAATGAGGCAGGGGTGTCCCCTCTCCCCGTTACTATTTGCCCGAGTTATAGAACCGCTAGCTATGGCTCTGAGAGCCTCGAGGAACTGGTTCTGCTGGCCCGGGGAGGGGGGGGGGGGGGGCGAGGGAGACATCGGGTCTCGCTGTACGCGGATGATTTGCTCCTGTACATTTCGGAACCTGTGGAGGGGATGGCGGAGATTCTGCGGATCCTGAGGGATTTTGGTAGTTTTTCAGGGTGCAAACTGAACATGGGAAAGAGCGAGTTGTTTGTGATCCAGGCCAAGGGGCAGGAGGAGAGACTGAATGAGCTGCCGCTCAGGATGGTAGAGAAAAGTTTTCGTTACCTGGATATACAGGTGGCCAGGAAATGCGATGCCCTGCACAGGCTCAACCTGACCCGGTTGGTGGAGCAAATGGAAGGGGACTTTAAAAGGTGGGACATGCCCCTGCTGTCACTGGCAGGGAGGGTGCAGACCGTGAAAATGACTGTCCTCCCCAGATTTTTGTTTGTCTTTCAGTGCCTCCCCATCTTCATCCCTAAGGCCTTTTTTAAGCGGGTGAGTAGGATCATTGCGGGCTTTGTGTGGGCGAATAAGCCCCCGCGAGTAAGGAGATCGCTGTTGGAGCGCAGTCGGGGGGGGGGGGGGGGGGGGTTGGCTCTGCCGAACGTTCGCAACCACTACTGGGCGGCCAATATAGCTACGATTAGGAAGTGGCCGATGGGGGTGGGGGGGGGGGGGGGGCGTGGGAGCAGCTGGAGGCGGCGTCATGTAAAGGTACTCGTCTGGGAGCTTTGATAACAGCTCCTTTGCCGTTCTCGCCGACCTGTTAATCCACAAGTCCGGTGGTGGTGGTGACACTGCGGATCTGGGGACAGTGAAGGAGGTACAGTGGAGGGAGCGTCGGTCTGGACCCCGATATGTAACAGCCACAGGTTTGTCCCGGGTAGGATGGATGGTGGGTTCCAGAGCTGGCAGGGGGCAGGCATCAGAAGGATGGGAGATCTGTTCATAGACGGAAGCTTTCCCAGTTTGAACGCGCTGGAGCACAAATTTAATCTGCCACCAGGAAACGCCTTTAAATACCTGCAAGTACGAGCCTTCCTGAAAAAACAGGTAGTGGCCTTTCCGACGCTGCCGGCACTGAGGATACAGGACAGGGTGGTCTCCTGCACCTGGGTGGGGGAGGGGAGGGTGTCGGATATCTACCAGGAACTACAGGAGGTGGAGGAAACTTCGGTGGAGGAGCTCAAGGGCAAGTGTGAGGAGGAGCTAAGTGAGGAGTTGGAAGCGGGTCTGTGGGCAGAGGTCCTGGGCAGGGTTAATTTCTCCTCATCATGTGCCAGGCTCAGTCTAATTCAATTTAAGGTCGTCCACCGGGCACACATGACGGCAGGGAGAATGAGCAAGATTTTTGGGTTAGAAGACAGTTGTATGAGGTGCAAGGGCAGCCCTGCAAACCATGTCCACATGTTTTGGGCATGCCTGCAGCATAGAGTGTTCTGGCAAGGGTTCACGGGGGCAATGTCCAAGATGCTTAACACACGGGTGGTACCGAGTCCAGAGATAGCGATCTTTGGAGTATCAGAAGATCCGGGAGTTCAGGGCGCGAAAGAGGCCGACGTCTTTGCCTTTGCCTCCCTCGTAGCCCGGAGACGGATTTTATTAATGTGGAGGGACTTGAAGCCCCCGCGGGTAGAGACTTGGGTTAACGACATGGCTGGGTTTCACAGCCTTGAGAAAATAAAGTTTGCCTTAAGAGGGTCTACGCTAGGGTTCTCTCAGATGTGGCAGCCGCTCGTCGACTTTCTCGGGGAAAATTAAAATGTCAGCAGCAGCAGCAATCCGTGGGGGGTAGGGGTTGGGGGGGGAGTGGGAGGGGGTGAGTGCTTCATTGGGATAGTGTGGGAAGACTGGGTCGCGTGGGGTAATGTCTATTTAATTGTTATTGTATATTCTCTTTTTGCACTATGTTAATGTTCATTCTAGTTTGTTTTGTTATGGTTACTACTGTTTTATTATGAAAAATTCTGCAAAACTTTAATAAAAATACTTTAAAAAACTTCGAGCTGGAAAATATCCATCAATGGGCAGCACAGTAGCATAGTAGTTAGCACAGCTTCAGGGTCCCAGGTTTGATTCCCGGCTTCGGTCACTGTCTGTGCGGAGTCTGCACATTCTCCCTGTATCTGTGTGGGTTTCCTCCGGGTGCTCCGGTTTCCTCCCACGGTCCAAAGATGTACTGGTTAGTGTCCAAAAAGGTTGGGTGGGGTTACTGGGTTACGGGGATAGAGTGATGGTATGGGCTTGGATCGGGTTCTCTTTTCAAGGGATGGTACAGACTCGATGGGCTGAATGGCCTGCTTCTGTACTGTAAATTCTCTCAAGCTGCCCGGGCTGCAGAATTCTGTGCCTTAGGTTCAGGGGATAATTGATGGTATGCATGTCACCTTGTGCGCACCAGGACATAAGGGCACTTCATTAACAGGAAGGGATTCCACTCACTGAATGTTCAACACGGGTCTGACCACCACCTCAGGATCATACACATATGTGCCTGCTTCCCAGGAAGTGTGCATGACAGCTGCATCCTGGGACTCTCAGAAATCCCAGCGTCTTCGAGGACAACCCCAGGATGGCGGGTTGGCTCTTGGGTGATAAAGGAAACTCCCTGAGATCCTGGCTGATGACGCCAGCGCGGAGGCCGGAGACTAAGGTGGTGACCCGATATAATGAAACCCATGTTGCCACCCGTGCTGTCACTGAGTGGTGCACGGACTGCTCAAAATGTGGTTCCAATGCCTGGACCGCTCTGGTGGTGCCCTGCAGTACACTCACCAGAGGATCTCCCGCATTGTGGTGGTCTGCTGTGCCTTCCACACCCTGGGGCAACATGCTGGAGGATGAGGAGGATGAGGAGGAGGAGATGGAACATCATCAGAGGAGGATGAGGAGGACGAGACGGAACAGGAAGGGGCAGATGGAAGAGTATGGGGAGGATCTTCAGGAGGAGCAGGAGGATGGAGGACAGGTGGCAGCAAGGGTCCGCCATGCCCGGAGGACCAGGAAGGCCCTCATCCTTGCCCGCCTCTCATAGGACGAGGCTTGTGTCCATCTGCTCACCCCCTCCATCCTCTTCTTCTCCCTTCCTCTCTTTCCCCCTTCCCTTCCTTCCTTCCCTCCCTCCATTCCCCTCTTCCCGTCATTCATCTCCTGCCCCTCCGATTACCATGTTCCACTCTCCCAAGGGTCTGTGCAACATCACCAATGTCAGCACCGCCAATATACAAGGCAGGAGAGTGGTAACCACTCGCTGTGAGGAACGGGCTGGTGCCTAGTTTTTTTTAATGGATTTTAATTCAATTTTTAACATTTTAAATATATAACACAACAAAATAGAACAACTCCACCACTCCCCCCACTCCCCCATCCCACCAGTAGCTGAAGGTAACCAGCTCTTTGAAGTGTAATATAAACAAACTTCATCTCTTATGGAACTCCTCACTCGCCCCCTCAAAATGAACTTAACCTTCCCCAAATACAGGAACTCCATTGGGTCCCCCAGCCTTATTGAGGCACAGGACGGAGTAGTTGACCTCCACTCCAACAGGACCCACCTGCGAGCAATCAGCGAGGCAAAGGCTAAAACATCTGCAGCTCCGGCAAGTTTGACACCCCGAATATGGCCCCAGGGGACTGGGCTCGAAGTCTATGTGCGCGGTTGCTGACATGGTGCTGAAAAATGACCTCTGAAATTTCTCTAACTTCAGACAGAACCAGAACATATGCAGATGATTGGCCGGACCCCTCCCTCACCATTCACAACCATCCTCTACCCCTCAAACAACTGGCTCATGCTCGGCTTCATCTTGTGCCGTCTGTGTATCACCTTTAGCTGTCTCAACCCCAGTTTTGCACACGCGGTGGAGGCATTCACCCTCCGCAAAAGCTTCCACCACAACCCCTCATCCAGCACCATCCCCAGCTCCACCTCCCACTTGGCCTTAGCCCCACTCTAACAATGCCCCATCCTCCTCCAAAACCCTCCCATAGATCGCTGAGATGACCCCCCATCCCCCCAACCGCATCACCAGCAGCACCCCTTCCAGCAACAAGGATGGGGGTGCCACTGGAAAAGTCAGGAAAACCTTCTTTGCAAAATCCCACACCTGCACATACCTAAAGGTCTCCCCCAGCGGAATCCAAAACTTAAAAAAAAAATTTTTAATAAGATTTTCAAAAACGTATCAAAAACATAAAATAACAAGAAAACCGTATTAACAACAACAAAAAGAAAAAACACAATAACCTCACAAAACCAAACCCACCCCCCCCTCAGTAACTACAAAAAGAAGAAATAGATAAGCACCCAGCATATTCAATAAACACATATACACATTTCTACCTTCCCCCGCAACAAACCCCCCCTCTTCCCTCCTTCCCTCCTCTCCCTCCCTCGCTCCCCCCCCTTCCCTCCTCTCCCCCCCCCCCCCCCGGGTTGCTGCTTCTGCCGGCCTATTTTCCTACCATTCTGCCAGGAAAGGCTGCTACCGCCTAAAGAACTGATCCCCTCAGGGCAAATTTCACCCTCTCCAATTTGATGAACCCCGCCATATCATTGATCCAGGCCTCCACACTTGGGGGCCTCGCATCCTTCCATTGAAGCAAAATCCTCCGCCGGGCTACTAGGGACGCAAAGGCCAGAACACCAGCCTCTTTCGCCTCCTGCACTCCCGGCTCCACTGCAACCCCAAAAATTGCGAGTCCCCAGCCTGGCTTGACCCTGGATCCTACCACCCTCGACACCGTCCTTGCTACCCCATTCCAAAACTCCCCCAGCGCTGGGCATGCCCAGAACATATGGGCATGGTTCGCTGGGCTCCCCGAGCACCTAGCACACCTGTCTTCGCCCCCGAAAAACCTACTCATCCTCGTCCCAGTCATGTGGGCCCTGTGCAGCACCTTGAACTGTATGAGGCTAAGCCTCGCACAGGAAGAGGAGGAATTCACTCTTTCCAGGGCATCCGCCCAAGTCCCCTCCTCAATCTCCTCACCCAACTCCTCCTCCCATTTACCCTTCAGCTCCTCCACCGAGGCCTCATCCACCTCCTGCATGACATGGTACACGTCCGAAATCCTCCCCCCTCCAACCCACACCCCCGAGAGCACCCTGTCCCGTACCCCAGATGGGGGCAGCAGAGGGAACCCCTCCACCTGCCGCCTGGCAAACGCCCTAACCTGCATGTACCTAAACATGTTCCCCGGGGGGGAGCCCAAACTTCCCCTCTAACTCACCCAGGCTCGCAAACCTCCCATCCACAAACAGGTCCCTCAACCTCCTAATACCTACCCTGTGCCAGCCCAGAAACCCGCCATCGATGCTCCCTGGAACAAACCGGTGGTTCCCCCGTATCGGGGACTCCATCGAGCCCCCCACCTCCCCGCTATGCCGTCTCCATTGTAAAATGTACTAGATGCTGTGGTATGAAGAGGCAAGAGTTCCTTTTCCACCAACACACCTTTAATGGTTCAAACTCACTCTGCACAGAACTCTACAGATCATCACAAGCTCCAGAGTCCACCTGAAGCCCCTTTACATATCAGTGACAATCATTGAACACTTAACATAAATGAGACAATCATTGAACACTTAACATAAATGAGACAACTAATTGCAATGTCTCTTAACCCATTACTTAACATCCATTGCCTCCAAATTTTGAGGGTAGCCGCCACCACCGGGCTCGTGGTATACCTCGTTGGAGGGAGCGGCAACGGCGCCGTTACCAGCGCCTCCAGGCTCGTGTCCACGCAGGACGCCATCTCCATCCTCTTCCATGCTGCCCCTGCCCCGTCCATTACCTACTTACGCACCATCACTGCGTTGGCAGCCCAATAGTACCCACAGAGGTTGGGCAACGCCAGCCCCCCCCATCCCTGCCCCGCTCCAAAAACACCCTTCTCACCCTCGGAGTCCCATGCGCCCATACAAATCCCGTAATACTCCTGTTGACCCTCCTAAAAAAGGCCTTTGGGATAAGGATGGGGAGGCACTGGAACAGGAACAAAAACCTCAGGAGCACCGTCATCTTGACGGACTGCACCCTGCCCGCCAGCGACAATGGCAACATGTCCCATCTTTTAAACTCCTCCTCCATTTGCTCCACCAGCCGAGTGAGGTTAAGTTTGTGAAGGGCCCCCCAGCTCCTAGCCACCTGGACTCCCAGGTACCGAAAGCTCCTCCCTGCCCTTTTCAGTGGGAGCCTGCCAATCCCCTCCTCTTGATCCCCTGGGTGCACGACGAACAGTTCACTCTTACCCAGGTTGAGCTTGTACCCAGAAAAGCCCCCAAATTCCCTAAGGATCGAATCCGAAACTTCTTCATCAACTCCTCCAAGCTACTTCGCTGCCCCCGCGGGGGGTAAGGGATAGGGTGCTTTCGGGGGTGTGGGTCGGGGATGGGAAGGTGTCTGACATCTACCAAGTGATGCAGGAGGTGGAGGAGGCATCGGTAGAGGAGCTGAAGGCTAAGTGGAAAGTGGAGCTGGGGGAGCAGATTGGGGAGGGGACATGGGTGGACGCCCTGGAGAGGGTGAACTCCTCCTCTTCATGTGCGAGGCTTAGCCTCATCCAGTTCAAGGTACTGCACAGGGCTCATATGTCCGGGACGAGGATGAGCAGGTTTTTTGGGGGTGAGGACAGGTGCATTAGGTGTTCGGGGAGCCCAGCGAACCATGCCCATATGTTTTGGGCATGCCCGGCACTGGGAGAATTCTGGCAGGGGGCGGCGAGGACGGTGTCGAGGGTGGTAGGGTCCAGGGTCAAGCCAGGGTGGGGACTCGCAATATTTGGGGTTGGGGTGGAGCTGGGAGTGCAGGAGGCGAAAGAGGCCAGTGTTTTGGCCTTTGCGTCCCTAGTAGCCCGGCGGAGGATCTTGTTGCAATGGAAAGATGCGATACCCCCAAGCGTGAAGACCTGGATCAATGACATGGCGGGATTCATTAAGCTGGAGAAGGTCAAATTCGCCCTGAGGGGGTCGGTACAAGGGTTCTTTAGGCGGTGGCAGCCTTTCCTCAACTTTCTGGCTCAAAGATATGGAACTAGGTCAGCAGCAGCAGCAACCCGGGGGGGGGAGGGGGAAAAAAAGGGGGGGGGGGGTTTCAGGGGGCATTGTTTATGTTAATTTAATTTATTGTTAATTTATTTTGTTGTTTATTGGGTTTGGGGGGGGGGGCGGGGGGGGGGGGGGGGGTGGGGGGTTCGTTATATGCGTTGTTATGGGTGCCGGGGGGGGGTGTTTATTATTGTTATTATTATTATTATTATTGTTCTGTTGTTATACATTTTTCAAAAACCTCAATAAAAATTATTTTTTTAAAAACTCCTCCAAGCTCGCAAACCGGCCTTCAAAAAATAAGCCCGGCATTTCCATCATCCTCCCCCATCGACGCTCCTCCCAACCCCGAAACCTGGCATCCAACCTCACCGTCTCGGATCGGAATCAGCTTCGACTCCACCCCTAACCTAAAGTGCTGCCAAAATTGGCTCCATATCTTCAACCTGGCCACTACCACCGGACCCCTCGAATATTTCGCTCAGCAAACAGGAGCGGCGCCTTTGCCAGCGCCCTCAACCCGGGCCCCCTACAAAAGCCTGCCTCCATCCTCACCCACATAGTCTCCGGCTCCCTACTCCAATCCTGCTCCCTGCTCCAACCCCCATAACTTCTCAGCATTTGCCGCCCAATAATAATACAACAGTTTTGGAAGGGCTAGATCCCCTGATTGCCGGCCTCTCTGGAGCACTGTCTTGCAAATCCTTGCTAATTTACCTGTCCAGAAAAACATCAAAATCAGCCGTTCCACCCCCATAAAAAACAACTTTGGCAAAAAGATTTAGATTTATTTTCACGTGCACCGAGGTACGGTGAAAAGTATTGTCACTGGGCAGTCCAGGCAAATTGTTCCACACGTGAAAAACATACAATGTTAATACACATAGGCATCGGGTGAAGCATACGGAGTGTAGTGCCACACAGCAGAGAAGATGTGTGGAGATGTCAGTTTAGTCCATAAGGGTGTCATTCAGGAGTCCTGTAACAGCGGGAAAGAAACTGTTTTTGAATCAGTTAGTGCGTGTACCTTCTGCCCAATGGAAGAGGTTGGCAGAGAGAATAACCTATGTGGGATAGGTCTTTGACCATGCTGCTCACTTTCCCAAGGCAGTGGGAGATGTAGACAGAGTCAATGGATGGGAGGCGGGTTCACGTGATAGACTGGGCTGTGTTCTGGACTCTATAGTTTCTTATGGTCTTGGAATGAGCAGTTGCCATACCAAGCTGTGATGCAGCTAGATAGGATGCTTTATATGGTGTATCTGTAAAAATTGGATGAAATTTCTTGTTTCCTGAGGAAGTATAGGTGCTGTTGTGCTTTCTTGGTCGTGGCGTCGTCGTCGGTGGACCAGGACAGATTGTTAGTGATCAGCACACCTAGAAATTTTAAGTTGTCAACCATCTCCATCTCGGCACCATTGATACAGACAGGGGTGTGTACGACACTTTGCTTCCTGACGTCAATGAACAGCGCCTTAGTTTTGCTGGCATTGAGTTCCCAACTTGCATTCCCTGGCAAGGTGGCTGCTGCCAGAGCCCTCTCCCCCCATATTCCCAATATCAAAAAAACCAACACAAAAGCCCCCCACACCCAGTTCGTCCCAACAACTCAACATAATAGACCCCCCCCCCAAAAAGGGAGACAAACCCTAAAATATCTCCCAAACTCCCAAAATCATCCCCTCCCAACTACAACCTGAAAGAAAACAAACTCAGTTCAGTCCTGGTCCTTCAGCCTTCACAAACTCCTCCGCTGAATCAAAGTAATAGTCCTGGGAGTTATGCAAAATCCTCAACTTTGCCAGGTTGACCACCCCAAATGGTACGTTATTATCGTACAGGGGCTGGTTTAGCTCAGTGGGCTAGACAGCTGTTTGTGATGCAGAACAAGGCCACCAGCGCGGGTTCAATTCCCGTACCAGCTGAGAATTCTGATTTCTCCCTCTGTGTCCCCAAACAGGCACCAGAATGTGTTGACTAGGGGCTTTTCACAGTAACTTCATTGCAGTGTTGATGTAAGCCTACTTGTGACAATAAAGATTATTTATTTATGATGCTGCCTTCACCCTGTTTGACCAATCCACCTACCAGGCACATCTTTGGGTTGTGGGGGTGAGACCCACGCAGACTCGGGGAGAATGTGCAAACTCTACACAGACAGTTATAATGATATGTATATAGTCAGGTTAGTGAAGGGTTAATTATTTCATCTCTGTGTAATTCAAACACTAGAGAGCACCACCACTTCTCTGAATATAAATCAGACCTCAGGAAATGCTGGGTATATAAGGAAGGAGAATGCATGAGAGCAGCACTAGGAGAAGATTAGATTAGATAAAGTTAGCACGAGGTTAGATCAGAGTATAATTAGTGACTATTTAGATTATTGATTACTGGAGACAGACTCAATATTACTTTATTATTAATTATAGCTCAGTAGCATGTGCAAACTTCATTTAATTAATCGTTGTACAATAAATTAGTTTTGTTTCAATCTAATGATTTGTGGATTCTTTGTCATCAACACAATGGACCATTCTGGAAGAAAAGACAAAGAACGCAACATACTACCACCAAGGGCAATGTAACATGCTACCAGGAGTTGAAACATAACACTGATCCGGGGCCAGTAGTGAACCCAGGTCCTCGGTGCCGTTGCAAGCAGTGATAACCACTGCGCCACTGTGTCACCCTAACCTGTTTAAGGCCGCCCATGGTCTTGCCAGCTCCTCTGTGAGGTCTTGATCAATATGAATACCACTGACCTCCCACCTCACCTTTCGATTCTGCTTCGCCCATCTCAAAACCTTCTCCTTTATCTGGTAGCTGTGAAAGCAAACTATCACAGCTATCACAGACTATCACAGCTCTTGGTTGTTCATTCACCTTTGGTTTTGGCTGGAACGACCAATAAGCCCTGTGCAGCTTGTCATGTGAGAGTGACTTTAAGAAATGGATGTTTAAGCAATGTACCTTTAAGAAATGCAGTGATGTCAGAGTATGGGTGGAGCTGGGCTTTTAGCTCAGCCATTTTGAAGTTTTTAGTTTCAGTTTGAGAGAGCAGCTGGGAGTGTCTGTGTTTTTGCTGAGAGTTGTTTGAAAAGGAGAAAGCCAGTCCTGAGTAAGCATTTTGAGAAGTGCCTGTGTTGGCTGTGTGCTGCATGAAAATGTGCTGGGACTGCAGGCTGATATATCTTTCCCATCCAACTGTTTTTACTGTTTTTGTGAAAGTGAAGTTGTTTGGATGTTTATAGGAACAGTGTGCAGGATTGGGTTGTGATGTATCATTTTCGGGGTTATCTTTGAAGTAAGGGGTGTTAAGAGATCCAATGTTTATTTTAAAAGGTTAATTTGAGTTCATGGAATAAACATTGTTTTGTTTAAAAACCACGTGTCCATAATTTAATACCACACTGAGGGAAAAAGCCGTGTGCTTGAAAAGCAACAATCCATTAAAAGGGGGGTTGGTTGGACTCCATGATACATTTTGGGGTTTTGAAAACACCTCTCCCATAACAACTGGGGGCTCGTCCAGGATAAAAGTCTATCTTTTGGATTGGCTTTTGTGAACTTAAAGACAGGGAAGGATTGTTGTTTTTCCAGTGTGGTAGTTTAGTTTAAGTGGGGAGTGTGTTGTGGACAATGGCTCTTTCAGAGGCTCAGAGGTTTTTGGGGGTGGAGACGGTTACACACAGTACCTTACGGACAGAGACTAAAAGCAGACTGTTAGGTTTGGCAAAAACATTGCAGTTAACATTACCTGACAAAATGCGAAAGGATGAGGTAATTATGGCGGTGGTTAAGTATTTAAAGTTGCCTGAGATACAGTTTGACTCATTGGAAATGGCAAAAATTCAGTTGCAAATTAAACAAATGGAACATGAGAAAGAATTAAAGTGGCTTGAATACGAGAGAGAGAGAGAGGAAAAAGAAAGCGAAAGAGGGAGAGAGGAAAAAGAAAAGGAGAGAGAAGAAAGTGGAAAAGAAAGAATAGCCCTAGCAGAACAAAAAGAAAAAGAAAGGGAGATACAGATCAGGGAAAAAGGTAAAGAGAGGGGGCGGAATTCTCTGCTCCCGGGAAAAATCGGGAGGGCCGTCGTTCGTGAACTCGGCCGAGTTTCACGACGGCCTCGGAGGCCGCTCCTCGCCCGCTATTCTCCCCTCCCGGCGGGGCTAGGAGCGGCGCTCCGTAACTCTCGGCTACGGGGGTGTTGCGCCGGGAATGACGCGGCCGGCGCTCCTAATGACGTCAGCCGCACATACGCAGGTTGGCTGGCTCCAACCCGCGCATGCGCGGCTGACGTCACAACGCTGACAGCTCGAACCCGCGCATGCGCGGTGGCCATCTTTCCCCTCAGCCGCCCCGCAAGACGTGGCGGCTTGATCTTCCGGGGCGGCGGAGGGGTAATAGTGCATCCGATTGAGACGCCGGTCCGACGGTCGATCCGCTTCAGAGCACAGTCGTGGTGCTCATTCCCCACCAGGCCCCCTACAAGTCCCAAACGGGCATCTCCACACCCGTTTCACGACGGCAGCGACCAGGTGTGGTTGCCGCCGTCGTGAAACGTTCGTGAACGGCAGGCTGCTCGGCCCATCCGGGTCAGAGAATTGGCGGTTGCCGTGAATAACGGCGATCGCCGATTCTTCCGAGCCCGGGGGGGGGGGAGGGGGAGAATTGCGGGTGGGCGCGAAGGGGTCGTGAAATTTGTCGGGGGGCCCTCCCGCGATTCTCCCACGCGCTTGGGGAGCGGAGAATTGCGCCCAGGGAGTTTGAACTTCAGAAAATGGCCATGAAACATGACAATCAGTTCAAATTGGCAGACGTAAAGGGAAATGTAAAGGGATGATAGTGATGAGGGTAGTGAAAAAGAGCGTCATAGTCGAAGGCTTGGTGGGAATCTATTTAAATATGTCCAAGCATTGCCAAAGTTTGACGAGAAGTAAGTGTAAGCCTTTTTCATTTCATTTGAGAAGGTAGCTAAACAAATGAAACAGCCACAGGACATGTGGGTGTTCCTGATTCAAACAAAGCTGATAGGTAGGGCGAGTGAAGTGTTTGCATCACTACCGGAGGAGGTATCTGGAACATATGAGGAGGTGAAGAAATCCATCTTAAGTGCATATGAGCTAGTGCCTGAAGCTTACAGACAAAGGTTTAGACATTTAAGGAAATAATTTGGTCAAACATACATGGAGTTTGATAGGTGGATAAGGGCTTTGAAAATAGATCAAACGTATGAAGCTCTCAGAGAAATTATACTTTTGGAGGAGTTTAAAAATTCAATTCCTGATGTAGTGAGAACTCATGTGGAAGAACAGAGGGTTAATACTGCGAGATTAGCAGCAGAAATGGCAGATGATTATGAATTAGTTCATAAATCAAAGAAAGGTTTCCGACATCAGTTTCAGCCGGTGAGGGATAGAAACTGGGGACATGAGAAATACTCACGTGGGAAAGGTAAAGGTGATCTGATGGGAGACAATAAAGAGAGTGTACCTTAGATTAAAAAATAAATCCAGGAGGGTGGAAAAGAAATGAAAAGTTTCAAATGTTTTCACTGTAATTATCAAGGCCATGTAAAGTCACAGTGTTGGTGGTTGAAGAAAAGCACTGGAAAGGCTGATGTGGTAAAACAGGATAAGACAGTGGGATTTGTTAGAGTGGTAAAGGAAATCCCAAGGGAAACGAAGGAGGTGCAAACGATTGTACAGCCTGTTCAAGAAGTAATTGTTAAGAAGGTGCCAGATGTCTTCAAAGAATTTACTTGTGTGGGTAAAGTTTACTCGTGTGTATCAGGAGGAGCAGGTAAAGAAGTCACAATTTTAAGATGTGGAGATGCCGGCGTTGGACTGGGGTGAGCACAGTAAGAAGTCTTACAACACCAGGTTAAAGTCCAACAGGTTTGTTTCAAACACGAGCTTTCGGAGCATGGCTCCTTCTTCAGGTGAATGGAAAGGCTTGTTCCAGAAATGTTTATATAGACACAATGTGGAGATGCCGGCGTTGGACTGGGGTGAGCACAGTAAGAAGTCTTACAACACCAGGTTAAAGTCCAACAGGTTTGTTTCAAACACGAGCTTTCGGAGCACGGCTCCTTCTTCAGGTGAATGGAAAGGCTTGTTCCAGAAATGTTTATATAGACACAGTCAGAGATGCCCCGGAATGCGAGCACCTGCAGGCAATCAAATCATCAAAGATGCAGAGAGAGAGGTAACTCCAGGTTAAAGAGGTGTGAATTGTCCCAAGCCAGTTCAGTCGGTAGGCCTCTGCAAGTCTAGGCTTGTTGGTGGGGGCCGAATGTAATGCGACATGAATCCCAGATCCCGGTTGAGTCCGCATTCATGCGTGCGGAACTTAGCTATAAGTTTTTGCTCAGCAATTTTGCGTTGTCGCGTCTCCTGAAGGCCTCCTTGTAGAATGCTGACCCGGAGATCAGAGGCTGAATGTCCTTGACTGCTGAAGTGTTCCCCAACTGGAAGGGAACAGTCCTGCCTGTTGATAGTCGCACGATGCCCGTTTATTCGTTGTCGCAGTGTCTGCATGGTCTCGCCAATGTACCACGCTTCGGGACATCCTTTCCTGCAGCGTATGAGGTAGACTACATTGGTCGAGTCGCACGAGTATGCGCCGCGTACCTGGTGGGTGGTGTTTCCACGTGTAATGGTGGTGTCCATGTCGATGATCTGGCATGTCTTGCAGAGATTACCCTGGCAGGGTTTTGTGGTGTTGTGGTTGCTGTTCTGAAGGCTGGGTAATTTGCTGCAAACAATGGTTTGTTTGAGGTTGCGCGGTTGTTTGAAGGCCAGTAGTGGGGGTGTGGGGATGACCTTGGCAAGATGTCCATCCTCGCTGATGATGTGTTGGAGGCTGCGAAGAAGATGTCGTAGTTTCTCCGCCCCAGGAAAGTACTGGACGACGAAGGGTACTCTGTCAGTGGTGTCCCGTGTTTGTCTTCTGAGGAGGTCGGTGCGGTTTTTTGCTGTGGCGCGGTGGAACTGTCGATCAATGAGTCGAGCGCCATATCCCGTTCGTACGAGGGCATCTTTCAGCATCTGTAGGTGTCTGTTGCGCTCCTCCTTGTCTGAGCAGATCCTGTGTATACGGAGGGCTTGTCCATAGGGGATGGCTTCTTTAATGTGTTTCGGGTGAAAGCTGGAGAAGTGGAGCATCGTGAGATTATCTGTGGGCTTGCGGTAAAGCGAGGTGCTGAGGTGACCGTCCTTGATGGAGACGAGTGTGTCCAAGAATGGAACTGAATTTGGAGAATAGTCCATGGTGAGTTTGATGGTGGGATGGAACTTATTGATGTCATCGTGTAGTCGTTTCAGTGATGTCTCGCCGTGGGTCCAAAGGAAAAAAATGTCATCGATGTATCTGGTGTATAGCATCGGTTGAAAGTCCTGTGTGGTGAGGAAGTCCTGTTCAAACTTGTGCATGAAGATGTTGGCATATTGAGGTGCAAATTTGGTCCCCATGGCTGTTCCGTGCGTCTGGATGAAGAATTTGTTGTCGAAGGTGAAGACGTTGTGGTCTAGAATGAAACGGATGAGTTGCAGAATTGCGTCTGGAGATTGGCAGTTGTCGGTGTTGAGGACTGAGGCTGTTGCAGCAATGCCGTCGTCATGGGGGATGCTGGTGTAGAGTGCCGAGACATCCATTGTGACGAGGAATGTTCCTGGTTCAACTGGTCCATGGGTGCTGAGTTTCTGTAGGAAGTCCGTCGTGTCGCGACAGAAGCTGGGTGTACCTTGTACGATGGGTTTCAAGATGCCCTCGATGTGGCCAGAGAGGTTCTCACACAGGGTCCCATTGCCTGAAACGATAGGACGGCCTGGTGTGTTGGCCTTGTGTATTTTCGGGAGGCAGTAGAGATCTCCAATGCGGGGATTATGTGGGATGAGAGCACGTAGGGTGTTCTGAAGGTCTGGATCTAAGG
Organism: Scyliorhinus canicula; assembly: GCF_902713615.1. Lineage (NCBI taxonomy): Eukaryota > Metazoa > Chordata > Chondrichthyes > Carcharhiniformes > Scyliorhinidae > Scyliorhinus > Scyliorhinus canicula. The sequence continues at coordinate 84,096,077 of NC_052155.1, read as the reverse complement.
TCTTGATCAGTCTGCTGAGTTGGCGGATGTGTTCCTTGGTTGGATCTGCGGGTAACTGCCTGTAGTGTTCCTGGTTGTCGAGTTGTCGGTATACTTCTTTGCAGTAGTCTGTTCTGTCCAGTATGACGTTGGCCCCTCCTTTGTCTGCTGGTTTGATGACGATGTTGCGGTTGGTCTTGAGAGTGCGGATGGCGTTGCGTTGTGCTTGGGTGACGTTTGAGGCTGCCTTGTGATTGCGAGTGATGAATCTGGCATTGACACGACTTCTGACGGCTTGAGCATACATGTCGAGTCTAGGGCAGCGGCCTTCCGGAGGGGTCCAATTTGACTCTTTCCTTTTCGGTTGCTGCACTGCAGATCTCGCGGTCTGCTGTTCCGGTTCATTGGTCGTGTCCCTGGGTTCGCTGTCGGCCTCAGACTGCCGGAACAGCAGACCGCGAGATCTGCAGTGCAGCAACCGAAAAGGAAAGAAAAGGAAAGAGTCAAATTGGACCCCTCCGGAAGGCCGCTGCCCTAGACTCGACATGTATGCTCAAGCCGTCAGAAGTCGTGTCAATGCCAGATTCATCACTCGCAATCACAAGGCAGCCTCAAACGTCACCCAAGCACAACGCAACGCACTCTCAAGACCAACCGCAACATCGTCATCAAACCAGCAGACAAAGGAGGGGACAGAACAGACTACTGCAAAGAAGTATACCGACAACTCGACAACCAGGAACACTACAGGCAGTTACCCGCAGATCCAACCAAGGAACACATCCGCCAACTCAGCAGACTGATCAAGACCTTAGATCCAGACCTTCAGAACACCCTACGTGCTCTCATCCCACGTAATCCCCGCATTGGAGATCTCTACTGCCTCCCGAAAATACACAAGGCCAACACACCAGGCCGTCCTATCGTTTCAGGCAATGGGACCCTGTGTGAGAACCTCTCTGGCCACATCGAGGGCATCTTGAAACCCATCGTACAAGGTACACCCAGCTTCTGTCGCGACACGACGGACTTCCTACAGAAACTCAGCACCCATGGACCAGTTGAACCAGGAACATTCCTCGTCACAATGGATGTCTCGGCACTCTACACCAGCATCCCCCATGACGACGGCATTGCTGCAACAGCCTCAGTCCTCAACACCGACAACTGCCAATCTCCAGACGCAATTCTGCAACTCATCCGTTTCATTCTAGACCACAACGTCTTCACCTTCGACAACAAATTCTTCATCCAGACGCACGGAACAGCCATGGGGACCAAATTTGCACCTCAATATGCCAACATCTTCATGCACAAGTTTGAACAGGACTTCCTCACCACACAGGACTTTCAACCGATGCTATACACCAGATACATCGATGACATTTTTTTCCTTTGGACCCACGGCGAGACATCACTGAAACGACTACACGATGACATCAATAAGTTCCATCCCACCATCAAACTCACCATGGACTATTCTCCAAATTCAGTTCCATTCTTGGACACACTCGTCTCCATCAAGGACGGTCACCTCAGCACCTCGCTTTACCGCAAGCCCACAGATAATCTCACGATGCTCCACTTCTCCAGCTTTCACCCGAAACACATTAAAGAAGCCATCCCCTATGGACAAGCCCTCCGTATACACAGGATCTGCTCAGACAAGGAGGAGCGCAACAGACACCTACAGATGCTGAAAGATGCCCTCGTACGAACGGGATATGGCGCTCGACTCATTGATCGACAGTTCCACCGCGCCACAGCAAAAAACCGCACCGACCTCCTCAGAAGACAAACACGGGACACCACTGACAGAGTACCCTTCGTCGTCCAGTACTTTCCTGGGGCGGAGAAACTACGACATCTTCTTCGCAGCCTCCAACACATCATCAGCGAGGATGGACATCTTGCCAAGGTCATCCCTACACCCCCACTACTGGCCTTCAAACAACCGCGCAACCTCAAACAAACCATTGTTTGCAGCAAATTACCCAGCCTTCAGAACAGCAACCACAACACCACAAAACCCTGCCAGGGTAATCTCTGCAAGACATGCCAGATCATCGACATGGACACCACCATTACACGTGGAAACACCACCCACCAGGTACGCGGCGCATACTCGTGCGACTCGACCAATGTACTCTACCTCATACGCTGCAGGAAAGGATGTCCCGAAGCGTGGTACATTGGCGAGACCATGCAGACACTGCGACAACGAATAAACGGGCATCGTGCGACTATCAACAGGCAGGACTGTTCCCTTCCAGTTGGGGAACACTTCAGCAGTCAAGGACATTCAGCCTCTGATCTCCGGGTCAGCATTCTACAAGGAGGCCTTCAGGAGACGCGACAACGCAAAATTGCTGAGCAAAAACTTATAGCTAAGTTCCGCACGCATGAATGCGGACTCAACCGGGATCTGGGATTCATGTCGCATTACATTCGGCCCCCACCAACAAGCCTGGACTTGCAGAGGCCTACCGACTGAACTGGCTTGGGACAATTCACACCTCTTTAACCTGGAGTTACCTCTCTCTCTGCATCTTTGATGATTTGATTGCCTGCAGGTGCTCGCATTCCGGGGCATCTCTGACTGTGTCTATATAAACATTTCTGGAACAAGCCTTTCCATTCACCTGAAGAAGGAGCCGTGCTCCGAAAGCTCGTGTTTGAAACAAACCTGTTGGACTTTAACCTGGTGTTGTAAGACTTCTTACTGTACAATTTTAAGAGATACAGAGGCTAGTCAATCTTTAATGGTAAGAGATGAGGAATTATGTAGTTTGGGAAGAATGTTGCCAGAAAAGGTGGTGACATGTGGAATTCAGGGTGAGAGGAGTAGCGTTCCATTATATAAGGTAAGGTTGGAAAGTCCAGTGAAGAGTGGTGAAGTGGTAGTAGGAGTAATAGATTAACTATCTTCTCCAGGAATACAGTTTATCTTGGGTAATGATATAGCTGGATCGCAGGTGGGAGTGATGCCTACTGTGGTGGATAGGCCAGTGGAAAATCAGACAATTGAAGGGTTGAATTATGAATATCCTGGGATTTTTCCGGATTGTGTAGTAACAAGGTCGCAAAGTCACAGGTTAAGACAAGAGGAGAAATCAAAGAGTGAAGATGAAGTTGAAGTGCAATTATCAGAAACAATTTTTGATCAGCTGGTTGAAAAAGAACAAGAACAGGTGGAGGATGAGGCGGATATTTTTAGGTCAGGAAAATTGGTGGAGTTACAACAGAAAGACGTAGAAATAAAACAGATATATCAGAAAGCATATACGGAAGGGGAATCTGAGAGTATACCAGAGTGTTATTACCGTAAAAGTGATATCTTGATGAGAAAATGGAGACCTGTACATATGCAGGTGGATGAAAAGTGAGCAGAAGTTCATCAAGTAGTATTGCCGGTAGGGTATAGAAAGGAGGTGTTGCAAGTTGCACATGAGGTACCAGTGGGAGGTCATTTGGGAATAAGGAAAACTCAAGCTAAAATCCGTAAACATTTTTATTGGCCTGGACTACATAACGATGTACGTAAATTTAGTCAATCATGTCACACATGTCAAGTGATAGGGAAACCTCAAGCAGTGATAAAACCAACGCCCTTAATACCCATTCCAACATTTGAGGAAACTTTTACGAATTGTTGTTCCTAATTGATTGTGTAGGACCGCTTCCTAAAACAAAAAGTGGGAATCAATATCTTTTGACTCTAATGGATGTGTCTACTAGGTTTCCAGAGGCCATTCCAGTATATAATATTACAGCTAAAAGGATTGTGGAGGAGTTACTTAAATTCTTTACTCGATATGGACAACTCACAGAAATTCAATTGGATCAAGGATCAAATTTTACTTCAAAGTTATTCAAAGAAGTTATGAATAGCTTAGGAATAAAACAATTTAAATCAACTGCATACCATCCAGAATCGCAGGGAGCGTTAGAAAGGTGGCATCAGACATTAAAGATAATGTTGAGGGCGTATTGTCAAGATTATCCAGAGGATTGGGATAAAGGAATCCCATTCGTATTGTTTGCAATTAGGGATGCACCTAATGAGTCGACCAAATTTTGTCCTTTTGAACTAACTTTTGGACACGAGGTAAGAGGACCACTTAAATTGATTGAGGGAAAATTGGTGGGCGAGAAATTGGAAATGATACTATTGGATTACGTGTCAAATTTTAGGGAACGATTAAATAGAGCAGGTGAATTGACTAGACAACATTTGAAAGTTGCACAAAATGTGATGAAACGGGTAGCGGACAAGAAATCCAAAGTTCGTAGTTTTGCCAGTGGGGATAAAGTTTTAGTGTTGTTTCCAGTGGTAGGTGAGCCTTTAAAAGCTAGGTTTTGTGGACCGTATCAGATTAAAAGGAAATTAAGTGAGGTGAATTATGTGGTAAAAACGGCAGATAGAAGGAAGACTGACCGAGTGTGTCATGTGAATATGCTTGAAAGGTACTTTGAAAAGGAAGGAGAGAAAAAGGAGGTTTTCATGATTCTAACTCAAAGTGACAAATCAAATCCAGATGACTGTGAATTTGACATACCTCAACTTAAATTGGAAAATTAGGATGTTCTTAAAAATTGAGATAAATTGTTGAGTTACCTTCCAGAGGAAAAACAAACTGACTTGAAAGAGTTATTGATATAACATGGACAAGTTTGTAGCGATAAATTGGGAAGTACTAAAATGGCTATACATGATATAGATGTGGGAAATCCTGTTCCGATCAAACAACATCGATATAGACTTAACCCTTAAAAAATTGGCACAGGTTAACAAGGAGATTGAGAGTATGCTTACAAATGGCATAATTGAAGTGGGTTGCAGCCAATGGAGCTCACCGATAGTGATGGTACCTAAATCAGACGGTACCCAACGGTTGTGTGTGGACTGTCGAAGGGTGAATGCAGTTACAAGAATGGACTCTTATCCTATCCCACGTTTGAAGGATTGCATTTAGAAAGTGGGACAATCTGCTTTTATTTCCAACTTCCAGACATGGAAAGAACATTTAAAACATCGTATGGAGTTCTTCGATCAACTTCAGGAGGCGGGTTTGATGATGAACGTAGCCGAATGCGAATTTGGAGAAGCCCGAATCACTTTCCTTGAGGAGTTTCCGATACCCTCAAGTCGAAGGGAAATAATGCGATTTCTTAGCATGAGTGGATTTGATTAAACATTTGTGCAAAGGTTTTGTGGCATGATTACTCCACTGATGGACTTGCTAAAGAAACGTCAAAACTTTCAATGGACAGGGGCCTTTCAACAGGCATTTGACTGCCTGAAAGCTGTGATCACCAATGCTCCTGTATTGGAGAATTGCAAGGGGCTCTGTGGTTAGATTGAACTAAAGTATCTGGTTCTAAAGAGAAATGCCGAGGAGTAGAGGAACGGATGGATCATGCAGAGACTTTCTTGTTCAAAGAGACTGTCAATCGAGAAAGTTTCGGTTGGAGGAAGAAGAATGGGAAAAATGGACTTTATTATTATGCCTGTTTGAGTGTGCTGTTTTCTTCAAATGAAAATGTATATTTACTGTGTGCACTTCTAAGTGGATGGTGCAAAAGTGAAAAATGAAACCATCTTGAAGTTGATGGGTTTTTTTTTTCTTGGGGGGAGGTGTCATGTGAGAGTGCCTTTAAGAAATGGACGTTTAAGCAATGTACCTTTAAGAAATGCAGTGATGTCAGAGTGTGGGTAGAGCTGGGCTTTTAGCTCAGCCATTTTGATGTTTTTAGTTTCAGTTTGAGAGAGCAGTTGGGAGTGTCTGTGTTTTTGCTGAGAGCTGCTTGAAAAGGAGAAGCCAGTCCTGAGAAAGCATTTTGAGAAGTGCCTGTGTTGGCTGTGTGCTGCATGAAAACGTGCTGGGACTGCAGGCTGATATATCTTTCCCATCCAACAGAAAGTATATATTAACTGTAACCTGGTGTTACTGTTTTTGTGAAGGTGAAGTCGTTTGGATGTGTATAGGAACAGTGTGCAGGATTGGGCAGTGTTGTATTATTGTCAGGGTTATCTTTGAAGTAAGGGGTGTTAAGAGATCCAATGTTTATTTTAAAAGGTTAATTTGAGTTCATGGAATAAACATTGTTTTGTTTAAAAAACCACGTGTTCTTAATTGTAATACCACACCTAGGGAACAAGCCGTGTGCTTGAAAAGCAACAATCCATTAAAGTAGTAGGGGTTGGTTGGACTCCATGATACATTTTGTGGTTCTGAAAACACCTCTCCCATAACAAGCACAAAGAAGATATCCTCCTCCTCCCCCAACAACCTGCCGAACATCCCCACAAAGTATTCCGCTGGCCTCCAGCCCCTCAGGCAGTCCCATGATCCGCAAATTCTGCCACCGTGAACTGTTCTCCAGATCCTCCACTTTGGCTCTTAGCATTCTGTGCTTTCGTCCGCCCTCCGTGGATCACCTTCCATCAAGGTGAACTGGTCGCTGTGCAGCAATAATGCTCCTCCAATCCCTTCAACACCTCTCCTTGCTCCCGCACTACCATCGCGTCTTTCCAAGAGCTTCCTTTATCAGGGCCAGGGTATCATGATCAACTGCTTAAGCGAAGCATTCATCTTCTTCCCCTGCCGCTCAAAATACTTGGCGAACAACCGCTCAAATTCCACCGCCATCACCTCTGCCAGCTTATACCCCATATTGCAGAGTGTTAACATGCAAATAATTAGGAAAATATGACATGTTGTCATTTATTGAAGTATAACAGTAAATATATTTTACTGTAATTGTCGAGAGCCTTGGTGAGACTACACCAGAAGTACTGCATACAGTTTTGGTCCCTTTATTGAAGGAAGGATATATTTGCCTTCAAGAGAGTGCAACAAAGGTTCACTGGACTGGTTTCTCGGTGAAAAAGTGTAAAGTCGCCATAGTCCCAGATAGGCTGCTTTCCACTCTCAGGAGGTGAGTTGACTGGTGGTGATGTCACCTGAGGGTCACCTCACCTCAGGCAAGGGGCAGGGTTGAGAAGGCGGGCCTTCATGAGGTTTAGCTCAGTTAGCTGGACAGTTTGTTCATTATGGGAATAGGGTGGAGGTGTGGGCTTAAGTAGGGTGCTCTTTTCAAGAACTGGTGCAGACTTGATAGGCTGAATGGCCTCCTTCTGCACTGTAAATTCGATGATTCTATGATGCAGAGCAAGGTCAGCAGCATGGATACTGGCTGAGTTCTGGTTCCTAGGATAAAGGAATGTTCGATTATAAGATATTAGAATAAACTAGATCTATATTCCCTACAGTTTGGAAGAATGAGAGGTGATCTTATTGAAACATACATTCTTGAAGGGCTTGATTGGGTTGATACTGGGAGGACTAAACTCTCCTTGGCAGGGGGGTTTAGTACTAGGGGCCACAGTCTCAGAATAAGGAATTGGCTATTTAGGGCTGAGGTGAGGAGAAATCTCTTCATTCGAGGAGCTGTGAACTGTTGGCATATCCCATCACAGAGAGTTTGGGATACTCAGTCTTTGAGTTCATTCCAGTCAGAAATCAACAGATACTTGGAAAGGTAAACAGAAATGCTCCCAGAACTATGTGGACATCACTATCCATGTCCAACCATCCTGAAAATCTGACCTTATATCCTACCATTTTCACCCTTCTATTTTATTTAAATCTGCTTTTCTATCTTCCCCCTGACTCCATTCTCTATTCTCCGCAAGCTATTTTAGAAATGTGTGGTATGTTGTCAAAAAGTTTCCTACGTGCACTATAACCATTGCATTTTCTCACCTTCATCTTGCCTCCTCAAAGATATCAGTGATGTTTGTCAAATGTAATTGTTCCTTTTGAACTTCATGTTGGCTACTTCTAACTATTTTCTCCTGATCTAGATACATGTAATTGCATCCTTCATTAAAGACTGCAAAAATATCTTTACCACATATTATGGAAGATACTCTCCAAACTGGAGCCCAAGTGTTCGCGCCATCGTGAATGCCGTCGCGTTTCACGACGGCGCAAAACGAGCACGGGGACGACAGATTCTGTCCCCCACAGGGGGCGAGAACAGCGCTGGAGCGGTTCACGCTGCTCTGGCCTCCCTTCCCGCTGCCAAATGGCGCCGCGCAAACCAGCGCATGCGCAGTTGGGCCGCGCCAACCTGCGCATGCGCGGGGGACTTCTTCAGCGTGCCGGCACCGACTCACATGGCATCGGTGTTCAGGGGCCGGCCGCGCAGAAACGTAGGCCCGGGGGGCAGAGGCCGGCCCGCCGATCGGTGGGCTTCGATCGCGGGCCAGACCCCATCGGAGGCCCCCCTCTGGGGACAGAGCCCCCCCTTCCCCCCCCCCCCAACACGCCGCCCCCCGACCTTTCCCGCCGGCAGCGACCAGGGGTGAACGGCACCGGTGTAACTCTGTCTTATCCGCGCGGCCACTCGGCCCATCCGGGCTGGAGGACCGATTCCAGTGGTCCGCGGCTGGCGCCACGTCAAACGTGCCGGCGCAAATGCCGCCAATTCGCTGCACCTCAGAGAATCGCACACTGCCGTTGGGGCGTCATGGCGCGTTTGCGCTGATTCTCTGGCACGGCGCGGAGCTCGGAGAATCACCCCCTATAAGTACCCAGATGAGCTTTTTATATTGGCCTCTCCCATTTTCTGGCACACATCCAGAGTCAATAGATCCCTGAAATATCATTTTGCAGGTCAATGCAATTTCCTTTCTTATTTCCCTCAGGATCCTAGGATGACAATTGTTGGAGCCTAGCACTTCCTTTACCCGAATTAACTTATCTGAAATTTTCCTTTTATTCATTGTAATATCGATCATCTCACTCTTAACCACTTCAGGATTGACCTTGCATAACAGGTTGTTTTAGAAAGATGGAAATCAAGAGGCTTGGGAGTTCAGATACAGGAATCTTTCAAAGTGGAGGATGTTAATAAACTGTTCCTTTTTAAAAGAAAACACATGGGATCCAAATGGAACTCAAAATAAAAAGCGAAGGAGGTCACTCTAAATCTGTATAAACCAATAGTTAGGTCACATTTGGAATAGTTTGAATGCTCTATTTTAGGAAAGATGTAAAGGCTGTAGTACAAGATACATTGTCTTGGATGATACCAGGGACTTCAGTTATGATGAGAAAAATGCAGGAGCTTCCAAATTTCTATAATTGCGGCAGTAATTAGGGCAGGAGAGAGAAACTAAAGTCGGTCGTGAGACAGATCATGCAATGGAACTTATGACCAAAGGTGAATGCAATTATTACAGTTCTGCATTCTTAAAACTCTCACTATAATTCTGACTATTTATTGCAGCAACTGGGAATTATTGTTTTGTCAACTCTTATAAACATATTAGAAAGTAAGCCTTTTTCCCTCATTAGAAAGGAACCCCCTTTTAAAATTAACTATTCTGGAAATTATCTGGGCAAGTAAAATGCAGTTGAACAAAGAAAAAAATAATTCAATACTGTATAGTCACAACAATATTTTTCTCATAAATCTATAGGTCTGCTTACATTATGTGAGAACAGCATTTACCATATTAGTGAAAATCCGGGTAATCAGTTATAGTAGCACATGGCAATGTTACAAGACTGGTAATCTAATATACATGCCTGGACTAATAAGTCAAAGCCATGAGTTCAAATCTCACCACAACACATTGGGAATTTGAATTCAGTTAGATTACTAAATCTAGAATAAAAAACGAGTATTAGTAATGGTGATCAAGAAACCACTAGCTTGTTCAAAAAACCTGTCTGGTTCACTCACGTCCTTTAGGGAAAGAAACCTGCTGTTCTTACTCAGGCTGGCCTACATGTGACTCCAGACCCACAGCAATATGGAGGATTCTTAACTCACCCCTGAAATGGCCAATCAAGCCAATCAGTTGTCAAGAAGGTAGCTCATCATCACTCCCTTAAGGAAACATGGAGATAGGTAATAAATGCTAGCCTTGCCAATGACGCCACATTTGATGTAAAAACTTAAAGGTACTGAGCTGAGTTAGAAGAAAATTCAGCATGCAGTTAACTGCACTGATAACTTCCAAGAATATTTTATTTTAAAAACAGGCCCCTTACTATTGAGGCAAAATGATTTAACAAGTTGATTGCAATTAATGCCAACAAGTTGGTACCTGGCATTTGAACGCTAAAATTGTGTCACAGACTGGCACTGTGTGACCGCAAGTCGTTGTTGCAGGAGTTGCCAATCTTAGGTATTTTAGGCAGGAAGAGGAAGAATTTGACAAGGGAAGTGTGAAATGGACACAACTTGTGGATGGCACTTTTACATATTTATTTACTCGTTGCCATAAGAGCAACACTGAAAGAAGCATTCTCAATGCTAGTGGCATAATTTATTCAGGTAATATAAAAAAAGGATGGGGGAATTATAAATAAAAATCTTTCTCTCCCTTAAAAGGAAAAAGAATCATAACAGTTCAATTACACCCAATTACACTAAATTTCAGGCAAATAATAAGCTATATTAATAAAGCTTACCTTCTAAAACATGTCATCAGATGTTGAATAAAATCCATGTTAAAGTAGAAAGAAAAAGAAAATAGTAATATAGGACAATGCATTCAATATAATACATGATATAATTGCATTAAGTCTAAAATTCTTTAAGAATGTAAAAAGCAAAAGAACTACACAACCAAACCTGGAACTTATACTTTTGAGTTTTCCTATGGTTATAAGTTAACATATTAATGCATTATCCCAACAGTTTGATGGTAAAGTTATAATCTGTCTTAACAGCAAATTATAGCAAAGTACCAGATTCTATTTAGTAAAATTTGGTCTTATCTACAGAAACAGGGAGGGTTCCACAGTCGGTCTCACTATCTTGGGGCAGGCAAGGAAATATATCAGCTAACATTTGTGCAGCTGAGTGCATGTGTATGAACTGCAGAAGTTTATCGGATCATACTTTGCTATGAGGCCCTTGACAGGTAATTCACATGTTGCACCATGAATGGGCAACGAGAGTGGTGCTCATGGAACCCCATGACAAGAATGATGCCTTCAAAGGAAGGAGGGGGTAAGTATGTGAAAAAGACATTTAAAAAAAATTACATTAATATATTGCTTCTGCTTTTGCCTTCTTTCAATCTGACAACCTTTTAATCCAAGTCCACTCTCAAAGTTCTCTCAATGCAGTTCTCTAACTACCTTTAATAAACTAAACAAGTCAATATTCCTTCTTTTCACAGGAGAATGCTTTTTTTTAGAAAATATTTTACTGCGGCATTTATAATTTTAACATTTTTTTCTAAATTTAGAGTACCCAATTCATTTTTCTTTTCCAATTAAGGGGCAATTTAACGTGGCCAATCCACCTAACCTGCACATCTTTTGGGTTGTGGGGGCGAAACCCACGCGGACACAGGGAGAATGTGCAAACGCCACACAGACAGTGACCCAGAACTGAACCTGGGACCTCGGCGCTGTGAGGTATCAGGGCTAACCCACTGCGCCACCGTGCTGCCCCAATTTTAACATTTTAATCAAAGAGATCCAACACACACACAATAAAACACAATAACATACCCAACCCCCACAAGCATAAACCCTACCCCCACAAGCATAAACCCTAACTACCCATGCATTAGATTTCCTACCCTTATTCGTCACTTCCATGCCTCCCCTACCCCCAATCCCCCCCCCCCCCACCCCCGCCCCCGCTGACGGTCAATCTTCCTTGAAGAAGTCGATGAGCTGCTGCCACATCCGAGTGAACACCTGTAGTGAACCATTTAAGGCAAACTTAATGTGCTCTAACCTAAGAGACCCCACCATGTCACTGACCCAGACACCCGACTTTGGAGGCTCTGAGTCCCTCCATCCCAGCAGAATCCGTCTCCGGGCCACCAGGGAGGCAAAGGCCAAAAGAATGCTACTATTTATAACATTACTAACAGTTTGTAAATCTGCAAACTCCGTGTGATGGAACGTCCAAGGACAAGTCTGACTTCTACCATCCTTTGATGTGATGCCCAAAGGTACTCACTTACTGCACCTTGCACTGAGCATTAACGCTCATATTTGCTGAATAGGTGAATATGCAGATTAACAGTCAAAATGGTTGGGATTTTCCGGTCCAACAGGTCTTCCACCGGCGGAAGGGCTTGCCATTGGCCAGCGGCTGGATCTCGTCGAAGTCTCTGGCCATTTGTGTTGCTCGCCAGCTGTGCTGATGGGAACCCGCTATGGAGTCACATTCAGCAGGACCAGGAAATACCACCAGCAAGAAGGGCCAATAAATCCTGGTCCATGTATATAATAATAGTAGATTTTAGACTACAATGGCTTCTTGAATAGCAAAATTAATTATTGGCCTCCTGGTAAGAACACTTCTACCCCTCCTCCTCTTTCAGCAACAGGTCTTACTTTGCGTACCCTCTGTGCATTCTCTAAGTCACAGTATATCAAAGGGGAATGCCTGCCACTGCAGCCATGTGTGGGCTAAGAGAAAATTGTTTACATAGAAGTCTTGAAGTGCACTTTAACCTCTTGAGTTCAGCCCTTTTGCCATGTATGGACCAAGAATGCAATGTGGTCAGGGGCTGAGAGGCCTTGGTGGGAACGCTTCCTGGGCATCATTGAGCAGGTTGTTGCTAAGTAAGTGCTACTAGATAGCACTGTTGATGACCTCTATCATCATTTTGCTGATGATCGAGAATAGGCTGATGGGACAGTAATTGGCCAGGTCGGATTTGACCTGCTTTTTGTGTATCGGACATACCTGGGACATTTTCCACATTGTCAGGCAGATGCCAGTATTGTAGCTGTACTGGAACAGCTTGGCTCATGAGGGTAAGTGATGGGGTACTGATATTGTCACTGGACTGGTGATCCATAAACCCAGGGTAATACTTTGTGGATCAGGGTTTGAATCACACCAAGGCAGATGGTAGAAATTGAATCCAGTAAATATCTGAAATTAAAAGCTTAATGATGACCATGAAACCAGTGTCCATTTTCCTAAAAAGCCCAGCTGGTTCACTAATACCCTTGAGGGAAGGAAATCTGCAGTCCTCATCTGCTCTTGCCTCCATGTGACTCCAGATCCACAGCACCGTGGTTGACTATTAAATTCCCTCTGAAATGGCCTTGCAAGCTGCTCAGTTGTTTCCAACCACTATAAGTCAATAAAGAAGGAAAGAAACCAGACAGATTACCGGGCATCGACCTAGGTACTGGAAATGACAATGGCAAAACCAGCCCTGTCGACAGTGCCAAGTCCCCCTTACTAACATCTGGGGGCTTGTGCAAAAATTGGGAGAGCTGTCTCACAAACTAGTCAAGCAACAGCCTGACATAGTTATACTCATCGAATCATATCCTACAGATAACGTCCTGGGCACCACTCTTTCAATCCCTGAGCAGAGATGCTAACACAGTGGTATACAGTTGGGAGGGCGTTGCATTGTGAGTTCTCAACATCGACTCTGGACCCCATGATGTCTCATGGTTTCAGGTCAAACATGGGCAAGGTAACCCCTTGCTGATTACTGTCCACCATCAGCTGATGAATCAGTACTCCTCCATGTTGAACAGCACTTGGGAGGAAGCACTGAGGGTGGCAAGGCCACAGAACGTACTCTGGATGGAGGACTTCAATGTCCATCACCAGGAGTAGTTCGATAGCACTGCTACTGACCCAGCTAGCCGAATCCTAAAGGACATAGCTGCTTGGCTGGGTCCGCAATGAAATATGCTAGGCCTAATCTTCACCAACTTGTCTGCTGCAGATGCATCTGTCAATGGTAGTACCGGTAGAAGTGACCACCGCACAATCCTTGTGGACATGACGTCTCATCTTCACATTGAGGATACCCTCTATTGTGTTGTATGACAGTAAATGGGTTAGATTCAGAACAGATTTGGCAAGTCAAGACTGCGCATCTAAGATGTTGTGGGTCATCAGCAGCAGAAATATACTCAGCAACAATCTGTAACCTCACAGCCTGGCATATCCCCCCCTCTATCATCACTACCAAGCCAGGGGATCAGCCCTGGTTCAATGAATGTGCAGGAGGGCATGCCAGGAGTAGCACCAGCCATATTGAAAAAATGGAATATAAACCTGGTGAGGCTATAACACAGGACTACGTCCATGCCAAACAACATAAGCAGCAAATGATAGACAGAGCTAGGCGATCCCACAACCAACGGATCAGATCTAAGCTTTGCAGTCCTCCAACAGGCAGTCGTGTATAGTGGTGGTCAATTAAACAACTCACAGCAGCACGATGGCGCAGTGTGTTAGCACTGTGGCTTCACGGCGCCAAGGTCCCAGGTTCGAACCCGCCTCTGGGTCACTGTCAGTGTGGAGTTTGCACATTCTGCCCGTGTTTGCGTGGGTTTCGCCCCCACAACCCAAAAATGTGCAGGATAGGTGGATTGGCCACGCTAAATTGCCCCTTAATTGGAAGAAATTAATTGGGTACTCTAAATTTAAAAAAAAAATTAAACAACTCACTGGAGGGAGAGGCACCACAAATATCCACATCCTCAATGATGGAGGAGCCCAGCACTTCAGCAATATTCTTCAGCCAGAAGTGCCAAGTGTATGATCCATCTTGGTCTACTCCGGAGTTCCCCAGCATCACAGATGCCAGTCTTCAGCCAATTCAATTCACCCCAAGTGATATCAAGAAACGGCTGAAGGCACTGGATACTGCAAAGGCTATGGGCCCTGACAATATTATGACAATACTGGAGATTTGTGCTCCAGAACTTGACACGCCCTAGCCAAGCTGTTGCAGTACACCTACAACACTGGCATCTATCCGGCAATGTGGAAAATGTCCTGCACACAAAAAGCAGGACAAATCCAACCAGACCAATTACCGTCCTATCAGTCTGCTCTACATCATCAGTAAAATGATGGACTGGGTCATCAACAGTGCTATCAAGCGGCACTTACTCAGCAATATCCTGCTGATTGATGCTTCGTTTGGATTCTGCCAGGGTCACTCAGCTCCTGACCTCATTACAGCCTTGGTTCAAACATGGACAACAGAGGTGAACTCCAGAGGTGAGGTGAGAGTGAGTGCCCTTGATATCAAGGCAGCACCTGATCGAGTGTGGCATCCAGGAGCCCCAGCAAAAGTGGAGCCAATGTGAATTAGGCAGTCATACCTAGTACAAAGGAAGATGGTGGTGATTGTTGGAGGTCAGTCACCTCAGCCCCAGGTCACCACTGCAGGAGTTCCTCAGGGTAGAGCCCTAGGCCCAACCATCTTTAGCTGCTTCATCAATGACCTTTCTTCCAACGTAAGGTCAGATGTGAAGATGTTCACTGATGATTGCACAATGTTCAGCACCATTTGTGGCTTCTCAGACACTGAAGCAGTCCACGTGAAAATACAGCATAACCTGGACAATATCCCAGCTTGGGTTGACAAGTGGTAGTTAACATTGGCGCCATGCAAGTACCAAGTTATGACCATCTCCAATAAGAGAGAATCAAACCATCGCCTCTTGACAGTCAATGGCATTATCATCGCTAAATCCCCCATGATCAACATCCTGGGGGTTATCATTGACCATAAACTGAACTGGACTAGCCATATGCTGTGGCTCGAAGAGCAGGTCAGAGGTTAGGAATCAATAGCGAGTAACTGATCTCCTGACTCCCCAAAGTCTGTCCACCACCTACAAGGCACAGCTGGGATGGCACAGCGGCTAGCACTACTGCCACACAGCACCATGGGACTCAGGTTCAATTGCGGCCTTAAGTGACTGTCTCTGAGGTGTTTGCGCATTCTTTTTGTCTGCGTGGGTTTCCTCCAGGTGCTCCTGTTTCCTCCCACAGTCCAGCAGTGGTTAGCACTGAGTCACTGTCTGTGCGGGGTCTGCACATTCTCCCCGTGTCTGCGTGGGTTTCCTCCGGGTGCTCCAGTTTCCTCCCACTAGAGCCAAAAGATGTGCTCTTAGGTAATTTGGACATTCTGAATTCTCCCTCTGTGTACCCAAACAGACGGCAGAATGTGGCCACTAAGGGCTTTTCATAGTAACTTCATTGCAATGTCAGCCTACTTGTGACAATAAAGATGATTAAATATGTGCAGGTGAGGTGGTTTGGCTGTGCTAAATTGCTCCTCAGTGTCCAAAGTTATGCCGGTTATGCGAGGTAACAGGGATATAGTGGGGGGCTAGGCCTGGGTGGGGGACTGGGCCTAGGTAGGGTGCTCTTTCAGAGGGTCGATGCAGACTCGATAGGCTGAATGGCCTACTTTGCACTGTAGGAATTCTATGGTTCCAAGTTAGGAGTATGATGGAATACTTCCACTTGCATGGATGAGTGCAGCTCAAATATCCCCAGGTCCTGGGTTCAACAAGCCAGGGTGACTGGTTTAAATCCCACCTTGAGCCACTGTCTGTGTGGAGTTTGTACGTTGTCCCAGTGTCTGCGTGGGTTTCCTCCGGGTGCTCCGGTTTCCTCCCACAGTCCAAAGATGTGCAGGTTAGGTGGACTGACCATGCTAAATTTCCCCTGCGTGTCCAAAAGTTTAGGTGGGGTTATTGATTTATGGGGTATTGTGTGGTGTGGGCATGGGTCAGATGTTCTTTGAGAGGGTCGGTGCAGACTCGATGGGCCTCCTTCTGCACTGTAGTGATTCTGTAACATTGAAGAAGCTCAACACCACCCGGGACAAAGCAGCTGTTGATTGGCAACCCTTCCACAAACATTCACTTCCACCACCACCGATGCACGTTGCAGCAATGTGTACCATCTATATGATGCACTTCAGAAACTCACCAAGGCTCCTGACAAACACTCGACCGCTGTCATCTAGAAGGAGGAGGCAGCAGATACATGGTAACACGACCACCTGGAAGTTCGCCTCCAAGTCACTCACCATCCTGACTTGGAAATATATCCCTGTTCCTTCACTGCTGCTAGATCAAAATCTTAGAACTCCCTCCCTGATAGCACTGCACTTGTAATTACACCATGTGGACTGCAGCAGTTTAAGTAACCAGCTCACCATCGCCTTCGCTGAGATGGTGTTGTCTCCTTCTAATAAGAACATAAGACATAGGAGCAGCATTAGGCCACTCGGCCCATCAAGTCTGGTCCGCATTCAATCATGGCTGATATTTTCTCATCCCCATTCTCCTGCCTTCTCCCCATAACCCTGATCCCCTTAATAATCAAGAAAGTAATCTCAAAAGTAATTAGGGATGGGCAACAAATGCTGGTCTAACTGGCAAAGCCCACATTGTGCAAAAATAAATTTTTTGAAAAGCTAGTTATGGAGTACAAGTCTTCAGTACTATTGCTAAAATATTGTCATGGCCCATAGCCTTTTCAATATCCAGTGTCTTCTGCAGATTCCTGATATTATGTGGAGTTAATTGAATTGGCTGAATACTGGTATCTGTTTTGCTGAGAACCTCAGGAGGCGGATGAGACGGATTATCTATGCAGCACTTCTGGCTGAAGATGGTTGCACATGTTTAGTTTGCACTTATGCACTGGGATTCCCCATCATTGAGCATGGGGATATTTATGGAGCCTCCTCCTCCAGTGGCTTCTTTAATTATCCACCACCATTCACAACTGGATTTGGCAGAACTGGAGAGCTTAGATCTGTTAGGTTGTATGTGGGATCACTTATCTCTATGATACTTCCTTTGATTAATACACAAGTAGTGCTGTGCTGTAGCTTCACCAGGTTGATGTCACATTTTTAGATATGCCTGGTGCTGTATCTGGAATGCACTCCTGCACTCTTCATTGAACCAGGGTTGAAACCAGCGTGATGGTAATGGCACTGTGGACGATATATCAGATCATGAGGTTACTGATTGTGTTTGAATCCAATTCCGCTGCTGCTGATGGCCCATAGTGCCTCATGGATGCCCAGTTTTGAGTTACTATATCTTTTTGAAATTTAACCCATGTGGTAGTGCCACACAACACAATGGAGGGTATCTTCAATGTGAAGGTGGGGCTTTGTCTCCACAATGATTATCTAATGGTCACCCCTACCAATACTGTAATGGACAGATGCATCCACAACAAGTAGATTGGTGAACATGGGGTCAAGTCGGTCATGCTTTTTAAATCTAGAAATTTGAGAATTGTTTCATTTCATTTTCCTTTTCGTTTATTAACAAAAATGTTGCACAGATATTGCCTATAGTAGGCATGCCATTAGGGGAAAGCATCCAGTTTGGACCATCTCGTTTCCCACAAGAAGAAATCATAACCAAAACCTTGTGGTCATTCTTGCTTTCTCCAAGGTATTTGGAGAATATACCTGGTTTGAAGCTATGTGCCTGTTTGCTTTGCCTGCATAGACATATTAGGCAAAATGAGCAGTTATAACCATAGAACCATTGAACGATAACAGCACAGGAAGAGACCATGTGGCCTGTTGTGTCTGTGCCAGAACTCCAGAGGAGCAATTCACCGAGCGCCTTTACCCAATCATTCTGCAAATTCTTTCTGTAGATTTTTCCTTTTCCCTGCCCTTTCTCTGCAGTCTTTTCTCTTTGATATCTTTGATGGCTTCTTCCTCATCCTTTTTCGTCCTACCTTCTGCCTAACTGACCAAGTGAATTCCTTAAACACTACCGTAAATGGGAAAACAACACAATAGCTGACTTCAAAACAAAAGTAAATTTGTGCCAGATTTTCTCCATGAGAAACCTATTCTAATCCCACTCACTCCGCAGTTCATTTAATATTCCCCCTTTTCTGTGGTGCATTCGTAGCACTATTACCTCTAAGTCAGAAGGTTTTCTTATATTTGGGTTACCACCTCATCATCAGCCAATGGAAACCACCCATCTCTATTTATTTTATCATCACCCTTCAGTATTTTGAAGATTACTATTTGGTCTATCCTTAACATTCTCAGGATCTGTGGAAAACTTTTTTGAGTTTCTCTTTGTAACTATAATTCTTCATTCATGCCATTACCTTGGTGATTGTCATGTAATGGCTCAAAAAATCTCATAATTTTTAATCACAGATTCTAATTTGTGAAAACATTTATTTTTATAACCAAATGTGCTGGAAAGAATTCAACACAAGTGCTGGGCTTATCTTTGAACCAAAGAATATTTTGGTTGGATAGTACTTACACAGAAACCATTGGCCAAGAGTAAAACAAAATAAATTTTTGAGCGCTGCCAGGTGTCAAACAAAATCAGGAATCATGTATCTAATTGGGCTTCCCTACAGCAACATTGCTTGACCCATACTAGCAGAACAAGAGATGAGCTGGAAAATATCATGAACATTTCAACCAATTTCCACTCTTTCTTTGCCTTCACATGGTCTATCATCAAATCTTACCTTTCCTTCCTTAACTTTGATCTCTCCGTTTCTGGGGCTGGCTATCAAAAATATTCACTCTAAGCTCACTGGCTCCCACACCTTCACAACACCCCTCTTCACTCCTTTCTGCAAGGACTTGATTCCATTCCGCCAGTTTCTCCATCTCCTTAATATCTGTTCTGATGACACTCCATACAGTGCTTCAGTTGTGACTTCCTTTACCCCCAACTGGGGAGTCTCCAATAGCATGGTTCACAGGACCTTGGTTACATTTGCTGTCTTAAGTTCCTCCCAGAACCATGATAGGGTTCATCTTGTCCTCACCTTATAATCCAACATCTTCCACATTAACAGACAATACTCCATTATTTCTGTGTGAAGGCACCACCAAGTACATCTACCTGTACTGTCACCTTTCAACATTCCAAAGGGACTGTTCCCTCAAAGGCATCCTGTTCCAATCCTCAATAACACCCAATACTCATTATGTATGCTTGGCGCAGAGTCCAGACTTCAATTACTTTGTTGAAACATGTGCAGAGAAGGGAAAACATTGTTGATAGACAGTTCAAGCTTTTGTGTTCTTAGATATATTTTGTCAATGGCTCAATTTTTATTTAGACAAGAGATGCCAACAGCTTTTGCAAATTGATACGTTAAAGGTTTTGTTGATTGACTTATTTTTTAAAGAAAGTTATGAAAGGCTGTTTTTTAAAAGTTTTTTCACACATGACATCATTACTATAGGGTTTATTGGTTCGGTACAGAGAGTAGACTGGGTAAATGGGCACGGAAGAGCAATGAGTTGACCTGGAAGGTATGAGGGGCCATCAAAAGAGGGTGGGGGCATGGGTTGGCATGGTAGGTATGAGGCCCATTCGTGGTTGGTGATGCAAAACTGAAATTATCTGCAGAGGGAGGGTGTTAACATAGGTAAGGCATTCGGGAAACCATGAAATTATTCTGAATTTGAAGTCTGAACTAATTCAAAAGAGCCTGATCACAAGAAATGTGTTTTAAAAATCTGGACTGGAAACCCTTGAAATGTTGAAATAATCTTGAGTAACAAAATTCATGTTCAGAAGTTAACATGTGTCCCAAATGACACTGCAGTGCTGTCTACTAACCTCATTTCTTTCAAGCCTTCTTTTTGAATGACTTGTAATATCTGCTTTGGTGTCATTGGTGTGTTGGGATGTTTTTCCAGGACCTGGGGGAAATGCATAGGCACACACAACATAAGAGCAAGGAAGGCAACTTAAATTACTTAAATTCACATTCATGAAAAATAATTCTAATTTACAATCGAAAAGGATATTAATTTATTTTCAAACAGACAGAAAGGGAATCCATCCTATTGAGAACACCAATTGAACTCACCAAGGCTCCTTAGTCAGCACTATGCAAACCCATGGCCTGCAACATCTGAAGGTCAAGGGCTGCAGACACTTGGGAACACCACCACTTGGAAGTTCCCCTCTAAGCAACTTACCATTCTGACTTGGAAATATATTGTCGCTCCTTCGCTGTCTCTGGGTCAAAATCCTGGAGCACCCTCCTTAATAGCACTATCGGTGTACATGACCACATGGACTACAACGGTTAAAGAAGGTAGTTCAAGGGCAATTAAGGATGGGCAACAAATTCGTCCCTAGCCAGCAATGCCTACATCCCATGAACAATAACTAAAATTAAAAACAGGTGCATCTCAAATAAGGTACTAGGTTTGCGCAGGTAGGGTAAATTTAATGTTATATACAGTATATTGAAATACTACATTACCTTGTAAATATCAATCAAAATAACATCAGTCTCACTGCATGAGAAACATGATAATCACCAGTCCAAGAAAATTGTAGCACATGAATCTATTATCAGAAAATAGCTAAATAGTATTTTGATGTTCTCTCCTTCCAGTGGTTACAACCTTCTCCTGAGCTCCCCACCATCACAGATGCTAGTCTTCATGCTAGGGCGGCACAGTGGCACAGTAGTTAGCACTGCTGCCTCACAGCTCTCGGGTCCCGAGTTCAATTCTAGCCTCGGGTGGCTATCTGTGTGGTGTATGCACTTTCTCCTCGTGTCTGTGTGGGTTTCCTCTGGGTGCTCCGGTTTTCTCCCACAGTCCAAAGATGTGCAGATTAGGTGCATTGGCCATGCTAAATTGCCCCTTAGTGCCCAAAAGGTCAGGTTACTGGGTTACGGGGATAGGGTGGAGGCATGGGCTAGAGTAGAGGGCCATTTCCAAGGGCCGGTGCAGACTCGATGGGCCGAATGTCCTTCTTATGCACTGTAAATCTTATGATTCTATGATTCAGCCAATTCAATTCACTCTGCGCAATATCAGGAAAAAAGCAATAATACATGAAAGGCAATGCGTCGTGACAACATCAACAATGGCACTGTAGAGTAGTATTCCAGAACAATCTGTGACCCCAGTGAAGATACAACTCTGACATATACTAACAATGTGGAAATATGCCCAACTATATCCTGTTGACATAAAGTAGAACAATTACAGTTCCATTAGTATATCCTCGATCATTGACGAAATAATGGAAGATGTTGTCGACATTGGTATCAGGTAGCACTTAAACACCAATAATTTTCTCACTGACAGTCAGTTTGGGTACCAACAAGGCCTAACCACATTACAGCCTTGGTCCAAACATGGACAAAAGAGCTGAACTCAAGTGGTGAGGTTAGAGTGTCTGTCCTTGACATCAAAGCAGCATTTGACTGAATGTAGTATGAAGGATTCCCAACAAAACTGAAGTCAATCAAGAGGGAACTTCCCACTGATTGTAGTCACAGATAGCACAAATGCAGGTGGTTGTTGTTGTTGGTCAATTATCTTGGCCCTAGGACATCACTGCAGGAGTTCCTCAGGGTAGTGTCCTATGGCCAACCATCTTCAGTTGATTCATCAATGACCTTCCCTTCATCAAAGCCATCCGAGATGCCAAGTGAGAATATCAGACCAAGCTAGAGTCACAGACTAGCGTTACAGACTCTCGGCGGTTGTGGCAAGGCCTAAACAACATAATGGGCTACAAAGCGAAGCCGGGCAGTATCTCCAGCAGCTGCGCACCTGTCCCCGATGAACTCAATGCATTCTATGTTCGGTTTGAGCAGGAAACCAACGATCCGCTGTCGAGTGCCCCAGCAGCCCATAACTCACCCATACCCACCATCACAGCTTCCGAAGTCAGACTGGCTTTCCTGAAAGTGAACCCTCGGAAGGCAACGGATCCGGACGGGATCCCTGGTCGTGCACTCAGAGCCTGCATGGACCAGCTGGCAGATGTGTTCACGGACATCTTTAACCTGTCCCTACTCCGCTCCGAGGTCCCCACCTGCTTCAAGAAGACCACCATCATACCGGTGCCAAAGAAGAACCAGGTAACGTACCTCAATGACTACCGTCCGATGGCCCTGACTTCAGTCGTGATGAAGTGCTTCGAGAGGTTAGCCATGAAGCGCATCACCTCGCTACTCCCAGAAAGCCTTAATCCACTGTAATTCGCATACCGCCACAACCGGTCCACAGCAGACACCAACTCCCTGGCCCTGCACTCATCCCTAGAGCATCTCGACAACAAGGACTCCTACATCAGACTCCTATTTATTGACTACAGCTCCGCCTTCAACACCATAATCCCAGCCAAGCTCATATCAAAGCTCCAAAACCTAGGACTTGGCTGCTCACTCTGCAACTGGATCCTCGACTTTCTGACCCACAGACCATAATCAGTAAGAATAAACAACAACACCTCCTCCACAATAGTCCTCAATTCCGGGGCCCTGCAAAGCTGCATACTTAACCCCCTATTATACTCCCTGTATACACAATACTGCGTGGCAAAATTTGGTTCCAACTCCATCTACAAGTGTGCTGACGATACGACCATAGTGGGCCGGATCTCGAATAACGATGAGTCAGAATGCAGGAGAGAGATAGAGAACCTAGTGGAGTGGTGCAGTGACAACAATCTAACCCTCAATGCCAGCAAATCTAAAGAGCTGGTCATTGACTTCAGAAAGCAAAGTACTGTACACACCCCTGTCAACATCAACGGGGCAGAGGTGGAGATGGTTAGCAGTTTCAAATTCCTAGGGTTACACATCTCCAAAAATCTGTCCTGGTCCACAGAGAAAGCACAACAGCGCCTCTACATCCTGAGGAAACTGAGGAAATTCGGCATGTCCACATGAACTCTTACTAACTTTTACAGGTGCACAATAGAAAGCATCCTATCAGGCTTGCATCACAGCCTGGTATGGCAACTGCTCGGCCCAAGACCGTAAGAAACTACAGAGAGTCGTAAACACAGCACAGTCGATCACACAAACCTACCTCCCTTCCATTGACCCCATCTACACCTCCCGCTGCCTGGGGAAAGCAGGCAGCATAATCAAAGACCTCTCCAACCCGGCTTACTCACTCTTCCAACTTCTGGTTTAGCTCACTCAGCTAAATCGCTGGCTTTTAAAGCAGACCAAGCAGGCCAGCAGCACGGTTCGATTCCCGTACTAGCCTCCCCGGACAGGCGCCGGAATGTGGCGACTAGGGGCTTTTCACAGTAACTTCATTGAAGCCTACTCGTGACAATAAGCGATTTTCATTTTCATTTTCTTCCATCGAGCAGGAGATACAAAAGTCCGAGAACATGCACGAACAGTCTTAAAAACAGCTTCTTCCCCGCTGGTACCAGACTCCTAAACGACCGTCTTATGGACTGACCGCATTAACACTACACTCCTGTATGCTTCACCTGATGCCAGTGCTTATGTAGTTACATTGTGTACCTTGTGTTGCCCTATTATGTATTTTCTTTTATTTCCTTTTATTTCCTTTTCTTTTGAAAAATTTTTTATTGAAAAATGTTGAATTTATACAACAACAACGAACCATAATAAAATACCAAAAATAACAATAATATTAGCAATCTTAAACATTCGCCCCACCTCCATGAACAACACAGCGTTTTAACAACAACACAAATTAACACAATATTAAGTTACATAATAGAAACTACAATAAGGAACCCCCCCCCACCTCCCCGGGTTGCTGCTGCTATTGACCAAGATACCTATCTTTGAGCCAGGAAGTCCAGAAAAGGCTGCCATTGTTTATAGAACACTTGTATTGATCCTCTCAGGGCAAATTTGACCCTTTCCAATTTTATTAATACCGCCATGTCACTGATCCAGGTCTCCACACTTGGGGGCCTCGCATCCTTCCACTGTAGCAAGATCCTTCGTCGGGCTACAAGGGACGCAAAGGCCAGGACACCGGCCTCTTTCGCCTCCTGCACTCCCGGCTCTACCGCAACTCCAAAAATCGCGAGTCCCCACCCTGGTTTGACCCTGGATCCAACCACCCTCGACACCGTCCCCGCCACCCCCTTCCAGAATTCTTCCAGTGCTGGGCATGCCCAGAACATATGGGCGTGGTTCGCTGGACTCCCCGAACATCTGGTGCACCTGTCCTCACCCCCAAAGAACCTACTCATCCTAGTCCCGGACATGTGGGCCCGGTGCAGCACCTTAAATTGGATGAGACTAAGCCTCGCACGAGGAGGAAGAGTTGACTCTCTCCAAGGCATCCGCCCAAGTTCCGTCCTCTATCTGCTTCCCGAGTTCCTCCTCCCATTTAGCCTTCAGCTCCTCCACTGACGACTCCTCCACCTCCTGCATTACCTTATAGATGTCAGACACCTTCCCTTCTCCGACCCACACCCCCGAAAGCACTCTGTCCATCGTCCCCCACGAGGGCAGCAAAGGGAATCCCTCTACCTGTCGCCTAGCAAACGCCTTTACCTGCAAGTATCTGAACATGTTCCCTTGGGGAAGCCCAAATTTATCTTCCAGTTCCCCCAGGCCCGCAAACCTCCCGCCAATAAACAGGTCCCTCAATTTACTGATGCCCACCCTTTGCCACCCCCTAAATCCCCCATCCCTGTTCCCTGGGATGAACTGATGACTGCCACCCAATGGAGCCTCCATCGAGCCCCCTGTTTCCCCCCTATGCCATCTCCACTGTCCCCAGATTCTTAGGGTCGCCGCCACCACCGGGCTCGTGGTAAACCTCTTAGGGGAGAGCGGCAACGGCGCCGTTACCATGGTACCCAGGCTCGTACCTCTACATAACGCCATCTCCATTCTTTTCCACGCCGCCCCTCCCCCCTCCATCACCCATTTACGCACCATTGACACATTGACCGCCCAATAGTACCCCAGAAGGTTGGGCAGCGCCAGCCCGCCTCTATCCCTCCCTCGCTCCAGGAACACCCTCTTCACTCTCGGAGTCCCATGTGCCCACACAAAGCTCAAAATACTGCTAGTCACTCTCCTAAAGAAGACCCTGGGGATAAAGATGGGCAGGCACTGAAAGAGGAACAAGAACCTCGGAAGCACCGTCATTTTGACGGACTGCACCCTCCCCGCCAACAACAATGGCAGCATGTCCCACCTCTTGAACTCCTCCTCCATCTGATCTACAAGTCTGGTGAAATTATGTTTGTGAAGAGTCCCCCAGTCCCTGGCCACCTGCACCCCCAGGTACCTAAAGCTCTCCCCTGGCCGCCTAAGCGGGAGCCTAACAATTCCTTCCTCCTGGTCTCCAAGGTGCACCACAAACACCTCACTTTTGCCTAAATTTAGTTTATAACCTGAAAAGGTCCCAAACTCAGCTAGCAGCTCCATCACCCCCGGCATCCCTCCCACCGGGTCCGCCACATACAGTAACAGGTCATCGGCATACAATGACACCCTATGTTCCTCCCCACCTCGCACCAAACCTCTCCACCTCTCTGAATCCCTCAACGCCATCGCCAACGGCTCGATTGCCAGTGCAAACAACAAGGGGAACAGGGGGCAACCCTGCCTGGTCCCTCGGTAAAGCCGGAAGTACTCTGACCTCCTCCGATTCGTGGCCACGCACGCCATCGGGGCCTCATATAGCAGCCTTACCATCTAATGAACCCTTCACCAAATCCAAACCTCCCCAACACCTCCCATAGGTACCCCCACTCCACTCTATCGAAGGCCTTCTCCGCATCCAGCGCCACCACTATCTCTGCCTCGCCCTCAATCGCCGGCATCATGATGACATTCAACAATCTCCGCACATTCGTGTTCAGCTGCCTTCCCTTCACAAAACCCGTCTGGTCCTCGTGCACAACCCCTGGCACACAGTCCTCTATCCTGGTGGCCAGGATTTTTGCCAGCACCTTGGCATCTACGTTGAGGAGAGATATGGGCCTGTATGAACCACACTGCTGGGGGTCCTTGTCCCTCTTTAAAATTAACGAGATCAGCGCCCGCGACATCGTCGGGGGCAAAGTCCCCCCTTCCCATGCTTCATTAAGTGTCCGCACCAGCAAGGGGCCCACTAGGTCCACAAACTTTTTATAAAATTCCACCGGGAACCCATCCGGCCCCGGTGCCTTCCCTGACTGCATCTGCCCGATCCCCTTAACTAGCTCCTCCAGCTCAATCGGCGCACCCAAACCCTCCACCTGCTCCTCCTGCACCTTCGGGAAAGAAAGCCCGTCGAGGAACCTCTCCATTCCCCTCCTCTCCCCCATTGGCTCCGACCGGTACAGTTCCCCGTAAAATTCCTTGAAGACCTCATTCACCTCTACCCCCTTCCGCACCACATTCCCACTCTTGTCTCTCACTCCAGCAATTTCCTTAGCCGCATCCCGCTTGCGGAGCTGATGAGCCAGCATCCTACTCGCCTTTTCACCATGTTCGTACACTGCCCCTTGTGCCTTCCTCCACTGTGCCTCCGCCTTTCTAGTGGTCAGCAAATCAAATTTAGCCTGCAGGCTGCGCCACTCCCCCAACAGTCCCTCCTCTGGTGCCTCTGCATACCTCCTGTCCACCTCCAGCATCTTTCCCACCAGTCTATCCCTCTCACTCCTCTCGCTCCTCTCCCTGTGCGCCCGGATGGATATCAGCTCCCCAAGAATCACTGCCTTCAGGGCTTCCCAGACCATCCCCACCCGGATCTCGCCCGTATCATTCACCTTGAGGTACCCCTCAATACTTGCCCGGACCCTCCTACACACCTCCTCCTCCGCCAACAACCCCACATCCAACCGCCACAATGGGCGCTGGTCCCGCACCTCCCCCATTTCCAACTCTATCCAATACGGAGCGTGGTCGGAGATTGCAATGGCCGAATACTCGGCCTCCTCCACTCTCGGAATCAGTCCCCTACTCACCACGAAGAAGTCTATCCGAGAGTAGACCCTATGTACGTGGGAGAAGAAAGAGTACTCGCGTGCCCTCGGCCTCACAAACCTCCATGGATCCACCCCACCCATCTGGTCCATAAACCCTCTCAGTACCTTGGCCGCCGCCGGCCTCCTACCCGTCCTAGAGCTGGACCGATCCAGTGAAGGATCCAACACCGTATTGAAGTCCCCCCCATGATCAGACCTCCCGCCTCCAGATCCGGGACCCGTCCCAACATACGCCTCATAAAGCCCGCATCGTCCCAATTTGGGGCATACACACTAGCAAGTACCACCTTCTCTCCTTGTAGCCTGCCCCTAACCATAACATACCTACCCCCCTTATCCACCACCACCTCTGATGCCTCAAACGACACATTTTTCCCCACCAGAATCGCCACTCCCCGGTTCTTCACATCCAACCCAGAGTGGAAAACCTGCCCCACCCATCCCTTCCTCAGACGGACCTGGTCCGCCACCTTCAGGTGGGTCTCCTGAAGCATTGCCACATCTGCCTTTAGCCCCTTCAGATGAGCAAGTACCCTCGACTGCTTCACCGGCCCATTCAATCCTCTCGCATTCCAGGTGACCAACCGAATCAGAGGGCGTCCCGCCCCCTCCCCCGTCGACTAGCCATCGCCCGTCGACTGCCCGCCCCAGGCCAGCACCCCCTGCTCGACCCAGTCCCCACAGCGACAACACCTCACCTCTGTCCCCCCAGCCCCCACCAGCTCCTTCCTGACCCTACCAGCAGCAACCGGGTATTCCCCTTTCCCCCCTCCCTCTCCCCCCAGGCTAGGAACCCTCCTAGCCGCGAACCGTCCTCCATTGTACTTCCGTGGGTCAGCTAACTTCTGCTGACCCCGGAAACTCCCGCCAATAACCCGACCCCTCCCAAATTGGGATCATCCCCCAATCTATCCCTCCTCCAAGCACCGCTCCAGCTCGGGGAAGAACCAGTTAAGGCCCCGCCTCCCCCCGTCATCGTCTCCACCCCCCAGCCCCGCAGCGCGGGAAACCAGAGGAAAGCCCGCGCTTTCGCACTGCCCCACCACACCCTTCTGACGCAGCTCCCAAATACCAGCCCCACTCAATACCCCCAACCCGACATAGAATACAACAAACCCCCCCAACCCTCCCCGCAAGATACAAAACTCAAACAATGCCCCACAGCAAAAAAACATAACAGAACAACACCCCCATAAATAACCATATAAAAATTGCAAAAGTACAAAAAAAAAGGAGAACACAGCAACAGCAGAATCCAGCAATAAAATATTACAACCGACCCCACAACCCCCAACCCCTAGTTCAAGTCCAGTTTCTCCGTCCGCACGAAGGCCCACGCCTCCTCCGGGTAATCAAAATAATAATGCCAGTCCGAATAAGTTACCCACAGGCGGGCGGGCTGCAACATTCCGAACTTTTATCTTTTTCCTGTAAAGCACTTCTTTTGTCCGATTAAATCCGGACTGCCGCTTAGCCACCTCCGCACTCCAATCCTGGTAGATCTGTACTACCCCATTCTCCCAATTGCTGCTCTTCACCTTCGTGGCCCAGCGCAGCACACACTCCCGATCACTGAACCGGTGGAACCTCACCAGCACCGCACACGGGGGTTCATTCTCCTTAGGCCTCCTGGCCAGTACTCTGTGTGCTCCCTCCAGCTCCAAGGGCAGATGGAAAGACCCGGCCCCCACTAGCGAGTTCAGCATCGTAGCCACGTAGGTTGTCAGGTCCAACCCCTCCAGCCCCTCCGCAAGGCCCAAGATCCGCAGATTTTTCCGCCTCATGCGGTGATCAAGCTCCTCGAAGCGTTCCTGCCACTTCTTGTGGAGTGCCTCGTGTCCCTCCATCTTACTCACGAGGATCCCGGCCTCCTCCTCTCGTTCAGTGGCCTGCGTCTGCAACTCCTTGATGGCAGCACCCTGGGTCGTCTGAATATCCGAGAGCCTTCTGTTCGTTTCCTGCAGAGTTCGAGTCATGGACTGCGGGAAAAGTCGATCAGCACACCTCCCACCGGGAGATGTCGAAAAATTTCCGTTTTGGGCTCCAAAAAGAGCCGAAAAGTCCGTTTAAAACGGGAGCTCCCAAATGTGCGGCTTCCTACATCATCGCCGCCACCGGAAGTCTATTTCCTTTTCTTTTCATGTACTTAATGATCTGTTGGGCGGCTCGCAGAAAAATACTTTTCACTGTACCTCGGTACACAAGACGATAAACAAATCCAATCTAATCACAAGATCAGAAATGTGTACCTTTGCTGATGATTTCATGGTGTTCAGTGCCATTCACAATTCCTTTGATGTTGAAGCAGTCCATGTCCATGTGCAGCAAAACCTGGACAATATTCAGGCTTGGCCTCCAACAAGAGAGAATCTAATAATTTCCTCTTGACATTCAATGGCATTACCTTTACTAAATCCCCCAGTATCTGGGGGCTACCATTGATCAGAAACTTAACTGGACCATCCAGCTGTGGCTACAAGAGTAGGTCAGAAGCTGGGAATTCTGTGGAGGGGAACTCACCTCATGACTCCCTTGATGAGCCTTTCCATCATCTACAAGGCAAAATCAGTATGTGATGGAATACTTTCCACTTGATACAGAAGGTGAAGTCACACAGGATCAGAGGTAATCTGGCAAGGTGGATTCAGAACTGGCTTGGTCATAGAAGACAGAGGGTAGCAGTGGAAGGATGCTTTTCTGAATGGAGAGCTGTGACTAGTGGTGTTCCGCAGGGACCACCTGCTGTCTGTAGTATATATAAATGATTTGGAGGAAAATGTAACTGGTCTGATTAGTAAGTTTGCAGATGACACAAAGGTTGGTGGAATTGTGGATAGTGACGGTCAGAGGATACAGCAGGATATAGTTCGGTTGGAGACTTGGGCGGAGAGATAACAGATGGAGTTTAATCTTGACAAATGTGAGGTAATGCATCTTAGAAGGTCGAATACAGGTGGGAAATATACAGTAAATGACAGAACCCTGAAAAGTATTGACAGGCAGAGGAATCTGGGTGTACAGGTGCACAGGTCATTGAAAGTGGCAACTCAGGTGGAGAAGGTAGTCAAGAAGGCAAATGGCATGCTTACCTTCATTGGCTGGGGTATTGAGTATAAAAATTGGCAAGTCTAGCTGCAGCTGTATAGAACCTTCGTTGGGCCACACTTGGAATATAGTGTTCAATTCTGGTCGCCACATTACCAGAGGGATGTGGAGGCTTTGGAGAGGATAAAGAAGAGATTTACCAGGATGTTGCCTGGTATGGAGGGCAATAGCTATGAGGAGAGGTTGGATAAATTTGGTTTGTTCTCACTGGAATGACAGAGCTTGAGGGGCGACCTGATAGATGGCTACAAACTTATGAGGGGCATGGACAGGGTGGATAGTCAGAAGCTTTTTTCCAGGTGGAAGATTCAATTATTAAGGGTCATACGTTTAAGGTGCAAGAGGCAAAGGTTAGAGAAGATGTGCATGGGAAGCTTTTTACACAGAGGGTAGTGGGAGCCTGGAACTTGCTGCTGGAGGAGGTGGTGGAAGCAGGAACGCTAGTGACGTTTAAGGTCGTCTTGACAAATACATGAATAGGGGGAATACAGGGATACAGACCCCGGAAGTGAAGGAGGATTTAGGTTAGATGGGCAGCATGGTTGGCGCAGGCTTGTAGGGCCAAAGGGCCTGTTCCTGTGCTATTATTTTCTGTGTTTTTTGCTGGATGAGTGCAGCTCCAACAACCCTCAGGACAAAGCAGCCGCTTGATTGGCATACCATCCAACACAATGAACATTTACCCTCTCCACCACTGCGCACAGTGGCAGCAACTTGCACCATCTACAATATGCGTTGAAGCAACTCACGAAGGAGCCTGTGGCAGCACCTTCTAAACCTGTTCCTTCTACTACCTAAAAGGATAATGACAGCAGTTGCATGAGAACACACCATCTGCAAGTTCCCTCCAAGTCACACATCATCCTGACTTAGACCTATATCACTGTTTGTTCACTGTCACTGGGTCATATCCTAGAAGCCCCTCCTTATCAGCATGGTGGGTGTACCTACACCAGATGGACTGCAGCTTTATCTTTGATTGCTCCGAGGGGCAGCACAGTGGCGCAGTGGGTTAGCCCTGCAGCCTCAAGGCACCGAGGTCCCACGTTTGATCCCGGCTCTGGATCACTGTCCATGTGAAGTTTGCACATTCTCCCCGTGTTTGCATGGGTTTCGCCCCCACAACCCTGGATGTGCAGGGTAGGTGGATTGGCCACACTAAATGGCCCCTTAATTGGAATAAATGAATTGGGTACTCTAAATTTTTCAAAAATCTTTGATCGCTCCAAAGTATAAGCTAATTTAAGAAAAGGTTTGTGAAGGAACAAAGGTCTGAATTAAAATTTCTTTACCCTGGATCTCCCTTATAAAGCCACATGATACAGCTTCCAGCAGTCATCAAATGACTTGTTACAACAGAATAGCACCGTAATCCATTTCAAACCATTCTGAACAATTGCTTCTACTTCTAATTCCGTTTTTGTTCCTTTCATTTTATTTATTGTTCGTAATAAATTTAGAGTACCCAATTCGGGCGGCACAGTAGCACAGTGGTTAGCATTGTTGCTTCACAGCGCCAAAAAAAATTATTTTTTTCCAATTAATGGACAATTTAGCATGGCCAATTAATCTAACCTGCACATCTTTTTGGGTTGTGGGGGTGAGACCCATGCAGACACAGGGAGAACTTGCAAACTCCACATGGTCAGTGACCCGGGACCAGGACAGAACCCGGGTCCTCAGCACCATGAGGCAGCAATGCTAACCACTGCACCACCGTACCGCCCCTCCTCTAATTTTAATCTACTTGGCTATCCCTTACCTCATCTGCCTTAACCGTTTCTAGTATTCTGGTTTAGCTCACTTGGCTATAGGGGCTGGTTTAGCTCACTTGGCTAAATCATTGGCTTTTAAAGCAGACCAAGGCAGGCCAGCAGCACGGTTCGATTCCTGTACCAGCCGGAATGTGGCGACTAGGGGCTTTTCACAGTAACTTCATTGAAGCCTACTCGTGACAATAAGCGATTTTCATTTTTCATTCATTCACCCATGTGCTTTCTTGTCAAAGTTTTCCCAATTTCATGTACATTGGCTGAATTCTGCATCTACCATGTAATTTATCTCTTCAAAGAATGAAATTGGTTGGTTGAGTAAAATCTTTCCTTTGAAATTTGTTTAATCTTTTTTTTGAAAACACAGTCATTTCATCCTGTAAAACTTTCCCTACTATAAATGTTAATAGTAACTACCCTGCAAATATCCAGATTAGTACTGGCTCCTGCTTTAACAATGGATACTGTATTCATCAATATCATTAATCAGTCCTTTGATCCGCATTCATACAGAAAAAAAAACCCTGAAGTAGAATTTTGAGGGATTCTGTCATTTCCATCCTCCTTTCTTTTGGCTACTTTAGGGTATAATGTTGGACATTCGTGCTTTGTCTTCCTTTCAGCTAACTTATGTTATTTTCCTTTTAGCCATCAGGAGACCACTTAATCACTCTCAGTTTCAGGAATTCAGGAATTTCAGTACTCACCTCCATTCGGATTATCTTTTTCCTTAGTGAAGCCTAATACAAAGTATTTATTAAATTCTTCAGCCATTTTATCATCCCCATCCTGCTTGAGGCCTCCGGGTCACTCAAAACAATTGTTTTACCCTGATATAAGTTTAAAATACTGAAATGTTAGTTTTGACACTTTTGTGACATTTTGTTCTCATTCTACCTCTTCGATGGCCCCTGGGTATCCTCTTCCCTGTGAGAAAATCGGAATGGCATTGTGCTACTCCTTCAGGGTGACTTAGCTTTTATAAAACTATTTATAAACATGAATTCATATTGTTTGCTGGCTTCCTGGTGATTGATTATGCTGAGAAACTAGCATTACGTCCATCACCACCATTCATCTGCTCCATACTCTAGCATTGGATTAGCTGAAGTATGACTAAAACGTCAGGCTAGAAGAAGTCCCCCGCTTCAGAATGATGTAAAATGATCAAGTTAAGAAAGTGGCTGAGGAGGGCCAACTGTGTCTGTCCAAAAATTTCACTCGTACCCCACCCCCCCAATTCAGGGATTTTAGGCTCATTGTGTCTTCTGGCACTGTTCCTTCTCTCAGGTTGAGATATTTTAGCACCACCTCTGGGGTAAATAAGAACTGCAGGCGTCATCGTTCCCCACTGATTTTAATAACTGGTGGCTTGGCAGCAATTGCCAACTGGTCAGGAAGGTATAAATGTAAATAGATAAGATTTAATTCAGAACAGAAACATCGGTAGTATAGGGACTTTGGAATGATAAGAAGCCTTGTTAACATATCAAATATTGTATTTGAATACTGTAATGCTCAATGTTCAAGAATTCCAACTATTAATGAAATGCAGTGACCGCGTGTTTCAGTATATGTTGGCTGTTTACATTTTCTTGCACAAACAAATTTATTTTTTTGCCGAATTCACGTCACTGCTACAGGTGCAACTGAACTTAAACAAATTCAGTTTTAATTCAAGAATACAATATCTACACAAGCAAGTAGCCGTCATGCTTCAGTGCATACGGCTGATGTAGTAGAATAATCCTATTTAAAAAGCGAGACAACTCCTGAATAATCAAATACTGATCCAATCTTTGCCATTATTGGGAGGCCAGCAGCTTTCTCAGAGTGAGGAGTGTGTTAAGCTGGCCAAGAGGCTGTTAAAAGATAATGCTGTTAAGAGACATGGGAGTTTGTCTTCCTTCTGTCTCTCGGCCATGCATGGTTCTTGAATCTAACTGACTGGGGAGAGAGCAAACTAAGAAAGATCTTTGGCGAAATTAAAACAGCAGAAAAGGCTGATTAGCTAAGGCAGCACAAAACTCTTGTTGGGAGTAGTGGTCAAAGCTGGCACAGATGCTTTGATTATGAGAAAACTCTTAACTTGAAAATACATTGAAAATATCAAATCACGGTGCAAATTGAAAGGGTGAAGGGAGCAGGTCAAAATAATGAAGTTTGCTGTCTTCATGCACCCACAAGTAAGTGTCAAACAAGTTAATTTGCATGAGAAGAAGTGACAGAGTAACTGTACCCTTCTGCTCAACAAATATTACGTTTGGGGCATAAGAGGCATGCACAATTGTGAATGGTGGGCTTCAACATCAAAACATGTGAAACATTGAGATAATCTTTTTCTCCCTTTTCTCCACGCAATCATTGCGCCAACATGCATTCACATAGGATTATATAGGAAATACAGACCAGAAACAGGTAATTCAGCCCACCCTGTCCATACCAGTGCTCCACTCAAGCATCCTCCCATCTTTGCTCACCTAAATCTATCATCATAACCAGCTATTCCGTTCTCCTCCAAATGCTTATCTAGCTTCCCCTTAAATGTTATAGGGAGTGAGTTCTGCATTCTCACTACTCTTTTTAAATAAGTTTCTTCTGAATTCTTTATTGGATTTCTTGGTGCCTACTGTATGTTAATAAACTCCACTTATGCTCTTCCCCAAATGAGGAAACATTCTCTCTATATTCACACGATCAAAATTGCCCCTTAGTGTCCAAAAGGTTGGGTGGGGTTACTGAGTTACAGGGATAGGGTGGAGGCGTGGGCTTAAGTAGGGTGCTCTTTCGAAGAGCCAGTGCAGACCCGATGGGCCGAATGATCTCCTTCTGCACTATAAAATCTGTGATTCTATGAAAACATTTCAGAATTTTAAAGACTTCTACTATGTCGCCCCCGCCTCATGCCATTTTTTAAAAATGTTTTTATTGGTTTTCACATTTTTATGTTACACATTCCAGTTTGTATTTTAAATGTGCAAGTTTCATCACCGCGCATAATATTAAGCAAAGCAACCAAAAAATAAATAAAAAATTGCAAGTGAGAAATAAGCCAAAGACAAATGAGAAGAAGAAAACTAAAATGACAAACAAACAAACAAGGGTCATTATACATATTTACATGTTTCCCCCCCTACCGTGGCTGCAGACCCCATTTGGCCGCTCTGCTTTAGTTAGACTGCCCAATGTTGGCCCTAGCGTGTATTATCTGGCGTATTGTTGTTCCTTCTGCTTTTCCCACTTGCCCTCCGGCCCGCCCCCAGCGGCTATGTCGCTTCTGTCCAGTGGTCTTTTTGATGGGTTTTTGCTCCACCCCCGTCCACCTCCTGTTCCTTTGCGATCCGTGGCTTGTCTGTGCCTACCCTTTCCCCTCTCCCCCTTCCACCCCAACTGGTTGTTGGCTACAAACAAGTCTTGGAACAAGTTGGTGAACTGCTTCCACATCTTGCGGAAGCTCTCTTCCAACCGATGGATGGCAAGTTTTATCTTCTCCAGTTGGAGGAATTCCGGACAGCCAGTCTGAAGCTTTGGGTGGTACTACCAATTGCCAGCTGAGCAAAATCATTCTGCGGGCGATGAGGGAGGCAAAGGCGATGGCGCTGGCAGCCCCTCCCCATAAAGAGTTCTGGCTGCTCGGAGATCCCGAAGACTGCCACTTAATAATAATAAAATGTCAAAATAGGCTTACATTTCAATGAAGTTACTGTGAAAAGCCCCTAGTCGCCACATTCAGCTGCACAGAGGGAGAATTCAGAATGTCCAAATGACCTAACAGCATTTCTTTTGGATCTTGTGGAAAAAAACCCAGAGCACCTGGAGGAAACCCATGCAGACATGGGGAAAACGTGCAGACTCCACACATATAGTGACCCAGCTGGGAATTGAACCTGGGATCTTGGGGCTGTAAAGCCACATTGCTAACCACTGCACTACCGTTCTGCCCACTTTTGGGTATGGCTGCATCCTGACCCCACATTAGATATTGCCTCAAAGAAGGTTGTCTAGAACCCAACAAGTCTGGGGCAGGTCCAGAACTTGTGGGTGTGGTTAGCTGGGCCTCCCAGGCACCACTCATATTTGTCCTCCACCTCCGGGAAGAACTTGTTCATTCGGGTTCTGGTTAGGTGCACTCTGTGCACCACCTTTAGCTGCATTAGGCCCAGCCCTGCGCATGTGGAGGTGGAGTTCACCCTGATTAGTGCTTCGCTCCAGAATCCCCTTAATACTTCCATGCCTAGTTCTTCCTTCCATTTTTCCCCGTCTCATCAGGGAGGCGCATACTTCCTCCAACAGTCATCCGTACAGGTCAGCATAGTTTCCTTTCCCTAGGTCGCCCGCGTCCAGCAGTTCAACTATCGAGTGTCCTGGCTTATGGGGATATGACGTTGTTTCCCTAAGGAGGAAGCTTTTGATCTGGATATACCTCATTTTGCTCCCTTTGGGTAGTTGGAACCTCTCCATCAGTTCCTCCAGGGTTGCTATTCTGTACATGTACATGTTGCTAACATCAGTGTCCCCTTGTCCTGTCTCCACCGCTTGAAGATGGTGGCTGTTGCGATGGCCGTTAACCTGTGGTTGTTCCAGATGGGGGTCAGATTGGACTCATTTAATACCACATTCGGAGTGTGGCTACCACTACTGGACCTCGTGAATGTTTGGTCGGAGGGGCTGGAAGTTCGGTTGTGACTAGGGCTCAGGAGGGACCTCCCTATGTAGGAACTCTCCTCCATCCTCACCCATTCCGCTTCTGGTTCCTTTACACATCTCTTCACTCTTTCTGCTGTTGCTGCTCAGTGATAGAAGTGTAGGTTTGGGAGTACCAGGCTTCCCATGCTTCCTTTCCTCTGTAGGACCCTTTTTTGGATCCTTGGGCTCCCCCCACTCTCCCCTCCCCCCCCCCCCCCCCCCCACCACCCCACCCCACACACACACAAACGGCATGATTAGTTTATCTACCGTGCTGAAGAAGGCCATTGGAATGTAGATCGGGAGGGATCTGAACAGGTAGAGGAACCGGAACATTCATTTTGATCGCCTGCACTCTCCCCGCTAGCAAGAGTGGGAGTATGTCCCAGCTCTGCAAATCCCTTTGAACTTCCTCCACCAGACCCGTCGGGTTCCATTTGCAGATCCGTGTTCAGTTGTGGGTAATTTGTGTCCCCAGGTAGCGGAATTTGTTTTGGGCTTGTTTGACTGGTCTGTCCTCCAGCTCTGCCCCTCTTGCTTGCAGGTTCACAGGGAAAACTTTGCTTTTTCTCAGGCTGGGTTTGTAGCCTGAGAAGGCTCCAACCTCCTTTGAGAGCTTCATGATCCCTACCATACTGGCTTGGGGGTCCGAGATGTAGAGCAGCAGGCCATCCGCATCGAGTGAAACTCTGTGCCCTCTGTCCCCCCCCCCCTCTTGATACCTCTCCAGCTGTTCACCGTTATGAAGGCGATCGCCAGTAATTTGATTGCCAGCGTGAACAGCAGCGGGGACAGCGGGCATCCCTCATGCTTCCATGCAGCTGGAAGTATTTAGAGCTGATGGCATTAGTCCGTATGCTCGGCAGGGGAGCATTGTACAGGAGTTTCACCCAGGTGGTGAACCCTGATCCAAGCACAAACCTCTCTAGTACCTCTGTGAGGCACTTCCATTCGGGTCTGTTGAAGACCTTGTCTGTGCCCAGGGAGATGATCACTTCAGGTGTTCTCTCACCGGATGGGGTCATTTTCATGCTCAGCAGGCATCTGATGTCCGATGTTAGCTGCATACCCTTGACAAAGCCTGTCTGGTCATCTGTGACCACCTCTGGAATGCAGCTTTCCAGCCGCCTGGCCAAGGTTTGGCTGGGATTTTTGAGAAGTGAGATATAATAATAATAATAATCTTTATTGTCACAAGTAGGTTTACATTAACACTGCAATGAAGTTACTGTGAAAAACCCCTAGTCGCCACACTCCAGCGCCTGTTCGGGCACACTGAGGGAGAATTCAGAATGTCCAAATTACCTAACAGCACGTCTTTCGGGACTTGTGGGAGGAAACCGGAGCACCCGGAGGAAACCCACGCAGGTACGGGGAGAACGTGCAGACTCTGCACAGACAGTGACCCAAGCCGGTAATCGAACCTGGGACCCAAGCACTGTGAAGCCATAGTGCTAACCACTGTGCTACCATGCTGCCCATATGGGCAGATGGATCTGTAGGACCCGCGCTCAGGTCTTTTTTGGGTATCATCAATATTGAGGCTTGCGCCAGTGTTGGTGGCAGAGAGCCCTGCACCAGCGAGTCTGCAAACATCTCTCTCAACCAGCCTCCCCGAACAGGCTCCCGTACCAGCCTCCCCGAACAGGCTCCCGTACCCTCCTCCCCGAACAGGCTCCCGTACCAGCCTCCCCGACCAGCCTCCCCGAACAGGCTCCCGTACCAGCCTCCCCGAACAGGCTCCCGTACCAGCCTCCCCGAACAGGCTCTCGTACCAGCCTCCCCGAACAGGCTCCCGTACCAGCCTCCCCGAACAGGCTCCCGTACCAGCCTCCCCGAACAGGCTCCCGTACCCTCCTCCCCGAACAGGCTCCCATACCAACCTCCCCGACCAGCCTCCCCGAACAGTCCCCCGTACCAGCCTCCCCGAACAGGCTCCCGTACCAGCCTCCCCGAACAGGCTCCCGTACCCTCCTCCCCGACCAGCCTCCCCGAACAGTCCCCCGTACCAGCCTCCCCGAACAGGCTCCCGTACCAGCCTCCCCGAACAGGCTCCCGTACCAGCCTCCCCGAACAGGCTCCCGTACCAGCCTCCCCGAACAGGCTCCCGTACCAGCCTCCCCGAACAGGCTCCCGTACCAGCCTCCCCGAACAGGCTCCCGTACCAGCCTCCCCGAACAGGCTCCCTCCCGTACCAGCCTCCCTGAACAGGCTCCCGTATCAGCCTCCCCGACCAGCCTCCCCGAACAGGCTCCCTCCCGTACCAGCCTCCCTGAACAGGCTCCCGTATCAGCCTCCCCGAACAGGCTCCCATACCAGTCTCCCCGAAGAGGCCCCCGTACCAGCCTCCCCGAACAGGCTCCCGTACCCTCCTCCCCGACCAGCCTCCCCGAACAGTCCCCCGTACCAGTCTCCCCGAACAGGCTCCTGTACCATCCTCCCCGAACAGGCTCCTGTACCCTCCTCCCCGAACAGGCTCCCATACCAGTCTCCCCGAACAGGCTCCCGTACCATCCTCCCCGAACAGTCCCCCGTACCAGTCTCCCCGAACAGGCTCCCGTACCATCCTCCCCGAACAGGCTCCTGTACCCTCCTCCCCGAACAGGCTCCCATACCAGTCTCCCCGAACAGGCTCCCGTACCATCCTCCCCGAACAGGCTCCCGTACCCTCCTCCCCGAACAGGCTCCCGTACCAGCCTCCCCGAACAGGCTCCCGTACCCTCCTCCCCGAACAGGCTCCTGTACCAGCCTCCCCGAACAGGCTCCCGTACCAGCCTCCCCGAACAGGCTCCCGTACCAGCCTCCCCGAACAGGCTCCCGTACCCTCCTCCCCGAACAGGCTCCCGTACCAGCCTCCCCGAACAGGCCCCTGTACCAGTCTCCCCGAACAGGCTCCCGTATCAGCCTCCCCGAACAGGCTCCCGTACCAGCCTCCCCGAACAGGCTCCCGTACTCTCCTCCCCGAACAGGCTCCCGTACCCTCCTCCCCGAACAGGCTCCCGTACCCTCCTCCCCGAACAGGCTCCCGTACCATCCTCCCCGAACAGGCTCCCGTACCATCCTCCCCGAACAGGCTCCTGTACCCTCCTCCCCGAACAGGCTCCCGTACCCTCCTCCCCGAACAGGCTCCCGTACCATCCTCCCCGAACAGGCTCCTGTACCCTCCTCCCCGAACAGGCTCCCGTACCCTCCTCCCCGAACAGGCTCCCGTACCATCCTCCCCGAACAGGCTCCCGTACCCTCCTCCCCGAACAGGCTCCCGTACCCTCCTCCCCGAACAGGCTCCCGTACCAGCCTCCCTGAACAGGCTCCTGTACCCTCCTCCCCGAACAGGCTCCTGTACCAGTCTCCCCGAAGAGGCCCCCGTACCAGCCTCCCCGAACAGGCTCCTGTACCAGCCTCCCCGAAGAGGCCCCCGTACCAGCCTCCCCGAACAGGCTCCCGTACCCTCCTCCCCGAACAGGCTCCTGTACCAGCCTCCCCGAACAGGCTCCCGTACCAGCCTCCCCGAACAGGCTCCCGTACCAGCCTCCCCGAACAGGCTCCCGTACCCTCCTCCCCGAACAGGCTCCCGTACCAGCCTCCCCGAACAGGCCCCTGTACCAGTCTCCCCGAACAGGCTCCCGTATCAGCCTCCCCGAACAGGCTCCCGTACCAGCCTCCCCGAACAGGCTCCCGTACTCTCCTCCCCGAACAGGCTCCCGTACCAGCCTCCCCGAACAGGCTCCCGTACTCTCCTCCCCGAACAGGCTCCCGTACCAGCCTCCCCGAACAGGCTCCCGTATCAGCCTCCCCGAACAGGCTCCCGGACCCTCCTCCCCGAACAGGCTCCCGTACTCTCCTCCCCGAACAGGCTCCCGTACCATCCTCCCCGAACAGGCTCCCGTACCATCCTCCCCGAACAGGCTCCCGTACCCTCCTCCCCGAACAGGCTCCCGTATCAGCCTCCCCGAACAGACTCCCGTACCCTCCTCCCCGAACAGACTCCCGTACCCTCCTCCCCGAACAGACTCCTGTACCAGTCTCCCCGAACAGGCTCCCGTACCAGCCTCCCCGAACAGGCTCCCGTACCCTCCTCC
The DNA here is from genome assembly GCF_902713615.1 of Scyliorhinus canicula. Taxonomy (NCBI): domain Eukaryota; kingdom Metazoa; phylum Chordata; class Chondrichthyes; order Carcharhiniformes; family Scyliorhinidae; genus Scyliorhinus; species Scyliorhinus canicula. Next base: position 84,054,902 of record NC_052155.1, on the reverse strand, counting down.
CCGAACAGGCTCCCGTATCAGCCTCCCCGAACAGGCTCCTGTACCAGTCTCCCCGAACAGGCTCCTGTACCAGGCTCCCCGAACAGGCTTCGAATGTGGCGACTAGGGGCTTTTCACAGTAACTTCATTTGAAGCCTACTTGTGACAATAAGCGATTTTCATTTCATTTTCATTTCAAGTGTGGGGCCAGTCCTGGCACAAATTGTTTGTAGAAATCTACTTCTCGTAGAAGTACATCTGGCCTCGGCGCCTTCTCCGCCTGCATGACTACCAGCCCCCGGTCCGAATGGTGCTCCCAGGCCCCATCTCCTATCCACCCCCATGACTGGTATGTCCATCCTCTCCTGCCTGTCTGCACACTTTATAAGCAATAATCCCGCCCCTGACCACAGCCTTCAGCGCCTCCCAGAATGTGGATGGTCAGACCTCCCCATTCTGGTTATTGGTAAATGACCAATCTATGGCCTGTGCAAAAAGCCTTGTCAACAAGGAGGGCTGTATCCAACCTCCATGGGGAACATTCGGCATGGCCTATCTCCAACCTCATGTAGATGTAGCTGTAGCGTGGCCGGAGATTAAGATCGCCGAGTATTCCATTCTCACTACCCCTTGAAGCTTTTCCCACCACAAAGAAGTCAATGAGTGTATACCTTGTGTACTTGGGAGAAGGAGAACCCCTTCTGCCCTGGGTGTGTGAACTTCCACAGGTCCACTGCCCCCCCATCTGCTCCATAAACGGGCTTCATTCTTTTGCCATATTTGAGGTTTCCCCGACTTGGGGTTTGATTGGTCTGTCCATGAGTCCTGTATGCAGTTAAAGTCCCCACTCCCCATAATGAGTTAGTGTGTGACTATGTCGGTGATTTTAACCATGGTCTTCTTTATGAATTCCATGTCGTCTTAGTTGTGAGTGTACTCGTTTACAAGGACCATTAGTACCCCTTCCAGGATACCATTAACATCCCTTTGTTTCTCTATCCCACCTGGGTCCGTGACCATCGTCATCGTGGTAAATGCTGTCCTCTTACTGAGCAATATGGCCACCCCCGAGCTTTCGTCCCGTAGCAGAAAGCCAGGGAGAAGCCAGTCCTTCTCCCTCAGATGTGTCTTTTGGAGGAAGACTATGTGGCCTTCATATTTTTCAGGTGGGTGAAGACTCTGAATTTTTTCACTGGGCCGTTAAGTCCCCTGGCGTTCCAGGTGACTATTCTGATGGGGGTTTCTGTCACCCCACTCCTCCAGGAACACCCATACTTACCTTGTGAATGCACATCTGCACTCTGGGGTTTACCTTTGTTAGAGGGCCTCACAAGATGGCCGTAGCCACTCTACTCACTATGAGGTTGGCCCCCGAAGCTCCGGGTTTTCCTTTGTTCAGGGGCCACACAAGGTGGCCGCCAGCTATGTGTATGCCATGTGGGTGAGCCCTTGCATTCCAGGGCTTTCCTTTCTTTGGGGTTTCTCCAAAGTGGCTTTATGGTACCTTTGTGTTCCTTGCTGCTGTATGTTCAAACCGACGCACAGTCCCACGCAAACAGTTTCTCAAATTTCCAATATGTTTGGGTGTCCGGTTCATCGCTGGTTCTGTTGCCTTCTTCCCATCCCATGTTTTGTGGATGAATTCGCCCACGCCCGCTGGTGCGGTAAAGTAATATTCCCTGCCGTAGAAGGTGACCCGGAGCTTGGTTGGGTACAGCATTCCAAACTTCACATTGTTCTTATGAAGAGCTGCCTTTGCTTTGTTGAATTCTTCCCGGCGCTTGGTCAGGTTTGCCCCAATGTCTTGGTATACCCTGATCGAGTGTTTTGCCCAGTTGCAGGACCTTGTCTGTCTGGCCCAGTTCAGGATTCTTTCCCGGTCCTGCCATTGGTGCAGCTTTGCAATGATGACCCTTGGTTGTTCCCCGGCCTTGGGCTTTGGCCGAAGTGACCTGTGGGCTCTGTCTACTTCTGTTGGCTTGGGGAAGCTGCCTCTTCCCATCAGGTTACCTAGCATTTGGGTCACATATTCCGTGGGGTGCCTGCCCTCGGTTCCATACGGTAGATCCACTAGGCGGAGGCTGTGGCGCCGCGATCGATTTTCCTGATCCTCGACCTTTGTCCTTAATGTCCCTCGTGTCTCCACCAACTTTACCACTTCCATCTCTAGTGCAGTCATCCGGTCACTCAGGTCTGTTGAGGCCTTCTCTAGCTCCCTTATTGTTGCGTCCTGGGTCTCCAGCTACCTTTCCAACTTGTCCAGAGCCACCTGCAGGGTGATCAGTGCCTCTGCCATCATCACCTTGACTGTTGTCCTTATCTCCACCTTAATGGCCTCCTTGAACTCCTGGAGTTCCTGTGTAAGGAACTCCCTTCATCCGTTCGTCGGGGGTGGGGAAGGGGCTGTGTGTGCAGCCTGGTGGTCCATTTCATTCAGGCATGCCCGGGTCCTCTCCACCCCCCCCCCCCCCCCCCCCCCCCCCGCCGTCACCTCATTTCTTCTCTCAAAGCTTTTGCTACCTTTTCCGTCTTTTCTGCCCTTGGAGTTGATCAGCTTGGCATGTCTTGCCCTGATGGTATTGGAGGAGGGTGAGGGGTGTTTTCTCCCGATTTTAGCAGGCTATATTCGCTTAAAATTCCTAATTCCAAGTTTTCAGGAGGAATGTCACCTTTCGTGTGCCCAGTCATCGGAAGTCTCCCCCCTCAGTCTTTTTCTCTAAAGAAAAGGAATCCAGCCTTTCGGTCCTTTCGTGAGATGTATACTCATACATTTCTGGTACCATCGTAATCTTCTCCACACCCTCTCCAGAGCCTGTATATCCTTTTTCTAATATGGCGACTACAGCTGCATCCAGCACTGTGAGCTATTCAAGGTTCAATACAGGTTTAGCATAGCTTTCCTACTTTTCAGTTATATTCCTCTAGAAATAAGCCTAGGTTTGTTTTTTATCAACCTGTGATGCATCCTTTAGTGATTGATGTATTTATACTCTGAGATCCCTTTGTTTCTCTATCCTACCTAGATGTGCTTCTTCCAGTGACCTCCCTATTCTTCTGATGAAAACACACTACTTCATATTAATGTGCGTTGGTCATGATTTTCCAATTACTTGCCCATTCTGCAAGTTTATTAATGTATTCATGCCATCCTGTAATTTGTATTGCAGTCTCAGTATTGATTATTCCCCCACACTCCATTAGTCCTCTGCAAATTTAGAAATTGTGTTTTTGATTTCAAAATCCGAATTGTTAATGTAAATTGTGAACAGCAGTGGTGCCAAGTCAGCGCTTTCTGACTTGGAGCCATTCTGTCACTTGTCCTAATTCCACATTGTTTGACATGACCCATTAGTCTATTATGGGCCACGTTATCTCAAGACTTTTTTATATCCAGGTAAACCACATCTACTGCATTATCAGTCAACTCTCTCTGTTACCTCCTCAAAAAAGTTCAGTAAGGATGGTCAAGTAAGATTTTTCCTTCTGAAAATCATGCTGACTATTCGTTATATTTCTTTTTTAGATGTTCTTCCATTCACTCTTTTAGTAGGAATTTCATTATGTCTCCGACCACCGACGTTAAGTTGACTGGCTATAATTCCATCAAAGCGTTCTTTCCCCCTCCTTAAATATAGACCTTTTTCTAATGAATTATTAAATATGAGTAGTAATGTCTCTGCTATCACTTCCCTCGATTTAAAAAAAAAATATCGCTACAATCCATTTGAAGCATGGTCTTTATCCTTTCTGAGTTTGTTTACTTTATTCAATACATCCCTTTTTTAGTTTAAATGCACATACCTCATGGTTGTTCTCATCAATCAATGTCATGTCCACTTGTTCTATCTCACTTGTAATTGCCAGAGCAAACTAATTATTTAATGTTTCAGCCATCTCTTAATTGTAAACTGCAGTCAAGAATCCTTGACGTATTTACTGAGCGATGAGAAGTGAGACCTGTACTAACCATTCAGAAGCCCAAAGTCCTTCATCAGCAAGCTCCAAATGCACATACTCCAGCCACATTGATTAGCATTCACTGCCAGAATCTCGAAAAGTCTGCAAATCCCGAATTGGCCTCATCAGCGATTTTAGGATATATGGAAGACAATGGTCTTTGCGAGCAAGGGATAGCCAATGATAATAACAGGGCAGCACAGTGGTTAGCGCTCCTGGCTCCAAGGTCCCAGGTTCAATTCCAGGCTTGGGTGACTGCGTGGAGTCTACATGGTTAGGTGGATTGCCCATGCTAAATTGCCCCTTAGTGTGCAGGTTAGGTTACAGGGGTAGGGCGGGGTGAGCGGGTGAGTGGACCTGTGTAGAGTGTTTGGAGAGTATGTGCAGACCCAATAGGTCAAATGGCCTCCGTTTGCACTGTAAGGATCCTATGATGATAATAATTAATAACTATTATCATGTTTTTTCCTTTAATGGTTCCATTCTAATTCTCTTTTTTAATTGATGAGCCTGAAAAATATTTTACTATTTTGTTTTGTGCTCCTTAACAATTTAACTTCATGGTTCCTTTTTCCCTTCCTAACTGTTTTTGTGACTTCTCTCGTCATGTGTTTGTATTCTTTATTATCAAGCACTCCTCTGCTGGCTATGTAATTAATGTATGCCTCTTTCCTAACCGTCAATTGTTTGTTGTGTTTTTATTCATCTTATCCCTTTGACTCCATCTTCTGTTCAATTAATATCAAAGTAGCTGACATGTCCCATGATCAGTATTTTACGTTTTTGTTCTCAATTCACAAATTTGTCTGCACCTCACCTCCCATGCTTTTTCCCTCACCTCCCATGCTTTATTATTGCTCTGCAGACCTCACCTATTAGAGTTATGGATCCTTCATTGGGCGGAATTTTGAGTCCGCATTAGCCCCCAGCATAAACAGCGATGTGGATGCAAAATCCCCTGAAAGTCAGGAAACGTGGGCCATGATTCTCCGAAATCCCGGGCAAGTGTTGACGCCGGCGTAAACACTGTAGTGGTGTACGCCGCCGTCAATCGGCCTCCTGGCCCAATTATTCTCCGGTTTTCAGGGGGCTAAAACGGCGGCGGATGACTGTTCTCTGCTCTGGCGCCAAAAGCCGGCCCTGTGCGCTACGGACGGCGCGGGTCTGCACATACGCGCGGCAGCCGTCTCCGCACCAGCACATGCGCGTGGCGCCGTCTCCTTCGCCGGCCCACGCACAACATGGCGGAGCCCTACAGAGGCCCGGCACAAGGGAACATAGCCCCCCCCCCGGAATGAGCGTGCCCGCCGATTGGTAGCCCCCGATCGCGGGGGCAACGTGGAGGCTCCCCCTGGAGTCGCATCCCCCCCCCCCCAACCAGGACTGCCCCCCCACAACCAGAATGCCGAGATCCCGCCGGGTGGGACCGTATGAAATTAAATTAAATTAAACTCGTCACGAGTAGGCTTCAATGAAGTTACTGTGAAAAGCCCCTAATCGCCACATTCTGGCACCTGTCCGGGGAGGCTGTTACGGGAATCGAACCGTGCTGCTGGCTTTCCTTGGTCTGCTTTCAAAGCCAGCGATTTAGCCCAGTGTGCTAAACAGCCCCTGTATATGTACCACAACAGCGGGACTCAGCGGACATTCATCCCGACGAGTGCGGAGAATCGCCCCGGGGGCCGCTTTCAACGGCCCCCGACCGTGCCGCGATTCTCTGGTCGGCAAAGCTTGGGAATCCCGGCCCTCATTCTCACCAGTGAGATCATGTTTCGGAATTTTCCATGCCCTGGACCCGTGACGTAACAAGGTTCCGCCCAGGAACCTTATTTAAATGCATTAGCATCTCATTAACGTGCTATCCTGTTGGGGCTTCTGCCGTCACCGAATATTAATTACACCAGCGTGATGTCACAGCGGGGTAATTAACAGCAGCTGTATAAAAACGGGAATCTGGCGACCTCATCTCCAAAGGGAATATTGGAGGTGAGTGCCCAAGTCGACATTACCCTCCAGGCTCCGACAAATGGAGAGGGGCACCAGAGGGGACGGGGGAACTAGCAAAGTGATTATTGGGACATGAAGGGTTGAATCTCGCCATGGGGGGGTTTGCGGGGGTATGTTTCTCACTGTATGTCTCCAAGTGGTCTGGTGCCTCGTATGGAGTTAGCACTTCTCGGGTCCCCCCCTGCTGGGGTTAAAGTGTTCTTCCTCAGAGGGGATGCTCTTCTGGAGTGGAAGCTGGATATGTGCTTAAGCGGTAAACCTCAAAGGGTCAGCACAGTTACTGTGGGGTCCCTGGGTAGGGTCCCGTGAGAAGTCGAGCTGCATGGGCAGTTTGGGGACTCTGACATGGGGTGGTGACTAGCTGTATGAGGGCAAACAGACTCACACAGGGGAGACGATGAGTGCAGTCAAAATGAACACCTACCCTCAGGCTGTAAATTGCAGCTTCAGGGATGTAATCGTTGGTACTAGTGCTCAATCTGGGAGGCTCCTTTGAACTGCAATCTTTGAAAGCTGGGAGATGGAGGTGTAGAAGTGGATTTCATTTGGAACTTCGCTGATAGGGTTAATATAACAGTTCTGAAAAGCTCTGTGAAAGAGATGTCAACAGGTCAAGGGATGAAATAAAGGGAGTGTGTCTGACCGTATCTGTAAAAGCAAAGATGTCAGAAGGTTATGGGATGGAATATAGGGAGTGTGGCATTGGTACTAATTAATGTTCTGACCCGTATCTGTAAAAGCAGAGAGGTCAAAAAGGCAAAGAATGGAATGAATGGGAACCGTTACTTTATTGCAGAGATAAACATAATTAAGCTCGTTTGACCAGTTGGAACAATTAAACATTGAAATGTAAGGGGGACTGTCTTTGGAGTGAGTTGAGCCATATGGCCATGGGATACAAAAACCTTTGTATTAATATTGATAGTGACTTGTGCTAATGATTATGTCAAAAATAACCTCCCGACCTCGAAGAATAATTCCATATATGTACATGTTCTGGATCCTTGCAAAATCATAGGTGTATCTAGGAATTTAAAGGGACCACCTCTAAACTGTGATTGTATAAAGAGACAGTCCATATTTTGGACTTTGGCACTTCTCGAAGGTGGTTACCCGACTGCTTAGAGATTTGTCCCGGCCGTAAATAAACGAATATTCGTTACTGACGTGTTCGAGTGTTTTACTTCTGGACTGACGATCAGATACGTGAAAGCGCAATTCACAGAGGTTGAAACCTAAGGATGAAGCTGACTGCAAATTGCTTGGCCTGCCAAAGGGAGAAGCCAGTTCCCGAATCAGGTCCCTGACCCATCCTTGATGAGTCAATCATGCCACTTGAGTCAGTATTGTAATGCATGACTGGGCCACTTATTGGCGCCCAATATTTAACCCTTTGAGAGCTGAGCCCCAAAGTTTTGAACTCCATGGCTTACACACACCTCTCCATACTTGAGAGGTGCCAAAAATCTTGCCCCCAACAAGGCGCAAGGATATCTGAGCTCATCAGTCAGCTGTTACAGGACATGCCTGGTGGCATCATTACATACCCTCAGGGACTCAGTACGCAGGTCAAGTGAATGCACTCATGTGCCCTCAGTCCTCATTCCTGGGAGGGTTGCACAGGCCACTGAGGCTCACCAAGGTGGAACTGCATCTGTCAAATGGAAATGAGAGAGGCAAGTGTGGGTAACTGGCCATTGTGTGAGATAGGAGGGAATGCCGCTCACTGGAAAAGTGCTCACATCGGATGGATGTCCCAACTCCTGAAAGAGCTCTGGATCAGGGCATCTTTCACATTTCTGTTTGTCTCCTTTCAGTTTTTGGATTGAGGGGATGATGGAGCCAGTCGAGCAGGCAGTGTTATTGATTGCTGCATATATTAACCATATCAATGTGCGGCTGCACCTGGGCAGCCGCCTCCATTTGTGGCCCTGGTTGTTGAGCAGCTCCCTGCAGAGGAAGGGGTGGCAGGGCCCGCTCAACAACCAGGGCCACACATTAAATGGGCTCGGAGGAGACACTACAAGCCATGGGTCTACCGAAGGAGAATATCATACCTCCAGATGTCAGACATCCAGTGCCAGAGATGACTGCATCTGTCCTTAAGGACAGTGGGACACATGTACCAGGTGATGCAGGAGTTGGTGCTACATGGACTGGGAGGTTACCATTACCTGTGACCCTGAAAGTTATGATGTGAAGATGCCGGCGTTGGACTGGGGTGGGCACAATAGGAAGTCTTACAACACCAGGTTAAAGTCAACAGGTTTATTTGGAATCACGAGCTTTCGGAGCGCAGCTCCTTCATCAGGTGAGTGGTGTGTGCCTGATAACTTTCAGGTGTGCCTGAAAATTATAGTTACGCTGAATCTTTACACCAGCGCTCAGCTACTGGCTGCATGACCGTTGTTATATTTCCCAGTCTGCCATACGTAAGTGCATACACAAGGTAATGGATGCGTTATTTGCGAGCGCTCATCTGTACATCAACTTTGATCAGGATTAGGCGAACCAGGGCCATGGGCTTCGCCTGTATAGCTGGCTTGTGCCAAGTGCAGGGTGTCATAGTCTGCACGCATGTGGCTTTGCACTCCCCATGGCGGCATGAACAAGAGATACTGCTCCCTCAACATCCAGTTCGTGCTTGACCACTCATAAAGGGCATGTGTGTGCCCGTTCTCCGGGGAGCCTCCACGGTAGCTGTGGATTCCAGCTTTTGAGGGAAACCAACGGCTGGAGGGATGGCTCCTCGGGGACCCACTCATGAGGCCTGTGCGGAGGCCCAAAACACATGTGGAGGACTCGGTACAATGAAGCTCAGTATAGACCCCAGAGGGTGACCCGCATCACTTTTGTGTGTTCTGCACAACCAGGCACTTCAATGGGGTGAGCTGATGGGTGAGGAGGAGATGCAGGAGCGTCACATCTCCTTGTTTGAGGAGGGCAGCGAGGGTCAACCCCCAGAGGAGGCGGAGGAAGAACTTGGGGCAATGGCCAGAGCCTGAATGGAGTGCAGGGATAGGGACGCCCTGATTGCTGATTGCTTTGGGAAGGACCAGGACTAGGATGGCCAGATTTGTCCCCCCCATGTGATTTGAGACCATCACACCTGCCATCAGATCATCGTCCTGATTGCTCTTTTCGTGGGCAGGACGCAAATTCGGTATGATCAGATGATGCAGGAGAATGATGATGACTAGTAGTGAGGACAGAGCAATGCTCCTTTTACCCTCTGTGACTGACTGACTTCTGCCTCACAGATACCTGAGTGCGACCTGCCACTGAACAGTGACGATACACCGAATGACACATCTCAGCTGCTACTGTCTCCTCAGGTCAGGTGACTGTGGTGGTATGATTTGCATAGCTGTCTGCCATTGGTGCAGAACACCGGCTTACCATTGGCCCTGGTCGGTCATGTGCCTTTCGACCGATTGGTTGAGACCAGTCATGTGACGGCTCTCAGATTAGTCGAGAGGCTGAGTTAACCACCCCTCCATACCGAGGTATAAATAGTCAGAACGCCCGGCGGTCGTCCATTTATTGTAGTCGACCGCAGGGCTAAGTTCTAGCTTATTAAAGCCTAACTTTTGTACAGCAACTCGTCTCACGTGCAATGATGGCTCATCAGTGACCAGTGCATTTCTCCACCTACTGAGTCGGTGGACATACCCCTCATGAGTTTTCAGCCAATTGTTTCCCCATGATGGAAGAATACTGGCTGATATGAGAGACCTGTGCAATGCTCAAGGTGGGTGGAGGGGGGGGGGGGGGCGGGTGACAGTGCCAGGATTAGGTTGGTGTTACAGTGTTGTCATAGTGGGAGGGGGAGAACTATTCTCTCAGGGCTGGTGGGGAATGTGCCAGCGTTGCACAGGGGTTGCTGGGAAAAGCCGCAATGACGTGAGAATGGGGAGGCACTTTATGGGTGTTTATGGCATTTGATAATTCTAACACTCGTGACTTATCTCTACTCATGCTTAAACTCAACCGTGTCCACCGTGTGACTATATTTTCATGGAATCCCTACAGTGCAGGAGGCCAATAGGCCCATTGAGTCTGAGCCAACTCTCCAAAAACGTACTCGATGCAAATCTACACCCGCATCTACCCTGCCCTATTCCCGTAAACCCAACCTGCACATCAAAGGGCAATGTAGCATGGCAAAGCCACCTAACCCACAGATCTTTGGACTGTGGGAGGAAATCGGAACACCCAGAGGAAACCAATGCAGAGAAAGTGCAAACTTCACACAGTCATCCAAGGCCGGAATTAAACCTAGATCCCTGGTGCTGTGAGGCAACAGTGCTAACCACCCTCAGATGTGCCCCTCAGCTTTCTTAACGTTCCTCACCTTTCTGGCACATCTAGGTGTTTCCTTAGGATCCACAACCAAGGATGAGGTGGCCTACTGACTTCCATGCCCTGTTGCCTGGAATGACCTTGGTGGCATCCCCTGGAAGGTCGGGACAATGAGGGTCTGGGGCTGCTTTTGGGCAGTACAGCTGTTGCAGTGCTACCCTCCGCGGTATGCAGGGCTTGAGATGTGTCCGTCACAGGGAGAGGTAAGATGGGCTGGACTCCCAGGGTCTCCTGGGAGGAAGGCCCTGCACTGCACTCCTGCTGATCTTCTTCTATGTGGGTGCCCTGGGGCACCTGGGCTCCTTCCCCAGATAGAGGGACAGCTGGAGTGAAATCCAGAAGCCCCCTTGACCTCTGGAACTGACACGTGACACATCCTGCACCATGAAGTTGTTGTCCTACACCATGCAGCTCCTTCCCTCAGCTATGGAGTGCATGACCTGAACCATTAAATGGACATCCCCCACAATGAAGTGCACGCTCTGCGCCAAGGTCTCCACTGCAGACGCATCGTCATTGCCTCGGAGTGACGGCATCATCTCCTCAGACAAAAGGCAATGGGACTCCTCCAGCCATCCCATCCAGATATTCTCGACTCTGCTTTTGCAGCTCCAGCAGCTGTGGGACGACCAAACCCAAGGGCAGGTCATCTGACCGGGGCTCAGCGGAGTTCTGAACTCCAGCATCCCTCCGAGTCCTGGATCCCTGAAATGTCCCGGCCTTTGTATGTTGTGGATCTTCAGCTGTGAGGTATTCACCAGTGAATAATCTAGAACCCTGCCTACTCGTCATTTGCACCAAGGTGTGAGTATCTACGCTGGTGGAGGGTGTGGGTACACCTCTTCGATGTTAGTCTCTGAGATGCCACCCTTTGAGCTGCACCAGTCTGTGGCCTCCAGGGGATCTGCAGATGATCTGGCTGGTTGACTGATTGATCTGCCAGGGAAGCAAGATGGCATTAATGCATGACAGGGACAGACGGATAGAAAAAAGTGAACTCAAGGGAGGCTTGCGCTATGGTGGTATGTGTTGAGGTTTCTCACTTTTGTCTCTTGATCCCTCACCTTGGCCTCTGCACAGTGTGGTCACTGGCCAGCTGAATGGCTCTTTGCTCAAACTAAGTAAGGGTCTTCAGCTTGGTCATGACTTCGGTAGGCTGTGCCCTCTCAGGGGGATCATTGGGGGTGGGGGGAGGTGGCAAATGTAGGGAAGCATGACAAGTGTTGGGACCCCATGAGGTGGCTGGAATAGAGACAAACATGGAGGTGTGATGGGTGTGTTAAGGGGTGCAGTGGGAGACATGAGGGTGCAGACTTACCCTGGCTGCACTCTTCTTTTGGCACTGTAGCCCTGTCCTCTAATAGAGTGACATTATCGCAGCCGTTGCCTCAGGTGGGATTGGTGATCTTGCTTGCTGGACATCTGCCCGATCATGGGTCGAGGATATCACGACTCTGCTGGCCCAAATCAAGAAGTTTGCGAAGGGCTCGCTCAATGAAATGTGGTGCCATCTTCCGAGCAGCCAGTCCCCTAACTCGGGTGCCGGGGAGGGGTTTAAATGGATCACCCCACTGATCGCAGAGATTAAGTTTTACCGGGATGAGTGAATCAGAAAATGAAATGAAAATGAAAATCGCTTATTGTCACGAGTAGGCTTCAAATGAAGTTACTGTGAAAAGCCCCTAGTCGCCACATTCCTGCACCTGTTCGGGGAGGCTGTTACGGGAATCGAACCGTGCTGCTGGCCTGCTTTCAAAGCCAGCGATTTAGCCCAGTGTGCTAAACAACCCCGGAAGCAAGCCTTGCTGATAACCGTGTCCCTTTTTTCTACTGCCAGTTGCCATCCCACATAAGTACCTCCTCATTTTCCCTCTCTGTCTTTTCTGCGATTTTTAATTGTCAATCCAGATGTTTCCGTAGCCGTGTCTCAATTATCTCTATGATATGTAGTACCTCCCGATGCATGATTTCCCCTTTCCCTCGCCTTATTACTTTAAAGCCTTTGCTACCTGTTGTAACCCCCCCCCCCCCCCCCCCAATGAGACCCACGGGGACGACCGGATTAATCTCCCCATGAGCCTCATAGAGTACGAGCTCCCCCTCAGAGGCGGAGGCTCATTAGTGGGATCGTTAACTCAGGACATTAAAAGCCGGCCCAGGAAGGAGCTGAGCCACAGAGTAGTTCCGGCTGGACTGGTACGTTATTTGTACATACTTTACTTTGGTAATAAACCATTTGTTTGACTCTCTTTCCGGACTCCTCTGTGACTACTAAATTACCGTCCCAATTTTTTTTTTATTAGGACCCGGGTCCCTTCTCAGTTCAGGTGGAGCCCGTCCCATCATACAGCGCTTTCCTGTACCAGAACTAGTGCCAGCTTCCTATGAAAATGAATCCCCCTTTCCTACACCAGCCCCCTAAATGGTCTCTTTAATTTAGTAAAACATCCTGAGGCACTGAATGAAATGCAAAACAATAGGTTTAGAGCTAAAGGGTATGATTTTAGCAGGGCTACATAAAGCTTAGTCAAAGGTTTGGGCTTTAGGAACAGCCTTATAAGTGGAGAAGCAGATGGCAATGCTCCCAATTAAACAAAACATACAGCACAGAAACAGGCCATTCGGCTCAGCCAGTCCAGACCAGTATTTATTGTTGAACTCTCAAGACTCCTTCCATATTTTCTTATTCAATTCTATCAGCATTGCCATCTATCCCCTCTTCATACATGTAATGAAGTCTAACAGAATCGTAGTGAAGAAGGACAAGCCCCACTTTTTACTGCACAATCTGCCATAAAGCAGATAAGTTTAAAGGTCCCGTTGAAACTGTCAGGCCAGGGAGACGTGTGCCTAAGGGAAGTGGATAAGATTTGTGAGGTGGGAGAATCGTAGGTGGGGAGATTGGAGTTTGGGAGGATGAGGGGTGCGGGAGTCAGACTTCAGGGAGGGGGCCAGACATCGGGAGTGGGTGGAAGTGTCCAAATGGGTCAGGTCAGGTCGGGTTTCTGGTGGGGGGAGGGGGGGGGGGGGGGGGGGGGAATGTTCCAGCTGGGTCAGAGAGTGGGGTCGGGTGGGGATGTCTACCCGGGCCAGGTCGGGGATGAGAGTCAGGGCATGGGTTGGTTGGTGTGGGGGGAAAGAGACCAGTGCCGGTAGGGGAGAGAGCGAGAGATGGAGGGGAGTCCCATGGAGATTCATTGGTGGGAATATCGTGGTTTGGTGATTAATTAATCCCTTGAGGGGATCATTCTGGGTATTTAACATAGTTACGCAGGAGATAGAAGAGGTTTTATCCCTTCTCATTTTTTCTGAGTAACGATTAGGATAACCATGGCGGAACCATCTGAAGTTAGTGATTTAAATCGCTTCGTTGGATGTTTCCCAATGCAATGTAATTTCCCTGGGGAAGTTAGCGCGTCTGGGAAATTACCCTGCAAACCCCTCCCTGGGAAATTCTGAGAGGGATTCCCCAGCGCATTTTTGGGGTATCCCCAAATCCGGCAAAGAGGTGCCCGGAAGTTACAGCTTTGTTCTTCCCAATGTTTAGCGTCACAAAGTTACAACTCATCCAAGACTGAGTATTGGATAAGCAGTCTGACAGCATAGTTACGGAAGGAGTTGCGATATAGCTAGGTATTATTAGTAGTGGGAGAAAGTCACTCATGTGGCATTGGTTCTAGTGTTGCTACCCAGATTATGACAAGTAATCGGAGGGGAAGGAAACAAACTAAGTTAATACCTGCACTGCTGCATGGGTTTCTTCAATTATGTCGATGTAGTCAGCGGCCGGCACTATTGCTTGCCTCAGGGATTGAGGTTGTGCTTTTTAAAGTTGCAATTGCTATTTTTTCTTTTTCTGGCTGGCCTTTAAAAGGAACTCAGAATGCTCTATATGACAATGACAAAACTACCCAGACTTCTACAATACACACAAATTCACATTCACCAAGTGCAATGAAAAAACACTCAATCCTCTGGGGAGTGTGAAAGACCACAGCTATTAAAAAGCAATTATCTGCTCTGAAACAATAACTGCAGCAGGTATGAACTGATAGAATTTCTCTGGAGGATACAGCTAGCAAGGTACTTTAAGGACCCCTTACCAAGCAGACGAGAAAGAACAAAAGACAATGCTGTTCTGAGCACAGGCTGCTTAAGCGGTGTTCCCTGCCTGCCTCTCTTTCGGGAGTGCATTGTCTGATTTGCACAGTACCTACCTTGAAAAGAGAAATCTGTTGTAGACCAAGACCTTTTGGGAATTAAACACGGAACATTGCCCCATACAATTATACCCAGGATGACAACTGAACAAAATGGGACGCAACATGGAATTACCGCAGCGAGACCAGCCAAGGAACGGCTAACTCTATACTCTTTTGTTTTATTTTTCATAAATTGTAAAAATCCTTACTCTGCCATCTGTGAGGATGTGTATGTGGGCCCAGACAGATGCGCTCAATGTTTGAATTTGATTTATTCATATAGGTGCTAGGTGAATGTCTGTAGCCGAGAGGTACAATTATTAAAAGTGTCTTGATTGTGGGAACCCAGTCATTGTTTCACATAATAAATTAACCATTGTATTCGAGTGTATTCAGCACTAAGAATGTATTGTTCTCGGTCTAATCAACTAATCAGTTACAGCAAGATCTCCGCCGAGCTATGTAACATAGCGAAGCATGAGAAACATATCCATTAATTTTCCTAAGACTGCGCAAACAGACGGTGAGCTAGGTTTTATAGGCATCAGTCAATCTTAAGTAATGCCCAATGTTTGATTAACAAATCATCCTCTAAGTAACAGACATTCATTTGAACAAACCAGGAGGTCTCTGCTGAGAATTAGAAACCAATGAGAGTAAATGAGGAGTTAAACTGGAGATAAGAATTCCCTTAAAAGTAAGACCTCGTGGTCGAGGTCTTTGTTCCTGAATTCTTGAATCATTTATCTGTTTGTTTGTGTGAAAGTGATTTCTTTTATGCTTGACCTTTTTATGTACTGTTTGAGATTTAATTTCTAAGTTTTGATTCAGTTCTTATTTAAATGTATTTGAGTGAATAATTAGCAATAAAGTTATATTTTTGACACCTCCAACCTACCGGATTACCGACTCTTATTAGAAGGTAAAATAAGAGTCCAAACAGAATGGTGGTTGCAAGTTACCTACTTTTTTTTAGCTGAGAAATAGTTTCAAAAATCTTATCTTGTCCTTCATTTAACCAAAGGAAACCGGTCTGACTAATTCTTTATAACCTAAAAGCATACATACTGTGGGGGGACTGTAACAGAACAGGCAAAGCATAACCTCTCTAATTTCATTAAAAGAAAACCCTGCTGCAGTCAAACTTGGAGTGGAAGATTAGAGGAGTAATTTCAGCACTCCTCACATGGTTGTACCAATAGTCGGTGTAGAAGGATTACGCAAATGCATTTTTCCCATGGATTCTTGCTATCTTCTAGCAAGCAGCATCATAACATAGAATATGTATTCCGGATTTACCTGTTTGAAGTTATTGCATTCGGAATCAATTTTAATTCACCTTCTCTTACTCTCCCTATATGTTCTTCCCATTCTATTAAACCACATAAAACATCCCACATGTCCCAAGAACTAACACTGGTACTAGCAGTTTATGGCATACAGAGGAAAACACATTGGGTAATGTGGAAGTATTAGGAGAAACCAGAAAACACAGATCTGGCTGGAAGCTCAAGTTGTTTCTCTGCTGCATGAGCTATGGATTGCGGTTGTTTGTGTCGACATAACAACTAACAGAAGGATGCTGAAAAATAAATCTCCCAATCTGCACCTCAGATACTTCCACATCAGTTTCATGTTCTTGTTGGCTAAACTACAAGAAGGCCATGCCCAAATGCTTTAATGAACATATTACTTGCTTTAGCATCTCAATGATATGCTTCATAATATTTTGGGTGATGACATGGCTCTTACTATATTTGTACTTTGCTGTGGAGGAGGTGATTCTCACTGAGTCACCAGTTATGGATGCAAAAGGTGGTTCTGGTCCCCGTCCATGCGAAGATCACCCAGGAATGTACAGATAATTTCACTTTCGATTTTCTACTAAAAACCATCCTCCCCTGCTTCCTCCACCTTAACCTCCAAAAATAAACATGAGGAACTCACTTATTATTCTGTCTCAAAGGTTAAGACCATCTATGTTAGTCACCTCTGCTGCTCCCCTCCGTTCCTCTAGCCTTTTGGGAAAAGCTTCCCAAAAACGCTTTGTTCCCCTAGTGCTGTACTCATGTTTTTCTCCACATCCCTTCCCACCTCCTGCCATTCACTATCTAACCATGGATGAGCTTTAACAAAGAATCATCGGACTCGAAACGTTAGCTCTTTTCTCTCCCTACAGATGCTGCCAGACTTACTGAGATTTTCCAGCATTTTCCCTTTCGTCTCTCTCCAACCTTATCTTGTGAAATAGACCTGCTGTTCCATTGACCTTATTCCAACCAAAATGTAGATCGTTCAACATCTCTTACTGAGTCCCATGTTAATTGATACTGTTAACTGTTCCCTTGACTCAGATACTAACATCCTCTTCAAATCTCGCAGAGGGAGGAGCTGAGGCCAAGGCCACGGAGTTTGGAGATGAGTTTCGTAGGAATGATGGTGTTGAAGGCTGAGCTGTAGTCAATAAATAGGAGTCTGACATAGGTGTCTTTGTTATCTAGGTGTTCCAGGGTAGAGTGCAGGGCCATGGAGATGGCTTCTGCTGCGGACCTGTTGCAGCAGTAGGCGAATTGTAGTGGACCAAGGCAATTCGGGAGGCTGGAGTTGATTCGTGCCATGATTAACCTTTCAAAGCACTTCATGATGATGGATGTCAGAGCCACTGGACAATACAATAATAAAGCTATCAGTGCTCACTTCAATTAAAAAGTGAATCGAACAGTAACTATCAACAGCACATAGGTGTTAAATGCAGAAATCAGAGAAGTTGCTGTGCAAGTTACCCTGCTCCTCTAGGTTTGTTGTATTGGTATCTCACCAAGAAACTCACCATCAAAATAGATAGAAGGGTGTGAAATTGCACTACTTACACCAACAATTTATATTTATGTAGTGCCTTTAAGGTAAGAAAATGCTCAAGATGCTTCAGAGAGGCATTTAAAATAAAATATAAGACATGATAAGGCCACATATAGAGATATTAGAGTAGATGATCGAAGGCTTGGCCAGAAAATATGCTTTAACGAGTGCCTTAAAGGAGCAAAGAGAGGTGGAAAGGAAAGCATTCTAGAACTTAGGACCTTGGCAGCTAAAAGTATAGCCACTAACAGTGTCGTGGTTAACATCAGGACTGCTCAACAGGCCAGAATTGGAGGAGTTCAGATATCTTGGTGTGTTGCGGAATGAGAGGAATTTACACAATTGGGGAGAGCAGAGGCTATAGAAGGATTTGAAAACATAGATGGGAATCTTAAAAATCGAAGTGTTGCTTAAATGGGAGCCAATGTACGCCAGCGAGCACAGGGGTGATGGACAAATGGAATTTGGTTCAAGTAAGTTTTTGATAACCTTAAAGTTCATGGAGTGTAGAATGTGGGATGCTGGCCAGGAATGCATTAGAATACTCAATCTGCAGGTAATAATGGCATGAGGTTTTGCCAGCAGCCCAGCAGAGGCAGAGTTGGGCGGTATTGCAGAAACACATGGTCTTAGAGTTGGCACAGATATTTGGTTGAAAACTCATCTCTGGATCAAATATACCAGCAAAGTTGTGAACAGGTTGGCTCAGCCTCACAGTTGCCAAGGAGAGGGATAGAACAGTTTGAGAGTGGAGTTTGTGTCTGGGGCTGGAGACAATGACTTGATCTTTCCAATGTTTAATTGGAGAAAACTGCTGCCCATTCAGCACAAGATATCAGTCAACCAGAGACAGTGGAAGAGTTGACAGAGATGTGGCAATGTAGATCTAGGTCCTATCAGTTTACTTGTGGAAACTGATGTTTTCGGATGATGTTGCTGAGCGACCAACATGTAGATGAAAAATATGAGGGGGCCAAGGATAGGTCTTTGGGGGTCACCAGAAATAATGGGGTGGGAATGTAAATAGAAGCCAATAGATGGCAATTCTCAGACAATGATTCAATAGATCACTGGACTAGTAATCCCAGAGTTATGGTCTCAGGGTAATACCAGGGTAATGGTCTCAGGGTAATACCAGGGTAATGGTCTCAGGGCGCAGGTTTGAATCCAATCTTAGCAGGTGGTGAAATTTGAATTCAATAAAAATTTTGAATTAAAAAAGTCTAATACTGACCATTAAACCATTGTCAATTGACGTAAAAATCCACCTGGTCCACTAGTGTCCTTTAGGGATGGAAATCTGCCATCCTTACCTGGTCTGGCCTACATGTGACTCCAGACCCACAGCAATGAAGTTGAGACTGGTAACTGCCCTCTGAAATGACGTAGTCAGTTCAAGGGCAAATTGAGATGACCCAGCCAGCGATGCCCACATCCTGTAAATTATATTTTTAAAGTTCAGCTGGATGAGATGGTGCAATCAACTGTGTGAAAAGCAGCAAACATGTCGACAGGGAAGAGGAAAGAAAGTCTGCCTTTGTCACAGTCACATTGGATATCATTTGTGACTCTGATAGAGCTGCTTCTGTAATGTGGCAGTGGCAGAAATCTGATTGGAAGGATTCAAATACTCACATTATAGATAATGATGGAACATGATATAAAGTGGCCAAAAGCACTGGGAAATCAGAAGATTGGGAAGGCTACAAAAACAAACAGAGGTTAACAAAGAGACAAATAAGGAAGGAGAGGATCAAATATGAAGGCAGGCTAGCCAGTAATATAAGAAATGATAGTAAAAGTTTCTTTCAATACATAAGAAACAAACGACAGGCCAAAGTAGACATTGGGCCAATTCAAACTGATTCCGGAAGGCTAGTGATGGGAGACGAGGAAATGGCTGGAGAACTTAATAAGTACTTTGCGTCTGTCTTCACAGTGGAAGACATGAGTAATATCCCAAAAATTATAGAGGGTCAGGGGGCTGAGTTGAGTATGGTTGCCATTACAAAAGAGATGGTGCTAAAAAAGCTAAAAGGTCTTAAAATTGACAAATCTCCCGGCCCCGATGGGCTACACCCTAGAGTTCTGAGAGAGGTGGCTGAAGAAATAGCGGAAGCGTTGGTTGAGATTTTTCAAAAATCACTGGAGTCAGGGAAAGTCCTGGACGATTGGAAGATCGCTGTTGTAACCCCCTTGTTCAAGAAAGGATCAAGACAAAAGATGGAAAATTATAGGCCAATTAGCCTAACCTCGGTTGTTGGTAAAATTCTAGAATCGATCGTTAAGGATGAGATTTCTAAATTCTTGGAAGAGCAGGGTCGGATTAGAACAAGTCAACATGGATTTAGTAAGGGGAGGTCGTGCCTGACGAACCTGTTAGAATTCTTTGAGGAGGTGACAAGTAGGTTAGACCAGGGAAACCCAGTGGATGTGGTCTATCTGGATTTCCAAAAGGCCTTTGATAAGGTGCCACACAGGAGGCTGCTGAGTAAGGTGAGGGCCCATGGTGTTCGAGGTGAGCTACTGGCATGGGTTGAGGATTGGCTGTCTGACAGAAGGCAGAGAGTTGGGATAAAAGGTTCTTTTTCGGAATGGCAGCCGGTGACCAGCGGTGTCCCACAGGGTTCAGTGTTGGGGCCACAGCTGTTCACCATATATATTAATGATCTGGATGAAGGGACTGGGGGCATTCTAGCGAAGTTTGCCGATGAGACGAAGCTAGGTGGTCAGGCAGGTAGTGCTGAGGAAGTGGGGAGGCTGCAGAAGGATCTAGACAGTTTGGGAGAGTGGTGCAGGAAATGGCTGATGCAATTCAACGTGAGAAAATGTGAGGTCTTGCACTTTGGAAAAAAGAATCCAAGCATAGACTACTTTCTAAACGGTGAGAAAATTCATAATGCCAAAGTACAAAGGGATCTGGGAGTGCTAGTCGAGGATTCCCTAAAGGTAAACATGCAGGTTGAATCTGTGATTAAGAAAGCGAATGCAATGTTGTCATTTATCTCAAGAGGGTTGGAATATAAAAGCAGCGATGTGCTACTGAGCCTTTATAAGGCTCTGGTTAGGCCCCATTTGGAGTACTGTGTCCAGTTTTGGGCCCCACATCTCAGGAAGGACATACTGGCACTGGAGCGTGTCCAACGGAGATTCACACGGATGATCCCTGGAATGGCGGGTCTAACATATGATGAACGGCTGAGGATCCTGGGATTGTATTCATTGGAGTTTAGAAGGTTAAGGGGAGATCTAATAGAAACTTACAAAATAATACATGGCTTAGAAAGGGTGGACGCAAAGAAACTGTTTCCGTTAGGCGAGGAGACGAGGACCCGTGGGCACAGCCTTAGAATTAGAGGGGGTAAATTCAGAACAGAAATACGGAGACATTTCTTCAGCCAGAGAGTGGTGGGCCTGTGGAATTCATTGCCGCGGAGTGCAGTGGAGGCCGGGACGCTAAATGGCTTCAAGGCAGAGATAGATAAATTCTTGATGTCGCGAGGAATTAAGGGCTACGGGGAGAATGCTGGTAGGTGGAGTTGAAATGCCCATCAGCCATGATTGAATGGCGGAGTGGACTCGATGGGCCGAATGGCCTTACTTCCACTCCTATGTCTTATGGTCTTATGACAAAAAAGGTTAGTGCTTGTCCATTTCACTGTAGGAACAGCTTGGTGTGTCTCAATCACTGTCGTACAACATCATGAACACTGAAAATTAACTTTTGCAAACATAGAACTTTTCACTCGGATTTTATTTAATAGCGTTTTCTTTCCATTGCTTTTATCTCTTTTTCTCTCTTAATCCCACTTTTCTTACCCTTCTTTATATTGCTTTTAGTACATGATTTGGCACTGAATTAACTATTCTAGTTTCTGGTTTAGACTGTGGCCTGGAGATGCATTCCATTGTGTTTTGTGGTTGGGATACTTGAAATTTATTTTTCAATGTTCGTTCCACCCACAAGCAGTTTGATTGATAGGCTACATGATTGTCAAGTGAAAAATTCAACAGCACAAGTGATTGCGTTGGGAAAAGCTGACAGATCATGGAGTGGAGAATGGCCTCCTTCTGCACTGTAGGTATTCTATGATTCTACACCAACAAGCAGTGCTGTAAAGGCACTTGACTCATGGAGTTAGCTTATTACATTTCATTCTGAACATCAGGGACTGGATTCTCCGCAGCCCCACTCCGAAATCGAGTTCGATGTGGGAGCGGAGAATCCAATTTCATGCCGAAATTGGGCCCGGCGATTCTCCGGGAGCCGAGAATCGCTGTGATTGCGGAGTATGCCGCGCGGCTGGGGGCCCATTGACAGAGGCCAGCCCAGTGATCCTCCACTCCCGACTGGCTGAGTTCCCAACAACATGGAACTAACCTGGTATTGCCGGTCGGGATGCAGGCGTGGCTGCGGACTCGATCCACATGGGGGGTGGAGGGATCGGACACCCGGGGGGGGGGGGGGGGGGGTGCCCTTATAGGTGGCCGGGGGTTAGATCACACGGTCAGATGATCGGGGGGGGGTCTAATTTTTATGTCTGCCTCCGCGGCCTGAGTCCGCTATGGAGCTCGGTTCGCCCACTGGAGTCTGCCGCCATGCGCATGCGCAGACTCAAAACCGGAAGTGCAGGAGCCCATATTCACAGCTAAAGCTGCGTGAATTACTCCAGGTCCCTGCTAGCCCGCTGCAGGGCATTTAATTAGCTTGTACTTTTTTCCAGGAATCTCAAGAGTAAAACTCCACTGTTTTTATGCCGGCATGGGGACATAGTCTCATTTTTGGAGAATCCAGCCCCAGATTTCACGAGACAAGGGAAATTAAGCCAATGAACTAAAAATTGCATCACCATAGAAATGAAGGCACAGGGCCTCATTATAATATATAAGTGACATATCTCACCTGCTGTGAGCAGATTTGTTCCCCTCCTCCTAGCTCAGTTTAACTGAAAGCAGGTGGTTGATTGGGAGTTAAGATTCAGCCTGCATGTCTCACTAAGGATTCTTCAATGTGATTGGTTAAGATGACACACAGTTGCTTGACCTATGCACTTACATTTTAGATCTCCAGTAGAGCGAGGCTCACCAAAATGGATTCTTGATCACAGAAAGTTCGAGAGGAAAAACCCACGGAAAGTCAGAGGGAAAGTGTAAGTGTGATGAAAGATTGGTGTCAGTGATTTGGGACAATGTAGTTGCAGTATTTTTAAGTGACTGACTAAAATTATTGGAAAAATGCATGTTTTCTTGGTTTCCAACGCTTACATATTTTTCAAATTTGTACAATCAAGTATTGACCTTTCAGAATTGTGCATCAGCAGCATAAGATGACCTTGGCCGAGATTCTTGCCATGATGGAAATGTTGTCCATCATGGGATCCTGCAAATGGCATTTCCCATCTTCGTGCGGTTGGGAGTGGAGTTGGGCTGTGTTTTGCGCAAGCGTGATTTGCGGAGACAGCTGGTCATTTAAGTCACCAGCTAACTCTACTTAATGGGATGTTGGTAGACTAGGAGTAAGAAACCCAAAGTGTGCAGTTCAAAGCAAGTAAGAGGAGTTCTTAACTACGTGGATTCATTTGAGTAGCCTGGGTATCCCTATGGAGAGGTATACCACCCTTCTGGATAAGGTCCCTGGGACCTCTGGGAGAGAAAAGGCACCTTTCGGGATTGTTAAAAGTGAACATGACAGGGCAGCATGGTAGCGCAGTGGCTAGCACTGCTGACTCAAGGCACTGAGGACCCAGGTCGCTGTCTGTGTGGAGTTTGCACATTCCCCCCTGTGTATGCGTGAGCCTCAGCCCCCACAACCCAAAGATGTGCAGGCTAGGTGGATTGGCCACACTACATTGTCCCTTAATTGTAAAAAAAGGAATTGGGTCTTCTAAATGTCTTTAAAAAGTGAACATGATTATGCATTATTTACACACAATCTCATTGGAACAGTCAAATTGTCAAAGAACTGTCAAAAAACTTTCAAAAAACTGTCAAAGCTGTCAATGAACTGTCAAGGATTACTAGGTTAATTAGCACGGAGGGGATAAGGTCAAACGGTGATTGGTGTGGTGCATAGGAATGCATGGGATGGGTAGAGGGGAATGGATTGGTATAGGGGGCATGAGGAGCAATGGGGTGTGTGGAAGGCCATGGGCGTGTGTGGAAGTACAGAATGGAGGGTTTGTTTGTTTTATTCTTTTGTAAAATTGATTTCAACACAGGCCTTCAAGTCAGCCTTCCTCTGCAACCGATAGTTCTGCGCTCGTTCCGGATGCGACGGACTTTCAATCCAGTCTGCCACCCTCCAGTGACAAGTTACTCCAGCAATATGCATGATGTGGTGTGAGGGATATATAGAAAATCACAAAAAACAGGCTACAATTTCCAGTATCTTCGAAGACTGACACAATGACAACTGAAAATTGGGCTCTTAATACACCTGAATGACAAGAACTGCTGTTCTGACAGAACCTCAGGTCATGTGCATGTTGAGCATTACCTTTCATAAGGTATTGAATAACTTTTTTAAGCGTGGCCATATTAAAAAATCATGTCAGCAGAGTCAGAAATTCTCCTGTCTCTGCTCCCCCGATCCAGGTGCAAAAATCTGGGCAACATTGAAGGACTGCCAATTAATCAGCTTGCTATTTCTCTCAACTTTATAGGTGAATGTTTTTATTTATAAATGTTTTTTTTTGAACAAGGTATAATTACCGTTATGTACACAGAATACGAAACACATATATATATATACACACATATTTAGGGGAGAAGGGCACACCCTAACAGAAAAAAAAATACAATAACATATGAAATGGAATAACTGGTGGGGTATTGTGCACCAGTTCGACAGCGGCAGCTCTGTACATCTTTCAAAATTACCCACACCACGTAAGTAGGCGACTGCCTGCTGGGAGGGAGGACTGGGGGGGGGGGGGGGGGCAAGCACACCTTTAGGTGTCGGGGAGAAAATCACAGTGTGCGATATTTGGCTATGCTGTGCGTTGCTGTTGCCCACCCTTCCCGGACGGGTCTCGCTGCCGTCCCACGCTCGCCCCCGCTCCTCCATCTCCAGTTTCCTCGTTCCCCGCTCCTGGTGATGTCATGCACGTTTTGGCATCCCGTGTCCTCCCTCCGGCTCCCGCTTCCCTGCCTCCCCTCCTCTCTCCCCCCCCCCCTCCACGGTTCGCATCCCTCTCCCCAGGTTTAGCTGTCTTTCCCCCCTCCCCCTCCCCCCCGTGGTTTACCCCTCCCTCCTCAGGTTTAGCCGTCTTCCCCCCCCCTCCCAGTCCATCTCTCCCCTCCATGCCCCGGCTACCTTCCCCCGACTCCCGACCATTTCCCCCCGATTCTTGGCCACCCGGCTATTCTTCCTCTTGTTCGTTGGCCACAAACAGGTCCCGGAACAGTTGCATGAATTGCTCCCACGTTCTGTGCAAGCCGTCGTCTGACCCTCGGATGGCGAATTTGATTTTCTCCATTTGGAGAGATTCCGAGAGGTCGGACAGCCAGTCTGCAGCTCTGGATGAAATAAAATATTGTTCGAAATATCTACTACAGCCTTCACTATAATAGAAAACTCCCATTCATTAAAGCCCACTCAAAACTTAAAAAAACCCTTAAGCACTTGACAGTCCTGCATCCATTATCCATCCTTTAAGAGTATTTAGATCCTCTGCATGAGAATTTGTAACTCTCACACTATTGCTAATGCCTTTGCTACAATGAACTACAACAAACTCAACATTGAGTTCAAACAGCCCTGCTCACTTAGAATTTCCTCGTGTGTTAGTCAAGTCTCACCTCTTTGCGGACTTCCGGTGGTGGTCATGGAATGAACGGTCGCACATTTAGCAGCTTTCGCCTCTACTGGTCTTTTCCCGGCTTTAAAGCTGGATTTTTGCAGGAACTTCTCAACATAAGTTGATAAAAGTGAGAGGAGAAGGAGGCGACCCCCAATTTATGGAACCGCGCCCAAAGAATAGTCGAAAACAAAGAAATCAAAAGATGGATGGAAACAAAACTCAGAAAACAGGAGGTTCAAATGACAACAAGGCAAAGTTCGGCCGCGTCTGCCCAATGGACGATGGACCAGTTGGTTGAATACTTGGATGGGAAGTTTGCTCAGCATCGCAAGGAGTGTGCTGAGGACCTGATCCAGGTGGTGACCTCGGTTAACGGGCTGGTTGACCGGGTGGAGGAGAAAGTGAAGACTCAGGGACAGGAGATTCAAAAGGTGCAGGAGCAGGCGACGGAACGAGAGGAGGAATCCACAATGATGGCATGGAAATTGGTATTCTACAGGAGCGGCAGATGTGGCTGTTGGAGAAGGCGGAGGATGTGAAGAATCGTTCTCGCAGGCAGAATATCCGGATCGTCGGTTTGCCAGAGGGAAAGGAGGGGTCAGATGCCGGCGCGTATGTGGGGAAGATGCGGGAGAAGCGGCTGGGGGAAGGTTCGTTCCCCAAGCCGTTGGAGGTGGACCAGGCCCATAGGGCTCTTATGCAAAGGCCCCAAGCCTCTGAGCCTCCGAGGGCGATTGTGGTACGGCTGCATCGGTTCCTGGACAAGGAACGTATTATGAAGTGGGCAAGGCAGATGAAACGGTGGACCTGGGAAGGGTCAGAGATCCAGGTGTATCAGGATTGGGGAGCAGAGCTTGCAAAGACGAAGGCGAGTTTTAATAAAGTCAAGGAGGCTGATGCGACCATCAATTCACTCAAGACACAAGTGGAAGTAAACTGTGGCTTTAATCGACTTACAACTGAACCTGCCTGTGACCAGAAGAACTGAGGACAGGCTCACAAGACCGCAGCACTTTATACTTCCGGTAGTGGGAGGAGCCATGGGCGGAGCCAAGGGTGGAGCCCTGTGCATGCTCCTCATCTCCCCCTGTGGGCAGAGCCACACAACAGCTCACAGATGGAGCACATAGGGACACAGTGATACACAGTGTGAATTATACGCATTATACATTCACCACATTCACCGCCTGCAAAAAAATCAAGTCCGGCGGGGTTGACGGGTCTACAGATTGAGTTGGTCCGGTGCCCGGATCATCCACTTGGATCTGCGGAGCACCGGGGTTGCAGCCGCTTCGGATGGCTGTGTGCTGATGTACGGTGTGAATCTGAGGGTGTACTCCGGGAGTGGTTAATTCAGAGCTCCGTTCCTGACCGGTGCGACGGGCGAAAGGGGGCACAGGAAACCTGTAGGCGCGGGGGTGCAGGGCGTGGGGGGTCGGATGGGGTGTAGTGTGAGGGGTACCTCGGCGGTGGTGGTGGTGGTGGGGGATCCTGCAGGCACCAGGTCCCGGAGGGAAACGGTGTCCTGCCGGCCGTCGGGGTGTTCGATAAAGGTGTAGTGGGGGTTTTAATGTAGTAGTAGTACCCTCTCTACCAGCGGGTCCGTTTTATGTGTCCGGACGTGCTTCCGGAGGAGAACTGGGCCCGGTGCCCTCAACCACGATGGAAGCGAGGCCCCCGTGGTAGTGCCCCTAGGGAAAACAAATAATCGCTTATGAGGAGTCTGATTAGTGGCCATACACAGAAGGGACGTAATTGCAAGGAGCGCGTCGGGGAGGACATCCTGCCAGTGGGAGGTCGGGAGATTCCTGGACCGTAGGGTCTGTAGGACGGTCTTCCAGACCGTCGCGTTCTCCCTCTCCACCTGCCCGTTCCCCCTGGGGCTATAGCTGGTAGTCCTGCTCGAGGCGATGCCCTTGCCGAGCAGGTACTGACGCAGCTCATCACTCATGAATGACGAACGCCTGTCGCTGTGGACCTAGTTAGGGAAACCGAACAGGGTGAAGACACTGTGCAGGGCTCTGATGACAGTATGGGAGGTTATATCGGGGCACGGGATAGCAAACGGGAAGCGGGAGAATTTGTCTATGATGTTGAGGAAGTACACATTATGGTTGGTCGAGGGGAGGGGCCCTTTGAAATTGATGCTCAGTTGTTCAAAGGGCCGGGAAGCCTTTACCAGGTGGGCCTTGTCTGGTCTATAGAAGTGCGGTTTGCACTCCGCACAGATCGGGCAATTCCTGGTGATGGCTTTTACCTCCTCGGTGGAGAAAGGCAGATTGCGAGCCTTGATGTAGTGGGCGAGCTGGGTGACCCCCGGGTGGCAGAGGTCATTGTGGAAAGCCTGTAATCGGTCGTCTTGCGTGCTGGCGCATGTGCCGCGGGACAAGGCATCTGGGGGCTCGTTGAGCTTCCCCGGTCGATATATGATATCATAATTATAGGTGGAGAGTTCGATCCTCCACCTCAAGATTTTATCGTTTTTTATTTTGCCCCGTTGCGGGTTGTCGAACATGAAGGCAACCGATCGCTGGTCGGTGATGAGGGTAAACCTCCTACCTGCGAGGTAGTGCCTCCAGTGCCGTATGGCTTCCACAATGGCTTGAGCTTCTTTTTCGACTGGGGAGTGTCGAAGTTCTGAAGCGGAGAGGGTTCGGGAGAAGAAAGCTACTGGCCTCCCTGCCTGGTTCAGAGTGGTGGCGAGAGCGACCGCTGAGGCGTCGCTTTCCACCCGAAAGGGGACGGATTCATCCACCGCCCGGAAGGCGGCTTTGGCGATGTCCTCCTTGATGCAGTTGAAGGCCTGGCGGGCCTCGTCTGACAGTGGGAAGAGTGTGGTCTTAAATAGTGTGCAGGCTTTGTCTGCATACTGGGGGACCCACTGGGCGTAATAGGAGAAGAATCCCAGGCACCTCCTGAGGGCCCTTGAACAGTGAGGGAGAGGGAGTTGTAAGAGGGGGCGCATACGGTTCAGGTCAGGCCCCAGGACCCCGTTTTCCACGACGTGGCCGAGGATGGCTAGTCTGGTTGTGCGGAAAACGCATTTCTCTTTGTTGTATGTGAGGTTGAGTTTTTGGGCGGTTTGGAGAAATCTTTGGACGTTGGCGTCGTGGTCCTGCTGGTCATGGCCGCAAATGGTGGCATTATCCAAGGACGGAAATGTGGCCCGCAGCCCGTACTGGTCCACCATTCAGTCCATTGCTCGTTGGAACACCGAGACCCCATTTGTGACGCCAAAGGGGACCCGGAGGAAATGGAAAAGACGGCCGTCTGCCTCGAATGCCGTGTAGTGGCGGTCCTCCGGGCGGATTGGGAGCTAGTAGTGTGCAGACTTCAGATCCACCGTGGAGAAGATGCGGTACGGGGCGATCTGGGGGAGGGGGTACGCATCGAGGTGCGTGAACCGGTTAATGGTCTGGCTGTAATCAACCACCATCCAGAACTTTTCCCCGGTCTTGACGATCACCACCTGAGTTCTTACAGGGGCTGTTACTGGCCTCTATGACTCCCTCACGTAGAAGCCGCTGGACTTCAGCTCTAATAAATACCCTGTCCTGCAGGCTATACCGCCTGCTGCGAGTGGTTACGGGTTTGCAGTTAGCGGTGAGGCTGGCGAAGAGTGGAGGGGGGTCGACTTTTAGAGTTGCTAAGCTGCATATAGTGAGGGGGCAGGGGTCTGCCGAAGCTGAGTGTTAGGCTTCTAGGATTGCATTGAAAATCGAGCCCAAGTAGGAGAGGGGCGCAGAGGTCTGGGAGTACATACAACTGGAAGTTGGAGTAGTTGGCGCCCTGTATCGTTAATGTCGCAACAGTGCGCCCTTGTATTTGGACTGAGTGTGACCCCAAGGCGAGGGAGATAGTTTGCCATGCTGGGAAGATAGGGAGCGAACAGCGTCTTACCAGGTCTGGATGAACGAAGCTCTCGGTGCTCCCAGTATCGAAGAGGCACGGTGTCTTGTTTCCGTTGACTTGAACGGACATCATTGAGCTTTTGAGATGCTTTGGCCGCAACTGGTCCAAAGTGACTGCGTTGAGTTGCGGATAGTCGGTGGCTTGATCAGCAGTGCTGGAGCGGCCCCGTGATAACTGTCCGCGGAGGTCGTAGTCATCGATATGCACACCGGGTGATGGCCAAGATGGCGGGCCCCGTTGATCGCATGTGGCGGGTGATGAGGAAGGTGGCGTCCAAGATGGCCGGCCCTGTGGATCGCACGTGGCGGGCGGCAAGGAAGATGGCGTTACTGTGTCCTCCAGGTCTGGGCCCCTTTTTCAAGGAGACGCTGGCGTACGTAGTTGGACCGGACCCCTGCAGCATGCACATCATGGACAGCGAGTTCCATATGCTGGGAGGCAGTTACCACCTGAAAGTTACATTCCCGTGCAAGAGCTTTTAGGTCGCGCAGGTAGTCCTCTAGCGACTCTGCGGGGCGCTGGCGGCGGGTAGGGAAAATATGCTGCGCGTAAACTTCATTTCAAGGCCGCACGTATAGGCGGTCGAGTATAGTGAGGGCTTTGGTGTACGAGTCGGTAATATCGAGTTGATTAGAAATGCGATGGCTCACCCGTGCGTGTAAGAGACTGAGTTTCTGCTCTTCAATAACAGCGGAGGTAGTCGTTGCAGCCAGGTAGGCCTTGAAGCACCAAAACCAATGTAGAAAGATTTCCTTCGCTTCTGCGGCCTGCGGGTCGAGTTCCAGTCGATCAGGTTTGAGGGCTGATTCCATGGTGGTTTTTAAGTCGATTAAATTGATGCAACCATCAATTCACTCAAGACACGAGTGAAAGTAAACTGTGGCTTTAATCGACTTACAACTGAGCCTGCCTGCGACCAGTAGAAGAGGACAGGCTCACAAGACCGCAGCACTTTATACTTCCGGTAGTGGGAGAAACCATGGGCGGAGCCATGGGTGGAGTCAAGGGTGGAGCCCTGTACATACTCCTCATCTCCCCCTGTGGGCAGAGCCGCGCAATGGCTCACAGATGGAGCCCACAGGGACACAGTGATACACAGTGTGAATTATACGCATTATACATTCACCACACGGCCCTGTATGCGAAAGACAGAAAATTTGGACTGCTCTACCCGGCCTGTTTCTGGGTGACCTACGAGAACCGGGAGCTATACTTTAGCTCACCGGAAGAGGTGGAGATCTTTATGAAAAACTTGGTGGATGCATAAGGACTTTAAAACCTAAACTGTGGTGGACTGAGTTTTTTTAATAAGAAATGGGGCGGGGGGTGGGGGAAAGTTTTGTGCGTTTTTTTCTTTCTCTGTCTGGAAAAATCTCAACCTTTCAATTCTGTAATTTAAGTTACGACTTCTGGGAGGAGAAGGATTTTTCCTGCTTGATTTGATTTTGATTTGTTGTTGTATGTGCCGAATTGCAGTGAAAAGGGTTTTGAGTTGCGATGTTTTTTCTCTTCTGATGGAAAAAAGATGGTTGAGTTTCTGCATGCAGAATTTTTTCCTACCCCGTTGGATGTCTCTTCTATTGTTTTGGTTCGGTTTCAAGGTGATGGGATAGATAAGAATCTGTTAAGGGAGTGGGGGTGGGCCTCTGCACCTGGACCTTGGGGATTGTTTGTTTGCTTTCTGTGTTTGATGTTATTGTGTTGAGAACTTATGTTAAGGGGGGGGGGGGGGGGGGAGATCCAGCAGGTGATAGAATGCTATGCACTGGGGCGGGGGGGGGCGTGTTGATTTCAGGTATTAACCAACTTTTACAGATGCACCATAGAAAGCATCCTATCGGGCTGCATCACAGCCTGGTATGGCAACTGCTCGGCCCAAGACCGCAAGAAACTTCAGAAAGTCGTGAATACCGCCCAGTCCATCACGCAAACCTGCCTTTCATCCATTGACTCCATCTACGCCTCCCGCTGCCTGGGGAAAGCGGGCAGCATAATCAAAGGCCCCTCCCACCCGGCTTACTCACTCTTCCAACTTCTTCCATCAGGCAGGAGATAAAGAAGTCTGAGAACATGCATGAACAGACTCAAAAACAGCTTCTTCCCCGCTGTCACCAGACTCCTAAATGACCCTCTTATGGACTGACCTCATTAACACTACACCCCTGTATGCTTCATCTGATGCCGTTGCTTATGTAGTTACATTGTATACTCTTGTGTTGCCCTATTATGTATTTTCTTTTATTCCCTTTTCTTCCCATGTACTTAATGACCTGTTGAGCTGCTCGCTGAAAAGTACTTTTCACTGTCCCTCGGGACACGTGACAATAAACACATCCAATCCAATCTCCAATTTCAGCTGCCGAGTCCCTAAGCTCTTGAATTCCCTCCCGATCTCTCTCCTCCTATAAGACACTTCTTAATACCTACTTATTGATCAAATATTTAGTCACCTGTCTGCTATGTGGCTCATTGTGAAATTATGTTTGCTAAGAGAAATTTTTTTTAAAATGGACTTGGACACTGTCATAATATCCACTCATGTGTATCATGAGATGCAGACAGGCAGTGATTGACACACAGGATAACCAATGAACACACACGATACAAAACAACAAATCACCAGACAGATACCACCACTATAAAGCCCTCAGGGCATTAAGACTCTCCCTGTCTCCCTCTCTCACAGGACACAGCCACTGACATAGTTACAGTGCACAAGCCAGTGAACATCATCACCATGTGGTAGAGAGCTAGTCTGGTCAAGCCAGTAGGAGGTCATCAGTTAGGTTAATAGAGTGTCAACCCACAGCAGATTATGTACAGCAATCAGCTAGTTCAATAAAACAGTGTTGGACCATCTCCTGTGTCGGAAGCCTGTTTCTCGTTTCACTGCATCCAGTTGCAGTCGATGTTAGACCAACTCAGATAACACATCATGGTACCATGGAGATATTAATTCTAACAAACCTACCTCGAGTGAATCTGCAACGACCAGCACGCAGCCATCCAGCGGCATGGAAAAGATCCAGCCTCCTCCGCAACTCCGGATCTCCGGCAACCTCGGCGCCAACTGGAAAGTCTTGGAGAACTTATAAAGTACCTCCTGTATATTGAGGCCTACGACCTGAAGGCAGTATCGGATGCCAGAAAGATCGCGCTGTTCCTGTCGACTGCGGGAGATGATGCCATCCACATCTATAACTCGCTCACGTTTGCCGATGGCGAAGACAAGACAAAGTTCAAGATGATTCTGCTGAAATTCGACAACCACTGCGAAGTCGAGGTGAATGAGAGCTTTGAACGGTACATCTTCCAACAGAGGCTTCAGGGTAAGGATGAACCTTTTCAGTCCTTCTTGACCCATCTCCGCATCCTGGCGCAGTCATGTAATTATGATGCGACGGCCGATTCCATGATCCGGGATCAGATTTCGGGGTCCAGTCCGACTCCCTGCAGGAGCAGCTCCTCAAAAATCAAACAGTTGACCCTCTCTGTCGCCATCGAAACGTGCGTTGTCCATGGGCATGCCAGGAATCGTTACTCCCACATCAGGGCGGCAGAAAATGCAAAACTAGTCTCCCACGAGGCAGAAAGGGTGCAGGCCATCGCAAAAATGCAAGGCCTGAGCATTGAGGAGAGTGGCCGTTTTGCACGATTTTCCCAGGTCCCTACACATGCGCGCCACGACCGAGCGGACAAAGAGGCCGAAGACCCTAATGCGCATGTGCGGCGAACATCGTCCGACCGCACTGCGCATGCGAGATGGTGCACAGAACGGGCTGACATCAGTGTCGTGACGTGTCCAAATTGTGGCTCCGCCCATTTAAAGCGGCAATGTCCAGCCAAAGGAAGACAATGTCTACAGTGCGGAAAGCCTGGGCATTACGCGGCCTTCTGCAGGTCTGCTCCACTGACCAACAGCCAGCGATC
Source organism: Scyliorhinus canicula (assembly GCF_902713615.1). Classification (NCBI taxonomy): domain Eukaryota; kingdom Metazoa; phylum Chordata; class Chondrichthyes; order Carcharhiniformes; family Scyliorhinidae; genus Scyliorhinus; species Scyliorhinus canicula. The sequence continues at coordinate 84,021,892 of NC_052155.1, read as the reverse complement.
CCAGCTGCAGCGCTGGCGTGTCCGCTGCGTACAACAAGGCATGCAGGATTCGGATCCCGACAGCCCAACGGACCCCGATGCTGACTGCCTCGAATCTCCATACTGGGTGGGCATAATTACCACGCGCGAGCTGGCTTCCACAGTGCCTGCAAACCGCCTTTCAATCCTCACTGTGGATCCTGACGACGAGTGGTGTGCTGTTGTCACAGTTAACCAGTCTCGCACCCGATTTAAATTGGACACTGGCGCATCTGCAAACCTCATATCACAGTCGGACCTCGACAGCATCCGAGACCAACCTAGCATTCTTCCACCAGCCTGCCAGCTCCTTGACGACAATGGCAATGCCATAGCTGCCAGTGGATCGTGTCAGCTAGGTGTATCTCACAAGACAATCAAGGCGATGTTACGATTCGAGATCGTCCGGCCTGACAAGGCATCCCTGCTCGGTGCTCGTGCATGCAAACTCCTAAATCTGGTCCAGCGCGCCCATGCCATGTCCTCGGTACCGACGACTGCCTTGCCCAATGTAAATCTCCAGGCTGAGATAGACGACATTCTCAAGCAATACCACAACGTGTTTGATGGGATGGGCACGCTCCCATATCGTTACAAGATATTGCTCAAACCGAATGCCATCCCAGTCATCCATGCACCGCGCCGGGTGCCGGGTCCTCTCAAGGATCGTCTGAAAACGCAGCTACGAGAGCTCCAAGACCAGGGTATCATCTCAAAGGTCACGGAACCAACAGACTGGGTCAGCTCCATGGTCTGCGTCAAGAAGCCCTCTGATGAACTCTGCATTTGCATTGATCCCAAAGACCTGAATCGCAACATCATGCGCGAGCACTACCCGATCCCAAAGCGTGAAGAGTTAACCTGTTAGGTGGCTCAGGCCAAATTCTTTACCAAGCTGGACGCCTCCCGTGGGTTCTGGCAGATACAGCTGGACGAGTCCAGTCGGAAGTTGTGCACGTTTAACACTCCGTTCGGCAGGTTTTGCTACAACCGCATGCCTTTTGGTATCATATCAGCTTCCGAAATATTTCATCGCATAATGGAGCAAATGATGGAGGGCATCGAGGGGATGCGAGTCTATGTGGACGACGTGATCGTCTGGTCCACGACACCAGAGGATCACATCGCTCGCCTCAAACAGGTTTTCCAGAGGATTCATGAAAACAGCCTCCAGCTCAACAGGGCCAAATGATCATTTGGTAGGTCCGCTGTCAAGTTTCTGGGTGACCACATTTCACAGCAGGCTGTGCAACCTGACACTGACAAGGTGCTGGCAATCAATGTCATGAAGACCCCAGAGGACAAAAAGGCGGTCCTCCGTTTCCTTGGGATTTTCTCGGGAAATTCATTCCCAATATGGCATCCCACACCACGGCCCAACGGCATCTCGTAAAAAAGTCGACAGTGTTCCAGTGACTTCTCGCACATCAAGCGGAGTGGCTTGAGCTGAAGGCGAAGCTCACCACAGCCCCAGTACTGGCATTCTTTGACCCAACCAAGGATACCAAGATATCCACAGATGCAAGCCAGGACGGCATTGGGGCGGTGCTCCTCCAGCAGGACGACACCTCGTCCTGGGCTACAGTGGCATATGCCTCCAGGGTCATGACTCCGACCGAACAATGGTATGCCCAGATCGAAAAGGAGTGCTTGGGTCTCCTGACAGGAATAGTCAAGTTTCATGACTACGTATATGGCCTGCCAAAGTTCATGGTGGAAACAGACCACAGGCCTTTAGTCCACATAATCCAGAAGGATTGAAATGACATGACACCCTGGCTGCAGCGAATTCTTCTTCGTATCCGCCGATATGACTTTGAACTCGTCTACACACCGGGTAAGGAGCTGATCATCGCGGATGCCCTATCCCGATCCGTCACCACACCGTGTGAACAGGGCGACTTTATTCGCCACATTGAGGCACAAGTGCAGTTGTGTGCCAGCAACCTCCCAGCCACTGTTGAACGAGTTGTCCAAATACGCGAAGAAACTGCTAAAGATCCTCTACTGCAGCACATGATGCAGCACCTCGCCCATGGCTGGCAAAAGGGACAGTGCCCCCAGTTCTTCAACGTTAAGGACGAGCTGACGGTTGTTGAGAGGATCCTTCTTAAACTAGATAGAATCGTCATTCCCCAAAGCATGCAAACCATGGTGCTCAGACAGATCCATGAGGGTCACCTGGGGGTCAAGAAATGTCGTCGCAGGGCTTGGCAGGCAGTTTACTGGCCTGGCATCAGCCAGGACATTGTCAACACGGTCCTCAACTGCACAACATGCCAGAAGTTTCAACCAGCTCAGCCCAAGGAAACGCTGCAACAGCACAAGATCGTGACCTCTCCGTGGTCCAAGGTGGGGATAGACCTCTTTCACGCCAATGGACGTGATTACGTGCTCTTGGTCGACTACTTCTCCAGCTCCCTGGAAGTGGTGAAACTATCGGACCTCACGTCCAAGTCAGTCATCAAAGCCTGCAAAGAGACGTTTGTCAGGGATACCACTCATAGTAATGAGTGATAATGGTCCATGTTTCTACAGCCAAGAGTGGTCCGACTTTGCACGATCCTACCACTTTAGTCACATCACAACCAGTCCCCATTACCCGCAATCAAACTGGAAGGCTGAGAAAGGGGTCCAGATTGTCAAGCGGTTGCTGTGCAAGGCTGCAGACTCAGCCTCGGATTTCAACCTGGCGCTATTGGCATACAGGGCAACCCCTCTGTCGACTGGTTTGTCTCCGGCGCCGTTGCTCATGAACCGCAACCCGAGGATGACTGTTCCAACCATCCATGTTCCAGACCTTGACCACCTCACGGTGCTGCAGAAGGTGCAGCGATCCAGGGGCCAGCAAAAGATCACGTATGATGCTCATGCCACGGATCTGCCTGTGCTGGCTCCAGATGATGTTGTTCGCGTTCCGTTGCCTGAGGGAGGTTGGTCGGCCCCAGCTGTTGTCGTCAGACAGGCTGCCCCCAAATTCTTTCGTTGTTCAAATGGCTGATGGCTCCATTCTATGGCGCAACAGGAGGGCGCTGCGTAAAGTTCCCTGCCCATCACCGACCGCACTTCTCTGCATGTCATCATGCCTCCTCCGGACATCTTGCACCACGAGGCCACCGATCTGGCAGCGATCCCACCTGTCCAGGTGCCGCCCCCTCCACCTCAGGCAATCGACAAGAATTCGTCACCCGCCAAAAAGACTGAATCTATAGACTTAAACTAGTTTGCTCGAACTGCATGATAGACATCTTCCCATGTACATATGTTCACTCATTCACCACTTGTACATAGTCATGCATGCAGATACAGCCACGTTCCAAAATTTATTTTAAAAAGGGGAGATGTCATAATATCCACTCATGTATATCATGAGATGCAGACAGGCAGTGATTGACACACAGGATTACCAATGAACACACACAACACAAAACAATCAATCACTAGACAGGACACCACCACTACAAAGCCCACAGGGCATTAAGGCTCTCTCTCTCTCACAGGACACGGCTAGGGAGATAGCCGCAGTTCACAGGCCAATGAACATCATCACCATGTGGTGGAGAGCTAGTCTGGTCAAGCCAGAAGGAGGGTATCAATTAGGTTAATCGAGTGTCAACCCACAGCAGATTATGTGCAGCAATCAACAGGTTCAATAAAACAGTGTTGGACCATCTCCTGTGTCGGAAGCCTGTTCTCATTTTACTGCATCCAGTTGCAGTCGATGTTACACCAACTCAGATAACACATCAGACGCTGTCTGGCCAGCATTCCATTAGCTGTTTTTACCCCTCAGAATAACTGACTCAGGGAGTACACCAGCGTGTGCGAGCGGGGCGGCCGCATCAATAAGAGTTCTCGCCGGTGGCCACGATTTGCGGCGCTTTCGGGAATTTCCCCAATACATCGATCAACCTATCGTCGGCCATTGGGACCGTCATGGGCAGCTAGAGGGGCCGGTTTAAAGACCGGCGATGAACCCCGGGCGGGTGTCGGGCGGCGGGGGCTGAGGCGCTGGGTCCAGCGCGGAGCGGAAGTTGGAGTAGTGGGGGCGGAGCCAAAAGGAGTCCGAGGCGGCAGGTCCGAGGCCAGGGCGCAATGTAGGTGGGATGTCCCACATCGGATGGCTCCCACCTAGGATGAAATAAGAAGGCTGAAGTCCGGTCCCAGGGGAGCTCAGTGGGAATGTAGGGGAGAAGAAGGGCAGTTGAATGTTCCTCCTGCAGAATGTGGGAAGAAAGGGTCACCTCGAGTGTCCCGGCTGACTACATCTGCGGGAAGTGCACCCAACTCCAGCTCCTCGAGAACCGCGTTAGGGACCTGGAGCTGGGGCTGGATGAACTTTGGATCATTCGGGAGGCGGAGGGGGTTATTGAGAGGAGTTATAGGGAGGTAGTCACACCTCAGGTAAAAGAAGAAGGTAGATGGGTTACCGTCAGGGGAGGGAGAGGGAACCGGCAGGCAGTGCAGGGATCCCCTGTGGTCGTTCCCCTCGTGGGGCAGAACGGTAGCATGGTGGTTAGCATAAATGCTTCACAGCTCCAGGGTCCCAGGTTCGATTCCCAGCTGGGTCACTGTCTGTGCGGAGTCTGCACGTCATCCCCGTGTGTGCGTGGGTTTCCTCCGGGTGCTCCGGTTTCCTCCCACAGTCCAAAGATGTGCGGGTTAGGTGGATTGGCTATGCTAAAATTGCCCTTAGTGTCCTAAAAAATAAGGTTAATGGGGGGGGGGGGGGGGGGGTTACTGATATAGGGTGGATATGTTGAAAAGAGAAGGGTGATCATTGCTCGCACAACATCGAGGGCCGAAGGGCCTGTTCTGTGCTGTACTGTTCTATAAATAACAAGTATACCGTTTTGGATACTGTTGCGGGGGACGATTTACCAGGGGTAAGCAATGGGGCACAGGTCTCTGGCACAGAGTCTGTCCCTGTTGCTCAGAAGGGAAGGGAGACGAGGAACAGAGCACTTGTCATTGGGGACTCCATAGTTAGAGGAACAGACAGGAGGTTCTGTGGGAACGAAAGAGACTCATGGTTGGTGTGTTGCCTCCCAGGTGCCAGGGTTCGTGATGTCTCTGATCGTGGTTTTGGGATCCTTAAGGGGGAGGGGCAGCAGCCCCAAGTCGTGGTCCACATAGGTACCAACGACATAGGTAGGAAGAGAGATGGGGATTTGAGACAGAAATTCAGGGAGCTAGGGTGGAAGCTGAGAGCTAGAACAAACAGAGTTATTATCTCTGGGTTGTTACCCGTGCCACGTGCTAGCAAAGTGAGAAATAAGGAGAGAGAGGAGTTGAACATGTGGCTACAGGGATGGCGCAGGAGGGAGGGTTTTGGTTTCCTGGATAATTGGGGCTCATTCTGGGGTAGGTGGGACCTCTACAAACAGGATGGTCTTCACCTGAACCAGAGGGGTACCAATATCCTGGGGGGGAGATTTGCTAGTGCTCTTTGGGGGGGTTTAAACTAATTCAGCAGGGGGATGGGAACCTAAATTGTAGTCCCAGTGTACAGGATGTTGAGAGTAGTGAGGTCAGGGATAGGGTTAAAAGTTCCAAAGAGGGCACCGGCAAGCAAGACGCTGGTTTGAAGTGTGTCTACTTCAACGCCAGGAGCATCCGGAATAAGGTGGGTGAGCTTGCAGCATGGGTTGGTACCTGGGATCTCAATGTTGTGGCGATTTCGGAGACATGGGTAGAGCAGGGACAGGAATGGTTGTTGCAGGTTCCAGGATTTAGATGCTTCTCTAAGAACAGAGAAGATGGTAAAAGAGGGGGGGGGGGGGGGGGGGGGGGGGTGTGGCATTGTTAATCAAGGAAAGTATTACGACGGGAGAAAGGACGTTTGAGCACTCGTCTACTGAGGTAGTATGGGCCGAGGTTAGGAACAGAAGAGGAGAGGTCACCCTGTTGGGAGTTGTCTATAGACCTCCGAATAGTTCCAGAGATGTAGAGGAAAGGATTGCAAAGATGATTCTCGACAGGAGCGAGAGTAACAGGGTAGTTGTTATGGGGGACTTTAACTTTCCAAATATTGACTGGAAATACTATAGTTCGAGTACTACAGATGGGTCAGTTTTTGTGCAGTGTGTGCAGCAGGGTTTTCTGACACAGTATGTAGACAGGCCAACAAGGGGCGATGCCACATTGAATTTGGTACTGGGTGATGAACCCGGCCAGGTGTTAGATTTAGATGGAGGTGAGTACTTTGGTGATAGTGATCACAATTCGGTTATGTTTACTTTAGCAATGGGCAGGGATAGGTATATACCGCAAGGCAAGAATTATAGCTGGGGAAAAGGCAATTATGATGCTATTCGGCAAGATTTAGGATGTATAGGATGGGGAAGGAAACTGCAGGGGATGGGTACAATCGAAATGTGGAGCTTTTTCAAGGAACAGCTACTGCGTGTCCTTGATAAGTATATACCTGTCAGGCAGGGAGGAAGTTGTTGAGCAAGGGAACCGTGGTTTACTAAGGAAGTTGAAGCACTTGTCAAGAGGAAGAAGGAGGCTTATGTTAGGATGAGGCATGAAGGCTCAGTTAGGGCACTTGAGAGTTACAAGTTAGCCAGGAAGGACCTAAAGGGAGAGTTAAGAAGAGCGAGGAGAGGATACGAAAAGTCGTTGGCGGATAGGATCAAGGAAAACCCTAAGGCTTTCTATAGGTATATCAGGAACAAAAGAATGACTAGAGTAAGATTAGGGCCAATCAAGGATAGTAGTGGAAAGTTGTGTGTGGAATCAGAGGAGATAGGGGAAGCGTTAAATGGATATTTTCGTCAGTGTTTACACTGGAGAAAGACAATGTTGTCGAGGAGAATACTCAGGTTCAGTCGACCAGGCTAGATGGAATTGGAATTGAGGTTCACAAGGAGGAGGTGTTAGCAATTTTGGAAAGTGTAAAAATAGATAAGTCCCCTGGGCCAGATGGGATTTATCCTAGGATTCTCTGGGAAGCCAGGGAGGAGATTGCAGAGCCTTTGTCCTTGATCTTTATGTTGTCTTTGTCGACAGGAATAGTGCCGGAAGACTGGAGGATAGCAAATGTTGTCCCCTTGTTCAAGAAGGGGAGTAGAGACAACCCTGGTAATTATAGACCTGTGAGCCTTACTTCGGTTGTGGGTAAAATGTTGGAAAAGGTTATTAGAGATAGTGTTTATAATCATCTTGAAAAGAACAAGTTGATTAGCGATAGTCAACACGGTTTTGTGAAGGGTAGGTCATGCCTCACAAACCTTATTGAGTTTTTTGAGAAGGTGGCCAAACAGGTGAATGAGGGTAAAGCGGTTGATGTGGTGTATATGGATTTCAGTAAGGCGTTTGATAAGGTTCTCCACGGTAGGCTATTGCAGAAAATAAGGAAGTATGGAATTGAAGGTGATTTAGCGGTTTGGATCAGTAATTGGCTAGCTGAAAGAAGACAGAGGTGGTGGTTGATGGCAAATGTTCATCCTGGAGTTCAGTTACTAGTGGTGTACCGCAAGGATCTGTTTTGGGGCCACTGCTGTTTGTCATTTTTATAAATGACCTGGAAGAGAGTGTAGAAGGATGGGTTAGTAAATTTGCAGATGACACGAAGGTCGGTGGAGTTGTGGATAGTGCTGAAGGATGTTATAGGATACAGAGGGACATAGATAAGCTGCAGAGCTGGGCTGAGAGGTGGCAGATGGAGTTTAATGCGGAAAAGTGTGAGGTGGTTCAATTTGGAAGGAGTAACAGGAATGCAGAGTACTGGGCTAATGGCAAGATTCTTGGTAGTGTAGATGAACAGAGAGATCTCGGCATCCAGGTACATAAATCCCTGAAAGTTGCCACCCAGGTTAAGAGGGCTGTTAAGAAGGCATATGGTGCGCTAGCCTTTATCAGTAGGGGGATTGAGTTTCGGAGCCACAAGGTCATGCTGCAGCTGTACATAACACTGGTGCGGCCGCTCCTGGAGAACTGCGTGCAGTTCTGGTCACCACATTATAGGAAGGATGTGGAAGCTTTGGAAAGGGTTCAGAGGAGGTTTACTAGAATGTTGCCTGGTATGGAGGGAAGGTCTTACGAGGAAAGGCTCAGGGACTTGAGGTTGTTTTCGTTAGAGAGGAGAAGGCTGATAGGTGACTTAATAGACATATAAGATAGTCAGAGGGTTAGATAGGGTGGACAGTGAGTCTTTTTCCTCGGATGGTGATGACCAACACGAGGAGACATAGGTTTAAATTGAGGGGTGGTAGATATAGGACAGATGTCAGAGGCAGTTTCCTTACTCAGCGAGTAGTAGGGGTGTGGAACGCCCTGCCTGCAACAGTAGTAGACTCGCCAACTTTAAGGGCATTTAAATGGTCACTGGATAGACATATGGATGAAAATGGAATAGTGTAGGTCAGATAGGCTTCAGATGGTTTCACAGGTCGGCGCAACATCGAGGGCCGAAGGGCCCGTACTGTGCTGTGATGTTCTATGTTCTAAGAGAAATAAGTTTTAAAGAAGTCTGGTGAAAGTTTTTTTTTTCTCCCCTTTTTCCCTTTTTTTGTGTGAAAGAAGAAAAATTGTTTTTTTAGATTGATGAAGGACAGGAGGGTGAAAGGAGGAAGAAAAGAAAGGAAAAACAATAAGCCGCTAAAGGATGCGAAGAGCAGCGTCGAAGGTGGAAACGCGGGTTCGCCTATGAATGAGAGGACGAGCAAAAGTGCTAAGTGCTGACAAGATGGTGGAAGCCGAACTGCATGGTGGGGCCGCACTACGTACGGTGGAGAAGATGACCGAGGTGATGGCGGTGGAGCTGGAAAAACAGTTTGCGAGGCACATGGAGGCCTTGAGGAAGGAGACAGTGGTCGCATTGAAGTCATTGGTGGAGGAGGCAATCGCCCCGGTGAGGGTGGCTGTGGCAAAGACATTGGCCGGGGTGAGAGAGCAGGGCGAGAAGATGAAGGAAGTTGAGGAGGCCGTGTCACGGCACAGCGACCAGTTCACCTCAATGGGGGATGAGCTGCGGAGGGTGGTGGAGGTCAATAGAGGACTCCGAGCAAAGCTCGAGGACTTGGAGAACCACTCAAGGCGGCACAATTTGAAAATTGTGGGCTTGCCCGAAGGGACAGAGGGCCCACGGCCAAACACAATACTTCGCTAAGAAGTGGGCGAAGCTGATGGGGGAGGGTGAGAACCCCTCCCGGTACGAGCTTCACCAAGCTCACTGGTCATTAAGGCCGAAGTCCAAAGTGAACGAGCCGCCAAGAGCAGTAATTATCTGCTTCCATAATTTCTGCATGAAGGAGAAGGTATAAAGCTGGCTGAAGCAGAAGCGCGAGGTGCAGCGGGATGTTGCTGCAGTTCGGATCTACCAGGACTTGACGGTGGAGTTGGCAAAAAGACGAGCAGCGCTCAGGCGAGTGAAGGCGGCATTGTACAAAAAGGGGGTGCGATTTGGTATGGTGTACCTGACGAAACTGAGGGTAACGTATAATGCCAAAGACTTTTATTTTGAGACAGCGGAGGCGGCTGAAGCTTTCGTGAGGGCAGAAGGCTTGGGCCTGACGTGAGGAGCGGAACTGGAAGAGAGACTGTGGACTGTGTTTGGACAGCTGGAAAATGTATAAATGCTACAACTTTCTTTTTACTGCTGTGTATTGTAATTTACTTCTCTTTGCATTGTTACAGTGTTCAAGTTAATGGTTGGGTTGTTTGGCATTCTGTGTTGTGAAGGTTAAATCTTATGTTAGTAAATTGAATGTGTTGGATTGTTGGTTTTGTTTTTTCTTTCTCTGGGACTGGGTGGAAGGGGACGATGTATCTTGGCGGGGAGCCACCCGTGTTAGCTAACTGAAGTCAGCTAGTGAACGGAGGTGAGGTGTGAGGAGGGCTGCAGACGTTGGAGCCTGGATAGCAGGCTTCAATGGACCTACAAGCCGAGCAATAGTGGAGCAGGAGATAAAGGATGCGATTGGGAGGATGCTGTCGGGGAAGGTGGCAGGGCCGGATGGGATTCCGGTGGAATATTAAAAAGATTTAAGGATAAGCTGGCACCCCTGATGGTGGGGATATTTGAAGAGGCGATAGGGAAGGGGGTGTTGCCACAAACCTTGGGGAAGGCATCGATTTTACTATTGCTAAAAAAAGATAAGGATCCGACGGAGTGTGGGTCGTATAGGCCCAAATCCCTTCTGAATGTGGACGCAAAAGTGTTGGCAAAGGTATTGGCAGGTAGGCTAGAGGAGTGCCTCCCGAAGGTGATAGGTGAGGATCAGACAGGGTTCGTGAGAAGGAGGCAGCTTTTTTAGAACATTAGGAGGGTTTTGAACGTCGTTATGGCACCGGCGGAAGGGAAGGAAATAGAGGTGGTTGTGGCATTGGACGCCGAGAAGGCGTTCGACCGGGTAGAATGAGGGTACTTGATGGCAGTTCTGGAGCGGTTTGGGATCGGACCAAGATTTGTGAACTGGGTAAAGCTACTATATAAAGGAGCCGAAGGCGAGTGTCCGCACAAACAACAATAGCTCATACTTTTCATCCACCGTGGGACGAGGCAGGGATGTCCTATGTCTCCCTGCTGTTTGCACTTGCGATTGAGCTGTTGGCCATCGCATTAAGAAGTTCGGGGGCATGGAAAGGAATAGTGCGGGGGTGGATAGAACATATATGGCAACGACTTGCTGTTATATGTGTCGGAACCAAGTGTGTCGATAGGGGGAATATTGGAGCTACTGCAATGTATTACGGGTGGAATTGTGAGACTAGCTAAGATGAAAAAGGAAGCATACATAAGATCGAGGCGTCTCAAAACTGATGAAGCTTTGGAGGAATATCGGGAAAGTAGGACAAATCTCAAACGCGTAATAAAGAGGGCTAAAAGGGGTCATGAAATATCTTTGGCTAACAGGGTTGAGGAAAATCCCAAAGCCTTTTATTCGTATATAAGGAGCAAGAGGGTAACTAGAGAAAGGATTGGCCCACTCAAAGACAAAAGAGGGAATTTATGTGTGGAATCAGAGGAAATGAGTGAGATTCTTAATGAGTACTTTGCATCGGTATTCACCAAGGAGAGGGACATGACGGATGTTGAGGCTAGGGATGGATGTTTAAATACTCTAGGTCATGTCGGCATAAGGAAGGGGGAGGTTTTGGGTATTCTAAAAGGCATTAAGGTGGACAAGTCCCCAGGACCGGATGGGATCTACCCAGGTTACTGAGGGAAACGCGGGACGAAATAGGTGGGGCCTTAACAGATATCTTTGCAGCATCCTTGAGCACGGGTGAGGTCCCGGAGGACTGGAGAATTGCCAATGTTGTCCCTTTGTTTAAGGAGGGTAGCAGGGATAATCCAGGGAATTATAGACCTGTGAGCTTCACGTCAGTGGTAGGCAAACTGTTGCAGAAGATACTGAGGGATAGGATCTATTCACATATGGAAGAAAATAGACTTATCAGTGATAGGCAGCATGGTTTTGTGCAGGGAAGGTCATGTCTTACAAACCGAATAGAATTCTTTGAGGAAGTGACAAAGTTAATTGATGAGGGAAGGGCTGTAGATGTCATATACATGGACTTCAGTAAGGCGTTTGATAAAGTTTCCTGTGGCAGGTTGATGGAAAAAGTGAAGTCATATGGGGTTCAGGGTGTACTAGCTAGATGGATAAAGAACTGTTTGGGCAACAGGAAACAGAGAGTAGTGGTGGAAGGGAGTGTCTCAAAATGGAGAAAGGTGACTAGTGGTGTTCCACAGGGATCCGTGCTCGGACCACTGTTGTTTGTGATATACATAAATGATCAGGACGAAGGTATAGGTGGTCTGATGAGCAAGTTTGCAGATGATACTAAGATTGGTGGAGTTGCAGATAGTGAGGAGGACTGTCAGAGAATACAGCAAAATATAGATAGATTGGAGAGTTGGGCAGAGAAATGGCAGATGGAGTCCAATCCAGGCAAATGCGAGGTAATGCATTTTGGAAGATCTAATTCAAGAGCGGACTATACGGTCAATGGAAGAGTCCTGGGGAAAATTGATGTACAGGGAGATCTGGGAGTTCAGGTCCATTGTACCCTAAAGGTGGCAACGCAGGTCGATAGAGTGGTCAAGAAGGCATACAGCATGCTTGACTTCATCAGACGGGGTATTGAGTACAAGAGTCGGCAGGTCATGTTACAGTTGTATAGGACTCTGGTTAGGCCACATTTGGAATACTGCATGCAGTTCTGGTCGCCACATTACCAGAAGGATGTGGATGCTTTAGAGAGGGTGCAGAGGAGGTTCACCAGGATGTTGCCTGGTATGGAGGGTGCTAGCTATGAAGAAAGGTTGAGTAGATTGGAAGGTTGGAAAGACGGAGTTGAGGAGGGACCTGATTGAGGTCTACAAAATGATGAGAGGTATGGACAGGGTGGATAGCAACAAGCTTTTTCCAAGAGTGGGGGTGTCAATTACAAGGGGTCACGATTTCAAGGTGAGAGGGGAAAGTTTAAGGGAGATGTGCGTGGAAAGTTTTTTACGCAGAGGGTGGTGGGCGCCTGGTACGCTTTGCCAGCGGAGGTGGTAGAGGCGGGCACGATAGCATCATTTAAGATGCATTTGGACAGATATATGAACGGGCGGGGAACAGAGGGAAGTAGATCCTTGGAAAATAGGCAACAGGTTTAGATAGAGGATCTGGATCGGCACAGGCTGGGATGGCCGAAGGGCCTGTTCCTGTGCTGTAATTTTTTTGTTCTTTGTTCTTTATTTGGGTCTTTCTCGGGATACAAGCTTAACCTAACCAAGAGTGAGTATTTTGTGGTGTCTCGGCTGGGGGTGGGGGCAGGGGTGGGAGGGCTGCCATTCCGTAGGGCAGGGACTCACTTTAGGTATCTGGGGGTGCAGGTTGCCCGGGAATGGGGGAGGCTTCGCAGGTCCAACATCTCTAGTTTGGTGGGGAGAGTGAAAGCCGACCTGGCAAGGTGGGATGGTCTCCCTCTGTCGCTGGCGGGTTGGGTACAGGCGGTTAAAATTAATGTGTTGCCCGATTTCTGTTTATTTTTCAATGCCTACCGATTTTCCTGCCAAAGGCTTTTTTCAGTGATTGAGGGAAGGATTACCTCGTTCATATGGGGAAGGAAGGTGGCCAGAGTGCGAAAGGTGCTGCTACAGAGGGGAAGGCAGGCAGGGGTTTGGGTCTTCCGAACCTGATGTACTACTACTGGGTGGCGAATGTGGAGAAGGTGCAGAGCTGGGTCAGAGGGGTTGATTCCCAGTGGGTCAGAATGGATGAGAGTCTGTGCAAGGGGTCGGGACTGAAAGCACTAGCAACAGCGCCACTCCCAATAGCTCCGGGGAAATACTCGGGGAGTCCGGTAATAATAGCTTCATTGAGAATTTGGAGGCAGTTTCGCCAACACTTCTGGTTGGGGGCAGGGTCAAGGGAAATGACGATTTGGGGGAACCACAGATTTGAGCCAGGGAGGTGGGATGGAAATTTCCGGAAATGGGAAGAGAAGGGGATTAAGACGCTAAAAGGTTTGTTTCTTAGGGGTCGGTTTGCAGAATTGAAGGAGCTGGAAGCAAAGTATGGGCTGGAGCAGGGAGAAATGTTTAGAAACATGCAGGTTCGGGATTTTGCCAGAAAGGAGATACAGAGCTTCCCAGAGGAACTGGCCTCCACATTGCTGGAGGAGATGCTGACGACAAGGGGACTGGAGAAGGGGGTAGTGTCAGCGGTGTACGGAGCTATTTTGGAAGAGGATAAGGCACCACTGGAAGGGATCAAAGCAAAGTGGGAGGAAGAGTTGGGAGAGGTTAAAGAAGGGGGTCTGGTGTGAGGTGCTCCGGAGAGTGAATGCCTCCACCTCATGTGCGAGGTTGGGGCTGATACAGCTGAAGGTGGCATGCAGAGCACACCTCACGAGGGCGAGGATGAGCTGATTCTTTGAAGGAGTAGAAGATGCGTGTGAGTGTTGCCGGGGGAGGGAGGAGCGCTAATTACGTTCATATGTTTTGGTCCTGTCCAAAGCTAGAGGATTACTGGAAGGAGGTTTTTAGGATAATCTCCAAGGTGGTGCATGTGAAACTGGACCTGGGTCCCCGGGAGGCCATATTCGGGGCGTCGGACCAGCCAGGGTTGGAAACCGGGCGGAGGCAGATATCGTAGCCTTCACTTCGCTGATCGCCCGAAGGCGGATCCTGATGGGATGGAGAGCAGCCTCTCCACCCTGTGCCCTGGTGTGGCGGGGGGGGACCTGGTGGAATTCTTGACTCTTGAGAAAGTTAAGTTTGAACTGAGGGGAAGGACGGAGGGGTTCTACAAGTCATGGGCATTATTTATTATGCACTTTCAAGAACTGGATAACATAGAACATTAGTTGGGGGGGGGGGATGGGTGGGAGGGTTGGGGGGAGGGGGGCTGTGTGTATTAAGGGTGACTATGGGTAATCCCTGATTCCTTTTTGTCAGTTGTTTATGTAAAGATGCGGGCTAATGTTTGGGGGTTGACGGGAGGATGGGAGGATTGACGCATTTGTTGCTGATTATTGTTTATTGTTGGTGGGTGTAAATTTGGGAGAAAATGTGAAAAAGGAGGAATAAAAATATTTATTAAAAAAATAACTGACTCACATACTAGCTCTTCCCAGCAACAGTGACTGAAAATTCTGCAAGGATTTTGGAAAGAGCTATTTCTGCATACATGATCAGAACTTAAAGCAGTCACACCAAATAAGTCGCTGTGCTCTCAGATAATTGGGAAATTTTTTATCATAACTACCGCTGTTCTGCACCATAACTTTACCTTGTGGGATTTCTGCTGTACTTTCAACAATCTGACACTGGTGAAAAAAAAAGTTAAGAGGAAATCCTGGGCTGAAAATTACTTCTAAATGATCCTTTCCATCCAGATAGCATCCAAGTTTATTTTTAAAAATTTGTTCTCAGAATCATAGAATTTACAGTGCAGAAGGAGGCCATTCAGCCCATTGAGTCTGCACGGGCTCTTGGAAAGAAAGAACACTACTTTTTAAAAAAATTTAAAGTACCCAATTAATTTTTTCCAATTAAGGGGCAATTTAGCATGGCCAATCCACCTATCCTGTACATATTTAGGTTGTGGGGGCAAAACCCACACAAACACGGGGAAAATGTGCAAACTCCACATGGACAGTGACCCAGGGCCGGGATTCAACCTGGGACCTTGGCGCCGTAAGGCAGCAGTGCTACCTATTGCACCTCCCTGCTGCCCAAGAGCACCCTACTTAAGCCACGCCTCCACTACATCCCTGTAACCAAACCCACCCTTTTGGACGCTAAGCGGCAATTTAGCATGACCAATCCACCTAACCTGCATATCTTTGGACTGTGGGAGGAAACCGAAGCACCCGGAGGAAACCCGCCCAGACACAGGGAGAAAGTGCAAACTCCACACAGACAGTTACCCGAGGCCGGAATTGAACTTGGGACCCTGGAGCTGGGAGGCAGCCGTGCTAACCACTGTGTCACTGTGCTGCCGAGGATGTGAGTGTTGCTGGTAAGGCCCATCCAGAATTGCCTTTGAACTGAGTGGCTTGCTCGACCATTTCCGAGGATAATTAAGAGTCAATCACATTGTTGTGGGTCTGGACTCACAGGTAGGCCGGACTGGGTAAGGATAGCAGATTTCCTGCCTTGTAGGACACGAAACAGATGAGATTTTAATGACAATTCAGTAGTTCCATTATTATTAATGACATTAGCATTTAACCTAGATGTATAAACTAATTGAATTTAATTTTGATTACCCCAACTGCCATGATAGCATTCCATTTTTATAGTTGGTAGATTCTTGCAACAAGATTCCTTCCAGGTTGAACTTACTTAGACTAACCAACTTCTAATCAACTCTAATCAGCACCGATAAAAAATTGATATTAACTGTTTGATTTAATTTGCCTCTGTAACCTTTTCTTGATCTCCCAGTTATAAGATGAATATCATACACAACATTTAATTGTATGAAAATATCTGGTTGTCTGATTGCCTGAAGTACGAAGTTCACACTGAATGATTCTCAATGTACCACACACAACTTTTAATTGTCTTATTCCTCTTTGCGAAAATAATATTTGATTTTTGGGCAACTGGTTGTCCGTCATGCACGGAAACTTATCCCCATAATCTACACAATTTAAATAATCTTAAATCATGCCAGTTAGAATACACACAAGTAGAGTTTCTCCTTGCCCATTATCGAGTGTCATTCTTCCCTTGACAGAATTCCTCACTTTGCTCCAGAAAACTTGGATGCAAGTAAGGATCAGGCAAGTTGTAGGGATTCTAAGTGTGTGCTGGAGTATTGCTGGGGTTTCCCAATCAACACTAAACAATTTATCAGAACTGCATGTTCTGAGGTTCCCATTGTTCGTTTCCAACTGGTAATCCCCTAACTATTAAGGATTATCCGGAAACAAGTAGGAAAAATTCCAGTTCTCAGTGACAGGTCCACCCCACCAGACCCCCGCTGCTGAGCCAGGCGGGCTGGCAGATTAGTTTGTAGCAATGTCCCTGAACATTGTAGATATGCCTGGCTTAGGTGTTCAAATCGATCAAACTTGCCACTGGTGAACAGAATCTGTTTGAATCTTTGTACACCAAGTCTTTTTTTTCTTGGAATCACCTCAGCCCAAAGACAGACTAATTACCTTCCTCTAGGAAGATTGGCAGTAGTTAGAGCATTGGACAACTGACAAATGTTGATTTTAACTGAGCCATGTACCACATTTCTGTTAACAAACAAAAAAGTCAAGATTGTTAACCACCTTCAAATATTTAATGAAGAAAATACTATCCACACAATAGATGTTCAAATTTTGTCTCAGGAACTAACCGCTCATTTGATTTATTTACATAACTACAAATGTTGTTTTTGGTAAACAACCACAGCATTACACCTCAAAAATGCCATAAATTTGTACATCCGAACATTAAGATTGGTTCAAATAGCTATGATTCTAAATTAACCATGCTCATTAGCACATATATTCTATTCACTAAATCAAAGCATTTGAGAAATGACTAGGTGCACTATGCTCCTACAATAACCAAGTTCATTGATGGGGCAGATTAAAATATTGCTCCCAGAAGCACAGAACAACCAGCCAAACAATTGCTCTTTCTTGTTCCAGACCAGCAACCTGGAACCAACAACGACTGCAAAATGAACCAATTAAAAACCATTCTTTAGAATGCTTTCATTTATAGCATAAAGCACACAATTAATCAACACTCCTGAACAGTGGGGGCAGTCACTAAGATCATCTCATCATATTGGTTGTTTAATGTAAGTCCATCTCCCTTGCCCACAATACACACACATGCATACACGCACACACATACACACAGGTATGCTCTGCCTTGGGCACTGGGTATGAGCTGGATATTTCATTACAGCCTTGGGTGATGAGTATTGTTTCAGATGTTGTGGCCAAATTCAATGTGTATGGAGTTGTGTTTTTCAACCTCCTCCCTTGGAAATACAATAACTGTTTCAAGCAGTCATATGAAAGCCATGCAAAGTATTTGAGGTATGAGTAGCAAAAAAAAAAAATCCACCACTTTATAAAGTTTAAGCTATGAAATAAAAATTCCAAAGTAACAGTTATTGTTTGGATTTTCTTTCGCATTTAGAGGGACTAATGTTTGAAGCAGAGACAGATGGGGATGATTATATGGTGCTTAGATGCTGACCTCGGACATTGAGCCAAAGTCAGTCAGCCAGGCTTGGATCATGATGAATGGCCATCTGTTCAAGATGCTGATTATTGGAAACTAATAGTCGGAAAGTTTCAGGTGCATTAACTTCTATGGGTTAGACAAACTTATAGTGTTAATAATGGAGAATATGATGTTTCAGAAAGAAAGAATAAAGTGTAACAAATATGATACCTACAAGGCTGTTACTTTCAAAAACGCTAAAATGTCTACCATTTTAACTTGATTCAGTCTTTGTTACATTGTTTTAATAAACTTGTTGTAATACAATAATGGGCAAACAGTGAGCATCAGAAACCATATTCCAGTTCACAAATTAACTGTGAACAAGTCTACGGATTGCAGATGCAACAGTCAGTTTTGCAGATACAACTGTTTGAAGCGCTCTACATTTAGGAATTGGAAAATCGCAATGTCAGGCACCCCAGTGTTTAAAAAGGGAGAAATAAATCAGGTAATTTGCAGTCTGGTCAGTTGAGATGTTAGAATATATCATTAAAAAAGTGCGACACTGGACAAAAATCAGCCGATAGATAAGCAACATGGATTTGTGATTGGTCGATCATTACCTGAAAAATCTAGTTGGATTTTTCATAAGGTTACTAACACAGTGGATAGATTAGTGGTCCAGATGACGTTTAGAAGGCGTATGATAATATTATGCACAAGGCATTACAGCAAAAATGTGAGCACATAGAATTGGAGGTAACCTTTTGACAGAAGGTCAGCAATTAGTTTGTAGGTAGGGAACAGAGGATATTGATTAATTCTATTAAACCCTGAATTAGGAGACTGGAAGAATAACATGCTCTGGGGTTTTTTACTGGGGCCTCAGTTTTTTACCACACATATTAATGGCTTGGATAAAGGAATATTGTTTCTAACAAAGTTAGATCAATATTATGCTACTGGTTGTGAACCCAATATCTACATGAAGCAATTTTTTTTCTGGATTAGATGCAGGGTAGTCCTTTGCAATTAGCACTGCTTTAGCAGTGCCATTTGTCTATTTCACACATACGCCATTTTTGTAAATGTTCTGGGCAGAGCATGGCACCAACTGTTAGATAAATCATAGATATTGAAGCAAAATTCTATGGATGCAGGAAATGTGGAACAAAAGCAGATAAATCATTGAACCTGCCCCTGATGGTAGCTGATGTAGTAACCAAGCAAGGCCTAGATTTAGGACCAATTAAAATTGGGTATTTTAAATTGAAGAATTCGCCTGATTAAATTGGATATCCTAAATTAAAGAATCGGGCATTTTAAAATTTAACTGCAGTCAAACCTCAGGCAGGCTGTTGGAATTCAGACTTTTTTTTAATAAATTTAGATTACCCAATTATTTTTTCCAATTAAGGGGCAATTTAGCGTGGCCAATCCACCTACTCTGCACATTTTTGGGTTGTGGGGGCGAAACCCACGCAGACACGGGGAGAATATGCAAACTCCACACGGACAGTGACCCAGAGCCGGGATCGAACCTGGGACCTCAGCGCCGTGAGGCGGTTGTGCTAACCACTAGGCCACCGTGCTGCCCTTGGAATTCAGACTTGACCAAAGTTAAATATGCAACCAACACACAAACTGTCAGAATATCTCTGGACCTGCACCCATCAAGGAGATCATTGCACCTTTTTGATATGAACAGGTCTATTGCCAGTAACCTAGATCGAGCTAGACTTACTGTCACCAGCCAGAGTTTCTACTGTTACCTTACATGGGAACAGGTTAAATGCAGCCCACACCACCAGAGATGAGTCACCTGGGGCGGGCTCAGGTGGCCTGTCAAACGGTCAACAATCGGACCCTTTGCTGCTGAGGCCCCTTCCTGAGGCATCATTGACAGAAAGTCAGAGGAAATGGCAAAAGGGTGCGAAGGGAGGGGGATAAAAACAGGCACTCAGGACCCCTTGAAAGCAAAGACTCGGTGTGCGAGGTGACCTTGACCAGATCACAGAAGTGAAGATCAGATCAAACCTTGGTCAGACCAGAAGGAAGGAAGCAAGGAATAGGCGGCCAGGGAGAACCACTTTTTGAAGACAGGTCAGAGGAATTCCAGCGATCAGATCCAGAGCCGACCAAGCCATCTTTATAGGTCGTATATATTGATCTTGGATACCTCCAGCATTTTGTGGGTAATGTAAGGATTAATTGTGTTAATAAATAATGATGAATTTTGAACTTGTGTCTGTGGTTTGTTTCCTCGTAAATAAAGACCCCTCGGTAAAACCTTTAAACAAGTAAACTGGTCAAAAGTATCTGAGGTTTTATAGGTACAACACAGAGAACTTGAAAATACTTGGGGGGGGTTTGCAGCAAACGTGAGCCAGTCAAACTAAGTCTGACTCAGTAGGTGATGGTAATTCTGCACTTCTTATTCTCCATTCATGGGGTTTTGTTCCAAAGAATGAGATTTTCTGGGAATTACACGTTTGGGAAAAATATCTGTGAAATTACACCACAAGTCTTTTTCTGTACTGGTGAAAAAAGGTTACGGGACATTTGTAACAGCTCTTGTGTTTCTGCAATAACTCTTCACAGCCGTTACCAAAACCTTCCTTGGAAGTGACGGTCCTGCCACATCTCTCACTATTGCAGAGCTTGGTTTCGGGCACAGACTAGCCCATCATCATTAGGTCTATTGCTTTGGATTGTACTAGTTCGGAAGCAGATGGAATACTTAGAGCCTGATTTGCCATCATTAAGTGGATATATTGTTTACACAAATTTGAAATTGCTGATGTTGATTCTATCTCTTCCATTCATTTGTCCTAAAATGGAAGAGTTAAAATGACCAAGTTAGGAAATTAAATGTTTGTAATAAAAAATAATTCATATCCGGGAAGTGGATGTCGCTGGTTAGCCCAGCATTTATTGCCCATTCCTAGTTGCCCTTCAGAAGTTGGTGGTGAGATGCCGTCTTGAACAGCTGCAGTCCTTGGGTACTGTGGGTACACCCACTGTGCTGTTAGGGAGGAACTTCCAGGATTTTGCCCCCTTGACAGTGAAGGAACGGCGATATATTTTCAAGTCAGGGTGGTGAGTGACTCGGAGAGGATCCTCCAGGCGGTGGGGTTCCCAGGCATCTGCTGCTCTTGTCCTTCTAGATGGTAGTGGTCGTGGGTTCGGATGGTGTTGTTAAGGAACCTTGGTGAATTACAACCATCTTGTAGATGGTTCATCTGGCTGCCACTGTTCATAGTTGGTGGAGGGTTTGAATGCTTGTGGAAGGGGGAGCAACCATGTGGGCTGCTTTGTTCTGGATGGTGTTGAGCTTCTTGAGTGTTGATGGAGTTGCACTCATCCAGGCAAGTGGACAATATTCCATTGCACTCCTGACGTGTGCCTTGTAGATGGTGGACAGGCTTTTGGGGGGGGGGGGGGGGGGGGGGGGGTCAGGAGGTGAGTTACTCGCCATAGGATTCCTAGCCTTTGATCTGCTCTGGTAGCCACAATATTAATATGGCTTGTCCACTTCAGTTTCAGATCAATGGTAACCCCAGAATGTTGATTCTGGGGTATTTAGCGATGGTAATGCCATTGAATGTCAAGGGGCGGTGGTTAGGTCCTCTCTTGTAGGAGATGGACATTGCCTGCCACTTGGGTGGCACGAATGTAACTTGCCACTTGTCAGCCCAAGCCTGGTTATTGTCCAGGTCTTGCTGCATTTGGACATGGAGAACTTCATTATCTGAGGAGTCGCGAATGGTGCTGAACATTGTGCAATCAACCGCAAAAATACCCACTTCTGACCTTATGATGGAAGGGAGTCATTGATGAAGCAGCTGAAGATGGTTGGGCATAGGACACTTTCCTGAGGAACTCCTGCAGTGATGTCCTAGAGTTGAGATAATTGACCTCCAACCACCACAACCATCTTAGACCATAAGACCATAAGACATAGGAGTGGAAGTAAGGCCATTCGGCCCATCGAGTCCACTCCGCCATTCAATCATGGCTGATGGGCATTTCAACTCCACCTACCAGCATTCTCCCCGTAGCCCTTAATTCCTCGCGACATCAAGAATTTATCTATCTCTGCCTTGAAGCCATTTAGCGTCCCGGCCTCCACTGCACTCCGCGGCAATGAATTCCACAGGCCCACCACTCTCTGGCTGAAGAAATGTCTCCGCATTTCTGCTCTGAATTTACCCCCTCTAATTCTAAGGCTGTGCCCACGGGTCCTCGTCTCCTCGCCTAACGGAAACAGTTTCTTTGCGTCCACCCTTTCTAAGCCATGTATTATCTTGTAAGTTTCTATTAGATCTCCCCTTAACCTTCTAAACTCCAATGAATACAATCCCAGGATCCTCAGCCGTTCATCATATGTTAGACCCGCCATTCCAGGGATCATCCGTGTGAATCTCCGCTGGACACGCTCCAGTGCCAGTATGTCCTTCCTGAGATGTGGGGCCCAAAACTGGACACAGTACTCCAAATGGGGCCTAACCAGAGCCTTATAAAGGCTCAGTAGCACATCGCTGCTTTTATATTCCAACCCTCTTGAGATAAATGACAACATTGCATTCGCTTTCTTAATCACAGATTCAACCTGCATGTTTACCTTTAGGGAATCTTCCTTCGTGCCAGGTATGATTCCATCCAGCGGAGAGTTTCCCTGATTCCCATTGACTCCAGTTTAGCTAGAGCTCCTTGATGTCGAGGGCAGTCACTCTCATAGAACATAGAACAGTACAGCACAGAACAGGCCCTTCGGCCCTCAATGTTGTGCCGAGCCATGATCACCCTACTCAAACCCACGTATCCACCCTATACCCGTAACCCAACAACCCCCCCCCCTTAACCTTACTTTTCTTTAGGACACTACGGGCAATTTAGCATGGCCAATCCACCTAACCCGCACATCTTTGGACTGTGGGAGGAAACCCACGCACACAGGGGGAGGACGTGCAGACTCCACACAGACAGTGACCCAGCCGGGAATCGAACCTGGGACCCTGGAGCTGTGAAGCATTTATGCTAACCACCATGCTACCCTGCTGCCCTCACCTCACCTCTGGCATTCAGCCCTTTTGTCCATGTTTGAACGAAGGCTGTAATGAGGTCAGGAGCTGAGTGACCCTGGCGGAACTCAAACTGAGCGTTCATGAGCAGGTTACTGCTGAGTAAGTGCCGCTTGAAAGCACTGTTGATGACTCCTTCCATCACTTTGCTGATGATGGAGAGTAGACTGAAGGACGGTAATTGGCTGGGTTGGATTTGTCCTGTTTCTTGTGTACAGGACACAACTGGGCAATTTTCCACATTGACAGGTAGTTGCCAGTGTTGTAGCTGTCCTGGAACAGCTTGGCTATGGGTGCGGCAAGTTCTGGAGCACACGTCTTCATTACTAGCGCTGGGATATTGTCATGATCCATAGCCTTGGCTGTTTCTTGATATCACGTGGATTCAATTGTGTTGGCTGAAGACTGACATCTGTGATGCTGAGGACCTCCGGAGGAGACCGAGATGGATCATCCACTTGGCACTTCTGTGTCCATTTTATCCCTCTAGGGTTTTGTGCTCTTTGGGGCGGTCTTCAATATTGGACCCAATAGTTCGATAAGGCTCTGATCATTGCCTTCGATTTCGGCCAATAAAAGGGCTGGTGCCTTGGTAGCTGGGTGGGTCCTTAGAGGTCATTGACCTTGGCAGTTGGGCTATCTGACTAAAGGGAGGGGCGGCGATCGGTCTGCGGCTGTATCGGTTTCTTGAGTGCAGTCCTATTATTCTGGGGAAATGGGCCATTAGAATGCAAACAAGCGGGGGTTTCGATCAGGTCTAGCTATCTGGGTTGCAAATACACACACTCTCTCTATCTGTCTGAGTCCTGGGTTGGCCATAATTCCCATGGTCCTTTGCAGGTGGCCATCTCAGATGGCTACATGACCCTCCAACATGCTTACTCTTTTAACTCAACAGTTTATTGAAATTACATTGCTTTACACTTGTTCAGCAATTGTTTCTTTCCTTAACCCTTCAACTTGTTTTTAAATTCACTTTATTGTTGTGCTCAAGCTTATCTTTCTGAAATACACTTGTTGGTCCCTTGAGTGAGGCAAATGTGCAAATGTGCTTCCAACGAGCATAATAATTGGACAAACCTGATTTAAAATGTTGGTTACTGTTTCAGAATGTTGTGATTGTCTCTGCTGCTGTGATGGAATTTTCCACAGCTGCCAATATGTGATCAGAGTTTTTGTGTGAATTACGGTCCCGCAGACCACACACATAATGAAGTTTGGGTTTTAAAGGGACTCTCGAGGGCATGGGAACTATCCCTACACAGACAGGCAGATCAGGAACAGATATGCACCCAGTCAGTACTAGCCAGGACCCAGCATGGATAAACGAGGGTAGACATGAAGGACAGCACCCCAGAGCACAGCCACCACGAGGTTGCTACCTTGTGGACACATGCGACATTACGCCCGCGAACGCCGACAAAACCCCCAAACCAGCAACAATACCAACAACCAAACCCCCCACCTGGAAACACTGTTAGGCCCATACACAGTGTCTGTGCCCGTTCAGGTGATTTAGTGGTCAATTCCACAGACTGACGGTGTTCGGACTCCCCAACTTAGGTCGGCGACATGCTCTCGGACAAATCAGGCAGACTAGTAGTCACAGGCACAGTCCAGGGACAACCAGTAGAATTTCTTTGGGACACAGGAGGATCCCATACCACTTTAAACTCCTCCACCATGTTTCAACATGACAAATGGTCCACCACAGCCACCATCACCCTGAGTGGATTTATCGGACACATACAACAGGGATACATCACAGCCCCCCCATAGATATTCAGATAGGGAACATAAGCACCAGGCACCCCGTCGTTTTAGTCGACTTGCCCCAAATAGCCAAGCACATTCTAGACATAGATTTTATGAGCTCCCATAATCTTTCCTTTGATCCAGTGAATAAATGTGTATGGAGAATGGCCAAAGCAGCTAGGGCCCCCCGCTACGCTCACAGTAGGGGATATTGAACGTAGGATTTGCTCAGTGGGATACTATTGGTTTGATCTGCAAACAATTAGTACAGACCAAACAATTAGAGAGGTCCTCGTGAAACACAAAGCTTCGTTCGCACAACACAAACACGATTGTGGGAAGATCCCAGGTACGGTCACAATTTCAGGTCCTGATCCAAAGCCACAGAAGCAAGACGGTTTCCCACAGCAAGCCGAGGTGAGATTTCTCAAGTTATCAATAGTTTATTAGACCAAGGAGTAATTTGGCCTGTAGCATCAACAAATAACCCCCCAATTTGGCCCATAAGAAAACCCGATAGTTCATGGCGATTAATGATCGACTGTTGAGAACTTAACAAGGTAACCCCTTTAGCAGCCCCCACAGTTGCCACGAGTCCCGAGACCATGCTCAAGCAGGGAGTACAGGCAAAGTACTTCACAGTGCTGGACATCAGCGATGGCTTTTGGTCCATCCTGTTAGACAAGGCCTGTCGGTATAAATTCGCGTTTACATTTCAAGGGCAGCAGTATACGTGGACATGCGTCCCGCAAGGATTCCACTTTCCTCCATTTTCCACCGACAATTGGCCAGCGGACTTTCCAAATTTTCCTGACCCGAATGCCTTATACAGTATATGGATGACTTACTCCTACAAACGGACACTAAAGAAGAGCATGTAAAGCTCCTTTCGGAATTACTAGGTCTTTTGCAATCCATTGGATGCAAGGTCAACCCCAAAAAAGCACAGATCTCAAGAGAAAAGGTTCTTTACTTAGGCACCATTATCACCTATGGGAAGAGAGAAATTGAACACAAACGAATCGAATCAATCGTTAAATTGCCCCTGCCCAACAATGTCACAGCACTCCGGTCATTCCTAGGTTTAGTGGGATATTGCCCCGGAACCATGACAAGGATATCTTTGCTCCCCTACCTCCCCTTCCACAGCCACCGCCACAGCCCGATGACAGTAACTTGCCCTTCACTGCCACCGTCCCTATGCCTCACGACAAACGAACCCCCCCTTTGGCACCGCGACGACTCTTGTAGACTGGTAAGACATGACGATTCGGATCCTACGACGGCCCACGAGGCCACGGCACAAAAACGGCAGACACGGGTCTGGCAACCGGGAGATGGTGATGATTCAGATTCTGACTCTCGTTTCGGTAATGCTTGTACAACGCTGTTTGGTACAGAACCCTAAGGTGTCCAGATGATGAGAAAGACACACCACCTAAGTATTAAGGTGTCCTAATTTCTGATGGAGCCTGCCCACCTTTTTCCTTTTTATTTTCTTCTTGTTACATGGTCTTAGTTGATATCGGCCTGACACCCAATTTCTTGATACTTTCATAGTTACTCTTCTCACAGAAACCCAGACACCATTTACTGACCAATGGCTGTTAAAGCAACAATTGTTGGATCGCACATGACTACAAATTCTTTCCGCTCGTTTCGGTCACCCAGGTAGTGGAGTAACGGCACTAATCCCTGCCCTACCTGAGGCCCCCAAATGCATCCGGTCAGTTAAGCTCGGGTGGAGCAACGGCACTGATCTCCGCCCTACCCAGGGATTCCACCCATTCTTACCCTGCCGTGGCCCCCACGCACCTCATGTTCCCGTCACTTCGAGTACTCTGGAATAGTTCTTTACATTTTTCACTGTCTTTGGCAGGTCTTAAGTTTTCCCTTCTCTGCTCTTTTCTTGCGGTTTAAAGAATGCCCTTTGCCACAGTCTGTACACTCATTCCTTTACCTGCCGCGATCCTCTGGTCGTTCCCCACCTGCTATTTACACGTTTGACACACTTGGTTGCCACATATGCTGTTACACGCAAACTACCTCTGGACCCTGGGACAAAGAAACCTTATAAAACTGGCTGCCCTAAAATTCGGCTAGTGAAGATGAGCTTCAACCACCACTGGTTGCAAGTAAAGAAAAGACTGGTCGGAGAAATTGTCCGCCCACTCCCCACATCAACCACAAGTTGCGAGAATTTCTGTACTTCTCTCAAAATGTTATTTCAAATAAAAAATGAGGGAGTCACACATGGTGACGATCATAATGAGCAATTGGATTAAGGGGAGAAAGACAAGTAAAATGAGATATTAACTGAAGAGAATAACAGATATTATGCTTGCACCCCCAGGAATACACAGAACACGGAAGAAGACAAGATGAAGCAAGGACCGCTGACATACATTTTGATCTTCACTAGAATCCTGCAACTGTGCGCACAATGGACTATTTTAATGTACACCACACAAGGCCCGAACACTTTCATACAAGACACCCCTCGCCCGAACACTACACCACACATAGAAATAGACACTGAAACCCCCACTTGGTGCGAAAACATTGCCAAATGGTAGCTCCTTTCATACAAGACCGCAGGAAACTACAAAGGGCGTCAATGTAGCCCAGTCCATCACGCAAACCAACCTCCCATCCATTGACTCTATCTATAATTCCCGCTGCCTCAGAAAGGCAGCCAGCATAATTAAGGACCCCATGCACCCCGGATATACTCTCTTCCACCTTCTTCCGTCAGGAAAACGACACCAAAGTTTGAGGTCACGTACCAACCGACTCAAGAACAGCTTCTTCCCTACAGCAATCAGACTTTTGAATGGGCCTACCTCATATTAAGTTGATCTTTTCTCTACACCTTGCTATAACTGTAACATTATATTCTGCAGTCTCTCCTTCCTTCCCTATGTACGGTATGCATTGTTTGTACAGCATGCAAGAAACAATACTTTTCACTGTATACTAATACATGTGACAATAATAAATCAAATCAAAACAAATCTATTAGCTTTTGAGATACATTGCTCAGAGACTAACTGGTGAAAACATCACCTCCACCCACCTTCAGTGGCACAGGTTATGACCAGATAATCTGTTTTTTTGTGATGACAATTGAGGGTTAAATATTGGCCAGGACACTTGGGACAGCTCTCCTGTTCTTCTATGAAATAATGCCAGAGGATATTTCACATCCAATCGAACAGGTACATGTAGCCTCTGTTTAACATTTCATCCAAAATGTTTCATCCAACAGGGCCGCATGCCTTCAGTATGGAAATATTAACTCTTCTTTCTCGCTCCACAGGTGCTGCCTGGTCTGCTGAGCTTTTCCAGCACATTATGTTTTTCTTTATAATTCCTAGTATTTGCAGTATTTTGCTTTAGTTTTAGCTTAGTGTTTTATTGTAAATATTTTTATTAAACATTTTAAAATTTATATCCAAATACAAAAACATATCACGAAACAAGAACAGCCGCCCAAACCTCCTGCCTCCCCCCCAAACAGCTGACAGTGACCAGCTCTTTAAAATACATAACAAACAGTTGCCATCTTACATAGAACCTCCGATTCGACCGCCTCAACTTTCTCCAAGTACAAAAATTCCAGGAGGCCCCCCCAGCCACACTGAACCACTGGGTGGAGAAGGTGACCTTCACTCCAATAGAACCCGCGTACGAACAATCAGCAAGGTGAAGGCTAAAACATCTGCCCCTGCCCTGTGTGCAACTCCAGCAGCTCTGACACCCCGAATATGGCCTCTGGGGACCCGGCTCCAGCTCCCTGCCTAAGATTGCCGATGTGGTGCTGAAGAAAGAGCCCCAAACGTTTGCTAGCTTAGGTCATGCCCAGAAAATATGTATGTGATGTGCTGGACGCCTCCCACACCACTCGCACTTATCTTCTACCCCCTTAAACACCCGACTCATGTGCTGGCTCATGCAACCCACGTCTTAGTCGTCTTAGCCGGTTGGGAGCGGACGTTTCCTGGGCCGGCATCTGGCAATGGGTCCCTCGCCACGTGGCGTACTCCATGGTCACGCCAATGCACCACCTTCAGTTGTATGAGCCGAACCTCGCTCACAACGATGTGACGTTCACCCTCTGTAAGGCCTCACACCATACCCCCTCCTCCACTTCACCCTCATTTCACCTTAATCCACTGCAGCGAGGCCCCGTCCTCTCCCAGCAGCCTCCCATGGATATCCGGGTCTGGGTTCTCCCAAACTGAGACTATGTCCCCACGCCGGCGTACAAACGGTGGAGTTTTACTCCCGAAATCCCTAGAAAAAAATGTAACTAATTCAATGTCCTGCAGGGGGCTAGTAGGGACCCGGAGTAAATCTCGCAACTTTAGCTGTGGATAAGGGCCTCCGCACTTCCAGTTTGGAGTCCGCGTTTGCGCATGGCATTTGCCTCCAGTGGACGCGCCGAGCTCCACGGCGGACTCGGACCGCGGAGCCACACAGAGAAAGGAGACACCCCCCCCCCCCCGATCGACCACGCAGATCTAATCCCTGGCTGCTTATAAGGCCCCTCTTGGCCTCCGATCTCCCTGCTCCCGACCAGGGTGGCCGAGCACCGAGTCCGCAGCCGCCATGCCAGCATCCCGACGGCAATAGGTGGTTAGTTCCACGCCACCGTGAAGTCGGCCGGTCGGGAGTGGAAGTTTCCTGGGCCGGCATCTGGCAATGGGTCCCTCGCGCGCAGCGTACTCCATGGTCACGCCAATTTTCGGGGCCTGGAGAATCGCAGGACCGGGAGGCCCAATTACGACGTGAAGGTAGATTCTCCGTCCTCGCGCCGACCACTATTTCAACCCGGGGCTGCGGAGAATCCAGCCCCTGAAGTTTTACCATCCTCCAACCCGGCCAACGACAGCACCTTCTCCACCTAAGACGTGGGTGGCGCAATCGGAAAACTCAAATAAACCTTCCTCGCAAAATTCCGGAGTTGCAAGTATCTGAACGCCTCTGACTGCGCAAGTCCATACTTCTCCACTAACTCCCCCAACTCACAAACTGACCCACCATTACAGCCATCCCCTTATCCTCCCATCCCCTAAACTCTAGGCGGCTCAACCAAATGGTTGCCCCTGATTGGTATAATTCTTGATCCCCTCTCCTCTTTAAAGTGGTGCTGTAATTGCCTCCATATATTTGGCAAAGCCACCACCACCGGATTCTCCGAAAACCTCCTCGGGGAGAGCGGGCGCATCACCAGTGCCGCAGTCCCATCCCCTCACACAACCTGGCCTCCATCTATACCCAAACTGGCTCCTGAACCCGCACGATCCCAACACCCTCTCCGCATTCACTGCCCAATAGCATATAAATGACAAAATTATGCTTTCCACCCTTAAAAAGAACGCCGTGGCAGAAACAGCAGTAGGCATTGAAACAGGAACAAGAACTCTGGAAAGATATTTATCTTTACCCATTGAACTCGCCTAGCTAATGACAGTGGGACACTATCCCACCTCTGTAGGTCTGCCTTCACCCTGCTCACCAAGCTTCCGAAGCTGCACCCAATCCCTTGCCACCTGAACCCCAGGTATCTGAAATGCGATTTTGTCAGCCTGAACGGCAACACCCCCAAATTAGTTCCCCTCCCTGGCGGGGTGACTGGAAAACACTCACTTTTTTCCCAATTCAGTTTATACCCAGAAAAAACTCTAAACCACTTTCGTATCATCATTATGTCCCTCATCGTCGGGCCCAGATCCGTGACGTACAGCAGCAGGTTGTCGGCATACAGAGACATCCAATGCTCCTACCCTGCCCAATTATCCCCTTCCGAGCTCCTCGACATGATGGCCAAAGGCTCAATCACCGATTCGAGTTGGGGAGGGGACATAGGTCTCGTTCCCCGATGCAGTCGGAAGTAGCCCAAACTTACATTATTTTTCTGGACACTAGCCTTTGGTTCCTTGGAGGCTCTGGGGTAGGCTCTCCAACTTAACCCACGACACAAACTTCAGTCCTATCCTGAATCACTCCAGCACTGCAAACAGACACCTCCACTCCACCCTATCAAAGGCCTACTCTGCATTCAGCGTCACAATCACTTCCTGCTCATCCCCTTCTGCCTAAAACAACACCACTTTCAACAAGCGCCGCACATTGGGAGACAATCGCCTACTCTTCACAAATCTCGTTTGATCCTCCCCAATGACCTGCAGGACACACGTCTCCAACCTGAGCTCCAACACCTTCGCTAAAATCTTTGTGTCCACATTCAACGAGATTGGTTGGTATGACCCATCTTCCACCAGGTCCCTATCCTTCTTCAAAAGGAGTGAAATGGAGACCTGACACATTGTTTCTGGGAGCACTCCCACTGCATCCTCAAATGCTTCCAACAGAAGCGAGACCAAACTGCTTATAAAACACCATCGGGAACTCATCCGGTGCCGGTGCTTTGCCCCCCTGCATATTCTCAATTGCCTTCCTGACTTCCTCTGCCCCCAGCGGCTCAGCCATTACCTCTTAGTCTTCCTCCACCCTTGGACACTCCAATCCCTCCAAAAATTGAACCATGTCCAAAAAGTTCTCCGGAGGTTCCGATCCGTACAACCTTTTGTAAAACGCCTCAAACACTCTATTCGTCTTCTCCGGGTCCAAAATGAACCCCCTCCCCCACCACCTCCTCTCTCCCGTATCTGAATGATTTCCCGGGACACCGCCTACCTCCTCAACTGGTACACCAGCAGCCTGCTGGCCTTCTCCCCATACTCAGACTGCCCCCCTCGGCCATCTCAGCTGCCACGCCATCTTATCTGTGAACAGCAGGTCAAACTCTGCCTGTAACACCTTCCTGTTTGCTAAAGGCTCTGGGGTAGGTTCTCCACATACTTCCCATCCACCTCCAATATCTTATCCACCAGGTGTGTTCCAGGTGCATTCCTCCCTTGCTTCCCCATCCATCTGCGGCTTATATGCAATCGCCTCCCTGCTCAACATTGTCTTTAGAGCTTCCCACATAGAGAGCGAAACCTCCCATTACTGTTGAACTCTGCACAATCATCCAACACCTTGGCCATCTTTACACAAAATCCCAAGTCACTCACAGCTCCACATCCAAACTCCATGCTGGCCTTTGAGCTGGCCCCCTCTCTAAAACCACATCCATCAGGTGCGGAGCATAGTTGAAAATTACAATTGTTGAGTATTCCGCTGTCTTACAATAATACTCTTTATTGTCACAAGTAGGCTTTCATTAACACCGCAATGAAGTTACTGTGAAAAGCTCTTAGTCGCCATATTCCGGCGCCTGTTCGGGTACAGAGAGGGAGAATTCAGAATGTCCAAATTACCCAACAGCACGGGCGGGATTCTCTGACCCCCAGCCGGGTCGGAGAATTGCCGGGCCGGGGGTGACCTGGCCCGCAATCGGGGCCCACCAATCCGCGGGCGGGCCTGTGCCATGGGGGAACTCTTCCCCTGCACACCGGCTGCTATCAACCTCTGCCATGGCTGGTGCGGCTGGTGGGATGACGCCAGCCCGCGGCGCCAAACACTCCAGCGCCAGCCTAGCCCCTGAAGGTGGGGAGGATTTCGCATCTTCGGGGTGGTCTGACGCCAGACTGGTTCACGCCACTCCTCGGAGCCGGAGTGGCCCGCCCTGCTGGTTCGCGGAGAATCCCGCCCCACGTCTTTCAGGACTTGTGGGAAGAAACCGGAGCACCCGGAGGAAACCCACGCAGACACGGGGAGAACGTGCAGACTCCACACAGACAGTGCTAACCACTGTGCCACCTGCAGCAGAGCCCTCCCCATGATAAAAAGGTCGATCCGCTTATGCACCAGTGAGAAGGAAAATTCTCCTGCCCACTACCCCCCCCCCCCCCCCCCCCCCCCCCCCCCCCCCGATGTAAGAATCGGCATGGGTACGGCACCTCCCTATAGAACATAGAACGATACAGCGCAGTACAGGCCCTTTGGCCCTCGATGTTGCACCGACATGGAAAAAAAACAAAAGGCCATCTAACCTACACTATGCCCTTATCATCCATATGCTTATCCAATAAACTTTTAAATGCCCTCAATGTTGGCGAGTTCACTACTGTTGCAGGTAGGGCATTCCACGGCCTCACCACTCTTTGCGTAAAAAACCCACCTCTGACCTCTGTCCTATATCTATTACCCCTCAATTTAAGGCTATGTCCCCTCGTGCTAGCCACCTCCATCCGCGGGAGAAGGCTCTCGCTGTCCACCCTATCTAACCCTCTGATCATTTTGTATGCCTCTATTAAGTCACCTCTTAACCTTCTTCTCTCTAACGAAAACAACCTCAAGTCCATTAGCCTTTCCTCATAAGATTTTCCCTCCATACCAGGCAACATCCTGGTAAATCTCCTCTGCACCCTTTCCAAGGCTTCCACGTCCTTCCTATAATGAGGCGACCAGAACTGTACGCAATACTCCAAATGCGGCCGTACTAGAGTTTTGTACAACTGCAACATGACCTCATGGCTCCGGAACTCAATCCCTCTACCAATAAAGGCCAACACACCATAGGCCTTCTTCACAACCCTATCAACCTGGGTGGCAACTTTCAGGGATCTATGTACATGGACACCGAGATCCCTCTGCTCATCCACACTACCAAGAATTTTACCATTAGCCAAATATTCCGCATTCCTGTTATTCTTTCCAAAGTGAATCACCTCACACTTCTCCACATTAAACTCCATTTGCCACCTCTCAGCCCAGCTCTGCAGCTTATCTATGTCACTCTGTAACCTGCAACATCCTTCCGCACTGTCTACAACTCCACCTACTTTAGTGTCGTCTGCAAATTTACTCACCCATCCTTCTGCGCCCTCCTCTAGGTCATTTATAAAAATGACAAACAGCAACGGCCCCAGAACAGATCCTTGTGGTACGCCACTCGTAACTGAACTCCATTATGAACATTTCCCATCAACTACCACTCTCTGTCTTCTTTCAACTAGCCAATTTCTGATCCACATCTCTAAATCACCCTCAATCCCCAGCCTCCGTATTTTCTGCAATAGCCGACCGTGGGGAACCTTATCAAACGCTTTACTGAAATCCATATACACCACATCAACTGCTCTACCCTCGTCTACCTGTTCAGTCACCTTCTCAAAGAACTCAATAAGGTTTGTGAGGCATGACCTACCCTTCACAAAACCATGCTGACTATCCCTAATCATATTATTCCTATCTAGATGATTATAAATCGTATCTTTTATAATCCTCTCCAAGACCTTACCCACCACAGACGTTAGGCTCACCGGCCTATAGTTACCGGGGTTATCTCTACTCCCCTTCTTGAACAAAGGGACCACATTTGCTATCCTCCAGTCCTCTGGCACTATTCCTGTAGCCAATGATGACCTAAAATCAAAGCCAAAGGCTCAGCAATCTCTTCCCTGGCTTCCCAGAGAATCCTAGGATAAATCCCATCAGGCCCCGGGGACTTATCTATTTTCACCTTGTCCAGAATTGCCAACACTTCTTCCCTACGCACCTCAATGCCATCTATTCTAATAGCCTGGGTCTCAGCATTCTCCTCCACAATATTATCTTTTTCTTGAGTGAATACTGACGAAAAGTATTCATTTAGTATCTCGCTTATCTCCTCAGCCTCCACACACAACTTCCCACCACTGTCCTTGACTGGCCCTACTCTTACCCTAGTCATTCTTTTATTCCTGACATACCTATAGAAAGCTTTTGGGTTTTCCTTGATCCTACCTGCCAAAGACTTCTCATGTCCCCTCCTTGCTCGTCTCAGCTCTCTCTTTAGATCCTTCCTCGCTTCCTTGTAACTATCAGACGCCCCAACTGAAACTTCATGCCTCATCTTCACATAGGCCTCCTTCTTCCTCTTAACAAGAGATTCCACTTCTTTGGTAAACCACGGTTCCCTCGCTCGACCCCTTCCTCCCTGCCTGACTGGTACGTACTTATCAAGAACATGCAATAGCTGTTCCTTGAACAAGCTCCACATATCCAGTGTGCCCAACCCTTGCAGCCTACTTCTCCAACCAACACATCCTAAGTTATGTCTAATGGCATCATAATTGCCCTTCCCCCAGCTATAACTCTTGCCCTGCGGGGTATACTTATCCCTTTCCATCACTAACGTAAAGGTCACCGAATTGTGGTCACTGTTTCCAAAGTGCTCACCTACCTCCAGATCTAACACCTGGCCTGGTTCATTACCCAAAACCAAATCCAATGTGGCCTCGCCTCTTGTTGGCCTGTCAACATATTGTGTCAGGAAACCCTCCTGCACACATTGTACAAAGAATGACCCATCTAATGTACTCGAACTATATCTTTTCCAGTCAATATTTGGAAAGTTAAAGTCTCCCATAACAACTACCCTGTTACTTTCGCTCTTTTCCAGAATCATCTTCGCCATCCTTTCCTCTACATCCCTAGAACTATTAGGTGGCCTATAGAAAACTCCCAACAGGGTGACCTCTCCTTTCCTGTTTCTAACCTCAGCCCATACTACCTCAGAAGAAGAGTCCCCATCTAGCATCCTTTCCGCCACCGTAATACTGTCCTTGACTAGCAGCGCCACACCTCCCCCTCTTTTGCCCCCTTCTCTGAGCTTACTAAAACACCTAAACCCCGGAACCTGCAACAACCATTCCTGTCCCTGCTCTATCCATGTCTCTGAAATGGCCACAACATCGAAGTCCCAGGTACCAACCCATGCTGCCAGTTCCCCTACCTTATTTCGTATACTCCTGGCATTGAAGTAGACACACTTCAAACCACCTACCTGAACACTGGCACCCTCTTGCGAAGTCAAATCTGTGCTCCTGACCTCTATACTCTCAATCTCCCGTACCCCAAAACTACAATCCAGGTTCCCATGCCCCTGCTGAATTAGTTTAAACCCCCCCAAAGAGCACTAACAAATCTCCCCCCCAGGATATTGGTGCCCCTCAGGTTCAGATGTAGACCATCCTGTCTATAGAGGTCCCACCTTCCCCAGAAAGAGCCCCAGTTATCCAGAAATCTGAATCCCTCCCGCCTGCACCATCCCTGTAGCCACGTGTTTAATTGCTCTCTCTCCCTATTCCTCATCTCACTATCACGTGGCACGGGCAACAACCCAGAGATAACAACTCTGTTTGTTCTCGCTCTGAGCTTCCATCCTAGCTCCCTAAAGGCTTGCCTGACATCCTTGTCCCCTTTCCTACCTATGTCGTTAGTGCCAATGTGGACTACGACTTGGGGCTGCTCCCCCTCCCCCTTAAGGACCCGGAAAACACGATCCGAGACATCACTTACCCTTGCACCTGGGAGGCAACATACCAAACGTGAGTCTCTCTCGCTCCCACAAAATCTCCTATCTGTGCCCCTGACTATTGAGTCCCCAATTACTAGTGTTCTACTCCTTTCCCCCCTTCCCTTCTGAGCAACAAGGACAGACTCTGTGCCAGAGGCCCGTACCCCATGGCTTACCCCTGGTAAGTCGTCCCCCCCACAAGTATCCAAAACGGTATACTTGTTACTCAGGGGAACGACCGCAGGGGGTCCCTGCACTGACTGCTTCTTCCCAGTCCCTCTTACAGTTACCCATCTATCTCCAGTCTTTGGTGTAACTACTTCCCTGAAGCTCCTATCTATGACCCCCTCTGCCTCCCGAATGATCCGAAGTTCATCCAGCTCAAGCTCCAGGTCCCTAACACGGTTTTTGAGGAGCTGGAGTTGGGTGCACTTCCCACAGATGAAATCAGCAGGGACACTGACGGCTTCCCTCACCTCAAACATTCTGCAGGAGGAGCATTGTACTGCCTTCCCTGACATCACCTCTAGATTTAAAAAAAAAACAAGAAAAAGAAAAAGAAAGGAAGAGCTTACCTGATATTACCTCAAACCCCGCTCCCGCTGAAAGTTAAGCAAATTTAAAGGCACTCACTCACCTTCACGACAGGCCCCTGCTCCCGCTTCCCAACCACCGTGGGGTGGGGGGGTTGGTTAGAGGAGGAGGTAGGGTGGGAAACACTCACGAAGTGTTTCGGGTTTAACTGTCAGTTGCCAACAGCCCTTCCACAAACCACCTTCAACTTAGGCTGACCGCACTGCACGTATGCAAATTTCCCCAGAACAGCTGATCAGTAGCTCTGCTCTGCTGCCCTCGGCTGGATGCTTGTCTTCACTCAAACTCCTTGGGTCTCCTTCGCCAGTTCACCTTCAACTTAGGCTGACCGCACTGCACGTATGCAAATTTCCCCAGAACAGCTGATCAGTAGCTCTGCTCTGCTGCCCTCGGCTGGATGCTTGTCTTCACTCAAACTCCTTGGGTCTCCTTCGCCAGTTCACCTTCAACTTAGGCTGACCGCACTGCACGTATGCAAATTTCCCCAGAACAGCTGATCAGTAGCTCTGCTCTGCTGCCCTCGGCTGGATGCTTGTCTTCACTCAAACTCCTTGGGTCTCCTTCGCCAGTTCACCTTCAACTTAGGCTGACCGCACTGCACGTATGCAAATTTCCCCAGAACAGCTGATCAGTAGCTCTGCTCTGCTGCCCTCGGCTGGATCTAATCTCCCTATCTCGGTCATAAATGCCTCCAATATCTCTTTCCCCCCTCCCCCCCCCCACCCCAAAGGGGTGGGTGGCTCTTACCTGGAGCAATCCTCTTTCAGGTTCAAGACCGTATTCAGGTCCTCCCCTCCCCCCCACCCAGAATTAACTGGTGTGTGTCCATGCCCAGGCATTGCCACTATCCTCTTCATAAAGCCTACATCATCCCAGTTCGGTGATAATCACTCACCAAAACCACCAATTTACACGCCAGAACTCCCATCACCACCACATTCCTACCCCTGGTCCCCCACCACCTCTCCATCTGGAACTGGATTATTTTGTTTGTCAGAACTGCCACCCCGATACCAGCCCCCCACCCCCACACTATCAAAGCCCGATTGGAGCGCCTGTCGCAGCCACCCTTTCCGGAGCCGTACCTGGCTCTTCAATCGCAAGTGGGTCTCCTGCAACACTACATCGACTCTCAAACTCTTCAAGTGCATGAAACGTCTCACCCGCTTCACAGGGCCTCCTGGCCCCTGGACATTCCGCGTCACCAACCGGATCAGGGGGTTCTGACGCACACCGCCCCCTCCCTCTCAGCCATTATCTTTCTGGGGGATATACCCAGCATCCACATCCTGGGGCCCATATAAGATGGCACCTTACTCCAGCCAATACCCCCCCCCCCCCCCCCCCCCCCATCACCATCCGCAAACTAACCCCCTTCCCACTGATTCTCGAAAACACCTAATTTCCCACTCTGCCCATCGCCCTACTGTTCATACCTCCTAAGCTCATCGAAACCTGTCTGAATAGGTTTGCCAGGCCGCAGCCCCTACCCCCACTCTGCTCCCGTTTACTAACAAAGCTGGCTAGCCTGCACCCCTCCACCAGAGCCCTCTTCCCCCACTCAAACAAAGGAAGCTAGGCAAACAAAAACATACAAATTCATCAAAACATTAGTACCCCACCAGCCCCAACTCACCACCATTACCAATGTCTCTCATCTGCCATGATCAGCCAAGTCCCAGTCCTTATGCTTGAACAAATGCCTCCGCCTCCTCCGCCATCTCGAAATAATGGTCTCTCCCCGGGCGCGTGATGTTTAGCTTCACCGGGTAGACCACCCCGAGGCGCACACCACTCTTGTACAGTGGCACCTTTGCTTTATTAAAAGCAGCTCTCCTTTTCGCCAAATCCACCATGAGATCCTGATAAATTCGAATCACAGTTCCTTCCCACTTCGTCTCCCACCTCAACACCTTCTCCTGCTAGCTATAAAAGCACACGATCACTGCCCTCGGCCGTTTATTCTCCCTCAACTTTGGCTGGAGCAATCAATGGCCCCTATCCAACTTCACAGGAGGGACATTTTCCTCCTCCTCCTCCAACAGCTTCCTCAGCATCTCTGCTATAAACTCTGTTCATCTCGGAACCTGCACACTCTCCAGCAGTCCAACAATCTGCCTGTTTTGCCTCTGAGACCAGTTCCCAAGGTCCTCCACCTTTGCTTTCAGGCCCATATTCCGATCCTCCATCTTGGCCATTTCAGCTTCAAGCAAGGTGAGCTGATCACTAAGCCTTGACAGTGCCCATTCCACCTCTTTCAGTGCCTCGCCATGCTCCTGCACTGTCTGCGATGTTCTTCCCAGCGTCTTCCTTATCGGGACCAACAAGTCCTTCGCTGAATGCTTGAAAGACTGCAGCATCTCCTTCCCTTGCCTCTCAAAGTGTTTATTGAACTGCCATTTCACCTACATCAATGTTATATAGAAAGCCCCTCCCAGCCCACTCATCTCCGCCATCTTCCCTGCCACACACCCTTCATTGTGCTCAAACCTCCTGGAAGACTACGGCTCGAATCCTTCCTCCCCTTATTTTTCCGCAAGTTCTTGGCCATCCTCCACCAACTACTCTCGACGTGGACAAGTTTTTGTGCAATTTTCCTCACAGAAAAAGGAAAGAAAGGGCCTAAAACACAGGCCTCTGGCCGGAGCAACCCAACGTGC
This sequence comes from Scyliorhinus canicula, assembly GCF_902713615.1. Taxonomy (NCBI): domain Eukaryota; kingdom Metazoa; phylum Chordata; class Chondrichthyes; order Carcharhiniformes; family Scyliorhinidae; genus Scyliorhinus; species Scyliorhinus canicula. The sequence goes on along the minus strand of NC_052155.1, from coordinate 83,982,856 downwards.
GACCTCTTCCTGCATGCTGCCACTGGAAATACATTTTTAAGCTTAATATTTGTTGCATTAATTTTGCCATACTACATCAGGGGTTAAAAATCAAACCACAATTTAAATATAATTATGTTGTGTGTTTTGTTTAGATGTGATGTCAAGCTTTCTGAATTGAACAATTATTTAAACAACAACTTAGTCCTGGTTATTGTTTTGGGTATGTGGGGCTGGGTCAATGTGGTACAAATCAATAAATACATCAAATCTGGAACGGATAAGAGGTCATCTGACTAGAAGAGAGACTGACCAGCCAACTTCTGCAACCAGTAAGGAAAGAATATAAAATACAGAAAAGTAATGATACTCAGTTTAGAACCAGAATTTCAAGTCATAAAACTGATTTTCTTCTAAAATGAGTTAGAATACTGCAACACATATCATATATTCTAGTAGATCTCCCATGGCATTACTCAACGATACAGGGTAAAAGTAGATCCAACCTGGGGTCCAAGTACATGATCTTAACTATCCATGTGCAGTACTCAAGGCAATCAACTGAACTATAGGGAATGCAATTCGGTAATTTAAATTGTCAATTACACATTTCCCTTTGGAGGCAATGTTACAAAATACTTTAATATAGAAAACTTGGGGAGAAAAAAAGAACAGAATGTCACTGTAGTGATATCATGGTTGTGTTGTAATTCACAGACTGAGAGCTGGTCGCGAGAGGTTGCTTGTGGATATTAATACTGTTATTCATCTGCAATATCAATCAGTCCATCCGACAAGAACATTACATAGTACCAGGTGTTGGTTCAGCTTACAGTAACAATTCTGAACAAAGTGATTTTTTTCCTTTGCACTATAACAAAACGTGCCAAACACGACATACTGCCTTGATTTGTGCCCTTGACCACATTTTTTGCACAGAAATACAGCGTACTGATTGTGAACCTGTTTGTTGTTGTGTGAGGAGCTACAGGAACCTTTCTTTTTAAGTTTCTCACCTTTTTGGAAAAAGGGCAGCAACCAGAATGTTTTCCTTCAAGCAGACGACGCTATTACGGAGAAACATTTTAGAAAGCTGTGCTGCCAGCTCGTGAGCCTGACAAACCTTAACTGTTTGTTCCAAGGACAGCTCCGATTCCCTCAGAAACCGTTCCCTCAGCTTATTTTCATTCACACCAAACACAATCTGGTCCCGAATCTTATCTAAATGTGATCTAAACACATATTGTTCAGAAATGACATTCTTTCTGGGGCTGCGATGTACATCAAATCTTCGAATTACTTTGTTAAAATTTTTACTATGTCCACCATTTGCAAATTTGAAAGTATTAAACACAGCAATTGCTTCGGGCCCTGCCACTGTTACGAGCATTGCTACCGTACGCAAATCTGACTGATCTCCTAAATTTACTGCAGAAAGAAACAGATTAAATTGTTGTTTAAACACACGCCAATTGCTGTCCACATTACCATGAAATCTGAGACTTATTGGTGGCTTCAGGAACCCAATTTTGCAGTCTTCAAAATCTTCAAATCTCCATGGACCTCGTGGCAGGCTTGCATTTTTTCTCAGATTTTAATACCATCTAACCCTGGTACCATGTAATATGCATGTCAGGTGGCCTGATTTATATTACAAGAACACTTGTAGCTCAAGCTATAAATGATTTATTAACATTAACTGTGGATCAACTTTATACAAAACAACAGATATTTTACACAACGATACAGCACAGTACAGGCCCTTCGGCCCTCGATGTTGCACCGACATGGAAAAAAAACTAAAGGCCATCTAACCTACACTATGCCCTTATCATCCATATGCTTATCCAATAAACTTTTAAATGCCCTCAATGTTGGCGAGTTCACTACTGTTGCAGGTAGGGCATTCCACGGCCTCACCACTCTTTGCGTAAAAAACCCACCTCTGACCTCTGTCCTATATCTATTACCCCTCAATTTAAGGCTATGTCCCCTCGTGCTAGCCACCTCCATCCGCGGGAGAAGGCTCTCACTGTCCACCCTATCTAACCCTCTGATCATTTTGTATGCCTCTATTAAGTCACCTCTTAACCTTCTTCTCTCTAACGAAAACAACCTCAAGTCCATCAGCCTTTCCTCATAAGATTTTACCTCCATACCAGGCAACATCCTGGTAAATCTCCTCTGCACCCGTTCCAAAGCTTCCACGTCCTTCCTATAATGAGGCGACCAGAACTGTACGCAATACTCCAAATGCGGCCGTACTAGAGTTTTGTACAACTGCAACATGACCTCATGGCTCCGGAACTCAATCCCTCTACCAATGAAGGCCAACACACCATAGGCCTTCTTCACAACCCTATCAACCTGGGTGGAAACTTTCAGGGATCTATGTACATGGACACCGAGATCCCTCTGCTCATCCACACTACCAAGAATTTTACCATTAGCCAAATATTCCGCATTCCTGTTATTCTTTCCAAAGTGAATCACCTCACACTTCTCCACATTAAACTCCATTTGCCACCTCTCAGCCCAGCTCTGCAGCTTATCTATGTCCCTCTGTAACCTGCAACATCCTTCCGCACTGTCTACAACTCCACCGACTTTAGTGTCGTCTGCAAATTTACTCACCCATCCTTCTGCGCCCTCCTCTAGGTCATTTATAAAAATGACAAACAGCAACGGCCCCAGAACAGATCCTTGTGGTACGCCACTCGTAACTGAACTCCATTCTGAACATTTCCCATCAACTACCACTCTCTGTCTTCTTTCAACTAGCCAATTTCTGATCCACATCTCTAAATCAACCTCAATCCCCAGCCTCCGTATTTTCTGCAATAGCCGACCGTGGGGAACCTTATCAAACGCTTGATAACACTATTAACATGCACCAGCAACCTCTCGCTTCCAGCTCTCCCGTCAGTCTGTGAATTACAACACAACTATGATATTAGTACAGTGACATTCTGTGACTAAAAAAGCAAAAGCAGTTCTATGATAGAGTGTCCAGAACTTTACCACCTCCGAGTACTGATGGCATTGTGATATATATATATATATATATATATATGTTAAACCATTATTAAAAATTTCAAAGGAAAAGAACTAATACTGTTAGACATACAGGCTAATGATATCACATGTTAATATACTGATGATAATGTATTAATTTATTCCTTCAAAAGAGGATGTAGTGATATCATGGTTGCATTATAATTCACAGACTGACTGAAGAGCTACAAGCGAGAGGTTGCTTGTGGATATTAATACTGTTATTCATCTGTTGTTTTGTATATAATTGACCCACAATTAATGTTAATAAATTGTTTATAGCTTTAGCTACAAGTGTTCTTGTAACATAATTCAGGCCATCCGACAAGAACATTACAGTCACAAAATTGCATCTTTGTAAAAACTAGAAATTGCCACTGGGGAAATTTAGAAAGCATTTAGCTTAACAGATTCAGAATTAAACCAGATTCAATCATTTTGACTGTTTTCAATTGTTTGGTTTCAACTGTGAGTGCTGGTGGGATCTGGAGAACAGCTTGGGGAGGGGCTTTGGTTTCTTTAACCATCTGTTAACATGACCCATTCACATCCTATCCTTCAACATGCCCTTGAATGTGTTGTCACCTCCCAAACTCGTGCCCATATTTTCCTGGAACTCTGTGCGTGAATCCTTCCAATCAGATTTGGCACAGTACAGAAACAGCTCTTATCAAAGTTACAAATAACAGTCTATGTCAGTGTCAAAAGATAAGCTTCTTCTTCTTGTCCTTCTCGACCTGTCTGCAACCTTTGTGAACACTCATTCTCCTCCAGTGCTTCTCAATGTCATAGACTGGATGGGACTGCACTCACCGAGTTTCATTCCTATATATCTCACCGTGGCCAGAAAATCAACATCAAAGGCTTCTCTTTCCATTCACCACTGGGTAATTTGATCTTGGCCTCCTTTTATTTTTCATCTGCATGCTGCCCGTTTGACAATATCAGCTGAAAACACGTCATGAAACCATAAGACATATGAGCAGAATTAGGCCACTCAGCCCATTGAGTCTGCTCTGCCATTCAATCATGGCTGATATTTTTCTCATCCCCATTCTCTTGCCTTCCTCCCCTGATCCCCTTATTAATCAAGAACCTATGAAATGAAATGAAAATGAAAATGAAAATCACTTATTGTCACGAGTAGGCTTCAATGAAGTTACTGTGAAAAGCCCCTATCTATCTGCGTCTTAAAGATGCTCAGTGATTTGGCCTCCACAGCCTAGATTCACCACCCTCTGGCTGAAGAAATTCCTCCTCATTTCTGTTCTCATGGATCATCCCTTCAGTTTGAGGTTGTGCCCTCGGGTTCTAGTTTCTCCTACCAGTTGAAACATCCTCCCCACGTCCACTCAATCCAGGCCTCGCAGTATCCTGTAAGTTTCAATAAGATCCCCCATATCCTCCTAAACACCCAACGAATACAGACCCAGACACCTCAACCGCTCCGTTTCCACATATACATTGATGGCAACCAGTGCTACCTCACCATCGCCTCCCTTGACAATTCCACCATCTCTCAATTTTCACACTGCTTTTTCCACATCATTCTGGATGGGCAGAAATATCCTCCAGTCAAATACTGGGGAGACTGAAGCCATTACTTACAAATACTCTCTCTCCACTGATTCCATTCCTCTCCCTGGCAAGTGTCTGTCTGAAGGCTGAACTAGACTATTCACAATCTTGGTGCCATGTTTGGTCCTGTGCTGAGCTTTTCAACCACAATATCACCAAGACTCTCTATTTCCACCTCTGCAACATCAACAAACTCTGCCCCTGCTTCAACTCTTCTGCAACTAAAACCCTCATCTATGCCTTTGTTGCTTCCAAACCTGACTATTCTATTGCACTTAGTTACCCAAAGCTCTGTTGCCCACATCCTAATTCACAGCAAATGCCATTCACCCCTGTTCTTGTTGACCTGCAGTGGGACCCAGTACAACAATACCAATTTAAAAATTTGCATCCTGGTTTTCAAATCTCTCCTTGGTCTGGCCTGTTCCATCTCTGCAATCTCCTCCAGGCCCACAACCCAATGAGATATCTGCCTTCCTCTCATTTGGCATCTTGTGCACCTCAATTTTAATTGCTTCACCGTTGGTGGCCATGCCTTCAGTTGCCTAGTTCCCAAGCTCTGGAATACTCTCCTTATGTCCTGGTCTTGCTTTCCTCCTTTAAGATTGTTTTTTAAAACTATCTTCTTGCCCAAGCTTTAAACCATAAATATCTCCTTATGTACAGTAAGAAGTCTTACAACACCAGGTTAAAGTCCAACAGGTTTGTTTCAAACACGAGCTTTCGGAGCACGGCTCCTTCTTCAGGTGAATGGAAAGGCTTGTTCCAGAAATGTTTATATAGACACAGTCAGAGATGCCCCGGAATGCGAGCACCTGCAGGCAATCAAATCATCAAAGATGCAGAGAGAGAGGTAACTCCAGGTTAAAGAGGTGTGAATTGTCCCAAGCCAGTTCAGTCGGTATTGCAGAGGCCTACCGACTGAACTGGCTTGGGACAATTCACACCTCTTTAACCTGGAGTTACCTCTCTCTCTGCATCTTTGATGATTTGATTGCCTGCAGGTGCTCGCATTCCGGGGCATCTCTGACTGTGTCTATATAAACATTTCTGGAACAAGCCTTTCCATTCACCTGAAGAAGGAGCCGTGCTCCGAAAGCTCGTGTTTGAAACAAACCTGTTGGACTTTAACCTGGTGTTGTAAGACTTCTTACTGTGCTCACCCCAGTCCAACGCCGGCATCTCCACATCATGATCTCCTTATGTGACTTAGCATCACACTTTGCACTTTCGGAGGTCGTATTACATTAAAGGCATTATATAAATATAAGTTGTCGGCTCATTTGTATCACTGAGAATGTGAAAATCAAGGACCAGCGGCTTCACTATTCCGACCAGAAAAAGTGCAGATTAGCAGTGGGGATATCTATAATTGCAGGACAAACAATCTGTTCATAGCTGTAGCCAGGAGTCCTGAATGGTGTCAGGACAAGTTACACAGCAGAATAAACATAATGTAAAACTGCTGAAAAGTGATGACAATTAACTAAAAGTCATGGTTCACACACTTTACATATACAATCTTGAATTAAAACAATGTCCCGTCACATTTTGATATTGACATACAATATTTTTAATTTCAATGATGACTACCATCACCTACAATGTAAACAATGAACAATATACTTAAATAGTCCACATGTAAATTTCTATACACCATAAATAGATGTTGCCAGCCCGAGATTGTAGCACTGTTAACAGATTTACAGTTTATAAAGATCATAGTGATGCTCAAGCAATTCATGAAGTCATTGGCACACGAAAATTGTATTGTAACCTTATATACCACATAAGTGGATCTAAAAAAAGATGTTTTTTTCCCTGGAACACTTGTATTCAATCAGGTCCAATCAGGCTCACAATTGTTTCCCGACTAATGTATTCGCATATGGGGGTGGGGAACGCCAAAAATGCACAGAGGAGTCTTTGGACAGTGCAGCCATTTCACAACTAAAATTTAAAAAAATTACACCCCAATTATATGTTAAAGGCATTTGAATTTTCAATGTTAAAACCTCAAAATAATGAAAACATTGACCTCATTCCTCCATTGTCCTTTTCCTGAGAAGACTCTCCCTTTGTCGTCAGTGTAACTCCCGTACTTGCTCATCTATCACTCACTATGGCCTATATTCTCTCCTCCCTGTCTCACTATTTTTTCGTCAACTTTATGGCATTCTTTAAATCTCAATTGAAGAATATCAAGTAAACTCATACCAAGCAAACTCAGCTCCCAATCTGGCAACTCCTCTATCACTGTATTTCAACCTGATCTCCCCATTTGCTCTGGATTGGTTCTTGGAGCTTTGAAATATGATCTGAACGGTACAGCTTAACCTAAGGGTTCAGTCCACATCATGTCTAAATAGGCCTGCCACCATTCCAGCCTTCACAATTGCTTGTAAATGTCATTTTTTAATTTTCCACATTTAATCTCAAAATGAAATGTGATATATACTTAAAATGCAAAACTTAAAAATAATTTCTTCTGCAGAATATAAAGTCCAATGTCACTTTGTTTCTTGCATTTCCTTCACAAACCACAATTGTTCAGTTTTGGGTACCTGGTGCTATCAGGTCAGACATAAAAAAATAAATGATGTTGAGACAAGCTCTCTGCTCAACCCAATAGTGTGATTCCCTCCTAACCTTTTGGTGTCTGCAATTTTACTTTTTTTTCCCATTTGAGTTATCTTTCTGCGTTATATCAGACTGTTATTTAATGCCACATCATGGTCGTCTTCTGTGTTGGAAGGCTGTAGCTACCAGGAATTGTACCAAAAATAACTCAAATTAAATTTAAATTGTGGCTGTATTAAAAATGCTAGAGAAAATGCTAAATTACACAAAAGATACCGTATATTTGTTTCTACCCCTTACTGTTTGGGTTTAAAACGTTATTGTCATTGTTGTGTTCCTTAGTTGCTGTGATGTGAACATGGTAGGAAGGCAACATTAAGTGACATAAGTTTTTTTGAGTGGCAATGCAAGATATTTACTCCCATAAACAACTATAGTATTGGTAAAGCAAATATTGTGCAAGGGAGATCTGCTGTCATTGCCTAAAATTCATGTTTGCTACTTAATCATACAGTTCAATAAATGAAAATTGTAATCAAGTGTAAACACTGCAGACGAGATTTTGAGATCACCAACAATTTATTGTTTGCATTCTTTTACAAAGATATATAACTGGAACCTACTAACATAGCACAGGGTTCTAGGTTAGTGTATTGTCTTAGAATCCCGATAAGATTATTTGCGATACCTTGAGAAAAAAAATACAAAAACTTTACGAAACAAGAGCCCAGTTTTGTTGATGCACCCTCAGTAAACAAAGCCCTAGGCAGACAACAGCAGTTGCTGCATCCGCTTGGCTCTGACCTGACCTGGATTTGATTAAAAATAAAAAAAAGAGAAAAAGGCATACCAAACGGGCCGCCTCAGCCCAAGTGCGGTCCTTCTTTTTCCTTTTGTCTTTCATTCTTTTTTTCCTTTTTCACTCCGAACATGTAATTGTTTTATTTTTTTGTGGGGGGAGGGGACACACACTCAAACAGCAAAGGACTACACTAGAAGACAACAATCCCACTTGCACATACAGTAGTACACAGCTCTCCCCCTCTCCTCCCCCAGCTGACAGCTCACCCCTCCCCCACCCCCAAAACAATACAATACCCAGCCTCCCCCGCGCCGTCGCAGTCAAAGGTCACGCACAGACCCACTCGCCTCTCGCGAGTCTTCATCCCTTCGTTTGTTTCTTGAATGAGAGGAGTTGAGGATAAATGACGTAAGGGAGAGCTCGCACCTGCGCGCGCGCGTGCGATTGCCGGCACTCGGCGGCTGGAATAGGGGCGGTGCGCGGGGACAGAGGGCGCGCCGTTGCCTGGCTACCGCCGCTGCCTGGTTACCGCCGCTGCCTGGTAACCGGGCAAGTGCCGCACCGCGCGCCGACCCCAAAATATTGGCAGGTTCGAGTGGCAGCAATGAACGGCGCCGGCCGACTGACAGCACCACAGACAGTCAGCGATCTGTGCTGTGAGTATCGATAACACGGCAGCTGCTCTTGTGACTTATCATTGTCAAATTATCGATTCATTCTTTCATTAATCGAGTTACTTTTCATCTTTTCGCCTTCTATCCCCCCCCCCCCCCCTCCAAACCAAAAGGAAATAACCAATAGTTTTCTCCAATGTGGACAGTTTTCCCAGGTCGTGCCTTTGACAAAACAGTGATCCTTACATTGAGTGCGGATCTTTGGTCTTGCTGGTGTTTATGTTCCACATGAGCCCTCCTCCCAGCCTAGTTCACCTCACCCCAGCAACGTGCGTTTCCCCACCTTCCCCGAAACCTGTACTATATATATACACCTCAACCACTTCTGGCTGTGGTATCGGCCGTGTTCTTTAGCACACGTTGGGTAAATAAGTTCCTTCTGGATTTCTCATTGGATTTATTGGAAAGTGTCAGTTACATGAGGATAGTGATTTAGGGTAATCGACCAAAAGAGGCAGCACGAAGAAACTTTGTTTCAGGAAGTGAGTTGCCCTGATTTATGTACTGCTTGAAAAGGTGTTGGAAGCAGATTCAATGGTAACATTCATGGAGAATTGGATAAATATGTGCAGAGAAAACATTTACAGGGAAGTGACAAAAGAGCAGGGAATGGGATTAATTGGAGAGCTTGACCCAGGAGTCAGCCACGAGTTAAATCCAATATTTAACATTTCTTGCCCTTTTGTTTTTACTATGAAATTTCAGTTTTCTTTTAGTAAAAAGATAAAGATATAGACCCAAATCTACCGGTGTCCAGGGCAATTAAAACTGGAAGTTTAAACATCTAATGGGCTAATGTACACTGCTTAATGTCTTCATGCAAGGTTCTGACACTGATACTTTTTGAAATGTTAGTTGGTTAACACCTGGTCTAACTCAGTGTAACTGTGATGTGGAGATGCCGGCGATGGACTGGGGTGAGCATAGTGATGCGACCATCAATTCACTCGGAGACTCGAGTCGAAGTAAACAGTGGTTTTAATCAGCTTACAACTTTGCCTGCCTGCGACTGGTACATTACTGAAGGCGATCCTGCAGGTCAGCTGCTCTTATACTTCCTATAAGGGGCGGAGCCATGGGCGGAGCCCATACATGCTCCACATCTCCCCCTGTGGGTGAAGCTACACAGTGGCCCATAGATAGAGCCCACAGGGTTAATGGCATGGCGTAATGCAACACAGTATACTGGTGAATTAATAGTCCTTATACATTCACCACATTCACCCCCTGTAAAAAAAAAAATTAAGTCCGGCGGGGGTGATGGGTTCACAAATTCAGTCGGTCCGGCGCCCAGATCGTACATTGTGACCGATGAAGCACTGGCGTCACAGCCGTTTCGGATGGCTGTGTAAGTGGGTTCAGTGCGGGCCCAGTGGTGGACTCCGGGTGCGGTTCTTCCGGGTGGAAGGGAGTGCGTGCGGAAACCAAATAGATGCAGGGGCGAAGGACATGGTGGGTTGGGTGGGGTATAGTGTGGGGGGTACATTAGTGGTAGTGGTGGAGGAGCCTGCTGGTGCCAGGTCTCGGAGGGAGACGGTATCCTGCCGACCATCGGGGTGTTCGACGTATGCATAATGTGGGTTCGAGTGAAGGAGCTGGACCCTCTCTACCAGGGGGTCGGTCTTATGGGTCCGAATGTGTTTCTGAACGAGGACAGGCCCTGGTGTCCTCAGCCAGGGCGGAAGCGAGGCCCTTTGGTAGTTCCCCGAGAGAAGATAAACAAGCGGTCATGAGGAGTCTGGTTTGTGGCCGTGCAAAGGAGAGACCTAATAGCGTGGAGCGCATCGGGGAGGACCCCCTGCCAGTGAGAAACGGGGAGATTCCTGGACCGTAGGGCCAGTAGGACGGTCTTCCAGACTGTCACGTTCTCCCTCTCCTCCTGCCCGTTTCCCCAGGGGTTGTAACTGGTAGCCCTGCTCGAGGCGATGCCCTTACTGAGCAGGTACTGCCACAGTTCGTCGCTCATGAAGGACGAGCCCCTGTCACTGTGGACATAATTGGGGAAACTAAACAGTGTGAAGACGCTGTGCAGGGCTCTGATAACGGTGGGGGTGGTCATGTCGGGGCATGGGATGGCAAATGGGAAACGGGAGAACTCGTCTATAATGTTAAGGAAATAGGTAATGCGATTATTTGAGGGGAGAGGCCCTTTGAAATCAATACTGAGGCGTTCAAAGGGCCGGGAAGCCTTTACCAGGTGGGCCTTATCTGGTCAATAGAAGTGTGGTTTACACTCCGCGCAGATTTGGCAATTCCTGGTTACAACTTTGACCTCCTCGGTGGAGAAGGGCAGGTTACGGGCCTTGATGTAATGGGCGAGCCGGGTGACCCCCGGGTGGCAGAAGTCGTGGATAGCCTGTAGTCGGTCGTCTAGCACGCCGGCACATGTGCTGTGGGACAGGGCATCTGGTGGCTCGTTGAGCCTCCCAGGACGATATACTATATCGTAATTATAGGTGGAGAGTTCGATTCTCCACCTCAAGATCTTATCATTATTGATCTTGCCCCGCTGCGAAATTATCAAACATGAAGGCAACCGATCGGTGATGAGGGTAAACCTCCTACCAGCGAGGTAGTGCCTCCAGTGCCGCACGGCTTCCACGATGGCCTGAGCTTCCTTTTCGACCTAGGAGTGTCGGGGTTCAGAGGTGGAGAGGTTGCGTGAAAAAACCGCTACCGGCCTGACTGCTTGGTTCAGTGTGGTGGCGAGAGCGACCTCTGAAGCGTCTCGCTCCACCTGGAAGGGGACAGACTCGTCCACGGCACTCATGCTGGCTTTGGCGATGTCCGCCTTGATGCAGTTGAAGGCCTGGCGAGCCTCGGCTGACAGTGGGAAAAGGGTGGCTTTAAATAGTGGGCGGGCTTTGTCCGCATACTGGGGGACCCACTGGGCGTAATAGGAAAAAAATTCAAGACACCTCTTGAGGGCCTTGGGATAGTAATGGAGGGGGAGTTGCAGGAGGTGGCGCATACGGTCAGGGTCGGGCCCCAGGACCCCGTTTTCCACGACGTAGCCTGATGTGACCATCAATTCACAAGACACGTGATTGGAAGAGAACAGTGGTTTTAATAGTCTTACAACAGAGCCTGCCTGCGACGAGATGAACTGAGAGCAGGCTTACGACTGCAGTGCTTTATACTTCCGGTTAGTGGGAGGAGCAATGGGCGGAGCCAAGGGTGGAGCCCAATACAAACTCCTCATCTCCCCCTATGGGCAGAGCCGCGCAACGGCTCGTATACAGAGCCCACGAGGACACAATACATGTAATACAACACAGTGTGAATTACTAGGTATATAATTCACCACATTCACCCCCTGTAAAAAAAATCAAGTCTGGCGGGGGTGATGGGTCTACAAATTGAGCCGGCCCGGTGGCCGAGTCGTCCTTTGGGATCAGCGGAGTACCGGGGTTGCAGCCTCTTCGGGTGGCTGGATGGGGGCGGTCGGCGAGGGTACGATGGTGGACTCCAGGGGTGATTCGGTCCGAGCTTCGTACCCGACTGGTGCGACGGGCGACGGGGAGCGCAGGAAACCAATAGGCGTGGGGGCGCGGAGCACGGGCGGTGAACCTATAGGGTTCGGGGGCGCAGGGTGCGGAGGGTTGGTTGGGGTGTAGTGTGAGGGGTACCTCGGCGGTAGTGGTGGTGGAGTTGGATCCTGCAGGGGCCAGGTCCCGGAGGGAAACAGTGTCCTGACGGCCGTCAGGGTATTCGATGAAAGCGTATTGGGGGTTTGAGTGGAGTAGGAGCACTCTTTCTACGAGTGGATCAGTTTTGTGTGCCCAGACGTGCTTCAGGAGGAGAACCGGCCCCTGTGTCTTCAACCAAGCTGGGAGCGAAACCCCTGTGGTAGAAAAAACAAATAGCCGTTCGTGAGGGGTCTGGTTGGTGGCGGTGCACAGGACGGACTTAATAGAATGGAGTGCGTTGGGGAGGACCTCCTGCCAATGGGAGGTCGGGAGATTCCTGGACCGGAGGGTCAGTAGGACGGTGTTCCAGACCGTCGCGTTCCCCCTCTCCACCTGCCTGTTCCCCCTGGGGTTGTAGCTGGTAGACCTGCTCGAGGCGATGCCCTTGCCGAGTAGGTACTGACGCAGCTCGTTGCTCATAAACGACGAACCCCTGTCGCTGTGTATGTAGCTGGGGAAACCGAACAGGGTGAAGATACTGTACAGAGCTCTGATGACTGTGTGGGAGGTCATATCGGGGCATGGGATGGCAAACGGGAAGCGGGAGAACTCATCGATGACGTTCAGAAAGTACACGTTTCGATTGGTCGAGGGGAGTGGCCCTTTGAAATCGATGCTCAGGTGTTCAAAGGGCCAGGAGGCCTTTACCAGGTGGCCCTTGTCTGGGCTATAGAAGTGCGGTTTGCACTCCGCGCAGATCGGGCAATCCCTGGTGATGGCTTTTACCTCCTCGGTGGAGAAAGGCAGATTTCGGGCTTTGACGTAGTGGGCGAGCCGGGTGGCAGAGGTCATTGTGGATAACTTTCAAGCGGTCGTCTTGCGTGCTGGCGCACGTGCTGCGAGACAGGTCATCTGGGGGCTCGTTGAGATTCCCCGGTCGATACATAATATCATAATTGTAGGTGGAGAGTTTGATCCTCCACCGCAGGATTTTATCATTTTTAATTTTGCCCCTTTGTGAGTTGTCAAACATGAAGGCAACCGATCTGGCCGGTGATGAGAGTGAACCTCCTACCTGCGAGGTAGTGCCTCCAGTGTCGTATAGCTTCCATGATGGCATGTGCTTGTTTTTCGACCGAGGAGTATCGAAGTTCCGAAGCGGAGAGGGTTCGGGAGAAAAAGGCGACTGGTCTTCCTGCCTGATTTAGAGTGGCTGCGGGAGCGACCTCTGAGGCGTCACTCTCCACCTGGAAGGGGACGGATTCATCCAACGCCTGCATGGTCGCTTTGCGGCGGTGTCCTCCTTGATGCAGGTGAAGGCCTGGCGAGCCTCAGCTGACAGAGGAAAGAGTGTGGCCTTAAATAGTGGGCGGGCTTTGTCCGCATATTGAGGGACCCGCTGGGCATAATACGAGAAGAATCCCAGGCACCTCTTGAGGGCCTTGGGACAATGAGGGAGAGGGAGTTGTAAGAGGGGGCGCATACGGTCCGGGTCGGGGCTCAGGACTCCATTTTCCACGACATAGCCGAGGATGGCTAGCCTGGTCGTGCGGAAAACGCATTTCTCCGTGTTATACATGAGGTTAAGTTTCTGGGCACTTTGGAGAAATCGATGGAGGTTAGCATTGTGGTCCTTCTGATCATGGCCGCAGATGGTGACGTTATCCAAGTACGGAAACGTGGCCTGCAGCCCGTACTGGTTCCACCACTCTGTCCATTGCTCGTTGGAACACCGAGATCCCATTCGTGACGCCAAAGGGAACCCGGAGGAAATGGAAGAGGCGGGCCATCTGCCTCGAATGGCCGTGTAGTGGCGGTCCTCTGGGGCGGATTGGGAGCTGGTGGTATGCAGACTTCAGATCCACCGTGGAGAAGATGCGGTACTGGGCGATCTGAATCACCATGTCTGCAATCCTGGGGAGGGGGTATGCATCGAGGAGCGTGATGCGGCTAATGGTTTGGCTATAGTCCACTACCATTCAGAATTTTTCCCCGGTCTTGACGACCACCACCTGAGCTCTCCAGGGGCTGTTACTGGCCTCTATGACCCCCTCACGTAGGAGCCTCTGGACCTCGGTTCTGATAAACACCCTGTCCTGCAGGCTATACCGCCTGCTGCGAGTGGCTACGGGTTTGCAGTCCGGAGTGAGATTAGCAAAGAGTGGAGGGGGGTCGATTTTTAGCTTCGCTGGACTGCAGATAGTGAATGGAGGTAGGGGTCCGCCGAAGCTGAGTGTGAGGCTTTTGAGGTTACACTGGAAGTCGAGTCCCAGTAAGAGTGGGGCGCAGAGTTCGGGGAGTACGAACAGCTGGAAGTTCGAGTAGCTGGCGTCCTGAATCATTAGGGTCGCGACGGTGCGCCCTTGGATGTGAACAGAGTGTGAGCACGAGGCGAGGGAGATAATTTGCCATGCAGGGAAGATAGGGAGCGAACAGCGTCTTACCAGTTCTGGGTGTACGGAGGTCTCGGTGCTCTCGGAGTCGAAGAGGCACGGTGTCCTGTACCCGTTGATTTTAACTGTCATCATAGAGTTCCAGAGGTGTTTAGACGCGACTTGTCCAACGTGACTGCGATGAGTCGCGGGTAGTCGGCGGCTCGATCAGCTGTGCTGGAGTGGCCCCATGATGACTGTCCGCTGAGGTTGTAGTCTTCAAGATGAGTTTCAGAGGTTGAAGAGGATGGAGCCCAAGATGGCCGCCTCTGTGGATCGCACGTGGCGGGCGACGAGGAAGATGGTATCCAAGATGGCGGCCCCCATGAGTCACACGTGGCCGGCCATGTGGAGGAGAGTTGCCAAGATGGCGGCCCCAATGAGTTGCACGTGTCGGGTTGGGGCGGAGTCGGCATACAGGCTGCAGCATTACGGGGCCTGTGGGCCTGTGAGTTTGGGAAGCTGCTGCAGGTCGTGTTGCGGGCCGGGCAATGCTGCCATGGGTGTTGGGGCTGCCCACAAAAATGGCACGCTGGTGCTACATAGTGGGTGGGTGGCCGCGCGGCGCAGGCCTGGGGCAGTCGCTGGTCGGGGGCTCATGATGGGGTCGCTTGGTCCGCGGGGAACGAGGTGAGGCTGCGGAACGAGACCTCCATGGTTGTAGCTAACTCTACAGTGTCCTCCAAGTTCTAGGCCCCTTTCTCAAGCAACCGCTGGCGCACATAGTTGGACCTGAGCCCTGCTACGTATACATCACAGACAGCGAGTTCCATATGTTGGGCTGTTACAGCCTGAAAATTGCAGTCCTGAACTAGGGTTTTTAAATTGCGCAGAAAGTCTTCCAGCGACTCTGCGTGGCGCTGGCGGCGGGTCGTAAAAATGTGGCGCGCGTAGACCTCGTAGATGGGCCGCACGGACATTTGGTCGAGCATGGCCAGAGCCTCCGTATACGAGGTAGTACAGTTAAGTTGAGTAGAGATACGATGGCTCACCCTTGCGTGCAGTAGGCTGAGTTTCTGCTCCTCTGTAGTTTCTGAAGTGCTTGATTCAGCCAGGTAGGCCTTGAAACATCTGAGCCAGTGTAGAAAGATTTCTTTCGCCTCTGCAGCCTGCGGGTCGAGTTCTAGTCGGTCAGGTTTGAGGGCTGATTCCATAGTAATTTTCTTCAAATTTTCTAAGACTACTAAATTGATGTGACCATCAATTCACAATGATTGGAAGTGAACAGTGGTTTTAATAGTCTGACAACAGAGCCTGCCTGCGATGAGATGAACTGAGAGCAGGCTTACGACTGCAGTGCTTTATACTTCCGGTTAGTGGGAGGAGCAATGGGTGGAGCCATGGGCGGAGCCAAGAGTGGAGCCCAGTACAAACTCCTCATCTCTCCCTATGGGCAGAGCTGCGCAAAGGCTCGTATACAGAGCCCACGAGGACACAATACATGTAATACAACACAGTTTGAATTACTAGGTATATAATTCACCACATAGCCGAGGATGGCTAGCCTGGTAGTGCGGAAAATGCATTTCTCCTTGTTGTTAGTGAGGTTAAGGGCGCGATTCTCCCAAAACGGGAGAAATCGTAAGGCTGGCGTCAAACCCGCCCGGGTTTGACGCCAGCGCGCCCCTTCCCGACCGGGAACCGATTCTGGTCGCCGGTCGGGGCTAGCAGCCCGACGCCGTAAGCTCCGGCATCACGGGCTTAACGAATTTCGTTAAGCCCGCTTGCCGGAGTTAGCGCCGGCTGACGCGTCATATGACGTCAGCCGCGCATGCGCGGATTGGAAGACTCCAACCCGCGCATGCGCGGATGACGTCATCGCGTATTTGTGCGAAACCCGCGCATGCGCGGGCCGGGATGCCCCTCAGCCGCCCCGCGAATGGATACTGCGGGGCGGCGGAAGGAGAAATAGTGCGCGGGCATCGGGCCCGCTGCCCGCGATCGGTGGGCACCGATCGCGGGCCCATGGCACACCCTTGGCACGGCCGTGGTACTGCCGGTGCCAAGTCGGTGCCATGGTTATAAAAAGCGAGTTGTTCCCGCCGTTTTACGAACGGCCAGACCAGGTGTGTTTGCCGTTCGTAAAAACAGCGTAAAGGGCTGGGACTTCGGCCCATCTATCAGCTGTGAATCGCTGCCGGCTGTAAAAAAACGGCGGCAGCGATTCGTGTCGGGAGTTGGGCGGGGGGGGGGGAGAATAGCGGGAGGGTGGGAAAAATGTCGGGAAGGCCCTCCCGCTATTCTCCGACCCGTCGTGGGGAGCGGAGAATCGCGCCCTAAGTTTTTGGGCGGTTTGAGAAATCGATGGAGGTTGGCGTCGTGGTCCTGCTGAACATGGCCGCAGATGGTGACATTGGCCAAGTACAGAAATGTGGCCCGCAGCCCGTACTGGTCCACCATTCGGTCCAGCGCTCGTTGGAACACCAAAACCCTGTTTGTGATGCCAAGGGGACCCGGAGGAAATTAAAGGGTCGTCCGTGTGCCTCAAACGCCGTGTAGTGGCGGTCCTCCAGGCGGATTGGGAGATGGTGGAATGCAGACTTCAGATCCACCGTGGAGAACATGCGGTAGTGCGCGATCTGATTCACCATGTCAGCAATCCGGGGAAGGGGGTACGCATCAAGGTGCGTAAACCGGTTAATGGTCTGGCTGTAATCAACCACCATCCGGAACTTTTTCACGGTCTTGACGACCACCACCTGAGCTCTCCAGGGGCTATTGCTGGCTTCTATGACTCCTTCCCGCAAGAGACGCCGGACCTCGGACCTAATAAATGCCCTGTCCTGCAGACTATACCTCCTGCTTCGAGTGGCTACTGGCTTGCATTCCATGGTGAGGTTAGCAAGAGGGGAGGGGGTCAATCTTTAGTGTTGCGAGGCTGCATATAATGAGCGGGGGCAGGGGTCCGCCAAAACTAAGATTTAGGCTTCTGAGATTGCACTGAAAATCGAGTCCTAAGAGCAGAGGTCTGGGAGCACGTACAATTGAAAATTGGTATACTCGGCGCCCTGTATCGTTAAGGTTGCAGTCGTGCGCCCTTGGATTTGTACTGAGTGCAACCCAGAGGCGTGGGAGATTGTTTGTTGCGTCGGGAATATCGTGAGCGAACAGCGTTTTACCAGATCCGGGTCGACAAAAGCTCTCGGTGCTCCCCGGAGTCGAACAGGCAAGGTGTCTGGAATCCGTTAACCCGGACGGCCATCATGGAGCTCTTGAGGTGCTTGGGTCTTGACTGGTCTAAGATGACTGCACTGAGTTGGGGATAGTCGGCGGCGTGTCGGTGGTGCTGGGACGGCCCCGCGATGACTGTCCGTGCAGATCGTACGCGTCGAGGGGCGTGGTGGGTGATGGCCAAGGTGGCATCGCACGTGGCGGGCAGCGAGTAAGATGGCGCCCAAGATGGCGGCCCCCATGGATCGCACGTGGCGGGCGGGTGAGGAAGATGGCGGCCCTCATGGATCGCACGTGGCTGGCCACGTGGGGGGGATTGCCAAGACGGCGGCCCCTGTGAGTCGCACGTGTTGTGTGGAGTCGGGGTCGACAGACACGCTGCCACATTACGGGGTCTGCGGGCCTGAGAGTCGGTGAATTGAGTTTGCGCGTTCGAGTTCGAGTGTTTGGGCTTGGCCAGGCAGACCTTTGCGAAGTGTCCTTTTCGCCCGCAGCTGCTGTGGGCCGGGCATTGTTGCCGGGGGTGTTGGGGGCTGGCCGCAAAAATGACAAGATATCCCCCCGTGGTGGGCGGCCGGCTGTGCGGCGCAGGCCTGGGGTAGTCTCTGGTCGGGGGTCCCACGAGGGGGTCGCGTGATCGGCTGGGAACGCAGTGAGACTCTGAAAAGCGACTTCGAGTGAGGTCGCCAGTTTTAACCGTGTCCTCCAGGTCCTGGGCCCCTTTTTCGAGCAGGCGCTGCCTCATAGTTCGATCGGACCCCCGCAACGTAAACGTATCGGACGGTGAGTTCCATGTTCTGAGTGACTGTAACGGTCTGATAGTTACAGTCGCGCGCGAGGGCCTTGAGGTCGCGCAGATAGTCATCTTGCGACTCCCCGGGCGATTGCGGTGAGTAGTGAAGATATGTCGCGTATAGACTTCATTCACAGGCTGCACATAGATGCGTTCGAGTTTCGTGAGGGCCTCAGTATAGGAGGTGGCTTTGTCAAGTTGGGCAGAAATACGATGGCTCACCTGTGCGTGGAGAAAACTCAATCTCTGTTCGTCCGTGACGGATGATGTCGATAACGCAGCCAGGTAGGCCTTGAAACACCAAAGCCAATGCGAAAAAATTTATTTCGCCTCCGCGGCCTGTGGATCGAGTTCCAGTCTGTCAGGTTTGAGAGCTGACTCCACAGTAGTTCTCTAAGCTGATTAAATTGATGCGACCATCAATTCACTCGGAGACTTGAGTCGAAGTAAACAGTGGTTTTAATCAGCTTGCAACTTTGCCTGCCTGCAACTGGTACATTACTGAAGGCGGTCCTGCAGGTCAGCTGCTCTTGTACTTCCTATAAGGGGCGGAGCCACGGGCGGAGCCCGTACATGCTCCACATCTCCCCCTGTGGGTGAAGCCACACAGTGGCCCATAGATGGAGCCCACAGGGTTAATGGCATGGCATAATGCAACACAGTATACTGGTGAATTAATAGTGCTTATACATTCACCACACACAGTAAGAAGTTACAACACCAGGTTAAAGTCCAACAGGTTTGTTTCAAATCACTAGCTTTCGGAGCACTGCTCCTTCCAAAGGTGAATGAGTGTAACTGAACTGAGCACTACAACCAAGCAACGACCTATCTGCCACCCTTCCCCACCCATCTTATTAGACACTCCCACCGGTCGACCACTCCCAGGAGCATTTACCACCCCTACCCCAGATGCATCCACTCTCCCCCCCCCCCCCCCCCCCCACCCCAAGTGACATGTCTATCACCCCAGCAATGTGTCTAAGCGATTTTCAAAGGAAACCATTTTTGTGTTTTTATATAGGAACCACAACCAGGAGCATAATGTCAGAGTTGCAACTATTAAGTCAGCGCAGTAACAAAATGTCTGCTCCAATGCGAGGTAGGAACCTGGTTTTCACAGATCATCAATAATAACTTGCATTTGTATAGTGCCTTTAAAGTAGTAAAGCATTCTATATCTCTTCGCAAGGGAATTATCACCTAAATTTGACACCGAGCCAAGTAAAGGGTGATTAGGACAAATGGTCAAAAGCTTGGTCAAGAGTTAGTTTGAAGGAGCTTCTAAGATGAAAAGAGAAGTAGAAATGTAAAAAGGCCTCAAGATGAGTTTCAGAGCTTAGGCGTGTTGGTAGCTTAAGGAATGGCCTATGATGGAGCAATTAAAATCAGGTTCACACAAGAGGCCAGAATTCGCTGAACAGTGATCTCATAGGGGTTACATCATGGAGGCTGCGGAGGGAACTGAAGACAAGGATGAAGTTTTTAAATGAAATTGTTTGCCAAATTCAGAGCACAGCCATTAGATGTGACCAGATTTGGTGAGTTAAGATGGGAGCCACGGAGTTTTGGGTGTGGTGACATTCATCAAGCATACAATATGATTATTGACCGAGAGAATTGGAATAGTTGAGATTAAAGGTAACAAAGGCCTGGCTGAGGATTTCAGTGACAGATGTGCTGGGGTAGGGGGTGGAGGGGAGCTGTATTACGGAAGTGAAAACAGACTTTCTTGGTGATAGATCAAATGTAATAAAACTCATTTCGATCTCAAATATAACCATCAAGGCTACGAATGGTTCATAATCAGACAGTTGCCAGGGAAGGTAAATTGTTAAAAGCTGGCGAATAGTATGTGTGGCAGGGATTGGAGACAATGGGGAGGATTCTCCGTTCTCCTCTCTGGAGCAGTAATGCACAAGCTTTACGATCCCCTTGTGATCGGAAAGCAGGGTACAATTCAGTGTTCCACGCAAAGTAAATTTTTGTATGTCATGGAATATGAGGGGATTCTCAAGGGATCCCGATATTGGGCCACCATCTTGAGTAGGCGGCCAGTTAGCGGAGCCCTGTGGCCAGCACCCTTCCCGCACCGCAAATCAGCTCCGAGCCCTCAACCACAAATCAGTCTCCCAGCCCAGGATTTCCTGGGTACCATCCCCCACCCCTAAGGTGACCCAACCCACCTTGCCCGAGGGACCCTTATAATAGGGGGATCTCCCCTCCCTAGGGACCCCTGTAATACGGGATCCCCATCATCCCAGGGACCACTGCAATATGGTACCCTCCCCCCAGGGACTCCTGTCATAGGAGGACCAAACCTA
This sequence comes from Scyliorhinus canicula, assembly GCF_902713615.1. NCBI lineage: Eukaryota > Metazoa > Chordata > Chondrichthyes > Carcharhiniformes > Scyliorhinidae > Scyliorhinus > Scyliorhinus canicula. The sequence continues at coordinate 83,961,840 of NC_052155.1, read as the reverse complement.
CTGTCATGGGAATGTCCCTTAAGGAACATGTTTTGCCTTCTCAAAATGGCTGCGGTGATGTCATTGTGTGGGTGGAGCTGAGCGGTGTCTCTGGTTTTACTTTGGTTTGGAGCTGGAAGCGGTTTGTGGCATCTGAGTTTTACTTTCGGTTTAGACAGTTGGAAGCTGTATTCAGACTACAAAGATCTTGGATCTCTGCATGCTAAAAAGGTTTCTCCGATCACTTGGTAACTGCAAAGTATAACTGTGTTCTTGAAGGAATTCAAACCTACTCTTTGTGGTAAAAGGGATTGTCTGATTTATGGATGTTGTTACTTGAGTGAAACAGTAAAGGGAAGTTATTAAGGGTTAAATATAGAGTAGTGTAGCTGTGTGGGGTATTTATGTTGTAGTTGATAAAATGCTTACTGTGTATTTATAAAATGTTAACTGAATTCGTAGAATAAACTTTGTTTTTGAGTACAAGTGCTTAAGGCCTCTGTTGCAGAACACCTGAAGAGTAGGCCCTTGTGCTCCTCGTAACCAAAATCTCTAAACAGTTGTAGGTCAGGTGAATTCCATGATATGCTTTGGGTGTTCTCTAAACCCTGGTCCATAACACCATCCACCAAGGACTCCTGAATCGGGAGGCCCAGACCATCCCTCAGGGACCCAGTAATAGGGGGACCCCCAAGGACCCTCTCAGGCTCTCCCTCCCTAAAGTGACCTCATCCACAGACCCTCACCCCCACCAGAAAATGTACCCCTGTCTGGAAGCTAGAGAGCAGTCCAGCCAGCGGCTGTAAGAAATATTATGGGCGGGTTCCTCCGATATCGGCGCGATGGCCGGAACCCGGCACCAAAAACGGCGCGAATCACTCCGGCGTCGTACCCCCGAACAGCGCAAATTCTCCGACCTGGAATGGGCAAGCAGCGCGTGACGCCATTCGCGACGGCGTCACTGTCATGGAGGCGCCGCGTCATTGACGCCGTGCGACGTCACAGCACAAAAGATGCCCCCCCCCCGAGAGACCCGTCAAGATGGCTGCCCGCTGCGCAGCGCCGAGGTTCCAGGAGCGGGACATCGAGGCGCTCCTGGACACAGTGGAGCAGAGGAGGGAGACCCTGTAGCCCCGGACACAGCCGGAGGGTCGCTCCACGCCTCAGCCGGCTCCTGTGGAGGGAGGTGGCAGAGGCCGGTCAGCGCCGTGGCGAAACACCAAGGACAGGCCCCAGTGCCATAAGATGGTCAATGACCTTGTCAGGGCAGCCAGGGTGCGTTACCCCCCACCTCCGATGTGCGGCACATGCCCTCGGTGCAACTCACATGGCTGCACCCACCCATGCAGCGCTCAGTGGCAGGATGGGTTGCGCACCTCTGCCAATATACACACAACCGCTAGCCTGAATGTATATCTCTGCCTAACACTGTTGCCCTTTATTCCTGCCCCCACCGCCCTGCCCACAAGTGAAGCGCGCACACAACAACTGGGAGCGTGAGAGGAGCGGAGGGGGTCCAGCTGATGTGAGTCCACTAACCGTTAATGAGGAGAGGGCCCTGGAACTCGCAGGCGGACCCGAGGACTGGGACGTTGCGGATGCAGATGTTGGGGTCGCACCACCAAGGTGAGACCCCCCCCCTCCCACGGCCTGCCCCCCTTTTCCCCTTTCCACCTTTAACCCCCTTCCCCCATATCCCCCTTCCCCCATATCCCCCTTCCCCATATCCCCCTTCTCCATAACCCCCTTCCCCCCATATCCCCTTCTCCCATCATCCCCCGCCTGCGTGTCTAACCATGCATGCTGTATTGTGTATTGCAGGACCAATATCGAGGCACCCGTCCCCGCGGATGCCAACCGCCCCCAGGATGATCCAGGGCGGCCACGGACTGGGAGAGACCCCGGCCCATCAGGCATACCATGCCCCCAGAACGATCCAGGGCGGCCACGAGACAGGGAGAAAACCGGCACCTCTGGCATAACGACGCCCCCAGGGCGCCACGGGACAGGGACAGACCCGGAGCACCAGGGAGACGACGTCCCCATCTCGTGCAGGTGCGGCGACGCAGGCTGGCAACATCCAGCGGTGAGTGGGGACAGCCACAGGCCCCTGTCGCAGCCGAGCCAGGACACCGCTACCCAGGACACCTCTACCCAGGAAGCCTCTACCCAGGACGCCGCTACCCAGGACACTCTACCCAGGAAGCCTCTACCCAGGACACCTCTATCTAGGACACCTCTACACAGGACGCCACTACCCAGGAACACCTCTACACAGGACGCCACTACCCAGGACGCCGCTACCCAGGACACTCTATCTAGGACACCTCTACCCAGGACGCCGCTACCCTGGACGCCGCTACCCTGGATGGCGCTACCCAGGACGCCGACACGCAGGACGCTGACACGCAGGACGCCGACACACAGGACACATGACAAACAGGACACTGACGCATAGGGGATGGTGGACAGGAACCACCACCCTAGCGGACCATGGACTTTGGGTCGATGAGGACCACGACACAACGCCACTGCTATTCCCTACACCCTCCACCATCGCAGAGACACTCACCTCAGTTTGGGCACTTTAGCTATGAGGCTTCTGGTACACTCACTGGTGCTCATAACACAGCCGTACCAGTACAGCAGGTGGAGGTAGGAACAGCCGAGTGGCCGGGAGGTCGGAGGGCATCCCAGCGCGAGCAACCATCTGGTGAGTCCCGGGTTCCTGGAGTTACCACATCCAGCCATAGACCCGATGCAGTCACGGACCCAGGGACGATCGAAGGGGGGTGATGGCCGGCTTGCGGCACCTGCAGACGCAAGTGGAGGAATCCACCTATGTCCAGGAGCAGGGAGTGGTGCCGGTCATGCGTGCCACCCAGGCCGAAACCCAGGCCATGCAATGGGGGTGACGGTGTCAGACATGTGGAGCAGTATGCAAGGCCTGGGGCTTTCCGTGCTGGCGGCGTCTGTGGCCCAGGACATGGCTGCCCTCTCACAGGCAGCCATGAGCCAGAGCCAGAAGCAGATCGCAGAGGCGCTCAACCCCGTGGCCCAGTCCCTGCAGGCCGTGGCCCAGTCTCAGCCGGCCATCACTGAGGGCATCGGCGCCATTGCCCAGGTGCTGGCCGGCGTTGCCCATACATAGACAGGGATGGCCAACTCCTGAGCTCCATGGCTGCAAACTTGCAGGCCCTTGTTGATACCAGGGTGGGCCTCCAGGACTGTGCAGCGCCAGGTGTCACGGAGGGCATTGGATGGTGCGTCCGTTCGCATCCCCGACCCATGTAGAGGGGTCGGGGGTCATCGGGCACCCCGAGGAGGAGGAGGTGCTGAGGCATGTTCCGGGTCCCCCTATTGGGGAAGGTCCCGGAACACCCGCGACACCCCGGACACCCCCCCCTTTCCGTCCCAGGTACATCTGGTGGGCAACGGGCAGACATGGCTGGCTGCTCGCACCGAGCCGCAGCCTAGTCCAGCTAGGCCAGACCGCCCCATAATACGCCGCCAAAGGGATCCCGAATCACAGGACAGGAATCACAGTATTCCAACTCCAGTTCTGCTGTACTGTCCTGGGGAACCACCTAGACGGAGTCGAAGGGGCCCATAAGGCCAAACAGATTAGACACGGAGTAAGTTGGCACGGGTGCAGGGCACAGATGAGTTATAGGGGTTAGGGCATGTGTATGAACTGTTTGTTATTAAAATCACTTTGACACCTACAGAAGCTGCCTTTGTGCTCTGTCCGAAGCATGCGGGGGTGTGGTGTGAGGTGAGCGCCAGTGTGTGTGTGATGAGTGATAGGTGTAGCCACCAAAGTTGGCCATTCCCTCAATACAAAATGGAGGAACGCAAAGCTTGCAGGGTAAAATGGACAAGTTGCAGCACAAGCAGGCTGCAACAAGCCACTGTGTATTCTGTCTGCTAAGAGAGGCAGACAGCACCGAAACGAACATTCCGCATACTAATGCGGCAATCTCCGGGATAGTTAACATAGTAATGGAACGATACCAGGGACAAAGAACACAAATAGGGAAGTGATTGCAACATTGTATGGGAAGCCGACACCCCGGCACCAGCGGGGTTCGAAGACAAAAGCCCGCCCAGTAGGCCGAGGGACAGCCTCAGTACTGGGGGGATTCAAACAAATTGATTGGGGAAGAGACCTAATCGTCCCCTGCAGATAAGGGTCCGCCCACAAAGGGCGCAAAGCCCTGGGAACTATAACATCAGATCCCAAACTCAGTTTGTTCTTCTTGACCAGCCCTCCTCTCTTGACCAGACCTCTCTCGCCAGCCTTTTACCGAAGAGACCTTGACCGAGGAGGGTGGAGAGGTTCGGACAGCAGCCGCCAGCAAGTAAGGGTCTCACAACGATCGCTTACCAGAGATAGACACTCCTGACCCCTTTTACCTGTTCACACCTGAAGTCTGCGGACCCAGTGCAGAGAGCAAGAGGCCTTGTCCCCTGTCCAGCAGTTCCTTATTCAGATAAGTATTGGTTTATTTAGTGGTAGGAATAGTTTAGTCATCTTAACGTGTGCATGAGCAGTTTATAATTGTATTATAATAAACTCATTTGTTTTGAACTTACTACTTGGTGTATGGTTTCATTGCTTTGAACTTGAACTTGAAACTTGTGGCGGGTATCTAACGATAACCTGCGACTCCAGAGCTAAGTAACGAAACAGAGCCAAATTGAGTGTTAAGCACACTCACCCGAACGAGCAACATAGAACGTCGGCCTCAGGTGAGTGTGCCCTCCGGTCGCCCTCGCCATCCCCCCAGGCAGGCAACGGGAACCGGCACTGCAGTGTCCCGGCCCGCAATGCAGGGAGTGGTCCGGGTTGAGGGTGGTACTGTGGCCATTGGGCCAAACATTGTCCAATGATGTAGAGCCCAGTAGCTCATCGCAGAGCGTTTCGTCATCGTCCTCCATGGCCTGCAATAGACATGCCACCATCAGCGACCGTGTAAGCCCAACCCTTTGCCGCAGGTGTATGTGCAGTGGACTAGGTTGGTGTGCATGCGGGTGGGGTGAGGGTGGTTGGTGGTGGTGGGGGTGAGTGTGGTTGGCTGGTGCCATGTGTACAGTCTATGCCATGCTCGGCGATTCCCATGCCCCCCTAGTCAGTGAACCGGGCGGCTATCAGCCTGTCCCGTACCTGCTGTCCCAGTCGTAACGGTGGGCAGCCTCCCGTCCATGTCCAGCCCATCTGTCCTGATAATTGCCCCCATCCTCCTAATCTGGGGAGGACTGTGCGCCTTGTCTTGCTGCTGCTACCACGTCCCCCTCCTCAGCCTGCAGCACATCGCCCTTCTGCTGGGCTATGTTGTGCCGGACGCAGCAGACCACAACGATGCAGCCGACCCTATCTGGCGGGTACTGGAGTGTCCCTGAAACGCATCTGAAGCGGTCCCAGGCACCTGAAACGCATCTTCAGCAGCCCAAATCACGTCTCCTATCACAACCCCTGGTCGTTGCATGGGCATCGTTGTAGCCGATCTCCGCATCATTCTGTGGCCATCCGTATAGCCGTCATCACCACGACTGCAACGGTAACCCCTGTCGCCCAGCAACCAGCCCCTCAGCCGGGGGGGGGGGGGGGGGGGGGGGGGGGGGTGCGTCCCTCGAACATGCCGGGGATGAAAGATTGCACCAATACGAATAGTCATGTACACTGCCGGGGTAACCGGGCGCAGACATGCAGGATCTCATGCGGTGGTCGCAGACCACCTGAATGTTCCTGGACTAGGTCCCCTTCTATTTGTGAACACGGCCCTGTTATCTGCCGGTGGCCTCCCGGCGGCGTGCATCCCATTGATCGCGCCCTGGACATGGGAAATCCCGGCCCGCCGCAGTGAAGCCCACTGCCTGGGCATCCTTGACTGGCCCGGTCTACGGGAACTGGATGTAGCGTTCCACAAGTGGAATACAGGGCATCCTTCACTGCCCGGATGCACCGTGCAACCGATGCCTGCGAGGATGCCGACAGGTCCCCACTCGGCGCCTGGAATGACCCTGTGGCATAAATGGTCAGGGCCACCGTAATCTTGATGGACACGGGGAGAGGGCTGTCCTCCACCACACGGTGCCAGGTGTGCCATCAGGTGGCAGACTATGGGCGACGGTTTCCTGGCTCACCCGGCATGCCTGGTCCGTGAGTCCTGGTACGATGAGCGGGGGCCGGTACAAACGGGGCCTCATCGGAGTCTCCGTCGCCGTGGCACCGACCTGCTCCTCCTCCTCGTGCTCCTCGTCCTGTCGGGCGGGGTGCCCACCATCTTCTGCTCCTCTGCGGCAGCCCCGCTGCCTCCCTGGCACGCTCCCTGCTCCAGCATCCCATAGGGCAACATGTAGAAGTGCGGCTCCCGCCACAAGCGGCCAACATCGCTGGGTGATCACCAACATCCAAACATAAGTGCCTGCAGGGGGTGGGGGGGGGGGGCTGCAGACGACATGTCATAATTGCCCATACCCTCCCCCCCCCCCCGCAGCCAGGTGCCATGGGCTGCATGGTCGCTGACTGTTGGAAGATGGCACCTGGCCAGACAGACAACCTCCACAACAGCCCCCCCCCCCCCCCCCCCCATCCCTGGCACTCGCCCACCCCCCCTCCCTAGCACTGGCCGTCTCCTCCACGGCACTGGTACCTCTCCTCTCTCCGCACTTGCCCTATCCTCACCGCACTCGCCCTCCCCCCCGCCCGGGCACTCGCCTCCCCACTCCGCCCCCTTCCCCTGCACTCGCGCCTCCCCACTCCCCTGCACTACACGCCCTCCCCCACTCCCGCACGCGCCGCCCTGCCTCACCTCCCCCCTCCCTGGCCTTCTGCCCTCCCCGGCACTCGCCCTCCCCCCTCCCCGGCCTTCCGCCCTCCCCGGCCCTCCCCCTCCCGGCACGCCCTCCCCCCTCCCCGCACTCCACCTCTCCCCTCTCCGTCACTCGCCCTCCCCCTCCCCGCATTCGCCCTCCCACCTCCCCGCACTCACCCTCCCCCCCTCCCTGGCACTCGCCCTCCCCCTCCCCGGCACTCGCCCTCGCCCCCTCCCGTCCTTCCGCCCTCCCCGGCCCTCCCCCTCCCCGGCACCCCTCCCCCCTCCCCGGCACTCCACCTCCCCCCTCTCCGGCACTCGCCCTCCCCGCCCCGGCACTCCGCCCTCCCCGGCAGTCGCCCTCCCCTCCCGCTCGGGCACTCGCCCTCCCCTGTCCTCAGCACTCGCCCTCCCCAGCTCTTGCCCTCCACCATTCTCGGCACTCGCCCTCCCCACTCCCCGCACTCACCCTCCCCCATCCCCCAGCAGTCGCCCTCCCCAGCTCTTGCCCTCCCCCATCCCCGCACTCGCCCTCCCCCTTCCCCGCACTCGCCCTCGCCCCTTCCCCGGCACTCGCCCTCCCCCAGCCCCGGCACTCGCCCTCCCCTGTCCCAGCACTTGCCCTCCCCCTTCCCCGGCATCCTCCCTCCCCCATCTCCGGCACGCTCCCTCCCCCATCCCCGGCATTCGCCCTCCCCCATCCCCGGCACTCGCACTCGCCCTCCCTCATCCCCGGCACTCGCCCTCCCCCCCTCCCCGGCACTCGCCCGCCCGTCCTTCCCCGGCACTCGAACTCGCCCTCCCCCCATCCCCGGCACTCGCCCTCCCCCCCGTACCTAGCACTTGCCCTCCCTGGCACTCTCCCTCCTCCATCCCCGGCACTCGCACTCGCCCCTCCCTCGTCTCCGGCACTCGCCCTCCCCGCCACAACGCCCTCACCGGCACTCGACTCCTCCTTACCCAGACACTCGCACTCACCCCTCCTCCTTCCCCGGCACTCTCCCGCCCTCCTTCCCCTGGCACTCCCCTCCTCCTTCCCGGCACTCTCCTTCCCCCATCCCCGGCACCTCGCACTCGCCCTCCCCCCATCCCCGGCACTCGCCCTCCCCCCTCCCCGGCACTCGCCCGCCCTCCTTCCCCGGCACTCGAACTCGCCCTCCCCCATCCCCGGCACTCGCCCTCCCCCGTACCTAACACTTGCCCTCCCTGGCACTCTCCCCTCCTCCATCCCCGGCCCTCGCACTCAGCCCTCCCTCGTCTCCGGCACTCGCCCTCCCCGCCACACGCCCTCACCGGCACTCGACTCCTCCTTACCCGACACTAGCACTCACCCTCCTCCTTCCCCGGCACTCTCCCGCCCTCCTTCCCTGGCACTCGCCCTCCTCCTTCCCCGGCACTCTCCTCCCCCATCCCCGCACTCGCACTTCGCCCTCCCCCATCCCCCGGCACTCGCACTCGCCCGCCCTCCATCCCCGCACTTGCACTCGCCTTCCTCCTTCCCCGGCACTTGCACTCGCCCTCCTCCTTCCCCAGTACTTGCACTCTCCCTCCTCCTTCCCCGGCACTCAGTGGGGGGGGGGGGGCTTTATCGTGCTGAACGCCGAGGTGGGGTCCTGTCGGAGATTCGTCTTTGACTGCAATGCTCTCCAGGAGCACAGAGAATTCTACGTCTATGTCCGGTGCCAATTTGTCAGCGTGCAGCTGGCCTGGGCACAGTTTCATGGTGGGAAGTGCTTCTTAGCTAAAGGATGACAGACAGGGGGGCTGAGGGACTGATTCATCGGGCATGGTTCCCTACCCTTGAGGTGGTCCTCATGTTTTCGCACAGTCCGTTCTCTAGTCTTGACCGCATAGGGAAACTGCCCCGATCTTTCTATTATGGTTGCTGGGATCCACTAGATGCCGTCCACAAAATTCCAAACGTGGACTGCACCCCTGGTTTAAATCCTCTGTCGTGTGTTCAGTGACTTGATACCTCTTCTGGAGGTCCTGCGTCTTTTCCACTTTCCAACCAAGGTTTGGGAATGTCAAACGTAGGCGGGTCCGGACGTGTAAATCCATCAGCAATTCTGCCAGCGCTACTCCGGGTGTAATATGTGACATAGTGCACTAATTTATTAGAAACCATGCCAGCTTTGTTTCAAACGGAGTCTGTAGTCTGTTCCCTCATGCCATGTTTAATTGTCAGGGCTGCCCATTCAGTTAGATCATTCGAAGATGGATGATATGGGGTGGTTTGGATGTGTTTCACCCCAGAAGTGCGCATAAACCCTGGAAATCCTCCCTGGTGAAGGGGGTGCCGTTGTCCGTGACAAGCACCATGGAACCCAGTGGGTGATGAAGGATTGGTGCAACTTATCCAAGGTGACTCACAAAGTGGTGGAAGACACTCGGTGCACATCCATCCACCTTGAGTGGGTGTCGATCAGAAGCAGAAACATTGACTCCATGAAGGGCCCAGTGAAGTCAGCGTGCAAATACAAGCAAGGGAGTGGAGCCTGACCACCACATGTAATTCCTAATAAACATCTTCATCTCGGAAAAACCCGGGTGTCCGCTGTACAAGCCCTGCAAGATTGTTTGCGGATCCACATGATGACTATATGGGCTCCCCACATGAGAATGCCAACCTCCACTCTGAGCTCCTGCTGTTTTGTCAGATAAGTCTGCAGTACCTCTGGGCGTTTCCCTAGTAATCCGCCTTGCAGGACGACATGATGCAGGTTCGCCAACATAGGTTCCTTTGGGTCCACTTGCGAATTTGTGTGACCGTGACTGGTGAAGTGACCATAAAGTTAAATGCAAAAACAACTTTGGTCCACAACTGGGGGGGGGGGGGGGGGGGGATGCTTACAGGCAGCAGGAGTCAGCTGAGAGCATCCGTGTGTGCAATCTGAGCCCGGACAATATTCAGAAGTGTATTCATATGCCGCCAACTGCAATGCACCCACACCCCCTCCCCATTCTAGCAATTGTTGCTGCGCCACAGGTCCCCTTCAATTCCTTAGCCAGGTGATTAACTGTTTTTAGCCGGGTCCAGTAGTCAGTCGACATGCCAATCAGGGGGAGAATCTCTCCCTCTACACCTTCTGCACCACTTTCCTGCCGGAGCTACTACGCTAACGGGTATAAAATGCCCAAACCAACACCTTCGAGCCTGAGCTGCCCTGTGTGCGACCACTCATTCCATGGCCACCACCAGAAGTCGAGTTGCCATGTAGTTAATGCCGCACACCAAACAATCTCTCAACATCTCATGGAGAGATGGCCCAAAGTCACAATGGTCAGCTAACTTGCGAAGCCGCATCAGAAATTCCGTAACCCATTCCCCAGGGAAATGGCCATATTGAACCAGTATCTCTGCATTATTACCAACAGCTTAGGGTCGTATGATTTACAACAATTTCATGAGTTTTCTGAAGGTTCTCCAGTCTGGGCCAGTGGGTGATGCACTTTATTCGTAGAATTTACAGTGGAGGCATAATGGCGGCACGGTTGGAGGCCATTCGGCCCATCGAGTCTGCGCCGGCCCTTTATGAAGAGGATCCCACTTAAGCCCACACCGTCACCCTATCCCCTTAACCCACCTAACATTTTTGGACACTAAGGCAACTTAGCATGGCCAATCCACCTAAACTGCACTGTGGGAAGAAACCGGCGCACCCGGTGGAAACCCACGCAGACACGAGAAGAACATGCAGACTCCGCCCAGACAGTGATCCAAGCCGGGAATCGAACTTGGGACCCTGGAACTGTGAAGCAACAGTGATAACCACTGTGCTACCGTGCTGTCATTATGCTGAATCTCGGGGCTCTGCAGGCGGTCAGAAGTATTACCTTTTGACGGGCGCCTCTTAACATACAATTTGCCTTGAAGAAATACCGCATCTGTTCGGTATAACTGTGCCAGTCTTCTATGCCTACATCAAAGGCCTCTATCCTTCCAAAAGCGGCATTTTAAAAATCTCGCTGACCTCGCAGTCATGCTGGGGAATTCCAGTACGGTCAGGGCATTCAGAGTCTCAACCATTGTTTTCCTCGTCACCAGAATAAAAGTTCAGGAGCCAAGTTCAAAGTTTAATTCAAAGCAATGGCCGCAACATGGCTTACAGTTCAAAGGTCCAAACCAGGACTACTGATCACGCCAATCCCAGTTTAGGCGGCTTTGATGAGGCGATTTTACGAGGCACAGCTGGTGAGCCCCTGCCCACTACTGGGGGAGCTTGTATTCCATGAGTCCCACAGGGAGATCGATTGGGGTGTCCCTGTGGGTCTCGTGAGGGTTATTTCACATTCAAAGTGGCTTCTTACAGACTCATTTAGACAATTTAAAACACAAAGGTAGTTGCTATGTTAATTTTCATTAAGTCATTTTGTTTTCTACAGGCAAAGAAGTTAATTATATTGAGACCCTTTTAAATCTTACCCTGCCTCTTGTTCACTGAGAAGCCAAATGTTTTTTTTTACTTTTTAGAAGATCCACTGGCTATTCCTGGAGATGTCTTTGCATTTTAATGACTCTTTGAAGCCAACTCTAAAGATGAAAACCTTGACAAGCTTTGAGCAAATGCAGAAAGGTGCCAGGTTGTCTGTGCATACTTCCATTCTGAAACGGCTTTTAAATTTAATTTCGAGGGTTCGAAACAGAAATGAAACTTTTAAAGCAGTTGACCTTAAAATCGGTAAAATCAAATTACACTTTCCCTTGAAAGCAAAGATAACTCCTGGCTTCTGGGCAGCATGGTGGCACATTGTTAGCACTGCCTCACTGTGTGAAGTTTGCACATTCTCGCCGTGTCTGCGTGGGTTTCCTCCGGTGCTCTGGATTCCTCCCAGTCAAAAGATGTGCAGGTTGGGTGGATTGGCTATCATAAATTGACCCTTAGTGTCCACAAATAAAGATGCATAGGTTAGGTTAAGGAGTTATTGAATCATAGAACTTACAGTGCAGAAAGAGTCCATTCGGCCCATCGAGTCTGCACCGGCCCTTGGAAAGAGCACCCCACTTAAGCCCACACCTCCACCCTATACCAGTAACATCATCTAACCTTTTTTGGATACTAAGGGCAATATAGCATGGACAATCCACCTAGCCTGCACATCTTTGGATTGTGGGAGGATACCGGAGCATCTGGAGGAAACCCACGCAGACACGGGGAGAACGTGTGGACTCTGCACAAACAGTGACCCAAGCCGGAAACGAACTTGGGACCCTGGAGCTGTGAAGCAACAGTGCTAGCCACCGTGCTACGGTGCCGTCCTTATTGGATAGGGTCTTTCAGAGGGATTCTATTCTATGATTCTCCTCTCCACTGTAAACCATCTTTTTAAACCCCTGTCCCTGCAATCCTCACCTCCTACAATAACTACAAGGCGTTCTTGTCTTTCTTGCCACCAAGAGTGAGAAAATTGAATCAGCCATATCTATGTGCCCCCTCCCTTTCAGTGGTTCATGTGGCCAAACTTTCTTTAATGCTCCCTCTACTCTTTCTTTAGTTTCTCTCTGATCTTCTCTCAAGCCCTCTCTTGAGCTCAACTTGTACATGAGAACCACCTCGTGTTCCCTTGACCCTATTCCTAGTGAATTACTTATCATCCAAATTCCCCTCTGATACCCATGATAGCCGATAATCTAAATGGTTCTCTCTGTTCAGGTGCTGTTCCTCTCTTTAAATCTGCCATCATAACCACTTACCTGAAAGAAAACCCATGTCCCCACTGCCTTTATAAACCACTGTTCCGTCTCTAGCTTCCCTTTTGCCTCTAAAGTCCTTGAATGTGTTGTCATTTCCCAAACCTGTTCCCATTTTTCCTGGAACTCTCTCTGGTTCAGCCTAAACAGTTTAAAGGGAGAGGAATGGAGTCAATATCTAGGGAACAGAATTTGCAATGAGGACCAAAGACTGGTCTTTCCTACATCTAATTGGAGGAAATTTCCACTCCTCCTGTACTGTTTGTTGAAGAAGCAGTCTGACAATGTAGCATCAGTGGAATTGGCTGGTGGTGTGGTAGAACTGGGTACCGACAGCATACATGTGAAACCTAACACTGTTTTCAAATGATGTTGGCAAGGGGCAGCATTTGGTTGAGAAATAGGAGGGCTTAGATGCTTGGGGCACACCAGAAATAGTACAGAAAAAGGAAGAGAAGTCTGGTTCCATTAGATAGATTAGAATGGAACCAGAAGTTCCACCCAGCTGGGTGATAGTGGCAGGTGATTAGTCAAAACTAATCACAAAAGCAATCCGGGAACATGAAAGGAGGCTAGTAACTAACATAAAAGGGAATCTCAAGGTATTCAACAAGCCTGTAAATAATATTAGGGTGGAAATAAAACTGTTAGGGCCGATGAGGGATAAAAAAAAAGGAGACTTGCATTTGGAGCAGGAAAGGTAGCGGTGGTATTACTCTGAAATGAAAATGAAAATTGCTTATTGTCAAGAGTAGGCTTCAATGAAGTTACTGTGAAAAGCCCCTAGTCGCCACATTCCGGCGCTTGTCCGGGGAGGCTGGTACGGGAATCGAACCGTGCTGCTGGCCTGTTTGGTCTGCTTTAAAAGCCAGCGATTTAGCCGAGTGAGCTAAACCAGCCCCCTTTGTATCTGCCTTTACAAAGGAAGAGGTGCTACCCAGGTGAGATGAGATGAGGTAACTCGTGCACTCGGGCACGCATGCGCAGTGAAGCTGCATTTTTTTTTATATGGTCGCAGCCTTTTTTTTTTCCGAGTTCAGGGGGACCAAAGGGACCATTGGGGTCACTTTGTCCCTTGGGAAAACCATTTACTCTATTTTTGGCAGCAACAAACAAGGTAAAAGAAAATGGTGGGTCGTGCAGGTCGGCTGGCGTGGGCCGCAAAGGTCAGGTGGCGTGGGTCACGAAGTTGGGCCGGGTTGGGTCCTGAAGGTTGGCCGGTTGGTAAAAATGAGTCCCCAGAAAAAAAGTTTGAAAAACCCTGCTATAGACTATGTTCACTCCACTGAGAAGCTTGTTCTTGATAAGGTGCAGGATGATGGCAGTGAAAATGGAGGAAAGGGTACATCCGTACTTGACCTCAGTCTTGTCCTCAAAGATTTCTGTCGTATCTCCTTCACTGAGGACTGTCACGGACATCTTGTTATGGAGAACCTGAGGAAGGAGCAGTGCTCCAAAAGCTAGTGTACCTGGTGTTGCAAGACTTCTTACTTGTTATGGAGAAGTCATTGTTGAAAGTTGACTTGCATGTTCGACTCTTGAAACTATTCAATGTTCATCTTTTTTTTTGCTTTTGGTGTAATTTAATGGAAGTAGAGGAGTGGATGAGCCAGTGGTCTGTTCAGCAGTTACCTGTACTGGTCATCATTTTGGTATGAGGGCGTCCATAACTCAGCCTATGTGGTACTTGTCAATAGGCACTTCAGTACAGAGCCAAGGATTAGGAGCGCTATCCTTGGGCAGTCTGCCACCTTTCTTAAGGGACATAGTTTCTTGCCCAGTTGGGAATGGTACAGCCACTCAATGGCAGTCATTGAATTTGGAAGTTCATATACCAAAGGTTAAATACCGAGCAGCAATCATTGGCACTCATGCATAAGTGCTGCTTGAATGGGCACAATTGCATGCCTAGTCTGATTCCCTGCATTTCAATTTAGCTCAAGCAAAATTATCTGAATGGCTATAGATTCAGAGAGGGGAATGTGCAACGAAACCTGGGTTTCCTAGTCCTCCAGGCGCCCTACGTAAACATACAGGTACAGCAGGTGGTTAAGAAGGAAAATGGTATGTTTGCCTTCGTAGTGCGAGGATTTGAGTACAGGAGCAGGGTTGTCTTGCTGCAGTTATACAGGGCCTTAGTGAGACCACACCAAAAATATTCTGTGCAGTTTTGGTTTCCTTATCTGAGGAAGTTTGTTTTTGCTATGGAAGGAGTTCAGTGAACATTTACCAGACTGATTCCTGAGATGACGGGACTGCGTACGAGGAGAGATTGAGTAAGTTAGGACTATATTCACTGGAATTTAAAAGAATGAGGGGGGATCTCATAGAAACCTATAAAAATCTAACAGGACTAGACAGGGTAGATGCAGGAAGGGTGTTCCAATGGCGAGGGAGTCCAGTACCAGGGGTCTGAGGATACTGGGTCGACCATTTATGACTGAGATGAGAATTTTTTTCACCCAGAGAGTGGTTGGCATGTGAAATTCTCTACCACAGAAAGCAGTTCAAGGCAAAACCTTGTATGTTTTCAAGAAGGTGTTAGGCTCTTGGGGCTAAGAACATCAAAAGATGTGGGGTTAAAACGGGAACAGGTTACTGAGTTGGATGACCAGCCATTGCAGGTGGCACGGTTTCGCACTAATGCTTCATAGTGCCAGGGACTTGTCACAATATGTAGATATTGTAAAGCACATAAAGGGTTAATGTAATGTTCCTACTCTGGTCACTAGATGGTGCTATAGAGCAACTATATAAATATCACATGCCTCCTTGACTTCTGAGAGATAGATGGAGATAGTGGTAGAGAGCAAGACAGTAATTGTGAGATAGTTGAACTAATAGTACAGTTTTTTTTTAATAAACAATTTTATTGAGGTAGTTTTTGGCTTTATAAACAGTTACAGACATCATCAGAAAGGAAGCAAAAAAGGCAAAAATGTGCAAACATCCACGTACTTTCAATACTTCCCCCGTAACATATTGCACAAGCCCGCTCCCCTCCCACCGGTACTACCCGCCATATTTTCCCTCCTACTCTACTCTACCCCCCCCCCCCCACCCCCCTGCTGACGCGCACTCTCCCGCAAAGAAGTCAATAAATGGTTGACACCTCCGGGTGAACCCCTGCACAGGTCCCCTCAAGACGAACTTAATTTTTTCCATCCCCAGGAAACTCGACATGTCCGCAAGCCACCACTCAGTCTTCGGGGGCTTTGAGTCCCTCCATGCCAATAATATTCGTCGCCGGGCTATCAGGGAAGCAAAGGCCAACACATCGGCCTCGTTCTCCCCCTGGACGCCCGGGTCTTCCGAAACCCCAAAAATTGCCACCCCTGGACTCATCACCACCCTTGTTTTTAGCACCTGGGACATGACCCCCGCAAATCCCTCCCAGTACCCCCTCAGCTCAGGGCATGCCCAAAACATGTGAACAAGGTTCGCTGGTCCTCCCGCGCACCTAGCGCATTTGTCCTCTATCCTGAAAAATTTGCTCATCCGAGCCACCATCATATGGGCCCGGTGAACGACCTTAAATTGGATCAGCCCGAGCCTAGCACATGTCGCGGTCGAGTTTACCCTACTCAGGGCCTCTGCCCACAGCCCATCCTCCATTTCCCCGCCTATCTCCTCCTCCCATTTAAGCTTCAGTTCCTCTGTTTGGGACCCTTCCTCCCTCATGAGCACCTTATAAATACCCGAGACTCTACCCTCCCCTTCGTCCCTCCCAGAGACTATTCTGTCTAGGATCCCCATTGGCGGGAGGCGCGGGAAAGATGGGACCTGTCTACGAACAAAGTCCCGCAACTGTAGGTATCTAAATTCATTTCCCCTTACCAACCCAAATTTCTCCTCCAAGCTCCTCAAACTCGCGAAGCTCCCTTCCAGAAACATATCACCCACCCTTCCCGCCCCTGCTCACCGCCATACTCGGAATCCCCCATCCATTCTGCCGGGGGCAAACCGATGGTTGTCGCAGATTGGCGCCCAGACAGACGCCCCCATCTCCCCCACATGCCTCCTCCACTGGCCCCATATCCGCAGGGTCGCCACCACTACCGGGCTGGTGGTGTACTTGGCCGGCGGCAGCGGTACAGGAGCCGTGACCAGGGCTTCCAAACTGGAGCCCCTGCATGAAGCCTCCACCCGCTCCCAAATAGACCCCGTACCCACCATCCACTTCCTTATCATAGCGATGTTGGCCGTCCAGTAATAATTGACCAGACTCGGCGAAGCCAGCCCTCCCTCGCTGCGGTTCCTCTCCAACATCGCCTTCTTCACCCGCGGGGATTTTCCCGCCCGACAAAGCTCATGATCAGCCCGTTAACTCTTTTGAAGAAGGACTGTGGGATAAAGATCGGGAGGCACTGAAAAATAAACAAAAATCGAGGGAGGATTGTCATCTTTACAGTCTGCACCCTCCCTGCCAGCGACAGCGGGAGTGCATCCCATCTCCGAAACTCTCCCTTCATTTGCTCCACCACCCTGCCCAAATTTAACTTATGCAGCCTGCCCCAGTCTCGTGCCACCTGGATTCCCAAATACCGGAAATTTTCCTCAACTAGCCTAAACGGTAGCCCTCTCAATCTGTTCTCCTGGCCCCTTGCCTGGACCACAAACATTTCACTCTTGACCATATTTAATTTGTATCCTGAGAACTGGCCGAACTCCCTCAGCATTCCCAGTATAGTTCCCATCCCGGCCACTGGGTCCGACACGTACAGGAGCAGGTCGTCTGCATAAAGATAAACCCTGTGTTCAACCCCGCCCCTCACCATCC
This sequence comes from Scyliorhinus canicula, assembly GCF_902713615.1. NCBI lineage: Eukaryota > Metazoa > Chordata > Chondrichthyes > Carcharhiniformes > Scyliorhinidae > Scyliorhinus > Scyliorhinus canicula. The sequence goes on along the minus strand of NC_052155.1, from coordinate 83,944,571 downwards.
CCTTCCAACCCTCTGCGGCTCTCAGCGCAATCGCCAGCGGCTGTATGGCCAGCGCAAACAGCAGCGGGGAGAGCGGGCAGCCCTGCCTGGTCCCTCGGTACAACCTAAAGTACTCCGACACTTCTCTGTTGGTCCTGACGCTGGCCCTCGGGGCCTGATATAATAATTTGATCCAATCCACCAATCCCTCCCCGAACCCAAACCGTCCGAGCACCTCCCATAGATAGTCCCACTCCACCCGGTCAAAGGCCTTCTCGGCGTCCATTGCCACCACTACCTCCACCTCTCTACCCGCCGGGGGCATCATTAACACATTGAGCAATCTCCTCAGATTGGCCGCCAGCTGCCTACCTTTCACGAACCCCGTTTGATCCTCCCCAATCACCTCCGGTACACAGTCCTCCATTCTACCCGCCAGTACCTTTGCCAGGAGCTTGGCATCTACATTAATCAGGGAGATTGGCCTGTAGGACCTGCACACCCCGCTTCAATATCAGAGATATGGTGGCTTATGACATTGTCGGCGGCAGGGTCCCTCTGTCCCTTGCCTCATTGAAAACCCTCGCCAAAACCGGGCCCACCAGCTCAGAGAACTTCCTATAAAACTCTACTGGGTATCCATCCGGCCCCGGGGACTTCCCCGACTGCATGGCCTTTAGGCCCCCCAATACCTCCTCTACTCTAATCGGGGCCCCCAGCTCTTCCACTCGCCCCCCCCAACTGTTGGGAATGTTAACCCATCCAGAAACCTTTTCATCCCCTCCGGTTCTTCCGGCGGCTCTGAAGTATACAGCTTACGATAGAAGTCCCGGAATACCCTATTCAATTCTGCCGGATCCTCCACTTTGCGCCCCCCCTCGTCCCTCACTCTACCTATTTCCCTGGCCGCCTCCCTCCTCCTGAGTTGCTGCGCTAACAGTCTGCTAGCCTTTTCCCCATACTCGTACACCACTCCCCTCGCCTTCCTAAGCTGTTCCACGGCCCTGCTCGTGGATAGTGCCCCCAGTTCCGCCTGTAGCCTCTGCCTCTCCCTGAGTAAAACCTCCCCCGGGGACTCCGCGTGCTCTTCATCTATCCGACCCATTTCCCTGACCAATCTATCCATCTCTGCCCGGTCTGCCTTGGCTCTGTGGGCCCCAATTGAAATCAGCTCCCCCCGCACTACTGCCTTTAGCGCCTCCCACACGGTCGCCGCTGAGACCTCCCCAGTGTTATTCACCTGCAGGTAATTTTTTATACATTTCCGAAGCCTCTCGCAGATCCCCTCCTCCGACAGCAGTCCCACATCTAACCTCCATTGCGGGCGTTGATAACTCGCTCCCCCGAACTGCAGGTCCACCCAATGCGGGGCATGGTCTGAAATGGTAATTGCTGAGTATTCCGTGTTCTTTACCTCCCCCATACAGTCCCTGCTTAGTACAAAGAAATCTATCCTGGAATATACTTTATGGACGTGCGAGTAAAACGAGTAGCCCCTTCCTGTTGGCTGTCCCTCTCTCCAGGGGCCCACTGCCCCCATTTGCTCCATAAACCCTTTCAGCTCCCTTGCCATTGCTGAGAGTCTACCCGTTCTGGGACACGACCGATCCAAAGTCGGGTCAAGGACCATGTTGAAGTCCCCTCCCATTATTAGCCTGCGAGAATCCAAGTCCGGGATCTTCCCCAGCACTCTTTTAATGAAGTCCACCTCATCCCAGTTCGGGGCATATATATTCACCAGCACCACTCTTCTCCCCTCCAGTCTGCCCCGTACCATCAGGTATCTGGCCCCCCTGTCTGCGGATATGCCCTCTGCCTCAAATTGCACGCGCTTGTTGATCATGATTGCCACCCCTCTGGACTTCGAGTCCAAGTCCGAGTGGAAGACTTGGCTAATCCAGCCCTTCCTTAGCCTGGTCTGGTCTGACACTTTCAGATGTGTCTCCTGCAACATAATTACGTCCGCCCTCAGGGCCCGCAAGTGCGCGAACACCCGCGCCCTCTTAACCGGCCCATTCAGTCCCTTGACATTCCAGGTGATCAGCCTGGTCGGGGGGCACATCCCACTCCCCCCCCACCCCGCCGGTCAGCCATAGCCTTTCTCGGGCCGACCCCTGACCCGTGCGTCCACCATTCCTGGCCCGCCCTTTGGCTGCCTCCACCCTCGACCTCCTTTCCAGTGCCTATTTCAAGTCCCTCTCCCGTCAGCAGAACAACCCCCCCCTCCCCTAACCCCATCCCCCGATACCCCCACCCCTGCCATCTACTGGCTGTAACTTCCCCCCCCATCTGACTTCCTTGACTAGCCAATCTGCTAGCCCGGTGACTCAACACTCCGGCGCCTTCCTGTCCCATTCCCCTTGTTTCCCCGTCCTCCTCCCCACCCACTGGGGCAAGCCGGCTCCAGTGTCTTCCGCGAGCTGCACAAAAAGCCCAAACAGGAAAAAAAAAAGAAAAAAAAAAAACCACAGAAAAAAGAGAAAAAGCACATAAATGTCCATGAACAAAGGAAAGAGTCTCAAATGTTCCGCTTGGCCCCTTTGGCCCAGCAAACCGTTGAGCAGCAGTCCAGGCACATTCGGCGTTCCTTCCCACAGAAATCCTCGGGCCCTAACTCGCGTCCTTGGGGCCTCCTTTCGGGACCAGCCCCAGGTCCCTCACAAAATCCATCGCTTCTTCGGGCTCGGAGAAGTAGTGGTGTTGACCCTGGTGCGTGACCCATAGCCGAGCTGGGAACAGCAGACCAAACTTCACGTGCTTCTTGAACAGCACCTCCTTGACATTCTTAAAGGCTGCTCGCCGCCGAGCCACCTCCTGGCTTAGGTCCTGATAAATGCGGAGAATACTGTTGTTCCACGTGCTGCTCCTAGCGCTCTTTGCCCACTGCAGCACCCGCTCCTTGTCCACGAACCTGTGGAACCTAATCACCATCGGGCGGGGGGGGTCCGCCCGGCCGCCCCTGCCTTGCCTGCACTCTGTCTGCCCCCTCCAGCTCCAGCGGTCGCGGAAAGGCTTCGGCCCCCATCAGCTGCTTCAGCAGATATGCTACAAACGCTGCAGCATCAGCTCCCTCCGCCCCCTCCGGGAGGCCGACCATCCTCAGATTGTTCCTGCGGACTCTATTCTCCAGCTCCTCCACTCTGTCCAGCAGTCTTCTCTGCCGCTCTTTCAGGCCGTCCACTTCTAGCGCTGCAACCATTTGCGCATCCGCCTGCTCCTCCACCGCCTCCCCCAGCTCCTTAACTTTAACATCCTGGGTGTCCAGCCTCTGGTTCAGCTGATCCACCGCTTTCTGGATTGGGTCCAAGCTGTCCCGCTTCAGCGCTTCAAAACTGGACTTCATTACCTGGAGCATGTTATCCAGCGCCAGCTGGATTGCTGAGTCCGGGGTCCGTGTGTCTGCCATCTTAGGTCCTAGGTAATTTTCTTCAGGTCCTTGTCTCTGTCCCTTTTTCTCCTTCTTCTTCTGGAATCCCGCTGTTCCATGTGCCGCAGCCCGCTCCTCAGCGCCTTCGCTGCCGCTTTCCTTCGCCCAGCTCCTTAAATTTTACCTCCTGGGCATCTGAAGTGGGTCCAAGCTGTCCCTCCTCAGCAACTCCAAACTTTTTTTTCCCTTTGTCCTGGAGGAAGGAAGGTCCGTGGGTCCGCCATCTTACCCTTCAGGTCAGCTTCCTCCTTGCCTCCGTCTCTCTCTCTTTCTTCCTCACCTGCTGGCCTCCCACACTTCCATCTGCTGCAGCCCGCTCTCCTCTTCTTTCACGGCAGCCTTTCTGCCGCCCCTGTGGTCCCGCTATCGCGGGGAATCAGCTGTTCAGCCCCGCCGGAGTGAGAGCCCACCGAATGTGCGGCTCACTCGGACATCGCCGCCACCGGAAGTCACTAATAGTACAGTTAATAGTGTGGATGTGTGACTTCCGGTGGCAGCCATGGAGGAGTAGGTCGCACATTTGATAGCTCCCGCCTGTGACGGACCTTTGGACCTTTTCCTCACGTTTTTTTCTGGATTTTATTGGATAAATCGGTGGAGAGTGAGAGGGTGAGGAGATATCCCCCTCCAGTGGATGGAGAATTGGACCAGAAGGGGCCGTGTAAGAAGGCAAAGCTCTACAAGAAAGACGCGAGCAGAGCTGGCAACACGGGAAAGCATGGCAGAGAAGCAGGGCCGTGGGGAGACGGCACAGTGGTCGACGGAGCAGCTGGTGACATTTTTTGAAGATTGCTTCGCCAAGCTTAAGAAGGTCAAGCTGGACCCGATCAAGGCTTTGATTGATCAGGTGGTGCAGAATCAAGAAATCCACGGACGTGCGATCCAGGAGGTGGAGAAAAAGGTGTCCGAGCACGAGGAATACCTAACCGTGCTGGAGACCAAGGCGGAGATGATGAATGACCGCCAGCAAAGAATGCCGTAGAAGCTGGAGGACTTGGTGAACAGGTCCAGGAGGCAGAACCTGAGAATCGTCGGCCTCCCTGAGGGCAGTGAGGGATCGGATGCGAGGGCATATGCGGCGAACATGCTGGAGAAATTGCTGGAGGTTGAGGCGTTTGCCTTGGCCCCTGGAAGTGGATAGAGCGCACAGAGCTCTCGCGAAGAAGCCCCAAGCGAACGAGCTGCCGAGGGCGATGGTGATACGTAGGAACACGTTCGGCGGTGGGCCAAGAAAGAACGGAGCAGCAGGTGGGAGAATTGCGAGCTGCGCATTTATCAAGACGTGGGCACGGATTTGGCCAAGAGGCGAGCCGGGTTTAATCTGGCCAAATTGGCCCTCTTTAAGACGGGGGTGAAGTTTGGGATGTTATACCCAGCGCGTCTGTGGGCCACATATGAGGACCGGGAGTTTTACTTCGAAACACCAGACGATGCATTGACTTTCATCAGGGAAAAAATACTGTATATGAACTAAAGACACTGAATCCTTGGGGAGAGTATTGCAATGCCGATTTGTTGACAATCACTTCTTGTGCCGGTTTGAATAAGTAGTGTTATGTGCAATAAGGGTCTGTTTCGATGGCTGAAGTTAACTTTGTCTTACTGGGAACTGGGTGAAGGGGTGGGGGTTCTGTGGTTGTTTTTCCTGTGGTTGTTTTTCCATAATTTTTTCTGCTGTTTGTTTACTGGGAAATGTGATGCTTTGAATATGTACGTCCAAGTGGGGGGAGAGGTGGGGAGAAAAATGGGGAGACAGTCTGTTTGGTGCCATGGGTGGGAGCTATCAGGTCAGCCAGGTCAGCTGGAGGAGAAAGTCCCCCCGACCAGGCTGATTACATGGACCTTTAGAGGGCTGAATGGGCCGGTCAAGAGGGCTCGCGTGTTCGCGCATTTGAGGGGGCTGAAGGCGGATGTAGCGATGTTACAAGAGACACATCTAAAGGTTACAGACCAGACTAGATTGAGAAAGGGGTGGTTTGGCCAAGTATTCCACTCAGGCCTGGACTCAATGAGCACGGGGTAGCGATTTTGAATAATAAACGGGTGGCATTCGAGGCAGGGAGAATCATGTCAGACCACAGGGGGCAGATACATGATGGTGAGTGGGAAGCTGGAGCAGGTATAGGTGATACTTGTGAACGTATATGCTCCGAATTGGGATGATGTGGAATTTATGAGGGGGTTGTTTGGTAAAATCCCAGACTTAGAGTCACATAACTTGATCATGGCGGGAAATTTTAACACAGTGGGCAGCACGGTAGCACAAGTGGATAGCACTGTGGCTTCACAGCACCGGGGTGCCAGGTTCGATTCCATGCTGGATCACTATGTGAAGCTGCATGTTCTCTCCGTGTCTGAGTGGGTTTCCTCCGGGTGCTCTGGTTTCCTCCCACAGTCCAAAGACGTGCAGGTTAGGTGGATTGGCCATGATAAATTGCCCTTTGTGACCAAAAAGGTGAGGAGAGGTTATTGGGTTACGAGGATAGGGTGGAAGTGAGGGCTTAAGTGGGTCGGTGCAGACTCGATGGGCTGAATGGCCTCCTTCTGCACTGTATGTTCTATGTATCTATGTCATTTATCCGGAATTGGACCGGTCAAAATCCAGGACAGGGAGGGTGCCTGCCACAGGAAAGGAATTGAAGGGATTTATGGAACAAATTGGGGGAATAGACCCGTGGAGGTTTGCATGGCCAAGGGCGAAGGAGTTTTCTTTTTTCTCCCATGTCCACAAGCTATACCCTCGGATCGACTTTTTTGTTCTGAGAAGGGCTCTAATACCGGGGGTGGTGGAGACTGCGTACTTGGCAATTGCAGTGTCGGATCATGCCCACATTGAGTGGAGCTACGGGTTGTTTGGAGAGAGGACGGTGCCCGCTATGGGGGCTGGATGTGGGGTTGTTAGCAGGCCTTGATTTCATTGATCCTGAAACGGGAGAAGGATCCGGAGCAATGCGGGTCAGACAGGCCAATTTCCCTACTGAATGTGGAGGCCAAGCTGCTGGCTAAGATACTGGCCACAAGGATAGAGGATTGTGTCCCGGGGGTGATAGGAGAAGACCAGACGGGATTTGTAAAGGGCAGGCAACTCACGGCCAATGTTAAATGTTATTATGATACCCTCAGAAGGAGGAGAGATGGAGGTGTTGGTTGCGATGGATACGGAGAAGGCTTTTGATCGGGTGGAGTGGGATTACCTGTGGGAGGCGCTGGGAAGGTTTGGGTTTGGTGAGGGCTTCATTCACTGGGTGCGGTTGCTCTATTGGGCACTAGTAGGGAGTGTGCGTACGAACCGGTTGAGGTTGGAGTATTTTAAACTACACCGAGGGACAAGACAAGGGTGTCCCCTCTCCCCGCTACTGTTTGCTCTGGCCATAGAGCCATTGGCCATGGCGTTAAGAGCCCCTAGGAACTGGAAAGGGCTGGTTTGGAAGGGGGGGGGTGGGGGAGGGGGGGGGGGGGGGTGGAGGTGGAGCACCGGGTTTACGCAGATGACCTGTTCTTGTATATTTCAGACCCGTTGGAGGGGATGAGGGAAGTAATGTGAACCTTGGGGGAATTTGGTAATTTTTCAGGGTCTAAATTGAACATGGGGGAAAAGTGAGATGTTTGCGATCCAGGCAAGAGGGCAGGAGAAGAGACTGGGAGAGCTGCCGCTTAGAATGGTCGGAAGGAGCTTTCGATATCTGGGACTCCAGGTGGCTCAGGAATGGGAGACACTGCACAAGTTAAACCTATCCCGGTTGGCAGAACAAATGGAAGGGGACTTTAAGAGGTGTTGGCCGCGAAGGATGCGGAGAAGGCTTTTGATCCGGTGCAATGCTCCTGCTATCATTGGCGGGGAGGGTACAGACCGTGAAAATGACGGTTCTCCCCAGATTTATGTTTGTCTTTCAGTGTCTTCCCAAGTTCATCCCAAAAGCCTTTTTTAAACGGTTGAATAAGGTTATTTTGGGCTTTGTGTGGCGAGTAAAACCCCGCGAATGAAGAAAGTATTGCTGGAGTGCAGTCGGGGGGAGGGTGGGTTGGCGTTGCCGAACTTTTGTAATTACTACTGGGTGGCCAATGTAGCCATGATTAGAAAGTGGGTAGTGGGGGAGGGGTCGGTGTGGGAACGAATGGAGGCGGCATCATGTAAAGACACAAGTTTGGGAGCACTGATAACAGCACTTCTTCCTTTCTCGCCAGCCCGATACTCCACAAGTCTGATAGTGGTGGCGGCTCTGAGAATCTGGGGGCAGTGGAGGAGATATAAGAGAGTTTGTACCGGGTAGGCCAGATGGTGGGTTCCGGAGATGGCAAAGGGCAGGAATTAGGAGGATGGGGGATCTATTTATAGACGGGAGCTTCCCCAGCTTGAAAGCGTTGGAGGATAAATTTGAATTGCCAGCAGGGAATGGGTTTAGGTATCTACAGATATGAGACTTTTTGACAAGGCAGGTTCCGGCCTTCCCGCTGCTGCCGCAACGGGGGATACAGGACAGAGTAGTCTCCAGTACATGGGTGGGAGAGGGGAAGGTATCAGATATCTACCAGAAACTTTTGGAATCAGAGGAAACTCCAGTGGAGGAGCTGAAGAGCAAGTGGGAAGACGAGCTAGGGGGTCAGATAGAGGCGGGTCTGTGGGCGGATGCCCTAAGCATCCTCGGGGACTTCGAGTCCCTCCACATTAATAAGGGTTAGTGACAAGGCTGGGTTTCTCAGTTTCAAGAAAATAAAGTTCGCCTTAAGAGGATCAATGTTAGGGTTGACCCAGAGGTGGCAGCCGTTCGCCGACTTTCTCGGGGAAAATTAAAATGTCATCAGAAACAGAATGCCAAAGGTGGGGGGGGGGGGGGGGGGGGGGGGGGGGCAAACTGTTGTTTTATGGTTGGGGGGTGTGAAGATTGTGATGGTGGTGGAAATGTTTATTGTACTATGTTTATGTTGCTGTTCTTGTTATTATTATAAAAATTGCAAATACGCTAATAAAAATACTTTTTTAAAAAATAGTATGGATGTGTAGTGTAATCTTTACTTAACTAATTCCTTACTAGTAATATGTTTGAATCTAATTCAGTGTAGTGTAATAAATTAACTTTGTTTATTAAACACAACTTGTTGTTCTCTGTTAGCACCACAACCTTCACCATCCTGAAAGAACTAAAACAAAGAACACAACAGGATCCAGGTCTGATTCCTGCCTTGGGTGACTGTGGAGTTTGCACGTTCTCCCTGTGTCTACGTGGGTTTCCTCTGGGTGCTCCGGTTTCCTTCCAGAGTCCCTCAGTGTCCTACCAGGAAATGCATCGATAGCCACCTCTTGATATTTTTTGCTCGTGCTGCTAAATGAAATGAAAATGAAAATGAAAATCGCTTCTTGTCACGAGTAGGCTTCAATGAAGTTACTGTGAAAAGCCCCTAGTCGCCACATTCCGGCGCCTGTCCGGGGAGGCTGGTACAGGAATCGAACCGTGCTGCTGGTCTGCTTTAAAAGCCAGCGGTTTAGCCGAGTGAGCTAAACCAGCCCCATGCAAATCCCGGCCTATGTGCTTTTGTTCCATGGAACCATTGCCACTACCCTAACTCTCAGCAACTCTCGTAATCTATTTGGGGACAGTTTGCTGGACAGCTGTAACACCCTGCAAGCTCCTTTGCAAACTAACCCACAGCAATTGTAGTAGAAGTCTGAATATGCCGGGCAGCTGACCTTACATGATATTGGATGGCTTCTATTTGTGCTTCAATGTAAATTGTTACATTGGCCATCAGGCACTGCATCATTGTTGGGTTCACAAGCACGTTGATAGAGTTGGGGGGGGGGAGGGTGTTGCACGTTTTGCTATGGGTGTAAAACGCGTTTATTGGAGTGTATTAACTTGCCTCCGTTGAAGGCCGTGTGCTTAACACTACTAGGCTCTGTGTATGTATTTTTCAGCTCAGGAGTCGCCAGATGCCGTATAGACACCTCACAAATATTCCAAGGTCAGGTTCAAAGTAATAAAACGATACACCGATTAGTAAGTTCCAAACGATCAATATTTATTATACAATTATAATAAATACGCATGCACACACTAAGGGACTAAGCTATGACTAAACTAAGCGATCAGAATACTTAACTAAACAGGAACAGGCAAGGTCAGGGAGCGAGGCCTTCGTCCTGGTCTTGGTCTGCAACCTTCAGAAAGCGTGCTGGTCACTGGGGGTCTAGCGGGCTTGGTTCGCGTAGCGAGCGTCGTATTGGCACTTACGGTTCGGCGGCTGGTGCTCAACGGCTGGAGTCAGGATACAGGTTCAAGTTCTTGGTCAAAGCCGGAGCACGAAACAACAGACAGGACCATGTGTGGGGGTCTACCTTTATAGGGGTCCCCAATGTCCTTGCCTTTTCCTGGGCGGGCTTTACCTTCAGGTATCGATTGGATCACTCCCAATCGATATCTTATGAATTCCTCCAATGTGAGGGTCTCTCTTGATGGTGGGGGCGGTTTCTATAGTGGATACTTCTGGTGCTGCTCTGTCTGGACATCCACTTAAAGTATCTTATTCAAACCCAAATGTTGCCATTGTGTGTGCCTAGATCTGGACTGCCTCATTAGTATGTAAAACGTTCTGCCATTATCACCTTTGGTTTGAGATCTTCCACCTGGCCAGAAACTAGTTTTGCTGCTTGCAAAATGCTAATGAGTGTTTGCAGGCTGCTGCCTTGGCTAAACTGTTTTTCCCTGCAGTCTTAGCGATTCTCCATTTTGTTTAGTTCAGTGTCCATTTTAGGTGGCTACAGTGGCTACAAGGGGAGGGGGAGGTGGTAAGTTCACAATCTAAAGTTGTTATTTAAGTAACTTGACAGCTTGACAGTTCCACAGGTTGTCTCTGCCTTTTCCAAGCATTTACATCCCTCAAAACTTTGCAGTGAAAATGGGGTCCGTTTGAATTCAGCACTGAGTTCAAATGGCCCTGCTGAATTCAGGCTTCCCTGATGTGTAAATTATTATCTACCCCCTGTTCCCTGACTGGAAAAAAATAAGATCTGTTTGAAATGGGACAGGGCTTCTGGATCCAATTTCCTGGCGCCATTTGGACATGTATGTAAACAAATCTAAGCCAAAGTACTGACTCAAAATCAAGTTGGGGATAGAAAGAACAAAGGCTACGTTTTATTATGTTCGTTAATTTTGTTTTTCTAAAGGTTTATGCTATCTTGGTTCCTCTGCATGCCATAATTCTGATTGGTTGAAGATTGCATTACCGTTTGTCTGCAAAGTGACTCGCCATATCCGTGAATTGGAAGCAAAGACTGAATTATGGTTCAGACAGGTATTTTATTTATTTATTGTTTTTATTAAAGCTTTTTTCAACCAGAATTTTACATAACAGAAAAATAAATGAAAAATATTTAACAAAACTAGATGGCTGTTATCATTATATAAAACTCAAATATACATTAAATAGACAATTCCCCCCTCCCCCCCCCCCCCCCCCCCCCCACCCACCCCCACTTGCTGCTGCTGCTGACATTTTATCGCTCCCCTGGAAAGACAAGGAAAGGTTGCCAGCGCCTGGAGAACCCCAGCAAGGACCCTCTCAAGGCGAACTTTATTCGCTCCAGCCTGAGGAACCCAGCCATATCGCTCACCCAGGTCTCCACGCTCGGGGGTTTCGAGTCCCTCCACATTAACAAGATCCGTCTCCGGGCTACCAGGGAGGCAAAGGCCAACACTTCTGCCTCTTTCGCATCCTGCACTCCCGGATCCTCCAACACTCCAAAGATCGCTATTGTTGGACTCGGCTTCACCCGCGTGTCCAGAATCCTGGACATAGCCCTCGCAAAGCCCTGCCAGAATTCTTTAAGCGCCGGGCATGCCCAAAACATATGGACATGGTCCGTCGGACTCCCTGCACATCTTGCGCACCTGTCCTCCACCCCAAAGAACTTGCTCATTCTTGCCGTCGTCATGTGAGCCCGGTACACCACCTTCAACTGAATTAAACTGAGCCTGGCGGACGAATTCACCCTTCCCAGGGCATCAGCCCACAGGTCTTCATCCCGCACCTTGCCTAGCTCCCCCTCCCACTTGCCCTTCAGCTGCTCCACTGAGGCTTCCTCCGCCTCCTGCAGCTCCTGGTATATGTCCAACACCTTCCCCTCTCCTACCCAGATGCCAGACACTACCCAGTCCTGTATCCTTTGAGGGGGTAGCCTCGGAAATGTCTCCACCTGTTTTTTGAGGAAGTCCCGGACCTGGAGTAATCTGAAAGCATTTCCTGGGGGCATTCCAAACTTCTCCTCCAACGCCTTCAAGCTAGGGAAAGTCCCATCTATAAACAGGTCTCCCATCCTTCTAATGCCTGCCCTATACCAGCCTTGGAACCCCCATCTATCTTGCCCGGAGCAAATCTATGGTTGTTCCGTATCGGGATCCAAACTGAAGCCCCCTCCTCCTTGTGTGCCTCCTCCACTGACCCCAGACCCTCAGTGCCGCCGTCACCACCGGACGTGTGGTGTATCATGCCGGCGAGAATGGCAGCGGTGCTGTTACTAGTGCCCCTAGGCTGGTGCCCTTGCATGACGCCCCCACAAAGCCCCCTCCTCCATTACCCATATCCAGTGATAATCCTGTTCACCCACTTGAAGAAGGATTTGGGGATGAAAATGGGGAGGCACTGAAAGACGACCAGGACTCTGGGAAGAACCATATCTTCACAGTCAGCACTCTGCCCGCCAGTGAAAGCGGGAGCATGTCCCCTTGCGTGGATTACAAACAGCTCATTTTTCTCCACGTTCAACTTGTACCCCGAGAAGCTCCGAAAGTCCCCCAGGATCCGCATGACCTCCCCCATCCTCTCTAGCGGGTCCGAAATATACAATAGCATGTTATCCACGTAGAGGGAAACCCGGTGCTCCTCCCCGCCACACCCCCCGGACCAGCCCCCTCCAGTTCCTCAAAGTCCTCAGCGCTATGGCCAACGGCTCAATTGCCAGGGCAAATAGTAACGGGGATAAGGGCCTTGTCCCACGGCACAGCCTAAGATACTCCGACCTCAGCCGGTTCGCTACGGGAGCCTGATATAGTAGTTTGATCCACCCTATGAATCCCTCCCCGAATCCAAACCTACCTAACACTTCCCACAGGTACTCACACTCCACCCTGTCAAAGGCCTTCTCTGCATCCATTGCAACCACTACATCTCCATCCCCTCCCTCCGAGGGCATCATAATAATATTCAGGAGCCTCCTCGCATTTGTGTTTAGTTGCCTGCCCTTAACAAAACCCATCTGGTCCTCCTCGATCATTCCTGGGACGCAGTCCTCTATTCTGGTGGCCAGGACTTTTGCCAACAATTTGGCATCTACATTCAGGAGCAATATCGGCCTGTAAGACCCACAATGAAGCAGATACTTCTCCCTCTTTAAAATGATCAATGTCTGCAACATCGTCGGGGGAAGGGTTCCTCTCTCCTTTGCCTCGTTAAAGGTTCTTGGCAGGAGTGGGCTCAGCAGCTCCGAGAACTTCTTATAAATTTCTACAGGAAAGCCGTCAAGACCCGAGGCCTTGCCTGACTGTATACTTGCCAGTCCCTTAATTATCTCCTCCAATTCAATTGGGGCCCCCAGTCCCTCCACCCGATCCTCATCGACCCTTGGGATCTTCAATCGATCCAAAAATTGATTCATCCCTTCACTTCCCCTCGGGGGTTCTGACTCGTACGGGTTCCTGTAAAACTCCTTGAAGACTTCATTGATCCTCTCTGGGCTCAACACCGTATTACCTTCCTTATCCCTCACTCCCCCGATCTCCCTGGCCGCCTCTCTCCTGCGAAATTGGTGTGCCAGCATCCTACTTGCTTTCTCCCCATACTCGTAGACTGCCCCTTTCACTTTCTGCAACTGCGCCTCCGCCTACCCCGTGGTCAGCAAATCAAACTCCGCCTGTAATCTCCGGCGCTCCTTTAGCAGCCCCCCCTCGGGGGCCTCCGCGTAATTCCTGTCTACCCTAAGCATCTCTCCCACCCGCCTCTCCCTCTCCGCCCTCTCCCTCCTCTCTCTGTGGGACCTAATAGAGATTAACTCCCCTCTGATGACCGCCTTCATAGCCGCCCAAACCGCTGATGCTGTTACCTCCCTTGTGTCATTCGTTATCACATAGTTCTGAATGCTCCTCCTTATCCGCCCACGCACCACCTCATCCGCCAGCAGCCCCACATCCAGTCTCCAGAGAGGGCGCTGCCTCCGCTCCGCCCAGTGCGGGGCACGGTCCGAGACTGCAATGGCCGAATACTCAACCCCCTCCACCCTCGGGATTAACGCCCTGTTCAACACAAAAAGTCAATCCGCGAGTAGACTTTGTGGACGTGAGAGAAAAAGAGAGAATTCCTTTGCCCTTGGCCGCGCGAATCTCCACGGGTCCACGCCCCCCATCTGATCTATGAACTCCCTCAGGGCCCTGGCCGCCATCGGTCTCTTTCCCGACCTGGACTTAGACCGGTCCAGCACCGGATCCAAGACCGTATTAAAGTCCCCCCCATGATCAAGTTACTTGACTCCAAGTCTGGGATTTTTCCGAACAAGCGCCTCATGAATTCTGCATCATCCCAGTTCGGGGCATACACATTCACCAACATCACCCGGGCCCCCTGTAGCTTGCTACTCACCATTATGTACCTGCCCCCCTTGACCACCATGATGCTCCCTGCCTGAAACGCCTCCCGTTTACTAACCAGAATTGCCACCCCTCTGGCCTTTGGGTCTAGACCCGAGTGGAACACCTGGCCCACCCATCCTCTCCTTAACCTCGTTCGGTCAGCGAGTTTTAAGTGCGTCTCCTGTAGCATGGCCACGTCCGCCTTTAATTCCTTTAAGTGCGAGAACACGCGGGACCTCTTGACCGGCCAGCCGCGTGCCCACGCCCCCCGCTCGCTCCAGCCCTCCAGCCGGAGGCCCCCCAACCCGACTCTCCATCTATCCCCAACAGTTGGCTCCCCTTCAGTCAGCAAACCCCCTCCCCCCACCCCAGCCCCCCAATCCCAACCCCCCCATGCCAAGCACCCGCTTAGCATTGATTTCCCCCCCATTGCACTTCCGTAAGTCAGCTGACCCTGGCCGCTCCCGCCTCTATCTCCAACCTCATTATTGTTTCCTCCTTCGTGCCCCCAACCCCCCTCCCCCACAGGGTAAGAGGGCAAGTGCCATCCGGATCCTTTCCGTGCACCGGACAGCACAACCTGGGCGTTACCCCGCCCCCTGAAACACAAAAACAGGAAAAGAAAAGCAAACAAACTTAAATTCTACTGACAAACTTACACCAGACCAACACCCGGTTACACATCTCCGCCAGTACGTTTCAGCCACGTGCAGCTGCCCCTTAGTTCAAGTCCAGCTTTTCGTGCTTAATGAATGTCCACGCCTCGTCCGGCGTATCAAAATAGTGGTGCTTGTCCTTGTAGGTTACCCAAAGTCTCGCCGGATGCAGGAGCCCGAACTTCACCCCTTTGTTGTGGAGGACCGCCTTAGCCCGGTTGAAACCCGCACGCCTCCTCGCCAGTTCAGCTCCCAAGTCCCGGTATATGCAAATCTCGCCGTTCTCCCACTTACTTCTCCGCTCCTACTTTTCCCAACGCAGGACACGCTCCCTGTCTGTAAAGCGGTGGAACCTTCTCACCATCGCCCTCGGTGGTTCATTCGCCCTCGGTTACCTCACAAGGACTCTATGCGCCCCGTACAGTTCCAGCGGCCGCGGGAAAGCCCCCGCGCCTATCAGCGTCCCCAACATTGTAGTCACATATGTGCTCGCGTCCGTCCCCATCACACCTTCAGGGAGGCCTAGAATCCGAAGGTTGTGACTCCGAGACCTATATTCGAGGTCATCCAGCCTCTCCTGCCATCTCTTGTGTAGGGCCTCGTGCGCCTCCACCCTGACCGCCAGGCCCAGGATCTCGTCCTCATTCTCAAATACCTTCCTCTCCACCTCTTTGATCGCCTTCTCCTGTACCTTCTGAACCTCCACCATCTTTTCCATGGAGGCCTTCATAGGGGCCAGCATCTCCATCTTCAGCTCTGCGAAGCAGCTCCTCAGAAACTCGTGCTGCTCTCTCGACGACTGGGCCCAAGCTTCATGGTCTGCGCCGGCCGCCATTTTGTCTTCCCGGACCCACTTCGCTCTCTTCCCCGCAATCGCTTGTTTCACGGCCCCGCTCCTGGTTCCCTCCATACAGCAGTGAGGGGAACCTCTCCAGTGTCCTTTCCCACGCTGGTATTCGCCTTCAAAGTGCCAATGCCGCCCCGTTTAAAGGCCCGAAATCCCGATCCCGGCAGGAGCTGCCGTGTATGCGACCTAGTCGGACATAGCCACTACCGTAAGTTGGTTTAGACAGGTATGATTTCCAGAAACAAATGACTAAAATCAGAATATTTTGGTGATATTGTTTTTCAATCAGGCTACAACCTGTCTTTCTATACACTTGTCGTGAGACGTACCTCGGCTCTTGATGGCATATCTTTTATCCCGAGGAGTGCAGTGCCAAAGCAACTTCAATGTTCTGACTGGAGAAACTGGGGAAGCTTACTCCACCCATTACTCTTAAAAACACTTCAGATGAAATTACCTCGTTCAACACGAGTTGGAAATTAAAGCATAAACTGAAAACTAAATTTTGGACTTAACTTAAGTATATGGCAGTTCCAAACATTGTCAGATTGAATAGATATTCAGAATATCTGTGAAAATATTCAGAGTACAGTCAGCTAAAAACCGGAACTTCTAAGTGGTTATTGGCTTGGCTATGGTAATAGTCACTTGTTTGAAAAGCCATACATATTCTCTGTATTGACTGTTTTTGCCTGAAGCACGGTTTTGATCAAGTATTTTAATGGCGATATGCATCACTGTAAATACACAAGGGTATAAAGTAAATACACGTAGACTAGCTAGACACTAGAGGGAGCACCAGAGACATGACACACAGACATTCAACCAATAGGTCAGTAAGATAGGACACGACCAATGGGCATTCACAATACACACAGGTGACACTACAACAGGAGGGCATTACACCAACCCATATATAAGGACACAGCACACATGATCTTCCTCTTTCCAGTGGAGACACTTAGTGAGAACACAGGGTTAATTTGAAACACATCACACACACCACGTGGATTGTAGCAGACTGGTTCATCAGTCTGAGTAGCTATAGCAGGATTAACAGGAGAGTTGAATCCAAGTAGGAGAATTGTTAATAGTTTAATAAATGTGTTAAAGCTATCTCCAAGTCTGAACCTTCCTTTGTCAGAGTGTACATCAAGGAAGCAGCTCATGCTAAGTCAAGAGCATAACAAAACAATTTTCTGATAGTTTACAGCATCTGTACAGTCGGAAACCCAAAAGAGAAGTCCATCTTCAGAAAATGTGACTGGGAGCGGTGAGAGGTGAGAACATTAGATAAGTGAAAATGTTATTGTTTGAGAAGCAAGGTGGCTTTCCTTGAAGTACGTAATGAAGGAATATTTAAATCCAATTTAGTTTATTTTCTCCAATCGCAAGGACAGTTGGAAGTTTCTCAACCTTAAAACTTCCGTTATTCTTGCACTTTTATATATCACTTCTAACATTCAAAATGTGCCAATGTGCTTCACAGGAATGTTGTCAATAAAAGTTAATGCAAGCCAGGTAAGGAGATATTGGGGCAGATGCTCATAAGCCTCCACCCTCCACCACGGCCACAACCCGTGCTGTGTTGGCCTGGGTGGCACGCATGGTCAGCACCACCTCTGCTCTTACAGGTGGTTGGACTCCTTACAGGCGCTGGATACTTGCTGACACCCCCTCATGCAGTCTCTGGATCTGTGACTGCACCTCCACTGTTGATGGGACCACGTTTTCCAGAAGCCTGAAACCCATCTGGAGGGTAGCTAGTCCCTGGGTCGTCGCTCTCTGACCATCCACCCCCTCGGGGATTCCTACCTCCATCTGCGGTACCGCAGCACATGTGTGATGCGCACCAGATAGTGCCCCAGGAGCCTCTTCACTAAAGTCCCCAACCGAGGTGATGGTTGAGAGACAGCTGTGTCGTGAAGTCGGTGTCATCCCCGGACTGGTCTCTGGGGTGTCTCGTGCTGCGGGTTAAGGGCTCCCATCACTGTCACTGTCCTCTTCCTTGCTGCTATCCACTTGGAGTCGGGAGACACCAGAGGGACCCGCCTCATCACCACGAGATCTGCAAGACATAATGCATGATTGGATTGCGGGTTGGGGTAGTGCAGGTGTGGGAGTGATGTGGAGTTTTGGTGCTGCAGGAGTGGGTGTGGATGTGGTGGTGGTGGAGGAGGCTCTGGGGTGGTGGTGGTGGGAGGGTGGTGGCACACATGCCATGGGGAACCACAGTTCAGCAGCTTGCTCACCCGATGCCGACCTCCGCCCTGGCAACTGCCCTCTCTCGGGGCCCAGCAACCAGGTCCAGTGCCCACTGCTCTGCTGCAGTGAAGGTCCAGCGGCACCCCTCCAGTTTTCTCCCTTTCCTGGTGATTGTGGGCTGCCTTCTCCTGGGCGGTGGAGGGGTGGGGGAGGGCAGAGAACTCAGGGCGGAATTCTCCGCAAGGCCCGATGCCATCGTGAAACCCGGAGAGGTTCACGACAGCATCGGAAGCCTCTCCCGGCCCCCTATTCTCCCCTCCCCGGGGGATAGGAGGGCCATACCGTGAAACTCGGCCGCCGGGCCTTGTCCCTGGCTTCAAGGCCCGGCGCGCCAAGAATGACGCCGCAGCGGCGCCTAATGACGTCAGCCGCGCATGCTCGGGTTGGGCAGCTCAAACCCGCGCATGCGCGGTTGCTGTCTTTCCTCTCAGCCGCCCCGCAAGACGTGGCGGCTTGATCTCCTGGGGGGGCGGAGGGGAAAGAGGGCGTCCCCTTGAGACGCCAGCCCGACGATCGGTGGGCACCGATCGCGGGCCCGTCCCCTCCTGAGCACGGTCGTGGTGCTCGATCCCCGATCCGCCCCCCCAGGCCCCACACTTACTTGGCGCGCCATGTTCACGACGGCAGCGACGCAGAGAATCACGCCCTCAGTGTTTGACTGTTGGATGCATGCAGCAAAGTGGGTGGGTACCTGCTGGCCTTCGTCCTTCGTGGCCAGGGCAGCTGGCCATGGCGGCTGGTTTGTGGTGCTGGCAAGTAGTGCAAATGGAAGTTTGGTCGCTCTATGGCTGGGGGTTCCGGATGTGTAGCTTGGGGATTGATGTCAGGGGCACAGTGCTGCCTATTCACCCTGGCTGCCCTGAGGAGGTTGGGCAGTCTTTTCCCGGCGAGCTGTCCGGTCCTGGTTGTGTGGACCAAGGTGCTCACAACCTCTGCCAACAGTGCCCAGACCAGGTGTACGGAGACAGCTGGCAAACTCCTTACCACCCCGGGGCTTCCTTCTGCACTGTAGGGATTGAAGGACTCTCTGATTCTATAATGTTTGTAGAGATACTTAATTTCAGAAATGGTTTTATGCAAAATTTACGTAAAGCAGATGAGTGACAAGCTTGAAAATGTAAAAGTGCCATTTTTAACATACTAATATAATTATATATATATATAATTGGGGGCAATTATGGAGATCTTGGGAGAATTTGGCTGGTTTTCCGGATATAAATTGAACATTTGAAAGGGTGAGGTGTTCCCGATCAATGTCAGAGAGCAGGAGGGTACAGGGTAGCCCGCCTCTCCTTCATGGCGTCCAGCAAGGTCTCAAGTTCAGCATCCGGGAACCGGGGTGCCGCTCTTTGTACTGCCATCTTGTTGGCTGGGATGAGTGAGCGTGGGGATTGGAATGCTTATATGCGGCTGCAACTTGCCAGCCTCTTGATTGTTAATCATGACCCCGGCGAATTAAACATAGTTTTTCATTGGAATTGATCGTGTTCCATGTGGCGTCAGTGCTAGCCCATTGATGGTTGATGAATTGCTCCAGGAGCGGCGCCACTTTTGCTGTCCCTGCATCAACACGTGAGGCGGAATTCTCCGCAAGGCCCGACACCGTCGTGAAACCTGGAGAGGTTCACGACGGCGTCGAAAGCCTCTCCCGGCCCCCTATTCTCTCCTACCCGGGGGGGATAGGCGGGCCGTACCGGGAAACTCGGCGGCCGGGCCTTGTCCCTGGCTTCAAGGCCCGGCGCGCCAAGAATGACGCTGCGGCAGAGCCTAATGACGTCAGCCGCGCATGCGTGGATTGGACAGCTCAAACCCGCTATTCTCCCACCCATCATGGTTGTGGAGAATCGGGGCCTTAGTCTCTGAAACAGAGAATCCTGCAGCACAGTGATTAGCACTGCTGCCTGACAGCAGCAGTGACCCGGGTTCGAATCTGACCTTGGGTAACTGTCGATGTGGAGTTTTTACATTCTCCCCGTGTCTGCGTGGATTTCTTCCGGGTGCTCCAGTTTCCTCCCACAGTCCAAAGATGTGCGGGTTAGGTGGTTTGGCTCTACTAAATTGGCCCTTAGGGTGGAATTGTAGCAAAAGGGTGGGGGATTGGGCCTAGGTAGGGTGGTCTTTCGAAGAGTCGGTGCAGACACGATGGGGCAAATGGCCTCCTTCTGCACTGCTGGGATTGTATGACTCTATGATTTGATAATGTTTGCAGAGATACTTAATTTCAGAAAGGTTTTATGCAAAATTTACATATAACAGATGAGTAACAAGCTTGAAAATGCAAAAGTACCATTTTTAACATACTAATATGACAAACATTGTCCAATGATTTCCCTTTTTGAGGCTTACATTCAACGAAGTTATGGAAAAGTACAGTTTATATTTGACTATGATAATATTGTCTAGGGTTGGCTACAATGTTATGTAACTCAAATTTTGCTTCAATTCTGTCTTCTGTAGATATGTAATGTCAGCTAAATTTAATCAAACAGTTTCCAGTGACCTGACTTCACCAAAACTTTGTGTTGAAGGTGTCGGACTTGAGGGAACAGGTATGACTATTTAAAAAAGTTACAAAATATGCTTGTTGTTGGTCCTCTGACCTATCCTTTATATGAAAAATTATTAAAGTTTTTTTTATATATTAGATGTAACTGTTAGTTAGCTCAGTTGGATGGACGGCTGATCCATGATGTGGAGCAATGTCCAGAGTGCGGGTTTATAATCCCGTACCAGCTGTGGTTATTCATGAAGACCCTGCCTTCTCAACATTGCCCCTCGCCCAAGGTGTGAAGGCCCTCAGGTTAAATCATTACCAATCAGCTCTCAAAGGGGAGTGCAGCCTATAATTGTCTGGGACTATGGTGACATTTACATTAATATCTTTTCATAGAATCCCTAAAGTGCAGAAGGAGGCCATTCGGCCCATCGAGTGTACACTGACCCTCTGAAAGGACACCATACATAGGTCCCCCACCCTATCCCCATAACCTCACCTAACCAACACACCTTCGGATACTAAGGGGCAACTTAGCGTGGCCAATCCTTCTAACCTGCACATGTTTGGACTGTGGGAGGAAACCAGAGCACCTGGAGGAAACCCACGCAGACATGGGGAGAAAGTGCAGACTCCGCACAGACAGCCACCTCAGGCCAGAATTGAATCCAGGTCCCTGGTGCTGTGAGGCAACAATGCTAACCACTGGGCCGCCCTTTGGGGCAACAATTGTATTAATGGTGACAAACAATAGATGATAATAATTGGTATTCAGTAAAATTATGAGCTACAAAATTTGTTTTAGTGGTACATGTGTTGTTTGTCGCATCCATTTGTGACAGATGCCATTTTGGTGAAAGCTTTGGGCGTGTGCACCATGACTGTCCAGAGTAGGAGAACTGTGACAATAATCGGTTCTAATGCTGATTCGATACCAGTGCTGCCATTTTTGACCTCACTACTCCAACTAATGCTGTCTCTGAAATGTGCACAGCTGAACAAGCATTCAGCAGCAAGCTTTCACCATTTCTATTTGAAGGGATCATCAACTACATAGACCATAGAACAGGACAGCATAGTACAGGCCCTTCAGCCTACAATGTTGTGCCGACCATTTATCCTAATCTAAGATCAACCTAACCTACACCCCTTCAATTTACTGCTGTGCCTACTACTTTCAGGTTAGTTGCTGATTGATTTCTACTGGCTCTGTCTGAGTTTGTAGAATTGTGAGTTTTATGCTGTTTCGTAAAGTTGGTGAAGTTGACAGAGAATGGCACTGCACATGGTGAAGGCCTTTGTCCTCACATGAAGGGTTTGGTCAGACTAGTTATTTCTAGTCTGAGGTGCTGTAGTGACTGTAACCTTTAGCCTGCAGCATTAGAGGGTGATTGAATAGAGGCAATACAAAAGAGGACACGTTGTTCGCAGAGGCAGGAAAAGGGGGAGAATGGCCCTGAGCACAAGAACACAAGAAATAGAAGCAGGAGTAGGCCACCAGGCCCTTCAAGCCTTTCCTGCCATTCAATATGATCATGACTGACCTACACCGGCTTCAACTCTATTTCCGTGGCATTTCCCCACAGTTCTCTATTCCTCGACCGATCAAATATTTATCCATCTCCACTTTAAATACTTTTAATGATCCAATCTCCACCACCCTCCCAGGCAGAGAATGTATATCAGCAGCAGTGCTCACCAGATTGTGCCCAACAAGCCTGACCACTAACATTTCCCACCGGGGTGCGTATGTCTGCACTGGTGGAGAGTGGGATGACAGCTGTGGCGCAACTATTATGGTGGCATCCTCGAAGCTCTCCACTGAGGTGGTTTCCTGGGAGGCTGGAGAGGGGGCCACCTGGGACGGGCTGGCGCCGTCGGCTGGAGGACCTGCGGGAGAATGGACATGTGGTCAGTGGGACGAATGGGTCAGTCAGTAAGGCAATAACAACTGATGTTTGACAGGTGCTCCGGGTGGAGCCTAGTGGTTCCTCACCTCTGCGGCATTCCCCAGTCGCAGCATTGATGACCACCCTGTCCTCGGCTGCACCGGTCACCTTCAGGGCACACTCCTCGAAGGTCATGATGTTTGGCACACTACCGCCAGTCTGGGCTCTCTCCCGGCGATTCTGGGTGAGATTGTCCTGAGGAGACACACACAGAGTGGATCGTTAGCCACACGTGTGTTTCATAGTAGTGGGGATGGGAAGGGTGTGAAGGAGGCATTGGAGGGAGTTAAAGGGGGTGTGGGTAGACTCTTCTGTGGGGGAGCGGGGGTGGGGAAAGAGTATTGGTGTCTCCTCACTCATGCTGCCCGGTGTAGGACATTGACTTTCTCCCTGCACTGGAGGCTAGTCCTCCTGGTCACACTTCCCGAGCTCTCTGCCACTTCCACTTCATTCCAGACAGCACTGGGTTCCCTATGGCTGACCCTCTTGGACCCTCTGAGGCACAGGATATCCCTTTGGCCTCCAGAATATCTAGCAGCCTCCCCAGGTCAGCGTCCCCGAAATTTGGGGTTGGTGTCCTTGCCGCCATTGTTGCAAGCTGACTGCGAGTGGCTGAGCAAGGGCAGCTTAAGTGCTGCTTGACCTCATTAGAAGGGGCTAGTGAGTGCGATGCCGGCTAATCAGCTGGCGAGCCTTCATTTGCGGCAAGACGCCTGTAAAGTGGACCAGTTAACATTGAATAATGTTGCCGATCTCGCTGGGCTGGGCGCCGGGAAGTTTTCGGCAGTTCCTGCTCACTACCATACTGATGCTCGATCAATGACTCCAGAAGCGAGATTGGACGACAATTGAAGGCTTTATTGGACTAGATGTTTCCCCCAGCAGCGCAGGTACACAATGCAGCAACTGGGGAGACACAGGCTCTTATACTCCGCTTTACTGGGCAGAACCAGCAGGCAGGCTTCACCAGTGATCTTGTTGTCTCAGGTACCTCCCACACCAATGGTCTTACAGCATCAACCTGGGTACCGTAATACCCCGAATACCGACGACCACATTCACCCCCTGTTAAAAAAAGGAGTCCGGCGGGGGGGTGGTGGTCTCACGTTATACAGTGGTAGAGGTGTACCTGGTATACATTAGTACAGTGTTTTGCGTCGTTACATGTCGCACCTATTTACAGTATTTATTTACATTCATGTGTCAAAATGAAGCAATTAGTCGATCGCTGGTCGTCCTCTGCGATCATCGCAGTTTCGGCGGTGATGCAGGCGCCGTCTCGGGCATCCGTGCCTCCAGTAGCGTGGCTTCGGCTTCTTCGGTAGCTTCATCACCCCTAGATGGGACCAGTGGGAGGACCGATCCACCTGGGAAGGGGGTGGCTGTGGGGTGCACCGGTGGGTGGGAGGGTGGGGGTGTGGGTGGAGATCCAGCGGGCGCCAGGTCCCGTAGGGAGACCGTATCCTGTCGGCCATCAGGGTGCGCCACGTAGACGTATTGAGGGCTAGCGTGAAGGAGGTGGACCCTCTCGTCCAATGGGTCCGACTTGTGCACCCGCATGTGTTTGCAGAGCAGAATGGATCTAGGAGCTGCCAGCCAGGTTGGGAGCGAGGTCCCGGAGGAGGACTTCCTAGGGAAGACAAGGAGACATTCACGAGGTGTTTCGTTTGTCGTGGTACACAGCAGTGATCGGATGGAGTGGAGAGCATCAGGAAGGACTTCCTGCCAGTGTGAGACTGGGAGATTCCTGGACTGGAGGGCCAGTAGTACAGTCTTCCAGACCGTTCCGTTTTCTCTCTCTCTTGTTTCCCCAGCGGTTGTAACTGGTCGCCCTGCTCGAGGCAATTCCCTTGCTGAGCAGGAATTGACGCAGTTCGTCGCTCATAAAGGAGGACCCCCTATCGCTGTGTATGTAGGCGGGGAAACCGAACAGTGTAAAGATACCCCTACCCCCCCCCCCCCCCCCCCCCCCCCCCGGGTTGCTGCTGCTATTGACCCAGTTACCTATCTCTGAGCCAGGAAGTCCAGAAAAGGCTGCCATCGTTTATAGAACCCTTGTATTGATCCTCTCCGGGCAAATTTGACCTTTTCCAATTTTATAAATCCCGCCATGTCACTGATCCAGGTCTCCACGCTTGGGGGCCTTGCATCCTTCCATTGTAACAGAATCCTTCGACGGGCTACTAGGGACGCAAAGGCCAGGAGACCGGCCTCTTTCGCCTCCTGCACTCCCGGCTCTACCGCAACTCCAAAAATCGCGAGTCCCCACCCTGGTTTGACCCTGGATCCAACCACCCTCGACACCGTCCCCGCCACCCCCTTCCAGAATTCTTCCAGTGCTGGGCATGCCCAGAACATATGGGCGTGGTTCGCAGGACTCCCCGAACATCTGGTGCACCTGTCCTCACCCCCGAAGAACCTACTCATCCTAGTCCCGGACATGTGGGCCCGGTGCAGCACCTTAAATTGGATGAGACTAAGCCTCGCACATGAGGAGGAAGAGTTGACTCTCTCCAAGGCCTCCGCCCAAGTCCCGTCCTCTATCTGCTCCCCGAGTTCCTCCTCCCATTTAGCCTTCAGCTCCTCCACTGACGACTCCTCCACCTCCTGCATTACCTTATAGATGTCAGACACCTTCCCCTCTCCTACCCACACCCCCGAAAGCACTCTGTCCATCGTCCCCTGCGAGGGCAGCAAAGGGAATCCCTCTACCTGTCGCCTAGCAAACGCCTTTACCTGCAGGTATCTGAACATGTTCCCCTGGGGAAGGCCAAATTTATCTTCCAGTTCCCCCAGGCCCGCAAACCTCCCGCCAATAAACAGGTCCCTCAATTTGCTGATGCCCGCCCTTTGCCACCCCCTGAATCCCCCATCCGTGTTCCCCGGGATGAACCGATGGTTACCACCCAGTGGAGTCTCCATCGAGCCCCCTGTTTCCCCCCGATGCCGTCTCCACTGTCCCCAGATTCTTAGGGTCGCCGCCACCACCGGGCTCGTGGTAAACCTCTTAGGGGAGAGCGGCAACGGTGCCGTTACCATGGCACCCAGGCTCGTACCTCTACATGACGCCATCTCCATTCTTTTCCACGCCGCCCATCCCCCCTCCATCACCCATTTACGCACCATTGACACATTGGCTGCCCAATAGTACCCCAGAAGGTTGGGCAGCGCCAGCCCGCCTCTATCCCTTCCTCGCTCCAGGAACACCCTCCTCACTCTCGGAGTCCCATGTGCCCACACAAAGCTCAGAATACTGCCGGTCACTCTCCTAAAGAAGGCCCTGGGGATAAATATGGGCAGGCACTGAAAAAGGAACAAGAAACTCGGAAGCACTGTCATTTTGACGGACTGCACCCTCCCCGCCAACGACAATGGCAGCATGTCCCACCTCCTGAACTCCTCCTCCATCTGATCTACCAGTCTGGTAAAGTTATGCTTGTGGAGAGTCCCCCAGTCCCTGGCCACTTGCACCCCCAGGTACCTAAAGCTCTCCCCTGCCCGCCTAAGCGGGAGCCTACCAATTCCTTCCTCCTGGACTCCAGGGTGCACCACAAACACCTCGCTCCTGCCTAAGTTTAATTTATAACCTGAGAAGGTCCCAAACTCAGCTAGTAACTCCATCACTCCCGGCATCCCTCCCACCGGGTCCGCCACATACAGTAACAGGTCATCGGCATACAACGACACCCTATGTTCCTCTCCACCTCGCACCAAGCCTCTCCACCTCTCTGAATCTCTCAATGCCATCGCCAGCGGCTCGATTGCCAGTGCAAACAACAAGGGGGACAAGGGGCAACCCTGCCTGGTCCCTCGGTAAAGCCGGAAGTACTCCGACCTTCTCCTATTCGTGGCCACGCACGCCATCGGGGCCTCATATAGCAGCCTTACCCATCTAATGAACCCTTCACCAAATCCAAACCTCCCCAACACCTCCCATAGGTACCCCCACTCCACTCTATCGAAGGCCTTCTCCGCATCCAGCGCCACCACTATCTCTGCCTCCCCCTCAATCGCCGGCATCATAATGACATTCAGCAATCTCCGCACATTCGTGTTCAGCTGCCTTCCCTTCACAAAACCTGTCTGGTCCTCATGCACAACCCCTGGCACACAGTCCTCTATCCTGGTGGCCAGGATTTTTGGCAGCACCTTAGCATCCACGTTGAGGAGAGATATGGGTCTGTATGAACAACACTGCTGGGGGTCCTTGTCCTTCTTTAAAATTAACGAGATCAGCGCCCGTGACATCGTCGGGGGCAAAGTCCCCACTTCCCACGCTTCGTTGAGTGTCCGCACCAGCAAGGGGCCCACTAGGTCCACAAACTTTTTATAAAATTCCACCGGGAACCCATCCGGCCCCGGTGCCTTCCCTGACTGCATCTGCCCGATCCCCTTAACTAGCTCCTCCAGCTCAATCGGCGCACCCAGCCCCTCCACCTTCTCCTCCTGCACCTTCGGGAAAGAAAGCCTGTCAAGGAACCTCTCCATTCCCCTCCTCTCCCCCGTTGGCTCCGACCGGTACAGTTCCCCGTAAAAGTCCTTGAAGACCTCATTCACCTCTACCTCCTTCCGCACCACATTCCCACTCTTGTCTCTCACTCCAGCAATCTCCTTAGCCGCATCCCGCTTACGGAGCTGATGAGCCAGCATCCTACTCGCCTTTTCACCATGTTCGTACACTGCCCCTTGTGCCTCCGCCTTTCTAGTGGTCAGCAAATCAAATTTAGCCTGCAGGCTGCGCCTCTCCCCCAACAGTCCCTCCTCTGATGCCTCTGCATACCTCCTGTCCACCTCCAGCATCTTTCCCATCAGCCTATCCCTCTCACTCCTCTCGCTCCTCTCCCTGTGTGCCCGGATGGATATCAGCTCCCCACGAATTACTGCCTTCAGGGCTTCCCAGACCATCCCCACCTGAACCTCCCCCGTATCATTCACCTCAAGATACCCCTCAATACTTGCCCGGACCCTCCTACACACCTCCTCCTCCGCCAACAACCCCACATCCAACCGCCACAACGGACGCTGGTCTCGCACCTCCCCCATCTCCAACTCTATCCAATGCGGAGCGTGGTCGGAGATTGCAATGTCCGAATACTCGGCCTCCTCCACTCTCGGAATCAGTCCCCTACTCACCACGAAGAAATCTATCCGGGAGTAGACCCTATGTACGTGGGAGAAGAAAGAGTACTCACGTGCCCTCGGCCTCACAAACCTCCATGGATCCACTCCACCCATCTGATCCATAAACCCTCTCAGTACCTTGGCCGCCGCCGGCCTCCTACCCGTCCTAGAGCTGGACCGATCCAGTGAAGGATCCAACACCGTATTAAAGTCCCCCCCTATGATCAGACCTCCCGCCTCCAGATCCGGGATCCGTCCCAACATACGCCTCATAAAGCCCGCATCGTCCCAATTTGGGGCATACACACTAGCCAGTACCACCTTCTCTCCTTGTAGCCTGCCCCTAACCATCACATACCTACCCCCCTTATCCGCCACCACCTCCGATGCCTCAAACAACACATTTTTCCCCACCAGAATCGCCACTCCCCGGTTCCTCACATCCAACCCCGAGTGGAAAACCTGCCCCACCCATCCCTTCCTCAGGCGGACCTGGTCCGCCACCCTCAGGTGGGTCTCCTGAAGCATTGCCACATCCGCCTTTAGCCCCTTCAGGTGAGCCAGTACCCTCGACCGCTTCACCGGCCCATTCAACCCTCTCACATTCCAGGTGACCAACCGGATCAGAGGGCGTCCCGCCCCCCTCCCCCGTCGGCTAGCCATAGCCCGTCGACTGCCCGCCCCAGGCCAGCACCTCCTGCTCGACCCCGTCCCCATAGCGACAACCCCTCACCTCTGTCCCCCCAGCCCCCACCAGCTCCTTCTTGACCCTACCAGCAGCAACCCGGTATTCCCCTTCCCCCCCCTCCCTTCCCCCCAGGCTAGGAACCCTCCCAGCCGCGAACCGTCCTCCATTGTACTTCCGTGGGTCAGCTAACTTCTGCTGACCCCGGAAACTCCCGCCAATAGCCCGACCCCTCCCGAAGTGGGATCATCCCCCAATCTATCCCTCCTCCTGGCACCGCTCCAACGCGGGGAAGAACCAGTTAAGGCACCACCTCCCCCGTCACCGTCTCCGCCCCCCCAGCCCCGCAGCGCGGGAAACCAGAGGAAAGCCCGCGCTTTCGCACTGCCCCACCACACCTTTCTGACGCAGCTCCCAAATATCAGCCCCCCTCCATACCCCCACTCCGACATAGAATACAACATACCCCCCCGACCCTCCCCTCAAGATACACAGCCCAAACAATGCCCCACAGCACAAAAACAAAAACATAGCAGAACAACCCCTCCGTAAATAACCATATCAAAATTGCAAAAGTACTAAAACAAGAAGAAAACAACAGAAGAAAAAGAGAACCCAGCAACAGCAGAATCCAGCACTATTATCTTACAGCCGACCTCGCAACCCCCAACCCCTAGTTCAAGTCCAGTTTCTCCGTCCGCACGAAGGCCCACGCCTCCTCCGGGGAATCGAAATAATGGTGCCGGTCCAAATAAGTTACCAACAGGCGCGCGGGCAGCAACATTCCGAACTTTATCTTTTTTCTATAAAGCGCCTCTTTCGTCCGATTAAATCCGGACCGCCGCTTAGCCACCTCCGCACTCCAGTCCTGGTAGATCCGCACTACCCCATTCTCCCAATTGCTGCTCTTCACCTTCTTGGCCCAGCGCAGTACGCACTCCCGATCACTGAACCGGTGGAACCTCACCAGCACCGCACGCGGGGGTTCATCTTCCTTGGGCCTCCTGGCCAGCACCCTGTGCGCTCCCTCCAGCTCCAAGGGCAGATGGAGAGACCCGGCCCCCACTAGCGAATTCAGCATTACAGCCACATAGGCTGTCAGGTCCGATCCCTCTAGCCCCTCTGCAAGGCCCAAGATCTGCAGGTTTTTCCGCCTCATGCGGTGATTCAGCTCCTCAAAGCGTTCTTGCCACTTCTTGTGGAGTGCTTCGTGCCCCTCCACCTTACTCACGAGGACCACGGCCTCCTCCTCTCGTTCAATGGCCTGCGTCTGCAACTTCTTGATGGCAGCACCCTGGGTGGACTGAATCTCTGACAGCCTTCTGTTCGTTTCCTGCAGAGAGCTCAGTACTTCATCCTTGAATTCTTTAAAGCAGCGCAGGAGATCAGTTTGTTGTTTCTGGGCCCAGAGTCTCCATTCCTCTGGAGCTCTGTCGGCGGCCATCGTGGATCCCTTCCCCCGTTTTTTCTGAGGAGCTGCTGCTGTTTTTTCCACCTTTCCACTCCGAGTTCGAGGCATGGACTGCAGGGAAAGTCGTTCAGCACACCTTCCCCCATCGGGAGACGTCGAAAAATTTCCGTTTTGGGCTCTCAAAAGAGCCGAAAAATCTCTTTAAAACGGGAGCTCCCAAATGTGTGGCTTACTGCTGCATCACAGCCACCGGAAGTCCCTGTGGAGGGCTTTTGTGACGGTGGCTGCGGTGATGTTGTGACGGTGGCTGCAGTGATGTCGGGGCAGGGGATGGCGAATGGAAACTGGGAGTACTCGTCAATCACATTCAGGAAATACGTGCTGCGGTCGGTGGACGAGAGGGACCCTTTGAAGTCCATACTGAGGCGTTCAAAGGGACGGGAAGCCTTTATCAGGTGTGCTTTCTCTGGCCTGTAGAAGTGCGGCTTGCACTCCATGCAGATTTGGCAGTTCATGGTGGCGGTCCTGATGTTCTCGATGGAGTAGGGCAGGTTGCGGGTCTTGATGAAATGGAAGAATCGAGTGACCCCCGGATGGCAGAGGTCCTCGTGGAGGGTGCGGAGTCAGTCCACTTGTGCGTTGGCACATGGGATAGGGCATCAGGAGGCTCGTTTAGCTTCCCGGGACGATACAAGATCTCATAGTTGTAGGTGGAGAGCTCGATCCTCCGCCGTATGATCTTATTGTTCTTTATCTTGCCCCGCTGTGCATTATCGAACATGAAAAGCAACCGAGTGAGGAGAGTGAATCTCATGCCGCCCAGGTAATGCCTCCAGTGCCACACAGCTTCTACTATGGCCTAGGCCTCCTTTTCAACGGAGGAATGGCGGATTTCTGAAGCGTAGAGGGTGCGTGAGAAGAAGGCCACGGGTCTACCCGCTTGGTTAAGGGTGGCCGTCAGAGCTATGTCGGACGCGTCGCTCTCGACTTGGAAGGGAAGGGATTCATCGATTGCATGCATCGTGGCCTTTGCAATGTCCGCTTTGATGCGGCCGAAGACCTGGCGGGCCTCTGCCGACAGGGAAAACACCGTGGATTGAATTAGTGGGCGGGCCTTGTCCGCATAGTTGGGGACCCACTGGGCATAATAAGAAAAAAATCCCAGGCAGCTTTTCAGGGCCTTGGAGCAGTTGGGGAGGGGAAACTCCATGAGGGGGCGCATGCGCTCGGGATCTGGGCCTATAACTCCATCATGCACTACGTGGCCGAGGATGGCTAGACGGTGGGTGCTGAACACGCATTTGTCCTTGTAGTTTCGATTAAGGATTTTTGCGGTATGGAGGAATTTTCGGAGGTTGGTGTCGTGGTCCTGCTGGTCGTGGCCACAGATGGTGACGTTATTGAGGTACGGAAACGTGGCCCGCAAACTGTACCAGTCAACCATTCGGTCCATCCCCCGTTGGAAGACCGAGACTCCAATTGTGACACCAAAGGGAACCCTTAGGAAGTGGTAGAGCCGCCCATCTGCTTCGAATGCAGTGTATTTGCGGTCGCTAGGGCGGATGGGGAGCTGGTGGTAGGCGGATTTGAGGTCCACCGTGGAAAATACCTTGTATTGTGCAATCTGATTGACCAAATCAGATATGCGGGGAAGAGGGTACGCGTCGAGCTGTGTATACCTGTTGATGGTCTGACTATATTCGATGACCATCCTGTGCTTCTCCCCGGTCTTTACAATCACTACTTGAGGTCTCCACAGACTGTTGCTCGCCTCAATAATACCTTCCTTGAGTAACCATTGGACTTCCAACCTAATGAAGTTCCGGTCCTGGGCACTGTACCATCTGCTCCTGGTGGCGACGGGTTTGCAATCCTGGGTGAGGTTCGCAAAAAAGGAAGGCGGAGGGACCTTGAGGGTCGTAAGGCTGCAGACAGTGAGGAGGGTATAGGGCCGCCGAATTTAAAAGTTAAACTCTGGAGGTTACATTGGAAGTCTAACCCTAGGAGCGTGGCAGCGCAGAGGTGAGGGAGGACATAGAGCCGGAAATGTTTTAATTCCCTTCCCTGGACCGTGAGGTTCTCTACAGAGTGAGACCTGGAGGCCAGGGAGATGCTTTGATTAACTGGGTGGATGATGAGAGAACAGTGCCTTACCGTGTTCGGGTGAATGAAGCTCTCTGTGCTCCCGGAGTCGATCAGGCAGGATGTTTTGCGCCCGTTGATGAGCACGGTCGTTGTCGCGGTTGAGAGCGTTCGGGGCCGAGACTGGTCCAGGATCACCGAGGCAAGTCGTGGTAAAAGTTGGAGATTTTCCTCGGGCAGTGTGTGGTCATCCGAATCGGGGTCCTGAGACTCCAGCCAAGATGGCTGCGCCCACTGGTCGCATATGGCTGGGGGTGTGCATCCGTCGCACGTGGTCGCTGGGGAACAAGATGGCGGCGCCCGGGGCCCACACGTGGCTTGGGAAAAGGAAGATGGCGGCGCCCGTTGGCCGCATGTGGCTCATGGAGAGAGTTGTGGTGGCAGTCCCGGTTCGCCCTTGGAGACCGCCCGGGTCTGGCATACAGCCATGAAATGGCCCTGATGAGACCATCAATTCACGCGACATGTGGTTAGAAGTGAACAGTGGTTTTAATCGTCTTACAACAGAGCCTGCCTGTGATGAGATGAACTCTAGATGAACTGGCAGGCAGGCTCCAACTGCCAAGCTTTATACAACCAGTGGGGGGGAGGAGTCATGGGCGGAGCCAAGGGTGGAGCCCAGTACAAACTTTGTACATTCCCAGTACACCTCCCCCTAGGGGCAGAGCCGCGCAACCGCTCATGTGCCGAGCTTACAGAGGCATGGTACGACCTGTGTGATAACAGTGTAAATTATGCTATTATGATTCACCACATTCACCCCCTGTAAAAAAAATCAAGTCCGGCGGGGGTGATGGTTTACAGATTGAGCCTGTCCGGTGGTCAAGTTGTCCGGCGGAGCACCGGGGTTGCAGTCTCTTCTGGTGGCTGGATGATCACGGTCGGTTGGGGTACAATGGCAGACTCCGGGGGTGATTCTGTCCGAGCTTCGTACCCGTCTGGTTCGACTGGGGAGTGGGGGCTGGGAGCTTGCGGGTGCGGGCGCGCGGAACATGTGTAGCAAACTGGTAGGCACGGGGGCGTGGGGCGCTGTGAGTTGGGTGGGATGTAGTGTGAGAGGTACCTCGGCGGTGGTAGTGGTGGGGTTTGATCCTGCAGGTGCTAGGTCCCGGAGGGATACGGTGTCCTGACGGCCGTCAGGGAACTCTATGAAGGCGTATTGGGGGTTCAAGTGTAGTAGGAGCACTTTTTCCACAAGCGGATCAGTTGTGCTTCCTGAGGAGCACTGGGCCCGGTGTCTTCAACCATGCCGTGAGCGAAACCCCCGTGGTAGTACCCCTGGAAAAGATAAAGAGCCGTTCGTGAGGGGTCTGATTGGCGGCTGTACACAAGAGGGACCTAATAGCTTAGAGCGCATCTGGGAGGACTTCTTGCCAATGGGAGATCGGGAGATTCCTGGACCGGAGGGTCAGTAGGACGGCCCTCCAGACCGTCGCATTCTCCCTCTCCACCTGCCCGTCCCCCTTGGGTTACAGCTGGTAGTCCTGCTCGAGGCGATGCCCTTGTCGAGTAGGTACTGACACAGCTCGTCGCGAACCCCGGTCGCTGTGTACATAGCTGGGGAAACCAAACAGGGTGAAGATACTATGCAGGGCCCTGATGACTGTGTGGGAGGTCATGTCGGGGCACGGGATAGCAAAAGGGAATCGGGAGAACTCGTCGATGACATTTAGGAAGTACACATTCCAGTTAGTCGAGGGGAGTGGCCCTTTGAAATCGATAGCGAGGCGTTCAAAGGGCCTAGAAGCCTTGATCAGGTGGGCCCTGTCTGTTCTGTAGAAGTGTGGTTAGCACTCCGCTCAGATCGGACAATCCCTGGTGACGGCTTTTACCTCCTCGGTGGAGAAAGGCAGATTTCGGGCTTTAATGTAGTGGGCGAGCCGGGTGACCTCCGGGTGGCAGAGGTCATTGTGGATGGCTTTTAAGCGGTCGCTCTGCGTGCTGGCGCACGTGCCATGGGACAGGGCATCTGGGGGCTCGTTGAGCTTCCCCAGTCGATACATAATATTGTATTTGTAGGTGGAGAGCTCGATCCAACACTTCAGAATTTTATCATTTTTAATTTTGCCCCTATGCGAATTGTCAAACATGAAGGCAACCGATCTTTGGTTGGTGATGAGGGTGAACCTTCTACCTGCGAGGTAGTGCCTCCAGTGACGAATAGCGTCCACAATGGCTTCTGCTTCCTTTTTGACCGAGGAGTGTCGAAGTTCCGAAGCGAAGAGGGTTCGGGAGAAAAACGCGACTGGTCTCCCTGCCTGATTTAATGTGGCTGCAAGAACTACCTCTGAGGCATCGCTCTCAACCTGGAAAGGGACGGATTCATCCACCGCCCGCATGGCCACTTTGGCGATGTCCTCCTTGATGCAGTTGAAGGCATGATGGGCCTCAGCTGACAGAGGAATGAGTGTGGCCTTAAAGAGTGGGCGGGCTTTGTCCGCATATTGAGGGACCCACTGGGCATAATATGAAAAGAACCCCAGGCACCGTTCAGGGGCCCTGGGACAATGAGGGAGAAGGAGTTCTAGGGAGAGGTCATTGTGGATGGCTTTTAAGCGGTCGCTCTGCGAGAGGGAGCATACGGTCCGGATCGGGGCCCAGGACTCAGTTTTCCACGACATAGCCAAGGATGGCTAGTCTGGTTGTGCGGGAAACGCATTTATCCTTGTTGTACGTGAGATTAAACTTCTGGGCCGTCTGGAGAAATCGATTGAGGTTGGCATCGTGGTCCTGCTGGTCATAGCCGCAGATGTTGACGTTATCCAAGTACGGAAACGTGGCCCGCAGCCCGTACTGGTCCACCATTTGGTCCATTGCTTGTTGGAACACCGAGACCCCATTTGTGACGCCAAAGGGAACCCGGACTGGGAAGTGGAAGAGACGGCCATCGGCCTCGAACGCCGTGAAGTGGCGGTCCTCCGGGCGGATTGGGAGCTGGTGGTATGCAGACTTCAGATCCACCGCGGAGAAAATCCGATACTGGGCTATCTGATTCACCATTTCTGCAATCCTGGGGAGGGGGTACGCGTTGAGGAGCGTAAACCAATTAATAGCCTTACTATTGTCTATGACCATGCGGAATTTTTCCCCAGTCTTGACGACCACCACCGGAGCTCTCCAGGGACTGTTACTGGCCTCTATGATCCCCTCACGTAGGAGCCTCCGGACCTCGGTTTGAATGAACACCCTGTCCTGTAGGCTGTACCGCCTTCTGCTAGTGGCTACGGGTTTACAGTCCGGAGTGAGATTGGCAAGGAGAGGAGGGTGGGGGGATTCGCAGCGTGGCTAGGCTGCAAATAGTGAGTGAGGGTTGAGGTCCGCCGAAGCTGAGGGTGAGACTCTTGAGATTGCACTGAAAATCGAGTCACAGTAAGAGTGGGGCGCAGAGTTCGGGCAGGACGTATAGTTGAATATTAGAGTAACTAGCACCTTGGATCGTTAGAGTCGCGACGGTGCGTCCTTGGATGTGGACAGAGTGGGAACCCGAAGCGAGGGAGATAGTTTGCCATCCAGGAAAAACAGCGAGCGAACAGCGTCTTACCAGATCTGGGTGTACGAAGCTCTCAGTGCTCCCGGAGTCGAAAAGTCGTATGGTGTACTGTACCCGTTGATTTGGACTGTCGTCATAGAGTTGTGGAGATGTTTTGGGCGCGATTGGTCCAGTGTGACTTAGTTGAGTTGTGGGTAGTCGGCGGCTCGGTCGGCTGCGCTGGGGTGGCCCCGCGATGAGTGCCCTCTGAGGTCGCAGTCTTCAATCAAATTTTCTGAGTTTGGAGAGGATGGAGCCCAGGATGGCCGCCCCCGTGGATCGCACGTGGCGGGCGGCGAGGAAGATGGCGTCCAAGATGGCGACCCCCATGAGTCGCACGTGGTCGGCCGCGTGGTGGGGGTCCACCAAGATAGCGGCCCCCATGAATCGCACGTGGCGGGCGGGGACGGAGTCGGGGTATGGGCTACAGCGTTCCGGGGCCTGCGAGTGTGGAGAGCAGTTGCTTTGTGCCGCGGGAGGGTTAGGGGCTGGGGCCTTCATTGCCAGACACACTCTGGCGTAGTGACCTTTTCGCCCGCAGCTGCTGCAGGTCGTGTTGCAGGCTGGGCAGTGCTGCCGCGGGTGCTGGGACTGGCCACAAAAGTGGCAGGCTGGGGCAGCATGGTGACTGGGCGACCGCGCGGCGCAGGCCTGGGGCAATCGCTGGTCGGGGGCCCATGACGGGATTGCGGAGTCCGCAGGAAACGAGGTGAGGCTACGAAACGAGACCTTCATAGTTGTAGCGAGTTCAACAGATTCTTCTAAATTTTGAGCCCCTTTCTCCAGCAGTCGCTGGCGCACGTAATTCGATCTAAGGCCTGCAACAAAGACATCGCGGACAGCAAGTTCTCTATGTTCAGCAGCATTTACTGCCTGGTAATTACAGTCCCGGGATAAAATTTTTCTAGCGATTCTGTGGGGCGCTGGCGGCGAGTAGTAAAAACGTGCTGCGCGTAGACCTCATTGACGGGCCTCATGTACATTTTGTTGAGTAGGGCCAGGGCCTCTGTATATGTGCCGGTACAATTTAACTGAGTAGATATACGATGGCTCACCCTTGCGTGTAGTAAGCTGAGTTTCTGCTCCTCCGTCGTTTCTGTGGTGCTTGCTTCAGCCAGATAGGCCTTAAAACATCGGAGCCAATGTGAAAAGTTTTTTTCGCCTCTGCATCCTGTGGATCGAGTTCCAGTCGATCAGGCTTGAGGGCTGATTCCATAGTCATTCCTTACTGTTTCTTAAGACGATTAAATTGATGAGACCATCAATTCACGCGACACGTGGTTAGAAGTGAACAGTGGTTTTAATCGTCTTACAACAGAGCCTGCCTGTGACGAGATGAACTCTAGATGAACTGGCAGGCAGGCTCCGACTGCCAAGCTTTATACAACCAGTGGGGGGGAGGAGTCATGGGGGGAGCCAAGTGTGGAGCCCAGTACAAACTTCCGTACATTCCCAGTACACCTCCCACTAGGGGCAGAGCTGCACAACTGCTCGTGTGCCGAGCTTACAGAGGCATCGTACAACATGTGTGATAACAGTGTGAATTATGGTGAATTATTATTCACCACAGGCCCTTCTTGCCGCACCCTTTGCATGTGGAGGAGCGGGCTGGGCAGCGCTGCCGGGGGTGCTTGGCTTGCCCGCAAAAATAACAGCAGGGCCCCCCGAGGTTGCCTGGTAGCCGCGCGGGACAAGCTTGTGGGGGGATAGGGGATGCATCGGGCTCAGCCGTGGGGGGGTTCCACGCTGCCCAAGGGGCTGCCGCCCAGTCGGGGACGTACACGCGGGTGTTTCGGGAGGCCACATCCAGGGAGCTAGCAAGGGCCCGTGCCTCCTTGAGGCCTAGTGTCTCTTTCTCCAGCAACCTGTGGCGGATTTGGGACGACAGCATACCTGCAACGGATGCGTCCCTGGATCAAATGTTCTGTGTGGTCGCTGGCTGAAACTTGCGTGCAGTCACAATTCCTACCTAACACCAGGAGCGCACGGTAGAATTCATCCAGCGATTCCCCGGGGATTTGTCGCTTCGTTGCTAGCAGATGTTGGGCGTAGACCTGGTTTACTGGGCAAAAATAATGTCCTTTCAACAGGGTCATTGCGGCCTCGAAATTGTCCGCATCCTTGATGAAGATGTAGATCTCTGGGCTCACCCTTGAGTGAAGAACTTGCATCTTCTGGTCCTCCGTGGGTGTAGTTGTGGCTATCCTGGGGTACCCGTTGAAGCACGCCAGCTAGTGTTTGAAGGTTGCTGCTGAGTTTGCCGCGTGGGGGCTGAGTTGCAGACCCTCCGGCTTGATTCGGAGCTCCATTCTTTAAAATCTAGTCCAATAAAATGATGTCCCCCGGCGATTCTCTGATCCAGCAGGGGGTCGGAGAATCCCGCCCCTGAAGTGTCAAAATGGGCAACCATTCAGGTTACTTTATCATTTTACTTTGAGTTGTGGAGGCTATGAAATGTAGTGGGGCGAAATTCTCCGACCCCCAGCAGGCCCGCGATGGGCCGAAGTCCCGCCGCTGGGAGGCCTCTCCCGCCGCTGAGGTTTGAACCACCTCTGGTGGCGGCGGGATCAGCGGTGCGAGCGGACCCCCGGGATCCTGGGGGGGCCGCGGGGCGATCGGACCCCGGGGGATGCCCCCACGGTGGTCAGGCCCACGATCGGGGCCCCCCGATCTGCGGGCGGGCCAGTGCTGTGCGGGGAACTCTTTCTCCTCCGCCGCCGCCATGGCCTCCGCCATGGCGGAAGCGGAAGAGAATCCCCTAGCGCGCATGCGCCGGTGGTGACGTCAGCGGCACCTGACGCTGACGTCACCACCGGCGCATGCGCGAACTGGCGAAGGCCTTTCGGCCAGCCCGGGCGGCGGGCCTGAAAGGCCGCTGGTGCCGGTTTTGGCGCCAGCCGTCGTGGTGCCAACCGCTCTGGAGCGGGCCTAGCCCCCAAAGGTGCGGAGAATTCTGCACCTTTGGGGAGGCCCGACGCCGGAGTGGTTGGCGCCACTCCCCTACGCTGGGACCCCCCGTCCCGCCGGGTAGGGGAGAATGCCACCCATGGTTTGTATTTGCAGGACAGAAATCTAAATTGCAAAGCACAATTTCATTTGTTGTGTGTGTTTAAAGTCTTTATTTTGTTTTGACATTTTGGTCATTGATTTTGGCAAAACTGATTGCAGTTATTGCTTCTTATGTAGAACATGAACAAACAATAGCTTTGCAAGAAGAGGCAAGGGTGGTCCTCTCTGAGATCATCAGCTTGATGGAACAACTAAAATCTGAGTGCCAAAACACAAATGAGGGTTTAAAAGCAGAAAGAGAGCACGTGGCCACACTTGAAAACAAAGTTGATCAACTGTCACTCTGGTGGCTGCAAGAGCTTCCTGAAGCTGTACAAAAAGGTATTAGAATAACTACATGAATTGTTTTTTCCAGTTTACAGCATTTCTGGGATGTTGCTCCTATTCTTTATAGTGAAGACTAAAGTAAAATACCTATTTAATTCATCTACCATCTCTTTATTTTCCATTAACTCCCCAGATTCACATTATTTTTTTCAATAGCTATATAAATTCTTGTATATCTAACACTTGTATTTCTAGTTTGCTTTCTCTAGTATTCTAATGTTTCTCTCCTTAATAATATTTAGTTTCTTTAAGTTTGATACTAGTTTTTAGTTAACCATAAATGGTGGTCCTTCCCTTGGAATTTTTCTTTCTCGTTGTAATGTGTCTATTTGGTGTATTCTAAAATATCCCCTTAAATATCTGACACTGCATCCCTATTGACCTGTCCCTTAAACTAAATTGGCAGCTCACTTTTGCTCTCTCTGCTTTCATTCTCTCCTTAGGTTTAAAATACTAGTCTTCGACCCATTCTTCTCTCCCTCAAAATGAATGTAAAAATTAGTCATACTGCTACGAGGTCATGGCTGAATCCTATCTCATTGCACAATGCCAGTTCTGGTGTAGCCTGCTTCCTGGATGGTTCCAGAAAGTGCTGATCAAAACAACTATCCGAAAACATTCTTTGAAATCCTCATCTTACACTACCTTTGTCCATCTGATTATTCCAGTCAATATGTAGATTAAAATCCCCCTATGATAATTGCTGTAACTTTGCGACAAGCCCCCATTATTTGTTCTTTGATATCCCATCTACCATGTGACAACCGTTAGAGGGCTATACACCACTCCCACAAGTGACTTACTTGTTTTATCATTCCTCAACCCGACCGAAACCACTTCTTTATCCGGGTTTCCTGAATGTAAATCATCCCTCTCTATTGTGCTAATGTCATTTATGATTCACAGAATCATTTGTTCACCTTTTCCAATCTTCCTGGGCGGGATTCTCCGATCCTTCACGCCGGAATCGCGCCCGGCGTGGGGGTGGAGAATAGCCATTTACGCTGGAAATCCGGTGTGATGGCCCTTCCGCGTTTCTCCGCGGACCCGCCAGCCTCCGTCGGAACAGGCCCCCAAGCGATTCTCCGCGGTCCGCTTGCGGCCGCAGTGCACATGTGCGGCCACGCGGTCTGGCTAGTAGGGCCCCGCCAGCAGCCAGAACTGCGGGACGCACGCCGGGGCTCTGCTAGCCCCTGGAAAACGGAAAATCACACCAGACCTTCGAGGAAAAGGTCCGGAGTGATTCTCGCCCTTTTCCCGGCGGGCATGGGGACTTAGTCCCCAGAAGGGAGAATCCCGCCCTCTAGCCTTCCTAAAAGTCACTTGCAATTTTTAGGTTTCAATCCATGCCATTCTGCAGCCATATCCCTGTAATGGCTATTAGATTGTACATGCTAATATCTATTTGCACTATTTCAGTTCATTTGTTTTGTTTCAAGTTCTTCATGCATTCAGGTGCAGACTTTAAGATTTGTCCTTTTATTATTTTTCTAACCTCTAACCTCATATGTTGATTTACTCGTATTTCTTGTCCCAGCTTATCACAGTCTGTTTATCATTTCCCATAATATTACCTTCTCTTTCTTTGTCGCTACCCTTTCACATACCACATTTGCCCACATTTATTCCCTTGCCCAACTATTTATTTTCAAATCCTCTCTACTTTCCTAGCTATGTGGTTTGCAAGAAGACTGGTCCTAGCATTGTTCAGGTGTAGACCGTTCAAAGGGTACAGCCCCACTTTCCCCAGTGCCGATGCCCCATAAATCAGAACCCACTTCTGCCACACCAGTCTTTGAATCACATTAAAGATGTTACAGCAGGGTACTTAGAAAATTTCAAGGCAATCGGATAGAGCCAACATGATTTTGGAAAAAGGTGAAAGTCATGCCCGAGGACTTCTGGTGGTGGCCATGAGCTGATCAGTCGCACACAAGGTGGCTCCTGTTTGGAAGAGCTGGTTTTGGCTGGGAATCACCGTTTAGGATCTGTCCTAGGGAACCGTCAATGCGTTGGGACTGAGCTAGGTCGGCTGCGTTAGTCTGGGAGACATCAATCGCATTCATTGGCTCACCCCCGGTTGGCTGCTAGAGAAGTCCGTTACGGGCACTGGACCTGGCTAGGTCTTCGGCCGTGCAGTTGCCGGGTGGGTGGTGCGGGGATGGCTCTTCACCTCAATGATGCCGTAGGTGCGGGCAGTGGCTACTTATAGTTCAGCAGATGTTTCCCATGCGCTTCGTTCACGTTCCTCCCACCAAGTGTGCACTGCCACCCGATGCCAACCTCTCCCTTTGATATGGCGCCATACTACCCTCTCCCATATGGGACATCTATCTGCTCCTGTCTTCCGCGCCTCTACATCTCTACCTGTTGTCCGAGCTGCCATATTGACGGGGGTAAAGAGCTGATTGGTCAGTGGGTATGGCTGCATGCAAATCTGCCGGATTGACCCTATCCTCCCTTGTTAGATACGCATGCAGTTAGTACAGACTTCCGAAATCCGGTGATTTGTCCAATACAGAATTCACACCTGTGGTTTACGCTTGATCTGTGAATAATCCTTGTGAATAAGAATGGGGACCTTTTCATTCTGTTTCGATGAACTTGGGACACTAGCCGTTACGTGGCTCGATTGCCTACCTAAGTCGTTCTCAGGCGGAATCTCCAAGACTGTCTTGTGGATCTTTCGGAGCAACAATTCTAACTCCCAGCCTTTGTGCACTTCTTGCACAAAAATCACCCAGTAAGAAAGGGTAGAAAGGGCCAAAATCAGCTCCACCAAACTGGAGCCACCTTGTGTACGACTGATCATCTCATGGCCGCCACCAGAAGTCCTCGGGCATGACTTTAACCTTTTCCCCTACTCCTGTTACTTCAGCTTGCTGTTTCTTGGCCTACGCTTCTATATCCCATATGATCTGCTGATCTTTAGCCTCCTAGCTCAGTCCATGCATTTGCTTGGACAGCTCCCGTACAAACTGTTTCACTCTCTCTATTGCTGATCCTATTTCCTCACTCTTTGTCACAACTGCTCATAGCTCTTTCGTCATCTGCACATACGGAGTTAATCCGGCTGCCTCACTGGGTGTTGCCCTAGGTTGCATCAGAATACTGGGCACCAAGTCAGCCCACCCTTTCCTTAAGGATCTGTTGAACTGCTCGCAGAAAAATACTTCTCACTGTACCTTGGTACACGTGACAATAAACAAATTCAATCCAATCCTGTCTCTTGAATGGCTTTAGCTATTGCTTTATTTCGTCTTCTGTGGGGGGAAGCGGCGAGGATTGGGTCGTCAGTATGGGGGAGGAAGTTGAAGGGGGTGGGGTCAGGTGGTCAATAGAGGGTTGGTCGTTGGGAGTCAGTTGGTCGGGAAGGGGTTCAGTTGGTTGGGGTACGTTGGGATGATTCTGATTGCAATTGTCCAAGAGATTTGAACTTCTAGGGCAATTACAATGCCATCCTTAGCTAGGGACTTGTAGGTGGATGGTTCCCCAGCGCATCTTTGGGGTATCCCCCAGTTACGATGCTCCAGAGCTTGATCACTGATCGCTTTTTGTGGAAAGTAGTTAAGTAATTTGAATTTTTGACTGTTCTGTATCTTCCCTTAACTTTTCTTCCCTTGGACATGTTTTGATTAACCATGTCATTGCAATAGAATGGACTATTCCATCGGAATATGTTTGTTTAAGATTAAACCTAAATGTCCTAATTTCAGAAGCTTATACATTATTAACATTTCCTTTTTTTAAACATTGAAATTGTATATCTTTTTTTTTAATACAGAGTACGAGGTATGCTCACAGGATGTGTATGAATTAGGGCACCATATCGAGGTTAAGGCAAATCATTTAAAGAATCTACAAAATCAAATTGCTAATGCAGAAGTACTGAACCGGAAACTATGGGAAGATATAAATGTAATGGAAAAACTTGA
Source organism: Scyliorhinus canicula (assembly GCF_902713615.1). Taxonomy (NCBI): domain Eukaryota; kingdom Metazoa; phylum Chordata; class Chondrichthyes; order Carcharhiniformes; family Scyliorhinidae; genus Scyliorhinus; species Scyliorhinus canicula. The sequence goes on along the minus strand of NC_052155.1, from coordinate 83,902,116 downwards.
AGATCAACTGGAGGAAAAGCTAGATTTGGAATGGAACGCCATTGGAGATATTGTACCACATCAAGAAAAGGTATTTATCAAAAACTATCTTGGATGTAATGAAATGAGCCTAATTCTGTTCAATACATTGGATGCTCAACAACCATCCTGTGTTTAACAGTCCTATTCTGTTCCTGAAAATGTGTGCTGAATGAAAATCACTTTCGCATCAGAAAACACATATGAAGGATGGGCTATGTTCGTGACCTGTAATATTTACATGAAGAGCCTATTGACTGCCTTGAACCCAACTGGCCAAAAATAACCTCTTATTAACTCCTAATAATTTAATCTAACTAACTTCAGTACTAAACTCTTTGAACTTTTCTCCTGCTGTCTATTCCTCACCATCTCTCCTGCTCGCGACCTCCCTCCCTGACCCTCCCGCTGGTCACTTTCCTCCTACTCTGTGATCTGCATGCTTGCTACTTTCCTCTGCAACTCCATCCCACTTGTTGCTCACCACTCTGGTCTGTTTTTGTAACTGAAGTTTTTCAGCCCTAGAACCATTCTTGCAAATATTTTCTGCACTCTCTCTCCAATGCTTTCACATTTTTCCAGAAGTGTGGCACCCAGAAATGGACACCTGAGGCTGAACTAGTGTCTCATGTAAGTTTAACATAGAGTGTAATTTAATGGGAAAATTTTAGTATAATTTCGGGCACGTTTGGTGGGGTGTTTCTCGACGGCCGCGTTGGTGAGATCGCGATCTGTAGTCAACGCCACTTAGTTGCAAAAATGAGCCTTCATGAGATTCTCGACATGGTGGTTCTTCTCCTGGAAACTTGAAATTGGGCACAATTAGTCCTGAAAATCACTAAACCCAGGAAACAAATTCCCTCACCCTCCTCCAACACCACCACAACGAACGAGGCATGCCAGACAACAAACAGAGGAGCCGAAAAGACGACAGAACCAGTAAAAGTCTGGAGATGAATAATAATCTTTATGATTGGCACAAGTCGGCTTACGCTAACATTGCAATGAAGTTACTGTGAAAAGCACCCTGTCGCCACATTCCAGTGCCTGTTTGGGCACAGAGGGAGAATTCAGAATGTCCAATTCACCTAACAGCACGTCTTTTGGGACTTGTGGGAGGAAACCGGAGTACCCGGAGGAAACCCATGCAGACACAGGGAGACTGTGCAAACTCCTCATCAAACAGTGACCCAAATGGGAATTGAACCTGGGGACCCTGGCGCTGTGAAGCAACAGTGCTAATTACTGTGCTACCATGCCTCCCCAGATTAAGGCGATGGCATACATGGGGGCGACAAGGATCCGACCACACCCGAACGGGATGGACCACCAGAACACACGCTGAGTTACCCCTCTAGAAATAAATGGAGGGACATCCCAGCACAGGAGCTCCAAGTGCTCAAAGACACCATTAAACTCAAAATGATGGTGAAAGTGGCGGTATTGGAGGCGCTAATCCCCCATCAAGCAACGCTGGAAAAGATGGAGCGCGTCTGGAGACACAGGATGCGACGATAAGAGAGCAAGAAGGCCGCGACTGACCAGAGTGACAGCATCATTTCACCAGAGCCGAAAATGGCAATGGTGGCGACACAAGGGACACTGAGGAGGAAGGTTGAAAAATGTCCATGGGGGGACGCTGTGTCCGGCCCGTCTCCAACCTCACACTCTTGTAGTGTGGAGCGTGGTCGAAGATTATGAGCGCAGAGTACTCAAAGCATTTCCTTGATGGACTGAGCATGCCGGTCTGAGACAGGGCCTGAAAGCACCTTGAGAACTGGGGAAAGTCATTGACAGTATGAACACCATTCAGGCAGGGAATGTGATGGGGCCCAATGGGCTTCTACAAAACATTCACACCAGCGAAAGATGTTCGCTGGTAAGGGGCACCCTGCCACCAATACTGGCACAAACTTCAATATCGTTGATACCTTAAAAGGACAAAGACCCGACTGAGTGCATGTCCTACAGGCCCATTCCACTACTCAACGTACACTCAAAGATCCTGGCAAAGGTACTGGCTAAGCGGCTGGAGAGTTGTGTGCCAGAGGTGGTCATAGAGAAGTAGAAGGGCTTTGTCAAGGGCAGGCAGTTAACATCAGGTGCCTGCTGAACGTGATAATGATCACATCCAGGGAGAGAACACCAAAAGTAATCATCTCCCTAGACGCTGAAAAGCCTTCAATAGAATCAAGTGGAGGTACCTCATACAGTTCCTGGATGTTTGGGTTCAGACCAGGGTTCACCTCCTACTGTGCGGTGCTCCCATGCCGAGCGTACGGACAAACACCCACCAGCCCCAAATACTTCCAGCTGCACAGAGGCAGGAGATGGGGGTGCCTGCTATCCCCGAAGCTGTTTGCTCTGGCAATCGCGTCACATGAGATCACCCTCAGAATTACGAAGGGGTGGAGAGGTATCCAAAAGGGGGACAGAGAGCACACAGTCTCACTCTACACGGATGAGCTGCTCCTCTACATTTTGAACCCGCATGGAAGGGATAATTAAACTACTCAAGGATTTTGGAACCTTCTCGGGTTACAACCTTAACCTGAGCAAGAGCAAGATCTTCCTGTTGAATCCGCAATGGCCGATTGCCGTTCTAGCAAACCCAAACCAAATTCTGCTACGTCGGGATCCAAATAGCCCACAACTGATCATGGATCCACAAATAGAACCTGTTAAGATGGGTGGAGGAAGTCAAAAGGGACCTGCAAAGGTGGGGCCTAACTAGGCATGGGTGTTGCCAGGGAGGCCCAGCCAACCACACCCACGTGTTCTAGGCTTGCCCCAGGCTTGTTGGGTACTGGATGACCTTTTTTGAGGCTATATCCAAGGTTGGGTGAGGGTGGAGCCATGCCCAAAGGTGGCTGTCTTCAGGGTATCCGGGGGCCAACGCCCTAGCATTTGCCTCCCTGATCACCCACCGAAGAATCCTACTCGACTGCCGATTGGCAGCATCACCCAAAGCTGCAGACTGGCTGTTCGACCTGGTAGAATTTAACAGGCTGGAGAAAATAAAATTTGCCACCCTGGGGTCGGAAGAGGGATTCCACAGGATGTAAACGTTGTTCACCATCTTGTTCCAAGATCTGTTCATAGAGAGCAACCAGTGGAGTGGGCGGGGGAGAGGCACAAACAAGCCACAGAACAAAGAGGAAAAGAAGAGTTGGAGGACGGAAATGGGGGGAGGAAATGCCATCAGACAAGATAGTAGCAAATGTGACCCCTTTATTTAAGAGAGGGAGGTAGAAAACAGGAAATATTAGGCTATTTGACGCCTGTCATGGGGAAGGTCCTGCTCTTCTACATCTCTGACCCACAAAGCAGCATGGAAGGAATCATCACGCTCCTGAAATGTTTGGTGCCTTCTCGGGCTACAAATTCAACATGAGCAAAAGCAAGATTTTTCCGATGAACCCACAAGGGGGAGGTGCAGCACTGGTGGGACTGCCATCTAAATAAGCCCAACGCAAATTCCGCTACCTGTGAATTCAAATAGCCCATGAATGGACGTGGGTCCACAAATGGAACCTGACCAGTTTGATGGAGGAAGTTATAAAGGAGCTGCAGAGGTGGAACACACTCCCACTCTCCCTGGCGGGGAGGATGCAGATGATCAAAATGAACGTACTGCCCAGATACCTCTTCCTACTAAGATCCATCCCAATCTATAATCCCAAGGCCATTTTTAACTCACTGGACAAATTAATCATGGTGTTTGTATGGGGGGAGGGCAGGGGGAATGAATGCTAGGATCTCAAAGAAGGCCCTACAGAAAACAAAATCCAGGGGTGGGCTAGCCCTTCTAACCTACAATACTACCATTGGGCAGCAACAGCGGAAAGAATGATGGGATGGATAAAAGAGTCAGAAGCAGAGTGGGTGCCTGTGGAGGAGGCCTCCTGCGTGGGGATCTCGCTCCTGGTCCTCATCACGGTGGCACTCCCATCCCCACCCAATAAACACTCCAGCAGCCCAGTGGTGGTAGCCATCCTCCAGACTTGGAACCAACTAAGGGAGCAATTCGGACTGACCAAAATATCCGACAAAGCCCCACCTGCAATAACCATAGGTTCACACCAGCACTCACTGACGCCACCTTTACAAGGTGGAGACAGGACGGGGGGGCATTGACAGTCAGGGAGCGACCCCCGCCCCCCCAATGATAGGCTGGTGGGTATCTAGGTCAGGGATTTCTGCCATTGTTTTTTTGACGGACTCTGCGTTGTCCCATTTTACCAAGACTACCGGGGCTGACCATGACGAATCTCCCACATCACCAGGTCTGTCACTGTGCTCGTTGCAGTGAATACAATTGGCCTGTTTACTAGTATGGCCACCACAGTGGTCCTGGTGTGGCAACATGAATGAAACGTTTGTCCCACCCAGCCCTTCCTTCCCGCAGTCAGTCCCTCTCTCTTACGTGTGTCTCCTGTAAAAAGGCTACATCCACCCTCAGACTCTTGAGATGGATGAGAACTCTTGATCTTTTCACCGGCCAGTTGAGGCCCCTCATGTTCTCTGTTACTATGTAGATGGGCGGGGGGCATACTCACCCTGTGGGCTTAGCCATGTTTGTCTGTGCCTGCCCTTGCTCACGGGCCATTCATGGTGGCCACCGATTACTTCCTTATTTTTGCCATCGCCCATCGCCACCTGTTGCAACTAGCACTACCCTCCCCTGCCGTACCCTCCCCCCCCCCTCCCCCCCCCCTTCTGCTTCACCCCTGTATCCCCTACCCGTATGCTTCCACCTCCAAGTCCACCCTCCCTACTGGGCTTTGACCCCTTCTCTCACCCCAATATCCCCCACCTTCTTGCCCTTTGTTTCTCCTGAAATTTTGTTTATCTCTCCCTCCTGTCAGGGACTCCCTCCTCCCCGGGAGGTGCGCCACGTCATCCTTCTTCGCTGTACATCCGTACACCAGCCTGTTCACTAGTGTAATGACTCTCATAACTGTGGGGTTCATCAATTTAACCCGGTCTACCTCTCTCTACCCCCCCCCCCCCCCCCAGCCCTCGGCACATCTGCATATAATAATAATAATAATCTTATATTAACACTGCAAGGAAGTTACAGTGAAAAGCCTCTAGTCGCCACATTCTGACGCCTGTTCAGGTACACAGAGGGAGAATTCAGAATGTCCACTTCTGCTAACAGCACGTCTTTCGGGACTTGTAGGAGGAAACCGGATTACCAGGAGGAAACCCACACAGACATAGGGAGAACATGCAGACTCCACGCAGTCAGTGACCTAAGCTGGGAATCGAACCTGGGAACCTGACCCTATGAAGCAACGGTACTAACCACTGTGCTAACGTGTTGCCATGTTCTGGACATTATTGTTGGTTGCCCAGTCCATTTTTCTGGACAAATCTGTTGGTCTCCTCCGAGGCGCCAGAGTAGAGTTCTTTTCCCTGATACATGACCAACAGTTTGGCGGGGTAGTGCATGCCAAACTACGCCCCACTTTTGTACAGCATGGATTTGGCACCATTGAATTTGACCTGGCATTTGGTCTGGTCTGCACCAATGTCCTGGTGCAAACGGATGGAATGTTCTTCCCACTTGCACTCTTTTACACTCTTTGCCCACCTCAGGATCCGCTCCTTATCCTCGTGCTGGTGGATCCCCGGCCCTGGGCTGCTGCTGAAGTGACCTGTGGGGGCACGGTCTACCTCTGGGAGCTTAGCGAGGTGCTCCTTGCCGACCAGCTTCCTGAGCGCTTCTGCAATGTATTCTGTGGTGTTTCTTCCCTCCATTCCCTCCGGTAGACCCACGATCTTCAAGTTTTGTCATGATTGGTTTTCTTGGTCGCGATCTTCTCAAAGAACAAAGAAAATTACAGCACAGGAGGCCCTTCGGCCCTCCCAGCCTGCGCCGATCCAGATCCTTTATCTAAACCTGTTGCCTATTTTCCAAGGTCTACTTCTCTCTGTTCCCCACCCGTTCATATATCTGTCCAGATGCATCTTAAATGATGCTATCGTGCCCGCCTCTACTACCTCCGCTGGCAATGCATTCCAGGCACCCACCACGCTCTGCGTAAAAACCTTTCCACACACATCCTTAAACTTTTCCCCTCTCACCTTGAAATCGTGACCCCTTGTAATTGACACCCCCACTCTTTGAAAAAGCTTGTTGCTATCCACCCTGTCCATACCTCTCATAATTTTGTAGACCTCAATCAGGTCTCCCCTTAACCTCCATCTTTCCAATGAAAACAATCCTAATCTACTCAACCTTTCTTCATAGCTAGCACCCTCCATACCAGGCAACATCCTGGTGAACCTCCTCTGCACCCTCTCTAAAGCATCCACATCCTTCTGGTAATGTGGCGACCAAAACTGCACGCAGTATTCCAAATGTGGCCTAACCAAAGTCCGATACAACTGTAACATGACCTGCCGACTCTTGTACTCAATACCCCGTCCGATGAAGGCAAGCATGCTGTATGCCTTCTTGACCACTTTATCGACCTGCGTTGCCACCTTCAGAGTACAATGCACCTGAACTCCCAGATCTCTCTGTATATCAATTTTCCGCAGGACTCTTCCATTGACCATATAGTCTGCTCTTGAGTTAGATCTTCCAAAATGCATCACCTCACATTTGCCTGGATTGAACTCCATCTGCCATTTCTCTGCCCAACTCTCCAATCTATCTATATTTTGCTGTATTCTCTGACAGTCCTCCTCGCTATCTGCCACTCCACCAATCTTAGTATCATCTGCAAACTTGCTCATCAGACCACTTAGACCTTCGTCCAGATCATTTATGTATATCACAAACAACAGTGGTCCGAGCACGGATCCCTGTGGAACACCACTAGTCACCTTTCTCCATTTTGAGACACTCCCTTCCACCACTACTCTCCGTCTCCTGTTGCCCAGCCAGTTCTTTATCCATCTAGCTAGTACACCCTGAACCCCATACGACTTCACTTTTTCCATCAACCCGCCATGGGAAACTTTATCAAATGCTTTACTGAAGTCCATGTCTATGACATCTACAGCCCTTCCCTCATCAATTAACTTTGTCACTTCCTCAAAGAATTCTATTAGGTTTGTAAGACATGACCTTCCCTGCACAAAACCATGCTGCCTATCACTGATTAAGTCTATTTTCTTCCAAATGTGAATAGATCCTATCCCTCAGTATCTTCTGCAACAGTTTGCCTACCACTGATATCAAGCTCACAGGTCTATAATTCCCTGGATTATCCCTGCTACCCTTCTTAAACAAAGGGACAACATTAGCAATTCTCCAGTCCTCCGGGACCTCACCCGTGCTCAAGGATGCTGCAAAGATATATGTTAAGGCCCCAGCTATTTCATCCCTCGCTTCCCTCAGTAACCTGGGATAGATCCCATAAGGTCCTGGGGACTTGTCCACCTTAATGCCTTTTAGAATACCCAAAACCTCCCCCTTCCTTATGCCGACATGACCTAGAGTATTTAAACATCCATCCCTAGCCTCAACATCCATCATGTCCCTCTCCTTGGTGAATACTGATGCAAAGTACTTATTAAGAAGCTCACTCATTTCCTCTGACTCCACGCATAAATTCCCTCTTTTGTCTTTGAGTGGGCCAATCCTTTCTCTAGTTACCCTCTTGCTCCTTATATACGAATAAAAGGCTTTGTGATTTTCCTTAACCCTGTTAGCCAAAGATATTTCATGACCCCTTTTAGCCCTCTTTATTGCGCGTTTGAGATTTGTCCTACTTTCCCGATATTCCTCCAAAGCTTCATCAGTTTTGAGTCGCCTCGATCTTATGTATGCTTCCTTTTTCATCTTAGCTAGTCTCACAATTCCACCCGTCATCCATGGTTCCCTAATCTTCCCATTTCTATCTCTCATTTTCACAGGAACATGTCTGTCCTGCACTCTAATCAACCTTTCCTTTAAAGACTCCCAAATTTCAAATGTGGATTTACCCTTAAACAGCTGCTCCCAATCCACGTTCCCGAGCTCCTGCCGAATTTTGTTATAGTTGGCCTTTCCCCAATTTAGCACTCTTCCTTTAGGACCACTCTCGTCTTTGTCCATGAGTATTCTAAACCTTACGGAATTGTGATCGCTATTCTCAAAGTAATCGCTGACTGAAACGTCAACCACCTGGCCGGGATCATTCCCCAATATAAGGTCCAGTATGGCCCCTTCCCGAGTTGGACTATTTACATACTGCTCTACAAAACTCTCCTGGATGCTCCTTACAAATTGTGCTCCATCTACGCCTCCAACACTACATGAGTCCCATTCAATATTGGGGAAGTTAAAATCTCCCATCACAACCACCCTATTGCTCCTACATTGTTCTATAATCTGTCTACATATTTGTACCTCTGCTTCACACTCGCTTTTGGGAGGCCTATAGTAAAGTCCCAACAATGTTACTGCACCCTTCCTATTTCTTAGCTCTATCCATATTGCCTCAGTGCTCGAATCCTCCATAGTGCCCTCCTTAATCACAGCTGTGATATCATCTCTGACCAGAAATGCAACTCCTCCACCCCTTTTACCTCCCTCTCCATCCATCCTGAAGCATCTATACCCTGGGATATTTAGTTGCCAGTCTTGCCCTTCCCTCAACCAAGTCTCAGTAATACCAATAACATCATATTCCCAGGTACTAATCCAAGCCCTAAATTCATCTGCCTTACCTGCTGCACTTCTCGCATTAAAACAAATGCACCTCAGACCACCTGTCCCTTTGTGTTCATCATCTCTTCCCTGTCTACTCTTCCCCTTAGTCACATTGAGTTTATTATCCAGTACCTTACTGGCTTTAGTTGCTGTTTCTTTACTGACCTCTAACTTCCTAATCTGGTTCCCATCCCCCTGCCACATTAGTTTAAAACCTCCCCAATAGTGTTAGCAAAAGCACCCCCGAGGACATTGGTTCCAGTCCTGCCCAGGTGTAGACCATCCGATTTGTAACGGTCCCAGCGCCCCCATAACCGGTTCCAATGTCCCAAAATTCTGAACCCCTCCCTCCTGCACCATCTCTCAAGCCACGTATTCATTCTGAATATTCTTAAATTTCTACTCTGACTGTTTCGTGGCACTGGTAGCAATCCTGAGATTACTACCTTTGAGGTCCTACTTTTTAACTTATCTCCTAACTCCCTACATTCTGATTGTAGGACCTCATCCCGTTTTTTACCTATATCGTTGGTGCCTATATGCACCACGACAACTGGCTGTTCACCCTCCCCCTTCAGGGCTGGAGGGTGTGCAGAGGAGATTCACTAGGTTAATCCCAGAGCTGAAGGGGTTGGATTATGAGGAGAGGTTGAGTAGACTGGGACTGTACTCGTTGGAATTTAGAAGGATGAGGGGGGATCTTATAGAAACATTTAAAATTATGAAGGGAATAGATAGGATAGATGCGGGCAGGTTGTTTCCACTGGCGGGTGACAGCAGAACTAGGGGGCATAGCCTCAAAATAAGGGGAAGTAGATTTAGGACTGAGTTTAGGAGGAACTTCTTCACCCAAAGGTTTGTAAACCTATGGAATTCCTTGCCCAGTGAAGCAATTGAGGCTCCTTCATTAAATGTTTTTAAGGTAAAGATAGATAGTTTTTTGAAGAATAAAGGGATTAAGGGTTATGGTGTTCGGGCCGGAAAGTGGAGCTGAGTCCACAAAAGATCAGCCATGATCTAATTGAATGGCGGAGCAGGCTCGAGGGGCCAGATGGCCTACTCCTGCTCCTAGTTCTTATGTTCTTATGTTCTTATGTTCAGTATGTCCTGCAGCCGATCTGAGACATCCCTGACCCGTGCACCCGGGAGGCAACATACCATTCGGGAGTCTCATTTTCGACCACAGAAGCGCCTGTCTACTCACCTTACGATTGAATCCCCTATGACTATAGCCCTGCCAGTCTTTTTCCCGCCCTTCTGTGCAGCAGAGCCAGCCACGGTGCCATGAGCCTGGCTACTACTGTCCTTCAACTCTTTCTGGGTCTTGACCAGCCTCGCCACGTTGGCCCCGAGTGTCGTGATCGGTCCGTTGGTCTGTGGCGGCCTTTTTGAGGTCCCATGTCATCGTCTCCTGGGCCTCCAGCCTCCACTCCATGTAGTCCATTGCCTCCCTCAGGGGGGCTATCGCTGCCGCTTCGACAGCCGCCATGAGTTCTTTTTTTATCTCCTCCCTAAATTCTGGAACTCGGAGGTGATGAAGCCCATCGTTCTATTCATCTGTACATGGGTCTGAGCTGGGAACTCTGCAGAGTCGACCCTCGCCGGTTCTGTGCCACCATGTGTGTTTCCCTGTTCTGAGGTTGAGGTTTCCCTCCCCTTGTCTCTCCTGGCTTTTCGGCTGGGCAGCTGATTCTTTCCCATCCTAGCTGGCAGTGTGGTCGGTTGTGATTGATTTTGGGAGAATTCCGTGCTTCCGGTGCCCATTTGTTGGGGTTAAAAGGCCTTAGTTGATGTTCGAGAGCCACTTTTCCTGCGACCGCTCAGTTCATGGCTGCCACCAGAAATTCCTATTGCCAGATTTCCAGTACTTTGCTCTCCTATTATTTACTCAATGCTGGGCATTTGTAAGTGTGATTAGTTTCAATTTAAAATGAGAATTTTTTTTTCACTCAACACAAAGTGTAATTTTTCTGTCAACAGCGCCCACTTCTATGGATAGAAACAGCACATTATGCAGGTGAATTGGCTGATGCAAATTTATCAGAAGGTTTTGCCATTTTTAAACTTGGAAGTGAAACCAGAGTCATACGTTAATTGAATATATCACTGTTAGTTTAAGAAATTCACATTTGTACACGGAATTGTTGTTTGCAAGCTTGCGGTTCAAATCTTTTGGATGTTGCTGTGCAGATATTGCTGTATGGAAATTGGCTTCTGGGTTTCCTACATTCTGAAAGCGACTGCACTTTAAAAGTACATTATTGGCTGTAAAGTACTTTGAAACATCCTAAGATGTAAAAGGAAATACACAAGTCTTTTTCCTTTTAATATAAGGAGAGGGTGTGTTAGTGAAAATCTTATGAGGTGTTTGGAGAATATTGTTATCATGGAACATCTGATATTGCGTTATTTTTAAAATTCTTTCATGGATGGCAAAGTCAACATTTATTACCCACCCTTAACTACCACTGGTGATGAGCTTCCTTCCTCAACTGCAGTTACACCCAGAGTGCTGTTATGAAAGATATTCCAAGATTTTAATCCAGAAACAGCAAGGGGCATTCGAAGATGGTGGTGAAACAGCAAGTGATTATGTTCCCACACATCTGCTGACCTTGTCCTTCCAGGTGATGGAGATCACTGGTTTGGAAGGTGCTGTCGAGGGATGGTTGATGAATTGCTGCAGTGCTTCTTATAGATGATACTCACTGCTGCCACTGTGTGTCAATGCCTGGGGTGCCAATCAAGCAGACTGCTCTACCCTGGCTGGTGTTGAGCTTCTTGAGTGTAGTTGGAGCCGTACCTCTCTAGATAAGTGGAGAGCATGCCATCCCAATGGAATGCAATTTCTTATTTGTAGATGCAAATTAGATTTTCTTCAAAATGTAAGAAGCTCATGTTTACTGTAGATAATGTAAATTTTATTGTACAAAAATTGTTTCTCTGTGCATTTTTAGGTGACTGAAATCTTTAACAAGGTTGATTGGGAGCTTAATAAAGCAATGCAGGAACTTGTGGATATGCATGCTCAAGCACAGTTGAAACAAAAAGAGATGCATGAAGAACTTACCACATTAGAGAGAAAAACAGCAAAACTTCAGTGAGAATATTTTGATAATCTTTAAGGAAATAACTTTACAATATTTGCCTTGAAATTCCAAGATACTGTGTGAGCAATATTTACTTGCCATTCAATTCCCAAAAGGTAGAATTTTTGTTTAAGAACTTAATCCATGCATAAAAAGAAAAAGAAATATCCCGATCCTTCAGTTAATTGCCCAACTGAATTACTAGGTTCAAATCAGAATGGTGCCTGGTGTTTCAGCACTAGGAGTGTCATTTTGCCTTTCAAAATGGTGTCTGTGGTGCATATGCATGGTGCTGGAATTTGGGGAGAACGTATGTGTAAGGGGCATTTTCTGCAAAAGAAAGACCTTTTGTACAGAGAAGGAAAATTATGGAGCTGATTTAAAGCCGGCGCTGTCATTTTCTATCACTGGCAAATTCCCTCTATTAACCTCACATAGCTTAATATGTGTTCAACAGCAGAAAGAACCCCCCTCCCCTCTCCGTCACTTCATTTCCCCACAAGCACTATTTTATAGAATCATTAAGTACTTTCAGATTAGTTGCTGATTGCAGCAGCTACTAAGAATCAGCGATTGTGGGCATATTTGGTGGTTTGTGAAATTTCTTTAAAGGTTCCAAAGTTTACTTTGGCCTGACTCATTCCCGAGTCAGGTAGTGGAAATTGGGAAATTTACCAGCTTTGATAGAAATATCCTTAATGGCAGGGTCTTTTTTCTGGGGTGGGGGGAAGGAGACGGAGATGGTCCATACACCCTGACACAAGTAAGATGCAGCCGCAGGATAGGATGAGTGCAAGGAAGGCTGGTTAAAAGGTCCATGTTGGTGCTCTGGAGTTTTGTGACATATTTTCTTTAATGTAAGACTCTCCAACCTTCACCCGACACCACCTCCTTACCTACTCCTCATGGCCCACCCATGCCTATCGGTATCTTCACCCATTTCTAATGCCCTCCATGCTAACTTATGCCCCTCTACCCACGCACATGGCTTCAGCCAGTATGCCACCTAAGTAACAGCTCATGCCAACCCATGATCCCTCATATCACCATAGCTGACAGTTCTACAAAATGTATTTACCCTTCAAGAGCATTTGTGACTCCCACATTGCAGAATAAGGCCATGTCTCAGCAAAAATTAGGTCTCTTTGCACTCAGCACTGGGTACAAATGACCCAGTTGAGGTTACCATATGTCGGAGTAACATCCCGACACTGCCATCCCTGGTGAAAATAGAATCTGCTGGAAGTACAGGAGGGACTTCTGGGTCTGGGTCCTGCCTGGAATTTTGGAACGTGCATCGAGCCTCCAAGACTCCACGAAAATCTGAAGCTCCATACTCCAAAATCGCCGAATACACTTATTTCTATCTTGCCATAATGAAGCAGGTTAAGTGAGCACACAGTTTTTCAAGGATTGCAGGCTTTCCCATGTTTCAGGATATAATTGACTGCACAAATGTCACTTTGCGGGCGCTGTATGTTAACTCTGTGTTGCACTGCAGCTTAAAGATATTTCTACACATTCAGCTGGTGAGTGAAGGCTTGCAGTTTATCATGCCGGTCCATTTCCCTCAGGGAAAGTTTAAAAGGTGGTAGGTGGAAGGACATGGCTTGGCATCAGGAGGCCTGAGTGATCATAGCGGGTGGATGGAAAGTCAGAGGCCGCATAGCCGTCGCGAGGGACCATAGAGGGTGGTTGGAAAAGCAGAACTTAGCATTGGAGAACCTTTTGGACTTGCCTTTTAAAAGGTCCCCTCATGCAGACTAGGGGCACGATCTTCCGGCCTCGTTACATGAGCGCTCAAGCATAACGAGGCCGGTGAATAGCAGGAGAGACCAAAAATGGGAACCGCGCCAGGCGCCAGTTTGCAATTCCACCTGCCCGCTCCTGTAGGCAAATTTGGAATCTTGCCGTAGTGTGGTGAGAAACCAATTATCATCACTTTAGTCCCATTTCCATACAATTAACAAGAGCCACGTGTCATCCAATGGCCTCTTGTCATTCAGCGACTTCCCCAGCAAGTGGTCACGCTGGCTCAGATTAGTACTCCTCTTGATAAACGTGAACCTGGCGGAAGGGCTTCCTTGGGGAACCGAGGAGGGGTGCAGCAATCTTTGCTCACAGGCAAAGAAACTGGAGGTGCTGGGCTTGCCACCCCAGTGCTCGGTGGAGTGTGGGGGACCCTCCACAGGGGTGGGCTGCCATGGGAGGGTGGGGGGGAGGCACGGGGGGGGACAACTAGGGGGGTGCAATCGCTTGCGGCATCACCATGCCAACCCTTGGATCTCAACCTCATTCAGGGATCAACCCCTGTCCCTTCCCATCTGCCCCACTGATCACCCACAGCCCCCACCGAATGCTGAGACTTCTGGCTGCGCGGCTGAAAGCAATTGCTAATAGGGAATTGGCAATCGTGGTTAAGTGAGCACTTGACACATGCCAAGTGGGTTCCCATGGGTAGGCAGGCCATGTCGCATTTGGGAGTCATTGGCTAGCATTTTGATTGCACCTTGGTGCCTGGACACTGTGTGGGAGTGATCACCACACACGCAGCAGCCAACATCCAAACACCCAGGGGATGGGATACAGCTCCCGGGACATGAGGGTAGGTGGGTGCCATGGGGAGGGGGTGTTGCCTGGAGAGACTGGCAAAGGGTCCGGGGGTCAGCCCGCATTGCGAAATAAAGTGACAGAAGCATCATAATGTTTGTGCAAAGAGTTGTTTAATGTGCTGTACAATACCCCATTTCCGATAGTGCCGCCCCCCAATCCCCCAGTTTCCAACCCCACCCCTCCCCACCCCCTACCTAACCCTCCCCCCTGCCCCTGTGCCCTCAGTGATGCCTGGCCCTCCTAGCTCTACCACTACATCTTGGTGTTTCCCCAGGATGCACAGCTGAGGTGGAGGCAGGCAGCTGCTTACCTCATCCCATGTCTTTCAACAACACTGTCATCTTTACCGTCTGGACCCGATCAGCCAACGACAATGGCAGCACATCCCACCTCTTAAAGTCTGCCTTCATTCCCTCCACCAGCCACGCCAAGTTCAACTTATGCTGCTGGGTCCAACTCCACGCCACCTGTATCCCAAGGTAACAAAAGCTCGCCCCCACGAACCGGAGAGGCAGTTTCCCCAACCGTCTCTCCTGTCCCCAAGCATTAATTGGGAAGCCTCACTATTCCCCATGTCAAACTTGTACTCCAAAAAGCGGCCAAACTCCCCATAATCCCATCTAAGCTCCCGACCTGGTCCAAAATGTACAGTGGGAGATTATCCGCATACAAAGGAACCCCCACTGAATACCCCTCCACCCCCATGAGCCCCTAAGCGCCATTGCCAATGGCGCACCCCAGGGCAAAGAACAACAGGGAGAATGGGCAACCCTGCCTTGTCCCCCAGTGCAATCCAAAGTACTCCGACCTGACCTTGTTAGTCCACCAGCCACACCCAGTCCACAAATTCCTGCCCATACCCAAACCGCCCCAGCATCTCGAATAAGTACACCCACTCTACGCGATTGCAAACTTCATCGCCACAACCACTTCAACTTATCGGCCCTCTGAGTTCATCATAATTACATTAAATAACCTCTGTATATTCGCCGACAACTGCCGCCCCTTCACAAATACTGTCTGGTCCTCACCTATCCAGCCCAGCATACAATCCTCTATCTGCGTCGCCAGCATCTTTGCCAACAACTTTGCATCTACATTCAAAAGCGAGATTGGGCGGTACGAGCCACACTGCTCCAGGTCCTTGCCTTTCTTTAAAATAGGCGATATTGAAAGACAGCGTGGGGGAAGCTCTCCCCTCTCGATCAACTCATTATACATCTCGATAGCAGGGGCCCCAACTCCGATCCAAACTGCTGACAGAACTCGACTGGAGAAAGTGACAGTAATTAACTACTATTGTAACGCTACAGGAATTGCAACAAAAATCAATAAAAAAAATTTTTTTTTTTTAAGAGTACCCAATTATTTATTTTTTTCCAATTAAGGGGCAATTTAGCATGGACAATCCACCTACCCTACACATCTTTGGGTTGTGGGGGTGAAACCCACGCAGACATGGGGAGAATGTGAAAACTCCAACAAACAAAAATCAATCTCAACATGATGAGCAGGATTATGATAATATTTTGATTTTCAGCTGCAACATATTTTCTTAGAATGCTGCACTAATTTTTCAATTTATGGGAGATTCTCTATAGCACAGTTAACACTTGTCAAAACTTTTTATTCTGTGGTGCCACCAAGGGTTGTGTGCTGGAAGGGCGGTATTTCACTCATACTATTCTTCAGTTTCTGAACAGTTTCCCAAACCAAGATGGTCACAGGAAACCACTTGATAGACTAAAGGGGAATTTGTGCAATGAGGATTAACTGTGCGGCCTGATCAGCCTTTATAAGCAGAGTACCAAGTCCTGCTAAAACGAGAAGCTGGGTGAGGGAGTTGCTGTGTGCAGATAAAAGCAAATTACTATGGATGCGGGAATCTGAAACAAATACTGTCATCCAGCTTTGACAAAGAGTCATCCGGACTCAAAACGTTAGCTCCCTTCTCTCTCCACAGATGCTGTCAGACCTGCTGTGATTGTCCAGTATTTTCTGTTTTTGTTGCTGTGTGCAGAATTGTGTGTAAGGTTTGCTCAAGGAAGAGCTAGGTATTTATTTCCTCTTTCTGTTTTGGTGAGTGCCTGAAGACTTGTAAATAAACATTCACCTTTGTATTGTATCTGAACTGAACAACTGTGAGTTATTGAAGTGAGAGAACAACAACCCACCTATTGGAATCCCCAACCCCTGGTCACATCACAATTCTTTACAGAGATAGCAAATGTTGTCCCCTTGTTCAAGAAGGGGAGTAGAGACAACCCTGGTAATTATAGACCTGTGAGCCTTACTTCGGTTGTGGGTAAAATGTTGGAAAAGGTTATAAGAGATAGGGTTTATAATCATCTTGAAAAGAACAAATTGATTAGCGATACTCAACATGGTTTTGTGAAGGGTAGGTCATGCCTCACAAACCTTATTGAGTTTTTTGAGAAGGTGACCAAACAGGTGGATCAGGGTAAAGCTGTTGATGTGGTGTATATGGATTTCAGTAAGGCGTTTGATAAGGTTCCCCACGGTAGGCTATTGCAGAAAATAAGGAAGTATGGAATTGAAGGTGATTTAGCGGTTTGGATCAGTAATTGGCTAGCTGAAAGAAGACAGAGGGTGGTGGTTGATGGCAAATGTTCATCCTGGAGTTCAGTTACTAGTGGTGTACCGCAAGGATCTGTTTTGGGGCCACTGCTGTTTGTCATTTTTATAAATGACCTGGAAGAGGGTGTAGAAGGACGGGTTAATAAATTTGCAGATGACACAAAGGTCGGTGGAGTTGTGGATAGTGCTGAAGGATGTTATAGGATACAGAGGGACATAGATAAGCTGCAGAGCTGGGCTGAGAGGTGGCAGATGGAGTTTAATGCGGAAAAGTGTGAGGTGGTTCACTTTGGAAGGAGTAACAGGAATGCAGAGTACTGGGCTAATGGCAAGATTCTTGGTAGTGTAGATGAACAGAGAGATCTCCGCATCCAGGTACATAAATCCCTGAAAGTTGCCACCCAGGTTAATAGGGCTGTTAAGAAGGCATATGGTGTGCTAGCCTTTATAAGCAGGGGATTGAGTTTCGGAACCACAAGGTCATGCTGCAGCTGTACATAACTCTGGTGCGGCTGCACCTGGAGTACTGCGTGCAGTTCTGGTCACCACATTATAGGAAGGATGTGGAAGCTTTGGAAAGGGTTCAGAGGAGATTTACTAGGATGTTGCCTGGTATGGAGGGAAGGTCTTACGAGGAAAGGCTCAGGGACTTGAGGTTGTTTTCGTTAGAGAGGAGAAGGCTGAGAGGTGACTTAATAGAGACATATAAGATAGTCAGAGGGTTAGATAGGGTGGACAGTGAGAGTCTTTTTCCTCGGATGGTGATGACCAACACGAGGGGACATAGCTTTAAATTGAGGGGTGATAGATATGGGACAGATGTCAGAGGCAGTTTCTTTACTCAGAGAGTAGTAGGGGTGTGGAACGCCCTGCCTGCAACAGTAGTAGACTCGCCAACTTTAAGGGCATTTAAGTGGTCACTGGATAGACATATGGATGAAAATGGAATAGTGTAGGTCAGATAGGCTTCAGATGGTTTCACAGGTCGGCGCAACATCGAGGGCCGAAGGGCCCGTACTGCACTGTAGTGTTCTATGTTCTACACAGTCAAATTTGCTGTATGATACATTATTAAGATTATGGTAGTTTACAGTTAATATTTAATTTCCAAGGCCTGAAAGGAATAAATTATAAGTGAACTTGTTTAATTACAGTCCACCCCACAGTTCACCAACTCTAATTTGGGACAGAAGAACCCAAATAAGTGGGCCTTATTTATGTTACATTATGTTACAATTTAACATGTAATTGATAAACTGATGGGTTAATATGACCTTTTGTGTTGCAAACAAATAAAGTAGTTTGCTTAATACTTTTTTTCATGAGATATGGATGTGCAACTTGCAGCGGCCAGTCTAACTATTGTTTACATGAAGAAGGTCCAGTCAGAGCAACCTATACTGTAAATAATATTAAATGGTTAACATATTTAAGGATATTATTTAAGTCAGTAGATAACTAATTATGCATGTCAGTTTTTGTATAGCCTTGGATATTTCATTAAGGAATATTGTCGCTATTAAACTAATCTGTATTTGAACTATTTTAAAAAAAAATATTTTAAAAATTTCATAATAGACAAAATCAGACAAAATAATTAAGTTACCCAATCAAAGAACGAGAACGAGACATAAAAGCACATATTAACTTAATCCCCCCAAAAAACTAAACTGAACCCCGTAACAGCTTACAGTGACTAGCTCCTTAAAAAGGAAATGAATGGTTGCCCTTTTAGATAGAACCCATCTGTGACCCTCTAATGGTATACTTAACCTTCTCCAAATGTAAGAAAGACACTGGGCGGAGTAGGAGACTTTCAGCCAAGCAGAACTCATCTCGGCTATTAGCGAGGCGAAGGCGAGGACATCTGCCTTCACCCTCGTCTGAAGCATCGGATAACCTGATACTTCAAAAATGGCCACCAGAGGACATGGATCCATAAATGAATGAATATTTACGGCATCATATTGAAGAAAGAGGCCCAACTGGAACAAGAACAGAACATACAAGTGTGATTAGCTGAGAGCAACACTTATCCTCCACCCCAGAGAAAAATCCACTCAGCCTCGCTTTAGTTAGATGTACCCTGTGCACCATCTTGAATTGGATCAGACTCAGCCAGCACATAAAGACTTGTAGTTGACCCTGTGAAGGGCCACACTACATACCTCATCATCCAAAATGAGACCCAACTCACCCTCCCATTTCAGCCTCACCTCATTCAACGGAGCTCACTCCTCTGAAAGGATATGGCCATATATGCCCAAAATAGTCCCCCACCAGACCTGGACAAAATCCCCTTCAACTGGAAAAGGGGTGTGCCAAGGGAAAGGAAGGAAAAACCTTGCACAGAAATCGTGAATCTGAAAGTATCTGAAAAAACTGGGCACCAGCAGTTGGAATTTCTGTCAGCACCTTAAAACTGCCCAACCGCCCCTCCACAAACTGGTCTCCAAATCTCTCCAAAACCTTCCCCTCCCATGACTTAAATGTCATGTCCAAACCTGCTGGAAGATAAAGATGATTATTGCAGATGGGGGTTAATGAAGACATGGAACGGAGCTTAAAATGTAGCCTGAATTGCTTCCAGATTATCAGGGTGGACACCACCGCTGGATTCAGGAAAGGCAACGATGCGGTTACTCATACATTAAGGCTACAAACTGTGCAGAAGCTCGCTTCCATTTGTCACCATATAGAACCTGGATTTCTGAACCACAACAATGTCTTCAGAATATTTCCAAATAGTAAAACAGTAAATTGGGTAGAGTCAAGCCTTGACTGCCTATCCCTCTGGATCGAAGCCCCATGAAGTCTTTCCCAAACAAATTAAAGACATTGAATTATTGACTTTGACAAAAAAGGACTTGGGGGGGGGGGGGGGGGGGGGGGGGGGGGGGGGGAAGGTGGGGAGACATTGGAAAGAAAATCAAAATCTTGGGACTACATTCATTTTAATAGTCTGAAACCCATCCATCAAGGGCAGGGGGAGGTTATCCATCTCTGTAAGTTGGACTTGAAACCATCAACCAGACTAATATAATTTAATTTATGAAGCGAAGCCCAATTGTGAGCCACCCTGACCCCCAAATAATGAAAGCTAATTGGCAAAACGAAAAGGTAGCGTCTCAAGTTGGCCCCTCCTCCCTGGGGGGTTGACCGGAAAGCATTTGCTTATCAAGTTCTACTTGTACCTAGAGAAGTAGCCAACACTCCTAAACAGCTTTATTATCTCGTCCATAGAGGGTTCAGGGTCCATAATATAAAGAAGTAGATCATCCGTATAAAGGGAAATTCGATGCTCCACCTGCCCCAATTTAACCCTCTCCACATAACAGAGGACCTCAGCGCTATAGCAAGCAGTTCTATTGCCAAGGCAAACAGGAGCAAGACTATGGACACCAGTGTCACCTATTCAATGGGAAGTAGTCAGAGTTCAGAGCATTCGTATGAACATTAGCAATGGGGCCCTATACAGTGATCGAATCCAGGAGATAAACTGGTGTTCAAATCCAAAGCATCCAAGAATCTTAAACATATATTCCCACTCCACTCTATCAAATGCTTTTCGGCATCGAGGGAAACAATCACCACCTGTTCAGGCACCAAGGAAGGGAAAAGAACAACATTTAGTAGGCGACATGTATTGGCCAACAATTGCCAACCCTTAACGAAGCTCATCAAATCATCCAAGATCACCTTTTAAAGTACCCAATTATTTTTATTCCAATTAAGGGGCAAATTTAGCATGGCCAATCCACCTAACCTGCACATCTTTGGGTTGTGGGGGTGAAACCCACGCAGACATGGGGAGAATGTGCAAACTCCACACCGACAGTGACCCAGGGCCGGGATTCAAACCCGGGTCCTCAGCGCCGTAATCCCAGTGTTAACCACTGTGCCACCGTGCTGCCCTATCCAAGATCACCTCTGGCAATCAGGGCTCCAGCCGCAGTGCCAGCACTTTGATGTATAAGAACATCCGCACTTAAGAGTGAAATAGGTCAATACAACCCACACTCTGTTGGGTCATTGTCTTTCTTGAGAATCAAGGAGATAGAAGCCTGTGTGAGGGTAGACCGAAACAAACCACTGGATAAGGAATTATTAAACATATCCAGAATTAAAGGTACCAATTGCTCCACAAACATCTTCTAAAATTCAATGGGGAAGACATCCGGGCCAGGGACTTTACCAGTCAGCATCAACCCAATGCATTTCATGATTTCTTATGGGCCCAAAGGGATTCCAACTCCTTGCTACTCTCTCCCTCTACAGTTGGGATGGATACGCTATATAGAAAGTCAGTTGTGACCGATCCCTCAGCCGCTCCGATCTATAAAGACCCCGAGAGAATAATTCAAAAGCCGCATTAACCTGAGGAGGGGCAGAAACCCACCTGCCGCTCAAGTTACGTACCTGTATGATCTCCTGGGAAGCCACTTGTTGCTTCATCTGGTGAGCTAAGAAGTGACTGGCCTTCTCCCCGTATCCATAAAACATACTGCTCAAGTGTCGCAGCTGGTCCATCACTCTGTCCATTGACATTAGCGTGCCTGCAAGAGTTGTGCCTGCAGCTTTTTCCTGCTTGCCAACAACTCTGGAGTTGGGTAAGTGAATACTGGTGGTCCATCTCAAGAATGGAGTCCACCCACCTCTGCTGCTCCATCCTCGCTGACTTCACCATGTGCACTTTGTAGGAGAAAATCTTCCCCCCCCCCCCCCCACACACATTCCTCTCCCCCGGGTACTACCCCATCAAATATGCATACAGATAGCAAGCAAAGATGAAGATAGACAATAAAATCTACTACCAAGGCCTTCGCACAGGGTCAAAGGTGAAATTGGCTCACTTTTTAGAAAATGTTATATATTCCCCAATGTGGTGGGCATGCATTAGCAAAGTGTTTTGCCTGCTAATAATGCTGTGTCTAATCTCCATGGTGGACACTGGGAGGGGCCTGACTCTAATCAAATCAACAAAATGTGGAGCATGGTCCAAAATCACTATCGCTGAGTAACCAACCACCATCACAAAAGGGAGGAAAGACCTATCCACCACAAAAGAAATCAATCCCCAAGTATACTTGATGCACGTGTAAAAAAATTAAAACTCTTTATCACCTGGGTGCTAAAAGCACCACCCCTGATGGAGTCAGAGATTTGGGTTTGGACCGATCCAAACTAGGGTTCAGAATAAAACTTACGTCCCCACCCAAAATAAGATGAAGCGAATCCAAATCAGGAAGGGAGGCCAGTAGATTATGAATAAAATTATATTGTCCCAGTTTGGAGCATAAATATTAACCAGAAGCTGCCTTTGCCATCTTTTCTGCTGATATAATCTGAGAGGCTGCTGATTCCGTCGATGACCTATAATCTGCTTTTTTCGTCCCCCTAGCTTTTCTGGGTGTTTCACTAATGTGGGATCTTTATCCCATTAATTTTGTAGGTGTTCAAAAGAAAATACCTCCTTAAACTAAGAAAATAGCAAACTGTAAAATGCTCCAGCAGGAGTCACCTAATGCACGTCTTCCCCCATATAACCCCACCACAATGCCTTCTGTATTTGAACTATTAATCATTCATTTTGCTCAGTTATATATATCTTAATTTTTTTGCACCAAATCTTATGTATGATTTTATGGTCAAAACTCTCACAACGAAAGAGATAAAAAGGTTTATTTATGCAAACTTCAAAACTGCTTTGTAACACAATCTTCCTATTTAATAGCAACGTCATGATTGATGCCAAGGCCCGCTTTGATGTATATATTATTCGGGAGAGGGAAGTGCAGGATCTACTTGCAGAAGCAGAAAAATTGTACAACCTACTTATGAATGAATGGGCTGATTTGACACAGCAGAAAAGTATTAACGTAGAAAATGTAAGTTTTTAATTTTGGTTTTCATTGAACTGACTTTCTGAATGTGATCTTCCAATGCATAGCATAGCCATGATTTTCTGATACGCAGTATGTAGAAAGATACATCGAAAATAGAAGCTGAAGTAGGCCATTCGGCTCTTTGAGCCTGCTCCACCATTCAATATGATCATGGCTGATCATCAAGTTCAATACCCGGATCCCACCTCCCCACCCCATATCCCTTGATCCCGTTAGCCCCAAGAGCTATGTCTAAATCCTTCTTGAAATTACACAACATTTTGGCCTCAACTACTTTCTGTGGTAGTGAATTCCACAGATTCACCACTCTCTGGGTGCAGAAATGTCTCCTCACGTCAGTCCTAAAAGGTTTACCCCTTATCCTCAAAGTATAAACCCTAGTTCTGGACTCCCCCACCATCAGAAACATTCGTTCTGAATCTACGCTATCCACTTCTATTAGAATTTTGTAAGTTTCTATGAGATTCCCTCTCACTCTTCTAAACTCCAATGAATATAATCCTAACCGATTTGGTCTCTCCTCATATGACAGTCCCGCCATCCCAGGAATCAGCCTGGTAAACCCTTGCTACACTCCCTCCATAGCAAGAACATCCTTCCTCAGATAAGGACACCAAAACTGCACACAATACTCCAGGTGTGGCCTCACCAATGCCCTATACAATCGCAGTAAAACATCTCTCTTCCTATGCTCAAATCCTCTCACTATAAAGGCCAACATACCATTTGCCTTTTTTACTGCCTTGTGTACCTGCGCGCTAACGTTCAGCAACTGATGTACAAGGACACCAAGGTATCGCTGAGTATCCACCCATTCAAATAATAATATGCCATGCTATTTTTGCCACCGAAGTGGATAACCTCACATTTATCCACATTATACTGCATCTGCCATGCATATGCCCACTCACTCAGCCTGTCCAAATTCCTCTGAATCATCTCTGCATCCTCCTCACAGCTCACCCTCCCACCCAACTTTGTATCATCTGGAAATTTGGAGATAATATATTTATTTCCCTCCTCCAAATAATTGAAATATAATATGAACAGTTGGAGTCCTCGCACAGATCCCTGCGGGTACCCCACTAGTCACTGCCTGCCAGTTAGGAAAGGACCCATTTATTCCAACCTTTTGCTTCTTGTTTGCTAACCAGCTTTCTATCAATCGCAAAGCACTACCTGTAATCCCACATGCTTTAACTTTACATAATAATCTGCTATGTGAGACCTCGTTGAAAGCCTTCTGAAAATCTAAATAAATCACATCCACCGGTTCTCTCTGGTCAACTCTACTGGTTACATCTTCAAAGAATTCTAGTAGATTTGTCAGGCATGATTTTCCTTTTGTAATTCCATGCTGACGTTGTCTGATTATTGCTTTCCAAATACTGTGCTATGAAATTCTTGATGATGGAATCTAGCAATATCCTAACCTACCAACGTTAGGCTCACTGGTCCATAGTTCCTTGTTTTCTCTCTACCTCCCCTTTTGAATAGCAGGGTTACATTCGCTATCCTTCAGGAATAGGAACCATTCCAGAGTCCAAACCATCTACTATTTCTAGGGCCACTTCCTTAAGTACTCTGGGATGAAGATTATCAGGCCCTGGAGATTTGTCTGCCTTCAATCTCATTAATTTTCCCCAAATCATTTCTTTACTAATACTAATTTCCCTCAGCTCCTCACTAAAACTTGCGTTTCTCAGAACTTCTGCCTTATTCATGCCGTGCAAAGATGTGCGGGTTAGGTGGATTGGCCATGCTAAATTGCCTGTAGTGTACTAAAAAGTAAGGTTAAGGGGGGTGTTGTTGGCTTACGGGTGGATACGTGGGTTTGAGTAGGGTGATCATTGCTCGGCACAACATCGAGGGCCGAAGGGCCTGTTCTGTGCTGTACTGTTCTATGTTCTATGTTCCTTTGAGAAGACAGAAGCAAAGTATGAATTTAGCTCCTCAGCCATGTCTTTGTTCCCCTAATACTGCCCACTTCTCCAATCCTCATTCTGTATTTACACCCCCCCCCCCGCTAGAGCATCAAAGCTCCTTAAAGAAATCAGTAAATGGCTTCCACCTCCACGTGAACCCGTGCACCGACCCCCTCAGGACGAACATGACCCTCTCCAGCCTCAGGAATTCCGCCAGGTCGCTCACCCACACCCCTGCTTTCGGTGGCTCCACGTCCCGCCACACATGCAAAATCCGTCTCTGGGCTATCAGAGTGGCAAAGGCCAAAGCATTGGCCACTCTCACCCCTGGACTCTGATTCATGGTTCCCCAATGGTCGCACCGTCCTGTCGTTGCCCTCGATGATGCTCCTCAGTTGGCAGCACGTTGGCGCAGTTATTATTATTATTATTATTATTATTAATAATAATAATAATAATAATCTTCATTGTTACAAGTAAGCTTACATTGCAATGAAGTTACTGTGAAAAGTCCCAGTCGCTACATTCCAGCGCCTGTTCGTGTACATGGAGGGAGAATTCAGAATGTCCAAATTATCTAACAGCACGTCTTTCAGGACTTGTGGGAGGAAACTGGAACACCTGGAGGAAACCCACGCAGACACAGGGAGAACTTGCGGAGTCCACTCAGACAGTGACCCAAGCCAGGAATCGAACCGTGGGCCGTGGTGCTGTGAAGCAACAGTGCTCCCCACTGTGCTACCATCCTGCCCTCCCTACTTCCTCACAGCTCCAGGGTCCCGTGTTCAATTCCGGCCTTGGATGACTGTCTCTGTGGAGTTTGCACTTTCTCTCCATGTCTGCGTGGGTTTCCTCCGGGTTTCCGTTTTTTCCCCACAGTCCAAAGATGTGCAGGTTTGGTGGATTGGCCATGCTAAATTGCCCCTTAGTGTCTAAAAGGTTAGGTGCGTTTACTGGGTTACGGGGATAGGGTGGAGGCATGGGTTTAAGTAGGGTGCTCTTTCCTAGAGCCAGTCCAGACACGATGGGCTAAAGGGCCTCCTTCTGCATTGTAAATTCTATGATTCTATGACTGCAGGATCTTCCGACACCCCAAATATCGCCACCTCTGGAGTTGGGGGCCATCTCCACCCCGAGCACCTCGGACATTATGTCCACAAACCCTTGCCAGAATCCCTTCAGCTTTGGCCATGCCCAAAACATGTGAACGTGATTTGCGGGCATCCCACAAACTACCTACACCTGTAATCTACCCCATCAAAGAACCTACTCATCCTTGCTACCGTCTTATGTGTCCTGTGTATTACCTTAAACTGAATGAGGCTGAACCTCACATATGAAGAGGATGCATTCACCCTCCGCAGGCCTCTGCCCCCACCTCGCCTCCCAGCAGCTCCTCCCTCTTGCGCTTTTTGTCCCCCACCAGGGTCCCCTCTCAATCCATCATCTACTGTGGACCTCGGACACCTTCCCCCCCCATCTCGTTCCTTGACAGCACCTTGTCTTGCAACCCCGGGGGTGGCAGCCCAGGAAAGGACACCACCTCCTTACGAAATCCCAGGCCTACAGGTACCTTAAACCATTCCCTCTGGGCAACTTGTTCTCTTCCAAACTTCACAAATTTGCCCCCTATGAACAGGTCACCAAGTCGGTCAATCCTGCTTGCCGCTGCCTTCGACACCCTGCATCCAACCCCCCCCCCCCACCGACGCAAACCTATGGTTATCACAGATCCAGGGGAGGCGGTGGGGTAGCGGTATTGTCACTGGACTAGTAAACAAGAAACTCAGGGGACACGGGTTCGAATTCCACCACGGTAGATGGTGAAATTTGAATTCAATAAAAATCTGCAATTGAAAAGTCTAATGGTGACCACAAAACCATTGCCGATTGTAATAAAAACCCATCTGTTTCACTAATGTTCTTTAGGGAAGGAAATCGGTCATCTTTACTTGGTCTGGCCTCTATGTGATTCCAGACCCACAGCAATGTGGTTGACTCTTAACTGCCCACTCTGGGCAATAAATGCTGGCCTGCCAGCGACACCCATGTCCCATGAACAAAAAATAAAAAAAAGATTGGTGCCCACACCGAGGCACCTTCCAGCCCCAAGTGCTGCTCGACTGCCCCCACACGCTTAGAGCTGACATCACCACTGGGCTCATGGAGTATCTGGCGGACGAGAACGGCAGAGGAGCTGATAACAAATCCCTCCAACTTGTTCCCCTATATGACGCTGCTTCCATCTGCTGCCACACCGTCCCCTCCCTTATAAACCATTTGCTAACAAATGCCATACAAAACCCTGGCTAGACTACAGCTGGTGTTCCATGAGCAAGTCTCGGTGCCAAGCCTCAGGAAGGATATGTTGGCCTTGGAGGAACTGCATTGTTGATTTACCAAATGATACCTGGATTCTTGAGGGTTAATTACACAAATTAGGATCACATTTTCCAAAATTTAGAAGTTTAAGGTTTAATTTGATCAATGTAGTTCAAAATGTTTCGGGAACAATTAGTGCTGTTTGAAGAGTCTCGGATTATAGAGCATAATCTAAATTAGAGCCAGATCTTTTGAGAGTAAATTAGGAATCCCCAGTGCAAGTAAAGGGATGGTAGAATTTTGGAACTTTCTTGCACAGATAACAATTCATGGTTGATCAATTGCTTGTTTTGGATCTGAGATTGATAGATTTTTGTTAAACTTTAAGTATTGAGGGATATGGATCAACTGAATGGAGTTAGATCGCAGATCAGCCATGATCCTGATGAATGGTGGAACAGCCCGAGAGGCTAAATGGCATATTCCTATACTTCGAAGGTAATGGGAAAAAGAACTAGAGACAACAGGTGGGATTTTCTGATCCCGTCCACCCTGAGACTGGAAATTCCCACCTGAGGTCAATGGACCTCTCAATGTTCCGTCCCACCTGCGCCAGTTACTGAAAAATGTGCTCAAACATGAGGAAATAAAAATATATTGTTAAGACTTCCTTCCGAGGAGATTCCAGCACTTGCCCAATGCCTGTTGTTTGGCTAACTGGCCTGTAGAACATAGAGCATGCAGTGCAGAAGGAGGCCATTCGGCCCATCGAGTCTGCACCGACCTCACTTCCACCCTATCCCCGTAACCCAATAACCCCTCCTAATTTTTTTTTTTGGTCACTAAGAGCAATTTATCATGGCCAATCCATGTAACCTGCACGTCTTTGGACTGTGGGAAGAAACCGGAGCACCCGGAGGAAACCCACGCAGACATGGGGAGAACATGCAGACTCCACACAGACAGTGACCCAGCAGGGAATCGAATCTGGGAACCTGGCGCTGTGAAGCCACAGTGCTATCCACTTGTGCTAACGTGCTGCCCATAGTTCACAGTTTTCTCATCTCCTTGAGTAGATTAGTGTTGAAGTTTAGTTGTGTCAGCTGAGCAGAGAGAGGCTGTGACTTTCTACACATTGTTTCTGTCAGGATCTTGGGTTGTGTTTTGATGGTATTTCCAGTACTTTATGTTCTTATCTCGGATTTCCAGCCAACGCAGTAAAATGGTTTAAATTATTCTTGTTTTAATGGACAGGATTTCCTTGGCAGTTTAACAGCAGCAGGGACGAGTTGGGCATTAATGTTGCTTTCAGGACTACTCCATTTCATATTAGCAATTCAGCACGGTTCAATTCCCGTACCAGCCTCCCCGAACAGGCGCCGGAATGTGGCGACTAGGGGCTTTTCACAGTAACTTCATTGAAGCCTACTCGTAACAATAAGCGATTTTCATTTCATTTCATTTACTGCCCACTCCTTATTGCACCGGCGTGGTGGATCAGTCATCAGTGTGGGGTTAGAATGGACCAGAAGACTGACAGATTCCCTTTGTTAAAGGATATTAATATTTCAACCAAAGATAATCTGTTTGCTGCATATGGTATCGTGGGTGGGATTAGAACTAGTTACTCGAGTGTCAGAACAGTGAGGGCACTGTATCTGTTTGTTCAGCCTCAAATACTTAGTCCATTTCACTAATTGTTTAGACAGATGTAATGCCCAGTTCAGATCACACTTGGCAATAGGATCCTATCATTTACCCCATGGGGACACTATTGTGCAGTTCGATACATTTTGGAAAGACTTAACAAGGCAAGGGAATACACAATGAACGGTAGGATGCTAGGAAACAGAGGACCAGAGGGACCTTGGGGTTGCATGTCCAAAGATCGGGGCAGCACGGTAGCATGGTGGTTAGCATAAATGCTTCACAGCTCCAGGGTCCCAGGTTCAATTCCCGGCTGGGGCACTGTCTGTGCGGAGTCTGCACGTCCTCCCCGTGTGTGCGTGGGTTTCCTCCGGGTGCTCCGGTTTCCTCCCACAGTCCAAAGATGTGCGGGTTAGGTGGATTGGCCATGCTAAAATTGCCCGTAGTGTCCTAAAAAGTAAGGTTAAAGGAGGGGGGTTGTTGGGTTACGGGTATAGGGTGGATACGTGGGTTTGAGTAGGGTGATCATTGCTCGGCACAACATCGAGGGCCGAAGGGCCTGTTCTGTGCTGTACTGTTCTATGTTCTATGTTCTATATACAGCAAGTTATTTTAATGTGGAATGCAATGACTAATAGGGAGGTGGAAGCAGAGTGAATAAGACTTTCAAAATGGACTTGATTAAATATTGAAGGTGAAAATTTGCAGGACAATGGGGACATTAAGACCATAAGACCATAAGACATAGGAGTGGAAGTAAGGCCATTCGGCCCATCGAGTCCACTCCGCCATTCAATCATGGCTGATGGGCATTTCAACTCCACCTACCAGCATTCTCCCCGTAGCCCTTAATTCCTCGCGACATCAAGAATTTATCTAGCTCTACCTTGAATCCATTTAGCGTCCCAGCCTCCACTGCACTCCGCGGCAATGAATTCCACAGGCCCACCACTCTCTGGCTGAAGAAATGTCTCCGCATTTCTGTTCTGAATTTACCCCCTCTAATTCTAAGGCTGTGCCCACGGGTCCTCGTCTCCTCGCCTAACGGAAACAGTTTCTTTGCGTCCACCCTTTCTAAGCCATGTATTATCTTGTAAGTTTCTATTAGATCTCCCCTTAACCTTCTAAACTCCAATGAATACAATCCCAGGATCCTCAGCCGTTCATCATATGTTAGACCCGCCATTCCAGGGATCATCCGTGTGAATCTCCGCTGGACACGCTCCAGTGCCAGTATGTCCTTCCTGAGATGTGGGGCCCAAAACTGGACACAGTACTCCAAATGGGGCCTAACCAGAGCCTTATAAAGGCTCAGTAGCACATCGCTGCTTTTATATTCCAACCCTCTTGAGATAAATGACAACATTGCATTCGCTTTCTTAATCATAGATTCAACCTGCATGTTTACCTTTAGGGAATCCTTGACTAGCACTCCCAGATCCCTTTGTACTTTGGCATTATGAATTTTCTCACCTTTTAGAAAGTAGTCTATGCTTGGATTCTTTTTTCCAAAGTGCAAGACCTCACATTTTCTCACGTTGAATTGCATCAGCCATTTCCTGCACCACTCTCCCAAACTGTCTAGATCCTTCTGCAGCCTCCCCACTTCCTCAGCACTACCTGCCTGACCACCTAACTTTGTATCATCAGCAAACTTCGCTAGAATGCCCCCAGTCCCTTCATCCAGATCATTAATATATATGGTGAACAGCTGCGGCCCCAACACTGAACCCTGTGGGACACCGCTGGTCACCGGCTGCCATTCCGAAAAAGAACCTTTTATCCCAACTCTCTGCCTTCTGTCAGACAGCCAATCCTCAACCCATGCCAGTAGCTCACCTCGAACACCATGGGCCCTCACCTTACTCAGCAGCCTCCTGTGTGGCACCTTATCAAAGGCCTTTTGGAAATCCAGATAGACCACATCCACTGGGTTTCCCTGGTCTAACCTACTTGTCACCTCCTCAAAGAATTCTAACAGGTTCGTCAGGCACGACCTCCCCTTACTAAATCCATGTTGACTTGTTCTAATCCGACCCTGCTCTTCCAAGAATTTAGAAATCTCATCCTTAACGATCGATTCTAGAATTTTACCAACAACCGAGGTTAGGCTAATTGGCCTATAATTTTCCATCTTTTGTCTTGATCCTTTCTTGAACAAGGGGGTTACAACAGCGATCTTCCAATCGTTCAGGACTTTCCCTGACTCCAGTGATTTTTGAAAGATCTCAACCAACGCTTCCGCTATTTCTTCAGCCACCTCCCTTAGAACTCTAGGATGTAGCCAGGAGATTTGTCAATTTTAAGACCTTTTAGCTTTTTTAGCACCATCTCTTTTGTAATGGCAACCATACTCAACTCAGCCCCCTGACCCTCTATAATTTTTGGGATATTACTCATGTCTTCCACTGTGAAGACAGACGCAAAGTACTTATTAAGTTCTCCAGCCATTTCCTCGTCTCCCATCACTAGCCTTCCGGAATCAGTTTGAATTGGCCCAATGTCTACTTTGGCCTGTCGTTTGTTTCTTATGTATTGAAAGAAACTTTTACTATCATTTCTTATATTACTGGCTAGCCTGCCTTCATATTTGATCCTCTCCTTCCTTATTTGTCTCTTTGTTAACCTCTGTTTGTTTTTGTAGCCTTCCCAATCTTCTGATTTCCCAGTGCTTTTGGCCACTTTATAGGATCTCTCTTTTTCTTTGATACATTTCCTGACCTCCTTTGTCAGCCATGGCTGTCTAATCCCTCCCCGGATAATCTTTCTTTTCTTGGGGATGAACCTCTGTACAGTGTCCTCAATTATGCATACAAACTCCTGCCATTTTTGCTCTGCTGTCTTCCCCACTAGGGTCTGCTTCCAGTCGATTTTCGCCAGTTCCTCTCTCATGCCCTCGTAATTACCTTTATTTAACTGTAACACCATTACATCCGATTTTGCCTTCTCTCTTTCAAACTGCAGACTGAACTCAACCATATTATGATCACTGCTTCCTAAGTGTTCCCTTACTTTAAGATCTTTTATAAAGTCTGGTTCATTACATAGCACTCGGTCCAGAATAGCCTGCTCCCTTGTGGGCTCCATGACAAGCTGTTCCAAAAAGCCATCTTGTAAGCATTCCATGAATTCCTTTTCTTTGGATCCACTGGCTACGTTATTTGCCCAATCCACCTGCATATTGAAGTCCCCCATGATCACCGTGACCTTGCCTTTCTGACATGCCTTTTCTATTTCCCGGTACATGTTGCGCCCCTGGTCCTGACCACTGTTAGGAGTTGTTGAGCAGTGGGATGAATTGGATAGTGCCAACATAGCTCGACAAGCTGTGTGACCTCTTTTTGTTCCATTATTCTATGGTTCTATTTACCAATAATTTATGAGTTGCCTAAGAAAATAATCAAAAGCAAACAGTTTAAATATTTTTACCCTGAAAGAGTTCTGAACGCTTGATTAATATTGGTAATCTTTGATTTTTTTTGCAGGTGAAGCAATTGAAAATTAAGTATGCAGAAAAACAAGCTGTGATAAGTGTCTTGACACTATCTTGCAACGAACTTCGGAAAACTATTAATGATAGAGTAAGACTACTGTTTCCCATTCTAATGATTGAATAAGAAATATAACATCAGGCTGTCTTTTTCATTTCGATGTTTCATTTGCAGCATTTTCTGTTTTCTATCAAATTACCTTAATTTTTAGTTTTCTTTTCAAAGAAAATTCAAGAATCCCACAACGCGTGCGGCACCACCATTCCAACCCCTGGATCGTGTGCATCTGTTCCAGGGGCAACCCTTGACCCTATCCACCTGCACCTCCGACCACCCATAACCCTCACTGACCGCCGAGGCCTCTGGTCCGTGAAGCTGAAGGCTATTGGTAATAAGGGAAAATCACAATTGCAGCAATCCTCTAAACCCAAGTCATGTGTGGCTCCCTGCTCAGGAGTGCAGGTGTACACGGATTTCCAAAGACACAGCAGATTTGAGAAGTTTTTGCTCGCGGAAGAAACAAAATAGGAACAACATGGATACCAAATTGGCTAAGTAATAGGAGACAGAGTATGGTTGATGGATTTTTTTCAGGCTGGAAGAAGGTTTGTGGTGAAGATCCCCACAGGTTGGTATTGGGACCCTTGCTTCCTTGATATATATTATTGGCCAGATTCTCCAGACCCGTTGCACTCTCGCTCGAGCGAAACGAGGTCAGTGAACAGCGGGAGAGGCCGAAAACGAGAATTGCGCCAGGCGCCAAACAGATTGCGATGCAACCGACCTGCTCGCCTAGGCAAAATCAGGATCTTGCCCCAGCAGGCGAGGAACCAATTATTACCACCGAAGCACTATTTCCATACGATTAATGGGAGACACTCTATATCCAATGGCCTCCCATGATTCAGTGGCCTCCCCAGCAAGTGGTCACGCTGGCGCCGATCAGTACTCCTTTTGAAAATCGTGAACCTGGCGGAAGGGCTTCTGTGGGAAGCCAAGGAGGTGAGTAACCATCTTTGCTCACAGGCAAAGAGCCCAGGATGCTGGGCGTACCGCCCCAGTGCTCGGTGGGGGAGGGGGGGACACTTGGCTGGGTGTGGAGGACCCTCCACAGGGTGGGCTGCCATGGGAGGGTAATGGGGAAGGCGCTGGGATGGGGCAACCAGGGGGGGGCAACCATGCCAGCCCCTGGATTGTGTATCCATTCCAGGGGCAACCCTTGACTCTGCCTGCCTTCCCCTCGGACCACCCATAAACCTCGTCAACTGCCCAGGCCTCTGGCCATGAAGCTGAAGGCCATTGGTAATAGGGAATTGGCAATACTGGTTAAGTGAACACCACAAAACCCAAGTGGATTTGCATGGGTTAGCGGGCCATGTAGCATATGGGAGTCATTACCTAGCATCCTAATCAGACCGTGATGCCCGACACTGCGGGAGGCAACACCACTCACGCAGAAGCCAACTTCAGAACACCCAGGGGATAGAACACAGGTCCAGGGACATATCCACAGCCAGAGGATGGGTGAGTGCCACAGGGAGGACCAGTGCCTGAGCCAGGGAGCCTTCTGCAGCCGGATGTGCATTGGCAGGACGTTCCGGGTGTCGGGATCAATGTGGCATCCCTGGGCCTGATCACTGACACAGGCAAAATGCCACCCAGGCACCTTGGCACTTCAGGCTGGCAGTATCCATGCCAACCTAGAAGTGCAACCTGGGCACTCTGGCATTGCCCATGTGGCACTGCTGGGGGCCAGGCTGGCAGTGCCATGGTACCTGGGTGGCATCAGTGGATGTTAGGGTATCACCTGGCCAGAAACCGACCACCTAGGGGCCCTCGATTGCCTGGGACAGGCCCCCATTAGTAGAGACCAGTGCTTAAAGGTGCTCACTTGAGGCACAAGTGTTAGATCCTGTTGGTTGGGTAAATCCAGTGCAAACATATTCAAGTGAGCCTGCTTGCAAACTTGAATATGCAAATCTTTAACCCGCCCATTGTGTGTGGGATCCAGATTGTGATGCCTCACGAGATCTCATTAGATCTCTAAGATGTAATGAGGCCTCACTCAAGATTTAACAGCCTCGTCGAGTCCCAAGCCGGGCACAACGACATCGGTAGATCGAGGCTTGAATCTCATTTCATCTCCTCCGATGCAGGAGATGAGGAAATGCCCCTTTATTTTTGAAAACATGGCTTTTCATTTTTAACTAACTGGCAATTTCGCAATTTGAAACGATGGAGAGCAAACTTTAAAAATGGCATGCCAAGAAGCGAAAAACAACCAAATCAAAGACTCATCAAAACTTGTCACAGTATGAGGAGGAAGAGAATTAAAATGCAATGGGATGAAATGGAACACCTGCCCATTGTAAAATCCAATAGATTTTCATTTCATTGAAATAAATGTGTTCAGAGCAGACAAAACTGGTGAGGAATGGGGGGGAAGCAATGTTGGACATTAAAACAATGGCGACCAGAGTCAGACCCACTCAAAACCACTTGTAAATGCGCAAAGGGTGAATTATTCAGGGGAAGACTGCCAGCCACTACAGAGAGATTGTGACACAGAGAATGTCAAGAAGGTTTTCAGTGGAGGAACAAGGCTGAAAATCTGCACCGTCTGCCTGCTCTCTTCTGCAACAAGTGTATTAAGACGTTCTAAAAATCCATCAGTGAAGCAAGATTTCATCATAATTGCAGCATCTTCTGCATCCACAAAACCAGCTAATCCAAATCGGCCACAACATTTAGAAATGTACACCTCAAGGACAATATAAGGACACTTAATTGTATTCTTCTACCTTTTTTATTAAACTCTTAACTTCCCTTATTTCTGATCTCTGTGTTTGTGTCATTGCATTTTTAAAATTTTATTCCCTGAGATTTAGTGCGAATAAATGTGTTCTTTCTTTAACTCAAGTAAAGTGATTGGCTCCTTATTGCTCACTGCATAAACAGTTATATATATTTTGATTTAGAAAAGACATATCCTTGTGAAAAAGAAACCTTAACTTTTGTTGTCACCAACCGAGGTAGTTGAACAAAGGGAAGCTAGTTCACTCCTCACTTTGATGTAAACACATCAGTTACATCTCTTCTGTTTGGATGCTTAAAGGATTTGATAGTGTGGATAGAGAGACACTGTTTTATCTGATGGATGAGACCAGATCAGGGGGCATGTTCGTAATGGCTAAGCCAATCAAGAACAATGCCAAGAAGCAATTTTTTTGCACAAAGTGTAGTGGAAATCTGCAACCTGAAATTTGTTGAGACTATAATATAAAAACTGAGGTTGATAGATTGTTGTTAGTCAGGAGTGCTGAGGGTTATGGAACCACAACTAGTGTCTGGAGTTAAGATACAGATCAACCATGAACGGTGAAATAGGTTGAATGGCCTAAGTCTTTATCCCTTCCAATGTTTCTATAATATCTGTATCTCCGCCACTCTTTCCTTTTAAGAAAATTCTTTATATCTACCTTGATCTGTCTTATTATCAACTTTTGTGACTTGGTTCAAAAATGTATTTGATAATGCTCTTGTGAGGTGCCTTGGGACATTTTATTACATTAAATGCAAGTTATTGTAACCTGGTAAAATGAATGACCTCATTTTAAAATCTCATTAAACCATAAAATGGTTCTTATTCCATTGAATGCCTTCAGAGTTGACAAAATTGGCGTGGAATGGGGGGGAAAAGCAAAAATTTACTTCTACAACATTTTCTTTCAATGTTTAGTTTTTCTTTATCAGTTTACACTTCTAACCCCTGCTAGTTTTTCCAGTAGTGCATCTAGTTTCTCCAGCACTATTCCCTAACTGGGAAAGAAACAGTTAAGCTAATTTCCTATTTCTACTTACATCATTCTTGGTGTTTCTTTTTTCATGTTTTATTCCATTATTTTTGTCTCCTTAAAATAAATTGTTGTTAGTCACTGATTATTCTCTGATTAAGATGATAACCTGATTCCAGTTCTCCACAAATTAACTAAGCTGATTTCCAAAAGGTGCACCAGAGCTGACTGTGATGACTCTCTCACTAATAACTTTCTCCCCACACCAGTAGATTATCAAATGCTTAGTTTCCTTCTGATCACAAGTCAAAATTGGTAATTAGCGGTATTACAACCCATCCCTCACCCCTTCTGGCACAGTCCATTAGTGTGAAGCTGGCCAGCATTTTCCTCAAAAGAAAATTGATAATTGATTAACTTATTTTAAGTATTAAAATTTGAAATGTGCTAAATAAGGAATTGGAACTTACTTTTATAAAAATGTTCATTCTCTTTTATATGGATATTGAGTAACTCCTTAATGGATTTCTTGCTGGTCTTATGCTTTGCTGTGACTTCTGATTGAGGTGAATCTCTTTTATGTTTATGTAGACACAAACTGGAAACTATGAATTATCAGAACAAGGACAAGAATTGAACAAAAAACTACGCACCCTTACACACTTGGGGAACACAAACAACGAAATTGAATTGCAGATTGAAGTCTTCAACAATGACATTAAAAGAAGGTTTGTGAAATAATCTGATTTTTATTCAATCATCAGTATATAAATGTTTTTTAATTGAAAGTATATCTGTTAAAGTCGGAAGGAAAGAAATAAAGTCAAGAAGGATATCCGGCAATTGCAAGAAGCCTTCAAACTTAATAATGGCAAGCTCAACGCCATAAGGAAACAGCGCACCCTAGTGGAGAGGAGTCAAAATGCAGTGAGAGCAAAGCTGTTGATGTTGACAAAGACAGTGGCCGATCAGGAAGATCAATTGAAGGTTAGTGACTGATACAATATGCTAACCTCAGAACATTTTGGTTTCAGTAGATTAATGCTAAAATCATTTATATTCCAAAAGTTTGGCTGAATGATTGTGGTGCATCAAAAATTTGACTATGATTAAGATAAAACCCGGCTGAGCAATATTTCTAATTTTAGATTACAACTTTGCAACTGGGTTGAACCTATTTGTGACATTCTGCCTTTGTCAATGGCAAAAATTAAAGAAAAGAGCTCATTGCATGGAGTGTAGAATTCAATTAATTTAAGTTTTAAAAGTTGCATAACACATAGATGCTTACTTACCAGCAAGTAGATAGAAGTCTTGCTCCAATTTTATCTTTTTATTTTCATTGGTGATAATAAAGTATTTTTGTTCCTATTTTGACTGAATTCATCTCTATATTTCCAAAGTGGTAATCTGCTCTCAGATATTTTGATAATCCCCTTGTGTGCAAAATGATTTGCCACCGAACATGGATTAGCCCAGTGGTGGACAACATGCAGCCCATCATGGTTCTGACTGCGGCCTGTGAGACAATTTGTTCGAGAAGTAGTGGAATTTGCAAGAGTGAGAGCAGAGCTGGGAGATAAAAGAACGTAAGAAAGAGTGAGACTGAGAGCGGAGCTGGGAGTTAAAAGAACACAGGAAAGAGCGAAGCCGGGAAGATAAAACAAAAACAAGTAAAAGTGAGAATCCAAAGAGAGCCAGGAGCAATAGCGATGCAAGAAACAGCAAGAGTGGAACCAAAATATAAAAGAACAAAGGAAAGAGCGAGAACGGAGCCAGCAAATAAAAGAGCAAGAGAGAATGAGACAGAGGGCGCGACTGGGCGACATGGGAGCACAGTGGTTAGCAGTTGTTTCACAGCACCCAGGGTCCCAGGTTCGATTCTTGGCTTGGGTCACTGTTTGCGTGGTTATCCGGGTGCTCCAGTCTCCTCCCACAAGTCCCAAAAGACTTGCTGTGAGGTAATTTGCAAATTCTGAATTCTCCCTCAGTGTACCCGAACAGGCGCCGGAGTGTGGTGACTAGGGGATTTTCACAGTAACTTCATTGCAGTGTTAATGTAAACCTACTTGTGACACTAATAAAGATTATTATTATTCTCCAGAAAGATTTCTAAGTGTGCTAGTGAGCGGCAACTGCCGCGAGCTTCCAGGCGCTTGACCCGGCGAGGTCAGCAACAAGGTTAATTGGTCCGCTTAAGGAGGCCCCATGGGCTTCATGCCATAAATGAACGCTCCCAGCTGATTCACTGGGACCGCGCTCGC
This sequence comes from Scyliorhinus canicula, assembly GCF_902713615.1. Taxonomy (NCBI): domain Eukaryota; kingdom Metazoa; phylum Chordata; class Chondrichthyes; order Carcharhiniformes; family Scyliorhinidae; genus Scyliorhinus; species Scyliorhinus canicula. The sequence goes on along the minus strand of NC_052155.1, from coordinate 83,863,796 downwards.
CAGCCTCCCGTTAACAAGGTCAAGAAGCACTTAAACAGCACTTGTGCAGCCAACCCCAACCAGCAGGAGGCATGTCCTCTTCTCCTGAGGGTCCGAGGTGGGTGAGCTACAGGGCAGTCAGTGCCGCCTGAGACGAAGTGGCAGCAGCAGTCAGCTCGGGAAGCATGACCAGGTGGACTGGCCACCAGTGCCGCAAGTAGGTCCATGCCCTACACTGGGCCGCATGGGTGAGTTGACACCACGCAGCATCCCCTTCACTGTTTCTCTGCAGGAGATGCTTTCCCACAATCGCTGGAAGAGGGCCCAGACTGTTGGAGGGGTGCCATACATAAGGATCCTCACGACCTTCGTGGAACGGGCCCTGTAGAATACGGGGATGGCTGAGGACAGAGCGGAACAGAGCGGTCACCAACGCAGATGTTGACGCACACTGCAGAGCTGAGGTACCACCTGGCCCCACCCTGAGGACCTGTGACACGTGAGTTGTCAATGCCATACGGACTGATCCATCCCTCCCACTGACCACATGTTCATTCTCCCGCAGGTCCTCCAGCCGTCTGCGCCGGCCCATCCCTGCCTCCCATGAGACCACTTCGGAGAAGAGCTCCGAGGATTCCACAATAGATGCATCACAGCTGTCATCCCCATCCTCCACCAGCACAGAGACGCAAATCTTGGTGGGCAATGTTAATGGTGAGGCTTCTGCGTCATATTCTGGTGAGGACTACAAAGTTGTTGATGCACATCAAGTGGAGGCAGTAATGCCCAAGCAAGACAGCAATCGGAGGGATGCTGGATCCCAGGTCCCAGCTGGGTCCCAGTCAGATGCTGAGCCCATGGACCAGGCTACCCGAACTGATGGAGACCTCAGGGGGTGGCTGGGACATTCTGAGGGAAATGTCAGCAATACTCCAGCAGATCCATAGCCAATTGGAGGAATCACAGAGGCTAGGAGCACAGGAGATATCGCCGGCAATGCATTGCAGCAAGGCCAAAACTGCTAGGCTGGCGACCACAGTGGAGAGCCTGGTGCACGACGTCAGCAGCATTAGTGGAGGTGTCCAAAACGTGGCGCAGTTGGTAACGGCCATGGCCAAGGGTCTAGGCAGAATGCCCGACTCGCAGGGACCATGACCCAGTACCAGGCTTGATGAGGCACTGTGGGACATGGCTCGCTCTCAAATGGGGATGGCCAGGGCGCTGCGGAGTTTGTCCCAGTTGCAGGTAGGCGTTGCCGAGTTACTGCAGAGCATGGCCCAATCACTGAGGAGCATCACTGAGGGCATGACACCATGATGCAGACATTGGGGATCCGGCATGATTGACAGAGCCAGATTACACAGGGGCAGCTGGGGCTCAAACGAGCTGCCACATCGTTTCGAGGTGAACCCTGGGTTCCTAAGGGCACCAACCGGGTGGAGGGAGCGCCGTGTGTTAACCCGGTGTGGGGAAGTGGCCACCAGCTCCCCCGAGTTCTACCCCTCTGACAACGCCGCATCTTGCAGTCAGGACAGAGTGGCACGGCTGTGCATGTGCAGCCGACATGTGCGCGAGAGCTCTCTGGCCCCAGTGGATACCCACCAGAGGCATTGAGGCTTTGAGGGCCACAGGATGTGATAAGCAGCTGGCTGCCTTCACCTCTGATGTGCATCCTGGGGATTCACCTAGATGTAGCAGTATTGCAAGGAAAGCTAAGCACACCGAGGATCACTGAGGACAGCGAGGAAAGGGATGGTGTAGGTAGGGGTTAAGGGAGGGTGGGGAAAGTGGAACGGCACCATCTGGGAGAGTGGGGCATGGTTGGACATTTGTGAAACATTAAAAACCCTTCACCACAGCAGGTATGACGTCTCTGTCACTTTCTTCCACAATGCTGGCGGATCTCCGAACTCTTGGCCTATCTCGCCGATGCCGGACCAGACCACGTCCTATATGAAGCGGGCGTGTACGAGGGCCTCCAGACCCTTCGGGCTTTCCGGACACTTGCCACTGCTCCCTGTCCTGCAGCCTTCGGCTGGTCTTCCGGCCCCCGCCGCAATCGTCCTCCAGCCCCTGCTGGTCCGACGCCTCCTCTTTTCCACGTCCCCCTCCTCCTTGTGGCTACCTCCAAGGAGGACATGTCATTTCCCACCTCCAACATGTCGCCCTGCTGCTGTGCCAGGTTGTGGAGGACAAAACAGGCCACCACAAAATGGGCGACCAGGAGGTGTATTGCAGGGCACCACCAGAGTGTCGAGGCATTGGAACCGCATTTTGAGCAGTCCGATGCACACATGGGTCTCGTTATATTGGTCATTAACCACGTCCTCAGCGGATACCCCTTGTTCCCCAAGAGCCAACCGGCTACCCTGGGGTGGTCCACGAAGAGGTTGGGGATGCCTGACTGCCCCAGGATGTATCTGTTGTGCACACTCCCTGGGAAGCGTGTTTTCATATGCATAATCTGCATGTGGTGGTCATGCACGATCTGGATATTCAGGGAGTGGAATCCCTTCCTCTTAATGTGGGGTACTCCCAGCTGGCCTGGTACGCGCAAAGCAAACCCTGAACCTGGGACATCCCGGCGATGGCAGGGAATCCTGCTGTCCGGGCATCTTGTTGGGCTTGGTCCATGTCAAAGTCAATATAGTTTTCTTCCCGGGAAAACAGGGCCTTCGTGACAGCCTGTGAGATGCCCGTTCGAGCCCTGGAAGGATCGCGAGGCGTAAAAGTAATAATTTTTATTAGTGTCACAAGTAGGCTAACATTAGCACTGCAATGAAGTTACTGTGAAAATCTCCTAGTCGCCACACCCCGGCGCCTGTTCAGGTACACTGAGGGAGAATTCAGAATATCCAATTCACCTTTCTGTGCTTGTGGGAGGAAACTGGAGCACATGGAGGAAACCTACGCAGATATGGGGAGAACGTGCAGACTCCGCACAGACAGTGACCCAAACCTGAGTCCCTGGTGCTGTGAAGCAGCAGTGTTAACCACTGTGCTACAGTTCAGGGCTGTTCTCCAGGTGCACCACTTTTGCTTTCAGCCCTCTATTACTCCACCACCCTTCGCAGCTCCTCACCCATCAAGGTGAACTGGGTGACTTTTATTTTAGCATTAAGATCAAGAGGATGCTGTGATAGTAGCTAATTGAGCATATAGTAGCACAGCCCCTTTAAGGGGGTGTGCTCCACAAACCACCTCAGGGCCAATCGTGCAGGAGTGGGTGAATCCCAGCCATCAGGGAGTTTGTGCAAGGCCTTGGGAACAGGATTCCAAGCAGTGTGGACTCTGGAGCTGAAGTGTCACATAGTGTTCTGTGTCTGTTATTTAACTGCCCTTGCCTTTCATCAATAAATGCCTTTGTTGACTACTTATTGAAGAGTCTGTCTCATAGAACATTACATAGAACATTATAGCACAGAACAGGCCCTTCGGCCCTCGATGTTGTGCCGAGCCATGATCACCCTACTCAAACCCACGTATCCACCCTATACCCGTAACCCAACAACTCCCCCCCTTAACCTTACTATTAGGACACTACGGGCAATTTATCATGGCCAATCCACCTAACCCGCACATCTTTGGACTGTGGGAGGAAACCGGAGCACCCGGAGGAAACCCACGCACACACGGGGAGGACGTGCAGACTCCACACAGACAGTGACCCAGCCGGGAATCGAACCTGGGACCCTGGAGCTGTGAAGCATTTATGCTAACCACCATGCTACCATGCTGCCCTGTCTCCTCTGTTATAGCTAGGCTTCGCCATCTTGCTGAGCACTGAGTGTTCGGGACTACACTTAGTGACATATTGTGCAACCAGCTGGTTTTTAGATCCATTAATATCCAGAAGATGCTCCTGCCTGAAACCACTACAACATTGGAAAAAGTGATCGGGATAGTTAGTGATGGAATAAGCCGGAAAAGGTGCCACTGAGCTCCAAAACGTGGCTGAAGGGGAGGTTAACCAAGTAGGGGCATCAGGACCAACAAGTACAGCAGAGAACCAGAGACAGTCCTCAGGACTGGACCGGAGTCAAAGGACCAGGAAAAAGATGGGGCATCAAGTCAAGTCAGCGGGGGATTTCTATCATTTCAGGGGAGACCATCCACAGGAGACCTGTTGGGTCACAGGCAGAACTAGAGGATCGTGGGTTTGCCGGAGGGGCTGGAGGGCCGGAGGCCTACAGAGTACTTTGCGGAGATGTTTGCCAAGCTGATGGGGAGAGGGAGATACCTGCCCCCTGTGAATTGGATAGGGCCCACCGGTCACTCCGGCCGAAACCAAAGATGAATGAGCCGCCCATAGCTGTGATTGTCTGTTTCCACAGTTATCAGATGAAGGAGAAGGTGCTGAGATGGGCGAAGGCGAAATTAGTGGTGATGTGGGAATGGAGTGATAAACGTGTATACCAGGATCTCAAGACGGAGCTGACAAGGAGACAGGCGGCCTTTGGGAGTGAGAAGGCGGTGTTGTACAACTCAACGTGCGGTTTGATGTGGTCTAACCGGCAGAGACTATTATTTCAAGGCTGAGGCGTGAAGACAGAAGGCTTGGGACTGGACTGAGTTTGGGTCTTGACGGTTTTTGTTCTGCTTTTCTATTATGTTGGGCTGGAATTTCCGCCGGTGGGATGTTACATTTTGTCGGCAGTCCGGGGGTTTCCCGACGGAACATCCCGATGGTGGGGTGAAACAGAAATGTGGCGGGGAGGAGAATCCAGCCTGTTGTTCTTTCTCATTATTGGTGTTTATCTTTATGCTTTTGTGTAAGGGGTGTTTGAGTTGGGATAGTTTGGGGATGTTGGTGGGAATCTGTAGGGTTTTTTGGGATTAGGGGTTTAGGATACTGGATTGTGCTGGGGAGTTTGGAAGGGTTGGGTGTGGAGGGGCATTGATTTTGGTGGGTTTTTTTGGTGTGGGGGAGGCAGCTGTGCAGGGACCATCGTGCTAGCAAACGTAAATTTGCTGGTGAACGGGAGTGAGATTGGGTGAGGGGCTGAAATCGTTGGAACTTGTATGAACAGGTTTCGATGGGCCTGGAAGGTGTGAATGGTGGAGGGGATGGGAGAGGTGGTTTCGAGAGGAAGTGGTGGGGGGGATTTCTGCGAAGCGGGAAGATTAAGGGGATGGCGGCGACTAGGGGGTAGGCTAGGGCCTGCCCGTGTGGCAGGACTTGGATGAGTAATAATAACTGACAGGAGGGGTGAAGGGGGTGAGAGACGCCTAGTCTGGGTGGTGATGTGGAACGTGCAGGGGCTGAAGGGGGAGAGGGGTGGCAGTGAAGTGAGCGAGAGTTTTCTTACAGCTAAAGAGTTTGGAAGCTGTTGTGCAGGAGACTCATTTGAGGGTGAAGGATCAGGTGAGGTTGCAGGGAGCAAATTCTTACATCCGAGGGGAAAGGGAGTATTTGTTTTTCTCATCGGTACACAACGTGTATTCGAGAATAGATCTTTATATGATGGGAAGGGAGCTGTTGGTGGGGTGAGGCAGGCAGAGCATTGAGCGATTGTTATCTTGGAACATTCTCCCCATTGGGTGGGCATGCTCCTGGAGAAGGGGCCGGCACAGAGGCCAGCCTGAGTGTGGGAGTTTTGGCAGACTCAAACGTTGGCACCAAAATGGGCAGGGTAATTGAAGATTATGTTGGGTTTCAGATTATCTTGGGAGAGGTGCCATTGTTGGTGGTGTGGGAAGCGTTGAAGGCAGTAGTGAGGGTGAGGTTATCTCGTTCAAGGCGCAGGTGTATAGGGAAGTAAGAGAGGAGCGGAAACGGTTGATCAAGGAAGTTTTGGAAGTGGATGGAAGGCATGCGGAGGATACAAACTTGGAGCCTCTGGTGAGGAGCTGCAGGCTAGGTTTGACTTGTTGTCCACAGGAAAGGCGATTCGGTAGCTGAGGCAGGCGAAAGGGGTTGTATCTGAGTATGAGGAAAGGGCCAGTCGCTAGTTGGCGGGCCAACTAGACTGGCAGGTGGCCGTGAATTGTTCGGGTTCAGGATAGGACGGGGGAGATGGTTTGCACCAGAGCAGGTGAGTAAGTTTTTGAGGAGTTGTATAGGTCGGAGCCTCCGGAAGATAAATCAGACACGAGGGAGTTTCTGGGACAGTTGAAGTTTCCCGTAGTGGAGAGGAGGAGAGGGCAGGGCTGGAGGAGCCCTGGGACAAGGACCCAATAGAATGTGGCTCATGTATGCAGATTCCGCAGAATACGAAGATTTTAAGCAAAGGTGTTGGTTAAGTTGGAGGGGTGCCTCCAGAAGATGATTGGGGAGAAGCAGACAGGGTGTGTGAGAGGAAGACCTTTGTTGTTTAATGTGCGGTGCCCGTTGAATGTGGTGCTCTCTCTGGCGGAAGGGAGGAGGTGGAGTTGGTGTTGGATGCAGAGAAGGCATGGAGTGGTGCTATTTGTTTGCGGTATTGGAGGGCTTTGGGATTGGGCCGAAGTTTGTGGCATGGGTGAGGTTGTTGTCAAGGACCCGAGGGTGAATGTGCATATGAATGAGATGAACTCCTTTGCATACGGAAATGAAGCAGTGGTGCCTATGTCCTCCCTTCTGTTTGCGCTGGCAATAGAGCCCTTGGCCATAGCACTGAGGTTCTTGGAAAAATGAGACAGGAGGGATGGGGGGTGGAACATAGGGTGCCCCTGTATGCGGATGATTTGCTGCTGTATATGTCTAATCCAGGTGCTTTGATGGGGGATATAATGGGGTTGCTTAAGATATTCGGGGCTTTTTCAGGGTACAAGCTAAATTTGGGGAAAAGTAAGTGTATTGTCGTGTCTCCTCCGGGGATGTGGGGGGGGGTTTCCATTTCAGGTGGAGCTAACCCGCTTTAGGTATTTGGGAGTGCAGACAGCATGGGACTGGGCTCGACTCCGCAAGCTGAACTTTTGCTGAGTCTCTCCCTATCATTGGCTGACCAGGTATAGGCGGTCAAGATAAACATTTTGCCACGGTTCTTATTCTTGTTCCAGTGTCTGCCGGTCTTTCGACCAAAGGTATTTTTTATGGGGCTGGAGAGGTTGATTTTGTCATTTATATCCTGTGTTTGGAAAAGGTGAAAATTGCCTTGAGGGGGATGAGTGAGGAGTTCCACAAGAGATGGGGTCTGTTTATATTACATTTTGGAGAGCTAATTGTCAGTAGGTGGGTAGGGAGGGGGGGGGGGGTTGCTTCACGGTTACTTCAGTTGTAAAAGTTGTGTTGTGTGATTGTTAAAATTTGAATTAAAATATTTAAACAATAAATAAAATAAAAGCCATCACAACTCAAACATCCCAAACCAAGGGCAGAATGTTTCTTTCCAGGGCCAAGCCTCATAGCGGGGACAGGGGCCGCAAATATTTCCCACCGTGGAGGCCGCCAGGAATTCAGAGCTGGAGAGATTGGCTTGCATCCGCCATCCGGTAAAGATTCATGCATGTTATGGAAAACTCAAGGTGGAAAACTCCTCCATATTGGTCGCTTGGTCCAATCACTTGGTCTGTCCTATCTCACTTATAGGTGCCACCAGGAACAGTGAAAACCTAAAATTGACGAAGCCAGAAGCAGACCTGTACTTCATCATGGTAGCCATGGGTGAGTTATGCAAGAGGGAAACAGAGCACCTCCACCTTTCTCCAAGTGTGCCTTTCCCGTCAAGGAGTCAAGCACGGGGTCTTCAGGCACCCAAAGGGAGGAGGTGCAGCAGCAATTGGACACCTGGGGACATCCACTCTGAATTTTGTGATGGCGTCTGGTTTTTCTGAATCCCTTTGCCTGTGACCCCTCCAACCTCCTCCGCCACCACCGCAGAGTGAACACCTGCCCCAGAGCAGGACCATCAAAGTAAGTAGGAGATCTCCAGTCTTTGAGTTTCCAGAGGACAGCTGGCAAGGTCATTCAAGGTATCAGGGCCAATGGATGAGCACGATGCCTCCATCCCTGCTGCAGATTTCAGAGGAACATTTACAGGAAGTGTTAGGGGATCGCAGCCTTCAATGCCACCTCAAACAATGCACCTTCTGTTCCCTCCCTACTGCTCCACTATCCCCTTTAATTGTCATAGAATTTATAGAATTTACAGTGCAGTAGGAGGCCATTCGGCCCATCGAGTCTGCACCGGCTCTTGGAAAGAACACCCCACTTAAGTCCATGCCTCCACCCTGTCCCCGTAACCTAGTCACCCCACCTCACCTATTTTGGACACTAAAGGCAATTTATCATGGCCAATCCACCTCACCTGCACATTTTGGACTGTGGGAGGAAACCAGAGCACCCGGAGGAAACCCACGCAGACATGGGGGAGAACGTGCAGACTCCCCAAAGCCAGTGACCCAAGCCGTGAATCGAACCTGGGATCTTTGAGCTATGAAGCAACTGTGCTAACCGCTGTGCTACCTTGCTGCCCAGTCACCATCCCCTCCTACCACCAGTACTCTCGAAATGCTCCCCACCCCAGGATCCTCCATTCACTCCTCCCTCTGAACACCTTTCCCATCAGTAGTCCCCTCCCATATCCATTCACACCTCTTCACAAGCCCTCCATGCCCTTTCACACCTGCACAAGTCACCCCTCCCGCAAGCCAACATGACCCTTCCCACCCTCCTTCTCCATACCAGCTTACCCTTGCAAATCCCTTATTAAATCTTTCTCTTTCTCCAACTCTTTACCTCTCCTGCCACCGTCTTAGCCTGGACACCTGCCCCATCTCTTCTCCCTGATGTTCCCCCTCCTCAGTATAGACAACAGATGCCCATTGCTCAGCAGTACGTTCTGCAGCCTACCAATTGCTGCATGAACATCCAAACCCTGGAAGAAGTTGTTGGTTGAAAATCCAAGCCCTGGGAGAAATTGCTGCGCTGAAAAGAACACCTCCTGGAGCTGCGCAGAGAAGATTCACTTGTTTGATGTTTCATCCATCCAGTGCTGAGCCTGATGTTCCAGAGTCCGGTCGCTGGAGGCTTCCATTATCTCTGCATTTTGTTTAAAAAATAATTCATGCCATTTGGTCGTTGATAGCTGAATCAGCATTTATTGCCCATCCCTAATTGCCCTTGGACTGGTTGATCGGCCATTTCAGAGGACATTTAAGAGTCACATTGCTGTGATTCTGGAGTCATATGTAGGTCAGACAAGGTAAGGACGGCAGATTTCTTTCCCTAAAGGTCATAATGTACCAGGTGGGTTTTTACAATAATCGACAATGGGCATCATTCGACTTTTAATTCCAGACTTGCTTTTATTGAATTCAAATTTCATCATTTGTCGTGGTGGGATTCAAACCTGGGTTCGCAGAGAATTACCCTGGGTCTTTAGATTACTAGCCCAACGACAATGCCACTACACCACCACCTTTCAAAGCCTTCTTCAGCTAAATGCTGACATTTACACACCATGCTGGTCCAGATGTATTCTGGACTGGCGTGATTTCCCCTTGATGTCACAGACAATCTTGCATGAGGGGACGATTCCTGATAGGCCTTCATCTGCTTCCCATTAGCGGGATACAAATTGGTTTCACGGTGACCTCTGGTGGGAATTGTGACCTGCCATGACTGTGAGCGGAAGATCCTACTGTCATTTTACTCCGGTGGGAAACCAATTTCGGAGCTCCTGCCACATTGTCCTACCTTCCCGCCATTAAACCCATCGCATGGGAATGGTGGGGAGGGTGTACTCAAAATCGCGCTCTATTTATTAATGAAACCTACAATATTGCATATGCAGGTCCTAAATGATCTCCTTTGAGCATTTACTTATTGTCTGTCTTCTATGTGTCCACCTGGTCTAATGCTGCAACACAGTGATACCCCCAGCAGCTGCAGTTTGTCTCTGGAGAGCTGCTGCTTTCAGTGGATGAGACAGCAGATGGCCTTGGGAGGATTACCTCAAACAGCTCTGGCACTAGAAAGCTTGGCTTGGGACTGCATCATAAGATCATAGAGGCACAAGTCAGTGTTGGCAAGTTGACAAGCAATAGCAAGATTGTTGGCAGAGTGCGGTCACCCTGAGAGATGACAACTAGTTTGTGCTCCACAGAACCACTGCCAACTTCCCCAGAACAGTACCTCAGCAATCCTAGTAATGTGTTGGAGGACAGATTGTTGTACTGCTGAGACCTTGCAAATTCATTTTAACATTTAACAATCGGGTAAGCAAGGTGAGCTTGCATACTTTCACCTGAGTTTCCACTGGAGCACTCCAACCTCTCCAACCAGGGGCTGGTTTAGCACACTGGTCTAAATCGCTGGCTTTTAAAACAGACCAAGGTAGGCCAGCAGCACGGTTCAATTCCCGTGCCAGCCTCCCCGAAAAGGCGCCGGAATGTGGAGACTAGGGGCTTTTCATAGTAACTTCATTTGAAGCCTACTTGTGACAATAAGCGATTTTCATTTCATTTCATTTCTTGGGAAAGCTACCTGTGGTGCAGTGAAAGCTGAGATGTCAGCCATCTGACACTATGGGCGCGATTCTCCACTCCCCACGCCGGGTGGGAGAATCGCGGGAGGGCCGCTCTGGCACCCCCCGCGATTCTCCCACCCCCGCTCGGAGAATCACCGCTCGCCGTTTTTCCCACACCTGGTCACTGCCGGCGTGAACAGTGCGCGACAGGTAAGTGTGGGGCCTGTGGGGGGCGGAGAGGGGATCGAGCAACATGGCCATGCTTGGGAGGGGACTGGCCCACGATCGGTGCCCACCGATCGTCGGGTCGTCGTCTCTAAGAGACGCACTCTTTCCCCTCCGCCGCCCCGCAAGATCTTGCGGGGCAGCGGAGGGGAAGACGGCAACCGCGCATGCGCGGGTTGGAGCCGGCCAACCCGCGCATGCATGGCTGACGTCACTTAGGAGCCGCCGCCACGTCATCCTCGGTGCGCCGAGTTACATGAAACGCCACTCCTAGCCCTTGGGGGGGGGGGGGGGGGCGGAGAATAGGGGGCAAGGAGCGGCCTCCGACGCCATCGTGAAACACTCCGGGTTTCACGACGGCATCGACCGTTGCGGAGAATTCCGCCCCATATATCAAGGTTGGATCTACATGGGTACACATGGAGTTGGCCACCACTTCCACTCAGGAGATGATGGACTCAACGTTCTGCACAAAGCCCTGTGCAATGTTTATGCCAAGCCAAGCTTTTCCATGCTCACTGACACTAACAGCAGGTTTTCAGGAAGAAATGGACTATAAATGCTTGCGTAGTCCATGAATGAATGAACAAAAAGCAGGCCACATCAAAATGAAGCAAGACCTGGACAATATTCAGGCTTTGGCTGACAAGTGGCAAGTAATGTTTGTGCCACACAAGTTCGAGACAATGGCATTACCATTGCTGAATCCCCGACTATCAATATCCTGGGGTCACCATTGACTAGAAACTGAACTGAATTATCCATATAAATACTGTGGCTACAAGAGCAGGTCAGAGGCTCAGAGTCCTATGGCAAGTAACTCACCCCCTGGCTCCCCAAAACCTGTCCACAATTTAAAAGGCACAAGTGAGAAGTGTGATGGAATACTCTCCACTTTCCTGGATTAGGGGGGCTGCACAAAACTCAGGTAATTTGACACTGTCCAGGACAAAGCAGCAGCCTACCTGACTGGCATCCCATCCACAAACATTAACTCCTTCCACCACTGATGCATATTGTAGATGTCGTACCATCTACAATATGCACTTCAGAAACTCGCCAAACTTGCTGAGACAGCACCTTCCAAATTTACAACCACGATTCTCTAAAAGAACAAGGAGAGCAGATAAATGGAACACCACTACCTGGAAGTAGAATCTAATCACTTCCCTTGACATTCAACAGCTTTACCATCACTGAACTTTCCATCATCATCCAGAGGGTCGCCATTGGTGAGAAACTTCCAAACTTGCAACCTTCACCACTGAGAAGACCAAGGGCAGCAGGTCCATTGGACCATCGCGACCTGGAAGTTCTCCTCCCAAGCCACATACTATCCTGGAATTATATCGCTCTTTCTTTGCTGTCAATGGGTCAAAATCATAGAATTCCTTCCTAACCCTCAAGAGTATATATAAACACCACATGGACTGCAGCTGTTGAAGAGGCCTTGTCCACAATATTATCAATTGCAGTGAATAGCATGCTCTAAAGATGAGTGATCTTTGTCATTGTATGTTTCATGTCCTGCCACAGTCAGGTCAACTAACCAATTTTAAGAATCAGCTTCATTTCATCATTCATATCACCTGGAACCCAACACGTCATGAAATTGATTGCAGCAGCAACATTGTTTCGGGATTGTTGAAGCTGTTTTTTATTGTCAAAAGCACTGTCATCAGTTAAAGTTTGTGTCAGAATCGGGCAGTCCCACTTGTGTGATGATCAACTACATTACCAGACAAGTGTATATACTGTATTGGTGTATTGAGTTTCAATAATTTCAAGAAATGTGAGTTGTTACCATTGAAAGTTCATTGCAGTTAGGTAAGACTGTTTACAATCTGTTTTTAAACTTTATTTTTTGTTCAATAGGCTGAGATAGAAAAATTAAAGAAAATGATCAAAGATGCACTGATACAGCGAGCAAAACTTCAGGTAAATGCCCTATGATATTCTCATAAGACTGAAGATGAATGTTTTTAATGCTTGCAGAAATAAATATCTCTTCACCTGCACTGAGATACAATGAGGCCATATGTCAAAAGTGACCAGATAACTCCTAAATGAACCATGCATCTTCAACACCATCCACAGTAGGCTGTTCGATGCAAACTTTGCTTGTCTGGAAGACCCGACAAGAGATCTGTAGGGTCGGGTTTCAGAGGTTGGAGGGAGGCCGGGAGGGTTTCGCTGCGGGCGGGGGGGATGAGATTAAAGTGGGGGGGGGTTATGACTTTGGTGATGGGATGTGCTTCCAATGGGCTTTGGGGACCTCAAAGAAGGATCCTGACACCAACCCACAAAGTAAAAGCTACTGGGCTATTCACCTGGCATAGGCCTCCTGCTGCAATAGGTAAAATAGTCATGATGTGGAGATGTCAGCGTTGGACTGGGGTGGGCACAGTAAGAAGTCTTACAACACCAGGTTAAAGTCCAACATGTTTGTTTCAAACACTAGCTTTGGGAGTACTGCTCCTTCCTCAGGTGAAGGAGGAAGGAGCAGTGCTCCGAAAGCTAGTGTTTGAAACAAACATGTTGGACTTTAACCTGGTGTTGTAAGACTTCTTACAGGTAAAATAGCAGCAGAGATAAAATGAGGCACTTTTTAAAAAGTAATTCATGGCATGTGGGTGTTGCTGGCAAGGCCAGCATTTGTTGCCAATCTATATTTTCCCTTGAATTGAGTGGTTTGCTGGGCCATTTCAGAGGGCAGTCAAGAGTCAACCACATTGCTATGGGTTTGGAATCACAGGCTGACCAGGTAAGGATGGCAGATTTTCTTCCCTAAAGGTATCAGTAAACCTGAAGGGCTTTTACAACAATTGACAATGGTTTCATGGTAATCATCAAACTTTTAATTTCAGATTTTTATTGAATTCAAATTTCAATATCTGCCATGTACAATTTGAACCTGAGTCCCCAGAGCATTACCATTCCTGCCAGCTGGTTTGTCTGGACCGTGCACGGCAGCTCCCCGCTAACAAGGGGGAGGTGTTCATAAACCATTCCCTCCGAACCAGCTCCGAGGTAGCACATGGCACCACATAGACCTGCTCCATGCTTCGGGGATGTCAACCTGGCCAAGCTGCTAGACATCGTGGAGGGATTCTCCCAAGGGGGTCGGAGGACTAGCAACAGAGCTGCCAACAGAGCTGGGAGGCATTGGCAGTGGCTGTCAGTTCGGACCTTGTGACCAGGAAGACCGGCATCCAGTGCAGCAAGAAGACCAACGACCTCCACCGGGCCGCAAGGGTAAGTTAACACCGGCCCCCTGGCATCAGTTGCACCTGCCACTCTCCGACCACCTGCATTGTCACCCCCCTCCCCGACCCTCACACAATTTGCGGAGGTGTCTTTCTGCTGATAGTGCATGCACACTCATCACCTGCCCATGATCTGCATCGGGGGGGAACGCATGGAGGTGAAGGGCCCTGGGCAACTTACTGGTGTCACTGGCGTCGTCGTGCCACACCTCGCACCTCCCCACCACATCAGTGCCCACACACCCTGCCACCCACCAGCACAAGCCCTCCATGCCCAGGGGTGGTGCACATGCCACCTGCCATAGACCACCCCCCAATGTGTCAAGCATGTCGGTGGTCTGCTGGATCCCAGGACTAAGCTGAGTCCAAATCAGATGCTGAGCCTCTGGGCAAGGTTATCCCAGAGCTGATGAAAATGCTGGGACGTGGCCGTGAGATTCAGGAGGCGACACTCGAGCGAGTGCATAGCTAATTGAAGGAGTCCCAAAGGTTCCGGGTGTAGGAGATGATGCCGATAATGCGTTGCACCGAGGCCAGCATAGCTATGGTGGCGATTGCAGTGGAAAGACTGCAGCATGAGGACAGCGTCATGGTGGTATTCAAGGCATGGCTCAGTCTGTGTCAACCATTGCTGCGGGTCTCAACAGCATGTCCCTGTCACTGAGGGGCGTGTGCTGACGCTTTTAGACATTGCCGAGGCACTGCAAAGCATGACCTAGTCACCTGAGGAGCAGTGCTGAGGGCGTCAACACCATAGTGCAGACAATGGGGAGGTGCCAGGACTGGCTAAACCGGTGACACAGTGGCCTCTGGAGCTTAGTCCAGCTGCTTCTCCACCCCATGGAGTCCTCCAGGGCCCAACGGGGACCATCCAGGAGGCGGGAGCGTTGGAGGCCGACCCAGTGTCTTCCACCAGGAAGGTGACGGCAGTCTCCACCTCACTCGATTCTCCCCCTCCTGAAACCGGTACATCTCAACAGTGTGGCACAGCGACGCCAGTGACACCAGTAAGTTGCCCAGGACCCTCCAGCTCCATGCGCTCCCCCCGATGCAGATCATGGGCAGGTGATGAGTGTGCGTGTACTGTCAGCAGAAAGACAGCAGTCAGACTTTGGCATAAATTGAGGAGCATCAGAGCATACCTCACGGTGGGTTATCATCACTCTCCTGACCATATTGACTTGCTGACAGTGCCAACATAGGCCCTGGGAGAGTCGAACAGGGGATTCAGGGAGGGAATTGGGGGGTGTCGGGGTAGGGAGGGTAGTCATTGGGGGGCCCTCTGGGCATTCCAGACACTCGCCACCGCCTATCCTCCTTCCTCCGGCTGCTATTGCGTGTCCTCCCCGGGTTTGTGCTCCAGCCCCTCCTGATCCATCTCCTCCTCAGACCGGGCCGCGTGTCGTTCCGCCTCCTCTTCCTCCTCCAGCATGTCACCCCACGTCTGTACCATGTTGTGGAGGGCACAGCAGACCAATACAAAGCATAAGACTCTCTGGGGGATATACTGCAGAGCACGGACAGAGTGGTCCAGACATAGGAACTGCATTTTTAGGAGTCTGATGCACCTCTCAACATGAAGCTATAACAGAGTAGGCATACAAAGAAACCCGAATACATGTTAAACATTAAGCAGTCAACAGTAGAAGGAAGTTACCAGCACCCCAATCAACCTGCCGATCTCTTCCCTCCAAGCAGCAGACTTGCATTACTGGAAAGTTGCTTGGGGGTAGTTCAACAATATGCCGGAAAGTCACACTGATGCAGAGCATGGAAGAGTGAGAGAGCACCCCTTTACGGACTCCAGGGGTGGGATTCTCCGGGAATTGGCGGGGCGGGCAGAAATGGTGCAGTGGAGTGGCGGAAACCACTCCGGCGTTGGGCCGCCCCAAAGGTGCGGAATCCTCTGCACCTTCAGGGGCTAGGTCGGCACCGGAGTGGTTTGCGCCCCGGCGGCCTGCGTGGAAGGCCTTTGGTGCCGCGCCAGCCAGGGCCGAAAGGACTCCGCCGGCCGGCGCAGGTCCGCGCTTGTGCGGGAGCATCTGCTGATGTCATCCCCGCGCATGCGTAGAGGGGTTCACCTTCGTGCCGGCCATTGCGGAGGCTTACACGGCCGGAACGTAGGAATAGAGTACCCCCACTGGCCCGCAGGTCAGGCCACCGTGGGGCACCCCCCAGGGCCAGATCGTCCGTTCCCACCCCCCCAAGGACCCCGGAGGCCGGCCATGGAGCTGTGTCCCGCCGGTAGGGATCTACCTTGATTTACGCCGGCGGGACCCGGCAAAAACAGGCGGGAACTCGGCCCATCGCGGGCTGGGAATCGCCGGGGGGAGACCGCCGACCGGCGCGGTGCGATTCCCGCCCCCGCCAAATCTCCAGCGCCGGAGAATTCGGCAGCCGGCAGGGCGGGATTCACGCCGCCCCCGCGATTCTCCGACCCGGCGGGGGATCGGAGAATCCCGCCCCAGATCTCAGACAAAAAGGCCTTCAGCAGATAAGCAGACTGCCTCCAGACATCAAACAGTAAACAGTCAACAGTGCAATAATGCAAACTACCTGACATTTCACATATCACAGTAACCATTAACTGACAGGGAAAAGGCACCATGCCATGCACACAGGCACCTGTTCACTACAAAATATTGGTACAACCCCAAAGCTACAACAGTGTAGTTATACAAAGAAATCCAAATACACGATAAACATTAAACAGGCAAAAGTACAAGAAAGTTGCCAGCGTCCGAATCAACCCGCCGCTCTCTTCACCCTCCTACAGCTCCCAGCAGCGGACTCGCATCAGTGGAAAGTTGCCTCGCAATAACGCAACAATACAGCAGAGAGTCACATGGAGAAACAGCGATAAAGTATCTTCTTCTGGGCTCCAGGCCGCAGACAAAAACACGGCCTCCAGACATTAAACAGTCAACAGTACAAGAACTCCCCCTCCCCGCTTGCAGCTCCAGCAGTAGACCCGCTCAGGGATGAGAAAATCAATACACCAAAAAGGTCACACCGACATAGAGCATGGTTGAAGAGTGAGAGAGCATCAACTCCGACACTGGCAGTGGTTCCGGACTCCAGATCATAAAAGCAAAAGTGGCTGCAGCAAACAAGCACACAGCCTCCAAGCATTAAACAGCAAAAGGAAACGTTACAACAGTAAGCACATGGCATCCGAACATTAAAAATAAACAAGCAACGGTACTAAAAAGCACTTGCAATCTGCAAAGCCTCCAAACTTGAGACAGTAAATAGTCACCAGCACAATCAAGCCACCAGCAATCTTCAAAGTAATTTCTTCACGACCTTGAAGTGAGCCTCTACTCTTACCCTCCTGTAGTACAGCCTTCTGGTCACTAACTCCACCCAGTCCTTGGTCCAGGCTTCAAAAGCAAAGCAAACACACACAGTCAGTAGTCAGTAGTACAACTAAACAGTAGAACAGTCAGTAGTACAACTAAAGCATCAGCAAGCTGAAAGAGCAAATCTTCATACGTTCAGCAAGTTGCTCAGTCAAATCGAGCCGCCACCCTTCCACTCCTGTAGTTGGAGCTTCTGGTCACCAACTCCACCTAGTCCTTGGTCCAGGCCACAGAAATAAGAGGTGGTAGCATGAAAACATACAGCCTCAAGATTTGAAACATTGTACAGGTAGCGGTATAACAAAAGCACCAGCAAACAGTACTGTACCGGCCTCCTCGAACAGGCGCCGGAATGTGGCAACTAGACGCTTTTCACAGTAACTTCATTGAAGCCTACTTGTGACAATAAGTGATTATTATTATTATAAACTGGAGGAACAGTTCTTCATACTTCCAGTAAGTTGCTCAGTTAAAGTTCCTCTTTGCCAGCACCAGTGGTGGTTGCATCTTGCTCATCCTCCTTCCTCACTCCAAGCAACAGAAGCAGAAGAGACGCTAACAAGAAGGCACACAGTTTCCAAGTGGCAGCAACAGCAGTCAGGTCACTCCTCTCTGCCCCCCCCCCCCCCCCCCCCCCTCTGGCAGCTCCCAGTAGCAGACTCTCAAGGCAGAACAATCATTACCTGAAAGCCACACTAACAGAGCAAAGCAGAAGAGTGCAAGATCCTTCTTCAGACTGGTAGTAGGCCTGCTCACAACCACCCATTGCCTTATTTCAGACTACAGAAGCAGAGGAGGCAGCAGCAAACAAAAACAATAGGCATTCAGGCATTTTGCAGCCAAAGCAGGAGCAAACAGCATTCACACCTTGCAGCCCCTTGAGAATATTGTTTATTATACGGTCAACAGTAACAAAGATTTGAAAATCAACTCTGTGATATTCCACATATAACATTAACTATTAAAAAAACAAAGAAACATGGCTTCACTCCTCGCAGGTTCCTCAACAGAAATGGAGGATAAACCTGAGGATGTGTTATCATGTCCAGAACTTTGTCATAGAAATTATCTGTCCATCAATGTGTGTGACTTGTTCCATGTATTAGTGACATTCTGTGTCCAGGAGCCGCGGCTGTGCAGGCCCTCCCACACAGCCCAATCTCACCAGAACTAAATCCTGCCATCCACATATTCCACTGGTGCTCAAGATGCAGTTGAACATCTTTGACTTCCTGCCTTATTAACCCACAGTGAAGTGCCAGTTACATGCAGCACTCACCACACCAACAACAAAAGCATCAGCAATCTTGTGAAAGCATTTCTTCAATGGCTTGAGAAGGTGGTCCATTTGGAACAATGTCATGCACTGGGCCCTGCAGTGCCTTATTTCTTCAAACTGGATTGTCGTCTGGACTCATACATCCCCCTGAGCCCAGTGTTCCAGGACCCAGGTATCTTAGAAAAAAATGTCCTCATTTCCAGCTACAGAAAAGGAAAGAAACAGCAACAGCAGCTTCAGGCATCTGCAGCCACCAGCAGGAGCAAGCAGCAAACACAACCTGCAGTTGTAAAGTGCTCACATAGATAAAAATGCCAATTCCTTACTAGCAGTAGCCTTCTGCTGTGCAGCCAGAGGCTGGTCACAGTCAGAGGGAGTTAAAGTGACCTTCAGTGCATAACCATGAGTTTTGAGTGGCACGGTGGCGCAGTGGTTGGCACTGCTGCCTCATGGCACTGAGGATCCGGGTTGGATCCTGGCCCTGGGTCACTGTCCCTGTGGAGTTTGCACATTCTACCCGTATCTACGTGGATCTCATCCCCACAGCCCAAAAAGATGTGCGGAGTAGGTGGATTGGCCTGCTAAATTGCCCCATAATTGGGGAAAAAAAGAATTGGATACTCTAAATTCATTTTAAAAAAAACAAAAAAAAGCATGGGCTGGATTCTCCGGTGACTCCAGGTTTCTGACCAAATTGGGGAAGACGCCGCTTTTGCGATGCTCCGCCCCCTCCAAAGCGGCCTACTCTAGGAGTACACCACGCCACGTATCGACAACCTCAGGACTTTGCCTGAGGCCCCCGATGCTCCGCCTCCGACCGGCCGAGTTCCCGACAGCATGTCGCGTGTGGTCCCATCCGTCGGGAACTCGGCATGGCGGCTGCGGACTCAGTCCAGCGCCGCCAGTCGGAGGAGGGCCGATCTGCGGGCAGATGGGGACATAGCAGTTGACCATAAAATGCAGCCCAGTTTTCCACTGAAGATCGCTGACAATAACTGCTCCATGCATTAAGCTTAAGTATTAAAAATTGTATTTTTAAAATGAATACAGAGTTTGTTGCTGCATGGATAGAGCCGTGTGCTCTACGCTGCCGGCATGCTAGCCCCCAGCAAAATGGGGAATCGGTGGCCATTTTGCGTCATTTCTTCTGGCGTGAAATGCCATTGTTCCCACACAGGCATGGGGACATAGCCCCAGAATCAGAGAATCCAGCCCTATTTAACCATGGACACAGCGCTGTCCTGGATGTGTTTGGTGAAACAGACAGGCAGCAGTTGTAGTTGCCCCTGTTATGGGTATATACAATATTGGAGGATGGCCTTTAGGACCCTCAGATGCTAGGCTTCTCACTCCCCCAGCCCAAGGGCGACTTCCGACCGGGACCCTATCCGGCCCGTTCCCCCCCCCCCCCCATGAGGTCTCCCCCACCCTTCCCCCCTTAGCACTGGGGCAGCATCTCTAGTGCCCCTGAGCTGTGTGCCCGAAAACAAAAATAGCTACTCGCCTCCACCCATCCCCTCAGCAGCCATTGCGCTAGGTTCCAGTTTATAGGAGTGGTAAACGGTGCCTCCATGACTTCTCCTGGGAGCCAGTTAGTTCCTGGGAGGCTGTTAGATTGGGCTTCCTTCTCATTAATGAGATGGAAATTGCTGTTAATTGGTGTCTCGCTATGTCTAGGCGGAATCCGGAACCCACCAACGGGAGCAGGCCGGTTACATTGCAAACCGATTCGAGCCTGCAAGGATCCCGATTTCGGCGTCTCCAGCGATTTAACCGGCGTGCACGGATCCACGGCGAGCGCAATGCGGTAGTTAAATTGCTCCCTTGGTCTCTGAATTACTAGTCCAGTGATAATGCCCCCAGCCCATCACCATCCCCATTTTCAGCCCAAGCGCAGAGAAGCTCCCTTCAGAAAAGCCCCCTTATCTCTTGTAAATGAGAACATGTCAGGGACAGGTTGGAAAGCTCTAGGTGGGGTAGGGCATTTTATGAACCCACTTACCTTCAGACATGCTAGCAGATGACCATAAAATGCAGCCCAGTTTTCCACTGAAGATCACTTACAATAACTGATCCACGCATTAAGCTTAAGTATTAAAAATTGTATTTGAAAATGAATACATATTTAGTTGCTGCATGTAGCTCGAATTATACTGTTGTGCTTTTCCCAAATACAGGCAAAAGCTAAATCAGAGGCTGAAGAACTAGTTCGTATTAGAGACAGTGCTGATAAGAAGAAAGAAAGTGTTTTAAAGAAGGTTACGCAAGCTGAGAAAATTGTGGAGGATATTGAAACCAAGTTTAAACGATTTGAAGCCATACACCGGACCCACAATGAAGCAAGTTTCTTCGACAATTTTAATTAAGATTATTTGATAATTCAGAGGGGGTAAACATCCCATTGAATTTTTATTAGAGTCATTTTATAATTTCATGAAAGTCGCTTAGGTTTGAATCTTGCTGCGGTACATGTTTGAAAATTAACTTTTTGTGGTGGGAAAGGCGCTATTGGCTGGAGTTAAGAGGTCAGAGTAATCAGCAATTGTGATTTCGGATCACACTCCGCTTTGGATGGATATGGTTTTGGAGAAGGAGGTAACCCAGAGACCGGGGTGGAGGATGGATGTGGGGTTGTTAGCGGACCGGAGCTTCTTTGATAAGATTGGGCAGGTGATTGAGGGGCATGTGAGCTATAATTGCTCGGGGGCAGTCTCAAGGTCAGTTGTTTAGGAGGCTTTGAAGGCGGTAGTGAAATGAAATAAAATGAAAGTGAAATGAAAATCATGGTGAGGTGGTATGTGATCTCGTTCAAGGCTAAGGTAGATAAGGAGGAGCGGGAGGAACGCCAAAGACTGATAGAGGAAATTTTGGAGGTCGATGGGAGGTATGCGGGGTCTCCTGACAAAGAGGAAGAAGTGCAGGTGAGGTTCGACCTATTGTCCATGGAGAAGCGGTGCGCCAGCTGAGAAGGCGAGGAGGGGTTGTTTATGAGTATGGCGAGAAGGCAGGATGACTGCTGGCCGGTCAGCTCCGGAGGGAGGCTGAGGCGAGGGAAATAGGAGGGTAGTACTGCAGAGGGTACACCAGACAGCAGGGGGAGGGGGGCTAGGTCTCCCAAACTTGCTGCATTACTGTTGGGTGGTGAATGCAGAGAAAGTGTGGGGCTGGAGCAAGGGGGGGGGGCTCTGTGGGTAAATATGGAGATGGGCTCTTGCAGGGGGTTGCGGGCGCTGGCAACGGCGCCACTCCCGATGGCCCCAGGAAAGTACTTGTGGGTCCGGTGGTGGTGGCCAAGTTGAAGATTTAGAGGCAGTTTGACAGCACTTTAAGATAGGGGGCCGAGTCAGAGGTGGATGCCGATTAGGGGGAATTATGGGTTTTAGCCGGGGAGGATGGATGTGAGGTTTCAGAGATTTGACGAGAGGAGGAGTAAGGAATTGAAGGATTTGTTCCTGGGGGGACGATTTATGAGTTTCGTGGAGCTGGGCGAGAGGTGGGGCAGCACGGTAGCATGGTGGTTAGCATAAATGCTTCACAGCTCCAGGGTCCCAGGTTCAATTCCCGGCTGGGGCACTGTCTGTGCGGAGTCTGCACGTCCTCCCCGTGTGTGCGTGGGTTTCCTCCGGGTGCTCCGGTTTCCTCCCACAGTCCAAAGATGTGCGGGTTAGGTGGATTGGCCATGCTAAATTGCCCTTAGTGTCCTAAATAAAAATAAGGTTAATGGGGGGGGGTTACTGGTATAGGGTGGATATGTTGGCTTGAGTAGGGTGATCATTGTTCGGCACAACATCGAGGGCCAAAGGGCCTGTTCTGTGCTGTACTGTTCTATGTTTCTATCTAAAACAAGTACGGGTTGGCAGGTTGGGTGTTTTAGGTATATGCAGGCGCACTTTGCGAGGAAGGTGGAAGGTGTTCCTGACATTCCCGATTGCTCTTACATCCTCTTTGCTGGAGGCGAGGCTGTTAGTGAGGAGGGAAGGTTGGAGGGGGGCTTGTCTTAGCAATTCATGGGAGGATTCTGGAGGAGGATAGGGTGTCTGTGGAGCTGATTAAGGCAAAGTGTGAGGAAGAGCTGGGGGTGGCGCTGGAAGAGGGACTGTGGTGTAAGGTGCTGCGGAATGTGAATGCCTTGACTTTGTGTGTGAGGTTTGGTGTACAGAGCGCACCTCACACAATCAAGGATTAGCCAGCTGTTCGAGTGAGTGGTGATGTATGTGAGTGATGCGGGAGGGGTCCCGTGAACCATGTTCATATGTTTTGGTCCTGTCTGAAGCTGGAGGATGTGGAGCCCAGTCCCCTCGAAGCCATATTTGGGGTGTCAAACCCACCCGAGCTCCAGGAGGGTGCGGGGACAGGTATCTTAGCCTTCACCTCGCCTAGCGCTCGTAGGCAAGGCTTGTTGGAGTGGAAGTCAGTTTCTCCACCCTATACCTTAGCGTGTAGGGGGACCTGCTGGAGTCTTTGACCCTGGAAAAGGTGAAGTTTGGACTGAGGGCTGGTGAAGGAGGGTTTCTACAATTGTTGGAGTTTGTTAATAATGCACTTTCTGGGGTTGGTTACTATGGACTGCTGAGGGAGCCGTGGGGGTTTAGGGGGTGGGGGGAGTGGTTTGGTTCTTTTTTTGCTGGTTTGGAGTTGGGTTTATTTTGTGAAAATGTTGAAAATTTGTTGAATAAAAAAACTTTAAAAAAAATAAAATCTGTGAGACCAGTGGAGGTGATAGAGTCGTAGGAGCTTGGAGGTGGGGGTAGAGCTAGGGGTGTTTGGTACGGTGGCAGAGTGTGTAGTGAGCTTGGGATAGCAGTGTTGAGACCTTTGGAGGTGGTAGAGATATAAGGTACAGGCAGGTGGTGGCTAGTACAAGCTTGGGGATGGGTAGTTATGAGTGCTGGGAGAGAATGGGGGTGGGATAGAACTGTGAGACCAGTGCAGGTAATAGAGCTGTGGGTTTTTGGGGGAGTTGAAGGGTGGGGTAGAGTTATGAGACCTTGTGCAAGGGAAAAAAGAGCTGTGGAGGGTGACAAGGAGCTATGAAAGCTGTCGGGGTGTGGGGATGAAGAGCCGCTGGGGTGGTAGGGGGAGCGAAGCGTTGTTGAGGTGCTGGGGGGGGAGGGGGGTGGTGAAGAGCTGTTGAGGTGGTGAGGGGGCGAAGAGCAGTTGGGGCGGCGGGCGGATGAAAAGCTGTTGCGGTGGTGGGGCTAGATAAGAGCTGTTGGGATGGTGGGGGGCGAAGAGCTGTTGGGGTGGTGAGGGGGCGAAGAGCTGTTGGGACAGCGGGGGGATGAAGAGCTGTTGGGGTGGTGGGGATGGGTGAAGAGCTGTTGGGACGGCGGGGGGGGTGAAGAGCTGTTGGGACAGCGGGGGGATGAAAAGCCGCTGGGATGGTAGGGGGAGCGAAGCGTTGTTGAGGTGCTGGGGGGGGGGGGGGGTGGTGAAGAGCTGTTGAGGTGGTGAGGGGGCAAAGAGCAGTTGGGACGGCGGGCGGATGAAGAGCTGTTGCGGTGGTGGGGCTAGGTAAGAGCTGTTGGGATGGTGGGGGGTGAAGAGCTGTTGGGGTGGTGAGGGGGCGAAGAGCTGTTGGGACAGCGGGGGGATGAAGAGCTGTTGGGGTGGTGGGGATGGGTGAAGAGCTGTTGGGACGGCGGGGGGGGTGCAGAGCTGTTGGGACAGCGGGGGGATGAAGAGCCGCTGGGGTGGTAGGGGGAGCGAAGCGTTGTTGAGGTGCTGGGGGGGGTGGTGAAGAGCTGTTGAGGTGGTGAGGGGGCGAAGAGCAGTTGGGACGGCGGGCGGATGAAGAGCTGTTGGGGTGGTGGGGCTAGGTAAGACCTGTTGGGACAGCGGGGGGGGGGGGGTGAAGAGCTGTTGGGGTGGTCGGGATGGGTGAAGAGCTGTTGGGATGGTGGGGGGTGGAGCTGTTGGGGTGGTGGGGATAGGTGGAGCTGTTGGGGTGGTGGGGGTGGGCGAAGAGCTGTTGGGATGGTGGGGGGTGAAGAGCTGTTGAGGGTGGGTGAAGAGCTGTTCGGATGTTGGTGGGTGAAGAGCTGTTGGGACGGCGGGGGGGGTGAAGAGCTGTTGGGACAGCGGGGGGATGAAGAGCCGCTGGGGTGGTAGGGGGAGCGAAGCGTTGTTGAGGTGCTGGGGGGGGGGGTGGTGAAGAGCTGTTGAGGTGGTGAGGGGGCAAAGAGCAGTTGGGACGGCGGGCGGATGAAGAGCTGTTGGGGTGGTGGGGCTAGGTAAGAGCTGTTGGGCTGGTGGGGGGTGACGAGCTGTTGGGGTGGTGAGGGGGCAAAGAGCTGTTGGGACAGCGGGGGGATGAAGAGCTGTTGGGGAGGTGGGGATGGGTGAAGAGCTGTTGGGGTGGTGGGGATGGGTGAAGAGCAGTTGGGATGGTGGGGGGTGAAGAGCTGTTGGGATGGTGGGGATGGGTGAAGAGCTGTTGGGATTGTGGGGGGTGGAGCTGTTGGGGTGGTGGGGATAGGTGGAGCTGTTAGGGTGGTGGGGTTGGGTGAAGAGCTATTGGGATGGTGGGGGGTGGAGCTGTTGGGGTGGTGGGGATAGGTGGAGCTGTTAGGGTGGTGGATGTGCGTGAAGAGCTGTTGGGATGATGGGGGGTGGAGCTGTTGGGGTGGTGGGGATAGGTGGAGCTGTTGGGGTGGTGGGGGTGGGCGAAGAGCTGTTGGGATGGTGGGGGGTGAAGAGCTGTTGAGGGTGGGTGAAGAGCTGTTCGGATGGTGGTGGGTGAAGAGCTGTTGGGACGGCGGGGGGGGTGAAGAGCTGTTGGGGTGGTCGGGATGGGTGAAGAGCTGTTGGGATGGTGGGGGGTGGAGCTGTTGGGGTGGTGGGGATAGGTGGAGCTGTTGGGGTGGTGGGGGTGGGCGAAGAGCTGTTGGGATGGTGGGGAGTGAAGAGCTGTTGAGGGTGGGTGAAGAGCTGTTCGGATGTTGGTGGGTGAAGAGCTGTTGGGACGGCGGGGGGGTGAAGAGCTGTTGGGACAGCGGGGGGATGAAGAGCCGCTGGGGTGGTAGGGGGAGCGAAGCGTTGTTGAGGTGCTGGGGGGGGGGGGGTGGTGAAGAGCTGTTGAGGTGGTGAGGGGGCAAAGAGCAGTTGGGACGGCGGGCGGATGAAGAGCTGTTGGGGTGGTGGGGCTAGGTAAGAGCTGTTGGGCTGGTGGGGGGTGACGAGCTGTTGGGGTGGTGAGGGGGCAAAGAGCTGTTGGGACAGCGGGGGGATGAAGAGCTGTTGGGGAGGTGGGGATGGGTGAAGAGCTGTTGGGGTGGTGGGGATGGGTGAAGAGCTGTTGGGATGGTGGGGGGTGAAGAGCTGTTGGGGTGGTGGGGATGGGTGAAGAGCTGTTGGGATGGTGGGGGGTGGAGCTGTTGGGGTGGTGGGGATAGGTGGAGCTGTTAGGGTGGTGGGGTTGGGTGAAGAGCTGTTGGGATGGTGGGGGGGTGGAGCTGTTGGGGTGGTGGGGATAGGTGGAGCTGTTAGGGTGGTGGATGTGCGTGAAGAGCTGTTGGGATGATGGGGGGTGGAGCTGTTGGGGTGGTGGGGATAGGTGGAGCTGTTGGGGTGGTGGGGGTGGGCGAAGAGCTGTTGGGATGGTGGGGGGTGAAGAGCTGTTGAGGGTGGGTGAAGAGCTGTTCGGATGGTGGTGGGTGAAGAGCTGTTGGGACTGCGGGGGGGGTGAAGAGCTGTTGAGGTAGTGAAGAGCTATTGGAATGGTGGGAGGGTGAAGAGCTGTTGGGACAGTGGGGGGGGCGCAAAGAGCTTTGAGAGCTGTTGGGTTGGTGCGATAAGGAGGACTGTTGGGAGCAGGGAAATGATTGGAGAGCAGACAGCAATGTCTTTCTCCTGTACAGTTTTGCAGGCTCTGTTGAATGCAGTGATTGGGCCATGGATCTCATTTCATTAGTTCATACCCACCAAATTACACCAAAAAAATAATGGCACACATGCATGTCATCAGGTCACCCAGCCAATGCCAGGGCTGACCCATCAAAGTAAGCGCTCCACAAGGTGCCATTGCTGCCTTGGAGAAGAGGGAGCTCAGCCCCACACAGAGTTTAGGTACCCCTGATTTGAAATCTGTAAAACTGCATTTAGTTTGTTACTTGCTTCTTGAGATACAAAATATATTTATAGGCTGTACTCATGTATCAATAGACAGAACCAAGTAACCCCATAACATATGATTTTAAAATAATACTTTGATGTCAGTGAAAGATGTTGATAGTCCTGCAAAGTGGTAAGAACAACACAAATTGTGGCAATTATATCATTATTCACTTTGAGCCTTGGAAGGCGTGGTAAAAGTGATATGTTACAATGAAGTCTCGTACATTCCATAATTTAAAAAGTGACAGAATGGCTGTTTGGCAACCTAGAATAATAATGGCAGTTAAAAATAAAGTGTAGACGTAAGCTGTGATTACTTCTAGAATGTCATTGTCATGCAACATTGAAAGACACCGACAGGTGTGGTGAATAAATATTGGTTAGTGAAGCAAACATATTAATTATTATTGACACTGGGTGGGATTCTCCAGTTCTCAGCTGCCTGTCTCTTGGCAGCACACCATTTGCTTGCGATGGGATTCTATCATGCAGTCTCTTTGTCAATGAGATTTCCCATTGAAACAACCCACGCTGTCGCCAAATCCGCCGGTGGGGCTGCACTGCCTGCTGGAAAAGTGAATCACAATGACCGGAGAATGTCAGCCACTTATTTTAATGTAATAAGTTGTACAGAACTGTGTGTCAAAGTTTAAAAATAAGCCTTAGACTATGCCAAAATGGGCCAACAAAATCTTGTGTGCTTTAATTCATCTTGTTTTTTTGAGAGAACTATTTAAGAGAAAACATGTTCGAAATTGTTATTTATAATATGTCAATATTAAGCCACCGTCATACTGAACAGAATGGACTATTGCAAAGAGGTGTACCGACAACTCAACAACAGGAACACTACAGACAGTTACCCGCAGATCCGACCAGGGTACACACCAGCCAACTCAACAGACTGATCAAAATCTTGGATCCAGACCTTCACAGCACTCTATGTGCTCCCACCCCACGTACTCCCCGCGTTCGAGACTTCTACTGCCTCCTGAAAATACACAAGGCCAATACACCAGGCCGTCCTATCGTATCAGGCAATGGGACCCTGTGTGAGAACCTCTCTGGCTACATCGAGGGCATCGTGAAACCCATCGTATAAGGAACGCTCAGCTTCTGTCGCGATACGCCCGACTTCTTACAGAAACTCAGCACCAATGGACCAGTTGAACCAGGAACATTCCTCGTCACAATGGACGTCTCGGCACTCTACACCAGCATCCCCCATGACAATGGCATTGCTGCAACAGCCTCAGTACTCAACACTGACAACTGCCAATCTCCAGACGCAATTCTGCAACTTATCTGCTTCATTCTGATCACAACGTCTTCACCTTTGACAACAAGTTCGTCATCCAGACATACAGAACAGCCATGGGGACTAAATTCGCACCTCAATATGCCAACATCTTCATGCACAAGTTTGAACAAGACCTCCTCACCGCAGAGGACCTTCAACCGACGTTATACACCAGATACATCAATGACATTTTTTTCCATTGGACCCATGGCGAAGAATCACTGAAATGTCTACATCAGGGGTGGGCAAACTTTTCCGTGCAAGGGCCACATTCAGAAATTCACAATTTTAAAGGGCCGCATAGTATATTAATTAATAGTCCCGGTTGTAACCAATTAGCGTGCGGCATATACCTCAGCGCTTCCCCCGGCGGCATCCTGCCTTTAGCCCTCTTTTTCTCTACTTTTCAAAAATGGCGCTTCACCCGGTTATGATTCTGGGCGCCTCATATAGAACAGAGAACAGTATAGCACAGAACAGGCCCTTCGGCCCTCGATGTTGTGCCGAGCAATGATCACCCTACTCAAGTCAACGTATCCACCCTATACCAGTAACCCAACAGCCCCCCCCCCCCCCCCCCCAATTAACCTTATTGAAAAATAAAAAAAATTTTTTAAATGTTTAAAAAAAAATTTTTTTTTTTTTTTTATGACTTGATCTTGGTGGGCCGCATAAAGACCTTTGGCGGGCCGCATGCGGCCCGCGGGCCGTAGTTTGCCCACCCCTGGTCTACATGATGACATCAATAAGTTCCATCCCACCATCAGACTCACCATGGACTACTCTCCAGAATCGGTTGCATTCTTGGACATACTCATCTTCATCAAGGACGGTCACCTCAGCACTTCGCTTTACCGCAAGCTCACGGATATCCTCACGATACTCCACTTCTCCAGCTTCCACCCTAAACACATTAAAGAAGCCATCCTCTATGGACAAGCCCTCCGTATACACAGGATCTGCTCAGACGAGGAGGAGCGTAACAGACATCTACAGACACTGAAAGATGCCTTCGTACGAACGGGATATGGCGCTCGACCCATCGGTCGACAGTTCCAACGTGCCACAGCAAAGCACCGCACCGACCTCCTCAGAAGACAAACACAGGACACAACTGACAGAGTACCCTTCGTTGTCTATACTTCCCCGGAACGGAAGAACTACCATATCTTCTTCACAGCCTTCAACACGTCATCGATGAAGACGAACATCTTGCCAAGGTCATCCCCACACCCCCACTACTTGCCTTCAAACAATCGCGCAACCTCAAACAGACCATTGTTTGCAGCAAACTACCCAGCCTTCAGAACAGAGACCACAACACCACACAACCCTGCCATGGCAATCTCTGCAAGACGTGCCAAATCATCGACATGGGTACCACCATTACACATGAGAACACCACCCACCAGGTACGCGGTACATACTTGCGCGACTCGGCCAACGTTGTCTACCCCATACATTGCAGGAAAGGATGTCCCGAAGCATGGTACATTGGCGAGACCATGCAGACACTGCGACAACGGATGAACGGACATCGCGCGACAATTGACAGGCAGGAATATTCCCTTCTAGTCGGAGAACACTTCAGCAGTCATGGGCATTCAGCCTCTGATCTTCGGGTAATTGTTCTCCAAGGCGGCCTTCAGGACGCGCGGCAATGTAGAATCGCCGAGTAGAAACTTACAGCCAAGTTCCTCACACATGTGTACGTCCTCAACTGGGACCTTGGATGCATGTCGCATTACATTCACCCCCACCATCTGGCCTGGGTTTGCGAAATCCTACCAATTGTCCTGGCTTGAGACAATTCACACCTCTTTAACCTGTGATTATCCCTCTCTCTGGATCTGTAAAGACTTACCTGCAAAGGCTCGCATTCAAAGTATCGTCTTGCATCTTTGACTTTGTCTGTATATATGTTCCTGGAACCTATCTCTCCATTCACCTGAGGAAGGAGCAGTGCTCTGAAAGCTAGTGATTCAAAACAAACCTGTTGCACTTCAATGTGGTGTTGTAAGACTTCTTACTGCGCTCAACCCAGTCCAACGCCAGCATCTGCACATCATATTAAGCTGATGTGAGATGAAGAATTTAATCATTGTTGCAAAGCTGACTGACAGTTCTAACACCACAGCAGCTGCATCTATTTCCACCATTGTAGTTACATTTATTTATCCATAAGTTTAAAAGCCTTGCATCTAACATTCATCCATGGGCCGAAAATGTTCATCTGATAAGTCAGGCTATTTTTACACCAAATGAAAATGAATTATAGAACATAGAACACTGTATAGGCCCTTCAGCCCACGATGTTGTGCCGACCATTTATCCTAATCTAAGATCAACCTAAAATACACCCCTTCAATTTACTGCTGTCCATGTGCCTGTCTAAGAGTCGGTTAAATGTCCCTAATGA
Organism: Scyliorhinus canicula; assembly: GCF_902713615.1. Classification (NCBI taxonomy): domain Eukaryota; kingdom Metazoa; phylum Chordata; class Chondrichthyes; order Carcharhiniformes; family Scyliorhinidae; genus Scyliorhinus; species Scyliorhinus canicula. Next base: position 83,833,460 of record NC_052155.1, on the reverse strand, counting down.
CTCTGACTCCACCACCTCTGCTGGTAGTACATTCCACACACCCACCACTGACTGTGTAAAGAACCTACCTCTGACATCTCCCCTATACCTTCCTCCAATCACCTTAAAATTATGTCCTATCATGACAGCCATTTCCACCCTGGGGAAAAGTCTCTGGCTATCCATTCTATCCATGCCTCTCATCACCTTGTACACCTCTATCAAGTCACCTCTCTGCCTTCTTCGCACCAGTGAGAAAAGCCCTAGTTCCCTCAACCTTTCTTCTTGAGACATGCCCTCTAGACCAGGCAGCATCCTGGTAAATCTCCTCTGTACCCTCTCTAAAGCATCTACATCCTTCAAACAATGAGGCAACCAGAACTGGACACAATATTCCAAGTGTGGTCTAACTAGAGTTTTATAAAGCTGCAACAAAACCTTGCGGCTCTTAAACTCAATTCCTCTGTTAATGAAAGCCAGCAATGATGTCCAAAGGTGTGCAGGTGAGGTGGATTAGCCATATTAAATTGACCCTTAGTGTTTAAAAAGGTTTGCTGGAGTTATTGGGTTACTGGATAGGGTGGCAGTGAGGGCTTAAGTAGGGTGCTCTTTCCAAGGGCCGGTGCAGATTCGACGGGCCGAATGGCCTCCTTCTGCACTATAAATTCTATGATACTATCTATGATCCCAGGAGAATTTCCTGGGATATTCTACCAGTAGCAAGATGATATTAGTCATTCTATTTCCTTTACCAAGACAATCATGGTGTGAAATTGCTTGATGAGGTCCAGGCTACACAGGAACCCTGACCCTGATCCTGCCTATGTTTTTCTGCCCCAACCACTCTCAGTGTTGTCTCTGTATACTTAATTTCTCACATGCACATACCAGCTCACATTTTTGCACTTGGGGGTGGTGTGAATTGGGTTGTACTTGTAAATTGCAGACTGAGTGTTACAGAAATGAGAATTGGCTTAAAATACCACACCTCAGAGGAGAAGATTCCCTCATGAGTACTCATCTGCAAAGAAAGATGCTTGGGCAATATCATATATATGTGCATCAGTCTCAAATCTGCTGTAACTGGCAGCTGTGATTCTTGAATCACATGTTAAGTAATATTAGGAAATATTTTCCTTTATTGTGAATTCAATAACTTGTGTGACAGCTTAACATGAATCTGCAGCAGGCTACCATCTAAGAAACAACCAAGAAGCAGATCAGAATGGACGGCTATAGTTCTGATGCTATTAGCGGGCTGAACAAATAAAAGCTTGTATATTAGCTCCTAAACCAAGGCATCCATGATCAATGTTATATCAACCAGCAGTTTAATGGAGATACATGTATAATAGCAACAGCTGGAGTTGACCTCTGGTCATATACAGCATGACATAAGGATACATCTGGCAGAGAGCTGGCAGAGACTGTATGCATCCATGCATGGAAAATGAAGTTCATCCAGGCCAGAGTATTGCTGTGACTCAGGCGTGTGCACATATGGCTTCCTTCATCGAGAGACTGGTGTCCGTAATGGAGAGCCAGATAGAGTAGGAACTCAGTGGATGCCGAGGATGCACACCCAACTGTGTATCATCACCTTGTCCATTACCTCTAGTAGCAAAGGTAAGGCGAGAGAGGGACGAGGCACCTGGAGACTCCACCAGTCCTCCTCAGGTCAGCAGAGAGTTACAGGGGTGCCTTGAAAGGTGAATATGGAAGGTGTCCAATGGGTTAGCCCAAGCATCTGAATCTCATCTTCAACAACAACCCAATAACCTACTGCTTGGTTGCTCAGGTGGACTCATGTGGCAGGCATTGCACTACTCCTGTGCTGCCAAGCAAAGATTTCTTACAGGCATAAGTAGCCCTGTCTTTAACCGATTGCCTTTGTTCTCGAGTACACATTGCTGAAGGTAGGGATGTGCCGGAAAAACAATGGTGCCTGGGGCTGCCTTAGGATGAATGTGGCATGGTTGATTCCTTTGAAGCTTGACCACACCTGAAGATATGTTTATTGTGGTCACAGACTAGTTGTATATTGATTGAATGCGTGACTTTCCTGTTAATAAAGGGTGCTGGCTGGTCCATGGGAGCCTTGATGGTCATATGTGTGCAGTTGGTCACACCTTATGTCCGGGAGGAATCCAGCAATGGCTCTGAATCTAATGAACCTCTTTGGCTGACTCTCTGACACTTTGATCGTGCATAAAATTGCCACCTCTTGAGCAGGATATTGGTAACCTTTTGATGCACCAATGGGCCACAGTCTGTGAGATCACAATGCCAGGGACCCGGGTTTGATTACGGCCTTGGACGACTGTCTGTCTGGAGTTTGCACATTCTCCCTGTGTCTGTGTGGATTTCCTCCGGGTGCTCTGATTTCTTCCAAAAGTCCAAAGATATGAAGGTAAGGTGGATTGGCCATGTGATATTGCCCCTTGGTGTCCAGGGATGTGCAGGCTAGGCTACTGGATTACGGGGGTGGGGCGGGCTAGGTGGGGAGTGGAGAATGTTCTTTTGGAGGTTCAGTGCAGACTCGATAGGCCGAAAGACCTACTTCTGCAGTGGGGTTCTATGATTCATAAGAACATAAGAACTAGGAGCAGGAGTAGGCCGTCTGGCCCCTCGAGCCTGCCCCATTCAATGAGATCATGGCTGATCTTTTTGTGGACTCAGCTCCACGTACCCGCCCACTCACCATAACCCTTAATTCCTTTACTGTTCAAAAATCTATCTATCTTTGCCTTAAAAAATCCAAAGAGGCAGCCACAACTGCTTCACTGGGCAGGGAATCCCACATATTTACAATTCTTTGGGTGAAGAAGTTCCTCCTCAACTCAGTCCGAAATCTGCTCCCTCTTATTTTGAGGATACGCCCCTTAGTTCTAGTTTTACCCACCAATGGAAAAACCTCCGGCTTCTATCTTAATTCAATTCATAATTTTATATGTTTCTTTCAGATCCCCCCATAATCTTTAAATTCCAATGAGTATAGTCCCAGTCTACTCAGCCTCTCCTCATAAGCCAATCCTCTCAATTCTGCAATCAACCTAGTGAATCTCCTCGGCACCCCCTCCAGTGCCAATACATCCTTTCTCAAGTATGGAGACCAAAACTGTACACCGTACTCCAGGTGTGGCCTCACCAGCATCCTATACAATGCAACATAACATCCCTGTTTTTAAACTCCATACCTCTAGCCATGAAGGACAAAATTCCATTTGCCTTCTTAATTACCTACTGCACCTGCAAACCAACCTTTTGCAATTCATGCACAAAGATACCCAGGTCCCTCTCTGCACAGCAGCACGCTGCAATTTTTTACCATTTAAATAATAGTCCATTGTGCTGTTATTCATACTAAAATGGATGACCTCACATTTACCAACATTGTACTCCCATCTGCCAAACCGTTGCCCCATTAAACTATTTATATCCCGTTGCAGACTTTCAGTTTCCTCTGCACACTTTACTCTACCACTCATCTTCGTGTCATCTGCACACTTTGACACATTATACTTGGTCCTCAACTCCAAATCATGTATGTAAATTGTAAACAATTGCGGTCCCAAAACTGATCCCTGAGGCACACCACTAGCCACTGATCGCCAACCAGAAAAACACCCATTTATCTCGACTCTTTACTTATCCAATCCTCTATCCATGCTAATACATTACCCGGAACACAGTGTACCCTTATCTTATGCAATAGCCTTTTCTGTGGCACCTTGGCGAATGCCTTCTGAAAATCAAGATACACCACATCCCCCCGTTCCCCGTTGTCCACCGCACTCGTAATGTACTCAAAGAATTCCAATAAATCAGTTAAACATGACCTGCCTTTCATGAACCGTTGCTGTGCCTGCTCAATGGGACAATTTCTATCCAGATGTTGCGCTGTTCCTTCCTTGATTATAGATTCAAGCATTTTCCCCATTACAGAAGTTAAGCTAATTCTATGTCCTCAGGGATCCCTAAAAAGAACCAGAGGTGTAGATGTTGAGAGCCATGGTGATCTTAAGGACCATTGGTATAGGATGCCCAAAAACTCCAGCTCATCATGCATCATGGCACCAAATCATTGGCCACCACCCTGGAGTTAGTATTGATACTGCCACTTGGGCAACAGAAATTAGTTGAGCCATGTATGGTAGACCCTCTGCAAGGAATAGGCTCCTTATTCTCATGGCAATTTGTTGTCATTCCCTTTACTGCACCCAGTCAGAAGACTATGCCTGAGTGTGATGGAGACTGAGTGAGTAGTAAATTAGGTTCATATGGGAATTTGGTGCACGGAGAAAGAGGTAATTTTTATAAGGTTTTTGCAGCTAGTAAAGTGTGTAAAGTATTAGTCAGATTTATAAGTACTAGTAAGGTTTATCAATACTTGTAAAGTTTATTAAGTTAAGGCTGAGTACATCTAATATCAGTGAAATTAAGTCACCTTGAGGAAAATAAAGTTAAGATGTGGCAGGGCAGCATAGTCGTGTGAAACGCTTATCATGTAGTATGTGGGAAGTTGTGGATACTACCAGTGACCTAGATGACTACATGTACAGGAAGTATCACCAGCTCCAGAAGCTTGAGTTCTGGATTTCAGGTGGTTGGAGTCACTGTGATGTATCCATGAATCTGAGAGCTACTTGGATAGCATGTTCAGAGAACTGGTCACACTGCTGGCTAGGGGCTTGGAGGCAGAAAGGGAATGGGTGACCACAAATCAGTGCAGGAGAACCAAGCAGGTAGTGCAGGAGCCCCCAAAGTCCAGCTGTAAGTCAAGGATAAGTCAGAAGTTGGCGCTGGAGCGAGGCGACTCTCTGCAAGCTCTCCCCAACAGATCCACTTTTTACTTAACTTATACTCGTTCCGGTGCTTATGTAGTTACATTGTATACCTTGTGTTGCCCTATTATGTATTTTCTTTTATTCCTTTTTCTTCCCATGTACTTAATGATCTGTTGAGCTGCTCGCAGAAAAATACTTTTCACTGTACCTCGGTACACATGACAATAAACAAATCCAATCCAATCCAGCTTCGTAATTGGTTTTCCGTTTTTGATACTGGAGAGAAAAAGCAGTTGTGAAAGATATTCCTTAGTTAGAAAAACAAACTAGCAATTCTGTGACCCTAGACTCCAGGATAGTATGTTGCCTTGTAGGTGACAGGGGCAAGGATGTCACAAAGCAGTTGCAGGTCAATCTTCTGGGGGGGGGGGGGGGGGGGGGTGGGGGGGGGGGGGGGGGGGGGGTGAATAGCCAGAGGTTGTATTCCACGTTAGTACCAATTAATTAGTTAGGAAGGGGGATAGGATCCTGAAAGCAGGTTTCAGGGAGCTAGGAAGAAGAGTGAAAAGCTGGACGTCTGAAACAGTAATCGTACGAGTTCATCGTACTAGCGAGCATGAAAATAGGAAAATTGAATCTTGAACATGTGGATGGAGAACTGGTGTTGGAGGGAGGCATCAGATTTATGACACATTGAGACTGGCTATGGAGCAACTGAGGCCTGTGCAAGATGGACAGCTGGTGAGGGTTTAAACTAAATTGGCATGTAGTGGGAACCTGAGAGGGAGTTCAAACTGTTAAAAGGAAGTAGAAAAGTAGAGATCAATAATAAAAGACAGGTGCAGTAAAGGCAAGTATCAAATAGGATCACAATAGAGAAACTGCACGGGACAGCAAGGATTGGTGGGAGTTGTTTATAGGCCACCAAACTGTGGTGTTAATATTGGGCACGGTATAAATCAGGAAATCAGAGATGCATGTGATGTGGATGATACAGTGTTTTTTTTTTGAAATAATTTTTATTGAAAAATTTTGAATTTATACAGCAATAACGCACCATAGTAAAATACCAAAAATAAAATGTTAGCAATCATAAACATTCGCCCCACCTCCATGAACAACACAGCATTTTAACAACAACGCAAATTAACACAATATAAATTTACAGAATAGAAACTACAATAAGGAACACCCCCACCCCCCCACCCCCCCCCCCCCCCCCCCCCCCCCCCCCCCCCGCCCCGGGTTGCTGCTGCTATTGACCAAGATACCTATCTTTGAGCCAGGAAGTCCAGAAAAGGCTGCCATCGTTTATAGAACCCTTGTATTGATTCTCTCAGGGCAAATTTGACCCTTTCCAATTTTATAAATCCCGCCATGTCACTGATCCAGGTCTCCACACTTGGGGGGCCTCACATCCTTCCACTGTAGCATAATCCTTCATCGGGCAAAGGCCAGGACACCGGCCTCTTTCGCCTCCTGCACTCCCGGCTCCGCCGCAACTCCAAAAATCGCGAGTCCCCACCTTGGTTTGACCCTGGATCCAACCACCCTCGACACCGTCCCCGCCACCCCCTTCCAAAATTCTTCCAGTGCTGGGCATGCCCAGAACATATGGGCGTGGTTCGCTGGACTCCCTGAGCATCTGGTGCACCTGTCCTCCCCCTCAAAGAACCTACTCATCCTAGTCCCGGACATGTGGGCCCGGTGCAGCACCTTAAATTGGATGAGACTAAGCCTCGCACATGAGGAGGAAGAGTTGAGTCTCTCCAAGGCATCCCCCCAAGTCCCGTCCTCTATCTGCTCCCCGAGTTCCTCCTCCCATTTAGCCTTCAGCTCCTCCACTGACGACTCCTCCACCTCCTGCATTACCTTATAGATGTCAGACACCTTCCCTTCTCCGTCCCACACCCCCGAAAGCACTCTGTCCATCGTCCCCCGCGAGGGCAGCAGAGGGAATCCCTCTACCTGTCGCCTAGCAAACGCCTTTACCTGCAAGTATCTGAACATGTTCCCTTGGGGAAGACCAAATTTATCTTCCAGTTCCCCCAGGCCCGCAAACCTCCCGCCAATAAACAGGTCCCTCAATTTACTGATGCCCGCCTTTTGCCACCCCCTAAATCCCCCACCCTTGTTCCCCGGGATGAACCGATGATTGCCACCCAGTGGAGCCTCCATCGAGCCCCCTGTTTCCCCCCGATGCCATCTCCACTGTCCCCAGATTCTTAGGGTCGCTGCCACCACCGGGCTCGTGGTAAACCTCTTGGGGGAGAGCGGCAACGGCGCCGTTACCATGGCACTCAGGCTCGTACCTCTACATGACGCCATCTCCATTCTTTTCCACGCCGCCCCTCCCCCCTCCATCACCCATCTACGCACCATTGACACATTGGCCGCCCAATAGTACCCCAGAAGGTTGGGCAGCGCCAGCCCGCCTCTATCCCTTCCTCGCTCCAGGAACACCCTCTTCACTCTCGGAGTCCCATGTGCCCACACAAAGCTCAAAATACTGCTAGTCACTCTCCTAAAGAAGGCCCTGGGGATAAAGATGGGCAGGCACTGAAAGAGGAACAAGAACCTCGGAAGCACCGTCATTTTGACGGACTGTACCCTCCCCGCCAACAATAATGGCAGCATGTCCCACCTCTTGAACTCCTCCTCCATCTGATCTACAAGTCTGGTGAAATTATGTTTGTGAAGAATCCCCCAGTCCCTGGCCACCTGCACCCCCAGGTACCTAAAGTTCTCCCCTGCCCGCCTAAACGGGAGCCTACCAATTCCTTCCTCCTGGTCTCCAGGGTGCACCACAAACACCTCACTTTTGCCTAAATTTAATTTATAACCTGAAAAGGTCCCAAACTCAGCTAGCAGCTCCATCACCCCCGGCATCCCTCCCACCGGGTCCGCCACATACAGTAACAGGTCATCGGCATACAACGACACCCTATGTTCCTCCCCACCTCGCACCAAGCCTCTCCACCTCTCTGAATCCCTCAACGCCATCGCCAACGGCTCGATTGTCAGTGCAAACAACAAGGGGGACAGGGGGCAACCCTGCCTGGTCCCTCGGTAAAGCCGGAAGTACTCCGACCTCCTCCCATTCATGGCCACGCACGCCATCGGGGCCTCATATAGCAGCCTTACCCATCTAATGAACCCTTCACCAAATCAAAACCTCCCCAACACCTCCCATAGGTACCCCCACTCCACTCTATCGAAGGTCTTCTCCGCATCCAGCGCCACCACTATCTCTGCCTCCCCCTCAATCGCCGGCATCATGATGACATTCAACAATCTCTGCACATTCGTGTTCAGCTGCCTTCCCTTCACAAAACCTTTCTGGTCCTCGTGCACAACCCCTGGCACACAGTCCTCTATCCTGGTGGCCAGGATTTTTGCCAGCACCTTGGCATCCACGTTGAGGAGAGATATGGGCCTGTATGAACCACACTGCTGGGGGTCCTTGTCCCTCTTTAAAATTAACGAGATCAACGCCCGCGACATTGTCGGGGCAAAGTCCCCCCTTCCCACGCTTCATTGAGTGTCCGCACCAGCAAGGGGCCCACTAGGTCCACAAACTTTTTATAAAATTCCACCGGGAACCCATCCGGCCCCGGTGCCTTCCCTGACTGCATCTGCCCGATCCCATTAACTAGCTCCTCCAGCTTAATCGGCACACCCAACCCCTCCACCTTCTCCTCCTGCACCTTCGGGAAAGAAAGCCCGTCGAGGAACCTCTCCATTCCCCTCCTCTCCCCCGTTGGCTCCGACCGGTACAGTTCCCCGTAAAAGTCCTTGATGACCTCATTCACCTCTACCCCCTTCCGCACCACATTCCACTCTTGTCTGTCACTCCAGCAATTTCCTTAGCCGCATCCCGCTTGCGGAGCTGATGAGCCAGCATCCTACTCGCCTTTTCACCATGTTCGTACACTGCCCCTTGTGCCTTCCTCCACTGTGCCTCCGCCTTTCTAGTGGTCAGCAAATCAAATTTTGCCTGCAGGCTGCGCCTCTCCCCCAACAGTCCCTCCTCTGGTGCCTCTGCATACCTCCTGTCTACCTCCAGCATCTTTCCCACCAGTCTATCCCTCTCACTCCTCTCGCTCCTCTCCCTGTGTGCCCAGATGGATATCAGCTCCCCACGAATCACTGCCTTCAGGGCTTCCCAGACCATCCCCACCTGAACCTCTCCCGTATCATTCACCTCGAGGTACCCCTCAATACTTGCCCGGACCCTCCTACACGCCTCCTCCTCCGCCAACAACCCCACATCCAACCGCCACAACGGGCGCTGGTCCCGCACCTCCCCCATCTCCAACTCTATCCAATACGGAGCGTGGTCGGAGATTGCAATGGCCGAATACTCGGCCTCCTCCACTCTCGGAATCAGTCCCCTACTCACCACGAAGAAGTCTATCCGAGAATAGACCCTGTGTACGTGGGAGAAGAAAGAGTACTCGCGTGCCCTCGGCCTAACAACCCTCCATGGATCCACCCCACCCATCTGGTCCATAAACCCTCTCAGTACCTTGGCCGCCGCCGGCCTCCTACCCGTCCTGGAGCTGGACCGATCCAGTGAAGGATCCAACACCGTATTGAAGTCCCCCCCCCACCCCCCATGATCAGACCTCCCGCCTCCAGATCCGGGACCCGTCCCAACATATGCCTCATAAAGCCCGCATCGTCCCAATTTGGGGCATACACACTAGCAAGTACTACCTTCTCTCCTTGTAGCCTGCCCCTAACCATAACATACCTACCCCCCTTATCCGCCACCACCTCCGATGCCTCAAACAACACATTTTTCCCCACCAGAATCGCCACTCCCCGGTTCTTCACATCCAACCCAGAGTGGAAAACCTGCCCCACCCATCCCTTCCACAGGCGGGCCTGGTCCGCCACCTTCACGTGGGTCTCCTGAAGCATTGCCACATCTGCCTTTAGCCCCTTCAGATGAGCAAGTACCCTCGACTGCTTCACCGGCCCATTCAATCCTTCTGCATTCCAGGTGACCAACCGGATCAGAGGGCATCCCGCTCCCCATCCCCGTCGACTAGCCATAGCCCGTCGACTGCCCGCCCCAGGCCAGCACCCCCTGCCCGACCCAGTCCCCACAGCGAAAATACCTCACCTCTGTCCCCCCAGCCCCCACCAGCTCCTTCCTGACCCTACCAGCAGCAACCCGGTACTCTATTCCCCTTTCCCCCCCTCCCTTCCCCCCCCAGGCTAGGAACCCTCCCAGCCGCGAACCGTCCTCCATTGTACTTCCGTGGGTCAGCTAACTTCTGCTGACCCCGGAAACTCCCGCCAATAACCCGACCCCTCCCAAAGTGGGATCATCCCCCAATCTATCCCTCCTCCAGGCACTGCTCCAGCAAGGGGAAGAACCAGTTAAGGCCCCGCCTCCCCCCGTCATCGTCTCCGCCCCCCAGCCCCGCAGCGCGGGAAACCAGAGGAAAGCCCGCGCTTTCGCACTGCTCCACCACACCCTTCTGACGCAGCTCCCAAATACCAGCCACACTCCAAACCCCCAACCCGACATAGAATACAACAGACCCCCCCAACCCTCCCCGCAAGATACAAAACTCAAACAATGCCCCACAGCAAAAAAAACATAACAGAACAACACCCCCATAAATAACCATATCAAAATTGCAAAAGTACAAACAAAAACAAAAAAAAGAACACAGCAACAGCAGAAACCAGAAATAAAGCATTACAACCGACCCCGCAAACCCCAACCCCTAGTTCAAGTCCAGTTTCTCCGTCCGCACGAAGGCCCACGCCTCCTCCGGGGAATCAAAATAGTAATGCCGGTCCGAATACGTTACCCACAGGCGCGCGGGCTGCAACATTCCGAACTTTATCTTTTTCCTGTAAAGCACCTCTTGTCCGATTAAATCCGGACCGCCGCTTAGCCACCTCCGCACTCCAATCCTGGTAGATCCGTACTACCCCATTCTCCAAATTGCTGCTCTTCACCTTCTTGGCCCAGCGCAGCACACACTCCCGATCACTGAACCGGTGGAACCTCACCAGCACCGCATGCGGGGTTCATTCTCCTTAGGCCTCCTGGCCAGAACTCTGTGTGCTCCCTCCAGCTCCAAGGGCAGATGGAAAGACCCGGCCCCCACTAGCGAGTTCAGTATCGTAGCCACGTAGGTTGTCAGGTCCGACCCCTCCAGCCCCTCCGCAAGGCCCAAGATCCGCAGGTTTTTCCGCCTCATGCGGTGATCAAGCTCCTTGAAGCATTCCTGCCACTTCTTGTGGAGTGCCTCGTGTCCCTCCACCTTACTCACGAGGACCACGGCCTCCTCCTCTCGTTCAGTGGCCTGCGTCTGCAACTCCTTGATGGCAGCACCCTGGGTCGTCTGAATCTCCGACAGCCTGCTGTTCGTTTCCTGCAGAGAGCTCAGTACCTCAGCCTTGAAGTCTGTAAAGCAGCGCAGGAGAGCAGCTTGTTGCTCCTGGGCCCACTGCTTCCACTCCTCTGGAGCTCCGCCGGCCGCCATCTTGGATTCCTTCCCCCGTTTTTTCTGGGGAGCTGCTGTCGTTTTTTCCCCCTTTCGACTCCGAGTTCGAGATATGGACTGCGGGGAAAGTCGATCAGCACACCTTCTCCCACCGGGAGATGTCGAAAAATTTCCGTTTTGGGCTCCAAAAAGAGCCAAAAAGTCCATTTAAAACGGGAGCTCCCAAATGTGTGGCTTCCTACGTCATCGCTGCCACCGGAAGTCGTGGATGATACAGTGTTAATGGGTGACTTCAATTTACACATAGACTAATTAACCAAATCAGCACAAATCAATTCTCTGGAGGTAGAGTTCCTGAAGCATGCACAAAATGGGTTTCTGATGGACAGCACGGTAGCACAAGTGATTAGCACTGTGGCTTTACAGCGCCAGGGTCCCAGATTTGATTCCCTGCTGGATCACTGTCTGTGCGGAGTCTGCACGTTCTCCCCCAATTGCGTGGGTTCCCTCTGGGTGCTCGGGTTTCCTCCCACAGTCCAAAGACGTGCAGGTTAGGTGAATTCGCCATGATAAATTGCCCTTGGTGACCAAAAAAGGTTAGATGGGGTTATTGGGTTACAGGGACAGGGTGAAAGTGAGGGCTTAAGTGGATTGGTGCAGACTCGATGGGCTGAATGGCCTCCTTCTGTACTGTACTATGTTCTATGATGCAGTATGTTGAGTAGCCAACAAGGAATCAGGCTATTTTTGGTTTATTGTTCTGGAAAGAGAAAGGACTAATTAATAATTTTGTTATAAGGAGCTTTTGGGAAATAGTGACCATAATATGATAGAATTTTGCATTAAGTTTGAATGCTACATAATTCATTATGATAAAATTTTGCAGAAGTTTGAATGCTATATAACTTATTCTGAAAGAGCATCTTAGATCTGAAGAAAGGAAATAATGAAGGTGTGAGCGGAATGTTGGTTGTGGTGGATTGAGGAAAATATAGTGAAAGGTTTGACAGTAGACAGGCAGGCTCATATTTAAAGAAACTCTCACATGGTCTACGCACCCAAAGGAAAAGGTAAATCAACCATTTTTAACAAAAGAAGTTAAAAATTGCATTAGATCAAAGGAAGTAGTTTATAAGAATGCCAGAAAAAGTGGTATACCTGAGAATTGGCAGCAGTTTAGAAGCAAGCAAAGAAAGACCAAGAAATTGATTAAGATAGGGAAAAGAGAATATAAATGTAAATTGGTGAGGAATATGAAGACTGTCAAAGCTTGTTCAAGTATGTGAAAAGGAAAACATTAGAGTGGGCTTATTACAGGTAGGGAAAGATGAATTTATGTTGGAGAATTGAGAGGGAAAGATTAATTTATAGGGGAGAACAGGAAGTTACTTTGCATCTGTCTTTGTGAAAAAAGATATCGAAAATTTCTCAGAAATATTAGGCGACATGGGACGTGTGAAACCGAGGAATTAAAATAAATTAGTATTAGTAAAGAGGTAGTGCTTGAACATTTAACTGGATTATAGGTTGATAAATCCTGCGGATCAGATGAGCTTCACCCCAGTGGTGAAAGGTGTAGCTAGAGAGATAGTGGATACTCTTTAAAAATTCTATAGATTCTGGAAAGTTTCCTATGAACTGAAAAGTAGCAAATATAACCCCACTCTTTAAGATGGGAGGAAGAGAGAGAATGGAGACCTGTTGGTTTGACGCCAGTAGGAGGGAAAATGTTAGAATCTACTATAAAGGATATGACAACTGAACATTTAGGAAAGAGTGGTAAAATTGGGCAGAGTCAACATGGATTTATGAAAGGCAAATCTTTTTGCCAAACTTCTTGGATTTTTTGAGGATATTATATGTAGCATAGATCAAGGGGAACCATGAGGTGTGGTGTATTTGGATTTCCAGAATGTTTTTGATAAGGTCCCACAAAGAAAGTTAGTAAATAAAATCAGAGTGCATGGGCTTCAGGGAAATATATTGGTATGGATTAAGAATTGGTTAACGGACAAAAAGCAGAGAGTAGGAGGAAACGGATCATTCTCAAGTTGTTACTATTGGGTTATCACAAGAATCAGTGCTAGGTCTTCAGCAGTTCACAGTCTATATAAATGATTTGGATCCAGGATCCAGGTGTAACGTGTCCAAAATGCCACCAAACTGGGTGGGAACGTAAATTGCGAGGAGGATGCAAAAAGGCCTCAAGACAAATTGGATAAGTTAACTGAATGGGCTAGAACATGGCAGATGGAATAATTTGAATACGGTGAAATTATTCACTTTGGTATAAAAACAGTAGGGCAGAATATGTATTTAATAGTGAGAGGTTGGGAAGTGCACGTGTCCAAAGGGATCTGTGTGTCCTTGTTCATGACTCACTAAAGGCCAGCATGGAGGTGCAGCATGCAATTAGGACGGTGAATGGCACGTTGGCCTCGATCACAAGGGAATTTGAGTACAGGAATAAAGATGTGGCTGTGATTGTATAGATCCTTGGTGAGACCTCACCCGAAGAATTGTGTCGTTATTGTCCCCTTATATAAGATGATGTGGAGATGCCGGCGTTGGACTGGGGTGAGCACAGTAAGAAGTCTTACAACACCAGGTTAAAGTCCAACAGGTTTGTTTCAAACACGAGCTTTCGGAGCACGGCTCCTTCTTCAGGTGAATGGAAAGGCTTGTTCCAGAAATGTTTATATAGACACAGTCAGAGATGCCCCGGAATGCGAGCACCTGCAGGCAATCAAATCATCAAAGATGCAGAGAGAGAGGTAACTCCAGGTTAAAGAGGTGTGAATTGTCCCAAGCCAGTTCAGTCGGTAGGCCTCTGCAAGTCCAGGCTTGTTGGTGGGGGCCGAATGTAATGCGACATGAATCCCAGATCCCGGTTGAGTCCGCATTCATGCGTGCGGAACTTAGCTATAAGTTTTTGCTCAGCAATTTTGAGTTGTCGCGTCTCCTGAAGGCCTCCTTGTAGAATGCTGACTCGGAGATCAGAGGCTGAATGTCCTTGACTGCTGAAGTGTTCCCCAACTGGAAGGGAACAGTCCTGCCTGTTGATAGTCGCACGATGCCCGTTTATTCGTTGTCGCAGTGTCTGCATGGTCTCGCCAATGTACCACGCTTCGGGACATCCTTTCCTGCAGCGTATGAGGTAGACTACATTGGTCGAGTCGCACGAGTATGCGCCGCGTACCTGGTGGGTGGTGTTTCCACGTGTAATGGTGGTGTCCATGTCGATGATCTGGCATGTCTTGCAGAGATTACCCTGGCAGGGTTTTGTGGTGTTGTGGTTGCTGTTCTGAAGGCTGGGTAATTTGCTGCAAACAATGGTTTGTTTGAGGTTGCGCGGTTGTTTGAAGGCCAGTAGTGGGGGTGTGGGGATGACCTTGGCAAGATGTCCATCCTCGCTGATGATGTGTTGGAGGCTGCGAAGAAGATGTCGTAGTTTCTCCGCCCCAGGAAAGTACTGGACGACGAAGGGTACTCTGTCAGTGGTGTCCCGTGTTTGTCTTCTGAGGAGGTCGGTGCGGTTTTTTGCTGTGGCGCGGTGGAACTGTCGATCAATGAGTCGAGCGCCATATCCCGTTCGTACGAGGGCATCTTTCAGTATCTGTAGGTGTCTGTTGCGCTCCTCCTTGTCTGAGCAGATCCTGTGTATACGGAGGGCTTGTCCATAGGGGATGGCTTCTTTAATGTGTTTCGGGTGAAAGCTGGAGAAGTGGAGCATCGTGAGATTATCTGTGGGCTTGCGGTAAAGCGAGGTGCTGAGGTGACCGTCCTTGATGGAGACGAGTGTGTTCAAGAATGGAACTGAATTTGGAGAATAGTCCATGGTGAGTTTGATGGTGGGATGGAACTTATTGATGTCATCGTGTAGTCGTTTCAGTGATGTCTCGCCGTGGGTCCAAAGGAAAAAAATGTCATCGATGTATCTGGTGTATAGCATCGGTTGAAAGTCCTGTGTGGTGAGGAAGTCCTGTTCAAACTTGTGCATGAAGATGTTGGCATATTGAGGTGCAAATTTGGTCCCCATGGCTGTTCCGTGCGTCTGGATGAAGAATTTGTTGTCGAAGGTGAAGACGTTGTGGTCTAGAATGAAACGGATGAGTTGCAGAATTGCGTCTGGAGATTGGCAGTTGTCGGTGTTGAGGACTGAGGCTGTTGCAGCAATGCCGTCGTCATGGGGGATGCTGGTGTAGAGTGCCGAGACATCCATTGTGACGAGGAATGTTCCTGGTTCAACTGGTCCATGGGTGCTGAGTTTCTGTAGGAAGTCCGTCGTGTCGCGACAGAAGCTGGGTGTACCTTGTACGATGGGTTTCAAGATGCCCTCGATGTGGCCAGAGAGGTTCTCACACAGGGTCCCATTGCCTGAAACGATAGGACGGCCTGGTGTGTTGGCCTTGTGTATTTTCGGGAGGCAGTAGAGATCTCCAATGCGGGGATTACGTGGGATGAGAGCACGTAGGGTGTTCTGAAGGTCTGGATCTAAGGTCTTGATCAGTCTGCTGAGTTGGCGGATGTGTTCCTTGGTTGGATCTGCGGGTTGGACCCGCAGATCCAACCAAGGAACACATCCGCCAACTCAGCAGACTGATCAAGACCTTAGATCCAGACCTTCAGAACACCCTACGTGCTCTCATCCCACGTAATCCCCGCATTGGAGATCTCTACTGCCTCCCGAAAATACACAAGGCCAACACACCAGGCCGTCCTATCGTTTCAGGCAATGGGACCCTGTGTGAGAACCTCTCTGGCCACATCGAGGGCATCTTGAAACCCATCGTACAAGGTACACCCAGCTTCTGTCGCGACACGACGGACTTCCTACAGAAACTCAGCACCCATGGACCAGTTGAACCAGGAACATTCCTCGTCACAATGGATGTCTCGGCACTCTACACCAGCATCCCCCATGACGACGGCATTGCTGCAACAGCCTCAGTCCTCAACACCGACAACTGCCAATCTCCAGACGCAATTCTGCAACTCATCCGTTTCATTCTAGACCACAACGTCTTCACCTTCGACAACAAATTCTTCATCCAGACGCACGGAACAGCCATGGGGACCAAATTTGCACCTCAATATGCCAACATCTTCATGCACAAGTTTGAACAGGACTTCCTCACCACACAGGACTTTCAACCGATGCTATACACCAGATACATCGATGACATTTTTTTCCTTTGGACCCACGGCGAGACATCACTGAAACGACTACACGATGACATCAATAAGTTCCATCCCACCATCAAACTCACCATGGACTATTCTCCAAATTCAGTTCCATTCTTGAACACACTCGTCTCCATCAAGGACGGTCACCTCAGCACCTCGCTTTACCGCAAGCCCACAGATAATCTCACGATGCTCCACTTCTCCAGCTTTCACCCGAAACACATTAAAGAAGCCATCCCCTATGGACAAGCCCTCCGTATACACAGGATCTGCTCAGACAAGGAGGAGCGCAACAGACACCTACAGATACTGAAAGATGCCCTCGTACGAACGGGATATGGCGCTCGACTCATTGATCGACAGTTCCACCGCGCCACAGCAAAAAACCGCACCGACCTCCTCAGAAGACAAACACGGGACACCACTGACAGAGTACCCTTCGTCGTCCAGTACTTTCCTGGGGCGGAGAAACTACGACATCTTCTTCGCAGCCTCCAACACATCATCAGCGAGGATGGACATCTTGCCAAGGTCATCCCCACACCCCCACTACTGGCCTTCAAACAACCGCGCAACCTCAAACAAACCATTGTTTGCAGCAAATTACCCAGCCTTCAGAACAGCAACCACAACACCACAAAACCCTGCCAGGGTAATCTCTGCAAGACATGCCAGATCATCGACATGGACACCACCATTACACGTGGAAACACCACCCACCAGGTACGCGGCGCATACTCGTGCGACTCGACCAATGTAGTCTACCTCATACGCTGCAGGAAAGGATGTCCCGAAGCGTGGTACATTGGCGAGACCATGCAGACACTGCGACAACGAATAAACGGGCATCGTGCGACTATCAACAGGCAGGACTGTTCCCTTCCAGTTGGGGAACACTTCAGCAGTCAAGGACATTCAGCCTCTGATCTCCGAGTCAGCATTCTACAAGGAGGCCTTCAGGAGACGCGACAACTCAAAATTGCTGAGCAAAAACTTATAGCTAAGTTCCGCACGCATGAATGCGGACTCAACCGGGATCTGGGATTCATGTCGCATTACATTCGGCCCCCACCAACAAGCCTGGACTTGCAGAGGCCTACCGACTGAACTGGCTTGGGACAATTCACACCTCTTTAACCTGGAGTTACCTCTCTCTCTGCATCTTTGATGATTTGATTGCCTGCAGGTGCTCGCATTCCGGGGCATCTCTGACTGTGTCTATATAAACATTTCTGGAACAAGCCTTTCCATTCACCTGAAGAAGGAGCCGTGCTCCGAAAGCTCGTGTTTGAAACAAACCTGTTGGACTTTAACCTGGTGTTGTAAGACTTCTTACTGTGCCCTTATATAAGGAGGGATATATTTTCCATTGAAGAAGTGCAATAGAGGTTTGCCAGATTAATCCCTGGATTAATTGATGGGATGGTTTTATGAGCAGAGATTGGGAAGATTGGGCCTGTAATGAGGGTGCATTGTTGCAGGGTGTGACGGGGTGGATGTAGCTAAGGTGTTTCCTCTGGCTGGTGAATCTAAAATGGGACATTATCTCAGGATAAGGGATAGGTCATTTAAGACTGAGATCAGGAGGACTTTTTTCCCTCAGAGGGTGGTGATTCTTTGGAATTCTCTACTCCAGAGAGCAATGAAAGCTAAATCATTGTGCATGTTCAAATCAGAAATCAATAAATTTCTGAAGATTAATGGCATCAAGGGATATGGAGATAGCGCGAGAAAGTGATATCGAAGTTGATGATCAATCATGATCTAATTGAATGGCAGAGCAGGCTCGATGGACTGGATAATCTACTTCGGTTCCTATGTTCTTCTGCTCTTCACTCTTCAGCATGCCCACTGAAAACTGGCATATTGCTGCTCTTGCTGCTGCTACTGTGGCCCTTCTGGAACCTGGTCCGCGCCCTATCTTTTCTGATGCTTCTCAGGGGCCATGAAGGGGTGGATCTATCTCGTATCAGGCATTATCATTACCTCTATTTTACTTCATTTTCAGTCCATATGTCCAAAATCATCCTACTACTCACTTGGGAGTAGGTGTCACTGTCCCTCAGTGTCCCTTGCAGAATGTCCCCTACTCTTTGGTGATGGCACTTTCACACACACTCCCACTCATTGGCAATGGCATTTTTACATTGTCCCTACACCTAGGTGATTGCAGTTTTACATACCCCTCCGATCCGTTAGTGAAGGCACTTGAATAGGTCTTCTGTCACCATCTGGCAATGGACCCCAGTCTACTCTCCCCTTCCAACATGTTACTTTTCAGAATGATTGGGGATGCAGAACTTTAAATATATATATATATTGTTTTGCAGAAATAAACAACAAAACAAAAGCATAAGTAAAATTATACAACGTAATACATAACCAACCCACTCCACCCCTTCATAGCCCCTCCTCCCATCCTGCCTTCCCCATTTTAACCTCTTCCCACCCCCCCCCCCCACCCCACCCCCTGCCCCCTCCACCTTTGCTGACAGCTCAATTCTCCTTAAAGAAGTCAATGAACAGCTTCCACTTTCAAACAGACCTATCAACTGACCCCCTTAGGATGAACCTGACATTCTCCAGTCTCAAAACTTCTGCCAGGTCACTCACCCAGACGCCCGCTTTCAGTGGCTCTGAGACCCTCGACCCAAGCAAAATCTGTCTCCTGGCTACCTCTCACCCCCTAGACCCCTGGGTCGGCCGACACCCTGAATATCGCTACCTCTGGACTTGGGGCCACCTTTACACAAAACACCTCGGACATTATGTCTGCAAACGCCTGCCAGAACCCCTTCAGCTTCGGGCATGCCCAAAATATGGGGACATGATTCGCGGGTCTCCCCGCGCACCACCCACACGTTCCTCAACTCTCTCCAAGAATGTACTCATCTTCGCCACCGTCATATGTGGCCAGTGGACTACTTTAAATTGAATAAGACTGTGCGTCGCACAGGATGCATTTACCCTCCGCAGAGTCTCCTCCCATGACCCGGCTGCCACCTCCCCCCCAGCTCCTCCTCCCACTTCTCAATGTCCCTGGGTCCCCTCTGAATCCATCAACTCCTCGTAGACATCGGACACCTTGGGCGGAATTC
The DNA here is from genome assembly GCF_902713615.1 of Scyliorhinus canicula. Lineage (NCBI taxonomy): Eukaryota > Metazoa > Chordata > Chondrichthyes > Carcharhiniformes > Scyliorhinidae > Scyliorhinus > Scyliorhinus canicula. The sequence continues at coordinate 83,813,936 of NC_052155.1, read as the reverse complement.
TCCGACCCCCCGCAGGGTCGGGGAATTGCCTGGGGCCGGCGTAAATCCCGCCCCCGCCGTGGCCGGAATTCTCCGCCACCCGGGAATCGGCGGGAGTGGGAATCGCGCCCCACTGATCGGCGTGCCCCCCGCGGCGATTCTGCGGCCGGCAATGGGCCGAAGTCCCACCGCTGTCAGGCCTCTCCCGCCGACGTGGTTTAAACCACCTCTGTGCTGGCGGGATTGGCGGCGCGAGGGGGTCCGGGGGGGGGGGGGGGGGGGCACGGGCCGATCGGACCCCGGGGGGGGTGCCCCCACGGTGGCCTGGCCCGCGATCGGGGCACATCGACCGGCGGGCGGGCCAGTGCCATGGGGGCACTCTTTATCTTCCGCCGCCGCCACGACCTCCACCATGGCGGAGGCGGAAGAGACCCCCTCCACCGCGCATGCGCCGGTGGTGACGTCAGCGGCCGCCATGGATATGGCCGGATGGATATGGAGGTGAGAGACTCGGGATGGAAATTGGAGGACGGAGGAAAATGGGGGAGGGGAGGGAAATGGGGAGGTTGAGCTGACAAACACAGCCTCATCATAGGAAAATCTGGACATGATGAGGGGCTCCCTGGTCTTCCTGGCATGTTGGACCCTTGCCACCGCCTGTCCTCCATCCTTCGGTTTCTCCTCGGACTCGTCCTCCAGTCCCTCCTGGACCACTGCATCCTCCTCCTCTGATGAGGCCGCATGCCCTTCCGCCTGCTCCTCCTCCACCAGCATGTCGCCTCACGACTGTGCCGGATTGTGGAGGACACAGCAGACCACCACAAAGCGGAAGACCCTCTGGGGGAGTGTACTGCAAGGCACTATCAGAGTGGACAAGGCATCAGAATCACATTTTCAGCAGTCCGATGCATTGCTAAATGACAGCACGGCTGGCAACCTGAGCCTCATTATAACAGGTCTCCACCTTGGTCTCCAGCCTCTGCACCAGCGTCATAAGCCATGACCTCAGCAGGTATCCCTTGTCCCCCATGAGTAAACCCATCATCCTGGAATGGTCCTCGAAGCTACGAGGGATGTCCGAGTGCCCTAAGATGGTGCTATCTTGCACTCTCCCAGGGTAGTGGGCATACACATGCATGATTCCGAGGTGATGGTAGCATATGATCTCAACATTCAGAGAGTAGAATCCCTTCCTCGAAGGTGAAATAGCCTGATGCCTGGGCATACAGAGCATCCGCCACCTCCCGGATGCACCTGTGGGCAGATGATTGGGATATGCCACAGATGTCCTCGCTCGAGCTCTGGAATGACCCAGTGGAACAGGGGTTGAGAGCTGCGCTGACCTTCATGGTCACTTGGAGTGGTTGTCCTCCACTTCCACGAGGTGTCACGTTACAGGTGCCGCATTGCCTCCCTGCTGAGACGCAGTCTTCCGCTGTCCATGGTGTCCGTCAGCTCACTAAACAACCAATGACACCTGTACACCTTGGGCTGTCGCTGGCTTCCTCTCTGGGTCCTTCCTCAGCCGATGGGTCTTCAGGATGTGCAGCAGCCCCTTGCACATGAGGTGCCACCTCCAGCCTAACTTGTCGCTGCTGTGTTTTATGGCGTCTGATCGCCTCAGCTGCCAGAAGCAATACGAGGACAGTCTCCACGGGATTGACACTAGAAAACAGTTATATCTGGAAGGAATTGGAGAAGGAGAGAGACTGGCAATCAAATCCCCCAAACCCCACCGACCCTTACTATGACTGTCCGACCTTCTCTCAAAGAACTATCCAGCGAGCCTGCTATTCTGACAAACCTCACTCCTAGCCACATCAGTAGCCCCTAGATCCCAGATCCCAGACCTCTGCCGGGATCATTAGGAAGGACCTGCTCAGATATCCCCAGTTCATCCACACACTTACACTTTGGTCTCAAAGGGTCCTCAATAGTAAATCCCTGCTCTTTAATGTTTGATTGTTGGCAGCTGCCTCTATGGTGTTGATGCTCCTCGAGTCTAGACACACTGATCAAGCATCAAAGTTTGCTGGATATACAATGCACAAATCATCCTCTAAGAAATGGCACATGTGGCTTTGAGGAGGCACTTGAGAGTTCAGGGCCGGGATTCTCCCCTACCCGGCGGGGCGGGAGGTCCCGGCATGTCGGAGTGGTGTGAACCACTCCGGCGTCGGGTCGCCCCAAAGGGGCGGAATTCTCCGCACCTTTAGGGTCCAAGCCCTCACATTGAGGGGCTAGGCCCGAGCCGGAGTGATTCCCACTCCGCCGGCTGGCGTGAACGGCCTGCCAGCGTAAGTCCGTGCATGCGCCGGAAGGTCAGCGGCTGCTGAGATCATACCGGCGCATGCGCTGGGGAGGGGGTCTCTTCCGCCTCCGCCAATTGTGGAAAAGAAAAAGAGTGCCCCCACGGCACAGGCCCGCCCGCCGATCGGTGGGCCCTGATCGCGAGCCAGGCCACGGTGGGGGCACCCCCCGGGGTCAGATCGTCCCGCGCCCCCCCCAGGACCCCGGAGCCCGCCCGCGCCGCCAATCCTGCTGGTCAGGTAGGTGGTTTAATCCACGCTGGCGGGACTTCGGCCCATCCGGGGGGCCCGCCGACCGGCACGGAGCGATTCCCGCCTCCGCCGAATCTCGGGGGGCGGAGAATTCGGGACACGGGGGGGTCGGAGAATCCCGCCCCTGGAGTGTGAAATTCTCTCACAACTAACAAGTTTAATTCCTCATTTGAAATAGCCTTCAGCTGCGGATCTAGAGGCTGGTCACAGTCAAAGGGAGTGAAATTGAATTTCAGAATAGAAGCTGCAGCATGGCTCTGTCCTGGAAGTGTCTGGTAGGACAGGCATGCAAGTATGGTTGCCCCTGTTATGGGTTCTCCACAATATTTAAAGGTGGCTTGAAGGCCTCACAGACGCAAAGCCCTTTGCCCTTTGCCCTTCCCCCCCCCCCCCCCCCCCCCCCCCCCCCCCCCCCCCCGGCCCAGGGGTGACCCCCAATCTGGAATACTTCAACTCCCGGACCAAGCCCAACCCCTCTGAAAGCTCGCCCTCCCACCCCGCTCACTGGGGCAACATGTCTACTCGCCTCCTCACTTCCCCTCAGTAGTCATTGCGCCAAGTTCCCGTTTTTGAAAAGGAGTGCTAAATGATGCTGTGTGACTTCCTGCTGGAGGCCGTTGCATTTGATATTATTCTCGTTAATGAGATTGAAATGAATGCAAATGAGGGTTAATGATATTCCCGCTATTTTTGGGTCACCTTCAGGAGTAGACTGGGTGAATTGCAAAAGGGTTTGCGCCCGTCGCGAATCTCGATTTTTCCCTCCCGCTATTCACCTGGCGCACCAAGGTGTGGATCATGTCGCTGAATTGTGCCCAGTGTGTCCCTCTCTGCTGCTGACCTCCCTTGAAATGTCCATTGCAAATAGAGAGGGTGTATATGAAATGTCAGTGAGTATTTCCAGCTGAATTCCAGGAGCTTCTGATTTTCATAAAAAGCAGGGCCACAGCAAACTTAATGTATCGGAAGTGTGCTGGTTCTGAATATTACAGTGACTTCTGAATTGTGTTATAGAACTCAGGGTGAATGAAAGCCCGGCCAAGCCTCAGACATTGTAACTCTACATTAAAGCAGTTGCTGCCTGATGCGTGACGGCTTCTGGGTACCAAACATTGCATTATCAGTCCTTATGAATAATTAATTTTTAAAAACTTGGAAAAAGCTAACAAACAATGTCCAGGATCCTCTGATCAAAATAGCAGCAAATGCTGAGACGTCGACCCCTATTGAGGATTGCAGTGGCATTGGACATTCGGGGAGCTGATTTGTACTTGGAACCTGGAACCTCCGGTTTACTGGAACGGTGGCACAGTGGTTAGCACTGATGCCTCACAGCGCCAGGGACCTAGGTTCAATTCCGGCCTGGGGTGAGTTTGTGAAGTTTTTACGTTCTCCCCGTGTATGCATGGGTTTCCTCCGGGTGCTCTGATTTCCTCCCACAGACCAAAAATGTGCAGGTTCGGTGGATTAACCATGCTAAATTGCCCCTTTTTGTCCAAAAGATTAGGTATGGTTACTAGGTTATGGGAATAGGGTGGGGGCGTGGGCCGAGGTAGGGTGCACTTTCAGAATGGCCTCCTTTTGCACTATAGTGATTCAAAGATCCTAAATTGCCCCTTTGTGTCCAAAAAATAAAGGTTAGGTGGGATTATGAGGATAGGGTGGGGACATGGACCTCTCGGTAAGGTGCTCTTTTGGAAGGTTGGTATAGACTTGATGGACTGAATGGCCTCCTTCTGCAGTGTAGGGATTCTATGATTCTATCAGAAATAGCTTCATGGGAATCTTCAGGAACATGTAAATGTATACCTGCTGATGAAAGCAAACAACTAGGGATGCTGGAAATCTGAAATAAAAACAGAAAATGCTGGATAAACTCAGCAGCTTTGGAAGCACCTGTGAAGAGAAACAGTGTTCTGTTGAAGGATCATTTAGATCCAAAAGTTCTTCACTGGAGATGAATTGCACCAGATTGTCATGTGAGAGTACCTTTAAGAAATGGGTGTTTAACTGCAGTTGTCCAGCTCTGAAAACGAAACGAAAACACACCCTGCAGCAAACAGCCTAAAACGAAAGTAAAAAGCTGACAGACAGCCCAGCTCCACCCACACTTTGACATCACTGATAAACACACATTTCTTAAAGGTACATTTCTTAATCACACATTTCTTAAAGGTACATTTCTCAAACATGCATTTCTTAAAGGTACATTTCTTAAACACCCATTTCTTAAAGGTACATTTCTTAATCACTTAAAGGTACATTTCTCAAACACGCATTTCTTAAAGGAACATTTCTTAAACACCCATTTCTTAAAGGTACTCTCAAATGACAAGTTTTACGATCCCCTTGCGGACGTAAAGTGGGATGTAATTCATGTTCCACAGCATGCAAATTTATGCATGGAGTGGTATATGAGGATTCCCAGATAATCCCATCTTGAGCAGATGGCCCGATAGGAGGTCCGCGGCCGGCCAACTCTCCCCACACCGCAAATCGGCCCAGATTCCCTGGCCCCACCATAAATCACAATTTTCCCCCGATGCCCGGGGAACGCATTCCGGCATCCAAGGTTGGGGAATCACTCCTGTTAACTCTGTGCAATGTTCTTGTTGGATGGCCTGATAAATTACAAGAACACTTGTAGCTAAAGTTATAAACGATTTATTAACATTAATTGTGAGTAAACTATATACAAAACAACAAATGAATAACAGTAAAATAATGCACAAACAACCTCTCTCTTTAGCTTCCTCTGGCCAGTCTGATATCAGCTGACGTTAACATTCATTTATATACTAGTGGTCAGTCAGTGAATTACAACACAACCATGATGGCCGGGATTCTCCGAAATCCCGGGCAAGTGTTGACGCCGGCATCAAAACCGGCGCGAGCGATGCCGGTGTCAATGGGCCTCCAGGCCCAGTCATTCACCCCTTCCCCGGGGGCGAGAGGGGCGCCGGAGTGCTGTGCGCTGCTCCGGTGCCGAAAGCCGACCCTACACGACCGGCGCGGATCTGCACATGCGCTGTCTCCAGGCCGGCCCCCAGGCAATAATAGCAGAGCCCTACTGGGGCCACGTGTGGAGGCCCCCCAGAATCGGCTCCCCCCCCCCCGCCCCCACACCAGGACGACCCCTGCAGCCAGAACGCCGACGTCCTGCCGGGTAGCACCATACGCAAACGACGGCAGTGGGACTCGGCGGCAATCGCCACGAGGACCGCTTTCAGCAGCCCCAGACCAGCGCCGGAGCGCGTGGCTTGATTTGCACGCATCCCCGGCGATTCTCCAACCCGCGCGGGATCGGAGAATCCCAGCATCTGTTTCTCTCCACCGATGCTGCCAGGCCTGCTGAGTTTATCCAGCATTTTTCATTTGCATGCCTTGTACCTGCACTGTTTTATACTGATTTATTTAAAGCTAATCCTTGTATAATAATAATTGCTTATTGTCACAAGTTGGCTTCGATGAAGTTACTGTGAAAAGCCCCTAGTCGCCACATTCCGGCGTCTGTTTGGGGAGGCCTGTACAGGAATTGAACCTGCGCTGCTGCCTTGTTCTGCATTACAAGCCAGCTGTTTCGCCCACTGTGTATGTTTAAAACCTGTCCAGAATTGCAGCTCCAAGTAAATAAAGTGGAATACAAAGCATTTCAGCATCATGGCAACTCCAACATTCCTCATCCCATCCTCCTTCTCCACACCCCTGACATTCATTCCTCATGGCAATGCAGACATAGACTGCTCATCTGCCCCCTGCACTACAGATGGTGCTCAACACCACAGTATCCGTTAGAATGCTCACCATCCCAACAATGCTAACCTCTCTGGCAATTTCACCCCCTCGCCCCGCAAACCCCAACTCTGCTCAGCAACACACACAAAAATGAATAAGGGGCGTGGCTTTGCTGAAATTCCACTTTTGTTGCTGGTTCCAAGCTTGAACCTGGACAGGAAGATCCAAAGCCTCTAGTGCAAAAAGGTACTGACACAGTTTTAAACAGGATCAGCTGGCGTGCACTCACTCTCTGCCACTGACTGGAAGATTAGGGTCAATACTTTATTTGTATCCTTGAACATTAGATTTTTTTTTTTAAATTTAGATTACCCAATTATTTTTTCCAATTAAGGGGCAATTTAGCATGGCCAATCCACCTACTCTGCACATTTTTTTTGGGTTGTGCGGGTGAAACCCACGCAGACACGGGGAGAATGTGCAAACTCCACACGCACAGTGACCCAGAGCCGGGATCGAACCTGGGACCTCGGCGCCGTGAGGCAGTTGTGCTAACCACTAGGCCACCGTGCTGCCCTTTGAACATTAGATTGAATAACTTGATTGAAAGACAAAATTAAAATTTCCAAAAATTGCAGTCAAAATTACTTTTATTTTAGAAACAATACATGTCATTTATCTTTTCAAGTGCATTTTCATGACTTCAGAAGCAAGTAGTACTTGCATAACAACATATAAAATCACACATCCTGAAATAACTAATTTCCTTTTTCTGCAATTTCTTGTAGACGTTCTTGATGTTGACTGAGAAGCTAAATGGATTCAAAGGAAAACGGGAATTGAAAGCTGAAAATCTAAAGAATGAAAAGAATGACTTACAAGATCAGTTTATTGATGGCCAGGTAATTTTATGTGCTGGACCTATGTAGCCATGCCACTTTCCACAGTGCTCAGTAGATGGCATCATTACATGAATGATGTTTGCTTGTAAGATTATAGTTTAGTCATATCCTGAAACAATTGTTTCAACTAAATAAAGACTTTTTTTTAATACTCCAGTAATATCATTCATGAATGTAGCTTTCTGAGGAAATTGTAAATGAGAGTTGCAGGGTGAAATGTAATGCATTGCACTAAATTTAGTCTGCAAAGCAAGTGGGCATGTAGTTAATTTGCACTGTGGTGAGTTACTGGTTTTTGCTGACCTCACCATTACAGTGCCACTTTCTCAGCAACATGAGCAGAACATTCAGTCTAAAAGGAAGAAAGAGGAAGCACACTAGGTGTATCTATAGCTGCAACAGTTCAAGAAGGCAGCTCATTACCACCTTCTCAAAAGTAATCAGGTAGGGGCAACAAATGCTGGCCCAGACAGTGACACTCACATGGCATGGAAAAAGTTTTTTAAAAAGCTCTCTGTCGAAGTCATGATGCAGAAAAAATCTGCCTGGGGTCCAGTCTGACATTACAACGAGCAATGCCTCAGGAGATAGTTGTTCAACTTGGTTTCATAAAGGAGATAATGGTGGAGTTGTGCACCTTCTTCATGATGTCTCTGTGCCTCAAACCAGGACGAGGAGGGCCCTGACAATGTCTGTGAAAATCATCAACCCCCTTACATTCTATGCAACAAGATTCTGCCATCTGGGAGCAGATGACATCAGCAAAGTGTTTCAGTTTGCTGTGCACAGAAGCATCCAAAAGCTTTCATAGACATTGTATAGAAGAAGGGACTTTGCCATCTTCTCCACAAACAATGAAGATGAAATGACATGTGTGTTTGCCAGGATAATGGCTTCCCAATGGTGCAGGGCGCTATCAACTGCATGAAAATGACTCGACCGGCTGCCATCCCTCACCCTGTGAACTGATATGATACCGCAACTAGATTTAGATCGATTGTCATGTTTACCGTGGTACAGTGAAAAGTATTGTTCTGCATACAATCCAGGCAGATCATTCCATACATGAAAAACATAGGACATACACAATGTGATTACACAGACATAGACATAGGGTGAAGCATACGGAGTGCTACAACTGTAGAGAAGATGCATAGAGAGATCAGTTCAGTCCATAACAGGGCCATTCAGGAGTTTGGTAACAGCGGGGAAGAAGCTGTTTTTGAATCTGTTAGTGCATGTTCTCAGACTTTTGTATCTTCTGCCCGATGGAAGAGGTTGGAAGAGAGAGAATAACCTGGGTGGGAGGGGTCTTTGATTATGCTGCCCGCTTTCCCAAGGCAGCGAGAGATATAGACAGAGTCAATGGATAGGAGGCGGTTTGCGTGATGGACTGGGCTGTGTTCACGACTCTGTAGTTTCTTACGGTCTTGGGCTGAGCAGTTGTCATAGCAAGCTGTGATGCAGCCAGATAGGATGCTTTCTATGGTACAACTGTCAATTCTGTCAATGTGTAGTTGGTGTGCAACTGCACCAAAAGGTTAATCTCGATGAATATCTGTTGGCCTGGCAGCACCCACAATGGTGCTATCCTGTATCAGTGAACAATATTGACTAACGTTGTGTCTTTGAGACATACCAAAAGATGGTTTCTCAGAGACAAGAGCAACCCCTCCACAAAGGGCTGATGATACCTTTCTGCCATCCCAACATATGATGTCAAAGGGACTCGGATGAAAGACATGAAGCCATCCAGAACATTGTAGATGAAATGAAATGAAAATCGCTTATTGTCACGAGGAGGCTTCAATTAAGTTACTGTGAAAAGCCCCTAGTCGCCATATTCCAGCGCCTGTCCGGGGAGGCTGGTACGGGAATCGAAACATGCTGCTGGCCTGCTTGGTCTGCTTTAAAAGCCAGCGATTTAGCTGAGTGAGCTAAACCAGCCCTCATAGATCAATCCATAGGTCCTCTAAAGTAATGGTTTCACTGCTTAGGTTGTTCGGGGGTCATGAGGTGTTTTGGGGCGTGGGGGGGGGGGGGGTACATTTGTAAGGATGGAACTATGAAAACCAGCCATTTCTTCCTGAGATCCACGGATCACCTTGGGAAGCAGAGGAGGAAGAGATGAAAAAGGAACGGAGGAGACCATATCCACCACAATCAACTGGATGGATGTAGAGGAACCAGCATTTTGAGACTTCACTTCATTGAAATGAGCTTTCCCACTCCAACCATTCCCTAATAGTTCATCCACTTTCAGACTTATTATCACATTGTGCAATAATGAGCAACAGAAAATGCCTTCATTCAACAACTTTATGCAGCAAACTTCCTTACAATCACTCACCTTTCGTGCCCTTGCTATCCATAGCTGGTGGAAGGCTGCTGACTTTCATTGGGGGAGTCTGTAGATGGCCTTGCAAGAGTCCCTTGTGCAGCTCTGTGCCTTCATGGCCTATCTTCAGACTGAGCTACCTCTGTAACCCTTAGAAAGAACATTATAGGTTCATCCTCCAGTGTTGGCAACACTCCCATGGAATAACAGCAAATCTGTGTTGGAGCAAAGGTTGCTCAACTGCTGTGAGATACTGCTTACCTAGTTGATTACTCAGAACTACAGCCATGATGGCAGATAAGTCTACATGTTAGCAACCAGGGATCACATGAGCAAGGCTTACGTTTCCTTTGGACTAATTGGACTAAAGAGGTCTCCTCCACCTGTGCTTGCACTGGAAGCTGAGACAGCTGCCAGCAGATATTCCACCATGGTCGGTCAATTAGTGCTGCCATGGTAGTTCTTACTATTTCCACAGTACAAAGACAGGGCTACTAGCTCTGTGCAATGCCCAGTGCCACAGTGGAGCCAGACTTCTCCCATGCTGCTGGCCAGTGACTGTAAGCTATCTAACAAGCTTACCAATGCACCACGCATCTTGGTATGCATGCTCATCAATGTTTTCCTGTAGTCTGCCTCAACGGGGTCCTCATCTGAATCTACCGCAGCGGCACGGTTGTACAGAGGTTAACAATGTTGCTTCACAGCGCCGTGGTCCCAGGTTCGATTCCTGCTTGGGTCAATGTCTGTGCGGAGTCTGCATGTTCTCCCAGTGTCTGCGTGGATTTCCTCCGGGTGCTCGTTTCCTTGCACATGTCCCGAAAGATGTGCTGTGAGGTGAATTGGGCATTCTGAATTCTCCCTCAGTGTACCCGAACAGGCGCTGTAGTGTGGCGACTAGGATATTTTCACAGTAACATGATTGCAGAGTGGATTGGCCATGCTAAATTACCTTTAGTGTCCCACGAAAAAAGTTAGGTGGGACTACTTGTTTACAGGGATAGGGTGGAGGTGTGGGGTTAAGTTGGGTGGTCTAGGGCAGCACGGTGGCACAGTGGTTAGCATTGCTGCCTACGGCGCTGAGGACCCGGGTTCGAATCCCGGCCCTGGGTCACTGTCTGTGTAGAGTTTGCACATTCTCCCCGTGCCTGCGTAGGTTTCACCCCCACAACCCAAAGATGTGCAGGTTAGGTGGATTGGTCACACTAAAATTGCCCCTTGGAAAAAAATAATTGGGTACTCTAAATTAAGGGAAAAAAAGAAAAATATGTTGGGTGGTCTTTACAAGGGCCGATACAGACTCGATGGGCTGAATGACCTCCTTCTGCACTGTAAATTATATGAAATAAGGGTGTCCTGAACTTTTATTTTTTTTAAATAATATTTTATTAAGGTATTTGAAAATTTTTATAACAGAAACAATGACATCAACATGGTAAAATAAACATTTCCCCTCCCCAGCCCAATCTTCACGCACCTTAACCATGCAACAACAATCCGAACCTCCCCCCCACCCTTGGAATACTGCATCCGCTGACATTTTTAATTTCCCCGAGAAAGTCAACGAGCGGCTGCCACCTCGGGAGAACCCTAACAGTGACCCTCTTGAGGCAAACTTTATTTTCTCAAGACTGAGAAATCCAGCCATGCCACTAATCCAGGTCTCTACACTCCGGGGCATCGAGTCCCTCCCCATTAATAAGATCCGTCTCCGGGCTACCAGGGAGGCAAAGGCCAGGACATCGGCCTCTTTCGCCCCCTGAACTCCCGGATCTTCCGACACTCCAAAGGTCGTTACCACCGGACTCTGTACCACCCGTGTTTTTAGCACCGTGGACATTGCCTTAGCAAAACCCTGCCAAGACCCTCTAAGCTTCAGGCATGTCCAAAACATGTGGACATGATTTGCTGGGCTTCCCATGCACCTCACACACCTATCCTCTACCCCAAAAAACTTGCTCATCTTAGCCACCGTCATGTGTGCCCGGTGGACTACCTTAAATTGTATCAGGCTAAACATGGCGCACAATGAGGAGGTATTAACCCTGCTTAGGGCATCCGCCCATAGACCCACCTCTACCTCTCCTCCTAGCTTGTCCTCCCACTTGCCCTTAAGCTCCTCCACAGTAGTTTCTACCACCTCCGAAAGCTCCTGGTAAATATTCGATACCTTCCCCTCTCCCACCCAGATACTGGAAACTACTCTAACCTGTATCCCCCGTGGCGGCAGCAGCGGAAAGGCCGGCACCTGTTTTCTCAGGAAGTCGTGCACCTGCAAATACTGAAAACCATTCCCTGCTGGCAATTTAAATTTATCCTCCAAAGCTTTCAAGCTGGGAAAGCTCCCATCTATAAATAGATCCCCCATCCTTCTAATTCCTGCCCTCTGCCAACTCTAGAACCCCCCCATCTAGCCTACCTGGTACAAACCTGTGGGTGTTATAAATTGGGGTCCAAATTGATGCTCTCTCCACTCTCTTATATCTCCTCCACTGCCCCCAGATCCTCAGACCCGCCACTACCAGCGGACTTGGGAGTATCGGGCCGGCGAGAACGGCAAAGGTGCCGTTACCAATGCTGCCAGACTGGTGTCTTTACATGACACCGCCTCCTTCCGCTCCCATGCCGACCCCTCCCCCATTACCCACTTCCTAATCATGGCTATATTAGTCGCCCAGTAGTAATTGTAGAAGTTCGGCAGCGCCAACCCATCCTCCCCCCGACTGCACTCCAGCAACACTTCCTTCACTCGTGGGGTTTTACTCGCCCACACAAAGCCCGAAATAATCTTATTCACCCGCTTGAAAAAGGAATAGGGATGAAGATGGGGAGGCACTGAAAGACAAATTGAAATCTGGGGCGGACCGACATTTTCATGATCTGTACCCTCCCCGCCAGTGATAGCGGGAGCATGTCCCATCTCTTAAAGTCCCCTTCCATTTTTTCTACCAACCGGGATAGGTTTAACTTCTGTAGTAAACCTCCCATTTCCGGGACACCTGGATTCCCAAATATCGAAAGCTCTTCCCTTTCCAGTTCCTAGAGGCTCTTAACGCCATGGCCAATGGCTCTATGGTCAGAGCAAACAGTAACGGACAGAGGGGGCACCCTTGCCTCATCCCTCGGTGTAGTTTAAAATACCCCAACCTCAGCCGGTTCGTACGTACGCACTCACTACTGGTGCCTGATAGAGCAACCGAACCCAGTCAATGAAGCCCTCGCCAAACCCAAACCTTCCCAGCGCCTCCCACAAGTAATTCCACTCCACCCGATCAAAAGTCTTTACTACTCATCCATCGCTACCACCATCCCCGCCTCCTCTCCTTCTGAGGGCATCATAATAACATTTAGAAGCCCTTGAACATTGGCCTTGAGTTTCCTGCCCTTAACAAATCCCATCATGTCTTCCCCTATCACCCCCCGGGACACAGTCCTCTATTCTCGTGGCCAGTATCTTAGGCAGCGGTTTGGCATCCACATTCAGTAGAGAAATTGGCCTATATGACCCGCATTGCTCTGGCTCCTTCTCCTGTTTCAAGATCAATGAGGATAAAGCCTCCAACATTGTTGCTTCATTAAATGTCCTGACCAGCAGTGGGCTCGATCTTTGAAAACATCTGATAGAATTCCACTGGGTAGCCGTCAGGCCCTGGGGCCTTGCCCGACTGCATGCCCTCCAGCCCCTTGATTATTTCCTCAATCTCAATTGGGGCACCCAGCCCCTCCACCAGGTCCTCCTCCACCCTCGGGAACCTCAACTGATCCAGAAATTGCCTCATCCCCTCCACCCCAGCCAGGGGTTTGTAGCCACCGAAGTTGGCCATTCCTTCAATACAAAATGGAGGAACGCAAAGCTTGCAGGGTAAAATGGACAAAGTTTGCAGCACACGCAGGCTGCAACAAGCCACTGTGTATTCTGTCTGCTAAGAGAGCAGACAGCACCGAAACGAACATTCCGCATACTAATGAGGCAATCTCTGGGACAGTTAGCATAGTAATGGAACGATCCCAGGGACAAAGGACACAAATAGGGAAGTGATTGCAACATTGTATGGGAAGCCAGACACCCCGGCACCAGCGGGGTTCGAAGACAAAACACCTGAAGGCCCGCCCAGTAGCCGAGGGACAGCCTCAGTATTGGGGGGATTCAAACAAATCGATTGGGAAGAGACCCAATCGATCCCCAGCAGATAGAGGGTCCGCCCAAAAGGGCGCAAAGCCCTGGGACCTATAAAAGACAGGTCCCAAACTCAGTTCGTTCTCCTTGACCAGCCCTCCTCTCTTGACCAGCCCTCTCGACCAGCCTTTACCGAAGAAGACCTTGACCGAGAGAGAAGAGAGGTTCGGACAGCAGCCGCCAGCAAGTAAGTGTCTCACAACGATCGCTACCAGAGATAGACACTCCTGACCCCTTTTAACTCGTACCAACCTGAAGTCTGCGGACCCAGTGCAGAGCAAGAGGCAGCAGGGTAGCATGGTGGTTAGCATAAATGCTTCACAGCTCCAGGGTCCCAGGTTCGATTCCCGGCTGGGTCACTGTCTGTGTGGAGTCTGCACGTCCTCCCCCTGTGTGCGTGGGTTTCCTCCGGGTGCTCCGGTTTCCTCCCACAGTCCAAAGATGTGCGGGTTAGGTAGATTGGCCATGCTAAATTGCCCGTAGTGTCCTAATAAAAGTAAGGTTAAGGGGGGGGTTGTTGGGTTAAGGGTATAGGGTGGATACGTGGGTTGAGTAGGGTGATCATGGCTCGGCACAACATTGAGGGCCGAGGGGCCTGTTCTGTGCTGTACTGTTCTATGTTCTATGTTCTATGTCCCCTGATCCGGCAGTTCCTTATTCAGATAAGTATTGGTTTATTTAGTGGTAGGAATAGTTTAGTCATCTTAGTGTGTGCATGAGTAGTTTATAATTATTATAATAAACTAATTTTTTTGAACTTACTAATTAGTGTATGGTTTTATTGCTTTGAACTTGACCTTGAAACTTGTGGCGGTATCTTAACAATACCTGGCGACTCCAGAGCTAAGTAACGAAACAGAGCCAAATTGAGTGTTAAGCACACTCACCCAGAACGAGCAACAGGTTCTGACTCATATAATTTACTATAAAAGTCCTTAAACACCTTGTTCACCCCCGCTGGGTCCAGGACTATATTACCGTCTCTACTCTTTACTTTAACTATCTCCCTGGCCGCCTCTTTTTTCCTGAGCTGGTGCGCCAACATTCTGCTTGCCTTTTCCCCGTATTCATAGATCGCCCCCGTTGCCTTCCTCAACTATTCCACTGCTTTCCCTGTGGTCCTCAGCCCAAACTCCACCTGTAATCTCCGCCGCTCCCTCAGTAGCCCTGCGTCTGGGGCCTCCGAGTATCTCCTGTCCACCTGGAGTATCCCCTCCACTAATCTATCCCTCTCAGCCCTTTCCACCTTTTCTCTGTGGGCTCGTATCGAGATTAATTCCCCTCTGATTACTGCCTTCAAAGCTTCCCAGACCGTCGCTGCAAAGACTTCCCCCGTATCATTTGTTTCCAGGTAGTTCTGGATGGACTTGTTAACCCACCCACAGATCGCTTCGTCTGCTAGAAACCCCACATCCAGTCTCCACAGCGGGCATTTCCCTCTCTCCACAGTAATCTGTAGATCCACCCAGTGCTGGCATGAACCGACACTGCAATTGCTGAGTACTCAGTATCCACCACCTTCAGTATTAGCGCCCTGCTCAGAACAAAAAAGTTGATGCGAGAGTATACCTTGTGGACATGTGAAAAAAAGAAAAACTCCTTTGTCCTCGGCCGTACAAACCTCCATGGGTCTACTCCCCCCATCTGTTCTATAAAACCCTTCAATTCCTTTGCCGCAGCTGGCCTCCTCCCTGTCCTGGCTTTTGACCGGTTCAATTCCGGATCAATGACTGTATTGAAGTCCCCTCCCATGATCAGGTTATGTGACTCTAAGTCTGGGATCTTACCTAACACCTGCCTCATAAATTCCACATCGTCCCAATTTGGAGCATATATGTTCACAAGTACCACTCCCACCCCCTCCGGCTTCCCACTCACCATTATGTAACTGCCCCCCTTATCTAACACGGTTCTCCCTGCCTTGAATGCCACTCGTTTGCTGATCAAGATCGCTACCCCCCTGGTATTTGAGTCCAGGCCTGAGTGGAACACTTGGCTAACCCACCCCTTCCTCAATCTCGTCTGGTCTGTAACCTTTAGGTGTGTCTCTTTTAGCATTGCCACATCCGCCTTCAGTTCCCTCAAATGCGCAAACACGCGTGCCCTCTTGACCGGCCCATTAAGTCCTCTCATGTTCCATGTGATCAGCGGGCTTCCAACCCCCCCCCCCCTTGCTGACTAGCCATCACGCTTTTTAGACCAGCCTTGAGCTCGAGCTCGCGCCCTACGCTTCCTCGAGTCCCCACTTGGGCTGTCACAGTTCCCGACCTCCCATTTGTCCCCTAGTAACAGTTACTCCCCTGTCAGCAAAGCAGCTCCCCCCCTCCCTCCCCCCCCCCCCCCCAGCAACAACACTAAAAACGCAATCCCCCAAGTCAAACTCCAGCTTAACACCTGTCCACCCCCCACTGCACTTCCGAGAGTCAGCTGACCTATGCTGACTCGATGGCTCCCACCCCTGGCACCAAGCAGTCTGTCTCCCTATTGTACTCTCCTCTCCCCCCCCCCCCCCCCCCAACTTGAATAAACATTTTAAAAACATCACATTCCTCGGTAAACAAACAACAGAAAAATAACAATGAAGAAACAATCACTTTAGAAAAGTAGTCACCGAAAAAGCAGAACTAAATTCAAAGCCCATCCCCCTCTAACAAGCTCCCTGCAAGACAGATTAACCTTTCACCATCCACACAGCCCATTATTTCACATAGAGCTCCTTAAATTTTTACAATCCAACACCACAAATCGCTGCACAGTACTGCTCCAAGGCTTAAGTGTCCTTTAATTCGCTTCCAGCTTCATTTCTTTAATAAAGGTCCATACTTCGTCTGGCGTTTCAAAGTAGAAGTCCCGTTCCTCATGTGTGACCCACAGGCGGGCTGGATATAGCATCCCGAACTTCACCCCCTTCTTAAAGAGGTTCGTTTTTGCCCGATTGTACCCAGCTCACTTCTTGGCCATATCCGCTCCCAGGTCCTGATAAATGCGCAACTCACGGTTCTCCCACTTGCTGCTCCGTTCTTTCTTGGCCCACCGCAAAACGTGTTCCTTGTCCATGAAACGGTGAAAACATACCACCATGGCCCTCGGCGGTTCGTTCACTCTGGGCTTCCTCGCGAGGGCTCTGTGCGCTCTTTCCAATTCCAGGGGCCGAGGGAATGCCCCAGCCCCCATCAACTTCTCCAACATGTCCGTCACATAGGCCCTCGCATCCGATCCCTCACTGCCTTCAGGGAGGCCAACAATTCTGAGATTCTGCCTCCTGGACCTATTCTTCAGGTCCTCCAGCTTCTCCTGCATTCTTTTCTGGCGGTCATTCATCAACCCCCACCTTGTTTTCCAGCACGGTTATATACTCCTCGTGCTCGGACAGCTTTTGTTTGACCTCCTGGATCGCTCTCCCGTGGGTTTCCTGATTCTGAACCACTTGATCAATCGAAGCCTTAATCGGGTCCAGCGTGTCTTTCTTCCGCTTGGCGAAGCAATCGTCGAAAAACTTCACCAGCTGCTCCGTCGACCACTGTGCCGTCTCCCCGCGGCCCTAGCCCTCCGCCATGCTGTCCCCCGTGTTACCAGCTCTGCTTGCGTCTCCCTTATAAAACTTTGTCGTCTCACACAGCCACTTCTGGTCCAATTCTCCATACACCAGAGGGAGATTTCTCCTTATTGTCTCACTCTTCACTGCATTATCCCATAAAATCCAAAAAAAAGGGGGGGAAAACGTCCAAAAGTTTGTTACAGGTGAGAGCTATCAAATGTCCGACCTATCCCTCCGTGGCTGCCACCGGACGTCCCCGTCCTGAATTTTTATTATATTTCTTCCATGCCGTTAGCCCATTTTGTCCTTTGCATGTGTTTTTTCTTTTTGTATCTTTTCAAGACAATTACTAAAATAACCTTAAAGATAAAAGGAAATTACTGAGGGTGGTGGAATCTGAAACAAAAACAGAAGATACTGGACAATCTCAGAAGGTCTGACAGCATCCACAGAGAGAGAGGGGAGCTAACGTTTCGAGTCTGAATGACTCTTTGTCAAAGCTGGAGAGAACTGGATTTATGGGTCAGATTTATACTGTTGTTGGGGGGGGGGGGGAGCGGTGGGGCTGGATAGGGAGCCAGCAATAGGTGGAGATTGACGGAGATGTCATGGACAGAAAGACACAAGGAATATAAATGGGGTAAATGGCCCATGTCCCAAGGGGACTTTCACTAAGGGGGCTTGGGCCACCTGTTCCCTGTTCCCAGTTGCTCTTTGACACACTGCCATTCACACATTCTAATCTCTTTATGTGCCATCATCTTAGCTTTAATTACTAATTAATTGAGGGAGAAGAGATGCTGTGGTGGGAGAGTACAGTTGGTTGGGGTTAAGAGCAATATGGCCAGGTGGGGATTCAGATGATCCAAGGGAGATTTGGCAGTGAAAGAGACCGGGTTAGAGAGGTCTGGGGGCAGGGTTAGATGTACTTGCTGGGGGGAGTACTGGGGTGTTGGGGGAGGGTAGATGGAGGGGACAAAATTAATGCACCATCAATTGGAGTCGAGTCGTGAAGAAGTTACAAATATCAGGCTTTAATGAACTAGTTGTGTGCCCGGCAGTCGACTTACAGAGAAAGACCGACTGCCGGCTACGGGTTCTTATACCCCGCCTCGTAGGAGGGGCTACTGGCCTCTTGGCCAATCGGCGAGCAGTCACATGACTGACCTCAGCCAATTGGCAGAGAGACATATGACCTGCCTGAGCCAATGGGCAGCGAGTCCTCTGCACCAATGGCAGCACTACTCTGAGGTACCGTAAACCTCCTAGTCATACCACCACATTCACCCCTTGTGGAGAAAGAAGCCGGGGGGGGGGGGGGGGGGGGGGAGACGAGGAGAGGAGAAGAGGGGGGGGCGTCGAACTGTTAGTATGACGAGAGAGAACGAGGTGTACCGAGATGTCTGGTGGCTGCCCACTGGCCCGCAACGAATGTACAAAAGAACAACAATACTGCGCACAATGCACTTATGAACAATCGAGGAACAGACAAGCAAAAAAAATGAAAAAGAAGATGCAACAGTGTACAAGGGAACGCTGAACAACACGAAGAGTCCGACAAAAAGTCCAGTGGAACATCAAATCGACTCGATCAGTCTGACGGGTGCCTTCAATGTCCTGCTGGACCTACGCAGCGGCGCCGGTGACGTTGGAGCGGTGGTCGTCCGTGACTCCGGGTGCAGTGGCCCTGTGTCCGTACCCCTGGTCGGTGCTAGCGAAGCTCTGGCCAGGGGAGAGGGTTCCTGTGCGCTGGGTTCTGGGGGCGCTGGTGTGGGGGGGGGGGGGGCGGTTGGGACGGGGGGGGGGGTGTTGGTGTGGTGGGTTGTGGCCGCACGCCGGCGGGCGCCAGGTCCCGACGGGGGACCGTGTCCTGCCGCCCGTCGGGATACTCCACGTACGCGTACTGCGGGTTAGCGTGGAGTAACTGGACTCGTTCAACCAACGGGTCGGACTTGTGCGCCCGCACATGCTTCCGGAGCAAGATGGGCCCGGGGATGGCCAGCCAGGTCGGGAGAGGGGATCCTGAGGACGACTTCTTGGGGAAAACAAGAAGACGTTCATGAGGTGTTTGGTTCGTGGCAGTACAGAGGAGAGACCGAATCGAGTGGAGGGCGTCGGAGAGAACCTCTTGCCAGTGGGAGATAGGGAGATCTCTGGACCGGGGGTTATAACTGGTCGTCCTGCTAGAGGCGATGCCCCTGCTGAGCAGGAATTGACGCAGCTCGTCACTCATGAAAGAGGACCCCCGGTCGCTGTAGATGTATGCGGGGTAACCAAACAGGGAGAAAATGGAGAGGAGGGCCTTGATGAAGGTTGTGGTAATTTCGGGGCAGGGGATGGCAAAAGGAAAGCGGGAGTACTCGTCAATCACACTTAGAAAGTATATGTTGCGGTTGTTGGAGTGGTGGGGACCCTTGAAGTCCATGCTGAGACGTTCAAAGGGGCGGGACGCCTTTAGCAGATGCGCTTGCTCGGGGCGGTAGATGTGCGGCTTGCACTCCGCGCAAAAGGCTACGCCTGGATGGCAGAGGTCCGCGTGGAGGGTGCGGAGGCGGTCTATCTGCGCGCTGGCGCAGGTACCGCGGGAAAGGGCATCAGGAGGCTCGTTGAGCTTCCCAGGACGATACAAGATATTGTAATTGTACGTGGACAACTCAATCCGCACCGCAAGATCTTGTCATTCTTGATCTTGCCCCTCTGTGCAGTATTGAACATAAAGGCCACTGACCGTTGGTCTGTGAGGAGGGTGAACCTCCTGCCGGCCAGATAGTGCCTCCAGTATCGCACAGCTTCGACAATGGCCTGTGCCTCCTTTTCCACCGAGGAATGGCGGAGTTCGGAAGCGTGGAGGGTCCGGGAAAAGAAGGCCACGGGTCTGCCCGCTTGGTTCAGGGTGGCCGCCAGAGCTACATCGGACGCATCGCTCTCGACCTGGAATGGGAGGGACTCGTCGATAGCACGCATGGTGGCCCTTGTAATGTCTGCTATGATGCGGCTAAAGGCCTGGCGGGCCTCCATCGACAGTGGAAAAGTGGTGGATTGGATTAGGGTGCGGGCTTTGTCGGCGTAGTTCGGGACCCACTGGGCACAATAAGAAAAGAAGCCCAGACAGCGTTTGAGGGCTTTGAGGGAGTTGGGGAGAGGGAGTTCCATTAGGGGGCGCATGCGTTCGGGGTCGGGGCTTATCACTCCGTTACGCACTACGTAGCCGAGAATGGCTAGACGGTCGGTGCTAAACACGCACTTATCCTTATTGTATGTGAGGTTAAGGAGTTTTACGGTACGGAGGAATTTTTGGAGGTTGGTGTCATGGTCCTGCTGGTTGTGGCTGCAGATGGTGACATTGTCGAGATACGGGAAGGTTACCCGTAAACCGTGTTGGTCAACCATTCGGTCCATCTCCATTGGAAGACCGAGACCCCATTTGTGACACCGAATGGAACCCTTCGAAAGTGGTAGAGGTGCCCATCCGCTTCGAACGCGGTGTACTTTCGGTCACTCGTGCGGATGGGCAGCTGCTGATAGGCGGACTTAAGGACTTAAAGTCTTCTCCACCGTGGAGAAGACTTTGTACTTCGCGATCCTGTGAACCAGTTCGGAGATACGGGGGAGAGGATACGCGTCCAGCTGCGTAAACCTGTTTGATGGTCTGACTGTAGTCAATGACCATCCGGTTGTTCTCCCCAGTCCTAACCACCAGCACTTGGGCTCGCCAGTGACTGTTGCTTCAGCAGCCTCTGGACCTCGTGGCGACGGGCTTGCAATCTGGGGTGAGGTTCGCAAACAAGGAAGGGGGGTCCACTTTGAGGGACGCGAGGCAGCAGACAGTAAGGGGGGGAATAGGGCCGCTGAATTTAAAGGTCAAGCTCTGCAGGTTGCATTGGAAATCCAGTCCTAAAAGTGCTGGTGCGCAGAGACGGGGAAGGACGAGGAGTTTGTAATTTTTAAAAACTCTCCCCTGGACCGTGAGGTCCGCTACTCAGCACCCGGTGATTTGGACGGAGTGCGAACCTGACGCCAGAGAGATTTTGTGCTTAACCGGGTGAACAGGGAGCACGCAGCGTCTTACCATGTCAGGGTGGACAAAACTCTCTATGCTCCCGGAGTCTAGTAGGCAGCTCGTCTCGTGTCCGCTTAGGAGGATTTGCGTAGTCGCCGTGGAGAGCGTGCGGGGCCGCGATTGGTCCAGTGTCACAGCAGCGAGTCGTGGTAGGAGCTCTGATTCGTCTTCTCCCATGGAGTATTCACTGGTGGGGTCCTCCGTGCCGACCCAAGATGGCGGTGCCCGTCGGCCGCACGTGGAGTTAGGTTCCCAAAATGGCGGCGCTCGGGGCCCGCATGTGGAGTCGGGGCCCCAAAATAGCAGTGCCCGGGGCCCCACACGTGGAGCCGGGGCCCCAAAATGGCGGTATCCGTGGGTCACTCCTGGTGGCCGGGAGCGGGGGCAGAGAGGTCTGTGGGCCACCTGGTGCCTTGGGGGGAGGGGGGGGGTGATCCGCGGTCGCTGCGCAGAACAGCAGCAACCAACCTGGACTGGCAGACCACGGAGTAGTGGCCCTTTTTACCGCAGCTCTTGCAGACTGCGGAGCGGGCCGGACAGCGCGGGCGGGGGTGCTTGGCCTGGCCACAGAAATAACAGCGGGGCCCTGTGGGCTTATCGGGGCGTCCTGCAGCGCAGACCTGGGGGGGGGTCGGAATCGGCGGGGGTGAGGGGAGGTGCATGCCAAGGGGTCACCGCGCGGCCGGGGACATATGCGCGGGCGTTTCGGTCTGCAACCTGAGGATGCGAGGGTCCGTGCCTCAATGAGGCTCAAAGTGTCCTTCTCTAGGAGCCGCTGCCGTATCTGACAGGATTGCATGCCCGCGACAAAGGCACCCCTGATTAGCAGTTCAGTGTGCTCCGCCGCGGTAACTTGCAGGCAGGCGCAATTTCTCCCCAGGACAATGAGGGCCCGATAAAACTCATCAAGGGACTCACTGGGGAACTGTTGCCTTGTTGCCAGGAGGTGCCGTGCATAGACTTGGTTTACAGGCCTGAGAAAATGTCCTTTCAGGAGATCCATGGCGTCATAATCCTGTTCATCCTCTGTCATTGAATAAACGGCGGTGCCCACGCACGAGTGGAGGATGTGGAGTCTCTGCTCCTTTGTTGGTTGATTGTCTGTCGTGGTGAGGTAACTATTGAAGCACGCCAGCCAATGTTTAAAAGTTGCTGACGCGTTTGTAGCATGCGGGCTGACGTGGAGGCAGTCTGGTTTGATCCGAAGCTCCATTTCCAAATTCTAGTTCATTAAATTAATGCACCATCAATTGGAGTCGAGTCGTGAAGAAGTTCCAAATATCAGGCTTTAATGAACTAGTTGTGTGTCCGGCAGTTGACTTACAAGAATGGCCGACTGCCGGCTGCTACGGGTTCTTATACCCCGCCTCGTAGGAGGGGCTACTGGCCTCTCGGCCAATCGACGAGCAGTCACATGACTGACCTGAGCCAATTGGCAGAGAGACACATGACCTGCCTGAGCCAATGGGCAGCGAGTCCTCTGCAACAATGGCAGCACTACTCTGAGGTACTGTAAACCTCCTAGTCATACCACCACAGAAATTGAAAAAGGTGGGTAGTTGCTGAATGTGAAACTGGATTGCAGGTAAATTTGTTCCTGGAGGAAAACTCCTCCTTTCGTGTTTACATGCAGTATTGTACTCACTTTATGCATCTGGCTCTTCTTGCTCCCTTTATCTTCTCTGTTTTCTAAGCCTTGGGAAACTCAGCTAAATAGGCTAAAAAATATATAATGTAGAAATGGAGGGATGCAGCCTCCTGAAAAGCTGTTATCCACCAATGTATTTCTTGAGACCAGAAACTGGACATTAAGACAGGTTGGCACCGGGTTTGAATTTGTTTTTTAAGTTGTAGTTTTCAACCAACCCAAATTTCCTGCGAGTTACAATTATCCTCATTCTGTCCTTTCAACATTTTCTCTTTTAGTGCAAAGCTATCACCAGAAATAAGATATCTAAACAGATTGAAGACCTTAAGACCATAATGTGTAAATGCAGAAGTAGGCAATTCATCCCATCGAGTCTTCTCTGCCATCCTATAAGATCATGACGGATCTGATACAATAATCATCAACTCCACTTTCCCATCTTATCTCCATAACACTTGATTCCATTGCTGATTAATAATCTGTCTATCTCAGCCTTAAATATACTTCATGACCCATCCTCTACAGCCCTCTGCGGTAAAGAATTTCACAGATTTGTTTTAAAGCAGTTGGTTGCTTCAACTTCATCTGCCATTGTGGGTCTCTACTCCACATTTCCACTAGCTTGTGGAGCAAGAAAGTTTTTTGGAACTTCTTGTCTCACTTCAAGTTTGATAATTTGAATGCCCCCTACGCCTTTATCCAAAGCCTGCCCATAACCCATTTTCATTTACATTGTTTATATCTCTCAGCATTTTAAAGACATTAACCAAACCCTTTTTCAGTTTTCTATACACAAATGAAGAAAAGTCCAGTAGTTCCTTCACAATGTCAGAGTAATCCTTCATTTTCTTATATGAAGAGTGCCACATCTCATTTCTAGTGTTGGATCATAAAATTCTCCATCTGTCATGCAAGAATATTGTGTTGCTTATTATACCGATATATTAATGCTGATAATTTTTGTTCCTTTATTGCAGAAAGAACATTTGGACAGCTCCAATCAGCTTAACGACACCCTCAAGCTTATTGAGACTATACAGGGAACATTTTTACAGAAGCAAACCTTAAGAACTAGGCTATCGAAAGAGATTGAAAAATACAAAAATAACATTGCGGAACTACAGTAAGACATTATCAAGCACTCATTGATTATTTCATAATTGTAATGATATCTAAACTTTTCATATTGTCAATGTCCAAAAGGAAGCTTGTGTTAATTCTTAATTCCAAATTAAGTTGCAGTGAAAGGAAAGTACTCTTAATTTCTAATCGATACATTAAGTTTAAATTAAGCCGGCACACTAAATCATGAATAGTCACTCAAAACTGTTTAATTCCACAGATTATTTACCGATAGAATATATATGACACAGCCTATACCTATTTTCAATCCATTTTTTTGGATTCTTGTCTGTGCATATGAATGCCAAAGTGATGAATGTCATTAAATGGAAACTTAGTGGGGAGTTTTTCCAGTCAAGGGGAAGCAGGTTTGCTTGTATGCAGGGAGTTTTAACACTTACAATTGACATTGGGTAAGCATCCCAACTGACACATCCTGTCCATATCTGAATTTCTGTAGGAGGGAAATAAAGTCAAGTGGGGGTCCCAGATCTTCTGGGTGCAGTCAAGGTTAGTGTTGGCAGCCTTGGTCACTTCAATCTATGCCTACTTGGTTGGAAAGGTTGTCCTCTTTCTCCCGTCCTTTGCAGACCTCACCTTACTGAAGGCCCACATCTGTCAGAACCTCCAGTCAAGAGTAAGAGTCCAGAGGAGCAGCCTTCCCAGGTCTCTTCACCATTTCTCTGGCTGTAGCCTTAAACATCCAAGTGCTGGTGAGCTCATACAACTCACATTGAGGTCCTTTGATTAAATACCTCCCCTTGACAGAGTGAAAACATAATTTCTCTCACTCTCTATGTAAGGTCAGCAAACCCAGAGGTGGGCTGGAAATGTGATGGCCAAGTTAAAGTGCTAAGTGTGCGTACTAGAAAATGTGGTGCTTAATATTGTTTTTTGGTTCTTTATATTTTGTGATATCTTGCACCCA
This sequence comes from Scyliorhinus canicula, assembly GCF_902713615.1. Taxonomy (NCBI): domain Eukaryota; kingdom Metazoa; phylum Chordata; class Chondrichthyes; order Carcharhiniformes; family Scyliorhinidae; genus Scyliorhinus; species Scyliorhinus canicula. Next base: position 83,788,948 of record NC_052155.1, on the reverse strand, counting down.
GACACTTAAGGCACCATTTAAATGCAAAAGACAAAGTAGGCTCTATATTGCCTTGCAGAAGGAATTTAAAGTAACATTATTCTTAATCCTTCGTGTTTTATTATAATATCCACACTTCCAATCCTGATATGCTAAGAAAATGACCAGATTACTGTCAAGTGGTGTGGAAATGACAATATTCTGTCATTTGTTTTTGAGAACAGGATACTAACTCCTTTTACCTTGCTCAATAGCTGTAAATTCTAAACAAAAAAGCCATTCGAGATATGGGCTCAGAAAGCATGTGGGTTACAATGCCTATTGGAATTCACACGATCTGGTTGACATTGACCAAGTCATATTCATTGGGCAGAATTGTCCCAGAAATTGGCAAAGTTAGAATTGGGGCAGGAATGGTTGCTTTTTCAACCGTATTGTGTGGCTTAGTCAAAAACATTTGCAAGCACGGATTCCACACATTGCTAGTAGGTGGCCTTTGATTCGCCCATCCCACCAACATCTCAGCACTTCAATGATCCATCGCCATATTAACAAGCCACCCCTGCCCACACCAAGCACATTTTAAGTCTGAGGAAGCCACTGGGATGTCAAAGCTAAGAAGCAAACTTCACTGAAATTCCACTGCGCCTCCCACAACTGACTGCTGGACACAGTGGGGACCCATGGTGATATACTGTACCCACTCTTGACGAGGACCTGCATCCAAGGTGACCAATGTAACATGGGAGGCGGTGGCAGCTGACGCCTAGCAGAAGAGGACAGCCTTTCAGTGATGAATGAGGATGAATGATCTCTTCCATTTTGTCAGGGGAAGTCACTCTTCTCATCACTCTCATCTCTCCCACACACACACAGGCCCAGGCATTTCACTCAATGCGAGCTCAAGAGTCCCCACTATTTACTCTCCCATGCACACCTTCATCTCCCCTGCGGGTCATGTCCTCACCCTGTCCATGACCCACTCGGTCACACATGCCAGGCTTCCTTATCATTTGGTCTGGCAGGTGTCCTGTTTACTCTCTCTCCATCTGCCTTCATGCAGAGGACAAGCTGACATACAACAAAAGGGAGAGGTTCCAGACTGGTGGAGGAATGGCTGAACTCAAGGTCCTCACAGGATTTGTAGACAGAGCACTTTATCTGGCCAGAGAGGACGTGGACTGTTCCTATGCTGATGTGACAATGCTCAACCAAGTGAGGATCTAGCACTGCAGTATCTATCAGATTACTGAAAGTGATGTCTCCTGTTTCCCAGGCCAGTGTCATGCTCTAATTGCCTTCCCTTTAAATTGAGAAAGCAGCTGAGGGGTTAATGAGCTAGGACCTCAAATGCAACTCTGACTGCAGCACAGAAGGGGAATGCACTGACCCGGACATTGAAGACTTGTTACAGCTTTCTCCACCCCCTTCACTATTGTAGGGACACACATCTTGGTGGGACTTAATACTAGACCAGCCTTGGGGTCACAATGTGGTGAGCATATCACAATGTCCTATCCACAGCAGGCCTCTGTGCTTAGTCATGCCTCAGTTGCTTGAGTTCCAAAGACCAGGTAGGGAAAGTTAGGAAGGGATTCTGCTACACGTCTCAGCAAGGTTCAATGGAGGAGTACAGCCACCTTCAGTCTGAGGTGATTGTGTTGACAGGACAATGCACCGAGGTCAACACTGGTAGAGTGGCAGCTGCAGGAGAGACCTTGGTCCAAGACTTCTGCCCTGCACAGCTGTAGGAGCTGCACTCCATGGCTGAAGCATTTGCTAATATCCACCAGCATTTATGCCGGTAGTGGGGGGGAGGGGGTGAGTCACTGCAGCTGTCCCTCTGTCTTGAGAAGACAACCACAGGCTCTTAAGAACCCACAGGAAGGAGGATCAGCTGGTGCACACCATCCACCAAAGGGACTCTGGGAGTTTCCCGCCCATCCGAATCCCCTGTTCCTGTGATGACATCAGCTCCAACTCTACAGGCCTGGAGGGGGTGGCACTGCTACGCAGCATGACATCGAAAGCAGGCAGGGGCTACCCATGTCACAGCCCTCCAGAGAATGCCACTGAGGTCATCACATACAACAGGATGCAGCAGTTGGCAGGTTGCTGCCACCTGGTGAGAACGCACCAAGCTGCAGGATAAGGAAGGTTGAGAAGTTGTAGTTGCACAGCATGAGCCCAGGTATTAATCACTTGTACCTAATATTCACTTCCGTAAATAAGCTCTCACTAATTTGACCCTTTTAAGCTTGTTAAGTTGAGCTGTGTTCTTGTCAGTCTGAAGTGAAAACTTGATTCCTGCACAGGATAAAGGCAATGTGCTCAGTCGGGGGCTTCTTCCTTGTGCTTTGTGCAACCTGGCCCCTAAGCCATCAGCTCTGTCTGCGGTGACACCATGGTTCTCAAGGGTTCAGCTCACGATGGATGCCATGGGATCAGGAGAAGTTAAACTTTTCCCGCTGCATTGCCATGATATGACCCTGGTCATTGAGAGCATGCGAGCTGCCACCAGCCAGACAAGAGTCAGACATTCACATAAGCTCTGTGCAATATCCCCATTGCAACATGTAACCATCCTCTTGCAATGTAGGGACTATGGGCATCTGTTGCGTCTCCATGACAGAAGCCGTATCTCAGAGAGTATGGTGCTACCATCAGTCAGATGGCAGTACAATGCTTACAGATGGCATGTGAAGATAACAGGTTATTTTCACAGGTTATGATATCCTCATCACCCTCCGCAAATCTAGAGGCAATGAATACCTCACAAGCTCGCCTGCCTCATCTGGACATCACATGTCCTCATGGCCGACATTCTTTCCCTCGAAGACCACCTCGGCTTCACCCACCCCCCTTCAATGTTCTCCTCATCATAGGAGATGTGCTGCTCCTCAATCTCCAACTCAGGCAGTTCCTCCCCCCTTTGCATCGGCAGGTGTTGCAGGGTGCAGCAGGCAACAACGATGCAAGGCCCTGCGGGGATTGTATTGCAGAGTTCCACCAGACCGGTCCAGGCACCAGAATCTCATCTTCAGCATCCCTGTGTTTTGCTCAATCAAAGTGCGAGTCACAGCACAAGCCTCATTGTGTCTTATTTCTATTGCAGGAGCCAACCCTGCATCAAATTAAATTAAATTAGCTGAACTAAAATTTGAATGCTTCTCTACCTTACTAGGCTCAGTTGCTAAGCAAGCACTGCTGGTTTATTTATTCTTCGTGCCATAGCCCTCTCTAAGCATAATAGAAACATGGTTGGAACTTAACCAACCTCCACACTTATAAAGACCTATGAATCGAACAATAGGTTTTACTCTTCCAGTCACAGAAACGTTAAATTAAACCCACTTAAAACTGTACTAATGTTCACCAATAAAAATGTAAATCCCTTAAAACTACCTTTGTTTTCCTAACAACACAGATTTAGCCCACAGTACAAGGGGCAAATAAAACTGATGTCATCAGTCAGCTCTTACGCAACAAGTTTGGTGGCAACATTCCATACACCCGGGAAGTCAGCACACACGTCAGGTCAATGCACTCGTCCCCTCAGTCCTCTCCAAGTTGGGGTTAAGTAGGCCACCACAGCTATTCAAAGTAGATGCCCAATTGTCAGGTGGAATTGGGAGGGGCTAGTATGGGGACAATGCCATTGTGTGAGAGAGAAGGGAGTACGTTCTTTGGCAACATGCTCACATAGATGAATGCGGAATGAGTGGATGTCCCATGTTTTGAGAGGGCTATGGGTCAAGGCATTGTCAGGACTCTGGATGCTGACTTTTCCGTTTCCTTTCTTTCAATTTTTGGATTGAGATAAATCATGGAGCCAGTCGAGCTGGCAGTGCTATTTTAAAAAATGCATTTACAGGATATGGGCGTCGCTGGTTAGGCCAGCATTTATTGCACTTCCCTATTGCTAGCAGTGAACCGACAGCAACAATGTCAATATGCAGCTGCATGTGGACAGGGCCAGTGCCCTGCAGAGGAAGGGGTGTCAGAGCCCACTGATTTACTGGGTGCAAGGCTATACATGGAGGTGGTTTGGAGGAGACACGAGTGGCAACGGGTCTAACGGAGGATAGCATCATACCTCCAGATGTCAGAGATCCAGTGCTGGAGATGACTGTCCCAAGGGATGGTGGACCACTTGTGCCAGATGATGTAGGGGTTGGTACTACATGGACTGGGTGGTCACCCATTGTCTGTGGCTCTGAAAGTTATAACCACGTTAAACCTTTATACCAGTTCTTTTAAGGGTTACACGGGTGACCTATGCGGTATCTCCTAGTCTGCCACACGTGAGTGCATAAGGGAGGTGACAGATGCGCTATTTGGGAGGGCTCACCAGCACGTCAATTTTGACTTTGACCGGGACCTTGGGGCAGCATCATGGCACAGTGGTTAGCACTGCCGTCTGTGTGGAGTTTGCACATTCTCCCCATGTCTGTAAGGGTCTCACCCCCACAACCCAAAGAGGTGGAGGGTAGGTAGATTGGCCACTCGAAATTGCCCCTTAATTGGAAAAGAAATTACGTACTCTAAATTTATTTTTTAAAATAAACTTTAGGGCAACACGGTGGCACAGTAGCCCTGCTGCCTCATGGCGCCGAGGTCACTGTCACTGTCTGGGTCACTGTCCGTGTGGAGTTTGCACATTCTCCCCATGTTTGCGTGGATTTCACCCCCACAACCCAAAGATGTGCAGGATAGGTGGATTGGCCTTGATAAATTACCCTGAATTGGAAAAAATGAATTGGGTACTCTAAATTTATTTTAAAAATAAAAAATAAACTGACCGGGACCAAGTGAGCCGGGACACCGGTGGCATGGGCTTCACCTACATAACTGGCTTGCCCAAGTGCAGGGTCTCATAGACTGCATGTACATGGCTCTGTGTTCCTCATGGCGGCATGGGGTGCCCTTAGTGACTACAAGGGATTCCACCTACTCATCAAGCAGATCATCTGTAACCATGTCATGCACATAATTCAAGTGTGTGCCCGTTTCCCAGGGACCATCCAGGACAGCTACATTCCCAGACGCTCTCAGATCCCAACCATTTTCGTGGGAGACCAGTGGCTGGAGTGATAGTTCCTTGGGGTCAAAGGGTGCCCTCTCATGAGGTGGCTGATGATGGCAATGTGGAGGCCCCCAACACAAGATGAGACCCGGTACAATGAGCCATGCATCTACATGTGAACTGGTCGAGCAGTGATGAGAAGAAAAGGGCGTTTAAACTCCGAGGTAACGGAAAATCGCGATTTGGTGTCAAACTGACATCTGCCGCGATGTTGGCGTCGGAAGCTATTCTCCGCCCATTCGCATTTCCTGATTTTGTCATCGCCAGACGGAGAATCCCGCTCTATAACTTTAGACGAGATGAAGTTACTTGTCAAACACATACAATGTTACAATATTTCTTATTGGTTTCACTGCATTGCACTATCCAAACATCCAAGTCATCTCTTTCTCCATTCTCACGAGAAGCACTTACTTCCTGATTTCCAGTGTGACAAAACAAAGTGATCACTGTGAAGGCTTCTTCCAGTGTTCACATGTGCCAGCCATATTGACTGGCTTTGTTTAATCGGTATTCCTGGCTGACAAACCTGACCTGGCTTCCTTTTCACTGTCCGGTTGCTACATCTACCCCAGTCACAGACTGCTGACTACTTCCCGACCAGTACTTTACGTTTTAGGAGTGCAAGCGGACATTGAACCAGCCATTGAACAGCTTGACCACTGAGCCACAGGTCGCATACTGCTGATCGGCAGCGGGGGTTGAGCCAAGGTCGTGCAGAGGATGAGCACTAGAGCAGAGTTCCAAGCTGGGGCCACCATCATTAGCATTGCGTGTCTACGGGGACGCTCGTCAGCCCCTGTACCCACCCTCCATACGTGCGCGGTAAACAGCCAGCCACCCGCCCACTGAAATGCCACAACCAATCGGGGACTGCCAGCAGCTGGCAACTTCAACAACCTGTCACGGCCGTGTGGACGTCTTCCCGCAATCGGGAATTGGCACAACCAATCGCTCCAGGACCCTCCCGACTCCTGCCGCGGGTCGCGACCCTGAGTTTGAAAATTCCTGCCCTATAGAAATCATCAAACACCCTGTTGACCTGCTGCGGAGTCACGCCATCATCCCTCCTGTCCCATCCTTAATCCTCACACTCTCTCAACGCCGCTACCTGCCGATGCCGCCAACAACCGACTGGCCTTCTCAGCATACTCATACCAACCCCGCACTCGTCTCAACTGCCGAACCGCCTTACCGATAGGCAGAAGGTTAAACCTCGCCTGTAATCCCTTCCTCCTCACCAATAGCCCTGGCTTTGGATCCCCACATATCTACCATCTACCTCCAACACCTCCTCTATCAGCCGCTGCTGATCCTCCCGTGCCTCCCTATCTACCTTCACCTTAAATGCGATGACCCCCACCCCCCCACCGCTCACTACTGCCTTCAATGCCTCCCAAATGCCTGATGACGAGACCTCCCATTCTGATTCAGCACCACATACTCCACCAACATCCTTCCCATCCTAAAAGTTGTATCTGTCAACAAGCCCACATTCAACCTCCACCCCAGCTCTGGGCCTTCCCCTTCTCCAGGACCACATCCACCCAGTGCGGCATGTGGTCTGATATCACAATCACTGAGTACTCTGCCTTTTTTACTACAACCAGCAACTCCTTCCCTATCTGCTGGTGGGTATCCAAGTCTAGTATAGCCGCTAGCATCCTCCTCACAAACCCAGCATCAGCCCAGTTCAGGGCATACATGCAAACCAAAACCACCAACCTCCCCTCCAACTCACCCATCACTATCACATACCTACCCTCGTTATCCGCTATCACATTCTCCATTTGAAGCCTCACCCACCAGTATAGTCACCCCCCCCCCCCCCCCCTGCACTCTGCTGTCAAAGCCACAATGGAACACCTGGCTCACCCAGCCTTTCTTCAGCCTCATCTGGCCCTTTGCCCTCAGATGAGTCCCCTGTAACAGCTCCCTATCTGCTTTCAGGCCCTTCAGATGCAAGAAAATCCGTGCTCTCTTTACCAGTCACCCCAACCCTCATACGTTCCACGGTACCACTCTGAACGGGAGTGTCTCACCCCCCCCCCCCCCCCCCCACCCCACCCTTCCTACCTGCCATGACCATCGTTCCAGGCCCCGCCTTGTGAGCAGGACCCTGCTCCGACCCTAGTCATTGCCACTCCCCACCCCCAATAACCTCTCCGTCACTTCCTCTCAAAAATACTTCACCCAGTATCGATCCCATCCTCCCACCATTCACACCTCGCAGTCACATCAAAACTGTCCATACAGGCTCGAACAGCCGTGGCCCCTCTCTGCACCCCACTCCTGTTCACTCGCCAACATAATGTTTGCTAGCGCGACAGCACTGGCCGGAGCACCCTCACCCTTCCAAACCCCATTACATCCAAAAAAGAACCAAGATCTCCAAAACCAAGTTATCCATAACACACGTACACGAAAAAGAACCCAACTCTAAAACAGCAAAAAAGAGAAAGAAACGAAAGAGACAAAAAGAAGAGAAAAAGTAAAAGAAACAAAAGCTCTGCCAAAAACTGCCAAAAGTCCAAATTCAGTCCAGCCCCAGGCCTTCTGCTCTGCATTCACAAATGCTTCTGCCTCCACCATCGTCTCAAAATAATAGTCTCTGCCCTTGTGCCTGACCCTCAACTTCACCAGGTAGACCACACCAAACCGCACATTGCCTTTGTACAGCACCGTCTCCAAAGGCCGCTCGCTTCCTTCCCAGCTCCGCATCAAGTCCTGGTATATGAAATGAAATTAAATGAAATGAAAACCGCTTATTGTCACAAGTAGGCTTCAATGAAGTTACTGTGAAAAGTCGCTAGTCGCCACATTCCAGCACCTGTTCGTGAAGGCTGTTACGGGAATCGAACCGTGCTGCTGGCCTGCCTTGATCACTTCAAAGCCAGTGATTTAGCCCAGTGTGCTAAACAGCCGCTACATATGTGATGGGGAGGCAGTGGTGAAGAGGTATTGCCACAGGACCAGTAACCAGCGACCTAGGGTAATGCTCTGGGGATTCGAACCCCACCACGGCAGATGGTGGAATTTGAATTCAATAAAAAATGTGGAAGTAAAAGTCTAATGATATCCGTGAAACCATTGTCAATTGTCGTAAAAAAACCATCTGGTTCACTGATATCCTTCCTACCTGGTCTGGCCTCCATGCAATTCCAGACCCACAACGTGCAGTTGACTCACAAATGCCCTCAGGGATGGGCAATAAATGTCAGCCCAGCCAGCAATGCCCACATCTTATGAATGAATAAGGAAAGAAAAAAGCATCCGCTTTGCTCCTCTGCCTCACCCATTTCAGCACTCCCCTTTCACCTTGAAATTCTGGAAACAGACAATCACCGCCTTCAGTAGCTCATTCATCCTCGGATTCAGCTGGAGCTAGTACTGGGAGGACTCCTCTCCCTCCCCCATTAGCTTCGTTATCAATGGCTCTGGCCCTCCACCCTTTTGGGCACACCCACAATCCTCAGATTATGTCTTTCCAACTTGTTCTCCAGGTCTTCACCCTTTGCACTCAGCCCTCTGTTATGGGCCAGTTTTAGAGAACACCAAAGTATATCATGGAGTTCACCTGACCCACAACTTTTAATAGATTTTGATTATGGGGAGCACAAGGGCTCACTTTACAGGTGTGATGCAACAGAGATCTAAAGTATTTTAAAAACAAAACAATGTTTATTTTATTAATCCAGTTAACATTTTATAAACACACAGTAAACATCTTATCAACTACCAACACTGATACATTCCTAAAAATAATACTTTATAGATAACCCTTAATAACTTTACTAACAACATCCATAAGTCAAAAGACCCTTTTTAACAAAGACAGCATGTTTGAAATCTCTACAGAAACAGGCATTACTTTGAAATCATCAGGTGATCTGGAGACATTCTTTAGCATGTAGAGAGAAAGGCCAAAATATACCTCCTTGGTTTGAATGCAACTCTCCAACTGAAAACGAAACCAAGACGCACAGAAGTAGACGATAGAATGACACAGCAGCTACAGTTAAAAACAAAAGTAAAAGACAGAATCACATTCCAGCTCCACCCACACAATGACATCACTGCAGCCATTTGATAAAACACACTTTTCTTAAAGGGACTCTCACATGATACCTCTGTTAATCTCTGCCACCCTCCACAGCTCCTCATCCACCGAGCTGAGATGGTCACTATGCCGTGACAAGGCCTCCTCCATCCCCTTCATTTTCTCCCGCACTGTTGTTGAAGTTCTGACCAATCCCTCTCTCACTGGGGCAAGAATCTCTCCTGCCCCTGCCTTAATCGAGGCCATCATCCCCGACTGATGCCTGTTGAAATGTTTCAAAAACAGCCATTCAAAATTGTCAGTCATCACGTCCATCTTCGGCTCCACCATCATTGGCATGGCCCCCGCGACAGGCTCTCTCCCACAATCGTTACTCCTGCTGCGCCCCTCGGCACAGTCAGCGGTGGACTTTCGTTTGCTGCCTTCTTCCCTGGGTTCTTCTTGCCAGTTTTTGACATTCTATAAATGCCCTAAACCTTCCCTCAGCACCGCACAAACAAATCTATACCAAAAACTGGACTAAAAAGGCCACAAACGACAGTTCAGGCTTTCCTTTGCCCTTTCGGATGAAGGTACCTGCCAGTAACCTTTAAGTAAATACGGTTTGGAAATAAAAGCTGATTGTCACACTTTCTCAATGCAATCCTCCAAACATGGGATAGGATAAGAGTCTGTTCTTGTAACTGCATTAACCTTTCTATAGTCCACACACAACCTTTGGGTACCGTCTGGTTCAGGTACCATCATTATGGGTGAGCTCCATTGGCTGCAACCCACTTCAATTATGCCATTTTAAAGCATACTCTCAATCTCTTTGTTAACCTGTGCCAATTTTAACGCGTTAAGTCGATATGGATGTTGTTTGATTGGAACAGCATTGCTCACATCTAAATAATGTATAGCCATTTTAGCACTTCCCAATTTATCTCCACAAACTTGCCCATTTGATATCAATAACTCTTTCAGGTCAGTTAATTTTCCCTCTGGAAGGTAACTCAACAATTTATCCCAATTTTTAAGAACATCCTCATTTTCCAATTTAATTTGAGACATGTCAAATTCACAGTCATCTGGATTTGGTTCTTCACTTTGAGTTAGAATCATTAAAACCTCCTCCTTTTTCTCTCCTTCCCTTTCAAAGTATTTTTAAAGCATATTCACATGACACACTCAGTGAGTCTACCTTCTATCTGGCATTCTTACCACATAATTCACCTCATTTAATTCCCTTTCCATCTGATAAGGTCCACAAAACCTACCACTGTTAACAATACTAAAAGGTTATCTCCACAGACAAAACTACGATCTTTGGATTTCTTGTCCGCTCCCAGTTTCATCACATTTTGTGCAACTTTTAAATGCTGTCTAGCCAATTCACCTGCTCTATTTAATTGTTCCCTAAAACATGACACGTAATCCAATAATGTAATTTCCGATTTCTCACCCACCAAATTTTTCCTTAATCAATTTAAGTGGTCCTCTTACCTCACGACCAAAAATTAGTTCAAAACGACTAAATTTGGTTCACTCATTAGGTGCATCCCTAATTGCGAACAGTACGAATGGAATTCCCTTATCCCAATCCTCTAAATAATCTTGACAATTAGCCCTCAACATTGTCTTTAATGTCTGATGCCACCTTTCTAACGCTCCCTGCGATTCTGGATGGTATGCAGTTGATTTAAATTGTTTTATTCCTGAGCTATCCATAACTTCTTTCAATAACCTTGATGTAAAATTTGATCCTTGATTCAATTGTATTTCTGTGGGTAGTCCATATCTAGTAACGAATTTAAGTAACTCCACCACAATCTTTTTAGCTGTAATATTACATACTGGAATGGCCTCTGGAAACCTAGTAGACACATCCATTATAGTCAAAAGATATTGATTCCCACTTTTTGTTTCAGGAAGAGGTCCTACGCAATCAATTAGGACCCTTGTAAAAGGCTCCTCAAATGCTGGAATGGGTATTAAGGCCACTGGTTTTATCACTGCTTGAGGTTTTCCTATCACTTGACATGTGTGACATGATTGATAAAATTTAACTGCATCTTTATGTAATCCAGGCCAATAAAAATGTTCCTGGATTTTAGCTTGTTTTTTCCTTATTCCCAAATGACCTCCCACTGGTACCTCATGTCCAACTCGCAACACCTCCTTTCTATCCCCTACCAGCAATACTACTTGATGAACTTCTGCCAACTTTTTATCCGCCTGCATATGCAAAGGTCTCCATTTTCTCATCAAGACATCACTTTTACGGAAATAACATTCTGGTATACGCTCAGATTCCTCTTCCGTGAATGCTTTCGGATACATCCGTTTTATTTCTACGTCTTTCTGTTGTAACTCCGCCAATTTGCCTGAAGTAAAAATATCCGCCTCATCCTCCACCTGTTCTTGTTCTTTTTCAACCATCTGATCAAAAATCATTTCTGATAATTGCACTTCAACTTCACCTTCACTCTTTGATTTCTCCTCTTGTCTTAACCTGTGACTTTGCGACACCTTGTTACTACACAATCCGGAAAAATACCAGGGTATTCGTCCTTCAACACTTCTGTTATCTGATTTTTCCACTGGCTTATCAACCACAGTAGGCATCACTCCCATCTGCGATCCAGTTACATCATTACCTAAGATAAAGTGTATTCCTGGACAAGATAGTTTCTCTATTACTCCTACTACCACTTCACCACTCTTCACTGGACTTTACAACCTTACCTTATATGATTGAACACTACTCCTCTCACCCTGAATTCCACATATTACCACCTTTTCTGGCAACATTCTTCCCAAACTACATAACTCCTCATCTCTTACCAGTAAAGATTGACTAGCTCCCGTGTCTCTTAAAATTGGGACTTCTTTACCTGCTCCTCCTGATACACATGAGTAAACTTTACCCACACAAGTAAATTCTTCAAAGAGATCTGGCACCTTCTTATCAATCACCTCTTGATCAAGCTATACAATCTTTTGCACCTCCTTTGCTTCACTTGGGCTTTCCTTTCCCACTTTAACAAACCCGACTGTTTTACCACATCAGCCATCCCAGTGCTTTTCTTGAACAACCAACACTGTGACTTTACATAGCCAAGTTTATTACAGTGAAAACATTTGAAATTTTTCATTTCTTTTCCAACCTGTGGATTTCTTTTTTAATCTGAGGTACACTCTCCTTATTATCTCCCATCAGATCACCTTTACCGTTACCACTTGAGCATTTCTCATGACCCAGTTTCTATCCCTCACAGACTGAAACTGATGTAGCAAACCAAGCTTTGATTTATGAACTAATTCATAATCATCTGCCATTTCTGCTGCTAATCTCGCCTTTTTAACTTTCTGCTCCTCCACATGAGTTCTCACTACATCAGGAATTGAATTTTTAAACTCCTCCAGAAATATAATATCTTTGAGAGCTTCATACATTTGGTCTATTTTCAAAGCCCTTATCCACCTGTCAAAATTACTCTGTTTCCTCCTTTCAAACTCCATGTATGTTTGACCAAATTTTTCCTTAACATTCTAAACCTTTGTCTGTAGGCTTCAGGCACCAGTTCATATGCACCTGAGATGGATTTTTTCACCTCCACATACGTCCCAGATACCTCCTTCGGTAGTGATGCAAACACTTCACTAGCCCTACCTATCAGCTTTGTTTGAATCAGTAATGCCCACATTTCCTGTGGGCATTTCATTTGTTTAGCTACCTTCTCAAATGAAATGAAAAAGGCTTCTACCTCCTTCTCATCAAACCTTGGCAATGCTTTGACATATTTTTTTAAAATTTAGATTACCCAATTATTTAGCGTGGCCAATCCACCTACTCTGCACATTTTTGGGTTGTGGGGGCGAAACCCACACAGACACGGGGAGAATGTGCAAACTCCACACGGACAGTGACCCAGAGCCGGGATTGAACCTGGGACCTCAGCGCCGTGAGGCAGTTGTGCTAACCACTAGGCCACCGTGCTGCCCTGCTTTGACATATTTAAATAGATTCTCACCAAGCCTTTGACTATGACACTCTTTCTCACTATCCTCATCACTATCATCCAACTGTACGTTTCCCTTTACGTCTGTTAATTTTAACTGACTGTCATGTTTAATGGCCATTTTCTGAAGTTCAAACTCTCTCTCATCTTTTTCCCTGATCTGTATCTCCCTTTCTCTTTCTTTTTGTTCTGCTCGGGCTATTCTTTCTGTTTTCCTTTCTTCTCTCTCTTTGTCTTCTCTCTCTTTCGTTTTCCTCTCTCTCACTCTTTTGTATTCAAGCTGCTTTAATTCTTTCTCATATTCCATTTAAGACCATAAGACATAGGAGCGGAAGTAAGGCCATTCGGCCCATCGAGTCCACTCTACTATTCAATCATGGTTGATTTCAACTCCATTTACCCGCTCTCTCCCCATAGCCCTTAATTCCTCGAGAAATCAAGAATTTATCAATTTCTGTCTTAAAGACACTCAACGTCCCGGCCTCCGCCGCCCTCTGTGGCAATGAATTCCACAGACCTACCACTCTCTGGCTGAAGAAATTTCTCCTCATCTCTGTTCTAAAGTGACTCCCTTTTATTCTAAGGCTGTGCCCCCGCGTCCTAGTCTCCCCTGCTAATGGAAACAACTTCCCTACGTCCATCCTATCCAAGCAATTCATTATCTTGTAAGTTTCTATTAGATCTCCCCTCAACCTCCTAAACTCCAATGAATATAATCCCACGATCCTCAGATGTTCATCGTATGTTAGGCCTACCATTCCTGGGATCATCCGTGTGAATTTCCGCTGGACCCGCTCCAGTGCCAGTATGTCCTTCCTGAGGTGTGGGGCCCAAAATTGCTCACAGTATTCTAAATGGGGCCTAACTAGTGCTTTATAAAGCCTCAGAAGTACATCCCTGCTTTTATATTCCAAGCCTCTTGAGATAAATGACAACATTACATTTGCTTTCTTAATTACGGACTCAACCTGCAAGTTTACCTTTAGAGAATCCTGGACTAGGACTCCCAAGTCCCTTTGCACTTTAGCATTATGAATTTTGTCACCGTTTAGAAAATAGTCCATGCCTCTATTCTTTTTTCCAATGTGCAAGACCTCGCACTTGCCCACGTTGAATTTCATCAGCCACTTCTTGGACCATTCTCCTAAACTGTTTAAATCTTTCTGCAGCCTCCCCACCTCCTCAATACTACCTGCCCCTCCACCTACCGTTGTATCATCGGCAAACTTGGCCAGAATGCCCCCAGTCCCGTCATCTAGATCGTTAATATATAAAGAGAACAGCTGTGGCCCCAACACTGAACCCTGCGGGACACCACTTGTCACCGGTTGCCATTCCGAAAAAGAACCTTTTATCCCAACTCTCTGCCTTCTGTCTGACAGCCAATCGTCAATCCATGTTAGTACCTTGCCTCGAATACCATTGGCCCTTATTTTACTCAGCAGTCTCCCGTGAGGCACCTTGTCAAAGGCCTTTTGGAAGTCAAGATAGATAACATCCATTGGCTCTCCTTGGTCTAACCTATTTGTTATCTCTTCAAAGAACTCTAACAGGTTTGTCAGGCACGACCTCCCCTTACTAAATCCATGCTGACTTGTCCTAATTCGACCCTGCACTTCCAAGAATTTAGAAATCTCATCCTTAACGATGGATTCTAGAATTTTGCCAACAACCGAGGTTAGGCTAATTGGCCTATAATTTTCCATCTTTTTTTTTGTTCCCTTCTTGAACAGGGGGGTTACAACAGCGATTTTCCAATCCTCTGGGACTTTCCCTGATTCCAGTGACTTTTGAAAGATCATAACTAACGCCTCCACTATTTCTTCAGCTATCTCCATTAGAACTCTAGGATGTAGCCCATCTGGGCCCGGAGATTTATCAATTTTCAGACCTTTTAGTTTCTCTAGCACTTTCTCCTTTGTGATGGCAACCATATTCAACTCTGCCCCCTGACTTTCCTGAATTGTTGGGATATTACTCATGTCTTCTACTGTGAAGACTGACGCAAAGTACTTATTAAGTTCCTCAGCTATTTCCTTGTCTCCCATCACTAGATTACCAGCGTCATTTTGGAGCGGCCCATTTGTAACTAAATTTTTTGCTATTTCCAATGAGTTAAACTGTATCTCAGGTAACTTTAAATGCTTAGCCACCACCATAATTACCTCATCTTTTCACATTTTGTCAGGTAATGTTAACTGCAATGTTTTTGCCAAATCTAACAGTCTGCTTTTAGTCTCTGTCCGTAAGGTACTGCGTGTGACTGTCTCCACCCCCAAAAACATCAGAGCCCCTGAAGGAGCCATTGTCCACAACACACTCCCTACTTAAACTAAAATACCACACCTGAAAAGCAACCACAATATGCTCACCCCTCACTGTCTAAGTTCACAAAGCCAATCCAATAGATAGACTTTGATCCCGGATGAGCCCCCAATTTGTTATGGGCCAGAGTTTAGAGAACCTCAAAGTGTATCATGGCGTTTACCTGACCCACAACTTTTAATAGATTGTGGTATGGGGAGCACACGGCCCAGTCTACAGGAGTGGTACAGCATAAATTGAAAAGTAGTTTTTGAAGCAAAACAATGTTTATTCTATGAACTCAAGTTAGCCTTTTAAAAACATACAGTGAAAATCTTAGCAACCATTAATTCAAATACAACCCCCAAAGAATACCACACGAAGTAATCCTTTAAGCTTTCCTTTTAACTTCCATAAGACTTAAAACACCATTTACCAGAAGCACATCAGGCTAAAGTCACTACTGTTATCAGTTTTAAATCACCAGGATCGATTTACAGTCTTTAGATTACAGAGAGATACTCTAATACTCCTTCTGGCTGTGACTGCAGCTATCCAGTGCTGAAAATGAAACTAAAACACACCCAGTAGCAAACAGCCTAAAACAAAAGTAAAAAAACTGACAGACAGTCCAGCTCCACCCACTCTCTGACATCACTGCAGTAATAAACATGCATTTCTTAAAGGTACTCTCACTACAGATATTTATATACACACCCATTTATAAACACCCATTTCTTTAAGGTACTCTCTGTCATGATTTTGTGGCAAACTTACAGAAAAGCAGAATAGACTCAATGGATCAAATGGCCTCTTTCTGTGCCGTAAACTATTCTGTGGAGATCAACTTCTTGACCTTAATTAAATTTTTGTATCTATTCTTTCAAGGCCAATTCTGGAAGCTGCAGAGTCCAAAGAAAAGAATGCTGTAAACTATATTGCTAAATTGAAGGCAGAAGTTGAAATAGCTATGAAAAGGAAGTCACATGTGGAGGAAGAACATTGGAAATTGATTAATGATAGAAAGGAAAAACGTCAAGAAGCCAGGGTAAGTATAGATGACTGACTCACAACATTCTTTAGTGCAGTCCCATTTGTACTAATTGATTATTTTTTAATATGAAATACAAATTATGGCAGTTTGGAAGCAAATGTTTCTTAAAAATGGAAGTGTTGTGTTGACCGATTGCCAGCTTTAAATTTCAGTTTTGACAAGAAAAGTTCAGGTCTGTTCGTATGTATTGAATATTAAAGTGAAGAAACATCAGCAAAAGTCTGAAGAATTGAGATTGACTGTAACTGGTTTCTTCTTCAAAACTCATGTTCTTACCTATCAGCATTGCATTGTTTACAACAAAGAATTTTTTAAAAATTCATTCAAAGAACGTGGTTATCACAGACAAGATCAGCATTCATTACCAATTCATAATTGCCCTTGAGTGGTGGTGTTTCACCTTCTTGAACCACTTGAGTCCACGTGGTGTGGGTACACCCACAGTTCTGTTAGAAAAGATTTTAATCAGCTCTGATGAAAAAAATGGTGATGTAGTCAGATTGGTTTTGTGTCTTGCAAGCAAATTTACATGTGGTGCTATTCCCTGGCGCCTGCTGTTCTTATTCTTCTAGGCGGCAGAGGGTGTAAGTTTGGAAGATGTTGTCAGAGAAGCTGGAAGTTGCTGCAGTGCATCTTGCACATGGTGCATACCTCAGCCACGGTGTGCTGATAATGGAGTTATCAGCCAAAAACTGAATGTTGTCCTGGTTTTGCTACATGCAAAAGCATAAATTGCTTCATCATTTGTGGACTTGCATATAGAACCGAACACTGCAATCATCAGTAAATATCCCCACTCTGGTGTTATGATGGAGGGAATGTCTTTGTCAAAGCAGCTAAAATAGGTTGGGCCTAAGACATTGCACAGAGGGAAACCTGCAGTAATGTCTTGGGATTGATGCTAAGAGTTTGCACCATAGTGATAACTCCAACCAAAACTGAATCATGCTTTATTTTTCTGAGGACTGAATATTTTTACAATTTTGCAAAGATGCTAATGCCTCTAATCAATATCAAACTATGTTACAATATAGTAACCATTGGCTGATTGAAGTAGGACAAGATGAGTCTTGAGTTGAGAATAAAGATTATGGTTGATTTGGCTAAACGGGCTGGATTTTATGTACCTGGGTTCAGAATGGCAGGCGTGGGGGGAATGCTGTAAAATAGAGTTCCAAGTACCTACCAGCCCCCTCCTCCACTGCAATTTCTCCATCACAGGGGAGGAATTAGGAGGCCCTCCCGCCCATGGACCCATTGGGTTCCTGAAGTCACCAATTAATGGTCACTGAAGTGCCTCCTCCCATTACATCAGGGATTATACCCATAGCAAGGGAGGCCAACTGCACAATCAGCAGGTCTCACTAGTCAAACTGGTAGTCTGTAATGACTGGGTGGAGGGGGGCGTGAGGAGGGGGGGTGGGGTGCTACATACATGGGCTCCCTATGCCCATCGAAGGCCCCCCCCCCAAAGTCTTTGCACCCTTGTGTTTCCCCTCCCGCCCTTCCTATACACCCCAGTCCCCATACCTCTCCCATTTCCCCATTCCTTGCGCCTGGCACCCTGACCCCAGTGAGACCCGGACTTACATTAAAATCAGGGCTCCATCACTAAAATGCCTTCATTGGGACTGACAGTGGCCATTACTCCCAGTAATACTGCTGGGATCGGACAGCTGCCGGCCATTTGATTGTTTTTCAGTTCTCGGAGATGGATTACATACCCAATGGGATAGTCCCGCCTCAAGCAAATCAATGGCCTAATGGCTGTTAAATTTCTGTGGAACAAGCCAGCCAAGTGGGGGATGATTCATCTCTGACATTTATGCTGTAAAGTGATGAATGACCCTGCTGCCCCCTGTAAATTCCAGCCCAATTATTTGTTACTGCATTATAAATTCATTGCAATTCTATGTAATTGCAAGACTCCAGATAACTTTTCCTTATTTTCGAAAGTAGAGGGAAATTTAAATATCTGGTGCGATTCTCTAGTCTGGCAAATGAGTTCTAAACAGCAGCTTTTATTCCTTTTCTATCCCCAATACCCACCAAAGAGTTCATTTTTGTGAATGTTGACTATGGGGAGGCTATTCATTGAACATCTTGATTGAAAGGTTTCATTATAGGTCGTGATCAGGAAAAGAAAAGGCTTGCATTTCTGTAGAATCCTGACCTCAGGATGTCCCAAAGCATTTACAGACACCAAAGTACTTTTGGGCCTAAATTTTTCACCCATTGGAAATGAGCACTTGGCAGGTCTGGAAGCGGGTACTTCTGGCTGCAGTTAGCCCCGGAGCGTGATTTCACGCTGACTGGCCAATTAATGAGCAGCTAACATGAAACACACATTGGAAGAGACACAGTGCTACCAGGGATGGCAGGAAGAGGACGGGCACTGAGAAAAAGGAAGTTGCTGGCTGGCATTTCTAATGTGTCCCTCAAGGGAACTGCCACTGCGGACCTGTTTCAGGGAGCTACGGACCTATTAAAAAAATAAATTTCAATGGAAAAACTAAGCAAAGAGTGTCTCAGCAGCACATTCAAACACAATGCTCAGTCCCCAGGTACCTTTCAAAATTTATTTGAGCCTGGACAGTTCATCCCACCCTGGATCAAGCTTGAAGCTAAAATATAGAGATCAACTTAACCAATTCACCCCCCATGTACCATTAAAGCAGACGTGCCACATCAAATTGTTCTCAGTTGCCCCTTAATGAGATAAATTGCCTGCTGATTGTCAGCAGGTACACTTCCGACTCATGTGTGCTCCCGCCGACCAAACGATTGCGTGAGTGCAGGATGATATTTTGCGCGATTTCACAGATTTCTGGCTAGTGTGCACACCTGCTCGAGCAACGTAAAATTCTGACTTCGGAGTTTAGTCACTGTTATAAAGTAGGAAATAGAGCAACAAATTTGCACATATCAGGTATTCACAAATATCAGTGTGTTTATAGCTAGATTATCGGTGTTATATTTTTTGAGGACACGAGGGATAGTTTCTCAGCTCCTTTATGAAATAATGCCTATGGAATCTTTGTGTCCATCTAAGATGGCAGGCAGGGCCTGTCATCCATAATACTGCACTTCTAACAATGCAGCACCCCCACAATACTGCACTGAATGTCAGCCTTGATTTTTTTTTGTGATCAGGTGTCTGGGGTGGGACTGAACTGACAAACTACTGACTCAGAGTACAGAATGTTATCACTCTGGACCACAACTGACAGAAACCCTGGACAGGATGTTAGGACCCCCCACCCACCTCCCGTTAAACCTTGGCTGCAGGAATCACCTTTTTGTTAAGGTTTTAAAGACATTGGTGAGTGGGCGGTTCCATATTGACTTGCCTTCCATCAGAACCTCCTGCTCCTCCTACCCCTGATTATCCATTTGGTCTTGAAAGCCTGGCCACTATCCTTAATTGGACAGGGAACCTGTCTCCATTGCCATTAAGTGGGATTTGCTCTCGTGGAGACCCAAATGTAACTAGCCCCCCCCCCCCCCCCCCACCTCCCTCCCCCAATCCACCTGTCATGTTTACTTCTCTCTTTTCTAACCCATTGCACCATCAACAACTTTGATATTTTGCTTCTGTTGCCAAGTGCAGCTCCCACACAATAAAGTAAGTAAAGTCGCCACAGTCCCAGATGACCATAGGCTGCTTTTCCCTTTGGGGGAGCTGGCTGGTGGTGATGCAACCTGAAGATTGTTGTATCAGTCCAATTCCGATACTTTCGATCAGCTCACTTTTGACCAGTTTACTTAAAGGTTTTACCTGGGTATCTTTAATAGCGAGGAGAAAAATGGACAAACACAAATGTAAATTCAACAATCTTTATTAAACTCACAAATTTAACCCAAATATGTATACTAGAAACATCCAAGATCGGTTATACTATCTGCAAAGATGGCTTAATTGAAGGGTGCGTCTGCTTCCTGAGTCCCTCTGGTCTGTCGTCATGAAGGTGGGTCTCGCCGGCATCTCCATCATTCCTTCCTTCTTGGTTAGTTCTTCGGATGGTCAAGGCCACCTCCCATGCCGAGTCTTCGCTGCCGATGTGCCCCGGGTATCTATTTTTAACCCACTTTCCTTAGGGCCCATTTGCCACTTCCCCTGGCCTCCTGCCAATGAGGCCTCGGGAGGGGGTCTCAGCACCCAATGGTCTGGATAATGACCTGTTGACAGGACACCTGGGCCCGCCCCAGGTATTCATCTCTGGTAGTGTGGTCTGCAAGTACCCCCTTACCAAATAAGATAATGACGGGAACTCAGGGCATCCATGAGTCTGACTCAATCTAGGTTGTGGAAAATAAACTGGTGCATATCAATCAGGTGCGATGATCTCTTGATGGGCGATTCTATGATTGTATGATTCTATGATTGTAAATTCTATGATTCTATGATTGACAGAGCAGGTCCAGACATGCCCAGGCAGCCTGACTGAAGTCTATATATTCAAACTTGGCCAAGTCCAAATTCCAACAGGCCCATTTTCTGGAGCTGACTGTAATTTAATTTAATTTAATGTGCTCAATTCTTTGATTTAGGATGTCCAATTTTAAACGGGCTTAAACTAGGTCCAATAGTGTTGCCACAGGATCGCCACACCTCAGGGGAGAGGCAAGGTTGAGAAGACAGAACCTTCATGAAAGGCCACACAATAACTCACAGAAATGAACTTTATGGATTAAAATAGAATCTTTTCTGTCCCTTTCTGGGCGAAACATCTGCACTACCTCATGGGCTAATTACACACAAGTGTTGCAGCTGATATGTGGGATGATTCTATGATCTGACACTCTCAGCTGGAAATGATGTTCACAAGAAATAGATCTTTGGAAATTGTGCTTGTGATTTCTCCCAAGATACATCCCTGTTGAACCTTTATAACATATACGTAGTTGAGTCATGATTGATTCAGAAGGAGACATGTATTTGCAGCCCTTAAAGTACATGAGCCTTTTTCCCTGCCTCCGCCAAAGAACCCAACTAAACGATTGAAACACACTACTTGCTGGAGTGTGATTTTTCAAACAGTGCTGCGACCTGTGACTCCCAGCCAAATTCAACATTTCTAATATACTAGCAATCTAATGACCTTTTCTTGTTGGAGTGGAATTGAAGTGATTCATAAAATAGGACTAATTTCACAGTATTTGTGAATAAACAAAAGTGTGATAGTTCTCTATTTATTTCCATGCACATTGGTGTTTCTGTCTTTCTAGGGTGTCATAACCTACATGGGTGTTATGGGTAGGGATGATTAACTACCCCATAGATCTTGCAGAATACAGGGCGCGATTCTCCGCAAATGCGGCGAGTCGTAAAGGCTGCCGTGAAACTGGCTGTGTTTCACGGCAGCCTCCGCGTCCCCTCCCGGGACCTGATTCCCCCCCCCCCCCCCGGGCGGGGCTAGCAGCGGGGCCCCGTGAAGCACGGCATTGCGGGCTTAGCGACCGTCGCTAAGTCCGCGCGCCAAGCATCACGCCGGCTGATGCGCATGATGACGTCAGCGGCGCATGCGTGGGTTGGACGACTCCGACCCGCGCATGCACGGATGACATCATCACGCAGACGCATCAAACCCGCGCATGCGCGGGCCGTCATGCCCCTCAGCGCCCCGCGGACTGATCATGCGGGGCGGCGGAAGAACAAAAAATTATGTGGGTATCGGACCCACTGCCCGTGATCGGTGCCCACCGATCGCAGGCCCATGCCACCACCACGGCTGTGTCAATCGGTGCCATGGTTGTCCGGGACGGGCACTTTGCGGCCGTTTTCACGGACGCTGAAAGCAGGTGTGATCGCGGCCGTGAAAACGGCCGTAAACTCCGCGGTATTCGGCCCATCGGCCTGCGGAGAATCGCTGTTCGCCGTAAAAAACGGCGAGCAGCGATTCGTGTCGGGGGCGGCCAGAGGGAGGGGAGAATAGCGGGAGGCCATGAAAATTGTCGGGAAGGGCCTCCCGCTATTCTCCGTCCCGTCGTGGGCAGCGGAGAATCGCGCCCTGTTCTCCCTATAACCTTTTAACAATATTCGCTTTGTATAAATAGAGCCGGCCAGTAAGACAGCGACTAAAGAAGACTCAGTCGGGAACTACTGGAAGTGTACATAATAATAATTGTAAAATAAAATAAGTTTTTGCTTTTGGCCAACTCGGTGTGGACTCTTTGTGGCCCTTACAAAACTGGCAATGAGGATGGGATACCAGGCTGGCTAGTTTGTTGATTTGCTACAGGACCACTTTGCATGAAGTGACTGGGGTAGCCCCCGTGGAGCTACTAATGGGCCGGAGACTTTGCAACCACCTCAGCATGATTTTTCCAGACATAGGTGTGAAAGTCCACCGCAACCAGGAACACCAAGAGTGTTGCCCATTCAATCTTGACCTTCCAGACATTTTGTACCAGGTGACTCTGTGCTTGTTCAAAACTTTGCTGATGGTGCTCAGTGGATCTCCAGCAATATCCTTCGTCGATCTATCACCAGGTGAAAGCCCAGGACTGTATTATGCGAAAGTACCATGACCGCATTAGATCCAGGCGACTACATCAGAAAGCTCTTTGTCCTCGGAACCTTCTTCGAAAACCGTAACTACTGCCTGATCAGGCCAGAACGGAACCCCAAGGGGGTTAAGACGCCAAGATGACTAAGGTCGTCGACTCAGGCTCGGAGATGGAAACGCAAGAGGTGTCCGATGGGAAACCCTCAGATCCACAGTCTCGGGAATTGCTACCGTGCGATGGGGCTATTTAGCACACTGGGCTAAATCGCTAGCTTTGAAAGCAGACCAAGGCAGGCCAGCAGCGCGGTTCGATTCCCGTAACAGCCTCCTCGGACAGGCGCCGGAATGTGGCGACTACGGGCTTTTCACAGTCACTTCATTGAAGCCTACTCGTGACAATAAGCGATTTTCATTTCATTTTTCATTTCATTGTGTCTGAATTCACCTTCTAGATACACGCTGCCCAATCCAGAACCTGGAGGTCTGATGCCATCCTTCGCCATGGACTTCAGAGAATTCTTTGGATTTTGGATGGGAGGGATGTTATCACCCAGACGGGCCCTACGGGGAAGAGGTGATTAGTTATCCTTATAGGTTGCAGAATACGAGCTCCCTCTATAAGTGGGCCGGGGACCTTTAACAATGTTCACTTTGTATAAATCAAGTCGGCCAGTAAGGCACTGACTAGAGAAGACCAGTAGGGAACTACTGAAGCTGTATATAATAAAGTGTAAAATAAAGTAAGTTTTTGTTTTCAACCAACTGGGTGTGGACTCTTCGTGGCCCTTACAAAAGAGGGTTAATAATTACATTCTTTAGTAAAGTGAGAAATGTCTTCTGTTTCCAAGCATAGACTATCTGTGGATACAAATAAGTAGTAAACAGGGGTTGACTGTAGATTAAATTGTGGTTGAGGAATAAATATCTTTATTTGCATCAGTAGAAAATCTCTGTTGCCTTATGGCATTTAGCTGTGGTGAGTGCCCTCCACAAACCTGATAATGCCAGTGTCAGTGAGCCATGTGAGTTGTCTCCACAGGCTGTAAATTGGATCCCCTCAGTGACCAGTTAATGTTTTATATTTTCAATGCATGTTTTGCTTTTTCACAGCAACTACAATACTTAGCAACATAAAAATTTAAAATGTTTTTTTTTTAGCAATCATGTCATGTCAATTTTTTATAGTTAAAAAGGGTTTATTTAAATCAGGAAGCCTGCTAGTCTCAAACTCTGAATCTGAAAGATTACTAACAGCTACAGCTACTTGCTTGATGAGAGACTCACATTGCTTATCTAATGTGGAAACTCCATGTGGTATATAGTTTCATTAAACGGTGATCAAGAATACATTAGTTCAAAAGATGAAGAGGCAGTGAAGCTCAATCCACCAGATATCTCTGTGCAGCAACTTTAAGTGGGTTATTGAAGTGCAAAAGATTTGAGAGTGAACAATTCTATAGTTAGAGGATGCTAACACCAGAGTCCTGTACTTACAAAAACCGTTACTGACTTTTGATGTAAATGGGTATATAACAGAATTTAGTACTCAGAAATCCTGGGACTGCATGATTTGGATGCAGTTGTGTAATAAATAAAAGAAAAAATTTGTTAAATACTGGAAGGATTTTTAAAATAGCAATAACTTTGTTTTTCAGTATTTGTGTTCAGTGAAAGGGGTATGATAATGTTTTTACCTTAAACCACTTGTGAAATTACAAAATTAAATGTGCATTAAGATTACCACTGCTACACTGTCAGATGTTTATTTGAACAAAATCGAAGCAATGTAAATATGGGAATGCAAATACTTGTGGAACATATTTTGGTTGTTTTTACACTCACCAACTAATGATCACTCTAAAGAACTTTCTACCACTGGTGGCATGGTGGTACAGTGGTTCGCACTGCTGCCTCACAGTGCCAAGGACCCAGGTTCCATTCCAACCTTGGGTGATTATCAATGTGGAGTTTTCACATTCGCCCATGCTTGCCTGTGTTTCCTTTGGGTGTCCTCCCACAGTCCAAAGATGTGCAGGTTAGGCGGATTGGCCATTCTAAAGGAAAATTGCCCCTTAGTGTCCAAAAAAAGGTTTGGCGAAGTTACGGGGATAAGGCGGGGCATGGCCCTAGGTAGGGTGTTCTTTCAGAGGATTGATGTCGACTTGATGGGCTGATTGGCCTCCTTCTGCTTTGGAGGGAATCTATTATTTATAATTAATCAATTACAGTCCAAATAACTGACAAAAGAAAACTACGTGTGAGGGTACACATTTCATTAAAGAATTTAATCAGAATGTTCCTCCGATGGGAATAACTACGCCAAGGCCAATCTTCCAATAACAAACCCCTTTATTGCAGTAATGAAAAAGACTGCTGCTACGGCTTACAACACGTGTCCAAGCTCGGGCTCCGATGAAGATGCTGGTCCAGGTTGGAACAGTGGGTTTTAAGCTCTCGCCATATATTTTCTATTTATTGGGTGAGGCACTGCATGCTGAATGGGGAATTCATATTTCAAAAAGCCAATGGGCGATCTATTGACGATCTACCATGTCCTTTGTGTCCACCATACCACTGAAATAGGAATTCAATTTTTTTTTTGTACAAAATACCCATTATTTGGCCATAGAGGTCCAAAATATACTTCACATACACGCGTATATTTCTATTCAAGTCTCATCAGGCGCCATGATGTTGAGGGTATTAAAACATGTGTATTGGGCATCCATGTCAGAGTAGCCAGATTATTACATCAATCTGCCACTATCTTTTAATAATAAACATGCATTCAGCTGCAGGAATGATCTATATTCCCACAGCCAAACCTCAATCCTGGCCACCATCATAGAATCCCAACAGTGCAAAGGATATCAAGTCTGCACCGACCCTCCAAAAGAGCATACTATCCATGTACACTCCCCTATCCACCCTGTCCTATTCCCATAACCTACACATCCCTGGACACTAAGGGACAATCCACCTAACCTGCACATCTTTGGACTGTGGGAGGAAACTGGAGCACCCAGAGGAACCTCACGCCAACACGTGGAGAACGTACAAACTCCACACAGACGGTCTCCCAAGGCCGGAATTGAACCCAGGTTTCTGGCACTGTGAGGCAGCAATGCGAATCACAATGCCACTTTTTAAAAAATCATCTACTCTCAGGTTAGTTGTTGATTGATTTCTCCTGGCTATTCCTCTAATTTGGTACTTTCCAGAATTCCTCTGAGCTGCAAAAGTCTACAGGGAATGGCTTGGTATATGCTGATGGCCTTGGTTCTGACTTGAAGGCTTCTGCACAAACTGTTGCTGTCATACGTAGGTGCAATGGCAGACATTCCCTTTGGAATATATAACTAGGAGAATGAGCACAGCGGTGAGATCCAACAGCCATGCTGTGCTCGAAAAGCAGCTCACCGTGGCGCAGGTGGCCGATAAAAGCCAGTACCCGCTCCCAGGATCTACCTGGCTCGAAACGCCTCGTGAGATCCAACATGATCCCCCTATTGTGGGCAGGATTACTTTTTGGCAAATCTGCATATTAGAGCAAGACAGTAAGTCACTCTCAACTCTGCAGCTTTCCGCGGTACCTGAGGCTTTGGGATTCATCCCCTTCGCCTCAGAGGCCTTGGGAGAGCTCCATTCAGCACTGGTCCCCACAAAAGGGGACCATACGGAATGGCACTTGTGCGCACCATCATGCCCAAAGGGCATGCAGTTAGGGGCCTCCTTCATCAGGTGAGTCCTTGCCAACCTCCTCAGAAGACAAAGATAGGACACAACCTTCGTCATCCAGTACTTCCGTGGAGCGGAGAAACTACAACATCTTCTTCGGACCCTTCAACACGTCATCGATGAAGACGAACATCTTTCCAAGGTCATCCCCACACCCCCACTACTTTTCTTCAACAACCTCGCAACCTCAAACAGACCATTGTTTGCAGCAAACTACCCAGCCTTCAGGAGAACAGCGACTACGACACCACACAACCCTGTAACGCCAACCTCTGCAAGACATGTAAGATCATCGACATGGATACCACCATTACACGTGAGAACACCACCCACCAGGTACGCGGTACATACTCGTGCAACTCAGCCAACATTGTCTACCTTATATGGTGCAGGAAAGGATGTCCCGAGGCATGGTGTATTGGCGAGCCCATACAGACGCTGCAACAACGGATGAACGGACATCGCGCGACAATCACCAGGCAGAAATGTTCCTTTCCAGTCGAGGAACACTTCAGCAGTCAAGGGCATTCAGCTTCTGATCTTCGGGTAAGCACGGCAACGCAGAATCGCCGGGTAGAAACTGATAGCCAAGTTCTGCACGCATGAGTATGGCCTCAACTGGGACCTTGGATTCATGTCTCACTACATTTAACCCCCCACCATCTGACCTGGGCTTGAAAATCCCACCAACTGACTTGGCTTGAGACAATTCACACTCACCTGATGAAGGAGCTATGCTCCGAAAGCTAGTGATTCCAAATACACCTGTTGAACTTTAACCTGGTGTTGTAAGACTTCCTATTGTGCCCACCCCAGTCCAAAGCCAACATCACCACACCAAGTTATTAAGATAGATTGTAAATAGATGGGGCCCAAAGACTGTACACTGTTAGTTACATCCTGGAAAAGACTCCTTTATCCCAACTCTCTGTCTCCTGTCTGACAGCCAGTCTTCTATCCAAGCTAATAAGTTACCCCTATTCCCATGTGATCTCACCTAGTGAATTAATCTTCTGTGCGGTACCTTATCAAATGCCTTCCGGAAGTCCAGATATACTACATCTACAGGACCCCCATTATCCACTTTGCTTGTTGCATCTTTGAAGAACTCTAGCAAATTAGTCAAACTTGAATTGCTCTTCATAAAACCAAGCTGACTCTGATGGATAGTGCTTTGGATTTCCAAATATCCTGATATTACGTCCTTGATAATTGATTCTAACAATTTCCCAATAACAGATGTTAAACTAACTGGTCTGAAATTTCCCACATTCTGCCTCCCTCACTTTTGAATAAGCATGAACATTTTGGCAATCCACTAGAATCTTCCCCGTGTCCAGGGAATTTTGGAACGTTATATCAATCGATCCACAAGCTCCACTGCCACTTCCTTGAACACCCTGGACTGAGGTCATCAGGCCGTGGGGACTTGTCGGCTGCCACTCCAAATGGTTTGTAGAGTGTTTCCCTATTGACGCTGATTGTTCTCAGTTCCAGCCTTTTTATACCCTTGAATTACATGTTCCTATAGGGATGGTACTATTGTCTCCACTGTGGAAACTGAGGCAAAGTCTTGATTTAGCATCTCTATCATTTCTATGTGTCCCAATATTGACTCTCCATCTTCTAAGGGACCAACATTCACCTTAGTGACTCTCTTCCATTTTATGTATGATGCGGATATGCCAGCGTTGGACTGAGGTGAGCACAGTAAGAAGACTTACAATACCAGGTTGTGAATGCACCTGAGGAAGGAGCAGTGCTCCGAAAGCTAGTGATTTGAAAGAAACTTGTTGGACTTTAACCTGGTGTTGTAAGACTTCTTACCATTTTATGTACTTAGAGAAGCTTTCGCTTTTTTTAATGTTTGTGCTAGTTATCTTTCGTAACGTACCTTCACTCATTTTATGCTGTTGTAGTATCCCTTTGTTTATGTTTGAAAGTTTCCCAATTTTCCAGCCTGCTGCTGGCCTTTGTAACATGGTATACCTTAGTTTTTATCTTTGTATTTATATAAGTTGGGGGAAAATCCAGGACCACCATGCCCAGAGCGCAGGGGCAAGGGATTGGAGGTCGGCCCGCATTGCAGAATAAAATGCCAGAGTCATCGGGCGGAATCGCCCGGAGTGTTTCACAACGGCGCCGGAGGCCGCTCCTCACCCCCTATTTTCCCCCCCCGGGGGGCTAGGAGCGGCGTTTCGTGAAACTCGGCCGCCAGGCCTTGACGCTGGTGTCAAGGCGGCGCGCCGATAATGATGCGGCCGGCGGCGCCAAATGACGTCAGCCACGCATGCGCAGGTTGGCCGGCGCCAGCCCGCGCTTGCACGGTTGCCATCTTCCCCTCCGCTGCCCCGCAAGACGTGGCGGCTTGATCTTACAGGGCGGCAGAGGGGAAAGAGTGTGTCTCTTGGAGACGTCGGCCCGACGGCACTGATCGCAGACCAGTCCCCTCCCGAGCACGGCCGTGGTGCTCGATCCCCTCTCCGCCCCCCACAGGCCCCAAACTTACCTTTTGCGCTATCTTCACGCCGGCAGCGACCAGGTGTGGTCGCCGCCGGCGTGAACAGGTCGGGAACAGCAAGCCGCTCGGTGCAACCAGGCCGGAGAATCGCGGCGACCCACGATTCACACGCCATTTTGGGGCGGGGGTTTGTGGGAGAATCGCGGGGGGTGCTAGAGCGGCCCTCCCGCGATTCTCCCACCCGGCCTGAGGAGCGGAGCATCGCGCCCATCATATTTCTTGGGGGCAACGTTTTTTAATGCTGTATATATGTCCTCAACAACCCCTAGCCCTTGATGGTGCCGCCTCCCCTTCCTCAACCCTCACAACCCTTCCCCCCCCATCTCATCCACTCTCATCCCACCTGACCCTCTTTCCCACCCTCACCCCCACCACCCCCTTCCCCCAGTGCCCTCTGGTCTGCGATCTGCTCAGCCTTCCATTCTCTCCCGCTGCATCCTAGATATGTCCCCAGGATCCACATCAGAGGTGGAGGCAGCCTGCTTCTTACCGAGCCCCGTGGCCTTCGATGATCCTGACAGGCGTCCTCTGGGGGCATGGGGCCGGAAGGCCCTGGCCCACTGGCACATGCCTTGCCCTGCCACCCTGTTCCAGGGCTGACTCTGAGATGCGTCATTGATGGGCGGGAACTCTGGGGAGCTGGTGGCTGACGTCGCTACTACAAAGGTTGGCTCTGGGTTGGCACCAGGCGTCCACTCCTTCTGGTTGGTTCCCGTAGGCCCCTGGGATCACCTTGGGATGGAGGAGCAGCTGGACTTTGCCCCTACTCCCCTTGCGTCATCTGGCTCTGCCAGCCCTGGCGGTTCCCCAATGTCTGCACCATGGTGTAGACACCCACAGCGTTTCTCCTCAGTGACTGGGTCATGCTCTGGAGCACCCCGGCAAGGCTCACTTGAAAGCAAGCAGGTGCAAGGTTTGTCTGTTGATTGGAGCCGTAGCTCCCAAACAAGACCGACACTGCAAAGCCACTACCATACCAATGAGCCATCTCCAGGGACAAAAGAGTAACATTTAAGTAAACGATACTAAGGCAGACCCCCCAGCACCAGAGGAGACTAGAACAAAGCAGGCCAACGGCCATCTAGGACCCGCCCAGCAATCAGGGAACCCACCCCTTTATTGGAGGAAATCGATAGGAATGATCAAGATGCGGTCCAATTAATTGGGGCCAAGTTCAAGGCCCGCCCAAAAACGCGAGAAGCCCCTTTTGGGTATAAGAAGGATCCCCCAAGAGAGAATCGCTCTCTTGGCCTTGGCTCTCAGCGAGGAGAGACCTGCCTAGCAGCTGCACCAGAACAAGTAAGTCCAAAGTCAACGCACGCTATGAGACAGACGCTCTTATCTGCTATTTCGTACCAGCTCGACCCCAGCAGCCTCAGAACCGGACAGCTGCCATTGTTCCTCTGACTGAGTGGGCGCCCAAAGCTAAGTACAGGCTTTAGTAGTAGTGATTGTTTAGTTGGTAGAGTTTTGTGCATGAGTATATTTGACTGTGTGTGTAAATAAATGAGCATTGATTTCAAACTTACTAACTGGTGTATCGAGTCTTTGATCAGTATTTGGTTTTGAACCTTGTGGCGGTATCGAAAGATACTTGCCGACTCTTGAGCAAACGTAATTAGAATTAAGGAAGGTGACCATATTAACTGCCATAAACAGAGCCAATTAAAGAGAGAATACAACGAGCAACACATGCAAGAGGCTAGGTTGAAATGTTGGTGAGGACAACTAATCAGCCTGACCCTTCAAGTACCACCTGTCCTGAATGTGGCAGAGTCTGCAGATAGCACATTGGACTTATTAGTCATCTCAGGACCCATTGAAACTGAGTGGAAGTAAGCCATCCTTCATCCCAAGAGACTGCCTAAAAATTAAGAAGGCCACTAGGCCAATGGTGGTATAGTCCAAAAATTTCAGGATGGCTTGTGTGTTGAGAGGAACTTGCAGGTGGTTTTCTCATATATCTGCTGCCTTTGTCCAACGAAGAACCCATGCTCTAACCTATCAGCTTTGCACAGTTCACAACAATGATAATGGGCATCACAGGCAATACTTGAATTTATTACCCATTCCCTTGAGACGGTGGTGGTGTCCTTGAACTGCTGCAGTCCTATTAAAAACGGAGTTCCAGGATTTTGATCTTGCGATGGTGAAGGAATGTTGATATGGTCAAGATGGTGTGTGTCTTGAATGTTGAATGTGGTCAATGGGGCACCAATCAAGCAGGCTGCTTTGTCCTGGATTTTATCGATCTTCTTGAGTGTTGTTGGAACTACCCTCACCAGGCAAGTGGAGAGTATTCATTAATGCTCCTAACTTGTGCCTTTTAGATGGTGGACAGACTTTGGGGAGTCAGAAGGTGAGTACTCCCTGCAGATTTCCCAGCCTCTATGACCTGCTCTTGCAGCTACAGTATTTATATGTCTGGTCCAGTTCAGATTCTGGTCAATGGTGATCCCCAGTGTGTTGATTGTGGAGAATCCTGCAATGGTGATGCCATCAAATGTCAAGCGAAGATGGTTACATTTTCTCTTGTTGGAAATTATCATTACCTGGCACTTCTGTGGCGCAAATGTTACTTGACACTCAGCAGCCCAAGCCTGAAATTTGTCCAGGTGTTCCTACATATGGACATAGAATTTGTCAGTATCTGAGGGATCATGAATGGTGCTTAACATTGTGAAATTATCCTCAACATCTCACTTCTGACCTTATGATGGAAGGGAGGTCATTGATGAAATAGCTGAAGGTGGTTGGGCCGAGGACACCCCCCTGAGGAACTCCTGCACTGATGTCACGTGACTAAGATACTTGATCTCCAACAATCACAGCCATCTTCCTTTGTGCTAGGTGTGACTCCAATCAGTGGAGAATTTTTCCATGATTCTCATTAACTTCAATTTTGCTAGGACTCTTTGATGTTCCCCTTGGTCAAGTGCTGCCTTAATGTCGAGAGCAATCGTTCTCTTATCACCTCTCGAGTTCAGCTCTTTTGGCCATGTTTGGACCAAGTCTAATGAGCACAGCAGCTGAATGGCCCTGGCAGAACCTAAACTGAAAATCAAGAAGCAGGTTATTGTTGAGTAAGTGCCGCCTGATAGCACTGTTGACAGATGACCCTTTCATCACTTTGCTATTAATCAAGTGTGCAATGATGGGGTAGTAATTGGCTGTGTTGGATATACCTGTTTGTCGTGGATAGGACATACCTGGGCAATTTACCACATTGCTAGGTGAAGGCCAGTTTTTTGTATCTGTACAAGAACAGTTTGACTAGGGGTGCGGCTAGTTCTGGGACACAAATCTTCAGTGCTATTGTTGGAATATTGTCAGGTCCCATAGCCTTTGCAGTATCCAGTGCCTACTTGATATCATGTGGAGTGAATTGAGTCACCCGAAGACTGGCATCTGTGCTGCTGGGAACCTCTGGAGGAGGTTGAGATGGATCATGCACATGGCACTTCTTGGTTATCATCCAAGTTGTAAGTGGAAGAGTTTTTTTTTACAATGTCATATGTTCAACCAGATTTGAGGAAACCAACTATTCCACCATACTAAAATGCAACATTTGAATGGTACTTTCATTCTTAGTATCATGTAGTTGAGGGACACCTGCATTAAACTCCTGTGTCATGGGATCTTTCTAAATATCAGTGGAATACTTCACTAGACTTCACTAGTTTCCAGTTCACTGTTGCATAAAAGTAATAGATGTCCTCTTTCACTATATGAGAAATATCATACACTAAATGCCTTGGCACAGTGGTAGCACTCTCACCTCTGAATCAGAATCAGATGGTCATGGTATCAGGCCTATTCCAGAAATATTTCATTCCATCTACATAGTCTAGGCCCCTGCAGTACTAAGGGAGTGTCACCTATCATGAGTTGTTAAACTAAAACACCGTGCTCTAAAAAATGTGCATAAAAGATCCTATTGCACTATTTAAAGAAGACCAGGGATTTTCTTTGGCGTGCCCTGCTATTCCTTTCTCAATTCCTCAAACCAAGTTACTTGATTAGTTATCCCATTGCTGTTTGTGGGAACATGACAACAATGACTACACTCCAAAAGTACTTCCTGCTGTAAAGTACTTTGGAAAGTCACGGGTCTAAAAAGTGTGCTATCTAAATATTTTTAAATTCACTATGCTGATTCAAAACTGATTCAGTTTGATTATGGAAGTGTCCTGATTGGTTGTTCGGTTATACATTTGTTGAAAAGAATCCAAATCCCCCAAATTGGGAAACATGTCAATGGCTGTGTGTACACTTCTAAAAAGAAAGAATGATGCACATCTTATTTAATATGCAGTCAGTACACCAAAAGTAAGTTACTTATCAGAAATGATTTCCAATACAAATCAGAAAATCTTGCCCAGTTATGTGCAGGATGCGATTATTGCATTGTTTAGAAAAAGTAGCAGGTAAATCCATTTCCACAGAGAGGTAGAGTACTTTTGACTCTATTGCTGCCTTTTCCACTATCTCAGGTGTTATTCATTATACATATACTGAGATTGAAGCACCAACAATTAAATACATGCTAGTCAGTCCTGTGGCACGCATCAATAAAAAGGTATCAGGATGCAAGGATTCAGTGATACAAGCAGAAGGCATAGTGTACAGTTCATTGATGGTTGTGGCATTTGAATAAGATGACAATTTATAAGGATTTTATTGTGCAAGGATTTGGTTTATAAGCTAAAACTAATAGACAACAGCAGATCTTCATCACAACCAGGCTTATGAGATAGCTTGTACCTCCATCAAACAAACATTCAGCTGCAGAATCATTTTTGTTCACCAATGCTATTTCATCTCAACATCTACTTCAGAATCAATACAAATGCACCTCTGCATGATCATAGACAATGAGGAACTCTAGCTGCTTACCTGCCAGTACTTAGGAAAGTCTGATCAACACCCACATTAGTTCAGTCAAAAACTTTTGCCTCTGACTGGTAAAAGGTATTGTAAAGACCAGTGTAACAAATTAACAGCCATTGCATCATATATCCTACCAGGACAAAGAACAAACAAAGAACAATGAAAAGTAC
The DNA here is from genome assembly GCF_902713615.1 of Scyliorhinus canicula. NCBI lineage: Eukaryota > Metazoa > Chordata > Chondrichthyes > Carcharhiniformes > Scyliorhinidae > Scyliorhinus > Scyliorhinus canicula. The sequence goes on along the minus strand of NC_052155.1, from coordinate 83,754,633 downwards.
AGCACAGGAACAGGCCCTGCGGCCCTCCAAGCCCGTGCCGACCATGCTGCCTGTCTAAACAAAAATTCTTCTACACTTCAGACACTTTTGTTCTATTGCTATGACGAGTATGCAAATGAGTATCAAAAGCAAGAGTAAATGCTTCAAAACAACTACAACCTGAAATTGCAAGACATTGCTGCAAAACAGAGCACAGACCAGAGAATTGGGTGTGGAGGCTGGTGCAATTGAGTTCACCCAAACTATAGGTCAGAGAATTGGTATTAGGTCTTCCAATTCACATGTTGACACATTGGGCACGATTCTCCACCCCCCACGACGGGTCGGAGAATAGCGGGAGGGCCTTCCCGACATTTTTCCCGACCTCCCGCTATTCCCCCCCCCCCCCCCTCCACGGCCTCCCCACGGCACAAATCGCTGCTTGCCGTTTTTTACGCCGAGCAGCGATTCTCCCCTAGCCGATGGGCCGATTTCCCAGGCCGTTTCGGCCGTTTTCACGAACTCCAACACACCTGCTCTCACAGTTCGTGAAAACGGCCGCAAAGTGCCGTTCTGGAGAACCATGCCACCGATTGGCACGGCCGTGCCAAGGGTGGCATGGGCCCGTGATCGGTGGGCACCGATCGCTGGCAGCGGGTCCGAACCCCACGCACTCTTTGTTCCTCCGCCGCCCCGCTGGATCAGTCCGCGGGGCGGCTGAGGGGCATAATGGCCCGCGCATGCGCGGGTTTCATGCACATGCATGATGACGTCATCCACGCATGCGCGGATTGGAGCCGTCCAATCTGCGCATGCGCGGCTGACATCATCGTTTGCGTCAGCCGCCGTTAACCTTGGCGCGCGGGCTTAGCAAAGTTCGCTAAGCCTGCGATGCCGAGGTTCACGGGGCCCCGCTGCTAGCCCCGAACGGGAAGCAGAATCGGTCCCGGGAGGGGGCGCGGAGGCTGCCGTGAAACACGGCCAGTTTCACGGCAGCCTTCACGACTCTCCGCATTTGCGGAGAATCGCGCCCATTTTCTAGCCATTAAAATCGATGGTTGAATGATAAGGCGAACTTCAAATTTGGCTTGCTGACCTCTACAGTTCTCTAATTTGCATTCCACATGAGGGTAACTCAACATCAAGCTTCTTGTGTACTTTTTAAATGCATTCTAAACATGCCCATTGCATGTACCTACCTGTTTTCTTCAGGTTGAACCTGTGAGAATGCACAGCCTATCCTTCATTGTAGTCATGTCATTATTGAAAGATAACTTATCCAGTCTTCTGATTAGTTAGAAAAAATGGTTGGTCAATCAGTGGCACTAACTGAGAGGGAATTATTCCCCATTTTTGGACAGTAGTGTAACATTTTCTATGCTGTACTCCTTTTGATCCTCACTTAGAATTTCTCTCGATCAGCTGCTTTAATTATAGCAGAAACCCAGAATACGCAGATAAAGGATTTTCTGCCGATCTTACACTGACATTACAGCAAGTGATAAGAGAACTACTGTGGAAAGTCCCTGTATAATTCATAATGAATTAGAAAAATCAGTTCCAAAGGAAAGTCATATTGGAAATATTAACCCTATTTGTGTCTCCATATAAGTGACCAGACCTGCTGAGTTTTCCCAGCATTTTCTGATTTTATTTCACATTTCCAGTATTTTGCTTTTATTTTACAAAAATCACGATTGGTCCTTCCGTTACTCCTCCCCAACATCCCTCAAGATTCCAACGAGTCCGGGATACTTAGCTGTTTTAAGTGCCCTCTGTTCCTTAAGTGCATATACTTCTTAATCCATAGATTTTGAAGGCTTTCTCCGCACTGTCTTCTGTAAGTACTGAAGGAAGGTTTTCATCATGAAACTATGCTATTTCTTTTACTTCAATTACAATCTCAACATGCTGATTTCAATTGCGCCCCACTCTCCTTACTGATTCTCATTTTCCTAATGCATTTGTACAAATCTTTGCTATTTTCTTTATGGTTGCGAAAAGTTATTTTCCATACTCCTTTTTAGATTCCTCATTTCTATTTATAGAATATTATTTCTTCTGAGACTGTATTGTGTCATTAGTTTTAGCTTTGTCATATGCTCTGTTAGTCCTTATTTTCAGGTTAATCTCACAGTTAGTCCAAGGAACCATGACCTGAATGCATTCCTTTTATTCCTCGTGGGAATGTTCTTCAAATATGTAATACTGTGCTCAGAACCTAAATATTTGCTACAGTTGCTTTGCTGTTTTACCAAGCACCAAACACCTTCCCGATTATCCAAGCTAAATTATTAATTCCATTGTAATCTGCACATGTCTACAAACATTTGATTAGATGATTTTGACTTTTTTGCCTCTTTTGTTTTAGCTAATTGTTTTATACTTGTTTATTCCTATATTTTCTGCCACATACGTGTTGTTTATTTGCTCCAGTGCTTTGGCCAGAGCCACATCCATTATTCTATATTTTATATTTTATTCTATGACATTATTTATCAACTCAGACCCTCTGAGATTTCTTCTGCAAATTTATCTCTGGACAGTTGATGTACCTCATTGCTACTGCCCTATTATTTCTACATTTCTACATTTAATCAGAGTAAGGAATGCTTCAAATAGTGCCTGTGTTTGAGTGAGATACTAGGGGTGGAATTTTAACTGCAAAGGGTGAGGAGGGGGGGGGGGGGGGTTTCAGGTGCAGGCAGGAGATTAGAGTCCTGAAAAGTGGCATTGGGTCAGAAACCCAACATGATCCATCTGCATCCAGGTTTCAACCAGGTGAGTGGAAAACACTGTGGAGCAGTCAGGTAGGTAATTAAAATATTTAAGTACACAAATAACTCGGGATTTATTTTTGTAAAATTGATTGCTGGAATGAAAAGAGAACTTTTGGACCATTTTGTTTGCTTTACTCTGGCCAGAGTAGACCAGGCTCCTGACAGTCTGAGGGCCAATGAGTCCACAGGGAATTTATTTTCCCCACCTCCAAAGTAAGCCAAGTCACAGTACTGTAATAGGATTTACAATGGGAATTCACTTGTTTTCTATTTTAATGGACGGGTAATCGAGAATACAAAAGGAGTAAAACGGATTCAGAGACAGTACACCCCACAACATATTATCCCTATGCCGAGTTTATGAGGATCAGTGAGAAATTCTGTGACAAGCAAAGAGGCTAATGGAAAACTGTGCATTTGTATTATGACCTGCAGCCAAGATCGGCTTCCGGGACAATTTTAGTCAGGTCTGTAAACTGTACCGTGGCACACACCTTTTATGTTACTGGCTTATTTCATGCCTGTGTAATATCACCAAGTGTAATATCTGGACATGCATTCATCACTTCGCTTACACCATTTTTAAAAGAGCAGAGAAATCATCCATTTCAGCATGACAAATGAAATGTCATGCAAGGACCATCCAATTTTATCATGATGCTTTGTTCCCTGAAATATAGAATGCAATAAATGGAATGCAACTAACAAGCCTTACTACTGTGGATAACAATCCATCAATGAGTGCAGGAATGGAAGCTGAGGAGGGCTAAAATGGGGGATATGTCTGTATTCTTTGAGAGCTATTTAGGATTTTTAAAGGAGCATTTTTGGTGCCTTTGTGACTGTAATGCATCCCTGAAAATGCAACCCATATATAGGTAACTTGCTGTACACTGCAGAATACGCAGGAGAATCATAACAGAGTACTCCTCAGCGTTTGCTACAAGGTACTTCTAGAATCAATATCAATGAAATGTCCTCATCTGTTTCCATATCTACCATCATTACCATTATTCTATTTCCCTCATCGACAGATGAATTCCAACTTGCTCATGCAGAATTCATCCTGGAAGCTCAACGCATCAGACCTATTTTACCCCAGTTTTTGCAAACTGCAAAGAAAACTGAGCACAAAATAAATGCACATTTTTATTACAATGAATTGAAACATGGCCATTAGCCATCCTACCCTTTCTTACACTATTTTCCTTGGATGGACAAATGTGCTTTTCCTTTTCTGTGCAATCTGAAGGCCAATGTTGTGGGGGTTGGGTGGCTGCTCTTGTGGTCTAAAAGACTCATGGGATTGAGGTGACCTTGCTTCATGCTTGATTCTAGGAGAGAACTGATAAAGGTTGCAGCTATTGAGTGGTTGTTACCTGGTGTAGTCCTTCTATTGCCACATGCATGGTGTTTTGTCTAGATGGGCTGAATGCTTGTTAAGTGCTACTACTCGAAGAAACAAAATCCTGCTGATCGACTCCAACTGTTTTAATTTGTTGGGTCCGGAAACTGTTTGTCTGCTGCTCAGCATGTTAGCTGGACTAATGGCAGTTATCAGATTCTGAAAGACAGGACTATGCATCCTTGCCCTGGATGTTGTAAAGCTGGTGCCCAGTATTCTGTCTAATATGTTTCTCACAGCCACAAGGCTGTCCTGTGCTTCAAGGCAGTAGGAAGTTGCACCGGTTTTGGGTCACTTGTCAATTTGGAAACATTATCAAACTCCAGTAAAGTTTGTACATGCTCCATTGGTGACTCCAATGAGGCAAAAGCTTCCCTGGTGTTACTACAAATAAGTATACAGCCTTCAGAGTTACATCTTTCAGTTGATGCACATCCTGGGAGACTGACCTAAGAGCCTGCGTCGAAGATATTTTTCATACAGGTGAGTGCTTATGGGATCTATGTCCAATAACCCGAAAAGCAAGGGTAGCTTTCTGCATTGGGAAGGTGACAATCCGACTTCTCTGGTTCCACCTCTGTGAATTACCTGGTGTCACATTCTCACTTATATTTACTTCAAACCAGTCAAAGTTTTCAAGCTGATGAATGAGAGTGAGAAAGGAAGTGACACATAAGGTGAGATTGAAGTGACAAAGACAGATGAACATGGGGTAAGCTATTGATCCAGAGAATCATATATGGTCTGATCCTCATCATCCTCATCTTCTTCACTAGCTTTGTTATAATTATCATAGTCTAAATTTCTTCTCTGTCCCTCTGCTTCCAGCGCCTTATTCTCATTTTTCTCTAGATTATCACTGCCTCACTCCTTGTATAATAAATATGCAGTTAAGTACAGCATGAACCAAGAATGAATGAGCAGAATCTCTTGAGATTAATGTTAAAGTGAAGGGTGAGGAAGATTCTAGCTTGCTACTGCCATGGTGAATGCAGATGCTAGCTTTCTGAATTTCTAATGAGTATTGGAGACAGCTCAAGAGCTACACAAAGGAGCAAAAATCTAACAGTGCTCAAACTATAATGGAATTGAACAAACTGATATCTTTATTGAGAGGCAGATAGATTTTAGCTAGTTCCCAAGGAGACAAGGGAGTAGGTATATTTAAAGATAACATTAAATTTGCAGCATTTTATAATTTCCCCCTTTGGATTTTCTGCAAAATTATAGATAAATTTAACATTTTATTACAAATGTATTTGTTTATTGTTTATGATTCAACCAGATTCAAGTTTAATATAATCAATCTTATGGAGCAATAAGAATAATTTCAGTAGCATAAAAAGTGACAGCAAGTTTTTTTCTGTTCATTTTGGGCACATTACTGATTATTTATCCAGAGAGGAATATAAATTTGAGAATTTGAATTCAGAAATGAAAATTAGAGGAGTTATACTAAATTTATATCAAAAGGTGATTAGCCCACACTTCAAGCACTGTGTACGTTTCAGATTGTGACAGTAAAACATATAGAGTCACTGAAGAAGATGCAAAAAAGATTTACAGGGACGATACCAAAGCTGCGAGGTTATAGCTATCAGGAAAGGATCATCAGGTTGGAGCACCTTTCTCTTGAAAAGAGAAGGTTGAGAGATGACCTTATAGATCTTTAAAATTATGAGAAGTTTTGATACAGTGCATACAGAGGGATGGGTTCAGAGGTGAACAGGATGGAAAAGATGCAGAAAGTGAAGTTAGTCAGAATCCAAACATGATCATGCCCGCTGTCCCCAGGGTGCAATTGAAGGAGAGTGGGGAACCCCTTAGATCTGTAGTAGTTCAGATTGTTACAAAGCCAACAATTTTAACACTGAATTTCCCAGTCATGGAGCCTGATCAGTCAGTAACTCAGTCGGGTCAATGAGGTGAGTGCACAGTGGTAAGAACTTCTTCAGTAAAACTGACAAGCTTTGAAAGCTGTTATCACTGAATAACTCCATCCATGGCCATTGAAAAATGGTTGTACAATAAAAATATCACTTTGTTCAATTCCATTACAGTTTTGAGCCCTGTTGGATTTTTGCTCTTTGGATCGAATTCTGGGTGCGATTCTCCGTCCTCTCGCTTGAACGAAACGAGGCCGGTGAGTAGCGGGAGAGGCAGAAAACAAGAACCGCACCAGGCACTGAACAGTTTGCGATGCAACCGGCCCACTCCCATAGACAAAATCGAGATCTCGCTGCAGCGAGAAACCAATTATCACCACTGAAGCCCTACTTCCAACAATTATTTTTTGATTTTTTTTTTGATTTGATTTATTATTGTCACATGTATTAGTATACAGTGAAAAGTTTTGTTTCTTGCATGCTGTACAAACAATGCATGCCGCACACAGGGAAGGAAGGAGAGACTGTAGAATATAATGTTACAGTTATAGCAAGGTGTAAAGAAAAGATCAACATAATACGAGGTAGGTTCATTCAAAAGTCTGATGGCAGCAAGGAAGAAGCTGTTCTTGAGTTGGTTGGTAACGGGAGCCACCCCTTATCCAACAGCCTCCCGTCAATCATCAGCCTCCCCAGCAAGTGGTCATGCTGGTGCCGATTAGTACTCCTTTTTAAAAATGTGAACCTGGCTGGAAGGGCTTAAGTGGGGAGCCGAGGAGGTGAGCCATCTTCGCTCACAGTCAAAGAGCCTGGGGTAGCTGGGTTTGCCACCCCAGTGCTCAGTGGGGCATGGAGGACCTCGGTTGGGGTGGGAGGCCCTCCGAAGGGGTGGGCTACCATGCGAGGGTAGGGGGGAGGCACTGAGGGGGGCAACCACTCGCGGCACCTCCATGCCAACCCCTGGATCGTGTGTACCCATTCCAGGGACAACCCTGTCCACACCACCAACAAACCAAAACCCCCACTGACTGCCGAGGCCTCTGGCCGTACTGCTGAAGGCTCTTACTAATAGGGAATTGACAATCATGGTTAAGTGAGCACTTCACACAACCCAAGTGGATTCCTGTGGGTGGGTGGGCCATGTACCATGTGGCAGTCATTGCCGAGCATCCCAACCAAACCGTGATGTCTGGACACTGTGCATGAACATGTGGGAGGCAGCACAACACACGCAGCAGCTGAGATCGGAACACATAGAATGGGACACAGCTCCGGAGACATGACGGAGGGAGGCTGAGTGCCACTGGGAGGGGACCAGCGCCAGGTCCAAGTGATATTATGAGCGGGTGTCTGGTGTAGAGCGTCTGGGGACCAGTGCAGCTGCGCAGCCAGGTGTGGGTGGGCAGAATCTTCCAGGTGGGATGGAGGGGGAGATCCATGGGGGAATGGAGGATCCTGGGGTGGGAGCAACTGCTGTTTGTCTCTCTAACACCCTCTCCCAATGCGTTATAGATATTGAACGATGACAGGAATTTTGAATCTAGAACTTGCCCTAGTGGTGCTGCTGGTAGGCCAGATGGCCAGTCGCCGGAGATATGGCAGCAGCAGTGTCTGCAGATGCTCGAGGCGGCGGACCTTGTGCTGGATTCCACCCCACACTCTCAGGGCTCGGCCACATTAGGCCAGGGAGGGACCCAAAGGGGAAGTCCCACGATGGCCCAGGATGTGCAGGTGTCGCTGTGCACTCAAACAGATGACGGACAGCGCGTGCTGCAGGGGCTCCACCTCAACAAGGAGATGGTGCAGCATCTGAGCTATGTCGGACATTGCACAACATGGAGGAGGAGGACATCCTTTCCTGGTGGCCGTCAAGGTCACCGCAGTCCTGAATGTTGATGCCCAGGGATCAAGCTGCGTGGTATCATACAGGCCACAGCCCACAGGTGCATCCGACAGGTCATGGATGCCCTGTATGCTTGGGTTGAAAACGACATCTTTGACATGGACCAAGCCCAGCAACACGCCTGGGCAGGAGGTATCCACCATCGCTGGGATTCCCCAGGTCCAGGGTATAATAGGTGTCATGCACATTGCCCTGTTCTCACTGGGCCATCTGGGCATACCCTATATTAACAGAAAGGTGTTCCACTCCCTTAACATACAGTTTGTGTGCGACCACCAGATGAAGATAATGCCTCTGTGTGCACGCTTCCCGGGGAGTGTCCACGACAGCTACATCCTGGTGCAGCCAGTCACTTCCGGTCTCTTCGATGGGCACCCCAGGGTGGGTGGCTAGGAATAAGAGGTAGCACTGAGGACCTGGCTAATGGTGTCTGGCGGTGGCTGGAGACCAAAGCAGAGACCCGGTATAATGAGGCCCATGTGGCCACCGGGCTGTGATTGAGCACGGACTCCTCAAGATGCGTTCCTGATGCTACAGTACACCGCCTGGAGGGTCATCCACTTTGCAGTGGTCTGCTGTGCCCTCCACATCCTCACACAGCAGTGGGGCAATGAGCTGGAGGTTGGTGATGTGTGTTATGGACCAGAGTTTAGAGTACCCCAAAGTGTATCATGGAGTTCACCTGACCCACAACCTTTAACAGATTGTAGTATGGGGAGCACAAGACCCACTCGACAGGTGTGGTACAGCAGAAATTGAAAAGTATTTTTTAAAGCAAAACAGTGTTTATTCTATGAAGTCAAGTTAACCTTTCAACAGAAGCACATCAAGTTTAAATTCACTACTGAAAACAGTTGTCACTCTGAATTCACAAATGATCAAGAGATAGTCTTTACATGGCAGAGAGAACAACATTACACCTTCTCTAGCTGACTGCTGCTCCAAACTGAAACAAAACCAAAAAAACACAGACACCCCCAAGCATTTCTCAAAGTGAAACAAAAAAGCAGAGCCAGAGCTCAGCTCCACCCACACTCTGATATCACTGCAGTAACTTTAGCAGACTACCATTTCTTAAAGTGACATTCTCATGACCTGAGGAATATGTGGCCACCTCTAAGAAGCAGGAGGACGAGGGCATGGATGGTGAGATGGCGATGGATCAGCAGGGGCTGGAGGACGAGGCCAGGGAGGAACCTAAGGTCCATCTGGAGGCTGCAGGACAGGTGCCAGCAGCGAGTGTTCAGCTAGCCCCGGAGGGCTATGGATATCCTCATACTCACCCGCTTCACATAGGACGTGACCAGGTTCATCACACTCCCACTTCCCACCCTCCTAGGGCATATGTCACATCACTCCAGGGTGCTGGGATTGTGTCAGCACCATCAGCGAGTCACTGTCGAGGGCATGGGGGTGATGATAACCCACAGAGAGCTGAGCGCTGGTGCTCCTCACTCTATGCCATATTCTGACCTCTGCCTATCTGCTGAGTGCTCGCTCACACTCATCACCAGAATGTGGCGTGCGCGGGGGATTGTGGGGGGGGGGGGGGGGGGGGGGGTGGATGACTTTGAGAGATGGGCCAAGGGTTTGCAGGTCGGCCTGCTTTGCAGAATCAAGTGACAGAGGCGTCATACTGTTTGTGCTCAAGTTTATTGAGTTTTACAATTCCTCACTCTCCTGATGGTGCTGCCCCTCCCTCCCACCCCCACATCCTTCTCCCTCCCCCGCTGCCCTCAATGATCCTGATTGTGCTTTGCCTGCCTAGCTTTTCCGCTACTGATCGGTAACGAATATAATGTCAGTCCCCATATCAATACAACGATCCCATCCTCCCAACAAACACCAGACATCAGCCCGCATGTTCACATAAACAAATGACAAAATGGAATCAGGAATCACCCATAGTCACCAATAACACATAGTCCCCCTCCCTACCACCCCCGCCCCCCCTCAACTAATGTTCAATGTCATTCAGTTCTTGAAATTGCATAATGAATAATGCTCATGAATTGTAGAACCCCTCCATCCTTCCCCTCAGTTCAAATTTAACCTTCTCAAGAGTCAAGAATTCCAACAGGTCCCCCCGCCATGCCAGGGCACAGGGTGCAGAGGTTGCTCTCCATCCCATCAGGATTCGCCTTTGGGCGATCAACGAGGCAAAGGCTACAACATCTGCCTCCATGCCCGTTTCCAACCCTGGCTGGTCCGACACCCCGAATATGGCCTCCCGAGGGCCTGGGTCCAGTTTCACATGTACCACTTTAGAGATTACCCTAAAAACCTCCTTCCAGTAATCCTCCACTTCGGACAGGACCAAAACATATGAACATGATTTGCGCCCCCCCCCCCCCCCCCCCCCCCCCCCGCAACGTTCACACACATCTTCTACCCTTTAAAGAATCGGCTCATCCTCGCCCTTGTGAGGTGTGCTTTATATACCACCTTCAGCTGTATCAGGCCCAACCTCGCACACGAGGTGGAGGCGTTCACTCTCCGGAGCACCTCACATCAGAGCCCCTCCTCCAAACCCTCTCCCAACTCTTCCTCCCACTTTGCTTTGATCCCTTTCAGTGGTGCCTTCTCCTCTTCCAAAATAGCTCCATAAACCGCCAACGCTATCCCTTCTCCAGTCCCTTTGTCGTCAGCACCTCCTCCAGCAATGTGGCGGCCAGCTCCACCGGGAAGCTCTGTTATCTCCTTTCTGGCAAAATCTCGAACCTGCATGTATCTAAATATTTCCCTCAGCTCCAGCCCATACATTGCTTCCAGCTCCTTCAATCATGCAAACTGACCCCCAAGAAACAAATCTTTTAGTGTCTTAATCCCTTTCTCCTCCCATTTCCTAAAATTTCCTCCCACTTCCCTGGCTCAAATCTGTAGTTTCCCCGAATCGGCATCTCCCTTGACCCTGCCCCCAAAGGTCACTGATCTTTTTAATGCACTCCTCCTGGTCACATTCCCGACACCCACAGCTACCTCGTCCCAGGCAGCACTAACTGCACTATGGCTGACCCTCGGGGGAACAGGACATCCCCCCAGGCTTCCACTGCGTTTAGGAGCCTCCCCAGATCTGCGTACCTGAATCTTGGGTTCGGTCTCCTGGGTACCATTGTGGGCTGGCTGGGGTTGGTTGAGCGAGTGCTGCTTAAGTGCTGCTCGACCTTGTTAGCGGGTGGGCTGGTGAGCGCGGTGCTGGTGAATGGGCTAGCGAGTCTTCATTTGCGGTGAGAAGCCCGTGGGGCCTCATAAAGTGAACCAATTAACGTTGGATAGCTTTGCTGGCCTTGCTGGACTGAACGGCAGGAAGCTGCCGGCAGTTCCCTCTCGTTACCACACTTAGAAATTTTTCCAGAGAATCTAACCCTAACCCTAATCCTAACCCTATCTGTGATTTTTCATGTAAACCATGGATTGGCCGCCTCTCCCTTTTCATTTTTGTACCAGACAGGAATAAACAATTGTTGCAGTTCCCCCAGACGCTCTATGAATGTTTGTCATTGCCTATCCACTGTCATCCCATTAAGTAACATTTCCCAATCTATCATAGCCAAATTGCGTCTCACGCCATCGTAGTTTCCTTGATGCAGGACCCTAGTCTCAGAATAAATCACTTCACTCTCCCATCTTGATAAAAAATTTGATCGTATGCTGAGGCTTCTGGAGCTCACTCCAAATGCCCCCCCATCGCATGGGTTTACCCTGGGGCCCACGGGCACTCGGAGAGAGGAGAATCCAATGGAGCAAATCCTTGAGCCTTCCATCCAGGAGACTGAATCCCCCCTTCCTGATACTGACACAACTCAAGCACAGTGGGCAGAACAGGGTGATGCAGCAATATCAGTGCCAATCAAAAGTAGGCTGGGCTCTCCAGCTCCCGGACCTCCAGAGGATGCCCGCCAAGGACATCTCATGCAATAGGATGTGGAGGAGAGGCAGCCATCTCCACCTCTGATGTGCATCCTGGGGATACATTGAGATCTAGTGGAAGGATATGCAATTGTGAGGAATTGTAGAGGCACAACTTGGATGAAATTAGCCACAGATAGTTGGACTTTTATCACTTGTAATTATCACTTGTAGCATCTGTATATGCCACCGTATTAAATTCTATTGGTCTTCACAAACTTTTAAAAAAAATAAATTTCGAATACCCAATTTGTTTTTCCAATTAAGAGGCAAATTTGCCTGGCCAATCAACCTAACCTGCACATCTCTTGGGTTGTGGAGGTGAAACCCACACAGAAACTGGGAGAATGTACAAACGCCACACAGACAGTGACCCGTGGCCGAGATAGAACCCAGGTCCTCAGTGCTATAGGCAGCAGTGCTAACCACTGTGCCACCGTAAGGCCCTCTGGCCTTCACAAACTTAAGGCCACACTTTCATCAACCCTCCTCCCAGTGGCATAATGCTTCTCCATCTGGACAAAGGTCTTCTCACAGACTCTCAATGGGACTCCCTGATGTCACAGGGCATGTAGAGTGCAATCGATTGCACCCATCTAAGGTGCCGAATCACATAGCCACCCATTCTGCTGTACCTGGTCCAGATTGAAATGAATTAAGTCTGAGGTGCTTACATAGAGTGTATCTGGCACCTCACGAATGTACTTCTGAGCAGATGCCTGTGAAATGCCACACAGGTGACCTGCGGAGACCTGGACCAACTCCCTTCTCGCCATCTCTGCAAGGGACCAAGTTGGAAAAAAGTGTTCCACAAGTACCGCACAATCTTCCTGGTGAGGCGTAGGCATGATCCAGCGGATAAAAGTTGAAGTCCGCTAAGACACGATTCGCAGAGTATTTCCCGACGGCTACAGTGGCGAGAGTCACCCTGCTATTCATTCACCGGCACTTTGCCTCTGGGAGTTTCTCCCTGCCGAGGCCACACTTTATTTGATACTTCATTGGAGATTGTGGCACTATTTTGACCAGCAGCCCGATCTCTGCGGACCCCCCCCCCCCCCCCCCCCCCCCCCCGTTTCAGGCCCTCCCTGCTTTCTGGACCCATCATTGCCCCCAACCTTCATGAGGGCCCCCCTTTATTCTTCAACCTTCTCGAGGCATCTATAACAACCCCCTGCCCCCCATAACCCCCCATCTAATCTAATGGGAAAGTCCCCCAAGGGCCCGACTCCGGCAATGCCAATCTGGTACCTGGGCAGCCAGGCTGCATTGCCAAGGTGCTCAGGTGTCAGAGAGAGTGTCAGGGTGCCACCCTCCCTGTTTCCAACCACCCGCACCTCTAATGGCCTGCAAGATCCCCTGAGGTGTTGTCACACCTTGTCCACGTTTGTGAAAACCAGTGTTAACAAAGCCCTGTTGAGGTCCCACAGTCCTGGCTGTTGATTCTCGGGGGACAGGTGTATACGGCATCTAGGTATTTGCAGATCTGGATCATGCCCAGCGAAGGCAAGATCCAGATCACGTTGCATGGGACGAGTCTGGTGATTCGCGATCGGTCTGGTAGAGAGCCCGATTTGGGACTCTCAGGCGATTTACCCGTTGCGCCTGCATTGCATGACTGGCCCTGGACTATGCCCTTGCCCAGTCAGAGTCACCTTTGGCTTCCTGTCTCATTCTCCCCTCCCTTTTACTCAATATTATTGAAGGTTCTGACAGGAAATTTCTATGGGCCACCCATCCCTCATGGACAGGGTCCACTGGACCGTGATGTCTGCCTTGGGGTCTGATGGATCCTCAATTTTAGGCACTGGGGTCCAGCACAAAAGCAAGCACAGTCCCACTGGATCCTGTGTACCCAAACGTTTATCCTTGAACCCTTGGTTTTCAGCCCATTCCTTAATTTGACACTGTGCACAGCTGACATTGTTAATGGTTAACTCGTGATGGCCAATTAGTTTGATGAGCATGAGTCTGAGGAATGTTAGAGGGCGTAATTGCTTTCTGCTTCAGGGATAGGCAAAGCTAATAGGCTCCCTTCTTACTCAGGCTGCATAATTCCGAGACCTCATTACTGTCAGGCCTTTACACTTGAAAATTCTGGAAACCGTGCTGGCTTCTCTTTCGGGATCTCATCCACCTAGCCTGTTAGGCCCTCCTCCTTCACTCTCATAACACCCTGTCCCCCATCCCATGTGGCCCGCACCTGCAGCCTGCCCATACCCCCATGCCACAGGCAATAGACTCACACAGGCCTGTAAGAACTTTTTAAACAACACAGGAAGCAGGCTTCAGGACCACCCAAAGCAGTTGTGACCTGCATCCCGGTAACCCCTGAACCCCCCCCCCGCTACCCGACACCCAGGAGATTCCGCTGTCGCCCCCTTCACCTCAGGAGCTCGACAGTTGATTCTGTCCTTTGTACTCCGTAATGCAAGATGGAGACAGTGATGCTCACCTGCCTCCCTCCTCCCTCTCAGAGGTTAGGGCGCCTGGTTCCCGATATTAAAAAACAGTAGTAATTCATGCCCGTGTGATGTCACGCCTGGTGGGTGGGAATATTCGGTGAGGTCTGAAGAGGTGATGTTCTCCTCGCTAAGTATATTATAATGAATTCAAATTGATGAAAATCAGGTCAATCAAATCTCTCATAAAAATATATTTTTTTTAAATCAAGTTTGTGTCCTTCCTGAGCATGAACCTGATCACGTCATCGGGGACGGCTTGGGAAGATCGTGTTCTTGACGCAAATCCCATTTATGGCCTCCAGTGATACTTCAGTCATTTTGTGATTTACACATGCGGCTAACTGGCCCGCTAAATCCCACCCCTTATTTTGACCAAATGGTTGCATCGTCTGCCCTCCCTACTTGGTCGGGGTCTTAGGGCGGGATGTTAATTGGCTTGCTCTGGTAAAGGGCATCCATAAAGCATGATCATTGAGGTTCAGATTCCAAATCCAGCAACTAATGTGGTAAGACTCGGCTCAGAGTGCATGTTTCATTTTGGGGAAGAGCTAAAGTAGAGACCACCAATACAAGATAGTCATCCAGATATCCATATATATTGGGGAGGCGGTGGCTTTGTGGTATTGTTACTGGACTAGTAAACCAGAGACCCAGAGTAATGCTTTGGTTCAAATCCGCCATTACAGATGGTGAAATGTGAATTGAGTGAAACGCTGGAATTAAAAGCCTAATGGTGACCATGAACCCATTGTGGATTGTCGTGAAACCCCATCTAGTTCACTATTGCCCTTCAGGGAAGGAAATATGCCATCCTTACCTGATCTGGCCTACATGTGACTCCAGACCCACAGCAATGTGGTTGACACTTAACTGCCCCCACAAGGGTAATTAGGGATAGGCAATAAATGTTGACCCAGCCTGCGACACACATGTCCCATGAACAAGTTTTTTTAAAAGCTGGGGTAACTTCCTGTCACAAAGAATGGTAAGAATCTGAAACTTGCTACCACAGGTTGAGGTGAATCGTTAAGATGCATTTAAGGGGAATCTAGGTAAGCATATAAGAGAGATGGGAATTGCGGGTTACGCTGATCAAGTTAGGTGGGGAAGGATCGAGTGAAGCTTACCACTTGCATGGGCTGGTTGGATCTAATGGCCTGATCCTGTGCTGTATTTTCAGTATAATTCCATGAATTGGAATTCATCAAAGAAAGTGATTTCAGCCAAAAAACAAAAATCAAGTAAAGAAGAGTGACTGCTTGCTCCTTCACGGTTATCAAAGACCTTACAGGTCTCGTTTAACAGTTTTCTCTGTGTTTTAGATTCCAGGTTTTAAGAATTTTCCTTACCATGCTATCCAGATTATTAGCTGATCTCCTTACTGCTAACACCCTCAGTAAAGAATATCATTATGTGGAACATTTTAAGATATTAATACTATGGCTACATGTATTTACTGCCATGGGTAAAGCAAAACGTTAAGTTATTATTCAGACATGTCATTAAAAGGCTCTTTCAGTTATTTTTCCTGGTCTGCTTCCCAGAGGTTGATAGCCGAACACTACTTTTACTCTTTCGATGACAAATAACAATTACATTGTTATTTATCTTATGACAAATAGCAGCTTCAGCTACAAACTGCTGGCCGTGGCAAACTTATATGATCAAGTTCTTTATTGTTTATGGTTCTGGCTTGATGTATTCATGCCTTGTTTGTTTGTGAGATGAACAAAGATCCATAAAAATATCCATAGAGGAAAATTTAGCAGTGCAATCAATTGTACCTTTTCTGTAGTATGCATTCTGATTACTGAGAAGCTGTACAAATAAATGATACATAAGAGTGGTATTTTTTTTTGGGGGGGGGGGGGGGGGGCGGCGGAAACTATTTGCCAAGTGCATCACATTTTATTGTATCCTTAGGCTAAATTCTTGATCATTACTGACTCAAAACCAGTTGCAAGCTAAAGGTTTCACTATTGCTGCTATTGTATTAAGTCACTGAGGCAATATTCTTTAGTCTTAAATGACCGGCATCTATAAAACTGCTACCAATTCAGTTTCCGAAAACAATCTGACAATTGTTTTGCAAATCAAATAATAACTCTAAATATTCAAATAAACCTTTTTCACAAGTGTAAGAGATATTCAGTGCATGAAGAGAATGTGGCTTTCTTGAGAATAGAGCAGAAAACATTAATATTTTAAAATTAAACAGTTATTACGACTTCCGGTGACGGCACGTCGGTGGAGGTCGCATGTTGGATGGCTCCTGCTCGATGCTCTGATTTTTGGACTTTAACACCCGGTTTCAGGGGCAGTTTTTGAATGAACTGGTGTTGGAAGGTATAAGGCAGGTGGGATATGTTGAAGGCCCAGAAGAAGGGCACCGGAAAGAAGGGGGCGAGCGAATGTCCGCCTTGGGCGAGCGGGTGAGTTTGGCAGGAAGAGAGATGGAAAAGGCTGGATTGCTGGGTGGGGATGTTCCAATCACAGTGGAAACTCTGAACAAGGTGATGGGCGGAGAATTTGAGAGGCAGTTCACCAAGCGTATAGAGCCTCTGTGGAGGGAGATGATGGCAGCGATGAAGGAGTGGGTGGAGGAGGTGATTGCGCCGGTGAAGACGTTAGTATTGAACACATCAGCCGAGATACCGGAGCAAGGAGAAAAGTTAAACGGAGGGGAGGAGGCTCTTTCACAATGGAGGGTGTGGAGGCTAACAAAGGGCTCAGAGACAAGGTTGTCCTAATTCCTTTCTTCTCCCACCTTCGAAAATTTTCATCCCACTTTTCTGGCTCAAATCGATGGTTCCCCGAATCGGCATTTCCCTTGACCCTGCCCCCAACCCGAAGTGCTGGTAAAACTGCCTCCAAATTCTCAACAAAGCTATTACTACCGGACTCCCTGGGTATATCCCCGGGCCGTCGTGTTGCTAGCGCTTTCTATCTCGACCCCCTACACAAAATCCCCTCTATTCTGACCCACTGAGAATCAACCCCTCTGACCCAGCTCCGTACCTTCTCCACATTCGCCACCCATCAATAATACACCAGGTTTGAACGACCCAAACCCCCTGCCTGCCTTCCTCTTTGTAGCAACACCTTTCTAACTCTGGCCACCTTCCCTGTCCATATGAACGAAGTAATCATTCCTTCAATCGCTCTAAAAAATGTCTTTGGCAGGAACATTGGCAGGCATTGGAAAATAAACAGAAATAGCGGCAACACGTTCATTTTAACTGCCTGTACCCGACCCGCCATTGACAGAGGGAGACCATTCCGCCTTGCCAGATCAGCTTTCACCTTCCCTACCAAACTAGAAATGTTGTACCTGCGGAGCCCCCCCCCCCAATCCCGAGCAACCTGCGCCCCCAGGTATCTAAAGTAAGTTCCTGCCCTACGGAATGGCACGAAAAGAAACCCACGAAGACACAGGGCGAATGTGCAGATTCCGCACAGACAGTGACCCAAGTCAGGAATCGAACCTGGGACCCTGGCGCTGTGAAGCAGTGGTGCTGACCACTGTGCTCGAACCTGGGACCACAGTCCCATAAGTTTGTGATGGTTTGTTTAGGTTTAGGTTGGTCGTTCTAAAATATAGATCAGTCCACTGACTTCAAGCAGTCATGTAGGAGCTCTTCTGTTGCCTCGGACTAACACTACATGACCTTCTTAACCAAATTTTCCCGCTTAAGTTTCTTGCTTGTATGCCGGGCGAAGGAGCACCGTCTTATGGTCCGATTTTCTGAAGTAAGGTTGGAAGTGGATCGGTAGGCGCCCTTGATTTTTGTGTAGCAGTGGTCGAGAGTATTGGCGCCCCTAGTGGGACTGATGTGTTGGTGCAATTTTGGCAGTACACTCTTGAGGTTGGCCTGGTTGAAGTCCCCGGCCACGATGATCAAGGCCTCTGGGTATTCTGTTTCATTGTTATTTATAGCTGTGTACAATTCGTCCAGCGTCTTCTTCACTTCCTCCTGGGATAAAATGCAGGCGCTGTGATAATAGCTGAAGTGAGCTCCTGTGGAAGGTAGTACGGGCAGCACTTCACAGTCAGGAATTCCAGGTCCAGGGATCAGTAGGCCAGGGTCGCCACATCTGAGCACCAGCAGGACTTGATGAGGAGCCAAATCCCTCCACCCTTCGCTTTACCTGATGACGCGATGTGGTCTGCCTGATGAATTGTAAAGCCTTCAGGTTGTATGGTACATTTGGTGAGGCAAGGGTGAGACATGTCTCTGTGAAGCAGAGCACACAGCTGTCTCTGAGAAGTAAGTCTAGCATTAAGTTCGCCCAGCTTGTTTTCAACTTGGACATTTGCCAGGAGTATGCTGGGGAGAGAGTCTTGAAACCGCGTTGTTTTAGTTTCACCTGCAGACCGCTGCGTTTCCCTTGCTCCTCGGTTAGCGACTGCTTCTGGATGGTCCAGGATCCAATGGGAGAAGTCTGACCTTGTAGAAGGTAGGTGGTTGTGTCTGGCGGGGGCCGGGGCGCTGGTTTCGTTTTCAGAGTTGCGTCTGGCAGGGTCCTGGGTGCTGGTTGCAATTTTGAGGTTGCTGGGGGAGCATGCTTGAGATCTGGTCAGGCCCCGGGGTTCTGTGGGTACTGGTCTACCTTGCAGCACGTTCGGATCCTCGCGCAGGGTCTCCGCTGATTCGGGGGTGTTTAATCTGTGGTTGGGTCACAGGCAAGGGCTTCTTGGATCAGGTTGGGCCGGATCCCGTGTTCGCTTCCAGCATTAGTAGTCTGGTCAGGCGCTCCTGGAATCGGGCCTTGGAGTAGGCCTGTCCTGGCCTCCATGCGGAGTTTTCTTCCTTCCATCATCCGGTAAGTCGGGGAACTGGGCGGGTCTCTCCTGTTCAGGTCGCTGGGTGGGCCTCTCCTGGTCGGGTCAGGCTGGGTCTCATGGTCGGGCACTCCAGCGGCTGGATCTGACAGTCCGGAGGCTGGTGTTGCTTCCTAGGCCAGGTTGGGGACTCTGTGGGCTGGGTCGGGTCCAAAGCGAGGTCGGGGTCGGACCTCCAGGTTGGGCCTCTTCAAGTTCCAGGTCAGGTGGTTAGAGGAGTCCTGTCAGGTTGGGTTGGGTCATCTGATCCAGTCCACAGGCGTCTGAGGATCTTCAAACCTGAAAGAGAACATAAAAGAGAAAGGTAAGTGATAGTGTTAGTGTTAGAATTAGGTTTTAAGAGATTAGTACGATTATCAGAGATGGAGGAAGAGGATTTGTGTGAGAGAGCTCGCAGAGAGTAGCCACGCTCTGGTGCCATCTTGGATTCACCAATCTTGGATAATGGTGATCACCTCCTTCCCCCCTCTAAGAGGTCATGGTGTCTGGCTCCTGCTTCTAAAATGTAGCAGAGATCTGCAATTTGCACCTGCATGATGTCACAGCTGGTGGGTGGAAGATTCAGTGAGTGCTGAGAGAAGATACGACATTAACCACACTAGGTACATGGTAATAGATTCAAATTTATGCAAACCAGGTTCACGCCCTTCCTGGGTGTGAACCAGATTGTATCTTCGGGAAGGGCCTAGGAGGATTGCGATTGGAAATCTCAAAATCCTGTTCTTGGCCTTTCGCGAGATTTAGAGACCACGACGGGATTTGCGCGTGTGGCTACCGTGGCCGCTATGTCCTGCCCCATATCTGCTTTTTTCCACATTAAGTGAATACAGAAAAATGTAGTGCTATGTCTGTGAATGCACATAGTAGGCACTATATCCAAAAGGCACAGCAGTAATTTGAGCTGTAACATGATTGCCCTTCTTTGAGAAAACTCTAATGCTGCAGTGTTGAGTTAGAAAGCAGTTTGTAGAAAGCAGGAACTGTTTGATGCAGTGGGTTAGTAAACTGTCCTTATAGCTAAGGGACACGGGTTCAAATTTAATCCAATCTAATGGGATAGAAGTCTCCTCTCTCTGACAGCTGTTAAGGGTCCTAAGTGAAATAAGTTTGAGCTGTCTCAACCCATGTCCCAGTGGATGCAAGTCTAAAGCACTTGCCTGAATATAATTGGGCACTAATTGGGCAATCTCCTTAAGAGAAGCCATTAAGATGGGTGATGTGGGAAATGGAAGTGTCATGTTGGTGCAGAATGGGGTGCTCCTGTGCAGTTGTGGTTACAGATCGCTCTTAGGGCATTATAGAAAAGCAAATTTACCCTGTATCGAGTCCAAAAATCTAAACATAACTGTCATTACTCACCCATGATGAGCAAACATACAAAAAAGAGCCCACCTAGGAGAACAAACTGAAATGTTCTGACATATGGGTATTTGCTTTATGTCAAGTGAAAAGATAACTATGACCCATGGAAGATTACCTTTTTCGAATGAGGATCCTGAGAGGAGTTGAGACAACCTGTAATATTCTAATTGCATTTTGAAATGCGTATCGAACTGATAATATTTTGTGTCTGATTAAGGACCTTTCACAAAACATAAACATGTTTAAATACCTGTATGAAATGCAGATGCTATTGTGATAGTATTCTCATCTCGGAGTCCTTAGATTAAGGGCTCAAGTCCATGAATTTGAGCAACTAATTTAGGCTGTTGTAGAGAAGGAATTCCCTAATGTTTAAATGCATGGCCCCAAAATTTGGCACTGTAGCAATTGTATCTTCATTTGCACCTTCGCCACACATGCACTTCCTGTGCATTCTAGTAAGCCATTTTGCTAAGGATGTTCGCACAAGCATTAGGAGCTTGTGCCAAAAGTATGCAGGGTGGGTAAATCATGATATTGGTTAATGTGTAACGTTGATTTGACTCTAACAGTGCTCGTTTCAACCTCGTAGCTGCAGCTAATACTTTTTTAACCTCGTACCGCTGAACATGTTCCGCAGCAGAGTTAACCTGCATGTTTTAAATGGATCATCAACTATTTTCAAGTTAGTTGCTGATAGATTTCAACTGGATTTTGCTGGTATTGTGGAAGCACTGTCAGTTTTCTAGTGCTGTTTGAAATCGGTGAAATTTACTGGGTGTGGTGTTGCATGTGCTAAAGTCCTTATTTCTGACTTCAAGGGTTCTGCTCAGACCACTTGCTCCTACCCATGAGTACTCTCACAACTCCATTGGCTCGCAGCATGCTTGAGCAGAGGCAATACAGAGGAAGGCAACTTTCATAGGGAGGAACAGGAGGAAAGGTGGAGAGAAGGAGGCATTTAACTCTGAAAGTATAAGGTGATACACTTTGGAAGGAGAAATTTGACAGGAAAGTATTCAATGAACGGCATGACAGTGGGAAGTTCCAAGGAACAAAGGGACCTTGGCATATTTGTCCATAGATCTCTGAAGGCGAAAGGGGAGGTTAATAGGGTGGTGAAAAAGACATATGGGACATTTGTCTTTATCAATAAAGATATAGATTACAAAAACAGGGAGGCCATGTTGGAGTTGTACAGAACTTTGGTTAGGCTTCAGCTGGAGTAGTGTGTGTGGTTCTGGTCGCCACATTATAGTAAAGATGTGATTGCACTGGAGTGGGTGCAGAGGAGATTCACCAGGATGTTGCCTGGGATGGAACTTTTAAGTTATGAAGGGAGGTTGGATAGGCTGGGTTGTTTTTGTTGGAGCAGAGAGGACTGAGCGACAACCTGATCGATATGTAAATTACGACGGACATGGACAGGGTGTACAGAGAGCACCTGTTCCCCTTAGTTGAAAGGTCAGTAATGAGAGGATACAAGTTCAAGGTGAGGAAAAACATTTTTACCCAGGGGTGGTGATGGTCTGGAATGCACTGCCTGGGAGGGTGGTAGAGGTGAGTTGCTTCACATCCTGTAAAAAGTACCTGGATGAACTTGGCCATCATAACATTCAAGGCTATGGGCCAATTGCTGGCAAATGGGATTAGGAGGTAGGCCAGGTGTTTTTATTGTGTCGGTGCAGACTCGATGGGCCGAAGGGCCTCTTCTGCACTGTATTTTCTGTGATTCTTACACATCCAGGGTCTTCAGGGAGAATTTCTCTTGTTTCAGTCTCACCAAGGAGCAGTGTGTCCCCAATTTAGGAATGAGGGGCTAACAAAAATCTGCCACCTGTTTCAGTCAGACCTGCAGCATGAGTGGAGCAGATGATGGCATTGCCAGAGCCTGTACAGATGATCATGGCTATGAATTTCCATGCTGATGCATCTGACATCTTTAATATCTCTCAGTTTGCCATTCACTGCTATTTAGTGCTCTGTATGCCAGGAGAGAGAAACAGGCAGAACATACACCTGACTTTGCCAGGATTATGGGCATGGTACTGGGTGGCAGTGTCTAAACATGTTCCTTTGCAGGAATACATCTCGTTACGGAGATGTACCACAGCCACAAAGGGTTCCACTCCCTGAATGTACAGTTGGTGTGTGACCAGTAACGTTGCAGAAGGGGGCCATTCAATCCATGGAGTCCATGTTGGCTCTCTGTAGAGCAATCCGATCAGTCCCACTTCCTTGCTCTATTGCAGCAGTCCGACAAGTTTATTTCCCCAAGAGTCCATCCAATTTCCTTCTAAAATCATCTATTCATTGAATCACAGAGTCTCTACAGTGGAGAAAGTGTCCATTCGGCCCATCGAATCTGCGCTGACCCTTTGAAAGAGCATCTGAGCTAGGCCCCCACCCTATCCACATAACCCAGTACACACCCTAACCTTTTGGACTCTAAGAGGCAATTTGGCCAATTCTTTTTTTTAATGTATTTAATTCCACACATATATGAACACTTACAACACATAAACAATTCGAGAAACAAACATTCCAAAACACAACTTTACTGTTTGTACAAAGTGTTATATTACGTGACAGTAATATCGCGTTACTCTTTTGCTTACTTCCAGAATGGTCTGATGATTGTAGTTCAGTAAAACGATCAGTCTTCAAATTAAGCAAATACTTTATTGAATAACGAATATAAATATCTGTGAGTTTGTTCACTCTTCTACAACTATAACTGATGATTAAGTAAGTAAGAATAATTATATATAATGTTTAACTACACGTACCAACTAAGCTATATCTCTAACGCTCTGCTCACTAGTCACTCCTGATACGAAGATGCGGGAATCTCCTCTGAGTGTAGTTTATATACATAGATCTGGTGCTGCCACCTAGTGGTTGTCTAGCACTATCATACAGATGTTAACCCCTCACAGATATCCAGATCACTGCACACAGTTTTGCCCTTTTTCACCCTCCCTCTCTCTCCCCCTCCCTCACCCCCCCCCCCCCCCCCCCCCCTCAACGAACAACTCCTCAAACACGGTCACGAACATCCCCATCTTGCCTCAAAATCCTCTGTTGAACCCCTTAACTCGGATCTTCGGTCTTCCTCCCCTCCATCAGCTCCGGATTCTCCGATATCCCAAATATTGCCCCCAAAGCGTCCAGCTCAACCTCCTCCCCCACGGTCCTTGCTAGCACCGCGAACACTCCTGCCCAGAATCTCTCCAACTTTTCGCAGCCCCAGAACATATGTGCATGATTCGCTGGTCCTCGCCCACACTTCCCACACTTGTCTGCCACCCCCTGAAAAAAAAACACTCATTCTTGCCCGCCTGATATGTACCCTGTGTACCACCTTAAACTGTATCAGGCTCATCCTTGCGTATATGAAGGCCGCATTTACCCTTCGTAGCGCCTCACTCCATACTCCCCAGTTTATCTCCCGTCCTGGCTCCCCTTCCCATTTCTCCTTAATCTTCACCACGTGCTCACTTCCCTGCTCTCCCAGCCACCTGTGTATGTCTCCGATCCTGCCCTCCCCTTCCACATCTGGAAGCAGCAGTCACTCCAGCATAGTGTACCTCGGCAACCTGGGGAACTCTTTCCAAATCTTCCGTGTGAAGTCTCTTACCTGTAGTACCTCAACTCACTTCCTCTCGGGAGCTCTATCCTCTCCTTCAATTCATCTATACTGGCAAACCCTTCTTCCAGATACAAATTGATGCACCATCAATTGCACGCAAGGCGTGTGATTTACCAATGTCAGGCTTTAATTAACTAGAACACAGCCTGGCGATCGCCTACAGTGGAAAGGAACGATCGTCAGGCTTCTGAGCATTTATACCTCGTTGATAGAGGCGTAGTTAACTCAGCCTCTCGGCCAATCGGTCGAGAGGCACATGACCGACCAGGGCCAATGGTAAGCCGACGTTCTGGCCCAATGGCAGACGAGTATGCAGATCATATCATCACATTCACCCCTTACGGAGAAGGAAGGCGGGGGGGGGGGGGGGGGGGGGTGTGAACGAGACCCGGGGTGGGGGGGGGGGGGGGGGGGGAAGAACTGATGATATGAGTAGCCGTCGGGAGAATAATTTTCTCTCCGTACCCTTGTCGAATTTGGGGGCTTGCCACTGGCCCAGACATAACAATATTTACAAAAGGAAGTCCATGGGACCGTAGAATTCTAGATGGATTCGATCAGTCGTTTGGTGGTCCTTGACGTCCTGGCCGAGCGCCGTAGTGGAGGAGGTGTCGTCGGATCGGCTGATGGTCCTGCTGATGTCCTGGAGTCCGGGAGCGATAGACCTCGAGTAGTCTCCGTCACCTGAGCTGGCCGCGGAGACGCCATGGATGAGGGATGGGGAAGCTGAGTGGGGTGCTGGGGTGAAAAAGGGGAGGGGGGTCTGTGGTGGGGGGGGGCTGCACGCCGGCGGGTGCCAGGTCCCGGAGGGAGACCGTGTCCTGCCGACCGTCGGGGTACTCCACATACGCATACTGCGGGTTAGCGTGGAGTAACTGGACATGCTCCACCAACGGATCGGACTTGTGCACCCGCACATGCTTCCGGAGAAAGATGGGTCCGGGGGTGACCAGCCACGTCGGGAGAGGGGATCCGGAGGACGACTTCCTGGGGAAAACAAGAAGACGCTCATGAGGTGTCTGATTAGTTGCAGTACAGAGGAGTGAGCGGATAGAGTGCAGTGCATCGGGGAGCACCTCTTGCCATCGGGAAATAGGGAGTAGTATGGTCTTCCAGATGGTACCATTCTCCCGCTCGACCTGTCCGTTACCCCGGGGGTTATAGCTGGTCGTCCTGCTAGAGGCGATGCCCCTGTCAAGCAGGAATTGACGCAGCTCGTCGCTCATAAATGAGGACCCCCGATCGCTGTGAATGTACGCGGGGTAGCCGAACAGTGAGAAGATGGAGAGTAGGGCCTTAATGACGGTCGATGTGGTCATGTCGGGACAGGGAATGGCGAAGGGGAAGCGGGAGTGTTCGTCGATAACCGCCAGGAAGTAAATGTTGCGGTTGTTAGAGGGAAGGGGCCCCTTGAAGTCAATGCTGAGACGTTCAAAGGGGCGGAATGCTTTGATCAGGTGTGCGCGCTCGGGGCGGTAGAAGTGCGGTTTGCACTCGGCGCAGATGTGGCAGTCACGGGTTACTGTCCTGACTTCCTCGATAGAGTAGGGCAGGTTGCGGGCCTTAATGAAGTGGTGTAGGCGGGTCACCCCTGGATGGCAGAGGTCTGCGTGGAGGGAGCGGAGGCGGTCTATCTGCGTGCTGGCGCAGGTACCGCGGGACAGGGCATCAGGAGGCTCATTGAGCTTCCCAGGACGATACAAGATATCATAGTTGTACGTGGACAACTCGATCCGCCACCGTAAAATCTTGTCATTTTTGATCTTGCCCCTTTGTGCATTGTCAAACATGAAGGCTACTGACCGTTGGTCTGTGAGGAGGGTAAACCTCCTGCCGGCCAAATAGTGCCTCCAATGTCGCACGGCTTCGACTATGGCCTGGGCTTCCTTTTCCACAGATGGGTGGCGGAGTTCGGAAGCCTGGAGAGTTCTGGAGAAGAAGGCCACGGGTCTGCCCGCTTGGTTCAGGGTGGCCGCCAGAGCTACTTCTGAAGCGTCGCTCTCGACCTGGAAGGGGAGGGCCTCGTCGATGGCACGCATCGTGGCCTTTGCGATGTCCGCTTTGATGCGGCTTTGCGACCTCACCTTAACCAGCCCCACTTCTCTCCATATGCCATCTATCCCCCCCGGTACAAAACCGTGGTTTTCACACAACGGCATTAACACCGACATCCCCCTCCCCTAAAGTGCCTCCTCAGCTGGTTCCAGATCTTCAATATGGACTGCACCACCGGTCTCCCTGTATATCTGCTTGACGCCATTGGCAATGCTGCCGTCAGCATTGCCCTTAAGCTAGATCCCCTCGAGGATTCCTCCTCCATCCTAACCCATTCCATCGCCTCACCTTCTCCACATTCTCCATCCAATAGTAATAGCAGGTTTGACAATGCCAACCCTCCCTGCTACCTCTGCCTCTGTGACAGGGTCCTCTTAATCCTTGGCACCTTCCCAGCCTAAACAAAGTCTGAAATAATTGTGCCCAGTTTCCAAAAGAAAGCCTTTGGTATAAAGATCGGGAGTGTCTGGAGTATGAACAGGAACCTCGGCAGAATGTTCATCTTCATCAATTGGACCCTCCTTGCCAAAGGCAAATGCAGCGTGTCCCACCTCTTGAGATACTCCCTGGTCTCCTCCACCAATTTTGCCAAATTCCATTTGTGTAGCATCGCCTATTCCCTTGCTACCTGAATCCCCAGGTATCTAAACCTGTCTATGGCCACCTTTTTTTAAAAAAATAATTTTTATTGAAAAGATTTTTTACATGAAAATATTTTACCCCACCTAACCATAGACTATTACAAAATATTCCCTCTTAACAAATATCCCCCCCCCGCCCGACCCCCCGCGCGCGCTGTCCCTCCCCCCTCCCCCCCCCAAAAACAAACAAAGCAACAATTAACATCAAACAAGAACTGCGAACAAATTTGCCCGCATTACAACCTTAAATAACCCACCACACCCGTTGTTGCCACCCCCCCCTCCCCCCACCCCCCTCCCCCCCCCCCCCCCCCCCCCCCCCCCCCCCGGGTTGCTGCTGCTGCGACCTCTGCACCCTATCTTTGAGCCAAACAGTCGAGGAAAGGCTGCCACCGCCTGAAGAACCCTTGTACCGACCCTCTCAGGGCGAATTTGACCCTTTCCAACTGGATAAAGCTTGCCATGTCATTAATCCAAGTTTCCACGCTTGGAGGCCTCGCGTCCTTCCACTGTATCAGTATCCTTCTTCGCGCAACTAGGGACGCAAAGGCCAGTACTCCGGCCTCTCTCGCCTCCTGTACCCCCGGCTCCACCCCAACCCCAAAGATCGCTAGTCCCCATCCTGGTTTGACCCTGGATCCCACCACCCTCGACACCGTCCTTGCCACCCCCTTCCAGAACTCCTCCAGTGCCGGACATGCCCAAAACATATGGACATGGTTCGCTGGACTTCCCGAACACCTGACACATCTGTCCTCACCCCCAAAGAACCGACTCATCCTTGTCCCCGTCATATGGGCTCTATGTAGCACCTTAAATTGAATGAGGCTAAGCCTCGCACACGAGGAGGAAGAATTAACCCTCTCCAGGGTATCAGCCCATGTCCCATCCTCTATCTGCTCTCCCAGCTCCCCCTCCCACTTGGCTTTCAGCTCCTCTACTGATGCCTCCTCCGCCTCCTGCATTACTTTGTATATGTCCGATATCCTCCCCCCTCCGACCCAGACCCCCGAGAGCACCCTATCGCTCGCCCCCCTACTGGGGAGCAAGGGAAACCCTTCCACCTGGCGTCTAGCAAATGCCTTCACCTGCAAATGTCTAAACATGTTTCCCGGGGGGAGCCCGAATTTCTCCTCCAGCTCTCTCAGGCTCGCAAACCTCCCATCTACAAACAGATCCTTCAGCTGCCTGATGCCCACCCTGTGCCAGCTCTGGAATCCCCCGTCCATGTTCCCCGGGATGAATCTATGGTTCCCTCTTAACGGTGCCTCCATCAGACCTCCCACTTCCCCCCTGTGTCGCCTCCACTGCCCCCAGATCTTGAGGGTGGCCGCCACCACCGGGCTCGTGGTGTACCTCGTGGGAGGGAGCGGCCATGGCGCCGTTACTAGGGCCCCCAGGCTTATGTTGCCACAGGATGCCCTCTCCATTCGTTTCCAAGCTGCCCCCTCCCCTTCCATCATCCACTTGCGCACCATCGATACATTAGCCGCCCAGTAATACCCCGAAAGGTTGGGTAATGCCAGCCCTCCACTCTCCCTACTCCGCTCCAAGAAGACCCTCCTCACCCTTGGGGTGCCGTGCGCCCACACGTAGCTCATGATGCTGCTCGTCACCTTTTGAAGAAGGCCCTAGGGAGGAAGATGGGCAAGCACTGAAATGAAAACAAAAACCTTGGGAGGACCGTCATTTTAACGGACTGCACTCTGCCCGCCAGCGACAGCGGCACCATGTCCCACCTTTTAAATTCCTCCTCCATCTGTTCCACCAGCCTGGAGAAGTTCAACTTGTGGAGAGTCCCCCAGTTCCTTGCCACCTGCACCCCTAAATATCTAAAACTCTTTCCTGCTCTCTTCAACGGGAGTCTCCCGATTCCCTCTTCCTGGTCCCCTGGGTGTATCACAAATACCTCACTCTTACCCAAGTTTAGCTTGTACCCCGAAAAGTCCCTGAATTCTGCTAGCAGTTCCATCACCTCCGGCATTCCCCCCTCTGGGTCTGCCACGTATAGCAGCAGGTCGTCCGCGTACAGCGATACCCGGTGCTCCTCCCCACCCCTTGTCAGCCCTCTCCACCCCCCTGAGCCCCTCAGTGCCATCGCCAACGGTTCAATTGCCAGTGCGAAGAGCAGGGGGGACAAGGGGCACCCCTGTCTGGTCCCCCGGTGGAGCCCAAAATACTCCGATCTCCTACCATTCGTCACTACACTTGCCGTCGGGCCCGAATAGAGCAGCTTCACCCATTTAATAAATCCCTCCCCAAATCCAAACCGTTCCAGCGTTTCCCACAGGTACTTCCACTCCACTCTATCAAATGCTTTCTCCGCGTCCAATGCCACCACTATCTCCGCCTCCCCCTCCACTGCCGGCATCATGATGACGTTTAGCAGTCTCCGCACGTTCGTATTAAGCTGCCGCCCTTTCACAAAACCCGTCTGGTCCTCGTGTATCACCCCTGGCACACAATCCTCTATCCTGGTAGCCAGGATCTTTGCCAGCAGCTTGGCGTCCACATTCAGGAGCGAGATAGGCCTATATGACCCACACTGCACGGGGTCCTTGTCCCGCTTCAAGATCAGAGAGATCAGTGCCTGCGACATTGTCGGGGGCAGAGCCCCCCCCTCCCATGCCTCGTTGAAGGCTCGCACCAGCACAGGGCCCACCAGATCCGCATATTTTTTGTAAAATTCCACCGGGAACCCGTCTGGCCCCGGCGCCTTCCCCGACTGCATATGCCCAATCCCCTTGACTAGCTCCTCTAACCCTATCTGCGCCCCCAGCCCCTCTACCAGCTCCTCTTGGACCTTGGGGAACCTCAGTTTGTTCAAGAAGCCCTCCATCCCCCCTCCCCTCGTCGGCGGCTCTGACTGATACAGCTCCTTATAGAAGTCTCTGAAAACCCCATTTACTTCTGGCCCCTTCTGCACTATGTTCCCACCCCTCTCCCTCACTCCCCCAATTTCTCTAGCCGCATCCCGCTTGCGGAGCTGATGCGCCAACATCCTACTCGCCTTCTCCCCATACTCATAAATCGCGCCCTGCGCCCTTCTCCACTGTGTCTCCGCCTTTCTGGTGGTCAACAGGTCAAACTTAGCCTGCAAACTACGCCGTTCCCCCAGCAGCCCCTCCTCTGGTGCCTCCGCATATTTCCTATCCACGTCCAGAAGCTCCCCCACCAGCCTCTCCCTCTCCTGTCTCTCCCTCCTTTCCCTATGTGCCCGTATGGAGATCAGCTCCCCCCGGATCACCGCCTTCAGGGCCTCCCATACCATCCCCACCTGCACCTGCCCCGTGTCATTAATGTCCAGATATCTTTCAATGCTCTTCCGGACCCTCTTATACACCTCCTCATCCGCCAGCAACCCCACATCCAGGCGCCACAGCGGACGCTGGTCTCGCACCTCCCCCATTTCCAAATCTACCCAGTGTGGCGCGTGGTCTGAGACCGCTATGGCCGAGTACTCCACTTCCCGTACTTTCGGGATCAGTCCCCTGCTCAAAACAAAAAAGTCAATTCTAGAATAGACTCTGTGGACATGGGAGAAAAAGGAATACTCCCTCGCCCTCGGCCTCCCAAACCTCCAGGGGTCCACCCCTCCCATCTGCTCCATAAACCCCTTCAACACTTCTGCCGCTGCCGGCGTCCTACTCGTCCTTGAACTCGATCTGTCCAACACGGGGTCCAGCACTGTGTTGAAGTCCCCCCCCATGATCAGGCCCCCTGCCTCCAGGTCCGGAATGAGGCCCAGTAGGCGCCTCATGAAGCCAGCGTCGTCCCAGTTCGGGGCATACACGTTAACCATCACCACTTTCTCCCCCTGCAGCCTACCCTTCACCATGACATATCTACCCTCTTTATCCGCCACCACCTCCGCCGCCACGAACGACACCCTCTTCCCTACCAGGATCGCCACCCCCCGGTTCTTTACGTCCAGTCCTGAGTGGAACACCTGTCCCACCCACCCCCTTCTCAGGCGGACCTGGTCCGCCACCTTCAAATGGGTCTCTTGTAGCATTGCTACATCCGCCTTCAGTCCCTTCAAATGTGAGATTACTCTCGTTCTCTTGACCGACCCATTCAGCCCCCTCACATTCCAAGTGATCAGCCGGGTCGAAGGGCAGCCCGCCCCTTTCCCCTGCCGACTAGCCATATCCTGTCACCTGCTCGCCCCGAGTCAGCCCTCCCTTTCTGACCCGCTCCCCATGGCGATGGCGCCCCCCCCCCCCCCCCCCCCCCCCACCCCTCCAGTCCTCAACTTCTCCTCCCTGGCCTTTTCAGCAGAAACCCGGTGGCCCCCCCCCTTCCCCCCTCCCCCTCCCCCCCCCACCCCCCTCCCCCCCCAGGCGAGGACCCTTCCTAGCCGCGATGCACCCTCCATAGTACTTCCGTAAGTCAGCTGGTTTACGCTGACCCGGCTGACCCTGCCACACTCCGGCTCCTCCCGGCATGGGGGACGTCCCCCCCTTACCACCCCTCCTTGACCCCGCTCCAGCGCGGGAAAGGGAGCCATTGCTGACCACGCCCCTTACTCCCACCCCCCTCCCTCCTCTGCCCCGTGCGCGGGAAACCAGAGGAAAGCCAGCGCTTTCGCCCTGCCCCTCCCCGCCCCTCCATCTTCAGTTCCACCCCCGTCCCCGATCTCACACCGATAAATACAAAACAACCAAAAACCCCACAAGAAACACATGCCCCCGGCACTCCCCCCCCACCCCGCCCTCCCAACATAACATTATAAATAACAGAAAAAAGAGAGAAAAAACTGGTATAGAGAACAAAAAGGGTCCAAAAATACGGCCAAGTGAAAATCCAACCAAAAGAAAGCCACGTGTCCAGCTTAAAGTACCAGAGCGGCAACGACCGCCAAGTATCCCCTGGTTCTAGTTCGAGTCCAGCTTTTCTTCCTGGACAAAGGCCCACGCCTCCTCCGGGGACTCGAAATAGTGGTGCTGGTCCTTATAGGTCACCCACAAGCGTGCTGGCTGCAGCATCCCGAATCTGATTCTCTTGGCATGCAGCACCGCCTTCGTCCGGTTGAACCGGGCCCGCCGCTTTGCCACCTCCGCACTCCAGTCCGGAAAGATCCTCACCGTCGAGTTCTCCCATTTGCTGCTCCTCTCTCTCTTGGCCCACCTCAGCACCCTCTCCCGGTCACTGAATCGCTGGAACCGAACCAGCACCGCCCTCGGGGGTTCGTTTGCTCTTGGCTTCCTAGCCATTACTCTGTAGGCCTCCTCCAATTCCAGGGGCGAAGGGACGGCCCCTGCCCCCATCAGTGAGCCCAGCATTTCTGCCACATACCCCTGGAGGTCCGACCCCTCCAGCCCTTCTGCCAGGCCCAGGATCCTCAGGTTTTTCCGCCTCATGCGGGTATCCATCTCCTCCAATCGGTTTTGCCATCTCAGGTGGAGTGCCTCGTGCACCTCCACCTTTCCCACGAGGACCGTGGCCTCCTCCTCCCTCACAGTCATCTCCTGCTGCAGCTCCCGAATTGACGCCTCTTGGGTCGCCTGTGCCCCCATCAGCCTGGTGGTCGTCGCGTTCATCGACTCCAGCAGCTCCACTTTCAGCTCCGTGAAAAAGCGCAGGAGAACGGCCTGCTGCTCCTCCGCCCATTTCCTCCAGTCCTCGGGTGCGCCGCCGGCCGCCATTTTGGATTTCTTCCCCCGCTTTTTTCGGGGAGCTGCTGCCGCTTTTTTTCCTGCCCCACTTCAGGTGACGACCATAAATTTTTCGGGGTTCTCCTCTGGGAACCTTCCCCCACCGGGAATTGCCGTTCCAGCGCCGTTAGGGGCCCTCCAATCGGCCCGAAAACACCTTCCTAACAGGAGCAGCCAAACGTGCGACTTAGCTGGTCATAGCCGCAACCGGAAGCGTCTATGGCCACCTTAAAGGCATCTCTCCTAAATTGGCTCGCCGACCCAACTCATTCACCGGGAACACTTCACTTTTCCCTACATTTAACCTATATCCCAAGAACGCCCCAAACTTTCCCAACAAGCCCATAATCCTCTCCATGCTCTCCAGCGGGTCCGAAACATACAATCGTAGATCGTCAGCATAGAGCGACACCCGATGTTCCCTTCATCCCCTCATAATCCCTCACCATTCTGCCGACCCCCTAAGAGCCATTGCCAGAGGCTCTATAGCCAGCGCAAACAGCAGCGGTGACAGTGGATACTCCTGCCTTGTTCCTTTGTGTAGTTCAAAGTTCCGTGAACGCATGTTATCGGTCCGCACACACACCCTCGGTGCCACATAATAACAGGTGCGCCCATACCACAAACTTTGGCCCAAACCCAAACCTTCCCAGGACCTCAAACAGGTACTGCCACTCCACCCGATCGAATGCCATCTCCGCATTCATGGAGACCACTACCTCCGTTTCCTGAGCTCCCAATGGGGTCATAATCACATTTAACAGCCTCACTATATTATTAGAAAGCAATCTGCCTTTTACAAAGCCAGTTTGGTCCTCCGCAACCACCCCCAGGACATTAAAAAAAATAAAAAGTAAAAATAATCTTTATTATCACAAGTAGGCTTACATTGACACTACAATGTAGTTGCTGTAAAAAGCCCCAAGTCACCACATTCAGGCACCTGTTCGGGTGCGCAGAGGGAGTATTCAGAATTCTCAGCTGGTACGGGAATTGAATCCGCACTGCTGGCCTTGTTCTGCATCACAAACCAGCTGTCTAGCCCACTGAGCTAATCCAGCCCCTTCCATCCTTCCTGCCACCAATTTAGCCAGCACTTTCACGTCTGTATTTAACAGCGATATGGGCCTATACGACTCACATTCCAATGGGTCGTTCACCTTTATTGGTATTAACATGATCGTTGCCTGCATCATCGTCGCCGGCAGCTCCTCCTTCTCCAAGGGCTCATTAAATGCCTCCAAGAGATGTGGTGCCAGGTCCGTCACAAACGCCTTATAAAATTCCACCGGGTAGCCATCATGCCCCTGGTCCTTCCCCGACTTCATACCCCTTATACTGTCCAATATCTCCCTCAGCCCCAAGGGCTCCTCTGGTGCCTGCTTCTTCTCTTCCTCCAGCTGTAGAAACACCAGTTCATCTAAGAACCTTCCAGTGTCCCGCTCTTCACCCCCCGTCCTGTACAGTTCCTTATAATAATCCCTAAACGCCTCATTTATCTTCCCCGGCTCCGACACCACATCCCCTGCCCCAGTCCGTACCTTCAATATTTCCCTGGACACGGCCTGCCTCCGCAGCTGATGCACTAACATTCGACTCGCATTCTCTCCGTATTCGTACTGCACCCCTCTTGCCCTACATAGCTGTCCTACTGCCCTCCCTGTTGTCACCCTGTAATTTTTTCCTCCTCGCCAATCCCTCTGTGGTGCACACCCTCAAGCCCCCCCTATCTACCTCCACTATCTCGTTCATGAGCCATTCATATTCCTCCCTCCTTTTCCTACCCACACAAACCTTAAACGGATAATCTCCCCTCGGACCACCGCTTTTAGTGCTTCGCAAGCCCGAATCGAGCCTCCGACAAGGCCTCTGCTCCCGTTCTGATCTAAGCCGAATTTCCAGCCAATTCGGCGTATGATCTGAGATTACTATCCCTGCATACTCTGCCACTTCCACCACGACCAAAATCTCCCGGCTCACCACAAAAAAATCAATTCTGGAATATATCCTGTACATATGCGAAAAAAAGGAATACTCCCTTCCCCCGGGTTCTTGAAGTGCCCACCTTTTCCATAAACTCAACCAGCTGCTTTGCCATTCGCATTCTACCCAGTGACCTGGGGCTCGATCTATCTACCCTCGGCTCCAGCACAAAATTAAATTTGCCTCCCATAATCGTGGTGCGTGGTCAACTGGTGCGTGGTCAAGTCCGGGATTGCTGCCAGCAACCCCCTCATAAAACCTATATCATCCCAATTCAGTGCATACACATTCAACAACACCACCAGCGCCCCTTCTAATAACCCACTCACAATAACATACCTCCCACCCGGGTCCCTCACTTCCTTCGCAAACCCCGTTTTCTTACTCATCAGAATTGCCACTCCCCCCAACTTTGAATCAAACATTGAGTGGAAAAACTTTTTAAAAATAAATTTAGAGTACCCAATTCATTGTTTTCCAATTAAGAAGCAATTTAGCGTGGCCAATCCGCCTACCGTGCACATCTTTGGGTTATGAGGGCGCAACCGGCGCAGACATGGGGAGAATGTGCAAACTCCACACGGACAGTGACCCAGAGCTGTGATCGAACCTGGGACCTCGGCGCCGTGATGAGTGGAAAACCTGACCCACCACCTCTTCCTTAGCCTAACCTGGTCCTTCACGCGAATGTGCGTCTCCTGCAGAAAGATCACCTCCGCTTTCAAGCTTCTAAGGTGCACAAAGACCCAACATCTTTTGACAAGTCCATTGAGCCTGCGGTGATATGCATCACTGTAGATACACATGGGGTTAATGTAAGTACACGTAGACTAGCTAGACACTAGAGGGAGCACCAGAGACATGACACACAGACACTCAACCAATAGGTCAGTAAGATAGGACACGACCAATGGGCATTCACGATACACACAGAGGTGCAGGGTAGGTGAATTGGCCATGCTAAATGGTCCCTTAATTGGAAAAAAAATAATTGGGTACTCTAATTTATATATTTTTTTTAATGATCTCTGGATTATTCCTGAGCCACATGCAAATTGGCATAGGGTACTTAAAATTAGAGAGATGAATACATGGCTCAAAGACTGGTGTGGGAGAAGTGTATTTCAGTTTGTGGGCCAGTGGCATCAGTACTGAGGCGATAAGGTGGTGAAGAACAATGACATTTAATTCAGTGACGTGCAGATGTTACAAGTGATAATGACCCTCAACTACCTGTGCCAAGCTTCACCCGTGTCCACGCTGTGCCTCTCGTTACACTTGTCAACTCGTGTGTGTGTGTTTCAGGGTGCACATGAGAGGTGGAGGCGACCTGCTACCTTCCATGCCCTTAGCATGTGTCCTCTGGAGGTCCCCGGCCTATTTTCGGGTGGCACTACTGTTGTCCCGACACCCTGTTCTGCCCTCTATGCCTGAGTTGCACTGGTCTCAGGATATGGAGTTTAGAACGGCTGGTCATTCCCAGGGTCTCCTGGGTGTAAGGCCCCAGGATCTCCAGCAGATCCTCCTCCCTTCGGGTGCTTGTGGGCCCCTGGATTACTCCATGGGATGGAGGGGCAGCTGGAGTGAGCTCCAGAAGACTCAACATCAACTTCCGCTGCCAGTCCTGGCGCCCTACCATTGTCTGCACCATGTAGTTGAAGCCCTCAACCATGGTCCTCAGGGGCTCAGCCATGCTTTGGAGTTCTCCCATCATGTGTCTGACCTCTTACCCCAGGCTTTCCCATGCAAATGCCACGCTTGCAGTGTTGGCCTGGGTGCCACGCATTGCTGCATCATTTCCTGCAACTGAAGGCTGTGGGACTCCTCCATTTGGCATTGCAGTTGCAGTGGTGTCATTGACAATCCCTCCTGGTATTCCTCACTCTGTCTTTGCATTGCAGCTCTAACAGCTGAGG
The DNA here is from genome assembly GCF_902713615.1 of Scyliorhinus canicula. Taxonomy (NCBI): domain Eukaryota; kingdom Metazoa; phylum Chordata; class Chondrichthyes; order Carcharhiniformes; family Scyliorhinidae; genus Scyliorhinus; species Scyliorhinus canicula. The sequence goes on along the minus strand of NC_052155.1, from coordinate 83,718,197 downwards.
CATGGCACCTGGCTGGGGCACAGCTGAGTCCTGGGATCCAGCAGACCTCTGTCTGTCCGATCCCGGGGATATTCCTGCTTCCACTCGTGCATCAGAAGCTGTGTGATGCAGGTGATGGCAGGGACGCTTTATCCATCTCCTCCGGAATCTCCTCCGTGGCGGTGTGCAGGGTGGCAGGTGCTATGCTGCTGGTAGATGGACCTGGCTCTTCAGTTGATGTTCCTAACAGGCAAGGGACTTGGTTTTAGTACATAGCCTGGTCAAGGGTTTGGACTACACAGAACCCACTTCAGACTGGTCATCTAGATGAAGGTGCAGTGGCTCCTCACTTTTCTTTCACAGGCCAATCTTGTATCAGTGCAGACCCGCTCCTGCTCCTCCCTTGCGAGGTCCATGATTCTCTCTTCATATGGAGACAGGATGCTCAGATTGGGCATCACATTGCCTGTTTTCACTTGCTTGTGATGTTTGTAGGTGATCTTCTCCACCTGACCAGTGCTGCCATCATCTCCTAGGCGGGACTTGTCATCTTGCCGACGACTTTGGGACTCCCTCATTCAGCCTTGCAGTTACGGGAGTGTCTGACAACCCCTCCTGGTATTCCTGATTCTGCCTTTGGATCTCCAGTAGCTGAGGGACGAAATGTCCAGAGGCATGGCACCTGGCTGGGGTACAGCTGTGTCCTGGAATCCATCTGACCTCTGACTGTCTGATTCCTGGGACGCTCCTACTTTATGTGCATCAGAAGCTGTGTGGTGCTCATTAGAAAGTAACCCTGATGCTTTCCTGCTAACTTCCCCCATCGAGATGTGTGTCTCTGCGATGGTGAGTAATAATAATCTTTATTAGTGTCACAGCTAGGTTTACATTAACACTGCACTGAAGTACTATGAAAATCCCCGAGTCGTCACACTGTTTGGGTACACTGAGAATTCAGAATGTCCAATTTACCTAACAAGCACGTCTTTCGGAACCTGTGGGAGGAAACTGGAGCATCCGGAGGAAACCCATGCAGATACGGGGAGAATGTGCAGACTCCACACAGACCGTGACCCAAGTCAAGAATCGAACCCAGGTCCCTGGCGCTGTGAAGCAACTGTGCTAACCACAGTGCTACCGTGCCACCAGATGGTGGTATTTACGGATGGTGCGGGTGAAAGCTGTGAACTTCATATGTGTCTTCCTCTGAGGTGTCCTCCAAGATGGTATCAAAGGTGGGCAGTACGAAACTGCAGGTAGACAGGCCAGGTTCTTTGGCTGATGTTCCTGCAAGGCAAATGACATGTTTTAAGTACATGGCCTGGTCACGTGTTTGGATGATAAAGAACTCACTTGAGATTGGTAATCTGGATGAAGGTGCAGTGGCACCTCATTTTTATGTCGCAGGCAAATCTTGCTCTCAGCGCAGGCCCGCTCTTGCTCCTGCCCTGAAGCTCCATGGCTCTCCACATACCGTGCCATGATCCTCAGCTTGGGCATCCTGCTGCCCATTTTCCCTCACTCGCGGCTGTTGTGGGCGATCCTCCTTTAGGAACACAAATGGGGATTATATGAGCTAAAACGCCTGATGGGTTAAAGGTCAGTGTTACCTGGCATGTGTGGGCACTGCGCTTAAGCAGGGAGGGGTTCTGATCAGGTGTGTTGGGAGTGGGTGGGTTTGAGGATGCTGGTGGGAGGTCAAGTGTTGGGGCCTTGCAACGCAGTGGCATGTGGGATCCAGGTGACTTTCCGTGGAGCAACAGAAGGGTGGAGTGCAGAGAGGAGACTAGAACCACTTCCCCTTGTTGATTGTAGTTGGTCATTTATCTTTTTCCCGCATTGCACACAATGTCCTTTTGCTGGCACTGACCTGTGCTGCTACCGTGTCCCAGGTGGAATTCGTCAGTTTGCTGGGGGGTCTCCTGCTGGCCTGAGGGCATATTGTAGCACACCTCTCCTCCATCCAGCAAATGGCTGAGCGCCCACTCTGTAAATCTAGGAGTGGACTTCCTCACTGCCATCCTCCTGGCTTGAATGAGAGAAAGTACTGTTGAGCTGTTTAAATGCAACATTGAAGAGCTCAGGCGACCCCCAGGACAGGAAAATCAGATCCTTAGTGCCTCAGTCGCTGCGTTTGTCACGTGGGGAAATAAAAATTCTTCAAAGTGCCTGAAAACTGGGGTCTGTATCGCACTGCCGGGACCGCCAGGAATCGCACCGATTTTCTTGTTAAAATGAAATGTTAGTTTTTTAAAAAATTCTTCCCAGAGTGTACAAATATTAAAGAAAAGCAGTCAGTAAGGTCAAAGGTGAAAGAATGATGAAAAGGCAAAATGAATGGCTCTTTACTTAAATGCACAAAGAATTCACATAAAAATAAATGAATTAATGGCACAAATTGAAGTTAATGGGTATGGTCTTATAGCTATTACAGAGACATGGTTACAAGGAGAGTAATGCTGCAAACTAAATATTCAGGGGTTTTGTGACTTTTCGCAAGGACAGGCAGACAGGAAAGGGTGGTGGGGTAGCTTTGTGTGCACAATATGAAAGAAATGATTTTCAATTGGACGATGTAGAATCCATATGGATGGAGGTAAGAAATGACAAGGAGAAGAAGACACTGATGAGAGCAGTCTATAGGCCCCCCCAACAGTAGCTTTACTGCAGGATGGAGAATACATCAGGAGATAATGATGGGATGTAAAAAAGGCAGTACATTAATCATGCATGACTTTAATCTTCATGTAGATTAGCAAAATCAAATTGGCAGAGGTAGCCATGAGGAAGAATTCATAGAGTATATTCGGGACAGTTTCCTAGAACAATATATTATGGATCCAGCCAGGGATCAGGCTATTTTGCATCTAATAATGTGCAATTTAATAACCAATCTCAGAGATCTTCTCGGAAACAGTGACCATAATATGATAGAATTTAGCATTCAGTTTGAGGGTGTAAAACTTGGGCCAGAAACAACTGTGCTGAAATTAAAATGAGGATAATTAGAAAGGAATGACAGCATAGTTAGCTGGAGTGGACTGGGAAAGGAGTTTAGCAGAAGACAGTTAATTAGCAATGGAAGATATCTATGAAAATAATTCAGGACTCACAACAAAGATATATCCTAGTGAGGAAGAAGAATTCTAGGAAGGGGATAATCAACCATGTTTAAGCAAGGAAGTTAAGAGTGGTAGTAAACTGAAAGAAAAAAAACATACAATATGGTAAAGATTAGTGGTAAATCAGAGGATTGGAAAAGTTTTAAAAATCAACAAAAGATTACCAAAAAAATAAAGAGGGAGAAGATAAACTAAAAAAACAGACAGTAAGTGCATAATTAAATATATAAAAAATAAGAGAGTAGCCAAAGTGAACAAAGGTCCTTTAGAGAATAAGACTGGGGAAATAATAATGGGGAACCAGGAAACAGCAGAGGAGTTAAATTAATACTTTATATCAAATGGAAAATACTAATAGCTTTCCAAAAATACTAAATAATCAAGAGGCAAAAGGAGGGGAAGAAAGAAATCTAATAACTATCACTAGAGAAAATGTGCTTGGGAAACTAATGGAATTAAAGGTCAATAATTCCTCTGGGCCTCATGGCTTGCATTCGAGGATATCGGGTGAGAGGAAGATTCATTAATCTGAATGTTACTAAAGGTATTGCAGGGTTGAAGGATGACAGTGGGGAAGTCGAACGTGATACTAGGGTGGCTGGGGGGGAGGGTGCAAGAAAGAGATGTGGCTGACTGGGGGAGGGAAAAGGTGTTAGAGTGCAGATGGAAGGTCACTACCCCTGTGGCTGGACTCATTGCAAAAGTGCAGCACCTCATGGTCGAGATTTTGCGATGCTGCATGGTAGATCACCAGGGAAGGTGAAGGTTAGACCTGCTCTGTACGACTGAAGGTTGTACAGCATCTAGTTTGCATAATACTTGGGGCCTGAAATAGATGAACATTTGAAGGGCAAAGGCTCAGGGTGCACATCAGTGCACGTGGCTTACAAGGACCTGTGCAAATTGCTTTGATTCTATGCAGATACCTTGTTCAGTGGGACATGGTATGTCCCCAGGAACTGCTAAGACTTAAGTGCTACAGCTAAAACAACACAAGAGATATGGTTAAAGTGCAAGCGAACATATTTACAGAAGTTTGATATTTATGACATTCAAAGCCACACCTGTGCAAATTTAGTATTTTTTCATATTTCTTTCCCTACAACTTCTAACTGCTCCTTCAACATCAGCAGCAGGGCTGGAGGCAGCATGCTGGTCAGTTGCCCCTATTGCCTTTGATGACTTTGGTGGCTATCCTCTGGAGCCCTGAGACCTTGAGGGCCCACGCTTATTTTGGTTATCCTGCTGTGGGGCAGTTGCTTCCTCTGCATTCACAGAGGATGATGTTGCATTCAAACTTAAACTAACCACCTTTGTACATTCCCTTAATATTTGTCTTCTTTATACATTTGCCTGCCCTAGTCCTTCTATGCAGTGCTACCCCAGTGGCAGCAATGTGACTGGTTGTTGATTTTAATTGAAGGAGAAATGCTATCATCCCGAAAGGTAGGAAGTATATGCTCTGTGGAGCCACTGCCAGTCCTCCAGGGTGGTACCTCATCAATCTTAGTAATCTGTTGGAGGACAGATCACTGGATCCAGTAACACCCTGGAGGCACCTTTGAACACAGGTATACACAGCAGTCTGATCTTGCATGGTAGCAAGCTACGGTTGCAGGACAGCAGTCTGGGTTTCTACTGCAGCATTCAGACTTTCAGTAGCTTCTTCTTGTCTTGAAATGAAGGCGGAGACATTGGCCATCAGACCCAAGTGCATTGATGGAGTTCCATGTTGGAAAGGATAAACTGAAAGTTTTGTGCAATGTCCTGTGCCAAGTTAGTGCCGGGCCTCTTGACATCAAACACATGTATTCTGCCAGGCTTCCCAATGTATCAAGCATTTTGTTGTGTACATCCTTCGACCTCCTCCTGAGGCCTAGCCTAACAAAGTCCACATCTAAATCCTCTGCAGCAGAATTTGTCTGTGACTTCACCCTCTGGCAAGCTGATACTTGCACCACCTTTGACCTTGCACAGATTGAAGCAGACTTATGGCCAGTATCCCACTGGGTTGAATGTCATTGTCATGGCAGTGGACTGCATGTGGTAAAACAGCCACGGCATTTTCAGGGACCCCGACAAAATTAAATTTTGGTTAGGCAATCTTCTATGAGCCATGCACAGAATATAAGGAACAGCAACGGCTGACTAAAAGATTACTAAGGAGGGAAAAAGTGATGGTAAGAAATTTTAAAAAGAGTTAATGTGAAGTGTGCACTGGTCCCCATGGAAAGTGAGTCTGGGGAATCAATAATGGAAAACTGGGAGAATTGAAGAGGTATTTTGCATCAATTTTCATATAGAGGATACAAGTAACTTCCCAGAAGCAACTGTCAATCAGGAAATTGAAGAGAGGGAGAAACTCAGGAAGATTACAATCACACGGGAGTACCTGGGCACAGTCAGGGTTGAGAGTTTTTGGAACTCTCTTTCTCAAAAGAGAGTGGAAGCAGAGTCGTTGAATATGTTTCATGCAGTGGTGGACAGATTCTTGGTGAGCAAGGGGGTGATGGTTTATCAGGGTTAGATGGGATGCAGATTTGAGATGGCTATCAGATCAGACATGATATTAGTAGATGGCAGGGCAGGCTCAAAGGGCCGAATGGCCTACTCCTGCTCCTTGTTCATATGTTTGTATGCCTGGCAGATTGCTGGGCCTTTAAACGCAAAACACCTACCTTCAAGAGCTTCCAGTCAATCAGATAGCCAGAAGCACCTCAGTCCCAGCAGTGCTACTGGGAACAGAGACTGCTGCTAGTATTGCAGCAAGCCCCAGAACAGAAGCATCATTGGAGGCCCGGAAGAGAAGTGAGTGAGGCAGGCCCTGGCGTCGGGGTGGTTGGTCATTTTGGAATGTGACGATGTGGGTGCTGCTCCAACAAGGGTGGCATTGCTGCTTGAGTGGGGCATGGAGGTAATGTGATGGGGACTCTGTGAAGCATAGGGTGCCCATTCAGCAGGCCGTCCCCAAACCCAGAGTGAAGATGCCAGGGTATACCAGATGGTCTTCCCAAGTGGTGTGCCCCCCCCCCCACCCCGCCCCTCCCCCCGACTATGGTAAAAAACAGCAGCAGTGAGATGAGGCCCTTACATGACTGCTCCAGCCCATCATACAGGCCCCCAGGTCCCAGCCATTTACAGGGGAGCAACTAAATTGTGCTCACAAGATGCTGCCTCAAAAAGCGAGCACTTTTCCAGGAGACTCATCCGGAGTGAGACTCATACAGAGTGGGAGATTGAAACTTGGTAATTTGGTGCAGTGAGGTAATTCGGTGCAGAGTGTGAGGAGGTGCTCTTTAACCCTGGTAAGTGACTGGTAAGTAGTCTCTCTTTTTCTTTTCATTGTCTAATTTATTTATTTCTATTTTGAAACATGGCAGGAGATCCCAGACCCATGTCATGCTCCTCGTGTGCGATGTGGGAGCTCAGGGACACGTCCACTGCAAGAAGTGTGTTCAGTTGCAGCTCTTGTTAGACCGCTTGACGGCTCTGGAGCTGCGGATGGACTCATTTTGGAGCATCCGCGATGCTGAGGAGGTCGTGGATAGCACGTTTAGCGAGTTGGTCACACCGCAGGTGAAGGTTACTGAGGGAGATAGAAAATGGATGACCAAAAGAAAGAGCAAGAGTAGGAAGGCAGTGCAGGTGTCCCCTGCGGTCATCTCCCTGCAAAACAGATATACCGCTTTGGATACTGTTGAGGGAGATGGCTCACCAGGGGAAGGCAGCAGCAGTCAGGTTCATGGCACCGTGGCTGGCTCTGCTGCACAGCAGGGCAGGAAGAAAAATGGCAGGGCTATAGTGATAGGGGACTCGATCGTAAGGGGAATAGACAGGCGGTTCTGTGGACGCAATCGAGACTCCAGGATGGTATGTTGCCTCCCTGGTGCAAGGGTCAAGGATGTCTCGGAGCGGCTGCAGGACATTCTGGGGGGGGAGGGTGAACAGCCAGCTGTCGTGGTGCACATAGGCACCAACGATATAGGTAAAAAACGGGATGAGGTCCTACAAGCGGAATTCAGGGAGTTAGGAGTTAAACTAAAAAGTAGGACCTCAAAGGTAGTAATCTCAGGATTGCTACCAGTGCCACGAGCTAGTCAGAGTAGGAATGTCAGGATAGATAGGATGAATGCGTGGCTCGAGAGATGGTGCAAGAGGGAGGGATTCAAATTCCTGGGGCATTGGGACCGGTTCTGGGGGAGGTGGGACCAGTACAAACCGGACGGTCTGCACTTGGGCAGGACTGGAACCGATGTCCTAGGGGGGGTGTTTTCTAGAGCTGTTGGGGAGGGTTTAAACTAATGTGGCAGTGGGATGGGAACCAATGCAGGAAGTTGGAAGGTAGTAAAACAGGGACAGAAACAAAAGGAAGTAAGGGGAAAAGTGCAAGGCAGAGAAGACATAGTCAGAAATCCATAAGGGCGACAGTACAAGGTACAGTGACTGAGGGGAGCACAGTGAATAGGCCCAGTAATAACAAAAGGAATAAAACTGGAGATGTTAAGATTCAAAACAGAGGTAAAAAAACCAACATAAGTGTACTTTACCTGAATGCTCGTAGTATTCGGAATAAAGTAAATGAGTTGGTGGCACAAATCATCGTGAATGACTATGATTTAGTGGCCATTACTGAAACATGGTTAAAGGATGGTCACAACTGGGAGTTAAATATCCGAGGGTATCAAACTATTCGGAAGGACAGAGTGGATGGTAAGGGAGGTGGTGTTGCTCTGTTATTTAAGGATGACATCCGGGCAATAGTAAGGGATGACATCGGTGCTATGGAGGATAAGGTTGAATCCATTTGGGTGGAAATCAGGAATAGTAAGGCGAAAAAGTCACTGATAGGAGTAGTCTATCGGCCACCAAATAGTAACGAGATGGTGGGGCAGGCAATAAACAAAGAAATAACTGATGCGTGTAGAAATGGTACAGCAGTTATCATGGGGGATTTTAATCTACATGTCGATTGGTTTAACCAGGTCGGTCAAGGCAACCGTGAGGAGGAGTTTATAGAATGTATCCGCGATAGTTTCCTAGAACAGTATGTAATGGAACCTACGAGGGAACAAGCGGTCCTAGATCTTGTCCTGTGTAATGAGACAGGATTGATTCATGATCTCATAGTTAGGGATCCTCTCGGAAGGAGCGATCACAATATGGTGGAATTTAAAATACAGATGGAGGGTGAGAAAGTAAAATCAAATACTAGTGTTTTGTGTTTAAACAAAGGAGATTACAAGGGGATGAGAGAAGAACTAGCTAAGGTAGACTGGGAGCTAAGACTTTATGGTGGAACAGTTGAGGAACAGTGGAGAACCTTCCAAGCGATTTTTCACAGTGCTCAGCAAAGGTTTATACCAACAAAAAGGAAGGACGGAAGAAAGAGGGAAAATCGACCGTGGATATCTAAGGAAATAAGGGAGAGTATCAAATTGAAGGAAAAAGCATATAAAGTGGCAAAGATTGCTGGGAGATTAGAGGACTGGGAAATCTTTAGGGGGCAACAGAAAGCTACTAAAAAAGCTATAAAGAAGAGTAAGATAGAGTATGAGAGTAAACTTGCTCAGAATATAAAAACAGACAGTAAAAGTTTTTACAAATATATAAGACAAAAAGAGTGGCTAAGGTAAATATTGGTCCTTTAGAGGATGAGAAGGGAGTTTTAATAATGGGAAATGAGGAAATGGCTGAGGAACTGAACAGGTTTTTTGGGTCGGTCTTCACAGTGGAAGACACAAATAACATGCCAGCGACTGATAGAAATGAGGCTATGACAGGTGAGGACCTTGAGAGGATTGTTATCACTAAGGAGGGAGTGATGGGCAAGCTAATGGGGCTAAAGGTAGACAAGTCTCCTGGCCCTGATGGAATGCATCCCAGAGTGCTAAAAGAGATGGCTAGGGAAATTGCAGATGCACTAGTGATAATTTACCGAAATTCACTAGACTCTGGGGTGGTCCCGGTGGATTGGAAATTAGCAAACGTGACGCCACTGTTTAAAAAGGAGGTAGGCAGAAAGCAGGAAATTATAGGTCAGTGAGCTTAACTTCGGTAATAGGGAAGATGCTGGAATCTATCATCAAGGAAGAAATAGCGAGGCATCTGGATAGAAATTGTCCCATTGGGCAGACGCAGCATGGGTTCGTAAAAGGCAGGTCATGCCTAACTAATTTAGTGGAATTGTTTGAGGACATTACCAGTGCAGTAGATAACGGGGAGCCGATGGATGTGGTATATCTGGATTTCCAGAAAGCCTTTGACAAGGTGCCACACAAAAGGTTGCTGCATAAGATAAAGATGCATGGCATTAAGGGTAAAGTAGTAGCATGGATAGAGGATTGGTTAATTAATAGAAAGCAAAGAGTTGGGATAAATGGGTGTTTCTCTGGTTGGCAATCAGTAGCAAGTGGTGTCCCTCAGGGATCCGTGTTGGGCCCACAATTGTTCACAATTTACATAGATGATTTGGAGTTGGGGACCAAGGGCAATGTGTCCAAGTTTGCAGATGACACTAAGATGAGTGGTAAAGCGAAAAGTGCAGAGGATACTGGAAGTCTGCAGAGGGATTTGGATAGGTTAAGTGAATGGGCTCGGGTCTGGCAGATGGAATACAATGTTGACAAATATGAGGTTATCCATTTTGGTAGGAATAACAGCAAACGGGATTATTATTTAAACAATAAAATATTAAAGCATGCCGCTGTTCAGAGAGACTTGGGTGTGCTAGTGCATGAGTCACAGAAGGTTGGTTTACAAGTGCAACAGGTGATTAAGAAGGCAAATGGAATTTTGTCCTTCATTGCTAGAGGGATGGAGTTTAAGACTAGGGAGGTTATGTTGCAATTGTATAAGGTGTTAGTGCGGCCACACCTGGAGTATTGTGTTCAGTTTTGGTTTCCTTACTTGAGAAAGGACGTACTGGCGCTGGAGGGTGTGCAGAGGAGATTCACTAGTTTAATCCCAGAGCTGAAGGGATTGGATTATGAGGAGAGGTTGAGTAGACTGGGACTGTACTCGTTGGAATTTAGAAGGATGAGGGGGGATCTTATAGAAACATTTAAAATTATGAAGGGAATAGATAGGATAGATGCGGGCAGGTTGTTTCCACTGGCGGGTGACAGCAGAACTAGGGGACATAGCCTCAAAATAAGGGGAAGTAGATTTAGGACTGAGTTTAGGAGGAACTTCTTCACCCAAAGGGTTGTGAATCTATGGAATTCCTTGCCCAGTGAAGCAGTTGAGGCTCCTTCATTACATGTTTTTAAGGTAAAGATAGATAGTTTTTTGAAGAATAAAGGGATTAAGGGTTATGGTGTTCGGGCCGGAAAGTGGAGCTGAGTCCACAAAAGATCAGCCATGATCTAATTGAATGGCGGAGCAGGCTCGAGGGGCCAGATGGCCTACTCCTGCTCCTAGTTCTTATGTTCTTATGTTCTTATAACTTCTGAGTTACATACAGTGGCAATATCTGAACTGCGGGCTCCAAGAGGGCAATCAGGTGACAGCATTTATTTCACCATATCTGATTTCTTGGTCTTCCTGCACTGCCTACACACTAAGCAGTTCTAGAATAGCGGAAAGAAAAAAAAGAGCCAAGTATAAGCTTGTGGTGTAAATTGGAAGTGATTAGGGAATGCAAATGCACAAGAAGTGTGATATGAGAAGGTGGATTTCGTATGAGGATACCATCACCTTCGATGGATTCAGCTCCATTGCTAATCATGGCCGCAGCAATAATTTAGACCGTGCGGACATTCCTATCCTTCTCCAATTAGTTCCTGCTGCATCTGGTTGGGTGCCATCTCCTATAAGGGAAAGGAAGTTTGTTGCTCAATGCGATATAATATGTTTTGGTGTTGTGACTATCGTGGTTGATTAACCAGCAGCATGTACAAGTTACGTAAGGGTGTAAGCTTTACAGCAGTATTAAGTGACTGAGGGTGAGCTGGACTGAATGAATGCGCAGCATGAGCCTTGTTTAATGAGATTGTGATTGATGAGAGCTGGAGTTGGGCTGATCTGAGAGGTAGGTAAGGTTAGAGGTGCAGTTGGTAAGATATATTATTTAAAAGGTATATTCGCTGAATTTGACCACTTATGGGAACTCATTAAACTCTTTTGGCACTGCACCTCGATCTTGTATTCAGAGCTGAATTGACATCGAAAACAGTGGACATCTATTTCCACTCTCAACACGTGTCTGGTGGCCCTCATGCCCACTGAAGGTACAGCTTAGCCCTCCTTTCCATCCCCTCGACCAACATCTCCAATGCAACACCGGAAAAGCTTAAGTGTAAGCTTTCTCCCATAATCAGTCATTGTTGTTTCTTACACAACATATTCTGTTTTATTTTAGTATAAATTTAGAGTACCCAATCCTTTTTTTTCAATTAAGGGGCAATTTAGCGTGGCCAATTCACCTACCTTGCACATCTTTTTGGGTTGTAGGGGTGAGACCCATGCACACACAGGGAGAATGTGCAAACTCCACACGGACAGTGACCCGGGGCCGGAATTGAACCCGGTTCCTCGGCGCCGTGAGGCGGCAGTGTTAACTTCCTACCTCGAATACTCCAAAAACACTTAAGAAGTTTGACACCATTCAGGACAACACAGCCAACTTGACTGGGACCCCAAAAAACACCTGAAAGATTAATTACTGGCACATAGTGGCAGCAGTATGTAATATCTGCAAGATGCAATGCAACAGCTCGTCAAGGCTCCATTGACAATACCTTCTTGGCCTTCAGCCTTTATCATTTAAAAGGATAAAGGCAGCAGATGCATAGAGACACCACCAACTGCAAGTTCATTCCCAAGTCATAGACGCTTCTGACTTGGAAATATGTCACAGTATCTTCACTGTTACTGAGTCAAAACTCCTTCCCTACCAACATACACCATAAGGTCTGCAACATTTCAAAAAGGCAACTCACCAACTCCTTCTCAAGGGCAAATTTGGATGGGCGGGGATGGGCAATATATATACGCTGTTCATGAACAAAGAAAAAATCTTTGCAACCACAATGCATCTTCCCTTTAAAATCTGCAGGCTAGCTTTAACCAAAGTAGGCTAACTTTAAGTAGTGCCAGCAAGTACCGATATTGAGCCTCCTGCTGAGGCGTGCAGACTGTGAACGGCGCAGTTAGTGTTGACTGCACACAGCAATCATTATATTGAACAGGCAGCACAAAATGGCGTGCTGCTTTCATTACACTGAATGAGCACAGGGTAATTGCACATTTCACACCAATTTTGGGGGCTGTCCAATTTAGCTTCTTTATTTTTCGTTATTCTTTCTACCAAATTGAAATTCATTTGCCAATTGCACAACCATTTTGAAAGATTATTAATGTTGTCCTCTATTTTGTTGTAGTCCTCTGCATGAAATACCCTCCCTAATTTGGTGCTGGATACAAATTTTGAATTTGTACTTCCAGTCATATTATTTATATTAATGGTGAACCACAGCAGTTCATGCCTCCATGATTCTGAGTAACTACCTTTACTCCCTACACTCTTTTCTGCTTTGTAACCATCTTGGTATCCATTCTGTTACTTGTCCCCTGATTCCACATGTTCTGACCTCAATCATATAGGTTTTGAGTGAATTAACCTCTGATGGTCATGGGTGCTATCTGTAAATTTCTCCATTTAAGGGTAATTTGAGTTGCCAGTGAAACTTTATGCCATGACTGGACCACCAGGCAATTGAGGCTTACTTCACACTTGTAATGCATTTCATTACATTAATACGGATGTAATAATAATCTGTATAAGAATTTGCATTATACATGAACATAATAAATCCGTTGTTTATTACTGAAGTGTTCTAAACACTACATATCCTCGAGTGTTGGACCATCTCCTATAAACGACCATCTCCTATATCACTGTTTCATTGATCCATTTGCACATTTGTGCCTTCTACCTGCCAAATGGTTTTCTGCCTGGTGAAGAATTGTAGGACGAGAGTTAAAGGTGAGCAGTGAGTGTCTCTAAAAACGATGGATTGTTGACTGTGGGACTACATTGTTTTGGTGTGCAGGAGTGCTTGTGGCCTAATCAGTTCAGAACTTGCATGCCAGATGGCTGCACTAACTCATTTTAAGAGAAGTGTACCTAGATCAGGCCATCTTCGGAATCTCTTGCAGCTAGGTGTGCAGCCACAGATGCACTTCAGCACAGCATACTCCTACCCCTTCTCATTTATTGAAGGTGTGGAGCACACAAGACCTTTTTCCTTCTGGAGCTCCAATCCTCGAATCTGTGCAAATTTGCGCAAGATGCAGCCAACCAGTACCATGCTGGACACACTGGCTGGTGAATTTTGAAGTGCGCTGCTAGATGTGTCCAAGCATCTGACAGCAGCTCTATTTGCTTGCTTTATAATAGCCTTGGTTGTCACGTGGTTTCTGTTGTACCTTTGCTGGACATCATTGTCACATCTCCTCACAAATGTCACCGGCCACATCTTCAGAGTGGAACCCTGTCCTTAAGGAACCACCTGCTATCTGCATCGAGGTGTGACTATCTCAGGGAGGCTTGACTGGCGCAGAATGAAAGTAGCATGGCAGCTTCCTGGGAATCAGGCACACGTGCATGATTTGCTTTTGCTGGTTGAAGATAAGTTGAACATTAATGAAGTCAAATCCCTTGGTTGATAGAAGACTGCAAGGTGATCTGGGCTTGTTTCGATTGATACATACGTGCAATTTCCCACATATGTGCAGTCGATGACACCTGGACCCGTGGAAAATTAGCCAGACTGACAAAACCAAGCACCTACTCATCCCTCAGAGTCTGCTCTGCTATTCAATAAGATCATGGCTGATTTTCTACTTCAGTTCCACCTTCTCCTACTATCCCTTGATTCCCTTTGTTTCCAAAAAATCTATTGATCGCTGTCTTAAGCATACCCAACAACTAAGCATTCACAGCACTCTGGGATAGAAAATGTCAAAGATTGACAATCCTTAGAGTGAAGACATTTCTCCTCAGTCAGTGATTCTAGTCACCTGCGAGATGTATTTGTTGGCAGCAAATTGTTCTATAAATATCACCAGAAATTTGTGGAAGGAGCCAGAGGCATGGGAACACAAGTCTGTGCTGATTTTGACAGTCACTGGCAATGTGTGTCTGTCTGATCCACTTGGCAGGACGTCTTCTTCCAGAAGACTATGTCATTGATGACTTGGGAAATTCTGAGTCCCCTGAGGCACTATTTATCATTATCAGGAATCTTATCAGCTGCCTGTAAACCTTGTATTGGGGTTATCACTTTCTGCAAGCTGTAACTCTGAGCTCTGATCAAAGTATTCAAGATATTAACAGGGAAAGTGGATAAAGATAAAGATAAACTATTTCCACTGGTTGGAGAAAACTTGGGGGAATAGTCTAAAAATTAGGGCTGGACTGTTCAGCAGAGATGTTGGGAAGATCTTCTTCACTCAAAAGGTGGTAGAGGGTTGGAACTGTCTCCCACAAAGAGCATTTGCAGCTAGGATAGTTGTTAATTTTAAATCTGAGATAGATATGCCTTTGTTAAGCAAAGATAGTCAGGGATATGGCCAAAGGCAGGTATATGGAGTTAGGTCACAGATCAGCCATGATCTCATTGACTAGTGGGACAGGCTTAAGGGGCTGAATGGCCAACTCCTGTTCCTTTCTTCATCCCCTCTGTCCTGTAAAGTGGTAGGTGGTTGAGTAGGCTGTTGCCGCTGCCCTCACCTGACGTCCAAGGTCGAAGTATATAAGCAGCTGCCATTCTGACTGAATGTTGACAGCTGGGAAATGTAAATCAATGGATGTAGACTTCAAAGTAGCAGAAGGAACCTTACAGTATTGGAAATAACCTCCAAAGCAGTCAAAAGCACATTCTTCTGCCTGCCAATTGCTCAGCCTCCTTAATTTCCACTGTCCAGGTTGTTTTCCCTGGGGTGCTCCAGGAAGCCTGGAAAACCAGTACACATAGGTCGTTCAAGACAGAATTCAGGATGAAAGACACAGAAAATAGCTAGTTTACGTATTTAAATTTCTGACCCACCTATCGCACGCTCAGGAAAAGGTCCCTGCAAACTTCCCAGTCTGCCTGCAATTTCTGCTCTTTTAATCTCCTGCTTACTCACCAACCCATCAAAGCTTATTGAGTTAAAAGTCCCTCCAGTCCCAGGATTCACTGAATGAAGCTATAAACTTTATTTAAATAGCCGAAACAATCAGATGTAGCATCTTGTTACCTACTTACGTTTTAATTTGTCTGCATACATTAAAATATCTGTAAATTTCAACCTTACCAAAATACTGCAATTTTGGGGGGAAATAACTGCTTTGGAAATGGACTGCTGATCTCCAGCTTCATAAAATTTGGGAACAGTACATCTTCCAAAGCAGAAATTATAGAGGAAATATTTAAAGCTAAGACTGACATTACTAATGTTTAAATATCTGTTGGGCGTGCAAAAAATACTTGAATACCACTTCATAACACACATGTTCATTTTCCAAATTATGTCAATGTATTAATGCATCTTTTTTACATATATACCTTAATGTATATTTATTTCATACATTTCAACCTAGCATAAATTTGCATACATGGCAAAATGGCAAAACAGAGCTTGAACACCTGATCATGTGCACTGCTGTATCTGGACTTATTGAAATGTGATGCTCAGCATGTTCAGCTCACGTGAACCAAATGTCTCAACTGTACCTGAAGAAATAAACATGTAATGGCCTGTTAGGTGTTATTTTAATGTTGGTTTGTACATATTCATTTCCAACCTTTAAAACTTTAAAAATATTACAATGCTTCTTGCTGTGTGGCAATAACAGCATCTGTAGAGGCTTTCTGTCAGTTTATAGCAGAGCTTAGGGCACTAATAAACAGCTGTTTCAATCAAATGCACAGTTGAAGACCTTACTGAGTAACTCATTTCTGGTGCAATAGGCTTACGTACTGCATGTTTATTCCCTCTACTTGTTAAAAGTTAACCTGTTAAA
This sequence comes from Scyliorhinus canicula, assembly GCF_902713615.1. Lineage (NCBI taxonomy): Eukaryota > Metazoa > Chordata > Chondrichthyes > Carcharhiniformes > Scyliorhinidae > Scyliorhinus > Scyliorhinus canicula. The sequence goes on along the minus strand of NC_052155.1, from coordinate 83,702,087 downwards.
GTAAGTAGCATTTTTAGTGTCCTGACTATTGTGAAGAGTTACAATTTTTAATACAATCAAATCGGAAGTTATTTTAAAGGAACAGCAATGGATACATATTGCAGAAACCAACAATTTCCTCTGGGTCGTTAAATGTGGTTTGTCCCATTTACATTTCTGAAGAGCATCTGATGGGTTTTGTCAGTGCTGTTGGTGTAATTAAACCTGAAATCAATAGCAGCCATTTGTCTTGTTTACAGCCACTCTTTCTGCTGGGTTAAACTCATCAGTTTAGTGCCATTCTGTTTTACTGCGGGACACGCTCCATTATTTCTTCAGGTACAGTTGAGATATTTGGTTACACGTCCAATTCTTCGAGTACAACATTGAGATGTAAATGTTCAGGCAGACCTAAGTATCACCTTATATTATCATAGTTTATTTACTGCGTAACCGGTGTATAAAAAACATATAGGGTAGAATCATCTCAGAAATCGCAAGGTCCAATATCAGGCGGGGAAAGCCTGGCAAGAGCAACGACAGCTCTTTCCATTACATTTTGCGGCATTTAGATTTAAAGATTGGAAGGCACAGGTTCCTAGTGGGCAGCCTCTGATTTGCCCGCCCCGCCATCACGTCAGCACTTCAATAAACCTGGTGCCATATTAGAAGAAAGCTTTTGCACACAGCTAGCACACTTTGAGGAAGCCGGTGGGAAGTCATTGCTGCCAGCACCTAAATTTACAGTTGCCTCCCTCAAGTGTCTGCTGGTGCAATGGAGGCTCATCAGATGTACTCCACCCACGCTATAGGTGAACACTTGCAATCAAGGTCACCAATACAGCATCGGAAGCTGTTGCAGCGGTGGTCACAGCCAATACCCAGCAGAAGAGGCCAATCATCCAGTGCTGAAAAAGGTTGGATGATCTCCTCTGTTCCACCAGGGTACTGCTCTCATCACTCAAGCCACACACACACACAGACCCATCACACTTCCACAGGAATCTCACTTAATGCCAGTTCAAGGGACACCACCATTCACTCTCCAATGCACACCTTCATTTCCTCTGCAGATCATATCCGCCTTCCATCGATGAACCTACTCATTACCCATGTGCCAGGCTTCCTTATCATCTGGCCTGGCAGGTGACCAGCTTACACGCCATCTGCCTTCATGTAGAACAAGCTGACACACAACAGGTTTCCTGTTTCTTTTTTTAACTTATTTATGGGATGTGGGGGTCACTGGCTAGGCCAGCATTTTGTCCATCCCTCGTTGCCTTTAGGAAGGTGGTGATGAGTTGCCTTCTTGAATTGCTGTAGTCTCTAAGGTGTAGGTACACCCACAGTGCCTTTAGGAATGCAATTCTACGATTTTGACAAAGCGACAGTGAAGGCAATGTGGGGATGGATTCTCCATTTCAGGGACTATGGCCCCACGCTGTCGTGAAAACTGTGGTCTTTTATGCCAGAAAAACGCATCAAAAGGCCACGGATTCACAATCCTGCAGGGGGCTAGCAGAGAGCCGTCGTGGAGCTTGCAGCTCCAGCTGCAGATACGGCCCCCCCGCACCTCCGGGTCAGATGCCGCGTTTGCGCACGGCGGCAGCCTCCAGCGGTTGCGCCGTCCTCCATGGCGGATTCAGACCGCGGTCCTGGACCGTGGAAATAGTGTTGTTGATCACCGCGCGCCCGACCCGGACAGCCCGCACAATAAAGGCCCAGTCCCGTATGAGGCCCCCCCGCCCTCCGATCGGCCCGCCCCCACCATGGCAGTCGCAGACAGAGTCCGCAGCCGCCACACGAGTATCCCGAATGGCAGGACCAAATTAGAAATATGCCGTCAGGACTTCGGCTGGTCGGGGTCGGAGAATAGCGGGGCGGACCTCTGGCAATGGCCGCAGATGGTGGATACGTGGAGTATACCACTTTTCGGGGGCCAGAGAATCGCGGAACCAAAGCCGGTCCCGATTCACTGTGTGAAACTGGATTCTCCGCCCTGGCGCCAAACACGATTTTGGCGTCGGTGGGCAGAGAATTTAGCCCATGATATATTTCCAGGTCAGAATGAAAAGTGTTATTTACAACCAGGGGCTATGGTGGAAGAAACAATCCAGTCTGGTCTTGTGGGTTCAAGCTGGTCTATTGTAAGACTCTTCCTCATAACTATTAACCCACAAAAAACTCTCATACCAAAGTGTTCCAGCTGTAAAATGTCATATGTTTAACCAGCACTTTCCTAAACAAGGTAATTGCCATTCACAGTGATTGTATACTGACAGTGAATGACTTGGAGGGGAACCTCCAGGTAATGGTGTTCCCAGGTATCTGCTGCCCTTGTCCTTCCAGAGATTAGTGGTCATGCGTTTGGAAGGTTCTGCCTAAGGAACCTTGGTAAAGTCCTGCAGTTCATCTTGTAGAATGTACACACTGCTGTAACTGCTTGTCAATGGTGAAGGGTGTGAATATTTTGGATGAGGTGCCAATCAAGCAATTGTTTTGTCCTGGATGGTGTAGAACCTCTTGAGTGTTAAGAACATAAGAACATAAGAACTAGGAGCAGGAGTAGGCCATCTGGCCCCTCGAGCCTGCTCCGCCATTCAATTAGATCATGGCTGATCTTTTGTGGACTCAGCTCCACTTTCCGGCCCGAACACCATAACCCTTAATCCCTTTATTCTTCAAAAAACTATCTATCTTTACCTTAAAAACATGTAATGAAGGAGCCTCAACTGCTTCACTGGGCAACGAATTCCATAGATTCACAACCCTTTGGGTGAAGAAGTTCCTCCTAAACTCAGTCCTAAATCTACTTCCCCTTATTTTGAGGCTATGCCCCCTAGTTCTGCTGTCACCCGTCAGTGGAAACAACCTGCCCGCATCTATCCTATCTATTCCCTTCATAATTTTAAATGTTTCTATAAGATCCCCCCTCATCCTTCTAAATTCCAACGAGTACAGTCCCAGTCTACTCAACCTCTCCTCATAATCCAACCCCTTCAGCTCTGGGATTAACCTAGTGAATCTCCTCTGCACACCCTCCAGCGCCAGTACGTCCTTTCTCAAGTAAGGAGACCAAAACTGAACACAATACTCCAGGTGTGGCCGCACTAACACCTTATACAATTGCAACATAACCTCCCTAGTCTTAAACTCCATCCCTCTAGCAATGAAGGACAAAATTCCATTTGCCTTCTTAATCACCTGTTGCACTTGTAAACCAACCTTCTGTGACTCATGCACTAGCACACCCAAGTCTCTCTGAACAGCGGCATGCTTTAATATTTTATCGTTTAAATAATAATCCCGTTTGCTGTTATTCCTACCAAAATGGATAACCTCACATTTGTCAACATTGTATTCCATCTGCCAGACCCGAGCCCATTCACTTAACCTATCCAAATCCCTCTGCAGACTTCCAGTATCCTCTGCACTTTTCGCTTTACCACTCATCTTAGTGTCATCTGCAAACTTGGACACATTGCCCTTGGTCCCCAACTCCAAATCATCAATGTAAATTGTGAACAATTGTGGGCCCAACACGGATCCCTGAGGGACACCACTACCTACTGATTGCCAAGCAGAGAAACACCCATTTATCCCAACTCTTTGCTTTCTATTAATTAACCAATCCTCTATCCATGCTACTACTTTACCCTTAATGCCATGCATCTTTATCTTATGCAGCAACCTTTTGTGTGGCACCTTGTCAAAGGCTTTCTGGAAATCCAGATATACCACATCCATCGGCTCCCCGTTATCTACTGCACTGGTAATGTCCTCAAAAAATTCCACTAAATTAGTTAGGCATGACCTGCCTTTAACGAACCCATGCTGCGTCTGCCCAATGGGACAATTTCTATCCAGATGCCTCGCAATTTCTTCCTTGATGATAGATTCCAGCATCTTCCCTATTACCGAAGTTAAACTCACTGGCCTATAATTTCCTGCTTTCTGCCTACCTCCTTTTTTAAACAGTGGCATCACGTTTGCTAATTTCCAATCCACCGGGACCACCCCAGAGTCTAGTGAATTTCGGTAAATTATCACTAGTGCATCTGCAATTTCCCTAGCCATCTCTTTTAGCACTCTGGGATGCATTCCATCAGGGCCAGGAGACTTGTCTACCTTTAGCCCCATTAGCTTGCCCATCACTCCCTCCTTAGTGATAACAATCCTCTCAAGGTCCTGTTGTTGGACCTGGGAAGGTCAGGAGGTGAGTTACTTACCACAGGAGCCTGAGCCTCTGACCTGCTCTTCTAGCCACAGTGTTTGTATGGCGAGTTCAGTTTTTGGTCAATGGTAACCACCAAGATGATAGTGCAAGATTCAGCAATGGTAATGCCATAGAATGTCAAGAGACAATGGTTAGATTCTCTCTTGATAGAAATGGTGGTTGCCTGTCATTTGTGTGGCAAAAATGTTACTTGCCATTTTCAGCTCAAGCCTGGATTTGTCCAGTTCTTTTTCAAAATAAATTTAGACTGCCCAATTCATTTTTTCAAATTAAGGGGCAATTTAGCGTGGCCAATCCACCCACCCTGCATCATTGGGTTGTGGGGGTGAGACCCATGCAGACACTGGGAGAATGTGCCTTGAGGCAGCAGTGCTAACCACTGTGACACCGTGCTGCCCTGGATGTTGTCCAGGTATTGCTGCATTTGGACATAGACTACCTCAGTGCAGATAGGATCTGATCACCATCTGTGGCTCCTGCAGTTCTGTGCTCAGAACCCTGGGAGTGGCCATGATCCCTAGATCCTTGGACACTCTCAGGTGCCAGAGTTAATAAGAAACAACGGCTATCCATTGAGGAGTTATGACATAATTTAGGCATCAACACACTGAGGCAGAGAAGTAGCAACTCAAACTGAAACCTGCAATATATCTCACTTGTTCGTCATCACTAACCATTGCAGCATATACACCCATCCAATCCCCCATCTCTGCCACATTCTCTGGTCCCTATTGCCAAGAAAGGGTCCCTGGGAAACATATCATCCCCATATAAATTCTGCCTTTTCCTCTTCCAACCAATCTGGATCCCTGTTGACTACTGTGATGGTCCCATCATATCCATGAAGATAATGAGGCAGTGGACTCACCATTTTGAATAAAAAAGAAAGTAAATGGAAAAATAGACAAGGTACCCTCTCATAATGGATGTCAGGTGACTTCAATGGGTGGAATACTCAGAACTCCCAGCTGCATGTTTCTCGGGGGTTCACACTGGTGGCGGGATTCTCTCTTCCTGCCGCTTGGCAATCTGATTTCCCATTGAAACTAACCCACGCTGCCAGGAAACTTGGAGGTGGGAGTGCGCTGCCAGCGGGAAAAGGGAATCCCAATTGCCAGAGAATTCCAGCCAATATGCCTGGGAGGTTACTCTTCCAGGTGCAAATTTTCTGCCTCTCCCCATTTCTATGGAAGAAATGTAATAATAATGGCTACCTGTCCCATGGAGATGCAATATTATTAATCATCCATCCCATTGTGTGGACAATAGATATGTCAATACTGCCATCATGTGACCGAAACTTGCTGAAGAGGTGGTCAACACCTTATTAATCCATAAAAGGAGCCAGTAAGTTTGCCTGGAACCAACTGTACAGGGAGATCACACCCAAAAACAAAGTACAATTCCTGCCTCTAAAAGACAAAAATATATCTTGTTGCAGTAAGCTGAGAGATGAGGGAAGAAAGCGGAAATGTTATCCCACCCATCCACATCACTAGTCAGATTGAGGATATCTTCCTCCTTCTTCATTAGCACTGCCAAGTTGGGGGCGGCACGTGGCACAGTGGTTAGCATTGCTGCCTACTGCTCTGAGGACCCGGGTTTGTATCCCGGCCCTGGGTCACTGTCCATGAGGAGTTTGCACATTCTCCCCGTGTCTGCATGGGTTTCACTCCCACAACCCAAAGATATGCAGGGTAGGTGGTTTGGCCAAGCTAAATTGCCCCTTAATTGGAAAAAAAAATAATTGGGTACTCTAAATTTTAAAAAAAAGCACTGCCAAGTTCAGCATTTCCCTACCTGTCGTCAACCTTTCATTGGCATTGTGGGCGTCTTTTCCTGTGTTGACAATAGGAGAATGGTGAGTTCCATATCTGGATGTATTAACTCTTCAGTGGTTGTGCACAATTCCTGGTCCTTCTTTGCACAATGTCGCTACACTGCGTCCGTTATAGGTGCCTGGTACGTATCAGGGAATACATTCCGGCTGGTGGAACATCACGTGATCTGTAATCAGCAGAGTGTACGGACTTCCAGTTTTCCATCTCCTAATAAACCTCTCATAGTTTTATGAGAAATCCAAGTATCTGGCACCTCCATAACCTTTCTCTTTGCGGCACTTAGAGAATATAACTGTAACCTTCCCTGCCCCCAAGGGATGCTGAGACTCCTTCAGTTGGCATGTGTGGATCATTCAACTACTATCCTGGCAGAGGCATCCCCCATAAACCACATTCATACCCACCCATAGTAGTACAGTCTCATTGACAAAATCCTCACTCATCCTTGCAGAACATAGAAGGACGTTGGCCCTGTTTCTGCATGGTAGCCAGGTCCTATGGATGACCCCACTGCTACTGACCTGCTTTACCACCTCTATCCAAGGTTTCTTTGTCAAATGGGGATCTTGATTTGCCAATACCACGGGAGGAGAACCTCCCACCATTCAAAGACATATAGGGAGTGATTATTAAACCATGGGGCTGTCCTTGACCATTTCTCTGATGACAGATGATTTGGTTGACCTTCTTCAAGCCATTGTGGTGTTTCACAATTGATCCCCAGTGACCAGTGGTTCTTTGAGTGCTTCGGGAGCACTGGGGCTGGCAAGATTGTAATATGTCCTCTAAATACTGGGGCGGTTTAGCACATGGGCTAAACAGCTGGCTTGTAATGCAGAACAAAGCCAGCAGCGCGGGTTCAATTCCCGTACCGGCCTCCCCGAACAGGCGCCGGAATGTGGCGACTGAGGGCTTTTCACAGTAACTTAATTGAAGCCTACTTGTGACAATAAACAATTATTATTATTATTCTGCAGCTCATCGTGAATGTCTGCCTCTGAACTGCACTCTGTCATTCTCTGCTAGGTCCTCTCTAATGCTCATGCACACTGCTGCCGTCCTTTTAACTTCATACCGGCAACTTCATTCCACCTTTGTGCCCACCCCATTACTGCCTTCCAACCCATTCTGGGCCTTATTTTCGCCAGGAAGGAAGGAGCAGGCGAGCCGCCTGCTTCCACCCATGTCAACAACTGACACAACATAAAATCCAGCCCTCTGCCTCTGGCTCCTACTGAGATGGAGCAGACAATATTTGCACTATCTTGCATTTTGTCCCCCACTGTTGCATAAAGTTGGTTTAGTACACGGCTAAATTGCTGGCTTTGGAAGCAGACCAGGGCAGGCCAGCAGCATGGTTCAATTCCCGTACCAGCCTCCCTGAACAGGCGCCGGAATGTGGTGACTAGGGGCTTTTCACGGTAACTTCATTTGAAGTCTACTTGTGACAATAAGTGATTTTTATTTCATTTCATTGAAGCTATGTATTCCACTAAAGCTGAATATATTTCATTCTCTCTTGCCATCAAGCACATACACTTGCCACTCTCACTTGAATGGAGAAGCCTTAACTTTTTCTAACAAGTTGATTATCTAGTTGGTATGTACTGCAAATTCACACATTTCATGGATTTCAATGGTTCGGCATTCAGCTAAACACTGGCATAACACTGCTTCTGGAGTAGGTGGGCAATTCAGACAGCAACTTCTTGATTTTGTACATTTACACTTTAACGTTGAGGGCTGATAGTTGCATCATTATTTTTACCTCAACATCTGGTTGGTTTTTGATTCTTTGCTGGAGTATAAGTGCACAGGTGCCTTTTGTACTTCACCCAAGTTATGCTTTTGTAAGAATGCATGGTAAGTGGCAAAAAAGCTTCTATATCCATGGAAGCATCACAATGGAGACTAATCCTATCTAGAATAGACATCCACAAAATTATACTACCAGCAAAAACACTTCTGTTCCCTGTTGGGGAACAGAAATTGAGCCGGAATTCTCGAGCCAGTGGGATTCTCTATTCGTACTGGCAGAGCACCCCTGCCCACGAGTTTCCCAGCGGGATAGGGTGGCTTCAATGGGAAATTCATTGACAGTGGCAGGAGTAGAGAATCCAGCTGCCAGCGAATGGCACGCCGCTGAGAAACATGTAGCTGGGGGACCGAGAATTCAACCCCAATATGATTTCTCCCTTCCTCATGCTGTCTCTGTGTTTCCAACTGGTAACATAAATAATTTGAAAATGATGCCAAAATTCTGATGGTGCAGTGCTCCCGCTGTTGACTAAAAAGTCAGTAAGTTATCCCGTACATATACTGTCAAATGGAAGTTACGTGCAATAAGCTTTTCTGTGACTCCACAGTTCTTTGTTTCTATTTTAAGAGTAATATTAAAATAAAGAACATCGGAAAGTATTGCAAAATAATTGTTTCTTAGAATATGCAAAATGTTTTAACAGTTTTACAGTCTATTGACCATATATATCTTAATTTAGCATTCGAAAATATTACTTTATTTAACATCCGTGGATGAAAGAGCTGATTAAGAAGCGTCAGTATCTTTAATACATAGTAAGCATTTTGCATCCAATGTTCCCTCTTCCCAATGTTGTGTGAAAAATTAGAAATGAGTACAGTGCTGTGATGTCAGGATTAAGTATCAGGGAATTAAAAAGCATTCCAAAAAAAGGGTTGTGAAAAGCGGGATGACGTTTGTTTCCATTGTTAAAGATGACTTATCTCCGAGAATTTGAATTGGATTTGAAGAGTATATCACAAGGTGAGGTGCATGCAAAAGCATGACTGCACAGGGGATTAGCAGGTACATGATTTACAGCCAGAACCACTGCAGGCAGTTCATGAGCACGTTCAGGCTCACCATGAAGGCTAAATTATGCAGCCTGCAAGAATAATGAGTTGCAATGCGTTATCAACAGCAGTGAAGGTTATCAGTGCTCTTAACTTTAATGTCACACGTACTTTCCAAATACTGACAAGGAGAATCTCAGAACATAGGCTTTAGGAACACAAATTGGCCATTTAGTCCTTCGAGCATGGCTGATCTGGTTGCAATATCAACTTCCCTGACTGCCCCCCAATAACTGTTGACTCCTTGGGCACGATTCTCCGATCGCAGGACAGTGTCCGCGCCGTCGTGAACACCCACAGGGGGCTAGCATGGCGCTGGAGTGGTACACGTCACTCCAGCCTCACTTCTTTAAGCGCACTGGGGACTTCGCCAACCCGCGTATTCGCAGTAGCGAAGCGCCAACCCACGCATGCGTGGTGGCTTTACGGAACACGCCGGCACCGCTCAACATGGCGCAGGGATTCTGGGGCCGGCGGGGGAGAGGCCGGCCCGCTGATCGGTGAGCCCCGATCGCAGGCCAGAGCCCATCGGAGGCCCCTCCCGGAGAAGGAAATCCCCCCTCCCCCCCAAACAGGCTGCCCCCCCCCCGCCGACCCTTCGCGCAGTGTTCCCGCCGGCAGCGACCAGGTGTGGACGGCGCCGGCGGAACTCTGCTTTTTCCGCCCAGTCACTCGGCCCATCCGGGCTGGAGAATCGGCGGCCCGACCGCGTACAGCGGCCCGCAACTGGCAGCGCGCCAAATGCACCGCTGCAAATGGCACCGATTCTCCGGACCTCGGAGAATCGCGCGCCGGCGTCGGGACGGTGTGGTGCAGTTGCAGCAATTCTCCGACCCCCACGCCAGGTGGGAGAATCGCGGGAGTGCCGGGCGATTCCCACCACGCCGCCCTGGCACCCGCATGCGGTTCTCCCACCCCTCCCAAAACGGCGTGCCGCGTTTCACGACAGGCTGCTCGGAGAATCGCCGCTCGCCGTTTCTAACAGGCGAGCGGCGATTCTCCAGCCCGGATGGGCCGAGCGGCCTACCCAATCCGACGGGTTCACGCCGGTGCCAACCACACCTGGTTGCTGCTGGCGTGAACAGCGCGGGGACGCTGCGTGTGCGGCCTGTGGGGGGGGAAGGAGAATCGAGCACCGGGGGGGTACTCAGTAGGGGTCTGGCCCGGGATCGGTGCCCACCGATCGGCGGGCCGGCGTCTCTAAAGGACGCACTCTTTTCCTCCGCCGTCCCGCAAGATCAATCCTCCATGTCTTGCCGGGCGCCCGCGGGGAGGACGGCAACCGCGCATGCGCAGGGTGACGTAATTTAAGCGCCGCCGGCCGCGTCATTTACCCGGCGCTGCTGTGACGCAGCACCATGGCTCGGTGCACATAATTGACGCGGCGCCGCTCCTAGCCCCCTGGGGATGGGAGAATAGGGGCGAGGAGCGGCCTCCGATGCCAGAGTGAAACACTCCGGTTTTCACTCCGGCGTCGGCACTTAGTCTCCCGTTGGGAGAATTTCGCCCCTTGTCTATCAAAACTCTGTCCAACTCGGGCATGAATATATTCAATGATCAGCCTGCATTGCTTTCTGGGGAAGAGAATTTGCATACTAACGACCCTCCGAGGAAAGAAAATTCATCTGCAATTAAAAGGGAGATCTTTTATTCTTAAACTGTGCCCCCTAATTCTAGTCTCCCCCACAAGAGGAAACACCTGCTCGGTATCCGTCCTGTCAAATCCATTCAGGTTCTTGTATGTTTCAATAAGATCACTGCTCATTCTTTTAATCTCCAATGAATATGGGCCCAACCTGTTCAGTCTTTCTTTATAAGATAAGCCCTTCACCCCAGGAATGAGTCGAGTGAACATTCTCTGAATGATGTCTAACACAATTATATCTTTTTTCAAATAAGGAGACCAGAACTATGCACAGAATTCCGGATGCATTCTCATCAGTGTCCTGTACAGCTGAAGTAAAACTTGCCTACTTTCAAATTTAATTTCTCTTGCAATAAATGCCAACATTTAATTTGCCTTCCTAATCACATCTGTACCTGCAGATTAACTTTTTGTGATTTTTGTATCAGGACATCCAGATACTTCTGAACCACCGAGTTCTTCAATCTCTCTCCATTTAAATAGTATACTGTTTCTCTATTCTTGCTACCAAAGTGGACATGAGTGCATTTTCCCATGTTCGACTACATCTGCCAAATTCTTACCCACTCACTGAGCCTTTTTATATCCTTTTGCAGACACTCTACCTCATCTTGACAACTTCCTTTCCTATCTACCTTGGTGTCATCGGCAAATTTAGCTCCCAAGCATTTGGTCTAAGTAATTGATGCAGATTGTTCATGCCCCAGCACTGATCCCTGTGGCACTCTACTAGTTCCAGTTTGCCAATCCAAAATAGACCCTTTTTTCCCCTTTCTCTCCTTCCTGTTAGCTAACCAAACCTTTATCCATGTTAATATGTTATGCCCGACACAATGGGCACAATTCTCCCAAAAGGGAACAAAGTCCCCTAGCGAGCGCGCTTAACCACGTGTTTGCCGGCGCTCGCAGTGCTGAGAACCACATGGCTATTAAATGCGACTTTCTCCGCTCGCCGGAACTCCCCAGTGTAGCGAGAGATTGAGACGGCAATATTAAATGGCGTCCGAATCTCTGAGGCTCCAAAACGATCCCCAACCTCCCCAACTCCTCCCCTCAGACCGAGCACACTATGGGATGGTCCCCGCAATCCCCAACACCCATACCGGGCACCCCTGGCCCAATCATACATGCACAAAAAATGGCAGTGCCAGACTGGCACCTAGGTGGCACTGCCAGGGTGCCCAGCGGTTCCAGGGCACCATTCTGCCTAAAGGGAATGCAGCTGGGGGCCTCTCATCCCCTGGGTGACGCCCATGAAGTGCCATTCATCTGGTCCCCGTTTGTGGGGACGAGTGCTGAACGGTACAAGCTTGAGGTCTCCGAGGCGCAGGTTGAATCCCAAAGCCTCAGTTACTTCGGGAATCTGCACTTTAGAGTGATGCTTACTGCCTCGCTCTAATATGCTAATTTGCCAAAAGGTTATCCCGTCCACAATGGGCAGGATTTACATCACAACGTCCCACAAGATCGCGTTGGATCTCGGGAGGCGTGGTGAGCCAGGTAGATCTCGGGAGCGGGGTCTCCCGGCATTCATCGGCCATGCTACGCCACAGCGAGCTGCTTTTCCGGCACAGCGTGGTTGTTCGATCATAGAATCATAGAATTTATAGTGCAGAAGGACGCCATTCGGCCCATCTGCACTGGCCCTTGGAAAAAGCACCCTACTTAAATCCACACCTCCACCCTACCCTTGCAACCCAGTAACTCCACCTAACTTTTTTGAACACTAAGGGCAATTTAACATGACCAATCAACCTAACCTGCACAACTTTGGACGTGGGACGAAATTGGAGCACCTGGAGGAAACCCACACAGACACAGAGAGAAAGTGAAAACTCCACACAGTCACCTGAGGCCAGAATTGAACTCGGGACGTTGGAGCTGTGAGGCAGCAGTGCTAACCACTCTGTCACCGTGCCTCATGCCGTCTTATCTTGAGTGGCAAACTTTGATGTGGCACCTTTTCTAATGCTTTTTGGGACCATAGTATACCACATCGGCAGGCTCATTTTTATCCATCTTACTGGTTACTTCCTCAAAAAACTCAGTTAAACACCATTTCCCTTTCATAGCTTTATGTTGACTCTGCCTGATTACATCTGGCGACGACATAATGGAAATGTTTCTAAGTGTTATAGTGAGTGGGCAATGCCATGAGATGCCTGGTGAGGTTGTCACTGTTATAAAATGTTGATTAGCTCACTGACCGAGTGTGGCGCTAACAATTATACTCAAAGACGAGAGACAAGTACAATAGAGGCTTTATTGCTGTGCGATGCTATTCCTCCATCTGCAACTGCAGTCTGAGTGACTCACACGCATATTTATACACAAGCTCCCTGTGGGCGGAGCTAGCCGGCAGGGGCTTACCGGAGGAACCTGTATTACAGGTACAGCCATACATCCCCCTACTGCAAGTACGCATATCTAAAGTGGTTATCACCACATTCACCCTTTGTAAAAATGAGTCCGGTGGGGGTGACGTGTAACTATGATACAAAGGATGAAATATTTACAAAATGGTCCAAAAGAAAACCAAGAGTCCATCCGGTCAGCAGGTCACAGGTTGAGCCGACCGGCGGTCGAATGTTCCGCTGTGATCGGCGTAGCTGTGGTGGCAACGTCGGTGCAGGTGCTGGCGGTGTTGGTGCTGGCTGCTGGCGGGATGACTCCGAGAGCGAGCCGCAATCTTCCGAGAGCGAGCCAAAATCTTCCGTGTCCTCCAGTGTGGGCAGGGGGACGAGGGATGGACCTGGTGGGGACAAACAGGAGGGCGCCGGGGAAAAGGAGAGTGGCGCGGGGGGAAAAAGGGGCATGGGCATGGGATCGGCACCTGAGGGTGTCCTGGCGGCCGTCGGGAAACTCCACGTAGGCATACTGAGGGTTGGCGTGGAGAAGGCGTACTTTGTCCACCAGGGTTTCTGCCTTGTGGTGCCGGACATGCCTACGGAGAAGGACTGGGCCCTGAGTCGTGAGCCACGTCGGGAGCGACACCCCGGAATGTAGACTTTCGAGGGAAGGCAAAAACACGTTCATGGGGTGTACTGTTAGTTGCGGTGCACAGTAGCGACCGAATGGAATGGAGCGCGTCAGGGAGGACCTGCTGCCAGCAAGCGGCTGGGAGGTTCCTGAACCGTAGGGCCAGCTGGACGGCCCTCCATATCGTCCTGTTTTCCCTCTCTACCTGCCCGTTTCCCCGGGGGTTGTAGCTGGTCGTCCTACTGGAGGCGATACCTCTGCTGAGCAGGAAATGACGCAGCTCATCGCTCATGAATGAGGATCCCCTGTCACTGTGGATGTAGTTGAACAGGGCGAAAATGGAATCCAGGGCCTTGATGACGGTGGCAGACGTCATATCCGGGCATGGGATGGCAAAGGGGAACCTAGAAAATTCATCGACCACACTAAGGATGTAGGTGTTGCGGTCGGTGGAGGGGAGGGGCCCTTTGAAGTCCACGCTGAGGCGTTCAAAGGGGCGGGACTCTTTCACTAGGCACGCGCGTTCTGGCCGATAGAAGTGCGGCTTGCACTCGGCACAGATCTGGCAGTCTCTGGTGACTGTCCGTACTTCCTCGACGGAGTAGGGCAGACTGCGGGCTTTGATTAGATGGTACAAGGGTAGAGTGACCCCCGGATTGCAACGGCTCTTGTGCAAGGTACGGAGCTGGTTCACTTGTGCGCTGGCACATGTACCTCGGGAGAGGGCGTCTGGGGGCTCGTTGAGCTTGCCGGGGCGATACAAGATCTCGTAGTTAAAGGTGGAGAGCTCGATTCGCCACCGCAAGATTTTGTCATTCTTGATCTTGCCCCGCTGCGTGTTGTTGAACATGAAGGCTACCGACCGTTGGCCAGTGAGGAGAGTGAATCTCCTGCCGGCCAGGTAATGCCTCCAGTGCCGCACCGCCTCAACGATTGCCTGGGCCTCCTTTTCAACAGAGGAATGCCGAATTTCGGAGGCGTGGAGGGTGCGTGAGAAGAATGCCACGGGTCTGCCTGCCTGATTCAGCGTGGCGGCAAGTGCGACATCTGAAGCGTCGCTTTCTACTTGGAAAGGCAGTGTCTCGTCTACTGCGTGCATCCCGGCCCTGGCTATGTCAGATCGAATGCGGGCGAAGGCCTGTTGTGCCTCAGCCGAGAGGGGAAAATGTGTGGACTGGATAAGTGGGCGGGCCTTGTCCGTGTATTGTGGGACGCACTGGGCGTAATAAGAAAAGAACTCAAGGCAGCGTTTGAGGGCCTTGGGGGAGGGGGAGCTCCATGAGGGGGCGCATGCGGTCGGGGTCGGGCCCCAGTAGTCCGTTTTGGACTACGTATCCGAGGATGGCTAAGCGGTCTGTGCGGAACACGCACTTCTCCTTGTTGTATGTGAGATTAAGGAGAGATGCGGTGTGGAGGAATTTAGAATGGTTGGCATCATGGTCCTGCTGGTCATGGCCACAGATGGTGACATTGTCGAGGTACGGGAAGGTGGCCTGCAGTCCATACCGGTCAACCATTCAGTCCATTTCTCATTGAAATACCGAGACTCCATTCGTGACGCCGAAGGGAACCCTAAGAAATTGGTACAGACGACCGTCTGCCTCGAAGGCAGTGTAGGGACGGTCCGATTTACGGATGGGGAGCTGGTGGTAGGCGGATTTCAGGTCAATAGTAGAGAAGACCCGGTACTGTGCAATCTGATTGACCATATCAGAAATGTGGGGGAGAGGGTACGCGTCGAGCTGCGTGTACCGGTTGATGGTCTGGCTGTAGTCCACGACCATCCTGTGCTTCTCCCCGGTCTTAACCACTACCATCTGGGCTCTCCAAGAGCTGTTGCTGGCCTCGATGATACCCTGCCGAAGCAGCCGCTGGACTTCGGACCTGATGAAGGCCTTGTCCTGGTTGCTGTACCGTCTGCTCCTGGAGGCGACGGGCTTGCAGTCTATGGTCAGATTGGCAAAGAGTGAGGGAGGCTCGACCTTGAGGGTCGCGAGGCCGCAAACGGTGAGGGGAGGTAGGGGTCCGCCGAATTTGAGGGTGAGGCTCTGGAGATTGCTCTGGAAATCCAGGCCTAGTAAGAGTGACGCGCAGAGGTCGGGGAGAATGTACAGACGGAAACGGTCGAATTCCACGCCCTGTACAGTAAGTTTAACCAGGCAGAAACCCCGGATCGGGACAGAGTGGGACCCGGAGGCAAGAGAGATCTGCCGGTTGGAGGGATAGATCGCAAGGGAATAGCGCCTTACTGTGTCCAGGTGGACGAAGCTCTCGCTGCTCCCGGAGTCGATGAGGCAGGAGGTCATGTGGCCGTTGACCAGTACCGATGTGGAAGAGGGTGACAGGTTTCGAGGACGGGACTGGTCGGGCGTAACGGAGGCGAGTAGCGGGCGATCGGCGGTCGAGTCAGATGAGTCCGACGAGGAGTGATAGCGACCCATGTCCCGTGGTCCCGTCCTGGGGGGAGGACAAAATGGCGGCGTCTGGAGTACCTGTGGATAAAATGGCGGCACCCATGCAGCGCACGTTGTGGGGTCGGGACAAAATGGCGGCGCCCATGGAACGCACATGGCGGGGGCGGCGAAAGATGGCGGCGCCCACTGATCGCACGTGGGATCGGGGGAAGCGGATGGCGGGGCCCATTGAGGGAGCGGCTGAGGCGAGGGGACCGGGGGCACGATAGCGGCAACCGTCCGGGACTGACACACCGCTGCAAAGTGGCATTTCTTGCCACAAGCTTTGCAGGTTGCGGTGTGGGCTGGGCAGCGGTCGCGGGGGTGCTTCTGCTGACCACAGAAGTAACAGTGGGGACCCCCAGGGAGCGCGATGCGGCGAGGAGCGCAGGCATAGTGCGCGGGTCGGCTGCTGGGGGGGCCGTTTGCGGGGTCTACGAGGGGTAGGACGGGTGGGCCTGGGGGGCCGTTTGCGGGGTCCATGAGGGGTAGGATGGGTGGGCCGAGTGGCTAGCGGAGTAAGTTCGCGCATTACGGGAGTTCGCCGTCATGGAAAGCGGCAGAGCCTTTGCGGCCGCGAGGTCGGGGGCGGCCCCTTCCAGCAGTTGTTGCCGGATGGGGTCCGATGCAATGCCTGTAACGAAGGCATCCCGCATGATTAAGTCAGCGTGTTTCGTGGCTCTGAGGGCCCGGCAGTCGCAGTCTCGTACCAGAGGTATAAGGGCCCTCCAGAAGTCCTCAATCGACTCACCCGGCTGCTGGACGAGAGTAGAGAGTTGATGCCTCGCAAACCGGGTGTTCGCCGACTGTGCATAGTTCTCCTTGAGCAGTTCCATAGCTCTGGTGTAGTCAGTCGCATCTCGAATTAGCGGAAAGACACTGGAGCTAAGTCTGAAGTACAGGAGTTGCTTTTTCTGAGCCTCCATCGGGGGAGGGTCCGCTGAAGAGATGTAGGCCTCGAAGACTGCCAGCCAGTGAACAAAGTCTTTTCTGGCGTGAGCCGACTACGGATTCAGTTGCAGACGGTCAGGCTTGATTCTGATGTCCATGGTGAACGGAAAATCGCACAGCAATAAATTGTGGCGCTAACAATTATACTCAAAGACGAGAGACAAGTACAATCGAGGCTCTATTGCTGTGCGATGCTATTCCTCCATCTGCAACTGTAGACTAGAGTCTGAGTGACTCACACGCATATTTATACACAAGCTCCCTGTAGGCGGAGCTAGTCGGCAGGGGCTTACCGGAGGAACCTGTATTACAGGTACAGCCATACATCCCCCTACTGCAAGTGTGCATATCTACAGTGGTTATCACCACACCGAGATCCCACAGGATTCACGGCAACAGGTCAATAGACAGTTGGAGGAGTTCCAGCGACGACGGGTGCAGGAGATGGCGCTGGCAATGCGTGGTTCCGTGACCAACAATGCTAGGGTAGCGACCGTAGAGGAGAGCCAGGTGTACGCATCAGCAGCATGAGTGGAGGTGTCGAAGGCATGGCTCAGTCGATGACGGTTATGGCTGAGTACCTTGGTAGAATGTCAGACTCGCTGGGGGATGTGACCCAGGCAGACCTTGATGAGGCCCTGCGGGATATGCTTCAGTCCTAGATGGGAATAGCTGGGGTGCTGCGGAGCTTATCCCAGTTGCAATTGGGCATTGCAGAGCATGTCCCAGTCACTGAGGAGTGCCCAGGGCATCGACATCATGATGCAGACATTGGGGATCCGCCAAGGCTGGCAGAGCCAGATGATGTGGGGCAGCCATCCTGAGGTGAACCCCAGGGCCCTATGGGCAACGTCCGGGTGAAGGGGGCACTGGATGCCAACCTGAACCCTATCCCATGGAGTAGCGACGGCAGCCACCAGCTCCCCCAAGTTCCGCTCCCCTGACAACACCACGTCTCATGGTCAGCATCTGGTACAATGCGGCATGGCAGGGTGCCCAGTTGACACTACCAGGGTGCCATGTTGGTGCCATGTTGCCACAAACTCTATTTCCTAGTGACCACAGGCACGCCAGCGGAATATTCCGGTCTCCTGTCGGCGCACGGGTTTCCCGGCAACGAGGGGGGTGCAATCACCGGGGATCCTGTTGATAACGGCAGGGTTGGTAAATCCCACTGGCGGATGCGTGCACCACCATAAAACATGCGGCAGGTTGGTCGGTAAATCCCACCCATATCTATTGCTCTTCCCTCCCACTGACTAAGGCTAGATCGGTCTCTCTTCCTTTCTCCCTGTTTATCTGCCTCTGTGTTCCAACTATCAATTCCAATATGTCTTCCTTTTTTCATCAACTGAGGATTCCCCCCGCTGTTGTTAACGAACACCTCAACCATGTCTATTCATTTCAAGCACTTCTGTTCTCAATGCTCCCCCTCCTGCTCAGAACCACAAGAGGTTCCCCTTGTTCTCACATTCCACCTCATCAGCCTCTATATTCAGTTGATAATCTTGCACTATTTCTTCCACCTCCAATAGGATGCCACCACGAAATACATCTTCCCCTCCACTCTCTTTCCCTTTTCTGCATCCCAAAGGGATTTTTCCCAATTTGGTTCACACATCAATCAGCCTTAAAATTCCCTTCCTTTCCGACAGCACCTTTCCATGCAAGCATGGGAGATACAAATGTAATACCTTGCATGGGATATAGGGTGTGAGGATGATGTTTCTACCAAGTTCTTTGAGGAGTATGAGCTTTCCACTTACCCGTAGGGGGAGGCTGTAGCATAGTGGTACTGTCGCTGAACTAGTAATCCAAAGACCCAGGGTAATGCTCTGTGGACCCTGGTTCGAATCCCATCATGCAGATGGTGAATCTGGAATCAAAAGTTTAATGATGATCATGAAACCATTGTCGATTGTCGTAAAAACCCATCTGGTTTATTAATGTTCTTTGGGGAAGGAAATCTGTCATCCTTATCCAGTCTGGCCTTCATGTGACTCCAGATGCACAGCAATGTGGTTGACTCTTAAATGCTCTCAGGGATAGGCAATAAATGCTGGTCCAGCCAGTGAAGCCTCCATCACATGGACAAATAAAAAAAAACTTGTATAAAAGGTCAGCCAAGTCTGGAACAAGAGAGAGTACTTGGTGAGGTTCTACTGGTACTCATTTGTATACTTGTTGTAAAATAAATGTTTTTACTTTTTTGCTTACTTGGACTCTCTGGCCTTATGAAAGCAACACCCTCCATTTTATCTCCTCCCTTCTCACTGCCCAACGCCAATCACTGATTCTATTTGAAACAATAATTTACTGGTACTTCTTTTGACTGGACACTTCAGGGATTATAGTCGTAAAAAGTCTTGGTTCAATTGCACAAGGCTTTGGTGAGACTGCATCGGAAGTATTGTGCATCATTTTGGTCTTCGTATCGAAGGAAGAATGTAATTGCATTGGAGGCGGCACAGCGAAGATCCACTAGATTGGTTCCTGGGATGAGAGGGTTGTCCGAGGATGAAAGGCTGAATAAATTGGGTCTTTACTCTCTGGAATTTATATGGATGAGAGGTGATCACATTGAAACTTATACGGTTCTGAAGGGGCTTGACAAGGTAACCACTGAGAGGTTGTTTCCCCTGGCTGGGAAATCTAGCACATAGGACACAGCTTCAGGTTAAGGGGCTGAAGACATAGGACGGAGATGAGGAGAAATTCCTCCACACATAAGGTTGTGAATCTTTGGAATAGTTTACTCCAGAGGATGCTCCATAATTAAATATATTGAAGATGGATAGATTTTTGATCTCTCAGATAATCAAAGGCCGCAGGGAGCAGGCGGAAAGCGGATTGACGTAGTAAATCAGTCCCAATTATACTGAATGGTGCAGCAGTTTTGAGGGACCAAGTGGTCTACTCCTGCTCAAATTTCTTATGTTCTTAGGTTTTTAAGTATAGCTACTGTTCGGTTGGCTATAAACAACGCCCCTGCAGTGTTTTCTGCCCCCTATTATTTCTTATCTCTGCACGCATTGATTCTACCCCCGTTCATCTGAATCAAGGTCCTATCTCACTACAGTCCTTATGTCATCTTTTATTTTCATGACTACATGTCCTCCTTTCTCATTGTTTCTTTGCACTATACAAAATCAAATTGTTATTTTTTTCTCCAAAGGTACATTATATACTCAGGCACATAACCTAGTTTGATAGGTGGACAGTATGCAGTCGAAGCCAAAGCTAGGCCTTGAAGTGCAAGTCCTTCTAATACGTCCTGATTCTCATCTTGTAGCTTCGTAATCCAGCAGCCGACCAACGAATATCCTGGCCAGCAATGAGGAGGTAATAATAGTTGCAGGAGGTCCTGGCAATTGGGAGGCAGGACAATTGGAAAATGGTGAGGGAACTCCAGTCGGTAATTAGGAGGCTGGTGGGAGAGGCCTGTGATCAAGAGGGCTGGGATATGTGGTGTTAGGGAAGCTGGAGGTTGGAGCTAGGGTAGGTCGAAGGTTTCCTTAAGACCCATGGGGAGCACTCCTGCTCTTCCTGACTTACTTAAGGTTGCTGAAGAAAACACTGAACTTGAAAAGCCACTACTCCCGATTTTGTTTAATCGCTGGGTTTCTCAACTCCCAGAAATGTCAGCCAACATTGGTTAATTTCGAATGGGACTCCCAATTATCTGTATAAGTTTGATTTAAATATGTTACGTACACGACACATGAAGCCCCCATAGAAATGCCAATGGGTGCATGCTTTGGACTCTGATTTCAATTTTCAACCTTCCTCTCCATCCAACTCCTGTGTCATGGCAGGTTAATATGGCAGCCATGACATAAATCACTGATTTCACAAACAGGAGATTATAATCCATATGTTGTACAATTTTAGAAACCTTAATTATCAATGGCTCGCAATGTTTGTTGGACTTGGGTTTAATCTGGTTTAGCAATCTAAGGAGGGGGATTCTGGTCATGGATGAGACATTTATATGGCTTTCAGTCCTTGCCCATGCGAGTCCTGCTGCATTGTATGAATAGGTTTAACTGCAGCCCAATTATTTACCTGCTCTGCACACCCACATTAATTCAAGATGCTTTAGGTTGTGCAACCTGTATTGCACATGCAAATGAATAAAATACAATCAAATCGTACATTTTAATTGATGGCATTAATCTTTGATTTCTGGGTATGACATAATCAGGGCTTTTGCTTGTAGATTTTCATTATAATTAGCTGAAAATGTAGATTTTTACTTTTAATTGGTACATTAGACATTTAAGTTTGCAAATGCCTGCTGCTAAAATTACTTCAGCTGTTGGGAATGTGTTTGCAAAGGTTAAAAGATCAGGAGTTCCTAAACTAATTGACTTTCCCACCACCCTCCACTGTGCTTTAAATTCCTGTTTGGTTGCTTGGTGGAGTGTTTTCTTGCATAGATTGTACAAGAGCTTCATTACTAATGCAAATCATGTTCTAAATACTGGTTAATGAGGAAGTCTATGAATTTCCTGATTACATGCATGACATGTGTAATGCACTAATTCCACCAGTCCAAGCAGACATTAAAGGCCAGCCATGTTTCTAGACGACACAAACAGATCTATCAAAACTTAAACAGAACATTGCTACAAGTGTAATGTTAAGATCGGAGTATTTGAGGATGATGTGTGTATGATTTATTTTTATTTGTAACCTTAAATGTTCCTGGTGTCACAGATCATTCTGCATGGTGGGGAGATGTTATAAAGCAGGGTTATGTCAAATGTTGATTTTTATCCATCGGCTGGAAACAGAAATTGGACTTTATTAAAAAGACAGATTTTTTTTTGCAAAAGACTAACGTAATTTCAACCGACATCAAGATGTCCCACACTAATTTACATTACTAACATCCACATTACAAACTCTATGAAGAGGAGGCAGCTTCTCTATAAAACCCATCACAGACAATGACATCCACCTGGGGTTTGGGAACGACCTTCCTTCCTGTCCTTTTTTAAAATTATATTTTATTCCAAACACAAGCAATAACATCAATTCTTCTCCAATCAAAGCAAAGTATACAGTTTGTACATTTTTCTCCTTTTAGTTCCCTCTCCCCCGCTACGAACAGCTCCTTAAATATTGCCATGGACACCCTCCACCATACCCCAAAGCCCTGTACCGCCCCACAGAAGGCAAATTTGATCATTGGAAGTACGTTCACCCTCTCCGCCAATGTCAAGTGCAGTGTATCCCAGCTCTTAAGATCCCCTTTGACCTCCTTCACCATTAGGAACCATCAGGTTCCACCTATGCATTGTGGCACACCAATGCATTACCTGGATCGCCAGATACTGAAACCACTCCCTTGCCACCTTAAATGGCAGAGCCCTCAGGTTTGTTCCTCGCCCCACAGCATTCACCGGGAACACCTCGCTTTTCCCTACATTTAATTTGCAGCCTGCTAAAGGCCCCAAACCTCCCCAACAAACCCATGATTCTACCCACACTCTCCAATGAGTTCATCACAAACAGCAACAGGTCACCCGTGTACAGTGATACCCGGTGCTCCCAGCCTCCTCTCACAAATCCCTGCCACTCTGCTGAGGCCTGGTAGGCCAACACCAAGGGCTCAATTGCCAATGCGAATAACAACGGAGACAGTGAGCACCCCTGTCTTGTCCCCATATACAACCCGAAATATCCCGAGCTTGTCTCATTTGTTCGCACACTTGCCATGGGGGACGCATATAGCAATCAGACCCACGCCACAAACCTCGGTCCGAACCCAAACTTACCCAAAATCTCAAACAGATACCTCCACTCTACCTGGTCAAATGCCTTCTCCGCTCCCTTGGACACTATTATCTCTGGTTCTCGCGGAGTCACAATTACAGTGAACAATCTCCTAATATTACCAGAGAGCTGCCTCCCCTTCACAAAATCTGTTTGGTCTTCAGAGACCACTTCCAGAAAACACCCCTCCATCCTACACGCCAAAAACTTTTGCCAGGACTTTCACATCTGTATTCAGCAGTGAAATGGGCCTCTCGGACCCACACTCCAATGGGTCCTTCCCCATTTTCAGGATCAGCAAAATCAATGCCTGCACCAACGTAGCCATCAACTGCCCCTTTTCCGCCGCCTGACTAAACATGCCAACAGACGGGGCGCCAGCTCCCTTGTGAATGCTTATAAAATTCCACCAGGAAGCCATCTGGCCCCTTTCCCACTTGCATCCTACTGACTTGCATCCTACTGACTATCACCTCCTTTAGCCCCAGTGGCTCCTCCGGTGCCTGACCTTCCCCTCCTCCCAATCCGGGAAATCCAGCCCATCCGGAAACCAACACATATCCGTCACCAACCAACTGTACAACCAACCCCTCATAGGAAGTCTTAAACACCTTATTTATCCTCTCGGGTCTGACAGCACATCCCCCATCTCTGCCCTCACCTGAAGAATTTCCTTCGGCGCCGCCTGATGCCGCAGCTGGTGGGCTAACATATGCCTCTCCGTCTCCCCATACACATACTGCACCCCCCTCACCCGCCGCAGTTAACCCAATGGGAAATCCTGTGGACAATGGCGGACCCTCTGGAAGGCCTCCTCCCCCGCTGAAAAACACGTAGCAGGTTGGGTGGCAAATCCTTCCCTAAGTGTAGGATAAACTGGTAAGAAATTCCCCAGGGCCCCAGAAATGTGATTTAAGAGTTGTTTGATAGTGGTTGGGACATCACCGGCAGAGACCTGCAAAGCCCGCCACTGATGAACTTCGCAATTTTTCCAATAAATTCCACCCTTCACTTTTGCTCAGGTTGAGTTTGTAGCCCGAGAAGGCACCGGACCCTTTTAGGAGCTTCATGATCCCTTCCATGCTGGCTTGGGGGTTTGAGATGTAGAGGAACATGTTATCCAGATTGAGTGAAACATTATGCTCTCTGTTTCCCCTCTGGATAGCTCTCCAGCCCTTTGCCATTCTGAGGGTGATCACTAGTGGCCCGATTGCCAGATGAACAGCAGTGGGGATAGCATGCATCCCTGCCTTGTGCCCCTGTGCAGCTGGAAGTATTTAGAGCTGGTAGTGTTTGTCCTATGCTCGCCATGGGAACGCTGTACAGAAGTTTCATCCAGGAGGTGAACCCTGGCCCAAGCCCAAACCGTTCCAGTACCGCTTTGAGGTACTTCCACTCGACTCTGTTGAAGGCCTTTTCTGCGCCCAGGGAGAAGATCACTTTTGGCGATCTCTGTCCAGATAGGGTCATTATCATGTTCAGCAGGTGGCTGATGTTCAATGCTAGTTGCCTGCCCTTGACAAAGCCCATCTGGTCCTCCGCCACTACCTCTGGTACACAACTCTCCAGTCGCTTAGCCGGGAGTTTTTCCCTCGTGGCTGCCTGCTTTCTCAGCTGGTGAACCAGCAAGTGGCTGGCTTTGTCTCCAAGTTCGTAAGATGTCCCGTGTTTGGCGGATCTGATGCACTGCTTTCCTCATGGGGTGCAAGTCAAAGTCCATTTGTAGCTTCTTCCTCTCCACCGGTATCTCTAAGGTATCTCAAGTATGGAGAATAAGAAGATTAGAAAAGACATGGAAAGAAATGGAAAACAGAAGGTTTGTTTCGCATCACTAGCTTTCGGAGCGCAGCTTCTTCATCAGGAGACTCACCTGATGAAGGAGCTGCACTCCGAAAGCTAGTGATTTGAAGCAAAGCTCTTGGAGTTTAACCTGGTTTTGTAAGACCTCTTACTGTCTTACAGTCCAACACTGGCATCTCCACATCATGGAAAACAGACACCTCTAGGTTAAGAAATGCAGCATTCAAAGACCTTTGACTGCTGTGGCATATTGCTGTTCAGTAGGAAAATAAATTAGCATGCTGACTATGCTGACCTATGCATCAGTCATCTGTATGACACATTTGTGGGCACCATCTTGACTAATACTGAAAGTGATCCCTCAGCTGACCTAGGGGACAGAAGCAAAAGGGTTATTGAGCACAGGCCCTTTGTTGCCAATGGCACTGCAATCTCTTTGATGCAGATAGGCTGCTCATTTCCTTGCCGCTGATGGCAAAAATGTTTGAATAACTGTACTTCCCCAAAGTCTGTAGAGTCAGTCCCCCCTTATAATTTTCAGGCAGTTGAAGTTCCAACCACCCAAAGGGAACAAGATGAGATACATACAGGTCCAGAACTTCCTCCGAAGGGAACTGACCCCCAGATACCGACACACACATTAGTTGAGGAACTGTTGGACGCAGGTGACCTAGGGAAGGGGATCTGTGCGGGTGACTGTTGGAGGAGGTACGATCCCCCCTGAACGAGACTGGGAAAAAATGGGAGGTGGAACTGGTCATCGAAGTAGGGGGAAGGTTGACTCTGGATCGAAGACCTACATAGGGCAAAATCCACCTCCACATATGCAGGGGTTGAGCCCGATGCACTAAAGGTGGTACACAGAGCACACCTAACCAGAACCCAAATGAACAGGGTCTTCCCGGAGGTGGAGGACAAATGTGAATGGTGCCAGGGAGGCCCAGCGAACCACACCAACATGTTCTGGGCTTGCCCCAGACTGGTCGAGTTCTGGACAACCTTCTTCAAGGCAATGTCTAAAGTTGTGGGGTGAGGGTAGAGCCAAGCCCAAAAGTGTCAGTCTTCGGGGTATCAGACCAGCTAGAATTCTTTATGGGGAGGGTGCGCCGATGTCCTAGCCTTTGCCTCCCTGATCGCCCGCTGAAGAAACCTGCTCGGCTGGCGATTGGCGGCACCGCCTAAAGCCGCAGACTGGCTAGCCAATCTGTCAGAATTCCTCCAGCTAAAATTCGCCAACCACAGGTCGGAAGAGGGCTTCCACAAGATGTGGAAGTCGTTCACCAAATTGTTCCAAGACCTGTTCTTGGCTAGCAACCAGTAGAGTGGGGGGGAGGGGGGGGGGGGGGGTTGTTGGTGTGGGGGGGAGGTGGAGAAGGACCCAGTAGGGACACAGAGCATAAAGGAAAGGAAGGGGACAGGGGGGAGGGGCGGGGGTGGAGGAGACAAATGCCCAGAAAAGGTGGCCACCGAACATGACAGCAGTGGATGGGGCCAGAGGGCAAGCAGAGAGCCAGTGGGTGCAGCAACAGGAGTTGTGATTCATGCTGGGGCAGAACAACTGTATGACACCCACGGCAATGGAAGGGGGGAGGGGGAGAAATAAGTAGTTGCAAAATGTATAGTGATCTGTGTTTGTTTGTATGTTCTCTCATTGTACTTTAGTCTATATTTGTCATGTACGGTCAGTCTTTCCTTAGTTGCTTTCCCAAACACTATGTGAGGCTATGAAACCTGTAAACTAATCGTACAGGCTGAAATATGGAACATAAAAGTTGTGAAAACCAATAAAAACATAATAATTTTCCAGCAGGTGTACTGGGCTCCTCAGTTTGATTGGTTACAAACTGGCAGTTGCAAACAATCCGATTCTGTTTGCTGCTAATGTCCCAATTTCACTTTACTCATCCAATACTGGATTTATATCTACTTTAATTTGTGCATCCTGCAAATATTTTGCCATTCACTGATGTTATGTGAAAGTGTATCTTTTCCATGTTCTGTTTTCTTGGGCGGCATTCTCCCTTACCCGGCGGGGTGGGGGGTCCCGGCGTAGGGGAGTGGCGGCAACCACTCCGGCGTTGGGCCTCCCCAAAGGTGCGGATTTCTCCACACCTTTGGGGGCTAGGCCCACGCCAGAGCGGTTGGCACCACGCTGACTGGCGCCAAAACCGGCACCAGCGGCCTTTCAGGCCCGGCGCCGGGGCTGGCCGAAAGGCCTTCGCCGGTTCGCGCATGTGCCGGTGGTGATGTCAGTGGCAGCTGCGGGGATTGCGCGCTGGGGGATTCTCTTCTGCCTCCGCCATGGCGGTGGCGGAAGAGAAAGAGTGCCCCCATGGCACTGGCCCGCCCTCCGATCGATGGGCACCGATCGCAGGCCTGGCCACCGTGGGGGCACCCCCCGGGGTCCGATTGCCCCGCGCCCCCTCCCCAGGACCCCGGGGGCCCGCTCGCCCAGCCGATCCCGCCGCCACCAGTGGTGGTTCAAACCTCGGCGGCGGGAGAGGCCTCCCAGCGGCGGGACTTCGGCCCATCGCGGGCCAGAGAATCGCCGCAGGGGCCTCGCCGATCGGCGCGGACGTCACGCCAATCGGAGGGGCGTGATTCCCGCCCCCGCCAATTCCCGGGTGGCGGAGAATTTCTGCCACGGCGGGGGCGGGAGTTTCGGCTTATTGGTATCATGCTGTTTAGGAACTTGCAAAATCTATCTTCACAGACTGTTAAGAGAAAAAAAAGTTCTCAGTTTTTTTGTTGATAAAAATGCATACAATGGGACTTCCGGTGTGCAGCATGACGTGAGTGAGCACACAGTGGCATTTCCTGCCCAAGGTTACAGAAAAGAGCTCTTTTTTGGGCAGCATGGGTTGGAATTTCGATGAAAAGCCGTTGGTGAATGTTCAAGGAGTACTTTCCCCCAGGAATAGTATGTTTCTGGGTTATCAGACCCTCAGAAACAGTGCAAGATTGGGCGGAAGCAGCAGCAAACAAGAGCCTCTACAAGCAGGCAGGCGGGGGAAGGGCCAGCTCAGATTTCTCAAGCTGACTTGAGGGCCTTTATGAAAGCTGAATTCTAGCAGCAGTCGACGCTGTCCCGACGAATCCCAGTGGGGGAAGGTGTCTAGAGGAGCATTCCCCATAATTTATGGTGCTCACCCGGAGTGGGGCAAAGGGAAAAGCTGCAGCAGCTCCCCAAAAAAAGCAGGGGAAGAAAGACAAAATGGCGGCCGGCGGAACACCCGAGGACTGGTGGAAGTGGGCGCAGGAGCAGCAAGCCTCTCTTCTGCGCTGTTTTGCGGAGCTGAAGGCTGAGTTGCTGGACTCCCTGAATGCGACTACAAACAAGCTGCTTGGGACCCAGGCGGCACAGGAGGTGTCGATTCGGGAGTTGCAGCAGCAGGCCGCTGAGAGGGAGGAGGAGGCCGTGGTCCTCGTGGGGAAAGTGGAGTTGCACGAGGCACTTCACAAAAAGTGGCAAGACCGCTTGGAGGAGCTGGACGTTCGCACGAGGCGAAAGAATTTGAGGATCCTGGGCCTGGCGGAGGGGCTGGAGGGGTCGGATCTCCCGGCGTATGTGACCACGATGTTGAGCTCGTTGATGGGAGCAGGGTCCTTCCATTTGCCCCTGGAGCTTGAGGGAGCTCATCGAGTGATGGCCAGGAGGCCTAAGGCAAATGAACCTCCGCGGGCGGTGCTGGTGCAGTTCCATCGGTTTAGTGACCGGGAGTGTGTGCTGCGCTGGGCCAAGAAAGAGAGGAGCAGCAAGTGGGAGAATTCGGTGGTGCGAATCTACCAGGACTGGGGTGCGGAGGTGGCAAAGCGGCGGGCCGGGTTCAACCGGACGAAGGCGGTGCTGCATGCCAAGCAGGTCAGATTTGGAATGCTGCAGCCTGCGCGTCTGTGGGTGACATATAAGGACCGGCACCACTACTTCGAGTCCCCGGAGGAGGCGTGGGCCTTTGTACAGGTGGAGAAGCTGGACTCAAACTAGGGTCTGGGGACACACTATGGCCGTTGCTGTTTTCGCTGTTGCTGTTCTTCAATTTTGACAGGTGTTATTTTTATGCTGGTTTTCTTTTTGCTCTGTTTCCGGGTGGGTTTGTCTGTTCGGTATGGGTGTGGGGTATGTGGGGAACGTTGGGGGTATGTGCTTTATATGTTCTCTTCTGTACGGGGCTGGGGGTTGGGGTGAAACTGGATTTTGAGGAGCTGTGTCAGAAGGGTGGGGTGTGGCAGAGTGAAAGCGCGGGCTTTCCTCTGGATGTCCGTGCTGCGGGGCAGGGGGGGGCGGAGCTGGAGGTGGGGGCGTGACCTTCACTGGTTTTCTTTCCCCCGCTGAAGCGGTGTCAAGGAGGTGTGGCAAGAGGGGGATGACCCCATGCCGGGAGGAGATGGGTTTTGGCGGGAGCTGCCGGGTCAGCAGAAGTCAGCTGACTCACGGAAGTACCATGGAGGGTGCGTCGCAGCTAGGAGGGGTCCTAGCCTGGGGGGGGGGGGGGGGGGGGGGGGGAACCGGGTTGCTGCTGGAATGGCCAGGAAGGAGCTGGTGTGGGCCGGGGGGGGTAGAGGAGAGGCGTTATCGCCATGGGGAACGGGTCAGGCGGGGCGAGCTGGCCTGGGGCGAGCAGTCAATAAGCTATGGCTAGCCGGCAGGGGAGAGGGGCAGGTTGCCCTCTGATCCGGCTGATTACCTGGAACGTGAGGGGACTGAATGGGCCGGTTAAGAGAACTAGGGTATTTTCTCATCTGAAGGGGCTGAAGGCGGACGTGGCTATGCTCCAGGAGACCCACTTGAAGGTGGCGGACCAGGTTCGTCTGAGGAAGGGGTGGGTGGGGCAGGTTTTTCACTCAGGATTGGATGCGAAGAACCGGGGGGTAGCGATTCTGGTGGGGAAGAGGGTGGCGTTCGAGGCGGCTGTGGTGGTGTCGGACAAGGAGGGCAGGTATATCATGGTGAAGGGTAGGCTGCAAGGAGAGAAGGTGGTGCTGGTAAATGTATATGCCCCGAATTGGGATGATGCCGGCTTCATGAGGCGCTTGTTGGGCCGCATTCCGGACCTGGAGGCGGGGGGCCTGATCATGGGGGGAGACTTTAACACAGTGCTGGATCCCCCACTGGACCGGTCCAGTTCAAGGACGGGTAGGAGACCGGCGGCGGCCAAAATGCTGAGGGGGGTTTATGAACCAGATGGGAGGGGTGGATCCCTGGAGGTTTGGGAGGCCGAGAGCGCGGGAGTATTCTTTTTTCTCCCATGTCCATAGGGTTTATTCCCGAATAGATTTTTTCGTCCTGAGCAGGGGATTGATCCCGAAGGTGCAGGATGCAGAGTATTCGGCCATAGCGATTTCAGACCATGCTCCGCACTGGGTTGATCTGGAGATGGGGGAGGCACGGGACCAGCGCCCGCTCTGGCGCCTGGATGTGGGGATGCTGGCGGAGGAGGAGGTGTGTAGGAGGGTCCGGGGAAGTATTGAGGGGTATCTGGATACCAACGACACGGGGGAGGTCCGGGTGGGGATGGTCTGGGAGGCTCTGAAAGCAGTGATCCGGGGGGAGCTGATCTCCATCCGGGCCCATAGGGAAAGGAGGGAGAGGAAGGAGAGGGAGAGACTGGTGAGGGAGCTCCTGGATGTGGACAGGAGATACGCGGAGGCACCGGAGGAGGGGTTGCTGGTGGAACGGCGTAGTTTGCAGGCCAAATTTGACTTGTTGACCACCAGAAAGGCGGAGACACAGTGGAGGAGGTCGCAGGGCGCGGTATATGAGTATGGGGAGAAGGCGAGCAGGATGTTGGCGCATCAGCTCCGCAGGCGAGATGCGGCTAGGGAAATTGGTGGAGTGACGGATAGGGGTGGGAATGTAGTGCAGAAGGGGACAGAAGTAAATGGGGTCTTTAGGGACTTCTACGAGGGACTGTACCGGTCAGAACCTCCGATGGGGAGAGCGGGGATGTAGAGCTTCATGAACAGGCTATGTTTCCCAAGGGTTCAAGAGGAGCTGGTAGAGGGGCTGGGGGCGCCGATAGAGTTGGAGGAGCTAGTCAGGGGGATTGGACAAATGCAGTCAGGTAAGGCGCCGGGGCCGGACGGGTTCCCGGTGGAATTTTATAAAAAGTATGCGGATCTGGTGGGCCCCGTGTTGGTGCGAGCCTTCAATGAGGCATGGGAGGGGGGGGCTTTGCCCCCGACGATGTCGCGGGCACTGATCTCTCTGATCCTGAAGCGGGATAAGGACCCCTTGCAGTGTGGATCATACAGGCCTATCTCGCTCCTCAATGTTGACGCTAAGTTGCTGGCGAAGATCCTGGCCACCAGGATAGAGGACTGTGTGCCAGGGGTGATACACGAGGATCAGACAGGATTTGTCAAGGGACACGAATTTGTCAACACGAATGTGCGGAGACTGCTAAATGTTATTATGATGCCGGCAGTGGAGGGGGAGGCGGAGATAGTGGTGGCGCTGGATGCGGAGAAAGCGTTTGATAGAGTTGAGTGGGGGTACCTGTGGGAGGTGCTGGAGCGGTTCGGATTCGGGGAGGGATTCATCAAATGGGTGAGGCTGCTCTACGCGGCTCCGATGGCAAGTGTAGTTACCAATGGAAGGAGATCAGAGTACTTTAGGCTGTACCGTGGGACCAGGCAAGGGTGCCCCCTGTCTCCCTTGCTCTTTGCACTGGCGATTGAACCTTTGGCTATGGCGTTGAGGGTGTCAGGGAGATGGAGGGGTCTGGTGCGGGGTGGGGAGGAACATCGTGTATCAATGTATGCGGACGACCTGCCTTTGTATGTGGCGGATCCAGAAGGGGGAATGCCGGGGGTGATGGAGCTGTTAGCGGAATTTGGGGGCTTCTCGGGCTATAAGTTAAATTTAGGCAAGAGTGAGGTATTTGTAGTACACCCGGGTGATCAGGAGGAGGGAATTGGGAGACTCCCATTTAAGAGGGCAGTGAAGAGTTTCAGATGCCTGGGGGTGCAGGTGGCCAGGAGATGGGGGACTCTCCATAAGCTTAATTTTACCAGGCTGGTGGAGCAGATGGAGGAGGAATTTAAAAGGTGGGACATGGTACCGCTATCGTTGGCGGGTAGAGTGCAGTCCGTCAAAATTACGGTTCTCCCGAGGTTCTTGTTCCTTTTTCAGTGTTTGCCCATCTTTATCCCTAGGGCCTTTTTTAGAAGGGTGACTAGTAGCATCATGAGCTTTGTTTGGGCGCATGGGACCCCGAGGGTGAAGAGGGTCTTCTTGGAGCGGGGTAGAGATGGGGGGGGCTGGCGTTACCCAATCTCTCGGGGTATTATTGGGCGGCCAATGTGTCGATGGTGCGCAAGTGGATAATGGAGGGGGAGGGGGCAGCATGGAAACGGATGGAGAGGGCGTCCTGTGGAGATACAAGCCTGGGGGCCCTGGTAACGGCGCCGTGGCCGCTCCCTCCTACGAGGTATACCACGAGTCCGGTGGTGGCGGCTACCCTCAAGATTTGGGGGCAGTGGAGGCGACATAGGGGAGAAGTGGGGGGCTCGATGGAGGCTCCGTTAAGGGGGAACCATAGGTTCGTCCCGGGGAACATTGATGGGGGATTTCAGGGTTGGCACAGAGCGGGCATCAGACAGCTGAGGGACCTGTTTATTGATGGGAGGTTTGCGAGCCTGGGGGAGTTGGAGGAGAAATTTGGGCTCCCCCGGGGAACATGTTCAGGTATCTGCAGGTAAAGGCATTAGCTAGGCGGCAGGTGGAGGGATTCCCTTCGCTTCCCGCGAGGGGGGTGAGCGACAGGGTGCTTTCGGGGGTTTGGGTCGGAGAGGGGAAGATATCTGATATCTACAAGGTTATGCAGGAGGCGGAGGAGGCGTCAGTAGAGGAGCTGAAAGCTAAGTGGGAGGGGGAACTGGGGGAACAGATCGAAGACGGGACATGGGCTGATGCCCTGGAGAGGGTTAATTCTTCCTCCTCGTGTGCGCGGCTTAGCCTCATCCAATTCAAGGTGCTGCACCGGGCCCACATGACTGGGACGAGGATGAGTAGGTTCTTTGGGGATGAAGACAGGTGTGTCAGGTGCTCGGGGAGTCCAGCGATCCATGCCCATATGTTCTGGGCATGCCCGGCACTGGAGGAGTTCTGGAAGGGGGTGGCGAGGATGGTGTCGAGGGTGGTGGGATCCAGGGTCAAGCCAGGATGGGGACTCGCGATTTTTGGGGTTGGGGTGGAGCCGGGAGTGCAGGAGGCGAAAGAGGCCGGTGTGCTGGCCTTTGCGTCCCTAGTAGCCCGGCGAAGGATCTTGCTACAATGGAAGGATGCGAGGCCCCCAAGCGTGGAGACCTGGATCAATGACATGGCGGGTTTCATTAAGCTAGAGAAGGTCAAATTCGCCCTGAGAGAGTCGGTACAAGGGTTCTTTAGGCGGTGGCAACCTTTTCTCGACTTTCTGGCTCAACGATAGGGTACAGGGACAGTAGCAGCAGCAACCCGGGGGGGAGGGGGGGAAGGGGGAGGGACAAGTGGGGGGGGGCGGTCAATGACTATGTTTGTTTATTTAATTTTAATTTATTTTTAAGTTCTTTTGTTGTTCATTGGGGTTGGGGGGGTGGGGGGATGTGATACATACGGTCTGGGGGTGTTACAGTTATTATGGGTTATTTTGTTGCATTTCATTGTTGTTATGTTTTATATTTTCTGTAAAAAATTCCAATAAAAATTATATTTAAAAAAAAATGCATACAATAATCAGTAACTGTTAATAGCCTCACAAAGACCACGAGGGATTTCTGATTGATCTCCCATGGGCTTCATGAAATATGAGTTTCCATATTGAGAGAACTGAGGCCCACCCAATAGGGACTCACCAGCGTGGCCTTAAATATTGACCCCCACCCTCGGACCGGCAGTACCCGATAGTCCCGGGCTGGGACATTTGTTTTGTAAGCCACGGCTACAGCCTTATTTGTGTTGGAAAATAAACCTGCTTTGCCTTTTAGCCTGCGCCTCCTTGAATTATTACAGTGTCAAAAAACTTTATTATTAAAATATTGTAAAATTGGGGGGAAAAAGGCAAAAAGATTTTCACCCTTTGAGAGCTCTATTACCCAAGAGCCTTCCAGTTGGCCAACTCCAAATGGGCAAAAGGCACCAGGGGAAACTCGTGTTGGGGCTCATTTAAATGCAGCAATAGCACTTAAAGCCATTTTAAAAGGCCTGCTGGAGGATTACACTTAGTGCTTAATTGATGCAGCTCTAGCTAAATGGATCTGAGACAGATTTTCAGTCCCCAACACCTGTTTGACTCCTGTCATTGACCATCCTAACATAAAATATACCCTGATGTGTACATTCTGCTGAGAACATCTTTATGATTGTGGAAAATAATGCAATGGGCATTAATGGTGCTGAAGGATGTGTGAATGACATTATTGCTGAAGGTGTTTTGGTCTATTCATTTAGTACATGTGGATAACAATATTCTCTGAAGGAGTACATAGCTAAATGTACCTTAGATGAATGCATAAGACACAAATCTTCAAGGCTGCAGCCACTTTTTTAGTGTGTCATGTTCTGACCTTGTTTCCAAATTGTCCTCTTCAGCTTTATCCATGTTTAAGCTTCTCTCTGTAGACAAGATCTAAACCTTAGGGCACATGATGATAATCTTGGAGACCTCGGGTATAAGGTGTCCCTGATATTTTTAGACAGTTGAAGTGCTACTTCAAACTTCTAATGGTGTACCCAACAATGAACCTTGTGATGGCTTGGCCTTGTTCTAACTGTGCAATATTTTTGAAACATTGGCGCCATTGGTCAGTGCTGAAGGATGGAAATGTATTGCTGCTTTAAGTTGGTGACACAAATGATGAAGTCCGAGGTTCCTAATTAATTATGTCCTTAATGCATTTGTGGACAGCAAACCAGGTAATATTGTGGATAACCCCACTGCTGGCTCAAAGTATCTGAAGCATAAAACATGACAAATAATGATGATCTCAATTGCTACTGCAATTGTTGTCCAGAGTGCAGATAGTGGGTGGAAGTCTTTCTGCAGCAGGTATCATCGCTGAACTAGCTTTCTACAGATTTGTTCCTCAATCATTCCAGGTTGTTGTGCCTGGGATAATACACACAATGAGTGGCAAGTGATAGGCATAAACTGTACCTCCGCCTATCCCAGTTCCTATTCATTCCCTCTGCCATATCCAAATAAGAAGGTAGTGCTCATTGTGTACTGTCTACAAATTAACTTCCTGTAGCAAACACTGCTTCTGCAAGGCTCCAAGTAACATCAACCAGAAACAAAATATGGTAGATTTCTTAATTGGAGAAAACAACAAAATAATTCAGAGCAATATAATAGTTAAAGTCTCGAAGGAATTCAAACTCAAGAACCAAAAAGAATTGGAAGCTTTGGAAGTCCGAGAGCGAATGAAGGCCAACAAGGATATGGGGGTGATGTGTGAAGGGGACTAACATGCCAAATAAGGAACTTGATTAAGAATGCCATTTCACTTCAATACTTTACAGCCATCAATCCAAAGAGGTTTGTTTCAAACACGAGCTTTCGGAGTGCAGCTCCTTCCTCAGTGGAAGGAGTTGCACTCCGAAAGCTCGTGTTTGAAACAAACCTGTTGGACTTTAAGTTGGTGTTGTAAGACTTCTTACTGTGCTCACCCCAGTCCAGCGCCTGCATCTCCACATCATCAATCCAAAGAAACATTCTTTCCATTAACATGGGGTGCATCTAGCATCAGAGATGAAAAACAAATACCTAATGGCACCACCAAATCGCCACTGATTTTTTTTAATGAGCTTTCAGGTTGATGAAAGATATCTTATACAAAAGATGAATACAACCAAACAAATAAAATATTGCTGAAGAAAGAAACGTTGAAGCTGTTCATCTTGCGCTCAAGAGGACAGCTGCGCAAGATAAACCAACAGCAAATTCTTATTCCCTTTATCTTAATTAGCTCTCCTGATGAGTACATGATTAAAATCTTCAATAATGTGTCTCTCTTTCCAATAATAATAATCTTTATTGTCACAAATAGGCTTACAGTAACACTGCAATAAAGTTTCTGTGAAAAGCCCCTCGTTGCCACACTCCGGCACCTGTTCAGGTACACAGAAGGAGAATTCAGAATGTCTAATTCACCTTCCAGCACGTCTTTCAGGACTTGTGGGAGGAAACCGGAGCACCCGGAGGAAACCCCCGCAGACACAGGAAGTACATACAGACTCCGCACAGACAGTGACCCAAGCCGCAAATTGAACCTGAGACCCTGGCGCAGTGAAGTAACAGTGATAACCACGGTGCTACTGTGCCGCCCGAATAAAACACTGTTTTGGGAATTGAATTAAGGTTTACTTTGCAAACTGTAACATTTATTTCTGTTAATTGTCTTTCCAGGTCAAACTTGCCTTAGCATTTATGGAAAATACTAATCGAACTGAAGAGTATCATCAACTACAGCAAACTTACAAAAGAGCAAAACTAAAACTTGCAGATACCTATAATGACAGACAGAAGACAGAAGTATGCATTAAAGATTATTTGCAGGTAATTTGAATATATAATGAAAATAAATTAAAAAGCTTACTGAGACCTTATTCTGTGAGGTATAGCAAGGGAATGTATCACCTGTTGAGTTTTTACTCAGCTGAAGTCAGGAGAAAGAAAGATATCAAGTCTATGTGCTGAGTAATATGTTCCAAAGCGAGGGGCTGGACCAGCACTGGAAACCTTCGCACTTCCATGCCTGTCATTGCTACATTTATTGAGGTTGGTGAATGTGTTTGGGGCTCACAGGCAGTGAGCATCTGACCCAATCATTGTTGGAGGGTGGGATGTCCAACTTCCAAAGTTGTTGGCCATGACCCAGAACAAGGTCACGACCAGTAATTTATAGGGCCCCCTAGCATGGGGAAGTGCCAACGGAGTCATCAAATCTTGGAACTTGGCAGAGTTCTGCAGTCCTTTGGAACGTTAGACATTTTCAGGCCTTTAAGGTAAGTGTACATTTGTGTGATATCTGATGTGACCAACGTTTGACAATTAGCAGAAATAGCATCTCTTTTGGATAGCACAGAGGAGTTCTCTTGTTGTTCCATGTTTCCTTCCAGAGATGTCAGAGCTGCGGGAGTGAGGGGCGAGTAAGGGGAGAAGGAGAAAACCAACCCCTTGATGTAATGACAACTTTCTGAATGCTCACCTTAGTGCAGTCTTTAATTGATGTGATTACACACACCATCCAGCAGGAAGAGGAGAAATCCATCCAAAACACATGCTGCCTGGGAGGAAGGAGCTGCTGAGGTGCGGGTGGTCTGAATGTCAGAAGAGGCTCAATGACCTCATGAGGGCAGTAAAGCTGAGTAAGTCCTCAGTATGTGTAATCTTGTGCCAGTATGCTACAGGAGACCGTTGTGAATGCAG
This sequence comes from Scyliorhinus canicula, assembly GCF_902713615.1. Classification (NCBI taxonomy): domain Eukaryota; kingdom Metazoa; phylum Chordata; class Chondrichthyes; order Carcharhiniformes; family Scyliorhinidae; genus Scyliorhinus; species Scyliorhinus canicula. The sequence goes on along the minus strand of NC_052155.1, from coordinate 83,665,143 downwards.
GAAGCATGTTGGCTGGAGCTTCAAGACAGCATGATACAGCAAAGGCATTGTTTTTAGTGCTGATGTCAGTGTCCACTTATGCTTTTGGTTCAGTTGGATGGTGGAGTGTTTGCAGCCTGTTCAATTGAGGAAAGTGCACAGCACCTAGGCTTCCAAGCACTCTGCTAATAATGCACCGGCTGCATGCCGTCAAATGAGCTAACATTGCTAATGATTGCAATGTTAACACTTCTTTTGGGGAAGCATGCCCGCAATGCCCCTGAGTAAAGCCAGATGGGAGGGGATGTGCCAAACCTCGTGGTGCTGATTCCATTTAAGGAGGAGGTTTTGATGCTGTCTGAATCCCAGTCATCCAGCTATATTGATTGGCAGAGGCGAGATCAGAGAAAGGCAGGAGCCTGGTGAGCTAGCAATTAGCAGAAACCGATGGAAAAGGATGATAGTGCAAGTCGGAGGTGGATGGAGGCTTGGCATGATGCATTGAAACTCAAAAATCTCATTTTGACACCAGAATACAGGGAAACCATACTCAGAAGCTTCTGATATTGGATCAAGTGTGAATTGTGTCTGCCTCTCATGGTGGACATAACTAATGTTGCTGAGCTTTGTGACTTAGCACAGATGTGGAAAGGTTTGTGATGACCCGCTACCTCCCTTATTTCAGTCTCTCTGTCACAGATGAAGCCTTTTCCACAAACCCTCGTCTGGATGCCAAGCTGCCACTCCGCTCCAATGTTGGGGAAGAAGTCTTGGAAGATGCAGTATCACATCCTCTTTCTGTCCCAAGCACCAGTGTAGATACTGTACCATAGCACAGACTAGCATGTTGGAATGTGGGCATGCACAGTCTGGTGAGGGCATTGTTGCATGTGCAGCTGCCAGACATTGTGGTGTAACATGCCTCACACAGTCGGAGTGTCTAGGGTAATCCAGACTGATTCCAAGTCATCCATGATGTGGCAGATCCTGGGTGTCCAGTGCAAGGTCTATGGAGATTTGGCAGATATACCAGAGGGGCTGTTTGCTTTGGCCCAGACTGTGAAGGTGTCTATCCAGGCCATGTGCACTGCAATCACCCACTCTTTGAAGCACCAAGGTTCCCCAATGGACAGACTAGCAGATTTCTGGAGGGGTAAACTTAGTGCATTGCAGACGCAATCATTGGTATGCACTCCAACCTGCGTACTGTTGTCCTCGCTAAGCTCAGGATCCCAGAGCCAGGGCAACAAAGGGACTGGGAGCATGGGTTTCAGACCCAGTTCTTGAAACCTAACCAGAAAGCAGGGAGGACGTAATTCCAGATGATGAGCGCCAGTTTCCTTCATATGGAAGCATCTCAAAAAAAGTGGTGTCCTGAGAGGTGCTTCCGTCTCCAGGCTCTCAGGGAGGCAAAGGCTAACAAGTCAGTCTCTCTCCCCTTCTGCACTCCCGCATCTTCCGATACCCCAAATATCGCCAACTACGGGCTCGGGGCCACCTTTACCCCTAAAATCCCTGCATTGTCCCTGAAAAGAACTCCCAAAATCCTGCCATTTTCGGACAGAACATATGTGTGTTTTGCTGCCCCCTGAAACACCTCTCACATCTGTCCTCCACCTCCGTAAAAATAACCCATTTATGCATATCTTTGTCATCTGTGCTCTGGGCACAACGTTAAATTGAGTTAAGCTCAATCTTGCACATGAGGAAGTCGTGTTTATCTCACCTACCTTTATCCTATCCCCTCAAATGCGCCACCCAGCACATCCTCCCACTTTCTCTTTATCTCCTCTGGCGACGCCTTCTTCCTCTCCATTAACTGTCTATAAATATGAGAGATCTTACCCTCTACTATCTCATCCTCAGACACTATCTTTTCCAGCAACGAAGGGGGCGGTAACCACTGAAACATGGCCAGCTCCTTTCTCACAAAATTCCTAACCTGCAAGTACCGGAACCCATTCCCCCCTCAGAAGCTGAAACTTTCCCAGTGGTTCCCTAATTCTGCAAATCTACCTTCCACAAACAAGTCCCGAAACCTCTCTATCGCCTCCCGTTCCCAAACCCTTTATGTTAAATCCAACCCCACTGGAATAAATCTATGATTCCCACATATCGGTGCCCATAGTGACATTTCCTCCAGCTTAAATGTGAAACTGATTGCAAATTCTGAAAGAAGCAACCATCACTGGACCCATAGAGTATTTGGCCGGTGAGAATGGAAGCAGAGCCATCACCAGTGCCCTCAGACTCGGTCCTATACACGAAGCTTCCTCCATCCATCCCCAAACCAACCCTCCCTCCACGATCCATTTCTGAACCTTCTCAGCATTTGCTGCCCAAAATAGTTAATCAAATTTGGCAACACCAACCCCCGCCCCCGGACCAGTTCTTGAACATAAATAGAAATTCTGGAAGGATCGACATTTTCACGGTTTGAACCTGCCCTGCCAGCGATAATGGGAGAACGTTCCACCTTGTTAAATCCTCCTTCACCCACTCCACCAAGATGGCCACATTCAACTTGTGTAACAGAGCCCAGCTAGCTGCCACACGTATTCACAGATACCGAAAACTTGAATTGACCAGCCGAAACGGCAACTTCTCCAGACCCCTATCTTATCCCTGGGAATTCACCGGAAACACCTCACTCTTTCCCATGTTTAGTTTGTACCCCAAAAAAGAGCCAAATATACTCAGCATCTCCCTAATCTTGCTCATACTGGAGATCCGGTATAAAAACTCGTCTGCATATAGGAACACTCTGTTCCATACCCTCTTCTTGGGGCCTCACGGTAGCATGGTGGTTAGCATCAATGCTTCACAGCTCCAGGGTCCCAGGTTCGATTCCCGGCTGGGTCACTGTCTGTGTGGAGTCTGCACGTCCTCCCCGTGTGTGCGTGGGTTTCCTCCGGGTGCTCCGGTTTCCTCCCACAGTCCAAAGATGTGCGGGTTAGGTGGATTGGCCATGCTAAATTGCCCGTAGTGTAAGGTTAATGGGGAGATTGTTGGGTTATGGGTCTACGGGTTACGTGGGTTTAAGTAGGGTGATCATTGTTCGGCACAACATTGAGGGCTGAAGGGCCTGTTCTGTGCTGTACTGTTCTATGTTCTATGTTCTATGTTCTCTATTCCCCTCCAATCCCTTGATGCCCTAAGCGCAATCGGCAGCGGCTCAATCGCCAAAGCAAAATCTAATGGGGAGAGTGGACATCCCAGCCTTGTGTCCCTGTGCAAATGAAAATACCCCAAACTTATTGTGTTAGTGCAAACACTATCCGCAGCGGCCCTAAACAACTGTCTAATCCAGGCAATGAACCCCGGCCCAAACCCAAGCCAACCCAAAACCACATTCAACCCGGTCGAAAGCCTCCTCCGTGTCCATGGAAATTATTATCTCTGTTATCTGATCAGTTGCGGGTGTCATCACTAAGTTTATTAACCTTATGTTGGTCGACAATTGTCACCCCTTCATAAAGCCCATCTGGTCATCAGCTATCATCCCAGGCAAACAATCCTCCAAGCGTGTTGTCAGCACCTTAGCTGACTTCACATCCGAATTTAGTCGTGATATCGGCCAATAAGACCCACACTCCTCGGGATCCTTATCCTTTTTCAAAATTAGCGGAATCGATGCTTGTGTCAAAGTTGGCGGAAGCTCCTCCCGGGCTAGTGAGTCATTGAATATTTCCATTGGACAAGGCCCCAGCTCCGTCGCAAAGTTTTTATAAAGTTCCACTGGAAATCCGTGCGGGCTCGGAGCCTTCACAGACTGCATTGAAACAATGCACCTCATCACCTCCTCAAACCCATTTGGGGCCTGAAGCCCCTGCACTTTCCCCTCCTCCACTACCAGGTAACCCCAGCTGTACAAGAACTGTTTCATGTCCGAGTCCCCTCCCGGGGGACCACCCCGCCCCCGGGGTCCTTTATCTACCCAATCTTCCTCGAAGCTGCCTGTCGTCCCAACTGGTGTGCCATCAATCTACTGGCCTTCTCCCCATGTTCATAAAATGGCCCCCATACCTGGCACAACTGGCTAATCGCCTTCCCCGTACAACAGTTCAAACTCTATCTGGACTTCTTCAACAACTCCTCCTCTGAGGTGGCTAAATATTGCCGATCCACTGCAAAACGTCCTCCACCAACTTCTGTCTTTCCATCCTCCCCACTGTAGTGATATCATGGTAGTGTTGTAATTCACCAACTGACCACTAGGGGTCTCACTAGTACATAAGTGAATGTTAGAGTCAGGTGACCCCTGACTGGCTGGAGGAAGCTGGAGAGAGGTTGCTTGTGCTTCATCTTATTGTTATTCATCAGTAGTTTTGTGTATAGTTCAACCACAATTAATAAATTGTATATAGCTTTAGGTGCAAGTGTTCTTGTAATATAAATCAGGCCATCTGACAAGAACATTACACCCACCTTCTACCTTAATTCCTTAATCACCATTAGCTCCCCCCTAATTACAACCTTCAATGCCTCCCAGAACGTGGAGGGAGAGATCTCCTTGTTCTTATTGAATTCAACATACCTGCCTATAGGCACCCTAATCCTCTCGCATACCCCCTGATCCGCCAAGAGTGCCACATCTAACTTCCACAGTGGTTGCTGGGTGTCCCCCTTCTCCAGGCACAATTCCACAAAGTGCAGCGTGTGGTCTGATATGACAATCACCGAGTATTTTTGATCCTACCACCCCTGGGAGCATTGCCTTATCCATAATAAGAAAATAAATAGGGGAGTACACCCAGTGTACATGTGAGGAGAAAGAAAACTCCTTGGCCCTCGGCCGCCCCAAATCTCCACAGATCAACACCCTCCATCCGCACCATGAACCCAAGCAACGTCTTCACCACTCCCGATACTGATGTGTTGGGTACTTTGGATCTGTGGAGACTGCGTTTACATTAGCAGTAACATACACAAGGTACCAACACTTGAAACAGTACAACACTATTTTATTAAGCTAGGAACTGTTGAACATACTTTCATTGTGGGTCGACACTATGTTACATTAAACTGAAGACCTATGCCTATCCTGACCAGTCTAGACTGTTAGCAGATGGTGACGATCTGTGCTACAAGCTGTGCACTCTGACCTTCTCAGAGGCTGCATCCCGAATGAGCTGGAATACTAGTGCCCTCTGGCTTTATAGTGAGCGTGCCCTAACTGGTGATTGGCTGCTGTGTTGCGTGTTGATTGGTCTTGCAGTGTGTCAGTCAGTGTGTGTCTGCACCATTATATACTGATGTGTATATTATGACATCCCCCCTTTTAAAAAAAAATGTGTGGTCGTGGTAATAAATAATGTGTGGTGAGAATGCTCCTAACTACGTGTGGTATGAAGGCATATTTACAAGACTATGTACATAAACACTAAGCTATTTACATAGGAAGGTGTCTAGTGCAGATGGACAGTATGCAACAAAAGAGTAACTAGAGCAACATTATATACAAACCAGTGAGTCGATTAAACAAAGTAACAAAACAATTCAGAGAGTCCATGAATTAAAAAGGTTTATAAATTTAGTCTCTGAGGTGGGCGACGAATTCTGGTTGACCGCCTCGAGAGTGGGTCAAGAGCCGCCGGTTCTGGAACGGGCTGGACTGTGTCAGAGTCAGAGGGTGGCAGAGCGACAGGGAGCTCTGCAAGGTCCATGGCGGGGTCGTCATGATGGTGAGGCAGAACCTGAAGATCACGTGGCGAGCGCAGGATGAGTCGCAGTGCACGTCGATTGCGCCGCAGAAGAGAGCCATTCGGTAGACGAACCAGGAACGAACAGGGGGCCACTTGACGGAGCACGACAGCGGTGGCGGACCAGCCACCATCTGGAAGATGGACGTAGACGTTGTCATCGGGAGCTAGAACAGGGAGATCATTTGCACGGGAGTCGGAGGCCGCTTTGTGCTGGGCACGAGTTAGCTGCATCCGGTGAAGGACCGGAACGTGGTCGAGGTCCGGGACATGGATGGACGGCACCGTCGTCAGCAGCATGCGATTGAGTAGTTGAGCCGGTGAGAGGCCAGTGGACAAGGGGGCGGAGCGGTAGGCAAGCAAGGCAAGGTAAAAATCAGAACCAGCATCGGCAGCCTTGCATAGGAACTATTTGACGATATGTACTCCTTTCTCTGCTTTGCCATTAGATTCGGGGTACAGGGGACTGGACGTGACATGTGTAAAGTTGTACCGTCTGGCAAAGTTGGACCACTCTTGACTGGCGAAGCAGGGGCCATTGTCGGACATAACCGTGAGCGGGATGCTGTATCGAGCGAAGGTTTCCTTACACGCACGAATGACTGCAGCTGAGGTGAGGTCGTGCAACCTTACCACCTCCGGGTAGTTCGAGTAGTAGTCCACAATGAGGACATAGTCTCGGCCAAGCGCATGGAACAGGTCGATGCCCACCTTGGTCCAGGGAGACGTGACCAACTCATGGGGTTGCAAAGTTTCCCGTGGCTGCACAGGCTAGAATCGCTGACATGTTGAGCACGGTGTTAGCTATGTCCTCGTTAATGCCAGGCCAGTACACTGCCTCACGGACCCGTCGGCGGCATTTCTCCACTCACAGGTGGCCTTCATGGAGCTGTTCAAGGACAGGCTGGTGCATGCTGTGCGGGATGACAATTGGTCCAGTTTGAGAAGAACCCCGTCTACTACCGCCAGATCATCTCTGACATTGTAGAATTGAGGGCATTGGCCTTTGAACCACCCGTCCGTTAAGTGGCGCATGACACGCTGGAACAAGGGGTCGGCAGCCGTTTTGCAACGAATTTGGACGAGGCGTTCACCCGTGGCAGGCAGATTGGAGGCAGCGAATGCCACATGGGCATCAATCTGGCAAGCAAATCCCGCTGGGTCACATGGCGTGGTGACAGACCGGGAGAGGGCGTCAGCAATGATGAGCTCCTTGCCCGGGGTGTATACAAGCTGGAAGTCGTAGCGCCTGAGCTTGAGAAGAATACACTGCAGGCGAGGCGTCATGTCGTTAAGGTCTTTTTGAATGATATTGACCAGTGGTCTATGGTCTGTTTCTACGGTGAACTGAGGGAGTCCGTAGACATAGTCATGGAATTTAACAACTCCGGTAAGAAGGCCCAGGCACTCCTTTTCAATCTGCGCATAGCGCTGTTCGGTGGGGGTCATCGCACGCGACGCGTATGCAACAGGGGCCCATGATGAGGCCTCATCACGTTGAAGGGGCACTGCACCAATGCCGGATTGACTGGCATCTGTAGCAATTTTGGTCTCTTTGGCGGGGTCAAAAAATGCCAAGACTGGGGCCGTGGTCAGCTTCTCCTTGAGATCCCGCCATTCGTGTTCATGGGCAGGGAGCCATTGGAACTCTGTCGTCTTCTTGACCAGGTTCCTGAGAGCCGTGGTGTGAGAGGCGAGGTTAGGGATGAATTTCCCTAAGAAGTTGACCATGCCCAAGAAGCGGAGGACCCTGGGGAAATCTGTAATTGATGCAAACCGTCCAGCTGTCTCTGCTTCTCCAGTGTGAAGGGTGTTCTGTATCGACCTCCTAGTGGCAGTTCTGAGGTGCTAGATTGTTGAAAGGCAGAAATTATGCAAGTATATATCAAAGGCAGAACTGTATTTATGGGGGGTTTCAACTTACACATAGATTGGTTGAGGCAGTCAACTACCTGTCGGAAAGATAGTGAATTTCTGGAATGTGTCTAGGATAGTTTCCTGCAGCAATCTGTTCCAGATACAACAAGGGGACAGACAATATTAGATTTAGTTATAAATATTGAACCGAATTTAATTAGTAGCCTAACTGTGCGCGAACATTTAGCAAATAGTGATCACAACATAATTGAATTCAGTGGGGCGTTTGAAAGAGAAAAGCACGATTCAGGCACTCGAATGTAAGACTTGGGTAAGGCTGAGTTGAATAGGATGAGGCAGAGACTGTTCACGGTAAACTGAGAAGATCTGTTAACGGGTTAAATGACTGAAGAGCAGTAGAGAATATATAAAGAAAGATTTAATGAGATACGGAGCAAGTATATACTCTGAAAGGAAAAGACTACACTTCACAAAAAAACGCCATGAACAAGAGATTAGGGAAGCATAAAACTACAAGAAAGGGCTTACAAAAAAGAGATAGCCCAGATCCGGACAAATGGGATGGATACAAGGATCAGCAAAGGGTCACAAAGCAACTTACAAGAGCTACTAAAAGGATAATGAAAGGAATTTTGCAAATCAATAAGAAGACATTTTATAGTTATATAAAGGGAGAGCGGGTGGTGAAGAGCAATGTGGACCCACTAAAACCTGAAAATGTAGATATTGTCAGTGATAATGGGGAAATGACAGACATGTTGAACAATTACTTTGCCTAAGCGTTTACAGTTGAAAAGAGGGATTACTTGATGGAAGTCGTGAAAAAATTAATAGTCGCTAGAGGACAGGGACTTAATACAATTAACGTAAGTACAGCATCAGTAACTCGGAAATTCATGGATCGAAAGAGTGACAAATCACCAGGACCTGACAGTTTCCATCCAAGGGTGTTAAAGGAAGTAAGTGAGCATTTTGTAGATGCCCGAACTATAATCTTCCAGAGTTCTCTAGATTTAGGAGTAGTCCCTCTGGTTTGGCAAATTGCACATATCATTCCACTTTTTAAGAAGGGTGTAAGGGGAAAACCAGGGAATTACAGACCAATTAGCCTAATATCTGTGGTGGGGAAATTGCTGGAGTCAATATGTTGCAATTGTATAAGGTGTTAGTGCGGCCACACCTGGAGTATTGTGTTCAGTTTTGGTCTCCTTACTTGAGAAAGGACGTACTGGCGCTGGAGGGTGTGCAGAGGAGATTCACTAGGTTAATCCCAGAGCTGAAGGGGTTGGATTATGAGGAGAGGTTGAGTAGACTGGGACTGTACTCGTTGGAATTTAGAAGGATGAGGGGGGATCTTATAGAAACATTTAAAATGATGAAGGGAATAGATAGGATAGATGCGGGCAGGTTGTTTCCACTGGCGGGTGACAGCAGAACTAGGGGGCATAGCCTCAAAATAAGGGGAAGTAGATTTAGGACTGAGTTTAGGAGGAACTTCTTCACCCAAAGGGTTGTGAATCTATGGAATTCCTTGCCCAGTGAAGCAGTTGAGGCTCCTTCATTACATGTTTTTAAGGTAAAGATAGATAGTTTTTTGAAGAATAAAGGGATTAAGGGTTATGGTGTTCGGGCCGGAAAGTGGAGCTGAGTCCACAAAAGATCAGCCATGATCTAATTGAATGGCGGAGCAGGCTCGAGGGGCCAGATGGCCTACTCCTGCTCCTAGTTCTTATGTTCTTATGTAATCAAGGATGGGGTAACTGAACTTCTTGAGACATTTCGGTCAATCAGGGAGAGCCAGCATGGATTTGTGAAGGGAAGGTCCTGCCTAACTAATCTTATTGAGTTTTTTGAAGAGGTGATGAAGGTAGTGGACAGGGGAATATCTATGGATGTCATTTATGTGAACTTCCAGAAGGCGTTTGATGAACCCCACACAAGAGACTCTTAACTAAGGTGGAAACCCACGATGTTGAGGGCAAAATATTGACATGGTTAGGAAATTGGTTGAGTGGCAGGTGACAAAGAGTGGGGATAATGGGTAATTTCTCTAATTGGCAGGAAGGTGACTAGAGGCGTATCACAGGGATCTGTGGTGGGATGGCGAGATTGTTATAAATCAGTTAGGATTATATTGATTGGAGTTTATAAGAGTGAGAGGGGATCTCATTGAAACGTATTCTGACGTAGAATATGTGACATAGAAACATAGGAAAATTCTGACAGGGTTAGACTGGCTAGATTCAGGAAGAATGTTCCCGATAGTGGGGAAATCCAGAACAGTGGTTATAGCTTGTGGATAAGGGGTAGGACTGAGGTGAGGAGAATTTTATTTACCCAGAATGTGGTGAATCTGTGGGATTAACTACCGCAAAAAGTAGTTGGAGCAAAAACATTGTGTAATTTCAAGAAGTAATTGTGTATAACTCTTGGGGCTAAAGGGATCAAAGGATATGGGGAGGTGGGATCAGGTTGTTGAACTTGATGATCAGCCATGATCATAACGAATGGCCTCCTGCTGCTTCTATTTTCTATGTGTGTTTCTAACGTTAATCAGAGCACTTAATGATCCCTCACATATTTCAAGCTGGAACTGGCTGTCCCACCAGCTAATTCACCTGGACTGCACTCGGCAATGCCCCGCTAACAAAGAGGAACAGCTCTTAAACCAATTCCGCAGAGCAAACCCCAGACAACACACAGCAATGCCACCGCGCACACCAGCCTCCGGCCCCACATTTTGTGATGCCGAACTGGCCTGGCTGTTGGACGTAGTGGAGTCCGGTCGGGATACCCTGTACCCCCGAAAGGGTCGGAGGGTCAGTCACAGGGCAGCCGGTGCTGCCTAGGAGGCAGTGACAGTGGCCGTCAGCGTGCGGATTGTAACAAGGAGGGCCACCACCCAGTGCCGTAAGAAGCGAAATGACCTCTCCCGGGCTGCACGGGTGAGTTGGCATCAGCTGCCTGACACCGGTCCTGCCTGCCACTCTCCCCCCCCCCCCCCCCCCCCCCCCCCCCCCCCCCCACACCGATCCACGCACCCACTCCCTGGTCACGGGGAAGTCCCAGTGTTGCAACCCAGCTCTTGGGTGTTTGTTTCCTGACTGTTGCCCCAGTGTTCAGGCAAATTGTCCAGACAGTAACACCCGCCTGTGAGATGGAATGTTTACCCATGGGAATCCACTTGAGAGCTGTGAATTGCTCACATTACTAATATTACTAATTCCCTATTAATGATAGCCTTCGCCTTCAACTGTGCAGCCAGAGGCTGCCATGGTCATTGGGGGTCAAAGTGACTTACAGAATATTGCCGCAGACGGGGCTCTGTCCTGGAGGTTTTCGGTGGGTGTACACGATCTATGGGATGACATGTCAGACCTGCGGGTACTGAGCCGCTTGCCACCCCCAAAGCCCAGGGGCGACCCCCCACCATTGGCAGCCAGCCCCTGCCACCTGCCTTGAGGACTCCCCCCCCCCCCCCCCCCCCCATCCCCACCACCCCCCCATCTCCCCTAGAATTGGGGTATCAGCCCAGGTGCTCTGCGGGCTGACTGCCCATTTTCCAAGCTGGCTACTTACCTCCTCCGATCCCTACATCAACCATTTTGCTATCTTCACATTTTTAAATAGGTGTGCTAAAGGGTCATGCATGACCGGTTAGATCACAGGAGACCGTTTGATAGGGGGTCCTTCCCGTTAATGGACTCGAGATTGGCCTTAATTGCTGATTCGCGGTTTCTCGCCATGCCACAGCGAGATCAGGATGTCACCAACGGGAGCAGGCCAGTTAGATCGGAAACCGATCGGTGCCCAGCGCGGTTCCCAATTTCTGGCTCGCCCGCGATCTAACCAGCTCGCTCGGACTTGTGCTCGGTGTGGTGCAGCCACTACATCGCGCCATTACCTTTGCAAGTGATAAAGGGGTACACACGGGTTAAACCTCAGGGTCAAATATCAAAAATAGATTGCTTTCCATGTTCAAGCAAAACATTCTGTATGGCAATCCACGATTAATAAAATAATGTCAACCTTGTTTTAGATTTTATGTAACTTTGTGTATATTAGTGGAATTAAAATGTACCATAGACAGGTCACATTATATCTGTTTGTACATCCGCTATGTTAGCCCAAATACTGATATGATTGAGAAAATATCTCATCACACATCTAACTAGTGCTTTGAAACTCTTGACTTAATATTTTTCTGTCTCTCTGACTTCTCCTTTCTTCCCTGCTCTTTCTGACTCTTGGCTGGTGTTATTTCAGCAAACAAAACAATAGCACAGACAGTAATCTGAAATTGGTTTTCTTCGTAAAGTATCCCATTCTTACTGCCAGGAATGTATATTGGGTCCAGGTTCTGTTTTCTTAATGAGCTGACTCTGACAGCAGGATGTTTTTCAGATGTAGTAATCATAATGTTTTAAAAATTCATAGCAACTCAACACAACATTTTTAGGATTTAATTGTTTTGCTTAGACAGTATTCAGTATTTTAATGAGGGAGATAAAGATCAGTTAATGTCAGCAGACCGATGGATTGGAATGTTATACTTCACACATTATATTGCCACTTGCAAATCTAATGGGTTTTGTATCTTTTGAACAGAATAATATGTCAGATTTTTTAAATAGCAAATGTTTAAGTAGTGAATCTTATATTTTATTTCCTAACTCTTCAGAATCAATACTGCAGGGGCAAGAAAATGTACCTCTGGCCTCAGCCTCTATATTGACAGCAAATGTCTGAATGCACTGAACCAGGGAAACATAAAAATCAAAACCAAAAAATTCTGATCCTATTACATTTACATTTATTACATTGAATTGTTTTGCTTTGCTAATATTGCTTTTTGTCACTTTCAAAATCAAATGTGCCTTTCTTTATTATAAGCAAAAAGCAATCATATTACTTTAAAATACATAAGCTGCCTTGTATTGCATACTAATTTGAATAATCAGCTTTTGTCACCAGCTACATTGCTTGAAAGGCATATGAGAAATTTGACAAAATGCATTTTGGATGAATTTCCCAGAGTAAATGTTTGTACTAAAATACACATCGGTGAACACTGCACTGACAGAAGAGCTGGTGGATGTGGCAGTAGTAATCGAAGGTGCTAAGCCAGCTGTCTCGCTCTGTTTGTTTGCTCACTGCTTTGGGCATTTTGCCAACCTCATTGCAAATAACTGCATTAGTCAAGTGTATCAGAATTATTACAACACAGCGTCCATCTCATTTATTGCTGTTTGTGCATTTTCTAAATATTCACATCACAATGAAATAATTTTTCAACTTGCTGACCTTTGTAGCTTCACTAGGCCCAGAAGTTCACTTTTTATCCTGACAAATGTTGACAATGCACCAATATCTGCCAGCCACTTGATGAAATCACGACCTTCCCAGTATGACATGCAGTGAAAACAGAATTCCTGAATGCATCATGACTCATGATGCATGTTTCTAGCCTGTGGGTGGCATGGCTGTGGATAGAAACTTACTACTATTGTAATCTATAATCTCTTACAACAGCAAAATAAATACATAAAAAGTATGCAGATCTCCGTTTAACTGTCCAGTTTCCTTTCACGTATAACTTTAAAAATAAGATATATTCCCATATATTTTAGTACGTTATTCCACATATAGGCTGGATGCAAATATCAAACACCACAACGTGCAAAATACCTGATCATATTTTCTATTGGTTATCAAGCAGAGGCACTATGTTACTTTGCTAGATTAACACAATTTGAAGAAAATGTCCAACTGCTGTTTCAGTAATAACAAATAAAGCATATGCTTTAATTGATATCAAATATGTAGGGAGATTCAGGAACTTAAATTTAATCAATATTTTTTTAAAATACATTTATTGAGGCATTTATAAATAAACATCAAACAAAACCACAACCGGGACAAAAAGATAACCAACAGATAACAAACAGAACACAGCGTAGCTCGATAAATAGCCAACAACCGCACCCCGCCCTCCCTGCCATATCTCCCCACTCTCTCTGCCTCCACTTTTTCTATTTAACCCTAACCCCCCTCCCGCTGACTTAACTGTGCTGGAAGAAATCAATGAACAGTTTCCATACCAGGCGAACCCTTCCATCGACCCTCAAGGTGAATTTAATTTTCTCCAATCTAAGAAACTGCGAGGTCGCTCACCCATACCTCTGGCTTCGGCGGCTCCGAGTCACTCCATCACAACAAGATCCGTCTCCAGGCTTCCAGAGATGCAGAGGCCAGAACATCGGCCTCTCTCGCCCCCTGGACTCCCGGCTCTTCCAACACTCCAAACACTACCAATTCTGGACTCAGAACCACCTTCACCCTCTGTACCTCTGACATCACGTCAGTGAACCCCTGCCAAAATCCCTGCAACTTCGGGCAGGCCCAAAACATGTGAACATGATTCCCGGGCACCCCCCGCACACTGCCCACATCTAACCTCAACCCCCTCAATGAACCTACTCATTCTGGCCACCGTCCTATGCGCCCCATGGATGACCTTAAATTGAATGAGACTCAACCTGGCACACGAAGAGGACCCAATCACCCTCTTCAAGGCTTCCTCCCATAACCCAGCCTCCAGCTCTCACCCCAGCTCCTCATCCCACTTTCACTTAACTACTCCTATCTGGGCACCCTCCCAGTCCATCAATTCCATTTATATCTCCGACACCTTGCTCTCTCCCACCCCTATTTTCAACAGCACCTTGTCCTGCAAACCCGGGTGTGGCAGATCAGGAAAAGATGGCACATTCTTCCTCACGTAGTTCCGCACCTGTAAATATCTGAACTCATTTCCCCATGGAAACTCATACTCCTCTACCAGTTCTTCCAAATTCGGGAAGTTGTCCTTCACAAAAAAATCTCCAAACCTCTCGATCCCTACCCGCTGCTAACCATGAAAACTCCCATCCAGTTCCCCCAGAGCGAACTTGTCATTCACACAGATCGGGGCCCAAACCGAGGCCCCCTCAAGCCTCAAGTGCTGTCGCAACTGTCCCCATATCTTCAGGGCCGCCACTACCACCGGGCTTGTGGAGTACCTGGCCGGCGAGAACAGCAGAAGCTCCCTCAACAGCACTCCCAAGCTAGTACCCTTACAAGAGGCTGCCTCCATCCGCTCCCAGACCGATCACTCCCCCACTACCCACTTCTTTACCATGGCTATATTTGCCACCCAATAATAATTCATTAAGTTTGGCAGGGCCAACCTCCCCCCCTCGCCCTCGCATCAACAACGCCTTCTTTACCTGAGGGGTCTTTACCGCCCACACAAATCCCAATATCAACGAGTTAACCTTCTTGTAAAAGGCCTTGGGATAAAAATCGGGAAATTCTGGAATGCAAACGAAAACCTCGGGAGCACAGTCATCTTTACAGCCTCCACCCACTCCGCCAATGGCAACGGAAGCACATTTAAATTTTAAATTTGCCCCTTATTTGCTTCACCAACCTAGCCAGATTCAACTTGTGTAGTTGCTCCCACCCCCATGCCACCTGAATACCCAGATAACTAAAGCTCACCCACACCACCTTAAATGGCAACTTGCCCAATCTCCTCTCCTGTCCCCTCGCCTGAATCGGAAAGACCTAAATTTAATCAATATTAATAGACGCAGCAATAATTAATTTCGCAGGGCAGAAGCCAGCACCCAATGTGCATGTGTTGTGTTTCTTTCTATGCTGCAAACACAAACTCATCAATCATTTCTAAACCCATTACCTTTAAACCTCGAAGGGCAAGGGTAGCAGATGCTTTGGAACACCACGACCTGCAAGTTCCCTCCAAGGCACACAAATTTCTGATCTGGAACTGTATTGTTGTTCCTCACTGTCGCTGGGTCAATATCCTGGAACTCTCTCCCTAATAGCAGTGTGTGTGTACTTACACCACATGGACTGCAGCAGTTCAAGAAGACAGCTCACCACCATCTCAAGGGAAATTAGTGATGGGCAATCCTAGCCAGGGACACCCAAATCCCTTGAATGAATAAAAGATTTTTCAAAACTTAAATAGGAGGGATAAACTATATTATTCTTTATCCAAATATTACAATAGTATATTTTGTCTTTGTTTTCAGATTCCAGCATCCGCAGTAATTTGCTTTTATACCACTGTCACAAACGCGGGCGGAATTCCATGCCCCCCCCCACCCCCAGCCCCCTCCCCGCCGGTGGGATTTTCCGGTCACACCAAATGGAAATTTGAAGGGCTCCCCGCATTTTCCAGCCCAGCCCCTACACAGACAGTAATGCAAAATTCCGCCCGATGAAATACTTTTCCACACTCAGATTTGCAACTAGAGCTGGTAAATGCCTGGCCCAGGGTGGTGTAGAGCCAAGAATGTGCAGGTTAGGTGGATTGGCCATGCTAAATTGCCCTTAGGTTAAACGGGGTTGCTGGGTTACGGGATAGGGTGGAGGTATGGGCTTAAGTAGGGTGCTCTTTCCAAGAGCCGGTGTAGACTCGATGGGCTGAATGGCCTCCTTCTGCACTGTAAATTCTATGATTCCAAATGCATGTTGCTGGAGAACTCTTATTTGTACATCTGTCTTAATCGACTAATACATTATAAACAACATGTGTCACATGACAGATAGGATCATATCCTGTCTGATGATATATACGGGGCAGGATTCTCCATTGATTTGATTTGATTTATTGCCACATGTAAGAAGTACAGTGAAAAGTAATTTTCTGCGGCCGAGGGAACATACACAGAACGTACATAGTAGACAAAAGAATAATCAACAGAGAACATTGACAAATGGTACATCGACAAACAGTGATTGGTTACAATGTGGAACAAGGGGTCAGACAAAACAAACAAAGCAAATGCATGAACAAGAGCAGCATAGGACGTCGTGAATAGTGTTCTTAGAGGGAACAGATCAGTCCGAGGTGGAGTCGTTGAGGAGTCTTGTAGCTGTGGGGAAGAAGCTGTTCCTATGTCTGGATGTGCAAGTCTTCAGACTACTGTACCTTCTGCCTGATGGAAGGGCCTGGAAGAAGGCAATGCCTGGGTGGGATGAGTCTCTGATAATGCTGTCTGCCTTCCTGAGGCAGCGGGTGGTGTATACAGAATCAATGGGAGGATGACAAGCTTGTGTGATGCGTTGGGCTGTGTTCACCACACTCTGCAGTTTCTTGCGATCTTGGACCGAGCAGTTGCCATACCAAGCTGTGATGCAGCCTGATAGGATGCTCTCTATCTCACATCTGGAGAAGTTTGTGAGAGTCGATGCTGACAAGCCAAATTTCTTTAGCTTCCGTAGGAAGTAGAGACGTTGTTGGGCTTTCTTGATTGTTAAATAAATGTGAGTGGATCAGGACAGACTATTGGTGATGGTGACTCCCAGGAACCTAAAGCTATCGACCACCTCCACTTCGGAGCCATTGATGCTGACGGGAGTGTGTGTCGTGCTACGCTTCCTGAAGTCGATGATCCGTTCCTTGGGGCGCGATTCTCCGACCCCCACGCCGGGAGGGAGAATCGCGGGAGTGCTGGGCGAATCACGCCACGCCACCCTGGCACCCCACGCAATTCTCCCACCCCACCCCAAAAATGGCGTGTCGCGTTTTGCGACAGGCCGCTCGGAGAATCGCCGCTCGCCATTTCTAACGCCGAGCGGCGATTCCCTGGCCCGGAGGGGCTGAGCGGCCTGCTAAACCCAACCGGTTCACGCTGGCGCCAACCGCACCTGGTCGCTGCCGGCGTGAACATTGCGCGACCACTGCATGTGGGGCCTGTGGGGGAGCGGAGGGAGGATCGAGAACCACGGGCGTCCTCAGGAGGTGTCTGGCCCGCGATCAGTGCCCACCGATCGTCGGGCCGGCATCTCTAAAAGACGCACTCTTTTCCCTCCGCCGCCCCGCAAGATCAAGCCGCCATGTCTTGCGGGGCAGCGGAGGGGAAGACGGCAACCTGCTCATGCGCGGGTGACGTCACTTAGGTGCCGCCGGCCGCGTCATTCTGTCGCGCCGCTTTGACGCAAGCGTCAAGGCCCGGCGCACGAAATTCACGCGCCGCCGCTCTTAGCCCCGGGGGGGGGGGGGGGGGGAGAATAGGGGGCGAGGAGCGGCCTCCGACGCCGGAGTGAAACACTCCGGGTTTCACTCCAGCGTCGGCTGTTTGTCTCCCTTTGGGAGAATTGCGCCCTTGGTCTTTCCAACATTTAGAGAGACGTTGTTTTTGGTACAACCAGAAGTGATTAATCTCCTTCCTGTCGTCTGATTCGTCGTTGTTTGTGATACGGCCCACCACAGTCGTATCATCCGCAAACGTATCGATTGAGTTGGAGTTAAATCTTGCCACACAGTAATTTGTGTATATGGTGTACAGTAGAGGACTGAGCACACATCCTTGCGGGGCTCCTTGTTGAGGGCTATTGTGGAGGAGGTGCTGTTGTCTATCCTGAAAGATTGTGGTCTGTTGGTGAAGCTTCAAACTGAAAGATAGAGTCGGAATTGCTGCTTAAAGAAGTGCCAATTTTGTTCTATGTTGCGCATGAACCAGAGATGGCCGGGCCTCTCATGCCGTCCAATTTGAGCTCCATCCTTCTCTCGCAGGCTGCAAGTCACCAGATCGGTCTTCCAGCTGAATGCCTAATGTTGTCACTGTGGTCGCTAACTTTATATCTTCAGCACTCGTGATACCATGTTGTGTTTGGCTCTTTATACGTTACGAAGAAATCTGCAACACATTTCGACTGTCCGAACCAGAACCTTTTATTGTGTCTCGTGTGGTAAGATAGCAATCTATTACAGAGCACATTATCATGGAGTCTGCTAGCTACTCCTCTGGAATCTGCAACTAGCACTGACCATTCACCTGTATGTCTGATTACCCTCTCAATCTTCTTCCCCAGATGGCCAGATGTCCCAATAGGGGCAGCAGGGTAGCATGGTGGTTAGCATAAATGCTTCACATCTCCAGGGTCCCAGGTTCGATTCCCGGCTGGGTCACTGTCTGTGTGGAGTCTGCACGTCCTCCCCCTGTGTGCGTGGGTTTCCTCCGGGTGCTCCGGTTTCCTCCCACAGTCCAAAGATGTGCGGGTTAGGTGGATTGGCCATGCTAAATTGCCCGTAGTGTCCTAATAAAAGTAAGGTTAAGGGGGGGGTTGTTGGGTTACGGGTATAGGGTGGATACGTGGGTTTGAGTAGGGTGATCATGGCTCGGCACAACATTGAGGGCCGAAGGGCCTGTTCTGTGCTGTACTGTTCTATGTTCTATGTGTCTCCCTTTATATGGGAGCCATTGGTCACATGACCGTGATCTAAAGACCGCATGGTGTGTCTGCACCGCCACCTGCTGGTTGGAGGTCGCACGCCATCCATCTATGACATAACCCATAGGCATATCACAACAGCAGCCATGGTGTGAATAGTCGCACACAGGGCAGCTCCTGCTTGAGGGCATAGAACATAGAACATAGAACAGTACAGCACAGAACAGGCCCTTCGGCCCTCGATGTTGTGCCGAGCAATGATCACCCTACTTAAACCCACGTAACCCGTATACCCGTAACCCAACAATCCCCCCATTAACCTTACACTACGGGCAATTTAGCATGGCCAATCCACCTAACCCGCACATCTTTGGACTGTGGGAAGAAACCGGAGCACCCGGAGGAAACCCACGCACACACGGGGAGGACGTGCAGACTCCACACAGACAGTGACCCAGCCAGGAATCGAACCTGGGACCCTGGAGCTGTGAAGCATTGATGCTAACCACCATGCTACCGTGAGGTTAAAATAGCTCTTTTAACCCGAAAATAGGAGAACCTTCGATGGAAAAGTGTAGCTGAAGGTTGATGCAAATGTTTCCCCACCCCAGGTGTGACATGTCTGCTGGTTACAAAACCCAGCAGAAGAAAGAATGGAAGGTACGAGTGCTATGAGGTATGTTTCGAGGATGCTAGCGGGGCTGGTGGTGGAGGGTGTTGCTGGTCTCAGAGGTGGATCAAGCGCACAGGTCTCAGACGCAGAATTCTAGAGCTGGGATCGTGAGACTCCACAAGACCTGGCCAAGGAGTTGGAAGAGACCTATGGTGCAGCAGCTATTGAAAAGATGATGGAGGGGGAAGGGTCAGTGCAGGTTGGAAGGCCCCAGATGGATAGCTATCAACAGGAAAGAGTTCCATCAACAAAGGAAAGAGGTGCAGGAGGACATAACGAAGGACATCAAAGGGGCTGTGGCATCCCTGAAGGGAACGATGGAAAGGGTTGAAATGTTTGGAGACATAGGGGTCACAGTTCCGAGAGATGGAGAGTGTGATATCCGTCCACAGTGATTGGGTGGTGGCATTGGAGGCGGAGGTGAGGCTCTTCAGATACCTATGCAGGACGCTGAGAGCAAAGGTGGAAGAGCAGGAGAACTGGTCGAGAAGGCAGAACCTGCATATCATCAGCCTGCCTGAAAGAGTGGAAGGCACGAGTGCCATGAGGTATGTTTCGAGGATGCTAGCAGGGCTGGTAGCGGAGGGTGTTCTGGTCTCAGAGGTGGATCAAGCGCACAGGTCTCAGACGCAGAAGTCTAGAGCTGGAGAGCAGCCACGGGTTGTGATCATGAGACTCCACAAGTTTGTGGAAAAAGAGAAGATTCTGCAGTGGGCCAAAGAGAAGTGGAACTGCGAATGGGAGGGGAACAAGGTCCAAATATACCAGGACATTGGAGTTGAACTGGCAAAAGGCATAATGGATTCAATAGGGCCCAGGTGGTGCTGTATCGGCGGCATATCAGGTTCGGGTGCTCTACCCGGCAAAACTATGGGTGACTTACGAGGGCCGGAAATATCACTGTGGGAACCCTTATGAATGACTACAAACTGGGGGAGAACTAAACTTTATTGGGAGATAGAGGTGCCGGCACTTTGGAGTAACGGATGAAATGGGTAGAGTTGGGGTTGGAATGTGTGGGTTTTTTTCTCTTTTTCTCCAAGGTGGAGGGTTTCTCTTTTCTTGTTGGGTCAACAATGGGTAGCAGGGGCAAAATGTTTGTAAGGGGACAGCTGCCCCCCCCCCCCCCCCCCCCCCCCCGGTTTCTGTGTTGGTGTTTTTCTTTTTTGTTTGTCCTTGGGGGAGGCGCCCTGTCACCTGAGATGTGTCTTTCTTTGGGTGGGGGAGGGGGAGGTCCACAGGGAGCCACCTACACAGAACAAAGAGGTGAGGATTGGGGGGGGAATCAATAGGAGGAGCCTTTGGGCAGGAGTTGCCCCGCTGGCAGGTAATGGTGGCGAACAGAAGTGAAGTGGGGGAGATGACTGCGAGAGATGGCCAAGGGGGTTGGGGGGGGGGGGGGGGGAAGTGTGACGTGCAGTATTGGAGAAGAAGTGTGGTCAAGAGCGGAGAATGGGGCCATCTTGGATGGGCCCGGTACAGGCCAAAATTAGAAGGGGCAGAGCCAAAAGGAGAGGATGACAGACAGTTATAGGGAATGGAGACGTAAGCCCCCAGTAAGCCTTATAACATGAAATGTGTGAGGGCTCTTCTGCAGGAGACACATGAAGGACCAGGTCAAGATGAGAAAGGGATGGGTAGGTCAGGTATTTCACTTGCGGTTTGACTCAAAGTCGCGGGGGATGACCATCTTGCTGGATAAGAAGACAGGGACTTGTAAGTGCGAAGGAAGTGAGGGACCCGGGGGGGTGGAGAATGCGATGGTGAGCGGGGTATTGAAGGAGACGCCGGTGGTGTTGGTGAATGTATACGCACCGAATTGGGACGATGTATGGTTTATGAAGAGGTTTCTGGCGGCGGTCCTGGATTTGGCCACGTACCTGTTGATAATGGGAGGAGACTTTAATTGTGTTTTCGAGCCGAGGGTGGACAAGTCGAGCCCCAGGTTAATGGGAAGGATGTGGATGACAAAGGAGCTGGGCGGGTTCATGGAAAAGACAGGCATGGTAGATCCATGGCGCTTTAAGAACCCAGGGGGAAGGGAGTACTCCTTTCTCTCACAGGTTTACAGGGTATACTCCAGAATCGACTTTTTCGTGGTGAGCCGTGAAGTGTTGGTAAGGGTGGAGGGGGCAGAGTACGCGGGGATAGTAATTTCAGCCTCACTGACTGGAAATTCAGCTTAGATCGGGACGGGAGCAGAGGCCGAGATGAAGGCTCTATTTGGGGTTGTTTGCAGACAGAGGGTTCTGTGATAAGGTGCGGTCGGTGATTAAAGTCTATGTACAGTTAACCCAGAACGGGGAGGTGTCGGCAGCCACATTTTGGGAGGCACTGAAGGCGGCGGTCCGAGGGGAGATTGCCTCATTCAAGGCACGTGAGGATAAGAAAAGGAGGGAGGTGTATGGGCCTTTAATGAATGAGAAAGTCGAAGTAGACAGGGGTTATTTGAGGGTGCCCATCACGGAGGGTTTGGCGAGGAGGAAAAAGCTGCAGGGCGGATTTGATAGGTTGACGACGGGGAGGGTGGTGAGGAAGCTGTGTAGGGCAAGAGGGGTGTAGTATGAGTATGGGGAGAAGGCAAGTCGAATGCTGGAACACCAGCTATGGAGGCAGACCGCATCCAGGGAAATATTGAGGATGCAGAGACAGGGGAGGAGGTGATGGAGCCGGGGAAGATAAATGAGACGTTTATAGAATACTATGAGGAACTGTTCAGGAGAGGCAGGGGGGGTGAAGAAGGGGGGACATGGGGCGGTTTTTGGATGGGCTGGAGTTTCTGCAGCTGGAGGAAGAGAAAAGGCAGGCACGAGAGGGGCCTTTGAGGCTGAGGGAGGTATTGGACAATATAAGGGGTATGAAGTTTGGAAAGGCCCCGGGGCAACGGAATTGGCACCACATTTGTTGGGAGTTTTAGGGAGGCGCTGGAGAAGTGGGAACTGCCGGAGACGACAATGTAGGCGCTGATCACATTGATATCAAAGAAGGGGGTGGGCCCGTTAGAATGTGGGTCGTACAGGACCATATATATCACTGTTAAATACAGATGTAAAAGTGCTGGCTACGTTGGTGGCGGGGAGGATGGAAGGTTGCGTCCTGAGGGTGGTCGCGGAGGATCAGACAGGCTTCGTAAAGGGCAAGTTGCTCTCGAGTAATATAAGGAGGCTGTTAAATGTGATTATGACCCCGATGAAAGGACGGGTACCGGAGATAGTGGTGTCTATGAGAAGGCATTTGACCGGGTTAAATGACGTTACCTGCTCCAGGCCCTGGGAAGGTTCGGATTAGGGTTCGGGTTTGGGCCGACGTTTGTGGCGTAGGTGAGCCTGTTATATGTGGCACTGCTGGTGAGCTTATGAACCAACGATATGGGCTCACAGAAGCAGAGGTACCACCTGTCGCCTCTGCTATTCACACTAGCAATAGAGCCTCTGGCAATGGCCCTTAGGGGGTCAGCAGAGCAGCAAGGGATTATGAGGGGGAGTAGGGAGCATCGGGTGTCACTGTATGCGGACGACCTATTACTGTATGTGTCGGATCCGCTGGAGAGCATGGAGAGGATTATGGGCCTATTAAGGACGTTAGGGGCGTTCTCAGGATACGTTGAACATAGGGAAAAGTGAAGTTTTCCCAGTGAATGGGTTGGGTTGGAGAGTCAACCGGCGGGGCTACCATTCAAAGTAGCCAGAGATAGGTTCAGATACCTGGGGATTCAGGTAACGGGAGAGTGGGCGATATTGCAGAAATGGAATTCTGAAGGTGGAGGACGTTAGGGAGGATCTTAAGAGGTGGGACATGCTGCACCTGACTCTGGCAGGAAGATGAACGTCCTGCCAAGGTTCCTATTCATATTCCAGACGCCTCCGAATTTTGTACCAAAGGCCTTTTTCCGGAAGCTGGATGTAATTATCTCAGATTTGTGTGGGCAGTGAAGGTACCAAGGGTAAAGAAGATTCTGTTACAGAGGCAAAGGCAAAAGGGGGGTGTTGGCATTGCCAAACCTGCTGCATTATTATTGGGTAGCGAATGTGAAGAAGGTGAGGCGATGGTGGGAAGGAGAGGGGGCATGAATGGGTTAGGATGGAGAAAGAATCTTGTAGGGGGTCCAGCCTGAGGGCGATGGTGACGGTGACGTTGCCACTGGCACCAAGGAAATATATGGAGAGCTCTATTGTGCAAACCACAGCAAAGGCCTGGAATCAGTTGAGGAGGCACTTTAGGATAGAGGGGATGTTGGTGTTAACCCGTTGTGCGTAAACCATGGATTCGACCGGGGGGACAGATGGTATGTAGAGAAAATGGAGGGAAGTGGGGCTGGTTAGGATGAAGGATGTGTACCTGGAAGAGGGGTTTGCTAGTATAGAGGAACCGAAGGAGCGGGTGTAGCTCCCGAGAGGAAGTGAGTTTAGATACTTGCAGGTAAGGGACTTCGCGTGGAAGGTTTGGAAGAAGTTCCCCAAGCTACCAAAGTGTGTCCTGCTGGAGCGACTGCTGCTTCTGGACATGGAAGGGGAGGGCAGGATCGGAGACATATGGGTGGCTGGGAGAGCAGGGAAGCGAGCAGAAGATTAAGGAGAAGTAGGAGGGGGAGTTAGGAGGGGAGACAAATTGGTGAGTGTGGAATGAGGCGCTATGCAGGGTAAACTCAACTTCCTTGTGCGCAAGGATGAGCTTGATACAATTCAAGGTGGTACATCGGGTGCATATGACTTGGGCAAGAATGAGTGGGTTCTACCAAGGAGTGGCAGACGAGTGCAAGAAGTGTGGGCAGGGACCTGCAGACCATGCATGTATGTTATAGGGCTACGAGAAGCTAGAGAGATACTGGGGGGGAATGTTTGTGGCACTAACTAGGATAGTGGGGGAGGAGGTTGGGCCTGACCCTTTGGTGGTGATACTTGGGATATCAGAGGAGCCGGAGCTGATGGAAGGGAGGAAGGCCGATGTCGTGGCCTTCGCCTCTCTGGTTGCTTGGCGAAGAATGTTATTGGAATGGCGGTCGGCAACGCCGCTGGGGTGGCGGCCTGGCTGGGAGATTTATCCTACTTTCTCTGACCGGAAAAGATTAAATACGAATTGAGGGGTTCAGCGGAGGGCTTTGAAGCAAGTTTAGGGATGTTTGTGGCCATGTTTGAGGAGTTGGTCATCGCAGAGTGGGGTGAGGGGGGTGAAAATGGGATAACTTTGTACAAACTGTATAATTCTGTGGTGGGAGTATGTTCCCTGGACTTTTTACGTTTTGTAACTATTTAAATAAGTTAGGAATAAAATACATTTGAAAAAAACAAACGCATAAACAAAAGAGTTCCCAATATGAAATGAAATGAAAATCGTTTATTGTCACGAGTAGGCTTCAATGAAGTTAATGTGAAAAGCCCCTAGTCGCCACTTTCCGGCGCCTGTCCGGGGAGGCTGGTACGGGAATCGAACCGTGCTGCTGGCCTGCTTGGTCTGCTTTAAAAGCCAGCGATTTAGCTTTGTCACTTTGTGGCATTGTTCGACATCCAAGTGCTGCATTAGTTCCTTTTTCCATCAGATGAGTTGTAACCAATCCGATTCTTTGGTCGCTGGTCCAAAACTCTTTTGTGGCTCTGTGCCCTTGCGACCATTTCAGGGCGAGGAATCCCACGTAGTACACGGCGAGTTTTATTTTCCTGAGTGTCCTCAGACGGAACCTTGTGTCTGGAGTTCATGGGAATGTGACAGAAACTAGGGATCGGAGTCCGGACCCAGGGTAGGGGGTCAGGGGCTATTGTCTGAATGACCTCCTGGTCATGGTACTGGTGGAAGTTGTGTTGGGAACCGAATGCCTTCATTGGGTTCACATGATACCATCTGGCTGTCCCAGGATCCAGCAGTACCCTGTAAACAAATGGACCCTATCACGAAGTGGGGTCCCTCTGTACTTGGGGGACAGGAATGTGCTGAGCTGGAAGACTCAGAGCATTATCTTCTGCCTGACCTCATAGTCGATAGAAGGCCTTATTTGCTTTTTCCTCTTTCCTATTTTAATGGCTGATGCTAATTGTGCAGCTCGGACATTTTCCAACAGCGTTTTAACTGTGTTCTCACGACTAAGGGCTGCAAGCTTAAGTCCAGATAAATCCAGCCCGAGCAGGGGTTCAATCCTCCTCATAGGCAGCCCTGTCATGGGGCAGCGAACCCGATGGAGCTGGAAACCGGGTTCCGTGCTATCATAAGGACAAAGGGCAGGACATTGATCCAGGTATGGTTGTTTTGCTGGAGGTTCTTACGGATCATTTCTTTGAGCATGCGGTTCATCCTTTCCACTATCCCACTGGTTGAGGATGATACACAATTTGAATTTTTTGTGGTATTCCAAACAACCTCATTACCCGCTGCATCAAGGGAGTAACTAGATCTAAATCTAAATTGCGAGGGAGATCCCATCTAGTGAAGATTTGCTGCACTAGAATACCTGCCGTGACCTTGGTCGTATTGGTCCGAGTGGGAAAGGCTTTAACCCATTTACTAAAAGTGCCAATAATGACCATGATGTACTTGTAACCTCCCTTGCTGGGTGGTAGGGTGGCACAGTAGCACAGTGGTTAGCACAATTGCTCCACAGCTCCAGGGACCCAGGTTCGATTCCTGGTTTGGGTCACTGTCTGTGCAGAGTCTGCACGTTCTCTCCTTGTCTGCGTGGGTTTCCTCCGGGTGCAGGTTGGATGGATTGGCCATGCTAAGTTGCCCTTAGTGTCCAAAATAAACCCCACCTCTTCATTCACCTGAGGAAGGAACAGTGCTCCGAAAGCTAGTGATTCGAAATAAACCTGTTGGACTATAACCTGGTGTTGCAAGATTTCTTACTGTGCTCACCCCAGTTCAACGCCGGCATCTCCACATCAAAAAAAAAGGTTAGGTAGGGTTACTGGGTTACAGGGATAGGATGGAGGGGCTTAAGTAGGGTGCTTTTTCCAAGGGTCGGTGCAGAAAGGGCGGGTATGTCTCAGTTCTCCCTTGTAGGCATATTTGTCAGGATTGTTTTGGACACAGACTAAGTAGTTTTCAAAGTAATTCTGCATGTCTTGGTCTTTTGGTACCTTGCACACACCCATGAGAGCCGCTTTGGCCAGGTGCCCAGTGCTCCCATGCTATCAGCTAACTAACATCTGCGCGGCATGCGACGGACCGCCTAACTCTGATGCTTTCGCCTTCCCCCCCCCTAGGATAAGACCGCCCACAATCATAGGGAGCGTGAGAGAACTGGAGGGGGTCCACCCGTACTGCACCTCCTCACAGTCCACCGCGCAGAGGGCACTGCACCTCGTTGGCGGAGCAGAGGACCGGGAGGTAACCCCTTACCAGATCGGAGGCTCACCAGCAAGTGAGACTCCCCGGCCTGGCTCCACCCCGCACTTCACCCCATCACCCCAGTCCGTGTGTCTAACGATACATGCTGTCTTGTGTCTACCAGTCGGACACCCAGGACACAGCCACACAGAGGACAGACACCCAGGACACGGACGCACAGAGGACGGGCACCCAGGACACTGATGCACAAAGGACGGACACCCATGACACCGACAGCCAGGACAACGAGATGCAGGACACAGATGCACACGACAGCCAGGACAGTGACACAGAGGACGGGACACAGTTGATGGACAGACCGGACAGTGACCCTCAGATGGAGGCGAGACAAGGACCATCGGGTCAAGGGTCGACGCAGGAGACCTCTGACTTTGGCTCCGATGAGGACATGGACTTTGCGTCACTGCTGTCTCCCATACCATCCACCATCGCAGAGACTATCACCTCGGTTGGGCACTTTAGTGAAGAGGCTTCACTGGTGCACACCATACAGCCGTACCGGTACAGCAGGTGGAGGTCGGAGCAGCCAATGGGTGGGGCGGTCGGAGGGCAGCCCAGCCCCAGCAACCAGCTGCTGCCCAGACAGTTCCCGGGTTTCTGGACTTTCCAGGCCCACCCATGGGCCCAGTGCACTTAGACACGCAGGGACTAGTTCCGCTGATTCCTGCAAGGGAGGTCTCGGAACACCTCAGATCCTCGGATGCCCCCCATTCCATCCCTGGTTCATCTGGTGGGCAGCGGGCATAACAGGGTGGCACCACGCCATCCAGCACGCCCGCGGAGCAACCTGGCCCATCCAAGCTGGGCCGCCCCAGGAAATGCACGCCAACGGGGAGCCAGGTCGCAGGGCAGGAGTCTCAGCATTCCGCCTCCACTCCTGTTGTACCGTCTGGGGAAACACCAAGACATAGTGGTAGGGCCCGTAAGGTCAGGAGGTTTGACGCCTAGTAAATTGGCACAGGTGCAGGGCACAGTTTAGTTATAGGGGCTAGGACACTTGTATGTTACCGTTCCAATTAAACTCACTGTTACACCAATGCAAGATGCCTCTGTACTATGTCCGGTGCCTACGGGGTCCTGTAGGGGACTGAGTGCCACTGTGGTTGAATGGTTGAAGGGCGATGGAACGTTGAGCTCAGGTGGGTGTAAATCTCCTCCCCCCCCAAACCCGAGCGTCCACGGAACAGCGCCGCCAGCTACTCAACATGGCCATGTGATGGAGTGTCCAGAATGCATACAGGGACCACCCAGGTGGAGGGTGTAGCTGTGGCCATGAGTCAGATATTGGCTCATGGCCAACGATTTGGAGCTCACAGCTCATCACAGAGCAGGTTGTCATCATCCCCCATGGCACTGATCACGCCCGCTTCCACAAGCAATCGTGTGAGACCAGCCGTTGTGCCGCAGGTGGATATGTGGTGGAGGGGTGCTGTGCCTGTGGTGGTTTGGGAGCTAAGGTTGGTGGGTGGTGTGGGAGGTGCTTCTCATGGGTGTTGTGGGAGGTGGGGCGGTACAGTGGTGCCAGTGCCTCTGCTCAGCGAGCCCCTACCCCCCCAGTTGGTGAAACGTGCGGCGATCAACGCCTCGCGCGCTCATTGGCCAAGCAGGTGGCATCGTACAGCCTCCTGTCCACATCTAGCCACCATGTCACGTCTATTGCCGTCCTCGTCCCCATCCTCCTCATCTGGAGAGGGGTCCCCTTCCTCGGACCTGCCCTCTGCCTCCTCCTCCTCCAGCACATCACCCCTCTGTTTGGCTATATTGTGGAGGCACAGACATCCAGGATCTTCATGCGGTGGTCGCAGATGTTCTTGGAGTAGGTCCCCTTCCTGTTCACGAACACGTCCCAGTTCTCCGCTGGTGGCCGCATGGCAATGTGAACTCCATCAATCACCCCCTGCACCATGGGTAACCTGGCCACGACAGATGCCGGACAGGTCCCCACTCAGCAACTGGAACGACCCCGTCACATAAAAGTTCAGGGCCACTGTAACCTTGACGGTCACCGGGAGAGCATGCCCTCACCCAGTGCCAGGTGTGCCATCAGGTGGCAGATGTGAGCAACGTTTCCCGGCTCATCCGGAGTCTCCTCCTGCATGACCTGTCCGGCAGGTCCTCAAAGGAAATGCGGCGACGGTAAACACAAGGCCTATCGAGCACCTTGGCACCACCACCACCTCCTCCTGCTCCTCATCCACATCGGTATCCTCATCCTGTGCCTCCACCTCGTTGTTGTGGTCGTCGTCCGTCTTCTCCTCCTGCGCCCATCGAGCGGGCGGCCCTGCAGTCTGAGCGGGTGCCACCTGGCCTCCTGCAGCCCGTTCCCTCTGCTGCAGCCGCCGCTGTCGCAGCCGCTATGAGCTTTCTGCGCCGATGCTGCCACAGGGCTACATGCAGGGCGGCCAACATCGCTGGCTGGTGCCCAAACATTATGATCTGCAGGGGGTGGGGGGTATACAACATGTTTAGGGATGGCGCGTGGCCCCCTCTACAGCCAGGTACCATGGGCTACATGTCTGCCCCAGTTGGCTGGTTGCGCCACAGCCACGCATGCACCCAGACCCCTGCCCACACCCTCCGTGCTCCGACCACTATTGCCCGACCCTCCTGATAGCGCCATCGTTGGATGGCTATGCCCTGGAGTCACGCCGCCGGGACTTCGGCTCATCCGGCCCGCAGATCCACGGGAGCCTGGAGAATCACTGAACTTACCCCCTCGGGTGATTATCCGGATGGCACAGCGCCAATCACGATGACGCCGTTCTCGCTGGTTGAGAGAACAGCGGCAGACCAGCGTCGCGTAGAAAAAAAGCATGATTGCCGATTCTCTGAACCGGCCCGGGGTGAGAGAATTCCGCCCCCGGTTTTGGTATCCTGGACAGCAGCTTGGTGGATAAAGAAGCCCAAGTCCTCCACATGGTTTCTTAACAACTCCCACGGTCCAGAGATGTGCAAGTTTGGTGGATTGGCCATGCTAAATTGCCGCTCAGTGTCTGGGGGTGTACAGGTTAGGTGGGGTTGCACTGAAAGGTAGTGGGTGCCGAGAACTTGCTGCTGGAGGAGGTGGTGGAAGCAGGGACGATAGTGACATTTAAGGAGCATCTTGACAAATACATGAATAGGGTGGGAATAGAGGGATACGGACCCCGGAAGTGTAGAAGATTTTAGTTTAGATGGGCAGCATGGCGACGCAGGCATGGAGGGCCGAAGGGCCTGTTCCTGTGCTGTACTTTCTTTGTTCTTTGAAAGGCCGGAGAATGGGCCTAGGTAAGGTACTCTTTCAGAGGGTCGGTGCAGACTCAATGGGTCGAATGGCCTCCTTCTGCACTAGCAATTCAACAAGAAGACCAAATTTACAATGGAGCTAGCCTGCATGGCCGATGGAGCAAAAGTAAAGTCTGTGCTGCTTCTCAAATATAAAACCATGCCAAACTGTTTCAACTTGCCTGGCCACCTTCAGAGAATTATGCAATTGAACCCCAAGGTCCCTCTGCTCCTGTACTCCCCTCAAAGTTGTGCCATTGAGCCTTTATTGTCCCCCCATATTCTGCAATTTTGGCTACTGTTCCAAATAGTTGAAACCACACCTAATGCTTGCACATTCTGCTAACCTTCACAGTTACAGCTGTCTTTTAATAAAGTTTCAATGTCATGACCTTTTGGTTTTTCTAAGGGGTCTCTTTGAAAAGCTTCAGTGTACATCAACGCTATTACCAGGTCTGCAATTCTTTCAGATAACTCAACTTCGGAAAAGTCAGTTCCTTCTTTAGCCCCTCCGGGACAAGTCTGGCCAATTCACTCTTTCATTGCTGCTTACGTAACATAAGTTTTAACCGCTGTGTCCTGAAATTGATTTTCACACATAGTCTGGTTTCTAGTGTGATCCATATTTTCTTAAGGTGTTTCTGATCATCTTCATCTTCAGATAAACCTTAAGTATTCACCCAAGCAAACACTTCATTTCCAATAGCTATCTTCATTTTGACTACTTGTTTACCTGGTTCTGTACAGCCAAAAGCTTGAAGTCAGAAAGAATATCTCTGGCTTTCCAATTTACACACAGGTGTTTTACCAATATCTTGCTGATATTCCTGGGATTTGCTATGACTTCCGAGGCGGTGTCCTCCACAGAAAGGTTTCAATGTATTGCAGATTTTGACTTGCCATGCCCTGCTTCTGGACACGATGGCACTGCAGGTTTGTGGTGCTGTTGCTCCCCTTCACCTGCTTTTCCAGGCCCCACCCTGCTTCGAGCTTCCAAACTTTGAAATGCTGTGGATTTTCTTTTTCATGCTGTATCAATCTGCAAACCTGTAGAATCTTAAAAAGTCTCCAGAGTGTGTCCATGAAGCTTCAGTTCTTCAAAATCTTCAAAATTCGGAATGTTCTACCACATTGTATATGGTAGGCCTTAAAAGCTCAAAATCTTCAAAATCCCTGAGCTGCCACCATATTCTATCCTTCAAACACAAACTTGCCAGTCACTGGTGACTGGTGAAATACGTTTTTGAGTTCTTTATTTAAAAATGGTGCTGGAAGGCATATACTGTTATATCTCACTTGATCAACTAACAAATTCCAACTACTGAGTCATGCGATGGCATCATATCCTTGTCTGATGATGTCCAGATTATGGGCATACCCCCTTAAAGACATACTTATAACAGCATCGACACTTAGGGCAGCATGGTAGCATGGTGGTTAGCATAAATGCTTCACAGCTCCAGGGTCCCAGGTTCGATTCCCGGCTGGGTCACTGTCTGTGCGGAGTCTGCACGTCCTCCCCGTGTGTGTGTGGGTTTCCTCCGGGTGCTCCGGTTTCCTCCCACAGTCCAAAGATGTGCGGGTTAGGTGGATTGGCCATGCTAAATTGCCCGTAGTGTCCTAAAAGGTAAGGTTAATGGGGGGGGTTGTTGGGTTACGGGTATAGGGTGGATACGTGGGTTGGAGTAGGGTGATCATTGCTCGGCACAACATCGAGGGCCGAAGGGCCTGTTCTGTGCTGTACTGTTCTATGTTAAACCATTTCCTGATCTTGAGTGCTCTTGAGAGTACTGGAACCCACTCAGTAAAAGGCTAAAGCTTCGCCACATATTGGTTTTGCAAAATTGGAAGGCGCAGGAATTATTCTGTTTCACAAATCAACTGTTGACCACTACAGGCCGACCCTCACCCACTCTCAGTCACCACGCCGCTCTGGATTTAGCTGTGTGCCTCGCTGCTGGCTAAAAGTGGTTACACTCTTGTGATAGGCCTCACAAGGAACATGGGGATCATCGATTGATTTCCCCCCTGGGCTCTATAACGAATCCCTGTGGCGAGCAGGCAGAGACTAGCCCAGCTGGGGTTCGTTAGCAGGATCTTTAAATGTAGCTACCAAAGAACAAAGGAAAGTCCAGCACAGAAACAGCCCTTTGTCCCTCCAAGCTTGCGCCGACCATGCTGCCCTTCTAAAGTAAAATCTTCTATACTTCCGGGGTCCATATCCCTCTATTCCCATCATATTCATGTGTTTGTCAAGATGCCCCTTAAACGTCACTATCGTCTCTGCTTCCACCACCTCCTCCGGCAGCGAGTTCCAGGCACCCACTACCCTCTGTGTAAAAAGCGTGCCTCGTACATCTCCTCTAAACCTTGCCCCTCGCACCTTAAACCTATGCCCCCTAGTAATTGACCCCTCTACCCTGGGAAAAAGCCTCTAACTATCCAGTCTGTCTATGCCCCTCATAATATTGTAGACCTCTATCAGATCACCCCTCAACCTCCTTCCTTCCAATGAGAACAATCCAAGTTTATTCAACCTCTCCTCATAGCTAATGCCCTCCATACCAGGCAACATCCTGGTAAATCTCTTCTGCACCCTCTCAAAGCCTCCACATCCTTCTGGTAGTGTGGCGAGCAGAATTGAACACTATACTGCAAGTGTGGCCTAACTAACTAACTATATAGCTGCAAAATGACTTGCTAAATTTTATACTCAATGCCCCAGCCAATGAAGGCAATCTCTCTGACTGTTAATACTTTTGAGGGTTCTACCATTCACTGCATATTCTCCACCTGTATTAGACCTTCTAAAATGCATTACCTCACATTTGTCCAGATTTAACTCCATCTGCCATCTAACCGCTCAAGTCTCCAAACAATCTAAATCCTGATGTATCCTCTGACAGTTCTTATCGCTATCCGCAATTCCACCAACCTTTGTGTCATCCACAAACTTGCTAATCAGACCCGTTACATTTTCCTCCAAATCATTTATATATACTACGAACAGCAACGGTCCCAGCACTGATCCCTGCGGAACACCACTAGTCACAGCCCTCCAATCAGAAAAGCACCCTTCCATTGCTACTCTCTGCCTTCTATGACCTAGCCAGTTATGTATCCATCTTGCCAGCTCACCTCTGATCCCATGGGACTTCACCTTTTGTACCAGTCTGCCATGAGGGACCTTGTCAAAGGCATTACTGAAGTCCATATAGACAACATCCACTGCCCTATCTGCACCAATCACCTTTGTAACCTCCTCGAAAATCTCGATAAAGTTAGTGAGAAACGACCTCCCCTTCACAAAACCATGCTGCCTCTTGCTAATACGACCACTTGCTTCCAAATGGGAGTAGGTCCTGTGTTGAAGAATTCTCTCGAGTAATTTCCCTACCACTGACATAAGGCTCACCGGCCTGCAGTTCCCTGGATTATCCTTGCTACCCTTCTTAAACAAAGGAAAAACATTGGCTATTCTCCAGTCCTCCGGGACATCACCTGAAGACGGTGAGGATCCAAAGATTTCTCTCAAGGCCTCAGCAGTTTCCTCTCTTGCCTCCTTCAGTATTCAGGGTTCTGGGTAGACCCTATCAGGCCCTGTGGACTTATCCACTTTAATATATTTCAAGACCCCAACACCTCGTCTTTTTGGATCTCAATGTGACCCAGGCTATCTACACATCCTTCTCCAGACTCAACATCCACCAATTCCTTCTCTTTGGTAAATGCTGATGCAAAATATTTAGTACCTCGCCCATTTCCTCTGGCTTCACACATAGATTCCCTCCCCTGTCCATCACTGAACCAACCCTTTTCCTGGCTACCCTCTTGCTATTTATGAACATGTAAAAAGCCTTTGGATTTTCCTCAACCATATTTGCCAATGACTTTTCGTGATCCCTTTTAGCCCTCCTGACTCCTTGCTTAAGTTCCTTCCTACTTTCCTTATATTCCACACAGACTTTGTCTCTTCTCAGCCTTCTAGCCCTGCCACATGCCTCCTTTTTGTTTTTGATGAGGCCTACAATATCTCTCGTTATCCAAGGTTCCCGGAATTTGCGATATTTATCCTTCTTCCTCACAGGAACATGCCGGTCCTGAATTCCTTTCAACTGACATTTGAAAGCCTCCCACATGTCAGATGTTGATTTACCCTCAAACATCCACCCCCAATCTATGTTCTTCAGTTCCTGCCTAATATTGTTATAATTAGCCTTCCCCCAATTTAGCACATCCACCCTCGGACCACTCTTATCCTTGTCCACCAGCACTTTAAAACTTACTGAATTGTGGTATCCAAAGGGGTATACCTGTTAGAGAGGGGGACAACCACAGAGGATTCCTGAACTGACTGCCTGCCCTTCTGGTGGTCACCCATCTCTCTGCCTGCACCTTGGGTGTGACCACATCTATATAACTGCTATCTATGACGCTTTCCGCCACCTGCATGCTCCTAAGTGCATCCAACTGCTGCTCCAACTGAACCATGCGGTCTGTGAGGAGCCCCAGTTGGGTGCACTTTCTGCAGATGGAGCCATCCGGGATGCTCCAAGTCTCCCGGACCTGCCACATCTCACAGTCAGAGCACTGCCCCCTTCTAATTGACATTGCGTTAATTAATTAGTAAATTAAATTTAAAAATAAATTTAAAATTACTGTTACTATATGTTTTCTAGCACTAGATTTATACTATAAATGTAAATGCCAAATACAGGTTACTCCGGTCTCTGGCTTAGCTACCCTTCTAAATTATGATTAAGTAATTAATTAATTATGTTTAATTAGTTTAACAATGTTTAATTTTTAAATTTAGCACAGATGTCCTACCAGCCAATCAGGTCACAGCTTTCCTGTGACATCACTTTTCAGTTCCCCCTCCCAGTCGGATCACTCAGAATAGCAAAATATTTATCACTACAGGGGTTGACTTAGCTCACTGGGCTAAATCGCTGGCCTTTAAAGCAGACCAAGCAGGCCAGCAGCATGGTTCGATTCCCATATCAGCCTCCCTGGACAGGCACCGGAATATGGCAACTAGGGACTTTTCACAGTAACTTTATTGAAGCCTACTCGTGACAATAAGCGATTTTCATTTTTCATTTTTCACTTACCTGTTCCCAAGCTGCTCCCCGGCTCTCTCTCTCTCTCTCCCACTCCAGCTCCCGAAAATGAAGGCTGTTATGAAATGAATGAAATGAAAATCGCTTATTGTCACGAGTAGGCTTCAATGAAGTTACTGTGAAAAGCCCCTAGTCGCCACATTCCGGCGCCTGTCCGGGGAGGCTGGAACGGGAATCGAACCATGCTGCTGGCCTGCTTGGTCTGCTTTAAAAGCCAGCGATTTAGCTCAGTGAGCTAAACCAGCCCCAGTTAGAACCTGGAAATAAGATTTTATATCACCTACCTTCCTAGGGTGCACCCTGGTTTTCTCCCTGCTTCCCGGAATGCATTCTGGATCTCTCCCTGCAGATTGCCAGTTACAAAGCCAATCAAAGGAAACAGACAAAAAGGGAAACAACACCTCCTCCCACTCCGCACCTAATGACCACACTGCCCAAATTACCAAGTTCCAATTCCCACTCTGGCTGTGTCTCACTCACTCAGGATGTGTGTCCTTCACCTGCGCAAAGCTTACTGAGTGCGCCTTCTGCCTGTCTTTTATACAGAACTCAGCTAAACAAGATGAGTCACAATACTTAAGCTTCAAACAGCAGAATACAATGTACACCCCTGTGCCACTAAACAGGCTTAAGGCGACTGACAGATAACTGCCTCTCAGCAATTAGTGTGGGGGCAGCTTCAGCCAATCAGACACTGAGTTAGACATTGACCTTTGAACTGAAAACTGAAAAACAGTTTTGAAGATTTGAATTCACCACTTTCCTCTTACCTCTTTAATGACCACACTGCCGAATTTATCAAATTCTAATTCCCACTCTGGCTGTGTCTCACTCACTCAGGATGTGTCTCCTTCACCTGCGCAAAGCTTAATGAGTGCGCTTTGTGCCTGTCTTTCATACAGAACTCAGCTGCCAGACTCAGACCCAGACTGGCAGATCCTGACACCTGGGCTAGGACGTTCATTTTGTATGCCACGGTAGAGGCTTTATTTCCAGTTTAAAATAAACCAGTTTGGCTTTCCACTGCACATCTTCTGGTATTATAACATTGGTGACGATGGTCACGGGATTCTGAGCAGCCTTTTTTTAAACTCCCCAACAACAACTCTAGTAAGAAAAAAAGCAAAAAAGAAAAACCCAGAAATTACCTTGTTTGGGAAGCTCGAACCTTATGATGTGGACGTGGAACACGGGGCGTACGTGGACTGGCCGAACACATACGTTATTTTTTCCATGCCAATGGCATAGAAGGGGATGACGGACATAAAGTCAGTTTTTTGACAGCATCGGGGGCCCTGATGCTCAGCATTAGTAAAAGTTTAACTTATCATGCAGCCACTGAAACTAAAACGTTGATTGAGCAGATCTAGTAAAGAAGCCTTACGACCCAAAACCGTCGTAATCCTCCAGCGTTGCCGATTCAGCACAGCTGGGAGGACCCCAGGGAAACACATGACAGAATTCCTAGCTATATTAAGGCCGAATGCTGCGAGTTTGGGCCATCCCTGACCGAGATGCTACGCAAACGTGCGGCATCAATAATGTTGCAACACAAAATAAATTGTTGCCGGAATCCATCAGAGACCTCAAAAGGGCTATAGAATTAGCATTAAATTTGTAAACGCAGAGAAAGGGGTCCAAGA
This sequence comes from Scyliorhinus canicula, assembly GCF_902713615.1. Classification (NCBI taxonomy): domain Eukaryota; kingdom Metazoa; phylum Chordata; class Chondrichthyes; order Carcharhiniformes; family Scyliorhinidae; genus Scyliorhinus; species Scyliorhinus canicula. The sequence continues at coordinate 83,628,299 of NC_052155.1, read as the reverse complement.
AATCCAAGAGATGATGGACAGTAACATTCTGAGGCTCGGGGGAGAGGACCCTCATACAGAAAAGCCAGCATTCCCATTGAAGGCTTCCACGTGTCTCACCCACCACCAACTCAACATTCAGCCAGGACAATTGGAGCTGTACAGGACTTTGGTTAGGCCACAGCTGGAGTATTGTGTTCAGCTCTGGTCGCTGCACTGTAGGAAGGATGTGATTGTACTAGAGAGGGTGTAAAGACGATTCACCATGATGTTGTCTGGGATGGAGTATTTTAGCTATGAAGAGAGACTGGATAAGCTCAAGTTTTCTATAGAGCAGAGAAGGCTGAGAGGAGACCTGTTTGAGGTGTATAAGATTATGAGGGGCATGGACAGGGTGGACAGAAAGCAGCTGTTCCCCTTAGTTGAAGGGGCAATAATAAGGGGGCATAATTTTAAGGTGAAAGGCAGGAGGTTTAGAGGAGCTTTGAGGAAAGTCTTTTCATCCAGATCGTGGTCGGAATCTGGAATACACTGGGAGGGTAGTTAAAGCAGGAAACCTGACAACCTTGAAAAAGTACTTGAATGAGGAGTTGAAATATCATAACATTCAAGACTATGGTCCAAATGCTGGGAAGTCGAATGAGTGTAGATTAGAGTGTTTATTTTGTCATTGCAGGCTTGATAGGCCAAAAGGCCTCCAATCCTGCGATTCTATGACATTCTGGCATCTCAAAAGACAGAGGGGATAACCCGAGAAGTACCAGGGAAGCCTCCCCAGAGGACAAGTGTTAGCTGCAATGTTGCTTTAAGTTTGGCCAAAGGAAACGTCCCAGGCAAGGCTGCCAGAATCAACAATATGCATGCTGCTCAGATCAGAAGGCAAATCCACCTAAGGGCCAGGCCATTGAGGACAACATTTGCAACTAAACTGCATTATCGTCCCTAAGGTTGCCCTAATAAAGATAACACTCTTGGCAATGGCCATTCCCTAAAAATGGAGGTGGATATGGGAGCTACGACGTCCATCTTGGGGAACAGACCTTCCGGCATCTCCAGATAGGCAACTTCCCTCTAGGCCTGTGAAACACCAGGGCCAGGTTGACCACATATACAGGGTAACCTTTGAAGATTATTCAGACCACTATGACCCTGGTTGTCCATGGACAATAGACGGCCCGACTCCCGCTCATAGTTGTACAAGGACCAGGACCCAAGCTCTTGTGCAGAGACTAGCTCCAGATCCATCTGTACTGACTATAGATTATTAAACAAGGAATCGGTGGACTATATGAGGTAATTGGAAAATACCCCAGTGTATTCCAAGAAAGCCTTGGTGGAATAAAGGGAGCAAGGGCAAAGATTTATGTGGACCCTGACACCCTACCAAAATATTTCAGGGCACGGCCAGTCCCATATGCTTTACTTACCAAAGTAGAGACTGAACTCAAGTGGTTAGAGAGCCTCAGGATAATGCGATCAGTGTAGATTGCACCAGTAGTCCTGTCCTCAAGCCTGACAAGTCAGTCCGGCATTGCGGGGACTATAAACTAACAGTTAATAAAGCCTCACATTTAGATCGGTACCCATGCCATACATAGAAGGTCTATATGCCAAACTGGCCAGCGGTCAAACCTTCACCAAACTAGATATGAGCCATGCCGATCTCGGGCTAGAACTAGATGAGTCATCCAGGAAGTATGTGACGAATAACCCCTGTAAGGTTTTGTACGAATATACATGCTTATCCTTCAGAGGTTCGTTGGCATTCACCATTTTTCAATTTGTGATGGAGAACATTCTACAAGGGCCACCTAAGGTGGCAGAATACTCAGATGATGTATTAATATATAGGAAAGGCAGTGGCATAGTGGTTTTGTTGCTGAACTAGTAATCCAGAGACCCAGACTTATGCTCTGGGGACCCAGGTTCAAATCCCACCATGGCAGATGGTAAAATTTGAATTCAATAAAAATCTCGAATTAAAAGTCTAATGATGACCATGAAACCATTGTTGATTATTGTAAAAGCCCATCTGGTTCACTAATGTCCTTTAGGGAAGGAAAACCTGTCATCCTTACCTGGTCTCGTCTATATGTGACTCCAGATCCACAGCAATGTGATTGAATCTTTCTTTTTTTAAATAAATATAGAGTATCCAATTCATTTTTTCCAATTAAGGGGCAATTTAGCGTGGCCAATCCACCTACCCTGCACATCTTTGGGCTGTGAGGGCGAAATCCACGCAGACACGAGGAGAATGTGCAAACTCCACACGGACAGTAACCCAGGCAATGTGGTTGAATCATAAATGCCGTCAGAAATGGGCAATACATGCTGGTCCAGCCAGAGGCACCCACATCCCATAAACCACGGATCCTGGAGTAGGTTTTGAGATGATTTTCTGATGTAGGTGTCCATCTGAAATGAGAAAACAGGCAGGTGAAATGGTCTACCCGGGGTACCAAATCGATAAAAAAGGCCTACAACCTGTGGAGGGTAAAGGTAAGACCGTCAAAGAGGCACTGGCCCGGCAAAATATGACAGAATTGAAATCTTTCCTCGGCCTCGTAATCTATTATGAGAAATTCATCCCAAACTTGGCCACTTTATTGTCACCCCTGCTCACACTGTTAAAAATCACCAAACGTGGTCATGGCAGGTACCGCAGGATGACGACTTTGCGAAGGTGAACCAGCAGTTACTATCATCATATATCCTTGCTCATAACCTCAAGAGAGAAGTAATATTAACATGTGAAGCCTCTCCATATGGAATAGGGTCAGTCCTTTCCCATCAATGGGGTGATGGCACAGAAAGACCTATAGCATATGCATACAGAACATACAGAGAAATATACAGAGAAACAAACATAGAAAATAGTAGCAGGAGGTTGTCATTTTGTTCTTTGAGCCTGTTCCGCCATTCATTATGATCATGGCTGATCCATCAAATTCAATAACCTGATCTCACCTTCCCCTCCATATTCCTTGATTCCTTTAGCCCCAAGAGCTACATTGAATTACTTCTTGAAATTACACAACATTGGGGACTTCCGGTGGCGTCGATGTCCGAGTGAGCCGCACATTCGGCGGGCTCTCACTCCGGCGGGCGTTTAGGGGCTGATTCCACGCGATAGCGGGGCCACAGAGCTGAAGGAAGGTGGCGGTGAAAGTGCTGAGGAGCGGGCTGCAGCACATGGAACAGCGGGAGTCCAGGAGGCAGAAGAAGAGAGAGAAAAAGGTACAGAGACAAGGAGTTGAAGAAACTTACCTGGAACCTAAGATGGCGGACACACGGACCCTGGACTCAGCAATCCAGCAGGCGCTGGATAACATGCTCCAGGTAATGAAATCCAGTTTTGAAGCGCTGAAGCGGGACAGCTTGGACCCAATCCAGAAAGCGGTGGATCAGCTGAACCAGAGGCTGGATGCGCAGGATGTTAAAGTTAAGGAGCTGGGAGAGGCGGTGGAGGAGCAGGTGGATGCGCAGACGGTTGCGGCGCTAGAAGTTGACGGGCTGACGGAGCGGCAGAGAAGACTGCTAGACAGAGTGGAGGAACTGGAGAATAGAGCCCGCAGGAACAACCTGAGGATGGTCTGCCTCGCGGAGGGGGCTGAGGGAGCTGATGCCGCAGCGTTTGTAGCAGACCTATTGATGCAGCTGATGGGGGCCGAAGCCTTTCCACGACCGCCGGAGCTGGAGGGGGCATACAGAGTACAGGCGAGGCAGGGGCGGCCGGGAGGACCCCAGCCCCATCCACCCCCCCCCCCCCACCTCCCCGGCCCGATGGTGATTAGGTTCCACAGGTTCGTGGACAAGGAGCGGGTGCTGCGGTGGACAAAGAGCGCCAGGAGCAGCGCATGGAACAACAGTGTCCTCCGCATTTATCAGGACCTAAGCCAGGAGGTGGCTCGGCGGCGAGCAGCCTTTAAGAATGTCAAGGAGGTGCTGTTCAAGAAGCACGTGAAGTCTGGTCTGCTGTTCCCGGCTCGTTTATCGGTCACGCACCAGGGTCAATAACACTACTTCTCCGAGCCTGAAGAAACGATGGACTTTGCGAGGGATCAGGGGCTGGTCCCGAAAAGAGGCCCCACAGACGCGAATTAGGACCCGCGGACTACCGTCGGAAGGTATTCCGAATGGGCCTGGACTGCTGTTCAACGATTTGCTGGGTCAAAGGTGCCAAGCGGAACATTTGGGACTCTTTCCTTTGTTTATGGACATTGGTTTGGTTTTTTTTGTTTTTTTGTTCTCATGTTTTTGTTTTGTCCTCTTTTTTTCTGTATTTTCCTTTTTGGGCGGATTTGTACTTTTTGTGCAGCTCGCGGAGGACACTGGAGCCGGCACGGAAACGAAGGGGGGACGGTCAGCAAGGGGGGGCCAAGGACATGGGTTGGGTTTTTTTTGTTTTGTTGATGTCCATGTCTTCCTGTGCCAGTGAGTTTGCTCCAGTGGATTGGAGAGGGGGATGGGGCGCCGGGGAGTGGGGAGCAGGACGGGGAAACAATGGGAATGAGACAGGAGAGCGCCGGAGTGTTGAGTCACCGGGCTAGCAGATTGGCTAGTCAAGGGAGTCAGGTGGGGGGGGGGGGGGGAGAGATCACAGCCAGTGGATGGCAGGGGTGGGGGTATCGGGGGATGTTGTTAGGGGGGGAGGGTTCTGCTGACGTGGGAGGGACTTGAAATAGGCACTGGAAAGGAGGTCAAGGGTGGAGGCAGCCAACAGGCAGGCCAGGAATGGCGCGACGCACGGGCCGGGGGCCGGCCCGAGAAAGGCTATGGCTGACCAGCGTTGGGGGGGGGGGTTGTGCCCCCCGACCAGGCTGATCACCTGGAACGTCAGGGGACTGAATGGGCCGGTTAAGAGGGCGTGGGTGTTCGCGCACTTGCGGGCTCTGAGGGCGGACGTAATTATGTTGCAGGAGACACATCTGAAAGTGTCTGACCAGACCAGGCTAAGGAAGGGCTGGATTAGCCAGGTCTTCCACTCGGACTTGGACTCGAAGTTCAGGGGAGTGGCAATCATGATCAACAAGTGGGTGCAATTTGAGGCGGAGGGCATAGCCGCAGACAGGGGGGGCAGATACCTGATGGTACGGGGCAGACTGGAGGGGAGAAGAGTGGTGCTGGTGAATATATATGCCCCGAACTGGGATGACGTGGACTTCATTAAAAGAGTGCTGGGGAAGATCCCGGACCTGGACTCTCGCAGGCTAATAATGGGGGGGGGGACTTTAACATGGTCCTTGACCCGGCTTTGGATCGGTCGTGTCCCAGAACGGGTAGACTCCCATCAATGACAAGGGAGCTGAAAGGGTTTATGGAGCAAATGGGGGCAGTGGACCCCTGGAGAGATAGACAGCCGACAGGAAGGGGCTACACGTTTTACTCGCACGTCCATAAAGTATATTCTAGGATAGATTTCTTCGTACTAAGCAGGGATTGTATAGGGGAGGTAAAGAACACAGAATATTCAGCAATTACTATCTCAGACCATGCCCCGCACTGGGTAGACCTGCAGATCGGGGGGGTGAACTACCAACGCCCACAATGGAGGCTAGACGTGGGACTGCTGTCAGAGGAGGGGATCTGGGAGAGGCTTCGGAGGTGTATGCAAAATTACTTGCAGGTGAATGACACGGGGGAGGTCTCAGCGGCGACCCTGTGGGAGGCGCTAAAGGCAGTAGTGCGGGGGGAGCTGATTTCAATTGGGGCCCACAGAGCCAAGGCAGACAGGGCAGAGATGGATAGATTGGTCAGGTAAATGGGTCGGATAGATGAAGAGCACGTGGAGTCCCCGGGGGAGGTTTTACTCAGGGAGAGGCAGAGACTACAGGTGGAACTGGGGGCACTATCCACGAGTAGGGCCGTGGAACATCTTAGGAAGGCGAGGGGCGTGGTGTACGAGCATGGGGAATAGGCTAGCAGACTGTTCGCGCAGCAACTCAGGAGGAGGGAGGCGGCCAGGGAAATAAGTAGAGTGATGGATGGGGAGGGGCGCAAAGTGGAGGACCCGGCAAGATTGAATAAGGTATTCCGGGACTTCTATCGCAAGCTGTATACTTCGGAGCCGCCGGAAGAACCGGAGGAGATGAAAAGGTTTCTGGACGGGTTAACATTCCCAACAGTAGGTGGGGGGCGAGTGGATGAGCTGGGGGCCCTGATTAGAGTGGAGGAGGTATTGGGGGGCCTAAAGGCCATGCAGTCGGGGAAAGCCCTGGGGCCGGATGGATACCCAGTAGAGTTCTATAGGAAGTTTTCTGAGCTGGTGGGCCCGGTCTTGGCGAAGGTTTTCAATGAGGCAAGGGACAGAGGGACACTGCCGCTGACAATGTTGCAAGCCACTATATCACTGATATTGAAGCGGGGTAAAGACCCGGAGGCGTGCGGGTCCTACAGGCCAATCTCCCTGATTAATGTTGACGCCAAGCTCCTGGCAAAGGTACTGGCGGTTAGAATGGAGGACTGCGTACCGGAGGTGATTGGGGAGGACCAAACTGGGTTCGTGAAAGGTAGGCAGCTGGCGGCCAACCTGAAAAGATTACTTAATGTGATAATGATGCCCCCGACGGGCAGGGAGGTGGAGGTAGTGGTGGCGATGGACGCCGAGAAGGCCTTTGACCGGGTGGAGTGGGACTATCTATGGGAGGTGCTCGGACGGTTTGGGTGATGTACCATCAATTGGACTCGAGACACGATGAAGATCCAAACTGTGGCTTTAATCAGCTAGTTGTTAGCCCGGTGGTCGACTACAGAGAAAGGCCGACCGCCGGGAACTCTGGGTACTTATACCCCACCTCAGAGGCGGGGTCTGCTTGCCTCTCGACCATAGAACATAGAACAGTACAGCACAGAACAGGCCCTTCGGCCCTCGATGTTGTGCCGAGCAATGATAACCCTACTCAAACCCACGTACCCACCCTATACCCGTAACCCAACAACCCCCCCCTTAACCTTACTTTTTAGGACACTGCGGGCAATTTAGCATGGTCAATCCACCTAACCCGCACATCTTTGGACTGTGGGAGGAAACCGGAGCACCCGGAGGAAACCCACGCACACACGGGGAGGACGTGCAGACTCCGCACAGACAGTGACCCAGCCGGGAATCGAACCTGGGACCCTGGAGCTGTGAAGCATTTATGCTAACCACCATGCTACCGTGCTGCCCTCCAATTGGTGAGCAGTCACATGACTAGTCCCAGCCAATCGGACGAGAGGCACATGACCAGCCAGAGCCAATGGGAAACCAATGCTCTGCACCAATGGCAATGCTCACATTCATACCACCACAGAGGGATCAAATTATTATATTAGGCCCCAAAGGCCAGCGTCAGGACTAACAGAGAAGTGTCGAAGTACTTTAGGCTGTACCGAAGGACCAGACAGGGCTGCCCGCTCTCCCCGCTGCTGTTTGCGCTGGCCGTAGAGCCGCTGGCAATTGCGCTGACAGCCGCAGAGGGATGGAAGGGGATGGTGAGAGGCGGGGTAGAACATAGGTGTCTCTCTTTACGCAGACGACCTGCTCCTGTACGTGTCGGACCCAGTGGCCGGGATGGGAAGTATACTGGGAATGTTGAGGAAGTTCGGCCAGTTTTCAGGATACAAATTAAATACGGCCAAGAGTGAAATGTTTGTGGTACAGGCAAGGGGCTAGGAGAACAGATTGAGAGGGCAACCGTTTAGGCTGGTTGAGGAAAATTTCCGGTATTTGGGAATCCAGGTGGCACGAGACTGGGGCAGGCTGCACAAGTTAAATTTGGTCAGGGTGGTGGAACAAATGAAGGGATAGTTTCGGAGATGGGATGCACTCCCGCTGTCGCTGGCAAGGAGGGTGCAGACTGCAAAGATGACAATCCTCCCTAGATTTCTGTTTGTTTTTCAGTGCCTCCCGATCTTTGTCCCACAGTCCTTCTTCAAAAGAGTTAACAGGATGATCATGAGCTTTGTCTGGGCGGGGAAATCCCCGTGGGTGAAGAAGGCGATGTTGGAGAGGAACCGCAGCGGGGAAGGGCTGGCTTTGCCGAGTCTGATTAATTATTACTGGGCGGCCAACATCGCTATGATAAGGAAGTGGATGGTGGGTACGGGGTCTATCTGGGAGCGGGTGGAGGCGGCTTCGTGCAGGGCCTCCAGCTTGGCAGCCCTGGTCACGGCTCCTCTACCGCTGCCGCCGGCCAGGTACTCCACCAGCTCGGTAGTGGTGGCGACCCTGCGGATATGGGGCCAGTGGAGGAGGCATGTAGGGGAGACGGGGGCGTAGTTTTGGGCGCCAATCTGCGACAACCATCGGTTTGCCCCCGGGAGTATGGATGGGGGGTTTCGAGCATGGCGGCGGGCGGGGGTGGGAAGGGTGGGCGATATGTTCCTGGAAGGGAGCTTTGCGAGTTTGAGGAGCTTGGAGGAGAAATTTGGGCTATTAAGGGGAAATTATTTTAGGTACCTACAGTTGCGGGACTTTGTTCGTAGGCAGTCCCAGCTTTCCCATGCCTCACGCCAATCGGGATCCAAGACAGAATCGTCTCTCGGGGGGAAGAAGGGGAGGGTAGAGTCTCTGATATTTATAAGGTGCTCATGAAGGAGGAAGGGTCCCAGACGGAGGAACTGAAACTTAAATGGGAGTAGGAGCTAGGTGGGGAAATGGAGGACAGGCTGTGGGCAGAGACCCTGAGTAGGGTAAATTCGACCGCGACATGTGCCAGGCTCGGGGTGATTCAATTTAAGGTCGTTCACCGGGCCCACATGACGGTGGCTCGGATGAGCAAATTCTTTGGAATAGAGGACAAATGCGCTAGGTGCGCGGGAGGACCAGCGAACCACGTTCACATGTTTTGGGCATGCCCTAAGCTTAGGGGGTACTGGGAGGGATTTGCGGGCGTCATGTCCTGGGTGCTAAAAACAAGGGTGGCGATGGGTCCAGGGGTGGCAATTTTTGGGGTTTCGGAAGACCCGGGAGTCCAGGGGGAGAAAGAGGCCGATGTTTTGGCCTTTGCTTCCCTGTTAGCCCGGCGACAAATACTATTGGCGTGGAGGGACTCAAAGCCCCCGAAGACTGAGTTGTGGCTTGCTGACATGTCGAGTTTCCTGGGTATGGAAAAAATTAAGTTCGCCTTGAGGGGATCTGTACAGGGGTTCGCCCGGAGGTGGCAACCATTTATTGACTTCTTTGAGGGAGAGCGACGTCAGCAAGGTTGGGGGGGGGGTGGAAGGGGATGGAGAGTAGAGTAGGAGGGATAAAATGTAGGAGCGGGCTTGTGCAGTATGTTACGATTGAAGTATTGAATGTACGTGGATGTTTGCACATTTTTGCCTTTTTTGCTTTCTTTCTGTTGATGTCTGTAACTGTTTACAAAGCCAAAAACTACCTCAATAAAATTGTTTATTAAAAAAAAAATTACACAACATTTCAGCCTCAATGACTTTCTGTGGTACTGAATTCCATTGATTTACCACTCTCCTCACCTCAGTCCTAAAAGGTTTAACCTCTTATCCTCAAACTATCACTCCTAGTTCTGGACTCCTCCACCATGGGGAACATTATTTCTGAATCTACCCCGTCTAATCCTGTTAGAATTTCAATGAGATCCCCTCTCACTCTTCTGAACTTCAATGAATATAATCCTAACCGACTTAGTCTCTCCCCATATGACAGTCCCGCCATCCCAGGAATCAGCCTGGTAAACCTTCACTGCACTCCCTCCACAGCAATGACTTCCTTCCTCAGATAAGGACACCAAAACTGCACACAATAATCCAAGCGTGGCCTCACCAATACCCTATTAAATTGCAGTACAGCATCCCTATTCCTGTACCCAAATTCTCTTGCTATGTAGGCCAACATACAATTTGCCTTCTTTCCTGTCTGCTGCACCAGTGTGCTTACTTTAACACTGCAATGAAGTTACTGTGAAAGGCCCCTAGTCGCCACATTCCACCGCCTTTTTGGGTACATGGAGGGAGAATTCAGAATGTCCAAATTACCTAACAGCACATCTTTTGGGACATGTGGGAGGAAACCGGATCACCCGGAAGAAACCCACGCAGACACAGGGAGAATGTGCATAATCCACACAGCCAGTGACCCAAGCTAGGAACCGAACCTGGGACCCTGGAGCTGTGAAGCAACAGTGCTACCTACTGTACTATTGTGCTACCGTACTGATGCACAAGGACACTAAGGTCTCAATGAGTATCCACCTCTCTCAAGGTACACCCATTCAAATAATCTGCGTTCCTATTTTTACTACCAGAGCGTATAACCTCGCATTTATCCACATTATACTGCATCTGCCACTGCATATGCCCACTCAGCCTGTCCAAATCCCGCTGAAGCATCTCTACATCCTCCGCATAACTCACCCTCCCACCCAAATTTGTATAATCCAAATCATTAAAATATAATGTGAACAGTTGGAGTCCTCGCACAGGTCCCTGCAGTACCCCACTCGTCACTGCCTGCCCATCAGAAGAACATGTTGCTTCCTGTCTGCTAACCAGCTTTCTATCCATCTCAAAACACTACCCGCAATCCCACATGCTTTAACTTTACATAGTAATCTGCTATGTGAGACCTTGTCGAAAGCCCTCTGAAAGTCTGAATAAACTACACCCACAAGTCTTTCCTGGTCAACTCTACTTGTTACATCTTCAAAGAATTCTCTTAGATTTCCCAAGCATGATTTCCCTTTCGTAAATCCATGCTGACTTTGTCTGATTACATCACTACTTTCCATCAAAATGCTGTGCTATGAAATCCTTGACAATGGACTCTAGCAACTTTCCAATGACTAATGTTAGGCTCATTGATCTATATTTCCCTGTTTTCTCTCTACCTCCTTTTTTGAATAGCAGGGTTATATTAGCTGCCCTCCAAACTGTAGGGAACTATTCTAGTGTCCAAAGAATTTTATTTTGGAAAATGACCACCAATGGATCTACTATTTCTAAGGCTACTTGATTATTAAGGCCCTGGTGATGTTTCCGCCTTTAATCCCTTTACATTCCCAAAACCCTTTCATTACTTTTTTTAAAAATGTTTTTATTAGAGTTTTTTTATACAAATCAAAGATGAATATGAGCACACACACAGACTATACATATCGGTTAACTATCACAGTTAACATCAGTTACAATTTATGTTTCTCAGCAGGTGCCTAGTATTGACTAGATCTCCTGTTGTCAACTCCTCCCTTCCTCCCAATCCCCCTCCCGTTTTTGTTATCTGGCGTGCCTTCCTTGTCCAGTGGGTCTTCTAACCTGGACCTGTTGGGGTAACGCAGTGTTACGTATACTGTTAGGTTTTACGTGTGGTTGGGTTCTGTGCCTCTTTGTTCTCCCTCCCTCTTTCCCCCCTGCTCCTCCCCACCCCTTTCTTTTTGTTCGTGTCTGGTTCTTTTGTGGATCCCTCCACCTGGCTTATTGGCTATTGGCTACAAATAGATTTTTGAACAGATTGTTGAATGGCTCCCACGTTTTGTGGATGTGCTATTCCAACCACCAGATGGTGAATTTGATTTCCTCCGTTTGGAGAAATTCCGATATGTCAGTCAGTCAGCTTTGGGTGGTGCTGCTGATTGGCAGCCGAGAAGGACTCTCGAGGCATGCAATTAGGGAGGCAAAGGCAAGGGTGTCGGTCCTCCTCCCAAAAAGAGTTCTGGCTGCTCTGTTACCCTGAAGTCTGCCACTCGGGCACGGCTACACCTGTCCCCCCGCCACAACATGGCCTCGAAGAAGGATGTCCAAAACCCGACAAGTCTGGGGCATGACCAGAGCATGAGAGCGTGGTTGGCCAAGCCTCCTTGGCACCTTTCATATTTGAAGAACCTACTCATTCAGGTTCTAGTTAAGGGTGCTCTGTGTATGAATTTTGGTTGCATTAGGCTTATCCTTGCGCAAGTAGAGATTGAACCCCCACTCTATTTCAAACGCTAGGTCCTCCTCCCTTTTTCCCTTGTCTTGTCCAGTGCAGAGAGTGCCGTTCCCAGTAGTCGTCCATCCAGGTCCCCGCAGTTTCACCTCCCGAGGATATCCGCGTCCAGTAGGTCCTCTAGTCGCGATTGTTGTGTGGCCGTGGGTATGTCGTTGCTTCCCTACGTAAGAGGTTTTTGACTTGTATATCTCTTAATTCATTTCCCCCAATCAGTTGGAACGTCTCTGTCAGTTCCTCAAGTTTTGACAGGCTGTTGTCTGTCTAGAAGTCCCTAACTGTCAACGTTCTCCCTTCTTGTCTCCACCTTTTCAAGGTAGCGTCCATTTTTGCTGGCGTGAACATATGGTTGTTGCAGATGGGGGCATTAATAGATATCTTGGTTAGGCCGAAGTGCTGTTGTAGTTGATTCCACAACCGGAGTGTGGCTATCACCACTGGGCCCGTTGAGTGCCTGGTCAGTGGGGATGGGAGCACTGCCGTGGCCATGGCCCAAAGGGAGATCCTCGTGCACGAGCCTTCCTTTGTTCTTGCCCATTCAGCAGACACAGGGAGCACATGCAGACTCCGCACAGAGTGTGACCCAAGCCAGGAATCGAACCTGGGTCCCTGGCGCTGTGAAGCAACAGTGCTAACCATTGTGCTAGTGGGAACATCTAAATGCAGCAGTATGTAGTTGATGGAGAACAGGCATGGCTGCATGTTTTTAGCCCAGTGGAGGAGTATTGTTGAATGAGACCGTGGCCTGCTCCAGGGCTGATACCATCAAGGTAGTGGAATGCCACTTGTAATCCTCCTTCTCACATCCCACATCTCCCTCAACCCACAATTCCATCTAAATTACAAGCTCCAGAGGATTATGCAACTTTCTACCTATCTCCTCACCATAAACCTCTCTGGTGCATTTCTCCTTTCATCTAGCTAAGAATTGTAACCTGGCCAGGCAGTGGTGCAGAGGAGCAAGAAAGGAAACTCAGAGAAGGTACTGATGATGAAGAAACATCATCACTCCATCTCAGACATGCAGCCACCAACTTAGATACTGATACTGTACATGCTTTAGGAAGAGGTAGCTCAGAGGAGGGATATTCATATGCTGGGATCTTAGAAATACGTAGCCTGTAATCAGGTCAGAGTGGCACAGTGGTTAATGCTGCTGTCTCATAGTGCCAGGGACCTGGATTCAATTCTGGCCTTGGGTGTCTTTCTGTGTGAAGTTTGCACATTCTCCCTGTTCGGGGAGGCTGGTACGGGAATTGAACCCGCACTCCTTGGCCTGCTTGGTCTGCTTTAAAAGTCAGCTATTTAGCCCTGTGCTAAACCAGCCCCTAATTACCCTGATGCTGGGTAATTAGTTGTTTTGCATGGAATACTGGATGTATTATTTGATAAAGTTGGTTTGGAGTGTTTTATGATTTTTAAAAATTTCTGTATTGTGGACAAGAGGCTGCTGCGCTGGTCTTCAACAGAGGGATGGTAAAATGTGAACCCTTGTCGAATGGCGAATTGGGATTGCATTCAATGGCAATGCTGTGAGATTTGCTGATCATGGACAGCCCAGCCATAAAGGGGATGTGCGAATTGCCTCCTCCTTTCCTCCTCCACTGCTCGTCATATACGAGCTTATATAGATCACCATCTATGTATAGTGTGGAGAGTACTGCAGGGCTCTGCTAAGTAATCCAAGCAGAAGCATTGCTTAAGCATGCCAATGTTCTGTTGGGTTCTGCACCAGTCATCAGCCAGATAGTGAATATCCTGGCTCTATTGTTGATGGTATTGTGGACAGAATAAAGATATCATGATAGCTAACAGAGTAGCTGTTGTGTTTGGTCCTTTGCGCTTTATGATAAACTCACCAAACACTTTGATCTGTCCAAACCAAGATCCCTTTATTGTGGCTTGTGCGGTAGGATGACAATCTGATCCAGAGCACGTTATCATGGAGTCTTGCTACTCCTCTGGAACTTACACCTTGTGCTGACCAATTACATGTACATCTTAATACCCTCTACCTCTTGTTCTCCCAAGTTGGCCGGATGCGCCTCTCTTTATATACAGGTCCCAGGTCACATGATCTTGGTGTGAGCATGCCCATTTTTGTGGCCTCATCAGCATGCTGGATCATCTCGGTTGCTAGTGCCGGCACGAAGGATGGAACCATGTTTGGCAGTCTCACCTCATCTCGGCTTGCTTGAGCATCAGTGGCTTTCTTGTCATCACTGGAGATAACTCTGGCTTCTCGTTGAGCTGATCCAAGCCCTGTGTCTTCTCGATCAAACTCATGGTCCGTGGATCAGCCAAATGATATGGTCATTAGGTCACCTTCAGAGTCAGTGTCAGAGTCGCCTAATACTTCAACCTCCACATCACCGCAATCAGCATCTTCATCAATGTTCTCCCACTCATCCTCCGTGTTGCAGACTGCTTGGGAGTAGGCCATTGGAGCCATTTCCAGCGCTTGCAGCAGGACATCATATATCTCTGAGGCTAGTTTCTCTAAGATCGGTACAATTTCTTATACCTCTGGTTCTCTCAATGGCCTATCATCAGTAGCCTTGAATTCTGCATGCGCCATCTCCAAATTCCCACTCTCCACATTGCCCAGAACGGTCCGGTCATGCCCCATGACCACCTCGTGATTGGTGGACAGACCACCAGAGCCTTTCCGCTGGAGCTTCACCTGTGCTGTTGGAGAAGAGCTGTGCGAGCGGCTCATAGTGTTCACCATCCGTCTCACCTTCATCATCGTCAGTAACCTCAAACGGATGGGCTGAGTGGCCGTGCGGATACGACAGAGTCCTGCTGGCGCCGTTCACCCCTGGTCACTGCCGGCTGGAACTCTGCGCGAAGCGTCGGAGGGGGGGGGGGGGCGGCCTATAGAGGGGGTGGGAAGGGAGCTCCGTCCCCGGGAGCCTCCAATGGGGTCTGCCTCACGATCGGGGCCCACCGATCGGTGGGCCGGCCTCTTCCCCCCCCCCCCCCCCGGCCTACTTTTCTGCGCTGCAGGCCTCTGAACACCAACGCCATGTTGAGTCGGGGCCAGCGCGCTGAAGAAGCCACCGCGCATGCGCAGGTTGGTGCTGCCCAACTGCGCATGCACGGGTTGGCACGGCGCCCATTTGGTTCCAGGAAGGGAGGCTGAAGCGGCGTGAACCCTCTGTGGGGGACTGAATTGGTCGTCCCCGTGCCCGTTTCACTCATCGCGTTTCACGGCGGCGCGAACACTTCGTCTCCATTTTGGAGAATCACCCCCACTATTCCTTCAGACTTCCACTTTAAATGACAACACAAATCACCAAACACATCTAGTAACTCAGCAGCAGCCAGTGGAAATCAATCAGCAACTAACCCGAGAGTGATTGACGATCCTTTTAATTAGTAGTGGATGAGGGATCCTAACATGCTGCTGAGCACATATTCAGCTATACAAGGTAAGGGAAGGTTTTAGCTGAATATACAATCACATCTGAGTTGTATTTTCTGCCCTATATCTTTGACCAAGCTTTTGATCAACTGTCCAAATTCCACAATTCTTTAAGCCAGTATCAATTTCAATCTATATACACTCCTGTGAATCACTTTAGGAGATTTTACTTTGTTGAAGGTGTTTTATAAATACAAGTGTTATTTCCACGGGGAAGGCATTCTTTCAACTCAGAATAATTGCCTGGGTGCAGACTAATCTAAGCGCGCCATTAAAAACAAAACCTCAGCTGGTCTGGCAGCATCTGTGGAGACAGAGTTAATATTTCAAGTCGAATATGACTCTTCTTTGGAATCAGAATCCCTATAGTGCAGAAGGAGACCATTCGACCCATCGGGTCAGAACCAACAATCCGAATGAGCACCCTACCTAGGTCCACTCCCCCCCATAACCTTTGGACACTGAGGGGCAATTTAGCATGGCCAGTCCACCTAACCTGCGCATCTTTGCACTTTGGGAGGAAACCGGAGCACCCGGAGGAAACCCACCCAGACACAGGGAGGACATGCAAACTCATCAGACAGTCACCCAAAGGTGGAATTGAATCTGGATCTCAGGCACTGTGAGGCAGTAGTGCCAACCACTGTGCCGCCGCGCTGTACCACGCTTTTATAAAGATCACGGCCGGGATTATCCGTTAGCCGCTATTGAAATCGGGGTGCGCGATTGGGTGGAGAATAGCTTCCAACTCCAAAATTGCCGCACCGCCAGTTTGACGCCAAATTGCAATGCTCCGTCACCTCGATAATGGCGTCAACGCGATGCACGCCGCGTGTACTTTAAACACAATTTGCATATCATTAGTGTGCCCATCAATGATTCTCTGCCTCCGATGGGCCGAGTTCCCAACGGCGCGGTCCATGTGTGCTCTCAAAAATCATGAACCAGGGCAGCACGGTGGCGCAAGTGCTTAGCACACTTGCCGCATGGCGCTGAGGTCTCAGGTTCGATCCCGGCTCTGGGTCACTGCCCGTGTGAAGTTTGCACATTCTCACCGTGTTTGCATGAGTTACGCCCCCACAACCAAAGAGATGTGCAGGATAGATGGATTGACCACGCTAAATTGCACCTTAATTGAAAAAAATGAATTGGATACTCTAAATTTATGAAACAAAATCGTGAACCTGGCATGGTGGCTGCTGAGAGAGAGAGAGGTTGTACGGACAGTGTTCAACACTGCCATACTTTACCGCCAGTCATGCCGCTGGCCAGAGTGTTCTGCCAGGGCCGGGGGAGCAGTGGGGGGTGGCCAGGAGGTGGGCTGTGGGGTCAGGGTGGAATGTTATGCAACACCATCACCGCAGCCGGCAAGGCAACCTTGCGGCTGCGCATGCCGCTGACAGTCTGCTTTAAACCTGGTGCCCTGGGCTGTATAGGTGACCCCGCCTCGTGGCACACTCCTAGGTGCCCTCTGGCCCCAGCCGACCCATCAGCTGTATGGGCGCTCCAGCATAATCTGTCCCACCTTTTTGGCTTCAACAAGTGTGTTTGGGGAGTGTGCGTTTATGTGAGGCTGTAGCTTGACAGCCCTGCGAGTGTCGATCACGGACCCGGCGAATCCTGCACCGTGTTCCACGTGGCAACGGTACTAGTCCCTCACTGGTAGCGGAATCGGTGCAGGTTCCTTAAAAGTCCACGGATTCTCCGCTGGCGGAAACACTAAGTCACAGAAACACAAAATCCAGCTCCGCGTTTTTACAGACAATACCACTTTATTAACTTATCGCTTTTCATTCTATGACAGAAGAAGACAGCAGTGCATTAAAATTTCAAGAGCTGAAACTACACATAATGGTGTGGAAATTACTTTAGTCACTGATTGGGTTAATACTTCCATCAAAGTGGCAGGAGAGAGAAATCTGCTGTGGGTATTTTAAGCATTTGTAAAATAATAGCATTCATGGTGAATTTTGTCCACCTATAGCAGAAAAACATATCCTGATAGACGTACAACACATTGCTGTCTGTGACCAGAAATCCCGCCTGGGGTCAATGGACTTCTCCATTGTCCACGTCTCGCCCGTGGCGTTCTTGCGGCGGGTGGGGCGGAAGAATCCAGCCCTTTGAGTCTCATTCTGATGTAAAAACACATCCTGTTCTTTACCATCGATTATTAAATCAAAATCTATGATCCAAGATTTAAAAACCCTTTTCAGCATTGACAAAAGCATGCCAAT
This sequence comes from Scyliorhinus canicula, assembly GCF_902713615.1. NCBI lineage: Eukaryota > Metazoa > Chordata > Chondrichthyes > Carcharhiniformes > Scyliorhinidae > Scyliorhinus > Scyliorhinus canicula. Next base: position 83,610,730 of record NC_052155.1, on the reverse strand, counting down.
TATGAAAAGCTAAAGTATTTGTATATGTCAATAGGCTTAACATCAAAAGTCTTTCTCCAACACACAAAGCTTTCGGACTTTTCTTTATGAAAATGGCAGCCTACCGCTGTGCTAAAAGGAAGAATTCATTAATGTATTATGTTAATTAGACATAATTTATATGTGTAACTTAGATTAATTTAATAAATGCCTTTCGTTTCATCTCAGAAAACAGACTATTTCTCATTAAATTTGGAGGCTATTTTCATTGTATTATTAGGAATAACTGTTACGAGCTGCACTGATGTTAAATGCGGGGTATCCCAAAACCCAAGAGGGTAACTTGGAACACCGGTTCATTGTAGTGTATTTCTTTTTTTGGTATAATGTGAGGAACGAGGTACAACCCAGTGAAGAATAGTCCAGTCATTGTGTGAACAATTAATGAAGAATATTTATTATTTAAAAGACAAAAATAGACAAGGACGATAAATACATTATTACTCTTATACATACTGATGACTATACACACATAATTTTCCATGAAACTATTGCTTGGTCCCTAATTACCTACGTTACCTGAACTCTGAGACACCCCTTTTCCAAACAACATCCAATATAAAGTAACGCTATGAGCTAAATCCAGCAAATAATTACCACAACCAGGTTAAAGTGGCCAGGTCTGGGAAATAGTCATTAGCTTCAGCAAAGGTGGAAAATTACTACTCCTTTTGGGAGACTATGGGCATAATCTAACGGAAAAGTTCTCAGTGCATTTGTGGCGGGTTTTGCTGGGGGTTTCGCCTCGGCTCTGTCGGCGAGTTTCCCATTGCTACCTAACCACACTTTCTTTTATTGGCCTGGGGACGTTCTCCCTGGTCAAGCCCACACTTAGAATTATTTTCATTGTGGAGAGCTGAACTTGCAGGCCAGACTGGCTCCTCAGAGATTGGGCCATCATTTTGAAAGGGTGCCCCAATCTCTTAAGTGGGATTGTGGTTGCCTCTTCCAGGATGGCAATGCCAAGGTGCCTACCTTCACCCTGCCCTTGTCCCTGACCACCCATGGGCCTTCCAATGGCTCTGGCGACCCCCGAGGTGCCGTTCTGCCTGGTCCACATTTGTGTAGACCAGTAATGGCTCTCGGCTGGGGCCTCCCTGTAGGGGCTGATTGATACCTGGAGCCTGATAGATCCTAAGTCAGCATGCCTAAGCAGGTTTTAAACCAACTCAGGTATGCAAGGCTTGGTCCCTGTGGGCAGGATCCTAATCGCGAAGCCAGAGCTTGTGAGGCATATTGCCTGTCGGAAGTCCGCTGGAGGCTTCCCGGCATCTACCAGCCATGCTGCGCTCTCATTCAGGCGCAATGCGGCCGTTAGATCATGCCCTATATATCTGCAAACTGTTGCCATTCTGATGTTAGCCATCTCTCTCCTATCCCTCAGTTTGTGTTCTACAGTTATACCATTTCTTTCCCTTTGATGCTTTTCACCCTGTGAAGTCGGCCTTGGCAGGAACGTGTTAATTTCCAGTGTCTCCACTTTGAAGTTAGCCCTCTATAGCCCTATTGTAATCTCCAGTCACATATGTAAAATACTTGTTTTCCACTGATAGGCGAAAACGCATCTCATAATTTTTCCAGATGTCTGCCTCGAATCACCTCACTGTTTTTCTTTATTTTTAAATCTTAATGTTCCCCAATTTTAAACAAATCATTTATGGGATATGGGCATTGATAGTTTGGCCAGCATTTATTGTCCGTCCCTAGTTACCCTTCAGAAGTGGTGGTGAATTACCTTCTTGAACCACTGCAGTCCTTGATGTGTAGGTACATCCTCAATGCTGCTAGGGAGGGAGTTCCAGGCGTTTGCCCCAGCGATAGTGAAGGAATGGAGATATATTTCCAAGTCAGGGTGGTGAGTGACTTGGAGGGTAAACTCCAGGTGGTGGGGTTCCCAGGCATTGCTGCTCCTGTCCCTCTAGATGGTCGTGGTCGTGGGTTTGGAAGGTGCTGTCTAAGGAAGCTTGGTGACTTACTGCACTGCACCTTGTAGATGATACCTCACAATAACAAATTAATTATAGCAATTATAACCAATGAACACATGTAGATCAAAGTTATTAGTACAATAGTTAGGTTGTGCATTAGCATAAATCTTTTGGTAAATCAGCACATAATCCATTGGAAACAAACACAACCATGTTTATGCAGCAAGTAGGTGCCCTACTAATTAACTTAATAATTTGCAATTCATTATTGGCAGAAAAAAGACCATTAAGTTCAGTTTGCAAAATATTAGTGAAATACAAACGATTGTCGCATCTTTGGCATTTGGATTTACATGTGACTATATGCAGATCATAATACAAAATAGAGACCAACTAAACAATTAAAGATAAAGTGATCATATGACAGAAGTGTTAATTGAAAACCAAGCTGCTGAGAGATTTTGGTCATAAATTAAAACATTTAAGCTAGATTTTTGTGTCTTTTAGGCAAAGCATTATCCGTACTGCAATAACTAAAGCAAAGTTGTCTTAGCTTCAGCAAATCTGCATGTTTTTCTTTGGTAATATAGTTAATGAGTCTAAAAATATTCAGTATAATAATTCTGTCAAAGCCCCCACAGTCTTTTCAATGAGCAGACTCCTGCAGGATTCCAATGGGGAGCCAAGTAATGAGCTTTCAGCACTCGCTCCCACATCGTCCAAGCGAAATATACTTGGGCCTCCATGGTTCCACATCATTAGTAACATGAAACAAAGACACATGCTTGACTTTAACAAGCAACTGGAGCTACTGACTTATTAGCCTGTTACTGAACATAAACTTGATTTCTATGTGACAAGAAAGACATTTTTGAACAAAAAGCAATGAAAATCTATACATCAATTAATGAAATAATTAACTAGGAATCAAGCAGAAAACAGAGCCCTATGGAAGTATTTCAACACTGAGTCTCACAGGGCCAGCAACTAACTGAGAGCGTATCTGAGGTGGACTATCGCAATGAGTGAATAGGCACATTAAGGCTAAAGTCCTATTAATGCAAACATTTATGAAATTATACACAATCTACCCATTAATTTCCTATAGGAAAGTCCACTCACATAATTATATTCAGACCACATTAACTACAGGAAAGAAAATTTAAACACCTGTGATGGCTGAAGAGAATTAGGCTCTCATTTCCTGCTGAGGAGCAACATGCAGCATGGCTACTGATGTCTTCCATTGACAACTATAAGTTAGTTACAACATTATACTCCAGCCACATGATTTAAAAAGCATGTGTGCATCAATATCTGAATATATTGAAATTGTTTCTTTAGTGGGCCACACACAAGTCCGAGCAGAGTTGGTAAAAAACAAATTAGGGGGCTATATGGTGGTGCAGTGGTTAGCACTGCTGCTTCATGGCGACGAGGACTCGGGCTTGATCCCGGCTGCAGGTCGCTGGCGTTGTGGAGTTTGCACATTCTCCTCGGGGGTTTCATCCCCACAACCCAAAGATGTGCATGGTAGGTGGATTGGCCACGCTAAATTGCCCCTTAATTTGAAAATATTTTTCAAAACAAATTAGTTTAATTGAAGAGAAATTATATTTACAAAATACAACAGATCCCAGCTGGGTTTGTCCCGTTGGTTCAATACCTGGCCGACATTATATGGAACTCAATCATGAATGTCCTCTGGCTCTCTGCCCCGTTAGCGGGGGAGCTCTTACCTGACGGGTCTCACGGAGAGACTAATTACTCCAACCCTTAAGGGCTCATGCAGGTTATAACAATTTCCTTCTTAACAGAAGCTGTTTCTATATTTTTGGGTGTGCAGTTTGCTGGATAACCGAGTTAAGGACAGCATAATCAGGTTTCTTCCGCAGAAAGAGAAAGAGGGCACTCCTAGTCAGCTATCATTTATAAAGATGGATCTTATTCTTCTTGAGTTCTCTGCCTGAAGGCAGATCCTTGGTAATTATTTACTGGTCCATGACAAAGTGCTGTGATTTTTCATCATGGATAAGGTGAGGAGGCAGGCTCTGAATCTACCTCACTGGAATAAGGATCAAGAGCTATGCAGTTGGTGTTAATCTGATCTACATGCTAGTTGCATAGTCAACTGAGCTAACAGGACCACCATATAAAGATAGATAGGCTTAGATAAATGGAGGGTCAGCTAAATACTAAATATTAAAATATGTACAGAGTTGTGACATTTGGAAATTGAACAGAAATCTGCAAAAAGAGAAAATGAATGAATTCATTCTAAAAGGGAACAATCTATATATTTTTCATGGTACCTAGACCTCAAAGCTGCTACCATTATGGACTTTAAACTGCACACTATCTATAAAATCTGGAGGATGGAGCCTTGTATCCTTTTGGAGTTCATGTTTATTTCACAAGATCCTACAGTTTATGGCTGAGGAAAGTTATCCAGGCCATCTCAATTTATCAATCCAGAATCATCCCAAGGTTCTCAAAATATGGCATGGATTTTAAAGGAAGGATGAGTGCAGTTACTTGAACTCTTGAAATGGGTTGCAAGCCCTGGGGAGCTTGGTGACATAGAGGCCCAGCCAAACTTAATAGCCAGATTCAGTACCTTATCATTGGAGCAGGAGCAGGAAATCGGCGCAGGAACTGTGAAAATGTGCCCTGGAAATTAGTTGGAGGTTGTGCTCTGAAAACTGTTGATGAGGGTGTCATAATATACACACCAGTATATCATGGTGCAGACACACACTGATTGACACACAGCAAAACCAATCAACACACACAACACCGCAGCCAATCACCAGTTAGAGCATACTCACTATAAAGACAGAGGCCACTAGTTTTCCCGCTCATTCGGGATGCAGCCTCTTAGAAGGACAGAGTTCACAGCTTGTAGCACAGATCTTTACCATGTGCTGAGAGTATAGACTGGTCAGGATAGGCATAGGTCTTCAGTTTAATTTAACATAGTGTCGACCCACAGTGAAAGTATGTTCAACAGTTTCTAGCTTAATAAAATAGTGTTGTACTATTTCAAGTGTTGGTAGCCTGTATGTGTTATTGCTGAGGTAAATGCAGTCTCCACAGATCCAGAGTACCCAACACATCAGAGGGTAGTGGGAGATTCTTTTCATAATCAAGAGGAGGGATGCATTGGTGCATTCTTGTTCTTAAGTACACAAATGGTTGTTTGGTAATACAGAACTTGAGCACTGCTGAGAAGAGATATTTTGTCTAAACCCATCATTACAAAACACCAACAAAAGACCGGAATTTCCTGCCCCTCATGACGGGTTTTCCCACAACAGAGGTGGCTCTCCATTGTTCACCAACAGGTTATTCCGGTCCCGCTGAATTCAATGGCCATTCGTGTTGCTCATTGGCCGCACCACCAGGGAACCAACAGAGAAGGGTTGCATTCGGCGAGACCAGAAGATACCGCCAGTGGAGAGGACTGAAAAAACCTACCCACAGTATTCAATATTTGAAATGATTCCATAATTGGACAACATTTGCTAAATAATCCTCAGTGTAGGAAAACTTACGCTGACAACCAAATTACCAATGTCATTGGGCTCACAGTGCATCATATTTATGTGTACTGGAAGCTACATATATTAATAGACAGGACCCTGTTCTTTGCAGACACAAAGAACATGTACACATGTTGCACCTGTTTCAGCGAGATAAAGTAAGTGAAATGTTCAAATATTCAAACAGTGCTTGGCAGTTAACTGTCAGTCACCACTAACTGGTGCATTCTCCATGGCAATGTCCATTTGCCAACCAATCAGCACTCTCTTCTCATTCAGTTCAAAATTGTTGTTTCCCTTGACATTGGTATACTTGTGATTGGCCTGATGAATGCAAGTTGCAAAGCTTCAACAAAATATATTTTTTCAGCAATATTCTTGTTCTTGGCGTGAAAGGAAACATAAAATAAAATTATAAAACTTACCTGCATGGGTCTTCTCTGGTCTATTATTCACTCCCCAACAGGGTAGGGCTGATGGGGAAGTTAGCACAGCTCCCCGACTTGAACTAATATTACAGTCTGGCCCCGATATTTAAGGTATGATCCTGCTTGCTTCCTCGGGTGTCCTTTCATCTATTGAAACAAGCTGGTTAAGATCAGGGCAGGAAGGTAAGCATGTCGCTGGATGCAGAAAAAACATTCAATAGGGTTAAGTAGACGTACCTCTTCAAGGTCTTGGAGAAGTTTGGGCTGGTCCCTGGGTTTGTGTCATGGGTGCTGTCATCGTACGAGGCTTGTTCCACCAGCATTAGTACGAACACCATGAGTTTGGAGTCATTTCGGCTACATATGGAGATTATCATAGATTATCATAGAATTTACAGTGCAGAAAGAGGCCATTCGGCCCATCGAGTCTGCACCGGCTCTTGGAAAGAGCACCCTACCCAAGGTCAACACCTCCATCCTATCCCCATAACCTAGTAACCCCACTCAACACTAAGGGCAATTTTGGACACTAAGGGCAATTTATCATGGCCAGTCCACCTAACCTGCACATCTTTGGACTGTGGGAGGAAACCGGAGCATCCGGAGGAAACCCACGCACACACGGGGAGGATGTGCAGACTCCGCACAACAGTGACCCAAGCCGGAATTGAACCTGGGACCCTGGAGCTGTGAAGCAATTGTGCTATCCACAATGCTACCGTACTGCCCTAAAGATGAGGCAGGGGTGTCTTATGTCTCCCTCCTTGTTCACGCTGGCAATTGAGCCATTGGCGATTGCCCTGAGGGTCTCAGATAAGTGGAGAGGAATTGTTAGAGGTGGAGCACAGGGTGTCCTTGTATGTGGATGACCTTCTGCTTTACGTCTGGGATCCGGGGCCAGTGATGGGAGGCACAATAAATATATTGAAGAACTGTGGCGCCTTCCACGGATACAATTTAAATTTAGGGAAGAGTGAGTACTTTGTGGTCAACACCTTGGGAAGGGGTGCCGGTCTGGGGGCCTAGCTTTCTGCCTGGCAGAAATTGAATCCCAAAGCCTGAGGTACTGGGAATCTGCACATTAGAGTAGTAATATGCTCTGATGTGCAGGTTTATTGAAAAGTGTTCCCGCCCATTGTGGACGGGATTCCCCTTGCAATGTCTCACAAGATTGTGTTGAATCTTGCGAGGCGTTGTGAGCTGGGTAGATCCCGGGAGCGAGGATCATGCCAATAGGTTTCTTCGGAGGCTAGACAGGATAGATGCTGTCGAAGTAGCCTTGACATACTGATGTTATACAACCTAAAGATTGTGCACACTACAGCCACAGTGTGTTCTTGGTGGGGTAGGTAAATGTTTAAGGCGGTGGATTAGCTGGCAATCAAGCAAACTGTATTGTCATGGATGGAGTTAAGCCATGGCACAATGGCACAGCCTGCCCAAATGACCATGTGAACACTTCCTCACAAACATCCAGAAATCTGTGCCAGAATTGGCAATGCTGTGCCACAGACTCATAAAACAATGGCCTGTTATATTCACCGTCATCGAATTATTCCTAAAAATCAATGTCCGAGACACATCCATCATAATCCTTGGTTATGTCCTGTGCTAGCAGCAGGACAGGCACACCAGAGCCAGCAGCACAGTGGTACATAGTCAAAAGCGAGGGCCCTGAGAGTCTTCAACGTTGGCTCCAGACCTGAAGAAGGAAACTTCTTGCTGATTACCACCTACTCCCGCCCTTCAGCCGATTAATCAGTACTCCTCCATGTTGAACATCACTTGGAAGAAGCAATGAGGGTAACAAGAGCATAGAATGTACTCTGGGGGGAGGGGTCTTCAATGTCTGTTACCAAGAATGGCTCAGTAGCACCAGTACTGATCGAGATGGCCATGTCCTGAAGGATAAATCTGCAAATTTTGGCCAACAACATGTGGCGAGAGAAGCAACAAGAGGGAAAAACCTACTTGACCTCGGCTTCATTAATCTAACTGTTGCAGGTGCTTCTGTCCATGACAGTATTGGTAGTAGAGACCAGTCCTTCTGAAGATTAAGTCCCGTCTTCACAATGAATATACTATTTTACCCTTTCTCATGTTATGTGGTACAATCGCTGTATAAAATTAAATAGATTCTAGATATAGCAGTTTTAAACTGGGCATCCACGTGTAAGGCAAGAAAAAGCACATTAAATTCATAAAGATTCCAGCTCAGTGAGTCTTTATTCCACTGACACCAAACATAAGAAATAAACAAAATTTACCTTGAGGAATCAAAAGAAATTTCAAGAACACAATTCCAGAATCAGCAGTTAAGATCTGGCCCCTATCATCTGCTTCACACTCAGAGCACTGCCTGTGCTCTCCTTGTGCCTGCCAAAACCATAAGACATAGAAGCAGAAGTAGGCCAATCGGTCAATTGAGTTTACTCCACCATTCAATGAGATCATGACTGGTCTGATATGATAATCAGCAACCCACTTTCTCGCCTTATCTCCATCACCATTGATTCCTTTACTGATTAAAAATCTGTCTATCTCAGCCTTGTATATACTTAACGACCCAGCCTCTACAGGCATCTGCAGTAAGGAATTCCACAGATTCACCGCCCACTGAGGGAAGAACTTCCTCCTCATCTCTGTCTTAAATGGGAGATGCCTCACTCTGAGATTAGGGTGCAATTCAGCTGTTTCATCAAACCTGACCTGGTGTCGGGAGCTACTCTAATATGCGACTGCTACATGCTCCTTACAAACACCTTCTCCTGACAGTCAACTAGGAATAGGCAATAAATGCTGGCTTTTCTAGCAAGGTCCATTTTCCAAGAATTAATAAAATATCTTATTCAGTAATAAATGACGGAACTCTGTACTTGGACAAATCAGTGTGTGACTGCCAGCAAGACTGATGTTTAAATTTGCACCTTCTATTTGAAAATGCATTCTCATTGTAGTTTTGAAGGTCCACCAATCAAGGTTACGTTTTAATAAGTGACCGATAAATATTTGGATCCAGAAAATCAGCTTCTCAATGGGACAAATTGTTGGTAGAACTCTGGTTTGCTAACCTGTAAAATTGTCTTCAGATTCAACATGAAATCCCTGGTTTCAATCTTTGAGACCCCAGGAAAACTTACTCCTATAGAAGAGAATGAAAGACAGTCACTTGCTTCCTGATGTAAATGCTCCAGTTGGCAGATTTTTCTAATATATTCTATCTCAACCCGCTTTTTCATAAGCGATATGCTTTGTATCCATAAGTTTTCCACAAGCGTAATGGGAGGAGAGCATGGTAATATCGGCAAGTCTAGAGATAGCAAAAGCATTTATAGAGAGTTTCAGCTGCAGGTGGACTGAGGCAGGGCACAGACGAATAGTTTTATCCAATTGTAAATAGGCCACCATTTTGATGGTGAAGATATGCTGTTGGGAGCAAGCTCAAGGTCAAACCTGATGCAGAGATTGCAAACTTTTGGTTCATCCTGAGACAGTGATCAAGGAGGGAGATGAAATTGGTAATTGAGAATCCCCGCAACCGGCGCGAATCGCGCCACGCCGCCCCAATGCCGGCACGCGATTCTCTGCAGAGCGGGGGGCGGCCTGTGGGGGGGTCTAATCCCAGGGGGGCCTCCGATGTGGCCTGGCTCGAGATCGGGGCCCACTGATCGGCGGGCTGGCGTCTCTGGCTGGGGGTCTCGTTTCTTCTGCGCCGGAACCTGTAGTCCTGCGCCATGTTGCGTCGTGTCTGGCACGTTGAAGGAAGGCACTGCACATGCACACGTTGGCGGCGGCGCCACTGCGCATGCGCGGATCCCGCGGCACCCGGTTTGTGCCGGGATCAGCAGCTGGAACGGTGTGAACAGCTCCAGTGCCATGCTGGCCCCCTTTGCGGGCCAGAATTAGTAGTCAGGTCGGCCCGTTCATGCCTTCGTAAAACGTGCCGGCGTTTACGCCGGCGTGGACACTCTGCCGCGGGATTAGAGAATCCCGCCCAAGATTTTGTGGTTGGGGCTGCAAGCAATGGATTCAATCTTCCCAATTTTAATTAGAAGAAATTTGATTTCCCTGCCCAGGACTGGTTTCCGGGCAGTCTGACAACACAGTGAAAGTGGAGAGATGGGGAGTTGCAGGAGGGCTTTGCAGGACTTTGCTTATGGTACTCTGTGCAATACAATAGTGCTATCGCAGAAAAAACAATGAGATCCTTTCAACCTCAACTTACTAGAGCTACTGCAAGGACTAAACAGAACATTCAAGTCCTCTGGCAGCAAAGTAACACACTGGTTAGTCAGCTGAAAATAGATCTAAAAAAAAACAAATTTCACACATATCTGATCAAAGTCCCATCTTGGACTCATAAGGAATTTAAAATTGCATTCACACAGCATGAGCCAAGCACTTTATAATCATGCTTTAAATCTAACTTTAAAACTCTGCATTTTTTATGAATATTATTTTCTTCAAAAATTCTATTCAGAATTATTTTAATTTTATGGAAATGCATTGGTGTGTTGAAGAATTAGAAAAAAGGCATATCAATATTTGTTCAAAAATGGACCATTTTTTCTTGCAAATCGGTATATTTGTAATTTATAAACAATGTAGCCATCTTTGATTTTCAGTTGCTAAATCTGTAGTCTGTTTAGCCACGCACCAAAAATATACCATCACACTGGAAAATTAACTTGGGTTTTTTCAAACATCATTCCAATGTTTTGAAAGTTCTAATGGAAATTCCATCTAAAACAAGGCTAGCAAACTTGTTAATTATTTTATCCTCTGATAGCCAATGAATATTTTTTGCTAAATTGCATCTTTTGCTTATTGTTTCTCTATCAATGGATATATATGATGTCGTACTTACCCATTTTTCTCAGGTTTCACTGCTAAATACTTTGTCAGCCTCGCTTTAATCTGACAAAAAAATGTTGCAACCTAAATTAATCAATGTGTAGAAATATTCGTACAAAATGCATACTTTCCATCTAATTAATTTAACTAATACTAAAACCAGCTGAGGTTTGTACATGGTATCTGTTTTTAAAACCACAGTTTTTATTTCACTTGTTTTGAATCAATTTTTCTAAACCCAAGATATGATATATCCCTGATTAGATATCCAATAAGTCATGTATATTTTATATTTTATGATATATACCCAAAACTCCCACTAATTGTTGGATCTAAAAAGTTAATCATGAGGCATTACTGTCAGTGGAACTGAAAACAGGCAGCTGCATTTTTTTTATATCATAGTAAGGTGGATGGATGTTGCTTTCTTCTGGAAATTTCTTTTCTGTTATTGTTCTGTTAGAGCAGCTGATGGCTGCTTAATGCTCTTTAGTTTTGTCATGCTCTAAAGCACATGCTGCTAGGCCATGATAAGCTTTACAGGAATAAAAACAGCTAACATGTCCGTCAAAGTATTTTATTTTCACATCTCAAAGTATAGGTGGGGCCAATTTATGCAATTTGAACAACATCAAAGGCTTCTTGCTTTTAAACAAAGGGATAAAATAAATCTTCAGGCTACCTTTATGGAACTGAGTGAAACAGAAATGTTTTACTCATCAGCTTTGCAGTCGCTGGTTTGCCTCAGCTAGAACAAAACTGCTGAAGCATTTAGAGAAAATTAACCCCCCATCCTAGCAGCCAGATGTGACTGGATTCTGATGAATGCACATGAGTGGGCTGAAAAATCAAGAGACTGTGAAATTCCTGTCAGGCCAATACAGTACAGAATGGGCTATTGACTGCTTTCTGCATTCTCTCCATCATTCTTTTTGAACACTGCCATTAATTTCCCCTCCTACTCTGACTTTTTTTTTAAATCCCATCAGCTCTCTGCATTACATACCAAGATGCATAAGGCACTAGTGGACTACTACAAACAACAGGGCCTTTACAGCCAAGCAGCAATGGCCAGATCCCAGGCTCTCTCGTATGAGAATGCTCAGGAAATAATAGCTGTGCAGGTATGTTTTAAAGGAGTTAAATGGTTTTATGATTGAATAAGAGAATCTATGAAGTGGGTGCCCAGTATTAAAATTATTGGCATCATTAAAACTTGACACATAGGAAAAAAGCTGCAAGAAAGATGTTGTGGACATATTTTATCTGTCTCCTACCCTTTTAACTACATAGCTAAAATTATAAATTCTTGCTCTTATATTTATTAAAGCACATATAACCCTTTTTTTGTTTTTTAAAATCTTTTTTATTTACAAAAGATCTCTTTGTTTTATAATTATTTAAACAAAGAATATAGATTTTGCTATTTAAGCAAGTGACTTTTGGAAAATTTATAACTTATAAAACTAGTTTGTTCCTTATTTACACAATGTTTATTTCAAAGCTCTATAAATCCTGAAGAACCATGCAATAACATTTCCTCCAGTGTAAGTCAACTTTGCAACTACCAACTGAATAAAGTTCTACTCTCCAGCTTTTATCTTTTCTGTCCACCAAAACAAAGTCATTGCCTGATTAGATTCCAGGTGTAAACTATGGGCTGGATTTTTCCGCCCCGCCTGCCGCAAGAATGCCACGGGTGAGACGAGATTGATGGAGAAGTCATCGGGCGGAATTCTACGGTCGCCGGCCAGACGCGACCGGAGAATCCCACCCTATGGATTTTATCTCTGTGGCCTCCTCCAATCTTACAACCCTTTGAGACTCCGCATTTCTACAACTTTGTCCTTTTGCACATCCCTACTTTTCGTTGTCCTTACCACTGCCAGTTATATATTTAACTGAATAGGTTCTAAGCTCTGTAATTCCGTCCCTAAACTCCTCTGTCTCTCTACCTCTCTTGTTTAATATGCTCATTAGAGGTACTTGTTTGACCAAGTTTTTGGCCACCTGGCCTAAATCTTATGTGGATTGGTGTCAAACCTAATTTGATGATCGTACCTGTGAGTGTTCTTGAATCATTTTACTATGTTAGATGCACTTTATAAATAGATGTACATGTTGTAATGCAAGAAAATACAATTATAGTAATCATTGTCTGCACTGTTTATGATTCATTAGACTAAATTTTTCTGGCGAGTTTGGAGTCGAGGGGGGAGGGAGATTCAAGGGAACTAAGGATGGAGTCGTGCCAGGATGGCTACCTGACACATTCCCACTGCCTGGGATGTTTCCCAGAGTGGATAGGGACCCAGATCTGTCACTTACTTCACAGGGGCAGGCACCAATTAAGTTGTTGACACACCCAATTAGGCCCGATTTGTAGGTGCAATGGCATTCTCCAGCTGGTGCAATGCCCCAAGCCCCTCCACCATGTGCACAGACTGCCATCTGCATGGAAGTGGCCTACTTGCATCCGGTCTTTGACCAGGAGTCTCCATGTCCAAAAAAGGAACCACTGGTGGAAAGGCTGCAGCTGTGGCCCAAATTATGCACAGAGAAGGGTGGTCACTCTGCTTTGAGGAACCTAACAGCTTCACCCTCTAATAAATTTAACATAAAATGCATGCTCTTTGTTCAGGTTCCCTCACGGTTTCCAACCTGCCCCTTGTGGGGCTGCTGAGGTTCGACAGCCGTCAGCCTTCTGATTGGGCCCACATCCCTTAATAGGATGCTGAAACAGAGATAGCCAAGTAGGAGGCCACCTCCAAGAAAACTGTGCTATTGGGCGCACTGCCCACGTAAGCGTGGGCTTGGGAAACCCATTTGATTGTTACTTTGGGATCCCAAAGCCTATGGGAAAACCCAGCTATCCAGTACTTTGTTTCATGTTTGCCACAACATTTATCAGAGTAGCCCCTTATTTATGAATTGGGAACAATTTCTTTGTGATTATGTTCATTGAACCGTGTACTTTATCCCATGTCCAATTTAGTATTTGTGGGTGTCTTATTACAGGAAAGATAATTATTTAATCAGTAAAGTGGTATCTGAAACATTCGCTCTCACTAATTTTAAAACACTCAATGTGAATATCTCTGATACAATGTAAATGATTTTAGAAGAATGTCATCCAGCAGTTTGATTCAATGGATTGTAAAATTACATAAAGAATATAAATGGTGAAATTGAGCAGTGAGCAACAAATGGAAAAATTACTTCAAAATTCCAAAAGCAGTTGCTATTACTGCGAAACAATAGACAGTTGTATGGACTGGCCTGTGGTGCCACTGGAATGTCCCCTCGCATCGCCCATCTGTTCAGTTTCTGATTTAACCAGCAGGAGATCTCTGCCAACATTGAGGTGGGCAAGCAGAAACTTCAAACCTCTCAAACAGCTTCATCTTCATTTGCAATATTATAACACAGCACAAATTAAGTTGAACATCTTTCAAAAATATTACAACATTTTATATGTTATCATCACATGTGCAAAAGGTAATCCTACTTTCACTACATACTGAAATAGCAAAATCTGAAGAATGCATTTAATAGGCGAGGTACTGAAAACCCATTATTTCCCAATATTTGGCTATGAAGGACAAAGGGGACCAAAACCCTGGAAATAAGTAGTACAAAGTAATCTAACCTACTGTCTCCTTAGATATACTGTAAAAAACAATCATTCAAACGTTCTCCTCCCTGAGACATTATTGCCAATCTGTTCAGTTTCTAGTTTAGCTGATGGGAAATCTTTAATGCTTGGAATCCTGTCACATGGGGATTGCTAGAAGGAGAATACCCACTTGGACAATAGATCCAGAAGGTCCATCCTCAGCTAGTTTTGGTTGAGTTGTGCATTGGGATTCTTAGTCCTGAATTCTAATATTGGCACTCAACATTATTAAAATAGATTATCATAGAATTTACAGTGCAGAAGGAGGCCATTCGGCCCATCGAGTCTGCACCAGCTCTTGGAAAGAGCATCCTACCCAAGGTCAACACCTCCACCCTATCCCCATAACGCAGTAACCCCATACAATACTAAGGGCAATTTTGAACAGTAAGGGCAGCACGGTAGCATTGTGGATAGCACAAATGCTTCACAACTCCAGGGTCCCAGGTGTGATTCCGGCTTGGGTCACTGTCTATTCGGAGTCTGCACATCCTCCCCGTGTGTGCGTGGATTTCCTCCGGGTGCTCCGGTTTCCTCCCACAGTCCAAAGATGTGCGGGTTAGGTGGATTGGCCATGATAAATTGCCCTTAGTGTCCAAAATTGCCCTTAGTGTTGGGTGGGGTTACTGGGTTATGGGGATAGGGTGGAGGTGTTGATCTTGGGTAGGGTGCTCTTTCCAAGAGCCGGTGCAGACTCGATGGGCCAAATGGCCTCCTTCTGCACTGTAAATTCTATGTAAATTCTATGTAAATTATCATGGCCAATCTACCTAACCTGCACATCTTTGGACTGTGGGAGGAAACCGGAGCACCCGGAGGAAACCCACGTACACACGGGGAGAATGTGCAGACTCCGCACAGACAGTGACCCAAGCCGGAATCGAACCTGGGACCCTGGAGCTGTGAAGCAATTGTGCTATTCACAATGCTACCGTGCTGCCCCAAAATATTGTAACAGTTGGGGCATTTCATGATATTGAATACTTGTTAATGAATCAAATGTATATTTGTGTATAGAAACTAAATTGTGACTTTGCAGATCGTTGCCGAGTATATAGTTCCCTTCTAGTTCTCACTATTGTCTGATTTACATGTTTGTTTTGCTATGTGTTTTATTGTTTTCTGTGGATGGTATGTTATTTCCAGTACTTATGCTGCTATTAATGAGTTGTAATTTCTCATTTACTTTTGACATTTATTTATTAAAAGTGTTGACCACAATACTGATATGTGTAATAGTAGAACAGAGATGGGTTCTTCCAATTTCCATTATTGTTAAAGTATTAAATAAATACATTAATTGTTGGAAATACTCAACAGATTTGGCAACATCTGTGAAGCGAGAAACAAAATTAAAGTTTCAGATCCTGGGGCGGGATTCTCCGAAAACTGGCGCGGTGGGCCGGGACCTGGCGGCAAAGACGGCGCGGATCATTCCGGCGTCGGGCCCCCCCCCAAACGTCGCAAAGTCTCCGGGCCCGAATGGGCTAGCAGCGGCGTGACGCCATTCGCGACGGCGTCACCCACCGTGGACGCGCGGCGTCACAGCACAAAAGACACGCCACCCCCCACCCCCAGAAGACTCGCTAAGATGGATGCCCGCCGCGCAGCCCCGAGGTTCCAGGAGCGCAATATCGAGGCGCTCCTGAACACAGTACAGGAGAGGAGGGGGGCCCTGTACCCTGGACATGCCGCAGGGTCGCCCCACGCCTCAGCCGGCGCCTGTGGAGGGAGGTGACAGAGGCTGTCAGCGCTGTGGCTGTGACACCAAAGACAGACACCCAGTGCCACAAGAAGGTGAACAACCTCGTCAGGGCAGCCAGGGTGAGTACCCCCCCGCCCCTCCGATGTGCGGCACATCCCCAGGTGCAAACAACCCTAACCCTAATGTGCTACGCACCTCTGCCAATATACGCGCAACCGCTGGCTTGCATTCATATACCTGTCTAACACTGTACCCTTTACCCCTGCCACCCAACCGCCCGCCCCCCACAGGAGAAGCCCGCACACAACAACAGGGAGCATGAGAGGACTGGAGGGGGCGGTAGGGCTGTCCTGGGTAGTGGTGTCCTGGGTAGGGCTGTCCTGGATAGTGGTGTCCTGGGTAGGGGTGTCCTGGGTAGTGGTGTCCTGGGTAGGGGTGTCCTGGGTAGGGCTGTCCTGGGTAGTGGTGTCCTGGCTCGGCTACGACGGGGGCCTGTGGCTGCTCCCCTCGTTGCTGGGTGTCACACGCCTGCGTTGCCGCACCCGCACAAGACGGGGGGGTCATCTCCCTGTTGCTCCGGGTCTCTCCCTCTCTCGTAGGGGAGGGCCCGGAACACCGCGGCACCTCGGACTCCCCCCCCTTCCGTCCCAGGTGCATCTGGTGGGCAGCGGGCAGGACAGGCTGGCAGCTCGCCATTCCAGTCACCCAAGCTGCAGCCTGGCCCATCTAGGCCGGGCCGCCCCAGGAAACGGCCGCCAAAGGGATCCCGAGTCAGAGGGCAGGAATCGCATGAGTCCACCTCCAGTTCTGCTGTACCATCTGGGGAACCATCTAGGCGTAGTCAAAAGGCCCGTAAGGCCAAAAAATTAGATATTGAGTAAGTTGGCACGGGTGCAGGGCACAGACAAGTTTTAGGGGCTAGGGCGTGTGTATGGACTGTCTTTGTGCTCTGTCCGAAGCATGCGGAGGTGTCATGTACGTTGAGCACCAGTGTGTGTGTGAGGGGTGGTCTTAAGTCGGCCCGGGGTGAGTGTGTCCCCCCTCCACCTGGGCCTCCCTCTCCATCCCCCGGGCAAAGGATGGGACCGTGCGCTGCAGTGTCACGGCCGCTTACAGGGATGGTCCAGGTGGATGGTGGTACTGTGGCCATGGGTCAGACATTGTCCAATGATGTGGAGCCAGGAGCTCATCGCAGAGCGGGTCGTCATCATCCTCCATGGCCTGCAATAGACACGCTTCCACCGGCGACCATGTGAGCCCGGCCCGTCGTGCCGCAGGTGGATCTGCAATGGAGGGGTGGTGTGCATGCGGGTGGGGTGGGTGTGGTTGGTGGGTGGGTGGGGGGGGTGAGGGTGTTGGTGCTGGGTGGGTGAGGGAGTGGTGAGGGTGGTCGGATGTTGCCATGGTGTGCGGTATGTGGCCATACTTGCCGATTCCCACGCCCCCTAGCCAATGAACCGGGTGACTATCAGCCTGTCCCGTGCCCGCTGGCCCAGCCGGTAACGGTGGGCAGCCACCTGCCCATGTCCAGCCCGTCTGCCCTGATCATTGCCCCCATCCCCCTCATCTGGAGAGGTCTGCGCCTCTTCCTGCTGCTCCTCCACTCCCCCCTCCTCTGCCTGCGGCACATCGCCCCTCTGCTGGGCTATGTTGTACAGGATGCAGCACACCACAATGTTGTGGCCGACCCTATCTGGCGGGTACTGGAGGGCCCCCAAGAGAGGTCCAGGCACCTGAAACGCATTTTGTGCACGCCAAAGCACCTCTCTATCACACCCCTTGTTGCTGCATGGACATCATTGTAGCTGTTCTCTGTGTCACTCTGTGGCCCCCATATAGGCGTCATCAGCCACGACCGTAATGGGCAGCAACCAGCCCCTCAGCCGGGAGTGACGTCCCTCGAACATGCTGGGGATGTAAGACCGCGACAACACGTATGAGTCATGAACACTTCCCGGATATCGGGCACAGACGTGCAGGATAATCATGCAGTGGTTGCAGACCACCTGGATGTTCATGGAATAGCTCCCCTTCCTATTAGTGAACACGGCCCTGTTATCTGCAGATGGCCGCACGGCGACGAGCCCTGGACCATGGGAAAACCGGCCACGGCAGAGAAGCCCACGGCCCGGGCATCCTGGCTCGCCCGGTCCACAGGGAACCAGATGTAGTGGTCTGCAACGGGTGCACTGATATCTGCAAGATGCCGGACAGGTCCCCACTCGGCGCCTGGAATTACCCCGCGGCATAAAAGTTCAGGATGACCGTAACCTTGAAGGACACGGGGAGAGGGTGTCCTCCCCCAGTGCCACGCAGTGCCAGGTGTGCCAGTAGGTGGCAGATGTGTGCCACGGTTTCCTGGCTCATCCGGAGTCTCTTCCTGCATTCCCGGTCCGTGAGGTCCTGGTACAACAAACGGGGCCGGTACACACGGGGCCTCCTCGGGCGTCTCTGTCGCCGTGGTGCCATGACGTCCTCCTCCCTCTCCTCGTGCTCCTCCTCCTCTTCGTGCTCCCCCTGCTCCTGTTCCTCCTCCTCCTCGTCCTGTCGGGCGGGTGGCCCTCCAGCCTGGGCACCTGCCGCCTGCACCTCTGCGGCAGCCTGCGCTGCCTCTCTGACACGCTCCTCCTCCTCCTCCTCCAGGGCAACATGTAGAATAGCGGCTGCCACCATAGTGGCCAACATCGCTGGCTGATCAGAAAACATGACGGCCTGTGGGGGGGGGGGGGGTGGGGGATGACAAAATGTCATCATTGCCCATTACCCCCCCCCCCCCCAACCGGGCAGCCAGGTGCCATGGGCTGCATGGGCGCGACTGTTGGAGGATGGCACCTGGCCAGGCGGACGACCTCCATTGCCCTCGCCCCCCTCCCCGGCACTTCCCCCCCCCCCCCCCCCCCCCGGCACTCTCCCCCCCCTCCCCGGCACTCGCTCGCAACCCCCCTCCCCAGCACTCTCCCCCCTCCCCAGCACTCGCTCTCACCCCCCCTCCCCGGCATTCTGCCCCCCTCCCAGCACTCGTTCGCAACCCCCCTGATGGAACCATCAATTCACCAGACACGTGTTTCCGATATGAATCTAGGCTTTAATCGACTTACTTCAGAGCCAGCCTGTTACCCGTTGATGAACTCGTAGTGAACTCAGGCTGACTCTGGACAAGGGTATTTATACAGCTGCACTAGGGGGAGGAGTCGTGGGCGGAGCCAAGGGTGGAGCCCAGTCAAGTTCCCGAGTGCTCCCAGCGCTACTCCCCCTAGTGGTAGGATAGCGCTACTGCGCTTACAAAGACAGTGTGAATTAACATATATACATCTACATATTACATTCACCACATTCACCCCCTGCAAAAAAATCAAGTCCGGCGGGGGTGGTGGTCTATAAAGTCAGTCTGTCCGGTGATCGAATTGTCCGCTGTGATCTGCGGAGCACCGGGGTTGCAGCCTCTTGCGGTGGCTGGATGGGTGTTGTGTGCTGGGGTACGATGGCGGACTCCAGGGAGGGTTGTATCCGAGCTTCATACTCTCCTGGTTCGACTGGGGGCGCTGGGGGCTGGCCGGCGCGGGGTCGCGGAACTGGTGGAGCGAGTTTGTGGGCTCGGGAGCGCAAAGGGGCGGCAGCATGGGGTGTAGGGTGAGAGGTCCTTCTGTGGGGGTAGAGGGGGCGCTGGATCCAGCGGGTGCCAGATCCCGGAGGGATACTGTGTCCTGACGGCCGTCAGGGAACTCGACGAATGCGTACTGGGGGTTGGAGTGGAGCAGGCGCACCTTTTCAACAAGGGGGTCGGTTTTGTGTGCCCTGACGTGTTTCCTCAGAAGTACGGGGCCCGGCGTCCTCAGCCATGCCGGAAGTGAGACCCCCGTGGTAGTGCCCCTGGAAAAAATGAAGAGCCTCTCGTGAGGGGTCTGGTTGGTCGCCGTGCACAAAAGGGACCTAATAGCGTGGAGCATGTCTGGTAGGACTTCCTGCCACTGGGAGACTTGGAGCTTTCTAGACCGGACGGTCAGTAGGACGGTCTTCCAGACCGTCGCGTTCTCCCTGTCCACCTGCCCGTCCCCCCTGGGGTTGTAGCTGGTAGTCCTGCTCGAGGCAATACCCTTGTCGAGCAGGTACTGACGCAGCTCGTCGCTCATAAAGGACGAACCCCTGTCGCTGTGTATGTAGCTGGGGAAACCGAACAGGGTGAAGATGCTATGCAGGGCCATAATGACTGTGTGGGAGGTCATGTCGGGGCACGGGATAGCGAATGGGAAACGGGAGAACTCGTCTACAACGTTTAAAAAGTAAACGTTCTTGTTAGTTGAGGCGTTCAAAGGGCCTAGAAGCCTTGACCAGGTGGGCCCTGTCTGGTCTATAGAAGTGCGGTTTGCACGCCGCACAGATCGGGCAGTCCCTGGTGACCGCTTTTACCTCCTCGTTGGAGAAAGGCAGGTTTCGGGCCCTGATGTAGTGGGTGAGCCAGGTGACCCCCGGGTGGCAGAGGTCATTGTGGATGACTTTCAATCGGTCAATCTGCGCGCTGGCACATGTCCCACGGGATAGGGCATCCGGAGGCTCGTTGAGCTTCCCGGGCCGATATTTGATATCGTAATTGGAGGTGGAGAGTTCGATCCTCCACCTCAGAATTTTGTCGTTTTTTATTTTGCCCCTTTGCGAGTTGTCGAACATGAAGGCAACCGATCTTTGGTCGGTGATGAGGGTAAACCTCCTACCTGCGAGGTAGTGCCTCCAGTGACGGATAGCCTCCACAATGGCTTGTGCTTCTTTCTCGACTGAGGAGTGTCGGAGTTCTGAAGCGAAGAGGGTACGGGGGAAAAATGCAACTGGTCTCCCTGCCTGATTTAATGTGGCTGCAAGAGCTACCTCTGAGGCGTCGCTCTCTACCTGAAATGAGGTGGATTCATCCACCGCCCACATGGCCGCTTTGGCGATGTCCTCCTTGATGCAGCTGAAGGCCTGGCGTGCCTCGGCTGACAGGGGGAATCGTGTGGTCCTAAAGAGTGGGCGGGCTTTGTCCGCATATTGAGGGACCCACTGGGCGTCGTAGGAAAAAAATCCCAAGCACCGTTTGAGGGCCTTGGGACAATGAGGGGGAGGGAGTTCTAAGAGCATATGGTCCGGGTCGGGGCCTAGGACTCCGTTTTCCACAATATAGCCAAGGATGGCTAGTCTGGTTGTGCGGAAAACGCATTTCTCCTTGTTGTACGTGAGGTTCAGTTTCTGTGCCATCTGGAGAAAACGGTGGAGGTTGGCGTCGTGGGCCTGCTGGTCATAGCCGCAGATGGTGACATTGTCCAAGTACGGAAACGTGGCCCGCAGCCCGTACTGGTCCACCATTCGGTCCATTGCTCATTGGAACACCGAGACCCCATTCGTGACGCCAAAGGGAACCCGGAGGAAATGGAAGAGGCAGCCATCGGCCTCGAATGCCGTGTAGTGGCGGTCCTCTGGGCGGATTGGGAACTGGTGGTATGCAGACTTCAGATCAACCGTGGAAAAGAGCCGGTACTGGGAGATCTGGTTTACCATGTCTGCAATCCTGGGGAGGGGATACGCGTCGAGGAGCGTAAATCTATTTATGGTCTGACTGTAGTCGACCACCATATGGAATTTTTCCCCGGTCTTAACGACCACCACCTGAGCTCTCCAGGGACTATTGCTGGCCTCTATAATCCCCTCACTGAGGAGCCTTCGGACCTCTGATTTGATAAATACCCAGTCCTTAGTGAGATTGGCAAAGAGAGGAGGGGGGGGGGGGGTTCGCAGCGTAGTGAGGCTGCAGATCGTGAGTGGGGGCAGGGGCCCTCTAAAGCTGAGGGTGAGGCTCTTGAGTTTGCATTGGAAGTTTAGGCCTAATAAGAGTGGCGCGTAGAGTTTGGGCAAAACGTAGAGTTTAAATTTCGAGTAGCTAGCGCCTCGGATTGTGAGGGTCGCGGCGGTGCGCCCCTGGATCTGGACCGAATTGGAGCCTGAAGCGAGCGAGATAGTTTGCTGCATGGGGAAAACGGGGAGCGAACAGTGTCTTACCAGGTCTGGATGTATGAAGCTCTCCGTGCTCCCGGAGTCGAAGAGGCATGGCGTTTTGTACCGATTGATATAGACCTCTGCCATTGAGTTTCGTAGATTCTTTGGTCGTGATTGGTCCAGGGTGACCGCGCTGAGGTGCGGGTAGTCGGCGGCTCGATCAGCTGTGCTGGAGTGGCCCCGTGATGACTGCCCTCTGAGTTCATAGTCGAATTCGAATTCTTCCGCAGAGTTGTCCGAGCGCGGAGTTGCCGATCGGGCCCGTGGGTCGCACGTGGCGGGCGGCGAGGAAGATGGCGTCCAAGATGACGGCCCCCTGAGTTGCACGTGGCCGGCCGCGTGGTGGAGGTTTGCCAAGGTGGCGGGAGGGGGCGGAGTCGGGGCATAGGCCGCAGCGTTTCGGGCCCCGCGGGCCTGCGAGTGAGGGGAGCAATTACTGCGAGTCGCTGGGGACCTTTTTGCGAGGCACACTCTTGTGTAATGGCCTTTTAGCCCGCAGCTGCTGCAGGTCGCGTTGCGGGCTGGGCAGTGCAGCCGCGGGTGCTGGTTCTGGCCGCAGAAATGGCAGGCTGGAGTAGCATAGTGGCCGGCTGGAACAGAATAGTGGCTGGCTGGGGCAGCATGATGGCTTGGTGGCTACGTAGCACAGGCCTGGGGGATTTGCTGGTCGGGGGCCCATGATTGGGTCGCGGGGTCCGCGGGGAATGAGTTAAGGCTGCGGAAGGAGACCTCCATCGTGGTAGCAGCTTCCACAGTCGTTTCTAAGTCCTGGGCCCCCTTTTCCAGCAGTCGTTGGCGCACATAGTTAGACCTGAGGCCCGCTACAAAAACATCGCGTACCGCCAATTCCCTGTGTTCGGCCTCAGTAACCGCTTGGTAATTGCAGTCATTGGACAAATCATTAAGTTCCCTTAGGAATTCGGCGAGTGATTCTCTAGGCCGCTGGCGGCAAGTCGTGAACACATGGCGAGCGTAAACTTCATTAATGGGCCTTACATACATTTTATCGAGAACTGCTAGCGCCGCAGTATATGAACTGGCCGAGTTTAGTTGCGTAGAGATTCTGTGGCTCACCCTCGCGTGCAGTAGACTTAGCTTCTGGTCCTCTGTCGTTTCGGCTGTGCTCGCTTCTGCCAGGTAAGCCTTGAAGCGGATCCAGTGGGAGAAGATTTCTTTAGCCTCTGCATCCTGCGGGTCAAGTTCCAGGCGTCTAGGCTTGAATGCCGATTCCATAATCGATCTTTACTGTTCTTAAGTCGATTAAATTGATGGAACCATTAATTCACCAGACACGTGTTTCCGATATGAATCTAGGCTTTAATCGACTTACTTCAGAGCCAGCCTGTTACCCATTGATGAACTCGTAGTGAACTCAGGCTGACTCTGGACAAGGGTATTTATACAGCTGCACTAGGGGCTGGAGTCATGGGCGGAGCCAAGGGTGGAGCCCAGTACAAGTTCCCGAGTGCTCCCAGCGCTACTCCCCCTCGTGGTAGGATAGCGCTACTGCGCTTACAAAGACAGTGTGAATTAACATATATACATCTATATTACATTCACCACACCCCCTCCCCAGCACTCTCCCCCCTCCCCGGCACTCGCTCTCTCCCCCCCTCCCCGGCACTCCCCCTCCCCCACCCCCCCCTCCCCGGCACTCGCTCTCACCCCTCCTCCCCGGCACTCGCTCTCACCCCTCCTCCCCGGCACTCGCTCTCTCCCCCCCTCCCCGGCACCCCCCTCCCCCCCCCCCCCCCCCCCTCCCCGGCACTGGCTCTCACAACCTCCTCCCCGGCACTCGCTCTCACCCCCCCTCCCTGGCACTCGCTCTCACCCCCCCTCCCCGGCACTCGCTCTCACCCCCCCTCCCTGGCACTCTCCCCCCCTCCCCGGCACTCTCCCCCCCCCCCCCCCCCCCCCCGGCACTCGCTCACACCCCCCTCCCTGGCACTTGCTCTCTCACCCCCTCCCCGGCACTCTCCCCCCCTCCCCGGCAATCTCCCCCCCCCCCGCCTCCCCGGCACATGATCCCTCCCTCCTCCCCAGCACTCGCTCTCTCCCCCCCCTCCCCGGCAATCTCCCCCCCCCCCCTCCCCCGCCTCCCCGGCACATGCTCCCTCCCTCCTCCCCAGCACTCGCTCTCTCCCCCCCCTCCCCGGCACTGTCCCCCCTCTCCCCGGCACTCTCCCCCCCTCCCCGGCACTCGCTCTCTCCCCCCCTCCCCGGCACTCACCCTCCCTCTCCGGCACTCACACCACCTCCCCGGCTCTCACCCCCCCTCCCCGGCTCTCACCCCCATTCCCCAGCACTCACCCCCCCTCCCCGGCACTCAGCCACCCTCCCCGGCACACTCCCCCCCTCCCCGGCACTCTCCCCCCCTCCCCGGCACTCTCCCCCCCTCCCCGGCACTCACCCCCCCTCCCCGGCACTCAGCCCCCCCTCCCCGGCACTCTCCCCCCCCTCCCCGGCACTCTCCCCCCCCCTCCCCGGCACTCAGCCCCCCTCCCCAGCACTCAGCCCCCCTCCCAGGCACTCTCCACCCTCCCCGGCACTCACTCTCTCCCCTGCACTCTTCTCCCCTCCCCGGCACTCTCCCCCTCTTCCCGGCACTCTCCCCCCCTCCCCGGCACTTACCCCCCTCCCCGGCACTCAGCCCCCCTCCCCAGCACTCAGCCCCCCTCCCCGGCACTCTCCACCCTCCCCGGCACTCACTCTCTCCCCTGCACTCTTCCCCCCTCCCCGGCACTCTCCCCCTCTTCCCGGCACTCTCCCCCCCTCCCCGGCACTTACCCCCCCTCCCCGGCACCTACCCCCCCTCCCCAGCACTCAGCCCCCCTCCCCGGCACTCTCCCCCCCCTCCCCGGCACTCTCCCCCCCTCCCCGGCACTCATTCTCTCCCCTGTTTTAACGGTGTTGGTTAAGGGATATATATTGACCAGGGCACCAAGAAACCACCTCTTTTATTGTTCAAAGGTTCTGTGAGACCTGTTGCATTCACCTGAGAAGACCTTCAAGTCATTCAAAATACAGTACCTTTGGTAGTGAGCAGATGAAATGGAGCAGGAGTAGACCACTCAGCCCCTCGAGCCTGCTCCCCCATTCGATAAGATCATGGATGATCTGATTGTAACCTCAAACCCACGTTCCTATCTACCACCAATAACTTTTCACCCCCTTATTAATCGAGAATCTATCTAGCTCTGCCTTAAAAATATTCTGGACTCTGGTTTCGCTGCCTTTTGAGGAAGAAAGTTCCAGAGTCTCATGAAATTCTGAGAGAAAAGTATTCTCATCATCTCTGTCTTAAATGAGCATCTTCCTCTTTTTAAACAGTGACCCCTAGTTTTTGATTCTCCAACAAGAGGAAGCATCCTCTTCACATCCACCTTTTCAATACCCCTCAGGATCTTAATGATTTCAATGAAGTTTCCTCTTATTCTTTTAAACTCTAGTAGATGCAAACCTAACCTCTCCAACCTTTCCTCAGTAAATTGGGAGGTACTGTGGACGGTGCTCCAAAGATTGGGGACTGGATTCTCCGGTCGCTGATGCCGAAATCAGGATCGCCAACTGGCCGGAGAATCCAAGTTTGCGGCAAAATTGGAGGTGGCGCTGCTTTCGTGATGCTCCGCGCTGCGCCACATACCGACGCCCTCAGGATATTGCTCCCCCCCCCCCCCCCCCCCCCCCCCGACCGGACGGGTTCCCGACGGTGTGGGTCTCTAATAGTCTCACTCTCGTGAACTCGGCGTGGCGGCTGCGGACTCAGTCCAGTGCCGCCACAGTCGGGGGAGGGCCGATCCATGAGCAGAGGGGGCATTATATGGGGCTGGGGGAACTGTTGGGGAAGGCCCGGGGCGTGAGAGCCGGCCGAAGGGGGGGCACTATTTCACAGGTTGGGTCCGCGAGTGGCTGCCGCTGTGCGCATGTGTGGCCACGGACCCAGCAATTCTCCGGGGCGTATCGGCAGCTAGAGCCCTGTGCTCTACGCTGCTTTCCTGCTAGCCCCCAGCAAAACTGGGAATCGGTGGCTATTTTGCTCCAGTTTTTCAGGCGGAAAACGGCACCATTCCCATGCCAGCATGGGGATATAGCCCCAGAATCGGAGAATCCAGCCCCACATATCCAATAAACTTCATCGCAATGCTGGAACTACTTCATGATAGTATGAAACATTCCTCAGTATTGCACTGAACTGTCACTCCAGATTTTGTGCTCAGGTCTCTGGAGGGTGCTTGAACACAGGGCGCGATTCTCCGACCTCACGCCGGTTCAGAGAATAGCGGGCAGCACGGGTTTTTCACGCGACGCTGGTCCGTCGCGCTACCGCTATTGTCCCAAACGAGAAAAATGTTTACATCGGTTTTCCCACGGATAACCTCGTCAAACACCCCAATACGGCCAAACAGCTGACTATCCTCCCCCCCGTTATTCTCCGGCCAGGATGGGACGAAGTCCCGATGTCGTGACACCAGGTTATGACGCCGGCTATCACACCTGCTTTTTAAAGCTGTCAGCCACTCGTGCTGGCTGACGAGAGGACCGCCGGAGTCTGGGCAGACCGGGGAAGGCATCCCCGAGAAGGCAGCGAACAGTGGGGGGGCGGGGGGGGGAGAAGAGGGGGGGAGAGGGGGGAGGGAGAAGAGAGGGAGGGTGAGGAGGGGGGAGGGAGAGAGGGAGGGAGAGGGAGGGGGGAGGGAGAGGAGGGAGGGAGAGGGGGAGAGGGAGGGTGAGGAGGGGGAGGGAGAGAGGGAGGGTGAGGAGGGTGGAGGGAGAGAGGGAGGGAGAGGGAGGGAGAAGAAGGGGGAGGGAGAGGAGGGGGAGAGGGAGGGAGAGGAGGGGGGAGAGAGGGAGGGAGAGGAAGAGAAAGAGGGTGAGGAGTGGGAGGGAGGGGGAGGGAGAGGGAGAGGAGGGGAGAGGGAGGGTGAGGAGGGGGAGGGTGGAGGGAGAGGGAGGGTGAGGAGGGGGCAGGGTGGAGGGAGAGAGGGAGGTAGAGAGAGGGAGAGGATGGAGGAGAGGGAGGGAGAGGGCGAGAGGGAGGGTGAGGAGGGGGAGGGAGAGAGGGAGGGAGAGGGAGAGAGGGAGGGAGAGGAGGGGGGAGGGAGAGGGAGAGAAGGGGGAGAGGGAGAGAGGGAGGCATGGCGGTCACGAGGACACGGCCGCTGGTTGCCCTGTGGCTTATGGCCACAGGACACTGACGCACCGGTGAGGAGGACGTAGTTAACTGCCCGTTGGATGCAGAAAGTGACCAGGAGTTAGGCTGGCCGCGTATCAGCAGCGCGACCAGGTCACGGGGACACACAGGTAACCTGTGGCACGTGGCTGCCGAGGTGTCCAATAACCTCCGTCTAACATGTCGTTTCTCTGCCCCCCACCACTCTTCTGTAGGTTAGCAGAATGTATGCGAACAGAACGGCAATGTTCAGAGCAGTGGTTGGGGCCGCTGCACTGTAGTTGGAGATGGAGCAGCATCCACAGCCACAACCCGCAGTGGATGCAGAGCCAGCTGCAGCAGCAGAGGGAAGGGCCGAGGAGTTGCCAGTCATTGAGCAGCATGGGGGGTGGGGCGGGGGGGGGGGGGGGGGGGGGGGGGGGGGGAGGAGGAGGAGGAGAGATTGAGGGTGCAGCCACGACGCCAGAGGCGACGACTGAGGCCGAGGGTGTACCGTGCCCGGATCTCGTTCCAGACAATGCCGGACATCACCTACAGGAGGAGACTCCAGCTGAGTAGGCGGACGGTGATACATATATGTCACCTCGTGGCGCACCTCGCCCCACGTGGAACAAGGGGAGGACACGCGATCCTGGTAGCCGTCAAGGTGACGGTCACTTTTAACTTCTATGCAACCGGCTCCTTCCAGTCTCCGAGCGGGGACCTCTCCGGGATCTCCCAGTCACCGGTGCACAGGTGCATCCGGGATGTGACTGAGGCCCTCTATGCCATCGCGGATCGCTACATCACCTTTCCCGAGGACCGAGCAAGTCAACATTCACGAGCTCGTGGATTTGCCAGCGTGTCCGGGATACCGATGGTGCAGGGGTAATCGATTGTGTTCAAGTCCTCATGCGCCCGCCTGCAGGGGACAGGGAGGTCTTCACAAACAGGAGAGGGACATACTCCATGAATATCCAGGTGGTATGCGACCCCCACATGAGGATCATGAACGTCTGCGCAAGGTTCCCAGGGAGTGTGCATGACGCCTACATTCTGGCGCAGTCGTACATCCCTGCAATGTTTGAGGGACGGCCCCTCCGGCTGAGAGGCTGGTTGCTAGGTGACAGGGGTTATCCACTGAGGTCTTGGCTGATGACGCCTATACGGAGGCCTCAGACCAATGCGGAAACCCGATACAACGAGGCCCATGCAGCAACCAGGGGTGTGGTGGAGCGCTGCTTTGGTCTCCTGAAGATAAGATTCAGGTGTCTGGACCGCTCCGGAGGGGCCCTGCAGTACCAGCCCGACAAGGTCGCTCGCATTGTTGTGGTCTGCTGTGCGCTGCACAACATCGCGATGCAGAGGGGAGATGCCCTGCTGGAGGAGGCGGAGGGAGAAGCCAGTGGCAGTGGTGCCAGCACAGAGGAGGAGGAGGAGGAGGAGGTTGGTGGAGTGGCGGGCGCAGCACGCAGACAGGACCCGGTTGCTGGTGATGCCCAGGAGGCTGCACGACTGACCCGGCGGGCACGCAACCCCATTGTGGCCGCCAGATTCACGTGTCGCGCGCGATGGACCCGCTGAACACCAACACTACCACCTGCATCGCCAGTCGCGCAGACGGTCAACACACAACTGCCACCACCACCACCACCCCACCCCCCCCACCCCCCCCGCCCCCCACCCCGCACCCCCGCTCTGCGTACTCTGCTCCAGTTCTACCTCACCCTTACCACTGCGACACAACGGTATGGCACGACATTGATGGCTGTGTCAGTGGGTGTGATCAGTGCCATTTTGAATGATGACGGCCCGCTCTGCGATGAGCTGAGAACTCAGAATCGTTAGACAAAGTCTGACTCATGGCAATAGCTGAACCATCCACCTCGGTGGCCGCTGAGTTAATCAGGGACACTCCATCACGTGCCCGCGTGGGGTAGCTGTGGGAGGGCGTGGGGGGGAAGGGACTGCACACCCGACACCGAAGTTTCACCGCTCGTCAACCCCAGCGACACTTGGTCACCATCACGAGCCTTGATGGGGCAGGCTGCTCTGCGGGCGTTTCGGATGACGTGGTGCCACCCTGCTCTGCCCGCTGCCCACCTGATGCACCAGGGATGGGACGGGGGGAGACCGAGCGTCCCGGAACATCCCGTGATGGAGTTAATGGGACGGGCTCCGAAACCTCCTCCTCCCTCGGAGAGCCCGGTGGCCCCCGGGCCTCACTTTTGGACGGAGGTGCGAGCGGGGAGGTGCCCCGTCGCCCCACCAACACCTGGCGCTGCCAGTCCTGGAGGCCTGCAACGGTTTCGACCAGGATCCGAAGGTTCTCAGAGACGTAGTCCAGGGAGTGAGACATTCCTGCCAGGGACTGCGACCTCAACCTGTGAGTGCGCGACACCATCCAGCACGTATGTCAGGCGGTTGATGCTCTCCGCAACTGACTGGTGGGACTGTGCCATTTCCTGCTGGACTGTGCCATGGCGTGCTGCGACTGGGCCATAGCCTGGTGAAACTCGGCCAAGGCCCGCAGCGTGCTGGCAATGTCATGTTGGCTCTGGCGCATTGCTGCCTGTGAGAGGGCAGTCCTGTCCAGGGCCGAGGATGACGCATGCAAATGAAGCCCAACGCCTTACAGAACCTGACCGGTGGCCGAAACCGTTTCACCCATTGCCTCGACCGCGGATGCCACCCATGCGGTGTCGGCCTGGGTGGCTGCCATGAGCGGCACCACTCCCTGCTCCTGGATGCGGTTCGACTCCTCTGACTGCGTCTGCAGCTGCTGGAAGACGGCCCTCATCCCGTCATTGTGTCCTTAGATTTCGAGATGCATCGTCTGTGCGGGTGGGTCAAGTAAATCCAGGAACCCAGGAAATGTCTGGGAGCCAGCTGGATGCTGGGCCTGGCCTGCCCTCCGACAGTCCAGGCCCTCGGCTGCTCCGACCTCCATCTGCTGTACCTGCTCAGCTGTGTTGTGCGAACCAGACCGTGACCCGGGAGCCTCATCACTGAATTGCCCAAACAAGGTGAGTGTCTCTGGGATGGTGGATGGTGTGGGAGATAGCAGTGCCGCAAGCTCGAGGTCCTTGTCCAAATGTCGTCGGGGTCATCGGCCCACTGATGAGTGGGCGCAGGGCGTTCGCGGCCCATTTCTTCCTCTCCCTCTGTCACCGTCCTCTGCGCCTCCTGCTCCACAGAATCTGTTTGGGAGGATGGCACCACTGACTGTGCTCCCGGCACCCTCTGGCATGCGGCCCTGGGTGCGGTGGTAGTGGCAGGTGCTCGGCTTTGCCTGGACGCAGACGGCCCTGGTTGTTCGGCATAATGTCCTTGAGAAGAGAATGAAACGGGTTATTTAGAAACGCTCGGCCGGGTGTTGGACGGCCCAGTGGGCAGAGTGTGAAGTGACAGAGGATGGGGGGGGGGGGTCCAGTGGGCAGAGTGTGAAGGGACAGAGGATGGGGGGGGGGGGTCCAGTGGGCAGTGAAGGGACAGAGGATGGGGGGTGTGTCCAGTGGGCAGAGTGTGAAGTGACAGAGGATGGGGGGGGGGGTGTCCAGTGGGCAGAGTGTGACGGGACAGAGGATGGGGGTGGGGGGGTGTCCAGTGGGCAGAGTGTGAAGAGACAGAGGATGGGGGTGGGGGGGGGGGGTGTCCAGTGGGCAGAGTGTAAAGGGACAGAGGATGGGGGTGGGGGGGGGGGGGGGGGTGCCCAGTGGGCAGAGTGTGACGGGACAGAGGATGGGGATGGGGGGGGGGGGGGGGTGCCCAGTGGGCAGAGTGTGACGGGACAGAGGATGGGGGTGGGGGGGGGGTGTCCAGTGGGCAGAGTGTGATGGGACAGAGGATGGGGGTGGGGGGGTGTCCAGTGGGCAGAATGTGAAGAGACAGAGGATGGGGGTGGGGGGGGGTGTCCAGTGGGAAGAGTGTGAAGAGACAGAGGATGGGGGGGGGGGGGGGGTCCAGTGGGCAGAGTGTGAAGAGACAGAGGATGGGGTGGGGGGATGTCCAGTGGGCAGAGTGTGAAGAGACATAGGATGGGGGGGGGGGGGGGTCCAGTGGGCAGTGAAGGGACAGAGGATGGGGGGGGGTGTCCAGTGGGCAGAGTGTGAAGGGACAGAGGATGGGGGGGGGGGGGGGTGTCCAGTGGGCAGAGTGTGAAGGGACGGAGCATGGGGGGGGGATGTCCAGTGGGCAGAGTGTGAAGGGACAGAGGATGGGGGGGGTGTCCAGTGGGCAGGGTGTGAAGGGACAGAGGATGGGGGTGGGGGGTGTCCAGTGGGCAGAGTGTGAAGGGACGGAGGATGGGGGGGGTGTCCAGTGGGCAGATGTGAAGGGACAGAGGATGGGGGGTGGGTGTCCAGTGGGCAGAGTGTGAAGGGACAGAGGATGGGGGGGGTGTCCAGTGGGCAGAGTGTGAAGGGACAGAGGATGGGGGGTGGGTGTCCAGTGGGCAGAGTGTGAAGGGACAGAGGATGGGGGGGGGGGGGGTTTGTCATGCAGGGTTGTCTCACTTGGTCCAGCCCCTCCAACCTCGCATTGCGCGACCTCCCGGGTGGCAGATCCCCCAGCAAGGTCCAGTGCCCTCTGCTCAAACGTGGTCAGGGGGTGGAAAATGGGTGAACCCCCTCCGGTCCTGTTGCGCTCCCGGCTGATGTGAGCAGTCTTGTCCTGTTGGGGGGGCATAGATAGATCATCAATTCAGCAGGTATCATCAGGGCGTTCACATATTGGAGAAGGTTGGGGGGTAAAGTCGTAACTAAACCATTGCATCTCTCCAGGGGGTCACAGCGCTCATGTGGGTCTGTGACTACTTGGTAAACCACCCTCCACTCACTCTGCCCCCTTCCCCCCTCCCCCTCGTGCCGGGGGGGAGGTGGGTGATTAAGTACATTGGGAGGGGAAGGATTGTTGTGACCCGGGGGCACCCTCTTGGCACTTACCCTGGCAGCCCTGGCGAGGTCATGGAGCTTCTTCCTGCATTGCTCCCCAGACCGAGGGGTCTGCCCCACTGCACTCACGGCAGTGCCCACCTCACGCCAGGCCCGTCGCATTACACTGGCACGGTGACCGTGCCCTCTTCTAGGGCAGATGATGCTCCTCCGCTCCACCTCATCCAGGAGCGCTTCGATATCTGCCTCTCCAAACCTCGGGGCGGCCCTCCGTGGCTCCGACACCTTTCTCCTCCCGTTGCTGTGCTCGCTCGCGCCTTTTGACGACGCAGAGCGGCGTCACGTGGGCGTCGTCAGGTCGTCATTTGGGCGTCGCAGGGTTATGGCGTCATTTTTCACGTGAGGTCCGCGGCCACGGTCCTAGCCCATTTCCGGGGCGTGAATAGCTCGTGAGTGGGGCATATCGGGCCGTCGTGAAAGTCGGCCGATTTCACGACGGCCTTCGCAATTTTCCGCGGGAGCAGAGAATTCCGCCCACACAGTTTTCTGACTTATTAGCTGTGGTGGTATGGATAGGAGCACTGCCATTAGTGCAGAGCACTGGTTTCCCATTGGCTCTGGCTGGTCATGTGCCTCTCGGCTGATTGGCTGGGACTAGTCATGTGACTGCTCACCAATTGGTCGAGAGGCAAGTAGACCCCGCCTTCGAGGCGGGGTATAAGTACCCAGAGTTCCCAGCGGTCGGCCTTTCACTGTCGTCGACCACCGGGCTATTAAAGCTGATTAAAGCCTAAGTTTGGACATTCATCGTGTCTCGCGTCCAATTGATGGTACATCAATTTAATCAGCTAGAATTTTGAAATGGAGCTACGCATCAAGCCTGACTGCCTCCGCATCAGCCCGCATGCTTCGAATGCGCCTGCAACCATTAAATATTGGCTGGCGTGTTTCAACAGTTACCTGACGACTGCAGCCAGCAAGGAGCAGAAACTCCACATCCTCCACTCGTGCGTGTGCACGGCGGTATACTCAATGATTGAGGACGAACACGATTATGACGCGGCTATGGATCTCCTGAGAGGACACTTTCTCCGGCTGGTCAACGAAGTATATGCTCGGCATCTCCTGAATACGCCCCCGGCCGCGCGGCAACCCCTTGGACTTTATGGCACGCTCCACCGCCGTCCTCCGCTGACCCCGACCTCCCCCCCCCCCCCCAGGCCGGCGCTGCGGGACGCTCCAACAAGCTAGCAGGGCCCCGCTGCTATTTATGCGGCCTCTCAAAACACCCGCGCTGCCCGGCCCGCTCCGCCCTGTGTAAGAGCTATGGGAAGAAGTGCCATTACGCTGTGGTCTGCCAGACCAAGTCGGCCACTGCTGTTCTGCGCAGCGACCACGGATCACCCCCCCACCCCCCACACCCCGGGCCCTCCCAGGGCCCAGCGCCACGCACCGACCTCTCCGGCCCGCCTCCCGGCCCCCGCAACAGGCCCACGGTCCTCCCTACCCCCGCTCCCGGCTGCCCTGACCGGCCCGCAGACGCCGCTGACCCTGCCCCCAGCCGCCACGAGGGTCCCACGGGCGCCGCCATCTTGGGCCCTGGACGCCGCGTGTGGGCCTCGGGCGCCGCCATTTTGGGGCTCCAACGCCACGTGCGGGTCCTGGGCGCCGCCAGCTTGGGGCCCCGGCTCCACGTGCGGGTCCTGGGCGCCGCCATCTTGGGCCAACACAGAAGTCCCTGCCAGCGATTACTCTGCCACCGAGGATGATCTGGAACTCTCGCCACGACTTGCTTCCATCACCCTCGACCAGTCGCGACCACGCACGCTCGACAAGACAACGACGTCGATCCAGCTCAACGGGCATGAGACGTGGACTCCGGGAGCACGGAACTGGACTCCGGGAGACAACGACGTCGATCCAGCTCAACGGGCATAAGACGTGGACTCCGGGAGCACGGAAAGTTTTGTCCACCCCAACACGGTAAGACGCTGCGCGCTCCCCATCCACCCAGTCAAACATAAGATCGAGTTAGCCTCGGGTTCGCACTCCGTCCAGATCACCGGGTGCTGCATAGCGGACCTCACGGTCCAAGCGAGGGTTTTCAAAAACTACAAACTCCTCATCCTTCCCCGTCTGTGCACTCCGGCACTCTTGGGCCTGGATTTCCAGTGCGACCTGCAGAGCTTGACCTTCCAATTCGGCGGCCCTATTCCCCCCCTTACTGTCTGCAGCCTCGCGTCCCTCAAAGTGGACCCCCCTTCCTTGTTTGCTAATCTCACCCCAGATTGTAAACCTGTCGCCACTAGGAGCAGGCGACACAGTGCCCAGGACCGGACCTTCACCGGGTCCGAGGTCCAGAGGCTCATAAAGGAAGGAGTCATCGAGGCCAGCAACAGTCCCTGGCGAGCCCAAGTGCTGGTAGTTCGGACTGGGGAGAAAAACCAGATGGTCATTGATTACAGTCAGACCATCAACAGGTTTACGCAGCTGGGCGCGTATCCTCTCCCCCGTATTTCCGACCTGGTTAACAGGATCGCAAAATACAAAGTTTTTTCCACGGTGGACCTTAAGTCTGCCTACCACTAGCTCCCCATCCGCGCAAGTGACCGCAAGTACACCGCGTTTGAGGCAGATGGGCGCCTCTACCACTTCCTCAGGGTTCCATTCGGTGTCACAACTGCGGTCTCGGTCTTCCAACGGGAGATGGACCGAATGGTCGACAAGTACGGTTTACGGGCTACCTTCCCGTATCTCGATAACGTCACCATCTGTGGCCACGACCAGCAGGACCATGACATCAACCTTCAAAAATTCCTCCGAACCGCGAAACTCCTTAATTTAACCTACAATAAGGATAAGTGCGTGTTTAGCACCGACCGTCTAGCCATCCTTGGCTACGTAGTGCGTAACGGAGTGATAGGCCCCGATCCCGAACACATGCGCCCCCTAATGGAACTCCCTCTCCCCAACACCCTCAAATCCCTCAAACGCTGCCTGGGCTTCTTCTCCTATTACGTCCAGTGGGTCCCCAACTACACCGACAAAGCCCGTCCCCTCATCCAGTCCACCTCCTTTCCCCTGTCGATGGAGGCCCGCCAGGCTTTTAGCCGCATCAAAGCAGATATCGCAAAGGCCACGATGCGCGCTATCAACGAGTCCCTCCCATTCCAGGTTGAGAGCGACGCGTCCGATGTAGCTCTGGCGGCCACCCTGAACCAAGCGAGCAGACCCGTGGCCTTCTTCTCCCGTACCCTCCACGCTTCCGAAATCCGCCACTCCTCGGTGGAAAAGGACGCACAGGCCATAGTTGAAGCTGTGCGATATTGGAGGCACTATCTGGCCGGCAGGAAGTTTACCCTCCTCACGGACCAACGGTCAGTAGCCTTCATGTTCGATAATGCACAGAGGGGCAAGATCAAGAACGACAAGATCTTGTGGTGGCGGATTGAGTTGTCCACGTACAACTACGATATCTTGTATCGTCCTGGGAAGCTCAACGAGCCTCCCGATGCCCTGTCCCGCGGTACGCCTCCGCTCCCTCCACACGGACCTCTGCCATCCAGGGGTCACCCGTTTTTACCACTTTATCAAGACCCGCAAGCTGCCCTATTCCGTTGAGGAAATCAGGGCCGTCACCAGGGATTGCCACATCTGCGCAGAGTGCAAACCGCACTTCTACCGCCCTGAGCAAGCGCATCTGATCAAGGCATCCCGCCCCTTCGAGCGTCTCAGTATAGACTTCAAGTGTCCCCTCCCCTCCAACAACCGCAACACATATTTCTTGAGTGTTATTGACGAGTACTCCTGCTTCCCTTTCGCCATCCCCTGTCCCGACATGACCACAACAACCGTCATAAAGGTCACCTGTCCATTTTCTCCCTGTTCGGTTACCCCGCGTACATCCACAGCGACCGGGGGTCCTCCTTTATGAGTGACGAACTGCGTCAATTCCTGCTCAGCAGGGGCATAACCTCTAGCAGGACGACCAGTTATAACCTTCGGGGTAACGGGCAGGTCGAGCGGGAGAATGGCACCATCTGGAAGACCATCCTGCTGGCCCTACGGTCCAGAGACCTCCCTATCCCCCGTTGGCAAGGGGTCATCCCCGACGTCCTCCATTCAATCCGGTCTCTCCTCTGTACCACCACTAATCAAACACCTCATGAACGTCTCCTTGTTCTCCCTAGAAAGTCCTCAGGATCCCCTCTCCCGACCTGGCTGGCCACCCCCGGGCCCATCTTGCTCCGGAAGCATGTGTGAGTGCACAAGTCCGACCCGTTTGTTGAGCGAGTCCAGTTACTCCACGCCAACCCGCAGTATGCGTACGTGGAGTATCCCGACGGTCGGCAGGATACGGTCTCGTTTCGGGACCTGGCACCCGCCGGTGTGCAGCCTCCCCCCACATCAACACCTCCCCCCAAATCCCGATTCACCCCTGCGCCCCCACGACCCAGCGCACAGACCCCCCCTTCCCCAACCACAGAGTGTCCACCACCGGCCCGGGGTACGGAGACACATCTACGACCGACGCTCCCGGAGTCAAGGACGACCACCGGCCCGATGTCACCGGCTCCACTGCGACGGTCCACCAGAACACCACGGGCACCCGACAGGCTGATCGTGTCCATCTGATGCAACCATGGGACTTTATTGGACTCTATTGTAATTTTTTTTGCACCCAACTGTATTCGGTTTTGTTCACTTTTGCCACGAGCCAGTGGGCAGCCCCATCTTCTCGATTGTCTCTACTCATACCACCAGTCCTCGCCCCCCCCCCCCCTTCCCCTTACAACACCCCCTCTCCCCCCGGCTTCTCTCTCCACAAGGGGTGAATGTGGTGGTATGGATAGGAACACTGCCATTGGTGCAGAGCACTGGTTTCCCATTGGCTCTGGCTGGTCATGTGCCTCTCGGCTGTTTGGCTGGGACTAGTCATGTGACTGCTCACCAATTGGTTCGAGAGGCAAGTAGACCCCGCCTCTGAGGCGGGGTATAAGTACACCGTCGGCCTTTCACTGTAGTCGACCACCGGGCTAACATCTAGCTGATTAAAGCCTACGTTTGGACCTTAATCGTGTCTCGCGTCCAATTGATGGTACATCATTAGCAAAGTGCTAACACTCACCATGGCGAGCACCAGAGGAACAGGAACACTGAACTGTTTTCCACTCCTTGCAGGATGATGCTGAGACTATTTATTACACTTGGTAACAGCTTGAATTAAATCAACTGACTCAGCACAGAGCAATGATTGAATTTCCTTATCTGTAATACGGAGTACTGCACTACAAAACACAGTAACACATTACACACTGAGGCATTAAGGGAGCTAAGGACAATAACTTTCAAAATCCTTTATGCATAGACAGTACGAACAGTTTATTGGACAGTTTCTATCTCTGTTCCTCACTTCCCTAGTTGTGTGAAACATCACTTAAAGGTTAATCTCTAATCATTGAAACCTCAAGTTTTTTCCTGATGCCACTTTGAGCGCTGATAAACTGACTGAAAAAATACCCTTTTCGAAGAACTGAATGAACAATGCTTTTGATTTTGACATTGATCTGAAAACAGTTGTTATTTTTGTTTCAATTTGTAAAACATTGCCAGATATATTGCTATAATTGTGTATTGTACCATTTCACCTTTTAACAGAACAAAATGAAGAAACTTCACCAAATTAATGTTTAAAAAAACTCAACAAAAAAACAAAGTTGGACTACTGAACCAAATCACACTGTAGTAATATCAGGCTCACAGTACATTATTCCTCAGACTCACTTCACAGTTCCTGCCCCCAGTTCCAGGCTATTCTTCCCTGTCTTCCAACCTACACATGAGCACCAGCCCAGTTGTCTTTTAGTCTAACATATTTTAGAATAGAATTAGCTGCTACTTCCTCCAGTAAAAATCAAAATATATTTTAAATGAAAATGAATCTGTAATAAAAATAGATATTTCTTCCTCCTTATTAATTTCTCCCTTTAATTCGCCTCACATCATTCTCATTCAACCTGGAGAGCTCTACCCAATGGCGTTCCGAAGCAGCTTTAATATGTTATATTAAAAGTACTCATACATTCGAAAAGTTGAATCTTATAGCCCTAATATGTGCACAATATTTTTTACCCATAATGAACCTAGTGCACGTGATTCAACGGAACAAAATCTATGTCCGGTTTTGGAACATCTAACAGCGTGTTTCTCAGTGGCTGCAGCGCCGAGAAAGACCCTGCTATTCAACGGCACTTTGCCATCTGTTTGGGTCTTGCGGGTTTCTCTCCGCTGAGGCCGCTCTTGAAAGGCTCCACGCAGATCGGGGTGCCATTTTGAAAGGCTGCGTCAATCTCTCCCCCTCCCTTTCCAACCCCCCTCCCCAACCTCGGGGCGGGCCCAGGTAACACCCCCTCCCCCCTCTCCACCTGGCAAGGCCGCCTCCGTCCTGATCCCTGACAGTGCTCACCTGGCACTGTCATTCTGGCGGTGTCCCTGCCAGGCTGGTAGTACCAAGGTGCCCATGTGTCAGAGGGAGTGCCAGAGTTGCCACCCTGCCCTACCTCGACCACCCAGGGGTCTCTAATGGCATGGGAGACCCCCTCCCCCCAGTTGTCATCACAACTGGTCCAGATTTATGGAAACCAGTGCTAAATAGCGCCCTGGCGAGGTCTGCCAGGTGCGGATGTTCGGTCCCGTGTGTCGGCGGAGTCCCGCAAATGGATATTTAAATTCGCCTTTGGCTCATTTAAATATGCAGAACTGGATCACATCCATTGAGCGCGAGATCCAGATCACGACATCCCGTGAGACATTTCAAGTGTTACAAATCTCATGAGAGGCCTCACGCGAGATTCAATGGCCTCGTCCCGACATCAAGTCGGGCACGACGAGGCCACTGAATAACACTCAGTGGCCCTGAATTCTACTGTACTTAAATAATTTTAACATGAGCATGGATAGAGTACCGACATTTTATAACAACACAAAATTATTATGATTGGCAAACTGTGAGGAAGAAAATGGAAGGCTAAAGTAAAACGTAGATGAAGGGGTAAATCTTTGTCACTTCTTCACAAGCCACTGAAGTATATAATGAGTATTTGACTCTTCAGCCCAAAGTCTGTCCATATAAAGCATGATATTGGGAGTGATACTGGCCAGCAATGCCGAGAGTCCATCATAATGAACAGTTCTCTCTCAACCCCCCACCCCTACTTGGTCCTAAGCTGCAGGTTAGGCTTATTGCGTTTATTGAACGAGGAATAACTTTTACTTGAGGCTCCAGCCCACCAAATATAAGCTGAAGGAAGATTGCTTTCAGTTCTCTACCACCACCTATCTTGGTGGTGGAAAGAGGGATATTAAACCACCAACAAAGGAAGGGGAGGGGAGGGTGGCAGCGGGGGCGAGACAGACAGGGGAAACAACATGAAAAAAGCTGTGTAAATAATAAACACCTTTATTTGTAAATATCAGACATTCTTGAGCCATAACTCTGTGAAAACTGGAAAATGCCAATAAAAATACTTCAATTAAAAAAAATCTTCCAGTGAGCACCTTGGTATATTTTACTGTGTTGAAGGTATTGTAGAAATATCACTTACTGTTGTGATTCTGTCCTTGTATCTTGGCATCATGGGCCTTTAAAAGCCAAGACCAGCATGCAATCCCTCAAGGAAGCATGACTCCAGTCTGTGAAGAGTTTTACCCAGATTCCCATCAACTTCTATTTTGCCAGGGCACCTTGGTACCACACTTGTTCAAATGTTAATCGATAAAGAAAAAACAAATCACATTAACTGGTCACTTATTGTATTGCTGTTTTGCGCCCTTTGTTTCATGTCGATGATGGCCGCCACATTTGCAGCATGGGTAGTACAGTGGTTAGTATTGTAGCTTAACAGCGGCAGGGACCCAGGTTCGATTCCCGTCTTGGGTCACCGTCTGTGCGGTGTCTGCATGTTCTCCCTGTGTCTGCGTGGGTTTCCTCTGGGTGCTCCGCTTTACTCCCACAAGTCCTGAAAGGATGCTTGTTAGGTTAATTGGACATTCTGAATTCTCACTCACTTTTACCGAACAGGTTCCGGAAGGTGCCGACTAGGGGATTTTCACAGTAACTTCGTTGCAGTGTTATTTTAAATCTACTTGTGACACTAATAAAGATTATTATCATTAAAAATAAACTTAGTGGGGGAAGATGAGCAGAACTGGATGGCAGTCAGAAATGGCACATGGAAACAAAGATGTAGTGACTAGACCATCACTTTTGTAGGATCAGGAAGCGTACATCAGTCGCGATGGCCACTTGGGGGTCTCGAAGGCCATTGGAACCGCCGACTGGTCAGGGACAGGGCAGGGCAGCACCCTGGCACTTTCCCTGGCACCCAGGCATCCTGGCAGTGCCAACTAGGCAATGTTATGGAGCCCAGGTGGCACTGCCAGGGTCCCCAGGGCACTTACCGGGTGCCAGATTGACAGTGTCACAAGTCGGGCCTGAGGGGGGCAATACCCATGAAAGGGGTTAAGGGGAGTACGAAAGGTGAAGGGGTAAAGGGGTGATATGAAGGGGCCTCATAACAGTTGGAGGAGGGGGTCCTGAAAGGTGGTCCCAAAAGGGGAATGCGGTTGGGGGGCCTGAAAAGGGGGCTCCTAAGCTACCCCATAGCGGCATCCTCACTTGCGGGGGAGTATAGCTTATGTCTACAGGGAGGTGTGGCATTGCCCATGGGTAGGGAATGTGGGGGACCCTCTGTTTTGTTATGCTCTTGATGTAGCATAAGCTGCTTCCTTGATGTGCACTCTGACAAAGGAAGGTTCAGACTTGGAGATAGTTTTAACACATTTATTGAACTGTGAACAATTCTACTACTTGGATTTGACTCTCCTGTTAATCCTGCTATAGCTACTCAGACTGATGAACCAGTCTGCTACAATCCACATGGTGGGTGTGATGTGTTTCAAATCAACCCTGTGTACTCACTGAGTGTCTCCACTGGAAAGAGGAATATCATGTGTGCTGTGTCCTCTTCTATGGGTTGGTGTAATGCCCTCCTGTGGTAGTGTCACCTCTGTGTGTGTCGTGAATGCCCATTTGTCGTGTCCTATCTTACTGGCCTATTGGTTGAATGTCTGTGTGTCATGTCTCTGGTGCTCCCTCTGGTGTCTATCTAGTCTACGTGTATTTCTATTAACCCCTTGTGTATTTACAGTGATGCATATCACCACATCCCCCTTTTTTCGTGTTACATATTTTCTTTACAGTGTTAAGAAATTTGAACAAACTAGATAGATATGTGATGATATGTACAAATCATGATAACAGTGATCATTGAACAATAAGTCCAAATCAGATGTATGAGCCCAACATTCATTAATTATTATGGTCGAGTGTCTTTCTTGTTTGGTTGGTGAAGTGGTAATGTTGATGGTGGCATTGCTTTGTAAACGCCGTCAGCGTCCCTGTGCGTAAGGAACCAAGAAGTGGTCAAATCACTTTGTTGTCTGACGTGGACTCTTTCTTTTGATGCTTGTAGTAGCGATGTATGCAATCTGTCCTGAAAGCCATGTTGCTTGTTGGTAGTGCAGCAAACGTGAATTGGGAAGATGCATCGTCCTGCCATGGTATGTCATTGTACTGAGCTGAGCAGTAACAGTGTCCCGCATTTGCAGAGTTGTACCATGTCGTACCAGTCGTTGTTCGATTGGTGTTTTTGTCGTGCTTGTTGTCGACGTTGTTGCCTTTAGTACGCTTCTTGTTATTGTCTTGGATGTTGTTGATGTGTTGGTTGGTTTTGTTGTCGTGTTTGCTGCGCTCAAGGACCACGCTCTGTGGATAATAGGAGTCCTTCACACAGTTACTCGTGCCAGCGTCCTTTGTGGCATCTGCTGTTTCCTTGAGCATGCCATCACTGCGTTTGCGGCGCTCCCCGTCTGGAGTCATGTCCGGCTTACTTGAATCAGCTTTGGCTTGTCGATGCTCCCCATCTGGAGTCATTTCAGGTTCACTTGCATCTTCTGAGGTTTCGTGATGCTCCACGTCCAGAGTCAAAACGTTCAGGAATGCATTTTCATGTTGAGAGGCTTGAGCGAATGAGGTTTGAAGTAACGTGGTGTCACCGGAGTCACCAGTAGTCTCACTGTGATCGTCGAGTGCCTCTGTACATTCTAGCTGAGTTCTGTCACTTTGCACATCTGGTATGGGAAGTGGGATGCCGTCGTCACTTGTCGCACATACAGTGGGTAGAGCCTCAGTGTGTTCTTGTCGTTCACTTGAGCTGGGTAGAATGTCAGAGTCATCTTCTTGTTCATTGGAGCGTGATAGACTGTCATAGTCTTCTTGCTGTGCACTTGAGCGTGGCAGACTGTCATAGTCCTTCTGTTGTTCACTTGAGTGTGGCAGACTTGCATTGTCTGCTGTTGGTTGCTCAGAGGAGGTTGCGAAACCCTCATGGTCTTGTTCATGCAAGGACTGCGCTCTGGAGTCTTGAATTCCTTCTATCGTGGAGGCTGTCCACGAACTCGCTGTGGAGGCTTGTGTCACTCGAGTCACTTCTTGTTTATGCAAGGACTGCGCTCTGGAGTCTTGGTGTCAGACCGCAGCATAATCCTGCACTCACGAGTCGGGATGTCATATGTGCGGGCTGAAGGTTCCCCAATCCGAAGAAATCGTCGTCGAGGTCTTCAATGTACAACACGTCGAGTTGCTGTTCGGATTTGGTACAGGAGTAGCCATCTCCCAAGGTGCAATCTTCGACTGAGTCGTTGTCTTACAAGACCAGATCATCATGTTTTGTACCGGAGCTGGCATTGGGCTCGCGATATCCAAAGAAGAATTCAAGGTCTGAGTCATAGTCTTCAAGGACTGTATCATCTGTTTGGGCGGTGCTACCTGCTTGTTGCAGGGTTCTGCGGAGGTTACTTTCAGCTACTGGTCGAATTTCAGGCATTGTGCTGTCGTTGCAGGTGAAAGAATCGGGTTTTACGGCATAAAATTTTTTTTACGGTGTTTTGGGATATTTCCCCTTTAAGTGGCCGTGGTCCGGGGCCTCTGACGCCACAAAGCCTGTGACGTAGGTCATAGGAAGCGACTGCGCATGCGCATATCGCTGTTCCTTTACTTGGGGCCTTTTTTGCAGTTGCACATGCGCGGCTTCTCGCGCATGCACAAACGGACACTCCCGTTCTGTGCGCTCTTTGCGCAACTGCGCATGTGCGGCACCTTTTCCAAGATGGCCACCGATCAAAACTACAGATTTCTTCAATGGAAAGCCTACCTTCGCCTCGTGGTGAGTTTTGGCGCCTCTTTTACTGTTTTTTCTTTTATGTTCCTTGCAGAATTCTTGGAATTTGTCTGGGACAGCCTGGAAGTCGCTCTTGTTTTGCCCCTTTGAGTATTTGAAGGTCTGGAAGATTTCAGCTGATTCTGGACCCGCGATGGTCAGTAGAAGCTTTATTTTTTCTGCATCCGCCACACCATCTGGGTCGGATGCTACCAGGTAGATCTCGAATCTCTGCCTGAACCAACGCCAGTTTTCACTGAGATTGCCCTGGTACCTGAGCTGCTGTGGAACCGGAATCTTGAACATCATCTTGCCTGGGTGCCGTTGCTGGTTGTCACTATTTGCTGAGTTGTAACTATATGGATTTAACAGGTCACTCCGTGGTACCATGTTTTGTTATGCTCTTGACGTAGCTTAAGCTGCTTCCTTGATGTGCACTCTGACAAAGGAAGGTTCAGACTTGGAGATAGCTTTAACATTTATTAAACTGTTAACGATTCCCCTACTTGGATTCAACTCTCCTGTTAATCCTGCTATAGCTACTCAGACTGATGAACCAGTCTGCTACAATCCACGTGGTGGGTGTGATGTGTTTCAAATCAATCCTGTGTACTCACTGAGTGTCTCCACTGGAAAGAGGAAGATCATGTGTGCTGTGTCCTTTTCTATGGGTTGGTGTAATGCCATCCTGTGGTAGTGTCACCTCTGTGTGTGTTGT
Source organism: Scyliorhinus canicula (assembly GCF_902713615.1). Classification (NCBI taxonomy): domain Eukaryota; kingdom Metazoa; phylum Chordata; class Chondrichthyes; order Carcharhiniformes; family Scyliorhinidae; genus Scyliorhinus; species Scyliorhinus canicula. Next base: position 83,566,499 of record NC_052155.1, on the reverse strand, counting down.
GAATGCCCATTGGTCGTGTCCTATCTTACTGACCTATTGGTTGAATGTCTGTGTGTCATGTCTCTGGTGCTCCCTCTAGTGTCTATCTAGTCTACATGTATTTATATTAACCCCTTGTGTATTTACAGTGATGCATATCACCACACCCTCGAGCTCACTTAGAGATCGGGACAGCCTTTCAAAATGTATCTCTGAGGAGCCGGTCTTGGCCCCCCACTGCTGAAAAGTGGGGAACCCCCCCCCCCAGGCCAAAAAAGCGGCAAAGTGCTGTTGAATAGCGGAGTGTTTCTTCGCACTGAAGCCACCGAGAAACAGCCCGCTAAATGCACCCGAAACCAGGCATAGATTTTTTTACATTCGTTCGTGCCCTGAGAAATTTTTGGGGAGATTTTTGTCCATAGTGACTACGCTGATAGTGACCACAGCATTCAGTTTTTACAATTTCATTTTCAAGGGTAGATAGAGATTATCTGTCAGTCAGAGGAGCCAGGATGCAAACAATTGAGGCTGTCTGTGTCGCAAACTGTAGAAAATAAAGAACTTGTATTCATAAAGCATTTTGTCATACCTTCAGGGCTTTCAAAGTGCTTTTAAACCAACTGATTATTTTGAAGTTCAGTCACAGAGGTAATGCAGCTAAATGTGTTAACCAACCTACATGCAGCAAGGTCCGAAAAACAATAAATGAACAGTTGACAAGATTATGTTTTTAGTGGTATTGGTTGAAGGAGAAATACTGATCAGTGTACAGAGAATTCTCCACTCTTCTTCAAATATTAGCATGGGATTTTTCATATCCATGAAAACAGGCACTTGGGCTTTAGTATAAAAATCCCATTGGAAACAATGGCTTACAGTGTGTTTGACTTCAAAATATGTCCCAAACACTTCAGAGCAGTGTTATCAAACAGAATTTGTCACCAATTGGCTTGAAAATTATTCAGACAGATGACCAAAGTTTTGGTCATAAAACTAGGTTTTAATAAGTTTTCTAAAGGATGAGAAAGGTGGACAGAGTTATGGAGAAAATTCCAGAGTGTAGGGCTGAAGATACTGAAAGAACAATCATTAAAATCAGGAGATGCCAAAGAGGTGAAATTGGAGGAGTGCAAAGATCTCAGAGAGTTTTGTGGCTGAAGGAGGTTCCAGAGAATGTGAGCTAATGTAGTTCAACGAGCACAGAGGTAATAGGTGAATGGGATTTGGTGCAATTTAACATATGCGCAGCAGAGTTTTGGATGAGTTCAATTTATGGCGGGTGGAAGATGGAATGCGGGACAAGAGAGCATTGGAATAGTCAAATCTAGAGGTAACAGAAGGCATGAACATTGGCTTTATCATTGTGAACTGAGATGGGGTGGAGTTGAACAATGTTGGAGAGACAGTGCATATGGTCAGAAGCTCATCTCCAGGTCAAATACCCCACTATCTGTCATATATTTAAGTTATAGCTCAGAATATGTGCTCATGTTATAGATTGGTTCTTGAACTCAGAACCCTCTGAGTCAGAGATCAGAATGTTATCAGTTGAGACAAACTGACACACAATATACTTTTGGAAAAAGAATGGAAGATTAGGAATGAACTATAATGTACCAGAAGGATAACAGAGGAAAAAAGGTTTAAGTTTAGAATATAGGTGCCATATGGATGGGTAAATTGTAGTCACCAAAAGTTTCCGGTTGAATTTACGCTTGCTAGTTTATCCACAATATCACTCTTGTGCACAATTTCTACACAATTAAGAGAAAATAGCAGTCATTCGCTAAATCAACTGTGCATTTCAATTCAGAGGCAGATAAATACCTGAAATAGCCCCAGTAAGGCACAGCTAGCTGTTTACTCAACACAATTGCTTAATGAAGAAAGGCAGTTTTACAGATCAAGGGCTACAAACCATTCTGGAAGGGCTCAAGAAGAAGAAAGAGATACGGAATAATGTTAATTTAAAATTGACTTTAGTTGTCTCTGGTCGAAACAACAATACAACCCCATATGAACAGAAGCATTAGCTTTGTCTGCGATCAGTTGATTTTTTGCCATAATTTAAAACCAGCTTATTCAGATATGTTGATGTTTCTCTTGATGCATAAAATATGGCAGGCAGGAAGTGCCATGGGATCTTGATGGCAGAATGGTGGGTGTCAAGAGCCTCTTGCGGTGGCTGGGTGGGTGTTGAGAGCTGGGGTACGATGGTAGACTCCGGGGCGGGTCCCATCCGAACTTTATACACCACTGGCTCGACCGGAGACTGGGGGCGGGCTGGTTCTGGCACGTGGAACCGGTGGGGTGAGCTTGCGGATTCGGGGGCGCGAGGGGGCGGCAGCATAGGGAACGGGGTAAGGGGTTCCTCAGCGGGGGTGGGGGGGGGGGGCTGGATCCAATGGGTGCCAGGTCCCGAAGGGATGATGTGTCCGGGAACTCCACGAATGATTACTGGGGGTTGGAATGGAGGAGGCGCACCTTTTCAACAAGGAGGTCAGTTTTGTGCCCCCTGATGTGCTTCCTCAGGAGGGCCGGGCCTGCTGTCGTCAGCCACGCCGGAAGTGAGACTCCCGTGGCAGTGCCCCTAGAAAAAATGAAGAGTCGCTCGTGAGGGGTTTGATTTGTAGCTGTACAGAGGAGGGATCTGATTGCGTGGAGCGCGTCTGGGAGGACTTCTTGCCATTGGGAGACTTGGAGTTTTCTAGACCGGAGGGTTAGTAGGACGGTCTTCCAGACCGTCGCGTTCTCCCTCTCCACCTGTCCGTTCCCCCTGGGGTTGTAGCTGGTAGTTCCTGCTCGAGGCGATGCCCTTGTCGAGCAGGTACTGACGCAGCTCGTCGCTCATAAAGGACGAACCCCGGTCGCTGTGCACATAGCTGGGGAAACCGAACAGGGTGAAGACACTATGCAGGGCCCTAATGACTGTGTGGGAGGTCATATCAGGGCATGGAATGGCAAAAGGGAATCGAGAGAACTCGTCGATGATGTTGAGGAAATAAATGTTCTTGTTAGTGGAGGGGAGTGGCCCTTTGAAATCGATCGCAAGGCGTTCAAAGGGCCTAGAAGCCTTGACCAGGTGGGCCCTGTCTGGTCTATAGAAGTGCGGTTTGCACTCTGCACAGATCGGGCAGTCCCTGGTGACCGCTTTTACCTCCTCGTTGGAGAAAGGCAGGTTTCGGGCTCTGATGTAGTGGGCGAGCCGGGTGACCCCTGGATGGCAGAAGTCAACGTGGATGGCTTTCAGGTGGCTGATCTGCGCGCTGGCGCATGTCCCGCGGGATAGGGCATCCGAGGGCTCGTTGAGCTTCCCTGGTCGATATTTAATATCGTAACTATAGGTGGAGAGTTCGATCCTCCACCGAAGGATTTTATCATTTTTTATTTTGCCCCTTTGCGAGTTGTCAAACATAAAGGCAACCGATCGTTGGACGGTGATGAGGGTGAACCTCCTACCTGCGTGGTAGTGCCTCCAGTGACGAACAGCCTCCACGGTGGCTTGTGCTTCCTTCTCGACTGAGGATTGTCGGAGTTCAGAAGCGGATGGGGTACGGCAGAAAAATGCAACAGGCCTCCCTGACTGATTTAAAGTGGCTGCTAGAGCTACCTCTGAGGCGTCGCTCTCAACCTGAAAGGGAGTGGATTCACCCACCGCCCGCATGGCTGCTTTGGCGATGTCCTCCTTGATGCAGCTGAAGGCCTGGCGCGCCTCAGCTGACAGGGGAAATCATGTGGCCTTAAAGAGTGGGCGGGCTTCGTCCGCATATTGAGGAACCCACTGGGCGTAGTATGAGAAGAACCCCAAGCACCGTTTGAGGGCCTTGGGGCAATGAGGGAGGGGGATTTCTAAGAGGGGGCGCATGCGGTCCGGGTCTGGGCCCAGGACTCCGTTCTCCACGACGTAGCCGAGGATGGCCAGTCTGTTTTGTGCGGAAAACGCATTTCTCCTTGTTATAAGTGAGATTTAATTTCTGTGCCGTTTGGAGAAAACGGTGGAGGTTGGCGTCGTGGTCCTGCTGGTCATAGCCGCAGATGGTAACATTGTCCAGATACGGAAACGTGGCCCGCAGCCCGTACTGGTCTACCATTCGGTCCATTGCTCGTTGGAACACCGAAACCCCGTTAGTGATGCCGAAAGGGACCCGGAGGAAATGGAAGAGGCGGCCATCGGCCTCGAATGCCGTGTAGTGGCGGTCCTCCGGGCGGATTGGGAGCTGGTGGTCTGCAGACTTCAGATCCACCGTGGAAAATAGCCGATATTGGGCGATCTGATTAACCATGTCTGCAGTTCTGGGGAGGGGATACGCGTCTAGGAGCGTAAAGCGATTTATGGTCTGGCTATAGTCGACGACCATGCAAAATTTTTCCCCGGTCTTGACGACCACCACCTGAGCTCTCCAGGGACTATTAATAGCCTCTATGATCCCCTCACTGAGCAGCCGTCGGATCTCCGATCGGATAAAGACCCTATCCTGTAGGCTGTATCGCCTGCTGCGAGTAGCTACTGGCTTGCAATCTGGAGTGAGATTGGCGAAGAGCGGAGGGGGGGAGATGCGCAGCGTGGTTAGGCTGCAGATAGTGAGTGGGGGAAGGGGCCCGCCGAAGCTGAGGGTGAGGCTCTTGAGGTTGCACTGGAAATCCAGGCCTAATAAGAGTGGCGCGCAGAGGTCGGGCAGGACATAAAGTTTAAATTTAGAATAACTAGCGCCTCGAATTGTGAGCGTAGCAACGGTGCGTCCTTGGATTTGGACTGAGTGGGAGCCCGAAGCGAGGGCGATAGTTTGGCTCACCAGAAAAATAGAAAGCGAACAGCGTCTTACCAGCTCTGGATGTATAAAGCTCTCGGTGCTCCCGGAGTCAAAGAGGCATGGCGTGCTGTACCCGTTGATTTGGACCTCCACCATCGAACTTCGTAGGTGCTTGGGGCGGGATTGATCCAGGGTGACTGTGCTGAGTTGCAGGGAGTCGGCAGCTCGATCAGCTGTGCTGGAGTGGCCCCGTGATGACTGCCCTCTGAGTTCGTAGTCGTCGAGGTGAGTTTCAGAGTTTGAAGGGGATGGATCCCAAGATGGCCGCCCCCATGAGTCGCACATGGCCGGCTGCATGGAGGAGGATTGCCAAGGTGGCTGCCCCCATGAGTCGCACATGGCCGGCCGCATGGAGGAGGATTGCCAAGATGGCCGCCCCCATGCGTCGCACATGCCGGGTGGGGGCGGAGTCGACATACAGGCTGCAGCATTTCGGGGCCTGCGGGCCTGTGAATTGAGGGAACGAGTGCTTTGAGCCGTGGGAGGGTTAGAGGCTGGGGCTTTCTTCGCCAGACTCACTCTGGCATAGTGTCCTTTTCGCCTGCAGCTGCTGCAGGCCGCGTTACAGGCCGGGCAGTGCTGCCGCGGGTGCTGGCTTTGGCCACAGAAATGGCAGGCTGGAGCAGCCGAGTAGCTGTCTGGGGCAGCAGAGTAACTGGCTGGGGCAGCAGAGTAACTGGCTTTGGCAGCGCGGTAGCTGGGGGGCCGTGCGGCACAGGCTTGGGGGGACTGTTGGTCGGGGGTCCACGATGAGGTTGTGGGGTCCGCGGGAAACGAGGTGAGGCTGCGGAAGGAAACTTCCATAGTGGTAGCAGCCTCCACAGTAGTGTCTAAGTCCTGGGCCCCCTTTTCTAGCAGTCTTTGGCGCACATAGTTAGACCTAAGGCCCGCCATGAAAACGTCCCGCACAGCAAGCTCCCTATGTTCAGCCGCGGTAAAGGCTTGATAATTACAGTCATTGGAAAGATTGTTCAATTCCCTTACAAACTCGGCTAGCGTTTCTGTAGGCCGCTGACGGCGGGTCGTAAACACGTGGCGTGCATAAACCTCGTTAATGGGCCTAACGTACATTTTGTCCAATATTGCCAGCGCTGCGGTGTAAGAACTGGCCGGATTTAGCTGTGTGGAGATTCTGTGGCTTACCCTCGCGTACAGTAGGCTGAGTTTTTGTTCCTCCGTTGTTCCGGCGGTGCTGGCTTCTGCCAGGTAGGCTTTAAAACATCTCAGCCAGTGGGAAAAAATGTCCTTAGCCTCTGCATCCTCTGGGTCGAGTTCTAGGCGTCCGGGCTTGAGGGCTGCTTCCATGATTTCTTCGACTGTTTCCTGAGTATATTAAATTGTTGGAACCAACAATTCTACGGACACGTGCTTGTAGGATTAGAATAGCGGTTTTAATATACTCACAACAGAGCCAGCCTATTAGCCATTGAACTTTCGGTGAACTGGCCGGCTGACCATGTGGCACTGAGCTTATATACAGGAGCTTCCGGGGGAGAAGTCCTGGGCAGAGCCAAGGGAAAAGCCCCTTACAACTCGAGCATTCCCAGAACTACTCCCCCTGGAGGACAGGTAGTGCAACTGCACTTACAATATAGACACATGTATATACAGATTATAATCCGGTGTGAATCACATTCACCACAGTCTTGCTGCTTATTGCTGCCTTTTCACAATTGCCACAGAATTTTGACAATGATAAACAGAAATAGAAAATAAGAGTAACCCTACATTGTGAAGGGGTCCTCAAAATCAAACAATTTTCACTCTTCCTTGTGCACTATTCCATTAACATTAAGGAGATCAACTTCTTTTCAATGCCTTTTTGTTTTAAATACAAGTTGAAAGTGTTGGGAGCAAGTCCAAATTGTGGCAGCTTACTCTTTCCACGTGATAACCATTTAGGAAGAGCAGTAGGTTTAGTATCAGATTATTTGAAACAAAACACAAGGACAAAAGAATAAAACTGTACCAGTTCCAGTTGCCATTATTTACAAAGAAGAAATGTGTGCCTGTGCTTAATTTAACAATTGTGTTGACTATTTATTTGGCATTGCCTGCAATGTAGCAGCCCAGCATCAAGTGAGATTTGATGGAAAAAGTGATTTGGCCATGGTTACTTGTCCCTCATAATAGTGTTGCTATAGCATTGCTTAGAAGATAAATAGAATTGTGACGTGGCACAACAGTGTTCCTTAACACATACTTGGATACTGCGTAAATCCTCTTGAGCATTTTATCCTCTTACTATGCCACAAAGCTTCACCACCCTTGCTGTTAAGTTGTATGTTGAGAACTTTTTGTAACATGAAAATTCAGAGAAACACAGCAGATAGCAGGACGTAGGGGCTGATGGGGGGATGGGCTTGTACAGCAAGGCTCCTTATTATTGGATGAGACACATTGCATGTTGTTTCAAGATACCAGTATTGCATTTGACAATAATTCCATAGAACCGCAGAACTCCTACAGTGCAGAAGGAGGTCATTCAGTCCATTGAGTCTGCACCGACCCTCCGAAAGAGTACTCCAGCTAGGTCCACTCCCCCGCCCCATCCCCATAACTCCAGCTAACATGTACATTTATTTTGTTAACGAGGGGGCAATTTAGCATGGCCAAACCACCTAAACCTGCACATCTTTGGACTGTGGGAGGAAACCAGAGAACCCAGAGGAAACTCAATCCAGTCTTAACATGAGTTTTGTTGCATCTGTCCTTGAGTTCCATAGGTAGCTTTCATTTCCACTCTTGGTTCCCTTTCGAATAAGGGTGATACAGATTGAAGCTATCAGATGAAGGCAGCATTTGAACACCCAAGCCTTTCATGATAATTTGCTTGTGATGTAATTCCATACCATGTTTATATTTACATAAGACTTTATTTGTGTCAGATAAGTTCAACATTATGTCCAGTGGCCCCAATGGCAGCATGAATGCAGATGATGACTCATTACATGCTACACAAAGGTGAAAACACCAGTTTGAGTCAATGAAGCACTTTCAACCTCTGTGAAGAACTTAGTAACTTTCAATGATGCTGTGATGGCAAGAGAAGTATTCAATACATGAGACATGAATGACTCAGGTAGACAAAAAGAAAAAACCAAGAAAATCCTGACGACACTGCAGGATACGAGGAAAGGAAATCTTCCATATTACTCCTAGGGTAGGACTTTCACTTTCTGTAGATATTGGTTTCATTTCAATGCTTGCTTTAGCTTGAGGCTTGTCCATGGCAGTCAATGGGATCATGGTGTCAGCTTGAGAAAGTAAGATTGCATCATAATCAACAATAGAATAAACTTCCGTGCCTGGACCTATATGAAGCTCCTGCGTAGTACTCTTCAACAGTGGAAATTCTGTAGTTCGGGCCTCTGCTTCTTTATTAAATGAAGATTTGAGTATATCCATGACTTTCTAGTGAGATCCGAGTATGTGCTGCAACTTGCACTTGTCCAAATGAATAAGCTGTGAATTTTCACTATTGGTTTGATCCAACATGGAGTTAAGGATTTTATTCTCCTTGGAATGCTAGCCATTTGCATGAAATTGTTGATGCATGTTGTCGGTGGCCTCAGTGGAATAAGTAGCTAAATCCTTTTTACCTTCTTCAACAAAAGGATGATTTTCCTCAAAAGAGACAACAAAGGCTTCACAGGCATTGGAGTGGAGTCAAAGGGTGTTGTAAGATATAGGACCTTTTCTCATAATAAATCAAATTTCATTCGCTTGAAATCTGTACCAAAAATGCCAACCAAGATCTCGAAGCTTCTCTAGCGGATGGTCGCTGTCTTTGTTAGTACATCCTCATGTGGTCTAATTGTTGGTGTTTTTGTAATAAAGACTAGCTCACTACATAATTAGGCAACTTCAATTCCTGCTGCAGGTTTGAGGTTTCCGATCTTCAGGACAAATTTGGAAATTAATCCCTGAGTAGTGCTCCATTGTCCTCTATAGTTACCTCATCTACCTTTTATAGAAGACCATGCCCGAAACACATTTATCTGTTCAGCAGAGAAATTTGCTTATTCTGTAAAATCCAAAAACATGAATTAATTTATTTATCTTCATGAACTGACCATTCACTTTGAGGTCTGCGCCTCCTGGCCCTTGAAGCTTTATGTAAGGTGGTTGGACTTGCACGTCCTGAAGTCAGATCTGAAGCCAATCCAATTTCTCCAATAAGGCTGTGACCACTGCCCCTGTGTCGAGCTACAATTCTGTTCTCAATCCTTGGACTTCCAACTCTACAGATCAGAATTGCTTATCGGGATCTTTAATTTCTCCTAGGAAATTGTCAGGTTGGAATGCTGTACTTCCAATTTCCTAAATTTGTTTCAGCTTCCTTCACTTAAATTGTGCAAAATTATTTAAAATACCAGTCTTGCCACAGAGAAAGCACTCAGCTCCCCCTGCTGGGCATTCGGCAGGGCGCTACTGTCTTTCGGCGCTGCATCTGGATCAATTTAAAATAGCTGGAAGAGTTCTTCCCATCCCTTCAGGAGTTTTGGTTTGCTTTTCCACAGGCTTTTCGGTGACAAGTCCATCGACTTTGGATCTACATATGGGATTGTCCCTTCCTGAGCCGTAATGTCTCTCTGAAGTATACCCCTATTCTGCTGTTGCAGTTCCACCTGCCTTGCACCGGCCTCCTCTTTGGTTTGCAAAAGGTCCAACAGGACATTGTCAAGCCTGCCAACGATGATTGTGGTCATGAATTAACTCACGCTTAAAGCTCCGTAGCCACAGCTACTGGCTAATCGATACAATTCGTTAATAAATGAATCAATGGATCCTCCCTTTGACTCGTTTTGTTTAATCTCTCATGTCCAATGGCCAGATCCTTACTAGAGCTGAAGTAATTATCAAAGGCTCTCTGAACCTCTTCGTAGGTCTCTCCAGCTCCTTGTCGCACTTGGATATCATTGGTTATTGCCCCAATTGCATATAACATGGTACTGGCCTAATGCTTTTCTGCCTTTTCTTGTTGGCCCAATGTTGCTTGTTTCCTCCAGAACTCCCATTGTTGTCCTTTCTGTGGACCCTATATTTAATGGAAAGGATATTAGCTGTTCAATGGCTGCCAATATTGAACCATGTCCAGTGTCTTCTGCCAAGGTGTGTTTACTTTTTGACCTTCATTGCAAAGTCAAGATGTTCTAAGGTGGGTTACCAATCTGTGGTCTAAAAATGGTTCAAAAAATATACCAGCATATTTTGATGAGGATTTGCATTCTTCACAAGCGACTTGATATAGTCGGTATATAGTTTTTCTTGAAACAATTTCAAATAACAATCTCTTGAATGCCTTAATTGTAGCTGTTTCCAGCACCTTCTTAGACAGTACATGAAAAAGGTTTTCCTCATGCCATTGTTGTTTTGTTTGTCAACTACCTTCAATCTCTTCATTCTTGTTCACGATCATTCCACCACTGGGAATAATTTTTACCGATCTACTTTGTCAAGAACCCTCATGACTGTGAATATGTCCGTCAAACCTGTTCTCATCCTTCTCGTCTCCAAGGAAAACAGTCCCAAAATCTCCAATCTATCTACGTAACTGAAATTCCTCATCCCTGGGATCATTCTTGTGAATCTTTCCAGCACTCTCTCTGATGCCATCACATCTTTGCTAAATGTTTGCACCCAGAACGGGAAAAAATACTCCAGTTGAAGCTAATCTAGTATTTTATATAGGTGTAAGATTACATCAGGGCTTTTATACTCTATGACTCTATTAATGAGCTTGAATGCTGTATGCCTGAATAACCACGCTTTCAACATATGCTTAAAGATTTATGTACATACATACCCAGATCCCACCTGAACCTCTTTTAGAATTGTACCCTTTATTTTATATTGTTTGTCTTACATTGTCTTCTTTCTATGCCCAACACATCTTCCTTCCTAACAAGTATCTCCTCGAGCTTACCAGTCTGTTTCACACTGTTCTCTCCAACAATATGGCCCCTCTCGTTTGTAAATACTGAAGAAAAGTACTCGTTCAAGACCTCTCCTATCTCTTCAGACTCAATACACAATCTCCCGCTACTGTCCTTGATCAGACCTACCCTCACTCTAGTCATTCTCATATTTCTCACATATGTGTAAAAGGCCTTGGGATTTTCATTGATCCTACCCGCCATAGATTTTTTTATGCCCTCTCTTCGCTCTCCTAATCCCCTTCTTCAGTTCCCTCCTGGCTATCTTGTATCCCTCCAGCGCCCTGTCTGAACTTTGTTTCCTCAGCCTTACATAAGTCTCCTTGTTCCTCCTAACATTCAACCTCTCTTGTCAATCATGGTTCCTTCACTCGACCATCTCTTCCCTGCCTGACAGGGACATACATATCAAAGACACGCAGTACCTGTTCCTTGAACAAGTTCCACATTTCACTTGTGTCCTTCCCTGACAGCCTATGTTCCCAACTTATGCACTTCATTTCTTGTCTGACAGCATTGTATTTACCCTTCCCCCAATTGTACACCTTGCCCTGTTGCACGCACCTATCCCTCTCCATTACTAAAGTGAAAGTCACAGAATTGTGGTCACTACCTCCAAAATGCTCCCCCACTAACAAATCTATCACCTGCCCTGGTTCATTACCAAGTACCAAATCCAATATGGCCTCCCCTCTGTTCAGACAATCTACATACTGTGTTAGAAAAACTTCCTGGACACACTGCACAAACACCACCCCATCCAAACTATGAAGTTGAAGTCACCCATGACTACTACCCTGTGACTTCTGCACACTTCCAAAATCTGTTTTCCAATCTGTTCCTCCACATCTCTGCTGCTATTGGGGGGGCCTATAGAAAACTCCCAACAAGGTGACTGCTCCTTTCCTATTTCTGACTTCAACCCATACTACCTCAGTAGGCAGATCCCCCCCAAACTGCTTTCTGCAGCTGTTATACTATCTCTAATTAACAATGCCACACCCCCACCTCTTTTACCATCCTCCCTAATCTTGTTGAAACATCTATAACCAGGGACCTCCAACAACCATTTCTGCCCCTCTTCTATCCAAGTTTCCGTGATGGCTACCACATCGTAGTTTCATTTCAAGTACCGAGCCATGCCTTACGTTCACCCACCTTATTCCTGATGCTTCTTGCGTTGAAGTATACACACTTAAACCCATCTCTTTGCCTGCAAGTACTTTCCTTTGTCAGTGTTACCTTCCCTACTGCGTCACTACACGCTTTGGCGTCCTGAATATCGGCTTCCTTAGTTGCTGGACTACAAATCCGGTTACCATTCCCCTGCCAAATTAGTTTAAACCCTCCCGAAAACTACTAGAAAATCTCCCTCCCAGGATATTGGTGCCCCTCTGGTTCAGATGCAACCCGTCCTGCTTGTGCAGGTCCCACCTTCCCCAGAATGCGCTCCAATTATCCAAATACCTGAAGCCCTCCCTCCTACACCATTCCTGCAGCCACGTGTTCAACTGCACTATCTTCCTATTCCTAGCCTCGCTATCACGTGGCACCGGCAACAAACCAGAGATGACAACTCTGTCTGTCCTGGCCTTTAACTTCCAGCCTAACTCCCTAAACTTGTTTATTACCTCCACACCCCTTTTCCTACCTACGGCGTTGGTACCAATATGCACCACGACCTCTGGCTGATCACCCTCCCCCTTCAGGATCCTGAAGACACGATCCGAGACATCCCTGGCCCGGGCACCCGGGAGGCAACATACCTTCCGGGAGTCTCGCTCGCGACCACAGAATCACCTATCTATTCCCCTAACCATTGAATCTCCTATTACTATTGCTTTTCTATTCTCCCCCCTTCCATTCTAAGCCCCAGAGCCAGACTCAGTGCCAGAGACCTGGCCGCTAGGGCCTTCCCCCGGTAGGTCATCCCCCCCAACAGCATCCAAAACGGTATACTTGTTTTGAAGGGGAATGGCCACGAGGAATCCTTGCACTGTCTGCCTGTTAGTTTTCTTTCCCCTGACTGTAACCCAGCTACTCTTGTCCTGTACCTTGGGTGTGGCTACCTCCCTGTAACTCTTCTCGATAACCCCCTCTGCCTCCCGGATGATCCGAAGTTCATCCAGCTCCAGTTCCCTAACACGGTCTCTGAGGAGCTGGAGTTGGGTGCACTTCCCGCAGGTATAGTCAGCGGGGACACCGGTGGTATCCCTCACCACCCACATCCTACAGGAGGAGCATGCAACTGCCATAGCCTCCATCCCCTCTTACTTTACAGAATATAGCTGTCCTGTAGACCAACTGGACCTCCGCCCTCCGACTCTGCTTCCAGTCAGCTGCACTCTGTAAACTCCTGACTCCCTTCTCGCTCTTTGCGGAAATGAAATGAAAGGAGTACCTTGCTCCCTCCTCACCTAACTCCCTCAGTCACCAAACTCTCACTGTAGTACTCAAATGCACCCAAATTCAGCACTCCCTCAGTCACCAAACGCTCACTGTAGCACTCAAATGCACCCAAATTCAGCACTCCCTCAGTCACCAAACTCTCACTGTAGCACTCACATGCACCCAAATTCAGCACTCCAGTGCAAACAAAGTCTGCACTGTAGCTGGATCCTTTCTATACTGTGAACCTAGCCTCTGAAAACTGGCCTAATCCAATTAACTAATTAACAAGCTTCAGCTGCAAGTACCTACAAGTAGAACCTTGTTTAAAGCTGATTCAAAATTCACCTTCTTCTAAACCAAACAGCAACTTTTAAGTTAATTAACTAAATAAAATAAATACTAGACTTGAGATAAAAATTATCCTTATACTCCCTCAGTCACCAAACTCTCACTGTAGCACTCAAGTGCACCAAGTTCAGCACTCCAGTGCAAACAAATTCTGCACTGTAGCTGGATACTTTTTATACTGTGAATCTAGCCTCTGAAAACTGGCCTAATCCAATTAACTAATTAACAAGCTCCAGCTGCAAGTACCTACAAGTAGAACCGTATTTAAAGCTGATTCAAAATTCACCTTCTTCTAAACCAAACAGCAACTCAGGAAGGAGCAGTGCTCCGAAAGCTCGTGTTTGAAACAAACCTGTTGAGCTTTAACCTGGTGTTGTAAGACTTCTTCCTATACTATGTGGTTGAGTCTTCGGGTTGAATTTTGATGTTTGGAACTGCTCGCAGCCAGGGAAGCCGGCAGCAAGTGGGGAACCTGTTAGTTCCTAGATCTGGTTTTTCCATAGCTTTTTAATTGAACCAAACATTAGCATCCCATTTCCAGTTTCCCAACCAATCAGTAGGTGAGCATGATCACAGCCCATTGACTGTTGCATCCTCAGTATTAGGCAAGGGACAGTCTGACAAATGAGAAGAAGCAGTTCAGTGGTGGAACCTGTTGAGGTGTCCCTAGCCGATCCCTGGTGAGTTATATGGGCTCTTAGAGAAATATTGTTCCCTGTGGATGAGAGGAAGAATTCTGCCTCTGAAGTTAAGCAGATGTGGTTGGAAGTGACTAAAGATGTCAGCAGGATCCTCTTGCATAGAGTATCGCAAGAGCCTCAATGACCTCATCCCTCACTTTGACTTCCACACTTTTCTTCAGCACATTATTCCTCAAACTAACACTCCATACAGCACCACACATTCCTCTGTCTCAAATTACCTCCTCACATCCCCATATAACGTAGATATCTCACGAATATCCATCAGTCAGCCACCATGTTGTCGTTCCATTGTCTCAATACTTTCTATTTCCCACACTCCTACGTTTCTGTCAATCTTTGAAGAAGGAGAGAGCACAGAACACAGGGAGCAGCAGAGAACTGGGAGTGACCTTTCAGTCATAGTCACCCTGATTGCAACAGAGGATGATGCACTGGAAATAGGCAGAGTCCCGGAAAGGATGGCCATTAGAGTTGGAGGGATGGGAGTTTCCCAACTACCCGGTGACAGAATTAGGTATCACATTGCTGCAGAATAGACAATTCTTACTCATGTAGAAACTTATCCTTGCATAAAAATTACTGATGTATTCTTCAAACAGGCCACACACTTCATATCCTACCCAGTGAAACCTGAAAAATAAGGAGATAGTGAGCAATTCACTGACGGGAAGGGCTTGTACAGGTGCAAGGATGAATTAATAGAATGACATAACAGTAAAATAATAATCATCTTATCTTCTTTTATATGTTTACTATCCAGGAAGCTGGGGCTGGTTTAGCTCACTCAGCTAAATCGCTGGCTTTTCAAGCAGACCAAGCAGGCCAGCAGCACAGTTCGATTCCCGTACCAGCCTCCCCGGATAGGTGCCGGAATGTGGCGACTAGGAGCTTTTCACAGTAACTTCATTGAAGCCTACTCGTGACAATAAGCGATTTTCATTTCATTCATGCAGCTTTCATCACACAATAATCTACCATACTGACCCTAATATCTCAAACCAAATCAAAATGGTTCACTGGTGATCCAGGTTATTCCCTGTAATTATGGCTCCTTTCTTCAGAAAAACCTCCACAGACAGAGGAGGCAAAAGTTATAGCGAAACCATTGCTACTCCAAGCAGTCTCATTGTGCAGCCTATGGCAGAGCAAAGTTTCAATTTAACTGCCTGGATAATGAGGTGGTGACTTGCAATACAGCACAACCAAAGTCTCCAGAACTGCTACAAGCTTTGCAATGAAGATATGTTTGTGAAAGAAACTGGAATTGTTCCATTAGAGCCAAGAAGGTTAAGATGACATTGAATAGAGGGGTTATGACGTTTTGGCCGTGTACAAAGGAGAAGGAACTGTTTCCACTGGTGGATATGTCAGTAGCTCGAGGACACAGATTTAAGGTAATTGGCAAAGGTCACAGGAGATGAGAAGAAATCTTTTTGTGCAGCAAATTGTAATGATATGAAATGCACTGCATGAGAGGGTGGTGGAAGCAGATTTAATATTAATTTTCAAAAGGGAATTGGATATACGCTTGAACATGGAAGATTTTCAGGGTTACTGGGAAAGAGCAGTGGAGTGGGACTAATTGCTTTTTCACAGAGCCATTACAGACACAATGGGTCAAACCTCCTCCTGTGCTGTACAGTTCTATGATCCTACCTGCTGGAAAAAGATAATGATTAAGATTGGTGGGGCTGTTGGAACATCAGAAAGGAAGGTCCACTATCCCCCACAGGATGAAGAGAGGGCACAAAACAAAACAAGATTATTCCCAGCCAGAAAACAGGTCCAACTCACAGCTCAGGGTCGTTAATAACTATGGAAGTTAGAACACTGAATAAATTCACTTCACTCTGCCTGTTTTCCATCCACACTCTTACAACATCCACTTCTAAGACAGAAGGAAATGGATTTATCCCCCTCCAGAGATTAAATCTGGACTGTAGGAGGTGCTGTCTTTTAGATTTTGGGCAGGGTTTCAGGACACCAATGTCAGGACAAAATGGGGATCCTGAGCCCACATTTGCTAACAGTAGTACCGGTTCAGCAATTCTACTTCCTATTTGCTGTCCAAATAAGACTCTCGATGGAGCTCTGCAGCTGCTGTAGGAGAGGTGGATGTTGCTGAGGCAAGTCGGAGACCTCAAGAAAACTTCAAAATGAAGGGACATCCAGAGAGGTAAATAAATTAAAATCTGAAAGGCAGCCCCTTCCAGGTGGCCAATTCTGATTGGGGGTAGTCTTCCCTGCCTTTTCTTTGGGGCATGTAGCTTCTAGTTCCAATGGCTGTCCGAATGGCCTCCATGAAGCTGGCAGTGTCTGCATGTGGTGTGGGTAAAATGTTGCTCGATCCAAATAATCTACGCTAAGTAGGCCCTTAAGTATTTAAATTGGCTACCCACTACCCTGCCTTACAGGAATTTTCCTGGAGTCAGGAATGCATTGGAAAGTCATCCCGAAGCAGTCCCTTGCTAATTTCCAATGTTGTCATGCCTCATAGTCTGCTACCTGGGACCAGGTAAATCCTGCCCATTAAATGCAGACCTCTCAGGTGGATTAAAAAGATTCCACAGTACTATTCACAGCACTTTTCAAAGAGAAACAGTTGTCCTGATATCCTGCCCAATATTTATCCCTCAACCAGAAGCTAAAAAAAAGATGATTTGGCCATTATTTGATTGTTGTTTGTGGGAGCTGCTGTGACCAAATTGGTTGCCACCTTTCCTATATTACAACAATGGCTACATTTCAAAAGCACATAGTTGGCTGTAAAACACTTGGGGAAGTTCTGAGGTAAATAACATGGGTGATGATATCTATGGGCCATATCATAGTTGGAAGGTGTGCGACCTCCAGCCAGCAGGTGGCAGTATAGACACCATCCGGTCTCTAGACTAAGGCCATGTGACCTGTCACTCCGCTATAAAGGGAGACACATCTGGCCATCTTCAGAAGAGTTGAGAGGGTAATAAGACATACATGTGAATGGTGAGTGCTAGGTGCAAGTTCCAGAGAAGTAGTTAGCAGACTCCATGATAACATGCTCTGTATCATATTGCTATCTTACCACACGAGACTCAATAAAGGATTCTGGTTTGGACAAATCAAAGTGTTTGGTGAGTTCCTTCGTGAAGTACAAAGGACCAACCCAACAACATGGAGGCTAGCTCAATATAAACAGAATTGACAGAGTACTGAACTTGGAAATTTACTGAGTGAGGGAATTCAGCACAGAGATGGAAGTGGTATTCCGTATTTTTACAAAACAAGGAGTGGTTCCAGAGAAGGAGTGCGACACAGTGAAACTTGAGACCAGAAGTCAAGAGCATTAATTAGTTAAGGTAGTAGTGATTTGTTAATAAAGTTTACAGTTTAGTTCTTTAAACTGTGACAGTAGTTTAAACTAGTACTGGGAGATGTCATAACTCTATTAACTTATACCTGAACAAGGTAAGTAGCTTTCTCTAACTGAAAATTATCATTATGTTTCTAAACTTCAAACTTTAGCAAAACAAAATATATCAAAACTAGCAAGGCAGGTGATATGTTGCTGCTGTGGCACGTGGGACCTGTTGGACATCAGTGTGATCCAAAGCAACCATATCTGAGTTGTGTCTGCTGGTCGAAAACTTGCTTGGATTAAAGAACTGGAGTTGGGCTTCAGACACTGTGGTACTTCAGGGAGGGAGAAGGTTGACAGGGAGACTTTTGTTTCAGGGGGCAGGAACATCCCTTGGATTAGGTACTTCTGAGTTGATCAAAGGTGCATTCTCTAATAACCTCGGGCACAATATTTAGAGGTGTGTCCCAGCAGGACAAACACATTGGCCGGGATTCTCCGAGCCCCTGTGCCGCAATCACCCATGGCGCGGGGGACGGCGAATGGGGCGTCACACCCGCGATCTGGTCCATTGTCTTCCCGCGGTTCTCCGGGGACCGGAGAATAGCTGCAAATCGCATGTGCACGCGGTCGATGTGGCACCAGTCGGGGGCTATTGAAAAAGGCCCTCGCGGCGAATCTCCGCCGATAACTGGCCGAGTTACCGCCGACGTGGTTCACTCATGGTTCCACCCGACGGAAGCTCGGAGTAGCGGCTGCGGACTCAGTCCGCGGCCGCCCTGGTAGGGGGGGCGGGGGGATCCGTCACTGGGGTGGGGGGGCTCCAGGAATGCCAGGCTCGCAATCGGGGGCCACCGATCGATGGGCGTGCGCGATCTGGGGCAGGGGGGAGCTATATTCTCGGAGCCAGCCCGCTGTGTGGGTCCACCATGTTGCGCAGACCCGCGACCGGAAGTGCAGGCCCAGGAAAGCCCAGAGTGATTTTCGCCCGTTATCTCGCGGGCGTGGGGACATAGCCTCATTATCAAAGAATTCCGCCCATTATTCTTGGTGGTTTCAATACCTGAATGGGCTCAGTCTGTAATACATGGAGAGGAGTGCCACAGTTTTGGCAGAGCAAACTCCAATCCCCAGCTTCTTCTCTCTGAGTGCAGCAAGTTTGACCTAATCATCACAAACACAGATCTCTATCGAACAGACAAACTGAAAACAACATTGATGCACTCCAGATCTAAACACTGACACATGTTGGACTACGTTATTGCACAACAGAGTGATCCAAGGAGGTGAACTCTCCCTGCTCCCTCAGAGGTGCAGAATGTGGCTCTGATCATTGGTGTATTTTGTCATTGAACATAAAACCTAAGGAACTTTCACACAGAGTCAAGCCACAAAGGAAACTTAAGCAATTGCTCTTCAAGATATGGCCAAGAGACAATAACTGGAACACAAGCTAGCCACAGGAATTGCTGATATGCCAGAGGATAACATTGCCCTTAAAGATCTTTGGAAAAAGTTAACGGAAAAAATTTCAGCATGGTATATGAGGTTTTAGGGTTTGTTAATCAAAAGCACCAAGACTTGTTTGACAAGTTACCAAAACATTGGCAAGTTGCTCAGTGAAGTACATGACTCGATGGGCCGAATGACCTAATTCTGCTCTTATATCATATGGTCTTATGATCCTCACAGATCTTACATGCCTGACAAGCAATCACCAGCAAAGGAATTTCAGATATAATCACACAAAACACATGCTGCAGGCCAAACTAGGTTCGATTCCCGGCTGGGTCATTGTCTGTGCGGAGTCTGCACGTCCTCCCCGTGTGTGCGTGGGTTTCCTCCGGGTGCTCCGGTTTCCCCCCATAGTCCAAAGATGTGCGGGTTAGGTGGATTGGCCATGATAAATTGCCCGTCGTGTCCTAAAAAGTAAGGTTAAGGGGGGGTTGTTGGGTTACGGGTATAGGGTGGATACGTGGGTTTGAGTAGGGTGATCATTGCTCGGCACAACATTGAGGGCCGAAGGGCCTGTTCTGTGCTGTACTGTTCTATGTTCTATGTTCTAGATGAAGAATTGACAGTGGGAAAACAAAGCGGATGAGCTTCAAGCTGTTGTTAATAAAAAATAGCCTGAAGGCTCAACATGAAGCTCTGCCATTAGGCTATGGGCCCCAAGACAAACGGTATGACACACATTCTCTCCGCAGATGGTAGTTATCTCATTAAAAATATGCAGGTGATTCTCTTTCATTTGGAAGAGCACTTCAGTAATCTCCTAAACCAACAATCCATAGTGTGCAACGGTACGATACAGTCACTTCCACAGCACCACACTCCAGAAGAGCTTGCTCTCGACGCTTCACAAGTGAAAATCACAAAGTAACTTTCTATCTGCAAATCACCAGTGGCTTACAGCACCCCATCTGAAATATTCAAATACAGAAGGACTGATGGTTGGGAAACACACTGGCCTGGAACCAGGGCACTATGTCCCAAAACTACAAGGATGTCTCCATTATGTCTACAAAGGGATTAAGCCCATTTGTGACAATCATGGTGAAATATCACTTCTTTCAACAGCAGGAAGAATTCTTGGAAGTGGTATTCTTATTCAGATTATCGCTCACTTCATTGACGCTGTACCCAGAATCACAATGTGGCTTCCATGCAGGGTGGGGAACTGTGGACATAGTTGTCACAGTACATCAAACTCAAGAAAAGTCCTGCAAACAGAATAAAGATCTCGATAAGGTGTTTGATGACCTGATCAAAGCTTTTGACATGGCAAACCAGGAATGCCGGTGGAAGGTTCTGTGCAAATATGGCTGCCCTGAAAAGATGATCAGTGTCATTCACACATTTCAAATGGAATGATGGGCAGCATGATGCAAAGTGAATGTCATTGGATCCCTTTCCTGTCACCAACAGCACCAAGGAAGACTGTGTATTGGTTCCAGCTCTGTTTACCATATGCCATGATCCAATACGCATTCAAAGATCTTGACACAAGAGTGCACATTCAATTCAGGACAGGCAACAAACTCTTCAACTTGCAAAGGCCAAGGCTTACACAAAGGTTATTGAACAGCTGCTGAGTAAACACTGGTTCACAGATGACTGCGCACTCATAACATATACTCCAAAGGGCGTTCAGTTGCTTGGTGATTGCTTTGCCCTCACTTCAGAACACTTTGCCTTACAATAAGTCTGAATAATACAGGAAGCTTGGATCAACCTCCCTGGCCACGTGTTCTAAGACACCAATGTTACCATCAATAACACCCTCCCCCACTCAGTACAGAAGTTTTGCCATCTTGGCGGTATCCGCTCCAATAACATGACACTGGGTGCAAAATCAACCAGCGCCTGACAAAAAGGAAGCTCAGCATTTGGCAGGCTGACTCAGACTTTGGAACAAGCATGGATTTTGTCTCAAACAAAGATCAAATTCTACCAGACAGTGGTTCTCACAACATTTCTTTATGGGTGCAAGACTTGGAAAACCTATTGGCATCACGTGAAACAAGTAGATGTGTTCCATCTTTGCTGCCTCAGATCTATTTGCAACATCAGACATCAGAACAAAATCTCAATAAAAATATTTTTATGAAGTGTCGAATACCTGGCATTGAGAACATGCTAATCAGAGCTCGGCTTCGCTGTGGTTTACATGGCGGATTCACGCATACTCTGCAGCCAGCTGAGCACAGGAACCCACACCACAAACTTAGGTATTAAAGCAATCTGAAAGTCAACATCAGAGCTTACATGCAAGATTTTAAAACATGGGAAAAAACAACCTTGGGCAGACCCAAAGAAGTCACTGACATCAAGGGATTTTGACATTTGAGGAGAATGGAGTCAGGTGCCTTCAGGACAAGTAAAGTGGCATTAAAGCTAATGCCTCCATTCATCCTTCCAACACTGACTTCATATGCAGTATGTATTTGCAACCCGTTATGCAAATCATGACTTAGTATAATGTCACACAGGAGATTCATCAAACTGGACTGCATATCAGTTGTGTTTTAATTTTTAACTGAACACTCATCCATTGTAGTAATTGGAGATTCTATCAATATGTAATGAGACAAGATTAATTCGTTATTTCTCATAAGAATCCTCCAGGGAAGAGTGATCATAATGTGTGGGAATTTCACATTCAGCTTGAGCATGAGAAACTGGGGTGGGATTCTCTGACCCCCCGCCGGGTCGGAGAATCACCGGGGGGGGCGGCTTGAATCCCGCCCCGCCGGCTGCTGAATTCTCCGGTGCTGGGGATTTGGCGGGGGCGGGAATCGCACCACGCCGGTCAGGGGCCATTGGCAGTAGCCCCCTCGGCGATTCTCCGGCCTGCGATGGGCCGAGTGGCCGCCCGTTTTTGGCGGATCCCGCCGGCGTATGTTACGACAGGTACTTAGCAGTGGGACCTGGCTCCGCGGGCGGCCTCCGGGGTCCTCGGGGGAATTTGGCACCGGTGGGTGCCCCCATGGTGGCCTAGCCCGCGATCTGAGCCCACAGATCCGTGGGCAGGCTTGTGCCGTGGGTGCACTCTATTCTTCCGCGCTGGCCGGTGTAACGGTCCACGATGGCCGGCGTGGAGATGACGCCAGAACACGCTGTCGCTCCCGCGCATGCACCAACCCATGTTGGCCGGCAGAGGCCCTTCGGCGCCGGTTGGCATGGCGCCAAGCCCCCTTCTGCGCCGGCCGGGGCAGCGCAAACCACTCCGGCGCCAGCCTCGGTCCTGAAGGTGTGGAGGATTCCACACCTTCGGCGCAGCCTGACGCCGGAGTGGTTCACGCCACTCCTTTGCACCGGAGTTGCCTGCCCTGCCGGTTTCCGAAGAATCCCGCCCCTGATGTCTAACATGTTAAAGACAATGACTAAGGACAGAGTTGGCTCAAATGAACTTGGAAAAAATGTATCTGTTCTTTTTTTAAACTTATGTTACAGGTTATGGGCATTGCTGGGTGGCCCAGCATTTATTCCCCATCCCTAGTTGCCCTTGAGAAGGTGCCTTTTCGAACCTCTGCAGTCCCTGAGGTATAGGTACACCCACAGTGCTGTTAAGGAAGAATTCCAGGGATTTGACCCAGCGACAGTGAAGGAACGGCGATATATTTCCAAGGCAGGATGGTGAGTGACTTGGAGGGTAACTTCCAGATGGTGGTGTTCCCAGGTATCCATTGTTCTTGTCCCTCTAGTGGTTGTGGGTTTGGAAGGTATTGCCAAAGGACCTTTGTGAATTCCTGCAGTGCACCTTGTAGATGGTGCACACTCCTGCCACTGTTCATCAGTGGTGGAAGAATTGAATGCTTGTGCAACAGGTGCCAATCAAGTGGGCTGCTTTGGTGACACCTGGATGGTGTCAACATTCTTGAGGGTTGTTGGGACTGCACTCATACATACAAATAGAAAATATTCCATTGCACTCCTGACTTGGACCTTGTAGATGGTGGACAGGCTTTGAGAAGTCAGGACGTGTGTTACTTGCCACAGGATTCCTACCCTTTGACCTACTCTGGTAGCCGCAGTATTTTAATGGCTAATCCAGTTCAGTTTCTGGTCAATTGCAACGCTCAGGATGTTTATGGTGGTGGATTCAGTGATGGTAATGCCATTGATCGTCAAGGGAGGATGGTTAGGTCCTCTCTTGTTGGCGATGGTCATTGCCTGGCCAAGTTCCCAATATCATGGGACACGTGTGGTCTCACCTGCCAGGAACCCAGCGTGGCGGTTGTGGACTCAGTACAGCAGTGCCACAGTCGGGGGAGGGCCGACCCGCGGGCAGGGGGGCATTATTCGGAGCTGGGGGCACTGTGGTGGGCCGTTACATGGCACACGAGCTGGCCGAAGTGGGGAAACTATTTTTGCAGGATGGGTCCGCCAGCGGCATCCGCCATGAAGCACGGCGCAGCCGCTGCAGGCCGCCGCCGTGTGCCTGCATTGGCACGGACCCTGCAACTCTGCAGGCCATATCGGTAGCTAGAGCTGGAAACACCACTGTTTTCACGCCGGCAATGTACATACTAAGATAATAGCTAAGTACACCTCGCTTGTGTGCAGAGTACTCCACCTTTTCCACCGAACCCCAGGAAAGTATTGCTAATATCACTGTTACATCATAATATAAATCATTATTTCATTACCTTAACTATTAACTCATTATACTGCACTCTCTGATGTCTGCCTCCTTGACACAAAAATAAGACAGACGGGGTCTTCCGGAACAGAAGAGTCAGGAAAATTTCCAACTCCCGATACCGGTCAAAAACAGGAAAATACAGTCCAAAGAGAGTCCAAAGGAATATAGATAACGAGGGGCTGGTTTGGCACGGGGCTAAATCACTGGCTTTGAAAGCAGACCAAGGCAGGCCAGCAGCACGGTTCAATTCCTGTACCAGCCTCCCCGAACAGGCGCCGGAATGTGGCGACTAGGGGCTTTTCACAGTAACTTCATTTGAAGCCTACTTGTGACAATAAGCGATTTTAATTTCATAAATTTGCAAGATCGGGATTTCTTTATTTCTGGGCAGCAGGGTAGCATGGTGGTTAGCATAAATGCTTCACAGCTCCAGGGTCCCAGGTTCGATTCCCGGCTGGGTCACTGTCTGTGTGGAGTCTGCACGTCCTCCCCCTGTGTGCGTGGGTTTCCTCCGGGTGCTCCGGTTTCCTCCCACAGTCCAAAGATGTGCGGGTTAGGTGGATTGGCCATGCTAAATTGCCCATAGTGTAAGGTTAATGGGGGGATTGTTGGGTTATGGGTATACGGGTTACGTGGGTTTAAGTAGGGTGATCATTGTTCGGCACAACATTGAGGGCCGAAGGGCCTGTTCTGTGCTGTACTGTTCTATGTTCTATGTTCTATGATTTAGTGTAAATGTTAAATATGTAAATAGACATTCTACATCATCTATGATGTGTGATCACATGACAGCAGAGTATGCTAAGAGCAAGTTCTATATGAAGCCTCATGCTAGGCCTTGTATTGTGCGTAGTTAGTGCGTGGCGCGATTTAACGGAAATGAAACAGAGTCCCGTATTGAGCGTGTTTAGCCGGGTGTTTCCTGCCGTGCACGGTGCCGGAAAGACCCCACTATCTGTTTCATTTAGTGGCCTCAGAGGGAAATGCCCCTCCAAAGCCACACTTAGTCCTGTTTCATCTGCTCTTCAGTGCAGGAAGAGAAAATGCTGCCCAAATCTCGAAACCCCACCTCAAGGTGACCCCTGGAACCCTTCAACTCACCTATATGGGGGCCATCTTGCCCCCCCCGCCCCCTCCCCACACACACACACACACAACCCATCTAATAAGGGCAGGGCACCCCCTGGCGAGGTTGGCAGTGCAGGATTCCTCCCGCGCTTTGGGTAATTCCGGCGAGTTCATATCAAAGTGCTGCTTAAAATGCAGATTAGGGCGGGATCCAGATCATAACACCTTGCAAGATCCCGTTAGATCTCGCGATGCTTAGCAGCAATCAAGCGGGCTGCTTTATCCTGGATGGTGTTGAGCTTCTTGAGTGTTATTGGACCTGCACTCATCCAGGCAAGTGGAGAGTATTCCATTACACTCCTGACTTGTACCTTGCAGATGATGGACACACTTTAGGGAGTCAGGCGGTGAGTTACTCGCTGCAGGATTCTTAGCCTCTGACTTGCTTTTATAGCCACAGTGTTTATATGACTAGTCCAGTTCAGTTTCTGTACATGTTGATAGTGGGAGATCCTCTCTTGTTGGAGATGGGCATTGCCTGGTACTTGTGTGGCACAAATGTTATTTGTCACTTGTCAGCTCACACCAGGGTATTGTCCATGTCTTATTGATTTGGACATAGACTGCTTCAGTGCCTGAGGAATCGTGAATGGTGCTGAACATTGTGCAGTAATCAGTGAACATCTCCACTTCTGACCTTATGCTGGAGGGCAGGTCATTGATGAAGCAGCTGAAGGTGATTGCGGCTAGGATACCACACTAAGGAACTCCTGCATGATGTCCTAGAACTTAGGTGATTGACCTCCAACCACCCCTACTATCTTCCTTTGTGCCGTATGACTAAGCAATGGAGGGTCTTCCTCTGATTCCCATTGCTTCCAATTTTTCTAGGGCTCCTTGAAACTAGACTAGGTCAAATGCTACCTTCAAGTCAATGACAGTCACTCTCACATCACCTCTAGAGTTCATCTCTTTTGCCCATGTTTTATTCAACGTTGTAATGAGGTCGGGGACTGAGTGATCCTGAAGGAACACAAACTGAGGATCAGTAAGCAGGTTATTGTTCAGTACATGCCGCTTGATAGTACTGTTAATGACCACCTTCATTACTTTACTGGTGATTGAGAGTAGACTAATTGGACAGTAATTGGCTGGGTTGGAGCCCCTAGACCTGGGAACTCTGCCGGGAACATTTGAGAGAACGTGCTCAGCTGCCCTCCACTCATCCATACACATACCATTTGGTTGCAAGAAGATCCACAGTATTGAATCTCTATTCTTTAATGTTTGATTGTTGGCAGCTGCCGAGAGTTCAGGCACAATGTTCAGACTCTGAGACATCGCACGTATGCCCTCGATGAGGCAGTTGAGAGTTGAGGAGTGTGACATGCTCTCATAACTAACAAAGCTAATTCCTCATTTGAAATAGCCTTCCGCTGTGAAGCGAGAGGCTGCTCACAGTCAAAGGGAGTGAATTTCAGGATAGAAGCAGCAGCAGGGCTCTGTCCTGGAAGTCTCTGGTAGGGCAGACAGGCTGTAGCTGTGGTACCCCCTCTTATGGGTCTTCAGAATATTAAAAGATGGCTTGAAGGTCTCACAGATGCAAAGCCCCCCCCATGCCAGGCTGGTGGTGTAAAGGTGCCCAGGTTGCACCAGCAGTGTCAGGGTGCCATCCTGAAAGGAGGTGACCACCCGGGGAGCCTCCGATTGCTTGGGAGACCTCCCCTAGGTACTGTTCTGCCTGCTTCCTGTTTGTGGGGACTTGTACTGAACGGTGCCCAGCCATGGTCTCCTCAACGCTTATTGTCACAAGTAGGCTTCAATGAAGTTACTATAAAAAGCCCCTGGTCGCCACATTCCGGCGCCTGTTCAGGGAGGCCGGTACGGGAATTGAACCTGTGCTGCTGGTCTCGCTCTGCATTACAAGCCAGCTGTCTAGCTTCCAGAGCCAGGGTACAGGGACACCCTCCTCCTCCACGGCATCCAGGAGGGTCTCTAGATCGACGTCTGTGAAACGTGGGTCTCCGCGTCTTGCTGCCATCTTGTTGGTTGGGATGGTGTGTATGGGGAGTGCAGTGTGTCTATGCAGCTGCAGCTTGTCAGCCGACTGAGTGTCAATCGTGAAACTGGCAAATCTATCACCGTTTCTCATTAGAATCGATTGTGTTCCACGTGGTGCCGGTTCTAGCCCTTCAACAGTTGCTGAATTGATCCAGGTTCGGCGACAGTTTTGCTGCCATGAAAGTCCACGAATTCTGCGTCAGCATCAACAATCCCGCCGGTGAACTTTATCCTTGCACTCCGGACTCTTGGCTGGGATTCTCTGAGTCCGCACCGGGTCGGAGAATCGCCGTTGACGCCGGAAATTCCGGCATGCCCCTCCGACACCGGGATGCGATTCTCTGGTGACTAGGGAATCAGCGGCAGTCACGCGCACTCGCGGTCGACACGGTACCGGTTGGGGGCCGTTGAAAGCGGCCCCCGCGGTGATTCTCCGAGGTCGACCAGTCGAGTTCCTGCCGAGTTCCGCCGGCGTGGTTTGCATATGGTACCACCCGGCGTGAGCTCAGACCCGCGGCCGTGGTGGCCGTCCTGGTGGGGGTGCGGGAGGGATCGGATTCGGGGGGGGGGGCCTCCACAATGGCTAGGCCCGCGATTGGGGGCTACCAATCAGCGGCGCGCACAATCTGGGGAGGACCTACCTTCTTCCGCGTGGGCCCGCTGTGTCGCTACGCCATATTGCGCGGTGCCAGTGCGGAAATGGCCACCACGCGCATGCGCTGGCGCGGAAACGGCCACCACGGCATGCGCGGACCCATGCCGGCAGCGCAGGGCCATGCATTGGTGCCAGAACTGCGTACAGCACTCGCTGTGCTGGCCACCGTGGGCCACTGATTCGCTGGGCCAAGAGGCCCGTTGACGCTGGCGTGAAACACTCCGGTGAACACGCCGGCGTGAAACACTTAGCCGGGATTTTGGAGAATCCCGGCCTTAATGCCTCAATCATTTCTGGATGATATCAAAATGAAATAGTTTTCTCAAAATTAAATTGCAAAATATCACCCACTGCTGACTTTTTCACAACATGTTGGTTCCTTTCTGTTTCTTCAGTATGTTCAAATATAGCAACAGTTTGGGTTAAAAATGAAATGAAATGAAGAAAATCGCTTATTGTCACAGGTAGGCTTCAAATGAAGTTACTGTGAAAAGCCCCCTAGTCGCCACATTCCAGCGCCTGTTCAGGGAGGCTGGTACGGGAATTCAACCGTGCTGCTGGCCTGCCTCGGCCTGCTTTAAAAGCCAACTCTTTAACCCTGTGCTAAACCTGCCCCGCCATATGTAATAGTATTCATCCATATGTAATAATATATCTCCATATGTAAATATTTCTCCAAAAGCAATAAACAACGTTGCTGTGATAGTGGAGCTTAAATGGGCTTAGTTTTCTCATAAGAAAGATCTCATTACTCACTTGTGCCTGCAGTTCCCGTAAATGATGGGTCTTTCCCACTTATGAAATAAAATCAGTAATGCACTGCTACCAGTGCATTATCCTCTATTTATATTCATTGTTGGTTTCACTAACTTTGACCTACTGGCTTATATCATGCATTGTCTTTCAGAAACATTTTAAAATGTCCTCTGTGCAGTAAAATAAAAGAACATGAGACTGGCAGTAATGTATTTCATATGCTCATGTTATCAATGATGCCAGGACAAAGATCTGTGACCAATGCTTTGGACTTTTTAGCTAGCATTTTTCATTTCTTGCTCGGGTTGGAAATGACTGAAGATCCCAAGTGTTTTATCTATGATAGATTGTTTAAAAATGCAATTAAGGTTCTTGGAGGGATGCCACAAAGTGATATGTAATGATATTTCAAAACAAGGATGATAAAACAATTTGTACTATATGGTGTAAACAATAAAAATGCATCTGTAGTATGCTTTCTTGAGGTCTCCTGGTGGTAATTTACAAAGAAAAGCAAAGTGAAGTTAACAAGCAGACAGATTTTACCATATTACAGACACCACCAGCCAAAGAATATCCAGAAACCAGAATATCCAGATTCCTTTCAGATCTCATTGTAAAATACATTAGATCTACAAAGTATTTCATACCTTTTTTATGATCGTCAACTTAATTTTCCAATCTAATTTTTAAAAGTTTAACTTTTTTAGATTTAAAAGCCTTTGTTCCAAGAAACGTGCAAATGAGTACAGGAATAGGAGGATAGAACAGATCACTGCATGGCTGAAGAGATGGCGTAGGAGGGAGGGCTGGCTTCATTGCTGAGGAAGGTACGACCTGTACAAGTTGGATGGGTTGCACCTAAACCGGAATGGGACTAACATCCTTGTTGGGAGTTGTGCTTGTGCTGTTGGTGTGGGGGTGGGGGGGGGGGGGGGGGGGGGGGGGGGGCTTTAAATTCAGTATTGAGTAATTAGAGATTGCTTTAGATCCAAGGAAGAAGCATACAAATTGGCCAGGAAAAACAACAAATTGAGGATTGGAAGCACTTTAGAATTCAGCAAAGTAGGTCTAAGGGATTGATTAAGAAGGGGAAAATAGAATAGGAGAGTAGAGAGAACATTAAAAACTGACTGTAAATCTTTCAATAGGTATGTGAAGAGAAAAGGATTAGTGAAGACAAATGTCAGAAACTTACTGTCAGAAACAGGAGAATTAATAATGGGGAACAAAAATGGGTGGCACAGTGACACAGTGATTAGCACTGCTGCCTCACAGCGCCAGGGACATTTGTTCAATTCAGGCTTGGGTGACTGAGCCGAGTTTGCTCTTTCTCCCCGTGTCTGTGTGGATCTCCTCCCACAGGCCAAAGCTATGCAGGTTAGGTGGACTGGCCATGCTAAATTGCCCCTTAGTTACAGGGAATGGGGTGGGGGCGTGGGCCTAGGTAGGGTGTTCTTCCCAAGGGTTGGTGAAGACTCAATGGGCTGAATGGTGTCCTTCTGCACTGTAGGGATTCTATGATTCTATACGTCATTAACCAACTAAATGCATACTTTGGTTCTGTCTATATGTGAGGTTATCCACTTTGGTAGCAAAAATAGAAAGACAGATTATTGTCTGAATGGCTATAAACTAAGAGAGGGGATTGTGCAATCCGATTTGGATATCGTCAGCCACCAGTCACTGAAGGTAAGATGCAGGTGCAGCAAAAGTGAAGAAGGCAAATGGTACGTTGGCCTTCATAGCGAGAGGATTCGAGTACAGGAGCAGGGATGTCTTGCTGCAATTTTATAGCCATGGTATGGCGATGTTAGCGTTGGACTGGGGTGAGCACAGTAAGAAGCCTTACAACATCACGTTAAAGTCCATTACATTCATCCCCCACGATCTGGCCTGGGCTTGCAAAATCCTACCAACTGTCCTGGTTTGAGACAATTCACACCTCTTTAACCTGGGGTTACCCCTATCTCTGGATCTGGAAAGACTTAATTACCTGCAAATGCTTGCATTCAAAGCATTGTCTTGCATCTTTGACTTTGTCTACATATATGTTTCTGGAACATACCTCTTCATTCACCTGAGGAAGGAGCAGTGCTCCGAATGCTAGTGATTTGAAAGAAACCTGTTGGACTTTAACCTGGTATTGTAAGACTTCTTACTGTGCACTTTTATAGGGCCTTGCTGAGGTCACCTCTGGAATATTAGTGCAGTTTGATCTCCTTATCTGAGGAAGAAGGTCTTGCTCCTGAGGGAGTTCAAAGAAGCTTTACCAGGCTGATTCCTGGGATGGTGGGACTGATCTTTGAGGAGAGATTGACTTGCTTAGCATTACATTTGCTGGAGTTCAGAAGAATGATGGAGGATCTCATAGAAACCTATAAAATTCTAACCAGATGAGACATGAGATGGTGGGGATGTCCAGAACCAGGGGTCATTGCTCAGGATATGGGGTAAACCTTTTAGGACTGAGGGATCCCTGTAATAGCAGCCCCCCCCCCCCCCCTCACCCCCCAGGATCCATGTAATAGGGGGACCACCAACAGGGATCCCTGTAATAGAGAGACCCCCCCCCCACAGGCAGCGCCGGCCCTAGGGTTGCTGGCGCCCCGGGCAAGCTGAACTTCGGCTCCCTTGGGGGGGGGGGGGGGGGCCGAGAGAGGGGGGGGCGGGGCCGAGAGGGGGGGCGAGAGGGGGCGGGGGCGAGAGGGGGGGGGCGGACCGGGGGGGGGGGGGGCGAGAAGGGGGGGGCGGACCCGAGGGGGGGCGGGGGGAGCGGACCGGGGGGGGGGGGGGCGGACCGAGGGGGGGCCGCCCTGGGGGAGGGTGGCCACCGCGCATGCGCTGGTTGGCACCGGCCCAACTGCGCATGCGCGGGACCCGAGTCTATGGCGCCCCCTAGCACATGGCGCCCCGGGTGACTGCCCGAGTTGCCGGTGCCTTGAGCCGGCCCTGCCCACAGGGATCTCTGTAATAGGACCCCTCCTCCAAGGGAGTTCCTGTAATAGGCAGACCCCCACAGGGTCCCTGTAATGGGGGACCCTACAAGGACCCTGTAATAGAGGGACCGCCCACAGGGTACCGCTGCCTGAAGGAACCCTCTCCACAGACCCCGCCCCCCCCCCCAGAAAAGAGACCCTTGTCTGGAAGCTAGGCAGCAGTCCAGACAGGTGCTGTGGGAAGCATTATAACTGTAATACTTACCTTGCAGCGCCACATGTCCATACCCCGAAGTGAGCAGTTATGTTTGCAGATTCACTGTCTGCAATTCATTCATGGCTTTCGAATTATGGCTTGTGATTGAGAGCTCGTAAAAACCATTGCAGCTTTAATCCATTCATATACCTTCATGCTTCAGTGGCCGAAGTGGTGAAACCCCAATGTTTGTAAATATTGCCCATATCAAAGAGAGGTAAATGCAGTGAATTCATACGCTTTAGTGTTTGGAATACACTTAGTGCAACTTACACCTCTTATGTGGGCAATGTTTCCAAACATTGGAGTTTCACCACATAGGCCACTGAAGCATGAATGGATATAGCAGGAGATAGTTTTTCAAGCTATAGAGCTTCCCACAGCAATTGTCTGGACTGCTCTAGCTTCCAGACACAGGTCTCTTCTGGGGGTTGGGTCTGTGGGGGTTGGATCTGTGTGTGGGTGGGGGAGTCTGTGGCGGGAGTTCCTTTAGGCAGAGGCCCCCCTGTTATGCGTCCCTGGAGGGGTCCCTCTATTACAGGGTTCCGGGGGGGTGGGGGGCAGGTCACCCCCATGCTTGGGGGTGGGGGGAGGGCTCAAAGGCAATACGAGGATTAGTGGCTGCTGTGTGGAGGAGGTGGTCTGGGCTGATTTGCGGTGAGCCTGCTGGTCCTCACTATCTCACTCCAATCAGGTTCACATGAGGAGAGGGCTATGCACATATCGGGTCCTTTTTGCCGTCTTTATCTTTGCGAGGACAGAAAATCCAACCTTGCACATGTAGGTCGTTGTGAAGGACAAAATGCTCCGGATACTCCTCAGAGATGCTACTCCAGAATGCTGACAGTTTCATTGACTTGTGCCGTGTTTTTAATGTGCTGTCAAAGCTGAGGCGCAGAAGTTCAGTCAGCTTCATTTGGAGTCAGGCTTGCCAAGCCATATAGTTTCCTTACTAATGCTGTTTTCTTCGATGTTTCATAGCAGTGTGAAGAACATGTAGTAACTTTGGCTTTGCACTCGCAATTGCCAAACATTCAATCACTTTTGGAAAGCTGTGATTTCTTCATAGTGCCAAAAGAAATCATCATCCTTGCAATTTGAGGTTCAGTTCATTTAGAATTGAAAAGATGTCTGCAAGGTAAGACATAGTTATCATCCGCGTTTCATCAGGAAACGAATCAGCCAGAGAGGACAATTTCTCGAGGAGGAATTCGTACTCAATTCGTAATAGGCTCCCCTCCCCCAAGGGGGTCCCTGTAATAGGCGGACCCCCACATGGTCCCTGTAATGAGGAGACCCTACAAGGACCCCTGTAATAGAGGGACTCCTCACAGGGGACTCCTGGATTTCGTATCTCAGTTCATAAAGTCTGAGTAGCTCCCCTGTTGAGTGATCATTACAGTAACTCTTCAAGCGGATGAAGTCCACCATCGTAGGGATTGACTGGTCAATGTTTCGATTCAATGCTTTAATGTAGTCTAAAAGGTCAGTAAAAAACTTTTAGCCACCCTTCAGTACACAGAGGGCAACAATGTGATCATTTCCTATGGCTTTCATTATATCCCTTGCCAAACGTCATGTGAGAGTACCTTTAAGAAATGGGGGGTTTGTAAAATAGCTGCAGTGGATGTACCTTTAAGAAATGGGTGTTTATCAGTGATGTCAGAGTGTGGGTGGAGCTGGGCTGTCTATCTGCTTTTACTTTCTCTTTGGGCTCGCAGCTACAGGGTGTGCTTAGTTTTGTTTTAGATTTGGAGAAGCTGCAGTCACAGCAAGATGTGTATGAATCTCTGCAAGCTTGTGAATGTTCATTTGGTGATTTCAAAGTGGTAACTGTTCTCAGTAGTGAAGTTAAACCTGATGTCTTTCTGTAAAAAGGGTTCTTTTTGCCTTATGGATATTGCAAGGAAAGATTAAGAGTTACTAAGAGAGTACTGTATTATTTGGGGGATTTATTGGTGTTGATAGTTGTTAAGATGTTTACTGTGGGTTTATAAAGTGTTAACTGGTTTCATAAATAAACAGTGTTTTAATTTAAAAGTACTGTAGATTTATGTTGCATCACACCTACAGAGTAGGCCCGTGTGCTCCCCATAACCACAATCTATTCAAAATTGTGGGTCAGGTGAACTCCATGATACACTTTGGGGTTCTCTAAACCCTGGTCCATAACAAATTGGGGGCTCAAGGAGGATAAAAGTCAACCTATTGGATTGGCTTAGTGAACTTAAAGATAGTGAGGGGAGGGTATATTGTGTTTGCTTTTCAGGTGTGGTATTCCAGTTTAAGTAGAGTGTGTTGTGGACAATGGCTCTTTCAGAGTCTCTGAAGTTTTTGGGGGTGGAGACGGTCACATGCAGTACCTTACGGACAGAGACTAAAAAGAGGCTTTTAGATTTGGCAAAAACATTGCAGTTAACATTACCTGACAAAATGTGAAAAGATGATGTAATTATGGTGGTGGCTAAGCATTTAAAATTGCCTAAGATACAATCTGACTCATTGGAATTGGCAAAAATTCAGTTACAAATTAAACAAATGGAACATGAGAAAGAATTAAAGCAGCTTGAATACGAAAGAGAGGAAAGAGAGAGAGAAAGGAAAACAGAAAGAATAGCCCTCGTAGAACAAAAAGAAATAGAAAGGGAGATACAGTTCATGGAAGAAGAAAGCGAGGGAGAAAGAGAGAGGGAGGAAAGAGAAAGAGAGAGAGGAAAAAGAAAGAGAGAGAGAGTTTGTACTTCAGAAAATGGGCATGAAACATGACAGTCAGTTAAAATTGGCGGATGTAAAGGGAAACGTACAGTTTGAGGATCGTGATGAGGATTAAGAGAAAGAGCGTCAAAGTCGAAGGCTTGGTGGGAATCTATTTAAATATGTCCAAGGATTGCCAAGGTTTGATGAGAAGGAGGTGGAAGCCTTTTTATTTCATTTGAGAAGGTAGCTAAACAAATTAAATGGCCACAGGAGATGTGGGTATTACTGATTCAAACAAAGTTGGTAGGTAGAGCAAGTGAAGTATTTGCATCACTATCAGAGGAGATATCTGAGTCGTATGAGGAGGTGTAAAATCCTTCTTAGTTGTGTATGAACTAGTGTCTGCCTGACTGCCTATATATCTATCTATCTATCTATCTATATGTCTGTCTATCTATCTACATGCCTATCTATCTGTCTACATATCTAT
The DNA here is from genome assembly GCF_902713615.1 of Scyliorhinus canicula. NCBI lineage: Eukaryota > Metazoa > Chordata > Chondrichthyes > Carcharhiniformes > Scyliorhinidae > Scyliorhinus > Scyliorhinus canicula. Next base: position 83,531,920 of record NC_052155.1, on the reverse strand, counting down.
CTATCTACATACCTATCTATTTATCTACTAACCTATCTATCTATCTACCTACATACCTATCTATCTACCTACATATCCATCTATCTATCTATCTACATACCTATCTATCTATCTCCATACCTATTGATCTAGCTATCTACATACCTAACTATCTATCTACATACCTATCTATCTGTCTATCTACATACCTATCTACATACATACATATCTACCTATCTATCTATCTACATATCTATCTACATACCTATCTATCTATCTACAGACCTAACTATCTATCTACACTCCTATCTATCTATCTACACTCCTATCTCTCTATCTCCATACCTATCTATCGATCTACATACCGATCTATCCATCAACATACCTATTTATCTATCTACATACCGATCTATCATCTATCTACATAGCTATCTATCTATCTACATACCTATGTATCTACATACCTATATATCTATCCACAAACCTATCTATCCATCTATCTACATACCTATCTATCTATCTATCTACATACCTATCTATCTACATACCTATCTAGCGATCTATCTACATACCTATCTATCGATCTACCTTCATGTCCATCTATCTATCTATCTACATACCTATCTATCTACATACCTATCTATCTACATACCTATCTATCTACATACCTATCTATCGATCTACCTTCATGCCTATCTATCTATCTATCTACATACCTATCTATCTACCTACATGCCTATCTATCTATCCATCTACATACCTATCTATCTATCTATATACCTATCTATCTATCTACATACCTATCGATCTATCTACATACCTATCTATCTATCTACATACCTATCTATCTACATACCTATCTATCTATTAACTACATACCTATCTATCTATTTATATAGCTATTGATCTATCTACATACCTATCTATCCATCTAGATACCTATCTATCTATCTACATACCTATCTATCTACATACCTATCTATCTATCCACATACCTATCTATCTATCTATCTAGATACCTATCTATCTATCTACATACCTATCTATCTATCTATCTACATACCTATCTATCTATCTATCTACATACCTATCTATCTTGATACCCATCTATCTGTCTACATGCCTATCTATCGATCCATATACATACCTATCTATCTATCTATCTATCTACATACCTATCTATCTATCTACATACCTAACTATCTATCTATCCATATACCTCTCTACCTATCTATCTACATGCATATTTATCTATCTACATACCTATCTATCTATCTATCTATCTACATACCTATCTATCTATCTACCTATCTATCTACATACCTATCTGTACAACAATATACTTATCCATCAATTTGTCTATCTATCTATCTATATTACAATCTATCTATCGAAGCTTACGGACAAATTTAAGGAAAGAATTTGGGCAAACATACATGGAGTTTGAAAGGAGTAATTTTGAGAGGTGGATAAGGGCTTTGAAAATAGACCAAACATATGAAGCTCTCAAAGAAATTATACTTTTGAAGGAGTTAAAAAATTCAATTCCTGGACTTCCGGTTGCGGCTATGCCTAGGTAGGTCGCATGGTTGGCAGCTCCCGCCGATAACGGACTTTTGGGCCCTTCTACGGAGCTCCAGCGGCACTTGGACGATGATTCCCAGTGTGGGAAGGAAACAGTGAGAGTCCCCCAGCACTGTATGGAGTGGACCAGGAGTGGGGCGATCAAAAAAGCGCCTTTGGAGAATGGAGAACAGGCGCGAAAAAACAAGATGGCGGCCGGCGGGGATCAGGCAGCGTGGGCCCAGTGGTCACGGGAGCAGCAGGCGTTTCTCAGAAGCTGCTTCGCCGAGTTAAAGGCAGAGATGTTGGCCCCTATGAAGGCTTTTATTGAAAGGTTGGTGGAGACCCAGAAGATGCAGGGGACGGCGATCAAGGAGGTGCAGCAGAAGGCCTCTGATAACGAAAAATTCAATTCCTGATGTAGTGAGAACTCATGTTGAAGAGCAGAAGGTTAAAACTGCAAGGTTAGCAGCAGAAATGGCGGATGATTATGAATTAGTTCATAAATCAAAGCTTGATTTCTGACATCACTTTCAGCCTGTGAGGGATAGAAACTGGGGACAAGAGAAATACTCAAGTGGTACAGGCAAAAGTGATCTGATAGGTGATAATAAGAACAGTGTACCTCCGATTAAAAAAGAAATCCAGGAGGGTGGAAAAGAAATGAAACGTTTCAAATGTTTTCACTGTAATAAACTCGGCCATGTAAAGTCAGTGTTGGTGGTTGAAGAAAAGCACTGGGAAGGCTGATGTGGTAAAACAGGTTAAGACAGTGGGGTTTGTTAAAGTGGTAAAGGAAAGCTCAAGTGAAGCGAAGGAGGTGCAAAAGGTTGTACAGCCTGATCAAGAATTAGATGATAAGAAGATGCCACATGGTTTCAAAGAATTTACTTTTGTGGGTAAAGTTTACTCATGTGTACCATAAGGAGCAGGTAAAGAAGTCACAATTTTAAGAGATACGGGCGCTAGTCAATCTTTAATGGGAAGAGATGAGGACGTATGTAGCTTGGGAAGAATGTTGCCAGAAAGGGTGATAATATATGGAATTCAGGGTGAGAAGAGTAGTGTTCCATTATATAAGGTAAGGTTGGAAAGTCCAGTCAAGAGTAGTGAAGTGGTAGTTGGAGTAATAGAGAAACTATCTTGTCCAGGAATACAGTTTATCTTGGGTAATGATATAGCTGGATCACAGGTGGGACTGATAAGCCAGTGGAAAATAAGACAACTGAAGTGTTGAAGGACGAATATCCAGGGATTATTCTGGATTGTGTAGTAACAAGGTCGCAAAGTCACAGGTTAAGACAAGAGGAGAAATCAAAGAGTGAAGATAAAGTTGAAGTTCAATTATCAGAAACGATTTTTGGTCAGATGGTTGAAAAAGAACAAGAACAGGAGGATGAGGCGGATATTTTTAGTTTAGGAAAATTGGCGGAGTTACAACAGAAAGAAATAGAAATAAAACGGATGTGTCAGAAAGCATACACGGAAGAGGAATCTGAGTGTATACCAGGGTGTTATTACCGTAAAAATTATGTCTTGATGAGAAAATGGAGACCTTTGCATATGCAGGCGGATGAAAATTGGGCTGAAGATCATCAAGTTATATTGCCAGTAGAGTATAGAAAGGAGGTGTTGTGAGTTGCACATTCAGTAACAGTGGGAGGTCATTTGGGAGTAAGGAAAACTCAAGCTAAAATAAAAAAACATTTTTATTGGCCTGGACTACATAAAGATGTAGTTACATTTTGTCGATCATGTCACACATATCGAGTGATAGGGAAACCTCAAGCAGTGATAAAACCAGTGCCCTTAATACCCATTCCAGCATTTAGGAACCTTTTACAAGGGTCTTAATTGATTGCGTAGGACCACTTCCTAAAATGAAAAGTGGGAATCAATATGTTTTGACTACAATAGATGTGTCTACTAGGATTCCAGAGGCCATTCCAGTACATAATATTACAGCTAAAAAGATTGTGGAGGAGTTACTTAAATTCTAGATATGGACTACCCACAGAAATACCATCGGATCAAGGATCAAATTTTACCTCAAGGTCATTCAAAGAAGTTATGGATAGCTTAGGAATAAAACAATTTAAATCAACTGCGTACCATCCAGAATCGCAGGGAGTGTTAGAGAGGTGGCATCAGACATTAAAGACAATGTTGAGGGCTTATTGTCAGGATTATCCAGAGGATTGGGATAAAGGAATTCCATTCGTATTGTTTGCAATTAGGGATGCACCTAACGAGTCAACCAAATTCAGTCCTGTTGAACAAATTTTTGTTCATGAGGTAAGGGGGCCACTTAAATTGATTAAGGAAAAATTGGTGAGTTAGAAATAGGAACTTACATTATTGGGTTACATGTCAAATTTTAGGGAACAATTAAATAGAGCAGTTTAATTGGCTAGACAGCATTTAAAAGTTGCACAAAATGTGATGAAACGGGTAGCGGACAAGAAATCCAAAGTTTGTAGATTTCCAGTGGAGGTAAAGTTTTAGCATTGTTACCAGTGGTAGGTGAACCTTTAAAAGCAAGATTTTGTGGACCTTACCAAATTAAAAGGAAATTAAGTGAGGTGAATTATGTGGTAAGAACGCCAGATAGAAGGAAAACTCACCGAGTGTGTCATGTCAATGTGCTTAAAAGGTACTTTGAAAAGGAAGGAGAGCAAAAGGAGGAGGTTTTAATGATTCTAACTCAAATCCAGATTACTTTTAATTTGACATACCTCAAATTAAATTGGAAAACGAGGATGTTCTAAAAAATGGGGATAAATTGTTGAGTTACCTTCCAGAGGAAAACCGGTCTGACCTGAAAGAGTTATTGATATCACATGGGCAAGTTTGTGGAGATAACCTGGGGAGCACTAAAATGGCTGTACATGATGTAGATGTGGGAAATGCTGTTCCAATCAAACAACATCCATATAGACTTAACCCTTTAAAATTGGCACAAGTTAACAAGGAGATTGAAAGTATGCTTAAAAATGGCATAATTGAAGTGTATTGAGGCCAATGGAGCTCACCCATAGTGATGGTACCAAAACCAGACGGTACCCAACGGTTGTGTGTGGACTATAGAGAGGTTAATGCAGTGACAAGAACGGACTCTTATCCTATCCCACGTTTGGAGGATTGCATTGAGAAAGTGGGACAATCAGCTTTTATTTCCAAACTGGATTTACTTAAAGGTTACTGGCAGGTACCTTTATCCAAAAGAGCAAAGGAGATTTCAGCTTTTGTGACTGCAGATGGTATATACCAATTCAAAGTTATGCCATTTGGCATGATAACCGCCCCAGCCACATTTCAATGGTTAACTAACAAAGTCGTTTCAGGATTACCCGATTGTGTGGTATACATCGACAATCTGGTAATTTTCATCCAGACATGGAAAGACCATTTAAAACATCTGATGAAGTTATTCGATCGACTTCAGGAGGCAGGTTTAGTGGTAAACCTAGCCTAAAGTGTATTTGGAAAAGCCCAAGTCACTTTCCTCAGCAATAAAATCGACACGGTCCAATGGTCCCACGGGATGTGAAACAAACGTTATTGAGGAGTTTCCAATACCCTCGAGACGAAGGGAAATAATGTGATTTCTTGGCATGAGTGGATTTGATCGAACATTTTAGCAAAACTTTCGTAGCGTGGTTGCGCCAGTGATGGACTTGCTAATTTCAGTGGACAGCGGAGTTTCACCAGGCATTTGACTGCCTGAAAGCTGTGATAACCAATGCTCTTGTGTTGCGGAATTACAAGGGGCTCTGTGATCAGATTGAACGAAAGTATCTGACTTTAAAGAGAAATGCCGAGGTGTAAAGATATGGATGGGTGCAGGCGTGATGCAACAAAAATCTACAGTACTTTTAAATTAGAACACGGTTTATTTATGATATTCGGATATCTACCAGGAACTACAGGAGGCAGAGGAAACCCCGGTGGAGGAGCTGAAGGGCAAGTGGGAGGAGGAGCTAGGTGAGGAGTTGGAAGCGGGTCTGTGGGCAGAGGTCCTGGGCAGGGTTAATTCCTTCTCAACATGTGCCAGGCTCAGTATAATTCAATTTAAGGTTGTCCACCGGGCACACATGATGGCAGCGAGAATGAGCAAGTTTTTTGGGGTAGAAGACAGTTGCATGAGGTGCAAGGGCAGCCCTGCAAACCATGTCCACATGTTTTGGGCATGCCCAGAGCTCAGAGTGTTCTGGCAAGGGTTCCAAGGTGCTCAACACACGGGTGGTGACGAGTCCAGAGATAGCGATCTTTGGAGTGTCAGATGACCCGGGCGTTCAGGGGGCGAAAGAAGCTGACGTCTTGGCCTTTGCCTCCCTCGTAGCCCGGAGACGGATTTTATTAATGTGGAGGGACTTGAAGCCCCCGCGGGTAGAGACTTGGGTTAACGACATGGCTGGGTTTCTCAGCCTCGAGAAAATAAAGTTTGCCTAAAGAGGGTCTACACTAGGGTTCTCTCAGAGGTGGCAGCCGTTCGTCGACTTTCTCGGGGAAAATTAAAATGTCAGCAGCAGCAGCAATCCGTGGGGGGGGGGGGGGGGGGGGGGGGCGGCGGTGAGTGCTTCATTGGGATGGTGTGGGAAGACTGAGTCACGTGGGGTAATGTCTATTTAATTGTTATTGTATATTCTCTTTCTGCGCTATGTTAATGTTCACTCTAGTTTGTTTTGTTATTATTGTTATTACGGTTTTATTATGAAACATTCTGCAAAACCTTAATAAATACTTTTTTTTTAAAAAGCTATGAGGAGAGATTGAATAAACTGGGATTGTTCTCCCTAGAGAGACGGTGGCTGAGCGGCGACCTGATAGAGCAGGGGTGGGCAAACTTTTCCGTGCAAGGGCCACATTCAGAAATTCACAATTCACAAAGGGCCGCATAGTATATTAAGTAAAATAATTACTTCACCCGGTTATGATTCTGGGCGCCTCATATAGAACATAGAACAGTACAGCACAGAACAGGCCCTTCAGCCCTCGACGTTGTGTCGAGCAATGATCACCCTACTCAAGTCAACGTATCCACCCTATACCAGTAAGTAACCCAACAGCCCCCCCCCATTAACTTTAAAAAAAAATTAAAAAAAAAAAAAAAAAAAAATTTTTTTAAAATTTTTTTTAAAAAAATTTATTTTTTTTAATGACTTGGTGGGCCGCAGAAATACCTTTGGCGGGCCGCATGCGGCCCGCGGGCCGTAGTTTGCCCACCCCTGTGATAGAGGCTTGTAAAATTATTAGGGGTATAGATAGGGTGGATAGTTGGAGGTTTATTCCCAGGGCATAAATGACAATTACAAGTGGGCACAAGTTCAAGGTGAGAGGGGAAAGGTTCAGTGGAGATGTGCAGGGAAAGCTTTTTACACAGTGGGCGGTGGTGGCCTGGAATACACTGCCAACAGAGGTGGTTGAGGAAGATACGTTAGCAACCTTTAAGACTTATCTGGATAGGCACATGAACAGACGAGGTACAGAAGGATACAGGCGGTTGGTCTAGATTGGACACGTGATCGGCGCAGGAATGCAGGGCCGAAGGGCCTGTTCCTGTGCTGTATTGTTCTTTGTTCTTTAGTGCCGCACAACAGAATTCTGAGAAAAGTTTTAGCTCATGGGATGAACAGACAATAGCAACATAGATACAAAATTAGCTGAGTGAGCAAACAGAGAGTAATTGTAATGGATGTTTTTCAGATTGGAGGCAGGTGTCTAGTGGAGTTCCCGAGGGGTTAGTATTGCCACCATTGCTTTTCCTGACATATATTAATGATCTAGACTTGGTTTATAAAAAACAATTTAGGAGTTGCAGAGGATAAAGAACTTTTCAAACCACGAGGAGGACAGTGTAGAACACAAGTTGGTGGAGTGGGCAGATAGGTGACATATTAAGTTCAATGCAAAGTAATGTGAGGTGATATGTTTTGGTAGGAAGAATATGAGATACAGTATAAAATGGGTATTATTCTGGGTGGGGGGGGGTGGAGGGCAAGAGGTGAAGGAGCAGAAGGATCTTGGTGCATTAAGTCAAAAATCAAAAAGAGCCACAGTACAGATTACAGAGATTATGGATAACTCAGCGAATGGGTCTAGTAAAGTGAAGAGAAATAAAACACAGCGAGGGTGTACAAAACATGACCGGACAGATGGTCTGAGAAAGCAGGGCTGAGAGCAAAGGAAGTCGCGATTAAACTGCATTTATTTCAATGCAATAGGCCCGACAGGTAAGGCAGATGAATTTAGGGCATGGATGGGTACATGGGACTGGGATGTTATAGCTATTACTGAAACCTGGCTCAGGGAGGAGCAAGACTGGCAGCTCAATATTCCAGGTTCCAGATGGTACAGGAAGAATAAGACAGGAGGTAAGAGAGGTGGGGGTGTTGCATTTTTGATTGGGGAGAATATCACAGCAGTGAAAGGGATATACCCGAGGATTGACCCACTGAGTCTATATGGGTAGAACTGAAAAATAAAAAGGATTGATAGGATTGTACTTCAGGCCTCCAAATAGTCAGCAGGAAACTGAGGAACAAATATGTGAGGAGATTACAGATGGCTGCAAGAAAAATAGGGTGGTAATAGTTGGGGACTTTAACTTTCCCAACATTGACTGGGACAGCTTTAGCATTAGCGGTTTGGATGGAGAGAAATTTGTTGATTCAGGAGGAATTTCTCATTCAGTATGTGGATGGTCCGACTAGAGAGGGGGCAAAACTTGACCTCCTCTTGGGAAATAAGGAAGGGCAGGTGACAGAAGTGTTAGTGAGGGATCACTTTGGGACCTGTGACCATAATTCCACTAGTTTTAAGATAGCTAATGAGAATGATAGGCCTGGCCCAAAAGTTAAAATTCTAAATTGGGGCAAGGCCAGTTTTGATGGTATTAGACGAAAGTTGATTGGGAGAGTTGGTTGGCAGGCAAAGAGGCAGCTGGTAAGTGGGAGGCTTTCAAAAGTGTGTTAACTGGGGCAAGGCTGGTAGAAATAGGGAACCCTCGATGACTCGGGATATTGAGGTCCTGGTCAAAAAGAGGAAGGAGGCATATGATATGAATCGGCAGCTGGGATAAAGTGGATCCCTTGAAGAGTATAGAGGTTGTCGGAATAGAGTTAAGAGAGAATTCAGGAGGGCAAAAAGGGGACACGAGATTGCTTTTCCAGATAAGGCAAAGGAGAATCCAAAGAGCTTATGGCAGCACAGTAGCACAGTGGTTAGCACTTTTGCTTCACAGCTCCAGGGTCCCAGGTTTGATTCCCGGCTTGGGTCACTGTCTGTGCGGAGTCTGCACGTCCTCCCCGTGTCTCCATAGGTTTCCTCCAACAGTCCAAAGATGTGCAGGTAAGGTGGATTGGCTTTAGTGTCTAAAAAGGTAGAGGGTTACTGGAGATAGGGTGGAGGTGTGAGCTTAAGTATGGTGTTCTTTCCAAGGGCCACTGCAGACACGATGGGCCGAATGGCCTCCTGCAGCACTGTAAATTCTATGATTCTATGAACTTCTACAAATACATAAAGGGCAAAAGAGTAACGAGGGCGAGAGTGGGGCTCTTAAGGACTTACAAGGTCATCTATGTGCGGATCCACAAGAAATGGGTGAGATCCTAAATGAATATTTCTCATCTGTATTTACTGTTGAGAAAGGTATGGATGTTGGGGAGCATGGGGAAATAAATAGTGATGTCTGGAGGAATGTACATATTACAAAGAAGGAGGTGCTGGAAGTCTTCAACCGCATCAAGGTAGATAAATCCCCGGGACATGATGAAATGTATCCCAGGACATGTGGGAGGCCAGGGAGGAAAGTGCGGGTCCCACAGCAGAGATAGTTGAATCATTGACAACCACAGGTGCCACTGGGGCTGGTTTAGCACAGGGCTAAAGAGCTGGCTTTTAAAGCAGACCAAGGCACGGTAGCATTGTGGATAGCACAATGGCTTCACAGCTCCAGGGTTCCAGGTTCGATTCTGGCTTGGGTCACTGTCTGTGCGGAGTCTGCACATTCTCCCCGTGTGTGCGTGGGTTTCCTCTGGGTGCTCTGGTTTCCTCCCACAGCCCAAAGATGTGCAGGTTAGGTGGATTGGCCATGATAAATTGCCCTTAGTGTCCAAAATTGCCCTTAGTGTTGGGTGGGGTTACTGGGTTATGGGGATAGGGTGGAGGTGTTGACCTTGGGTAGGGTGCTCTTTCCAAGAGCCGGTGCAGACTCGATGGGCCGAATGGCCTCCTTCGCCACTGTAAATTCTATCTATGATATAAGGCAGGCCAACCTTGGTTCAATTCCCGTACCAGCCTCCCCGAACAGGCGCCGGAATGTGGCGACTAGGGACTTTTCACAGTAACTTCATTTGAAGCCTACTTGTGACAATAAGCGATTTTCATTTTTTCATTTCATGTGCTTGACGATTCGAGGGTAGCAAAGGTTGTGCCTTTGCTCAACAAGGGCCACAGGGAAAAGCCTGGCAACTACAGCCTGGTGAGCCTAAAGTCTGTGGTGGGGAAATTGTTCAAAGATATTCTGAGAGACAGGATCTACAGGCATTTCGAGAGGCAAGGACTGATTAGGGACAGTCAGCATGGCTTTGTGAGTGGAAAATCATATGTCTCATGAATTTGCTTGAGTTTTTTGATGGGGTAACCAAGAAGGTGGATGAGGGCAGTGCAGTGGACGTTGTCTACATGGACTTCAGCAAGGCCTTTGACAAGGTACCGCATGGTAGGTTGTTGCATAAGGTTAAATCTCACGGGGTCCACGGTGAGGTAGCCAATTGGATACAAAATTGGCTTGACAACAGAAGACAAAGCATGGTTGTAGAGGGTTATTTTTCAAACTGGAGGCCTGTGACTAGTGATGTGCCTCAGGGACCTACGCTGGGTCCACCGTTATTTGTTTTTTTATATTAATGATTTTGATGAGAATTTAGGAGGCATAGTTAATAAGTTTGCAGATGACATCAAGATTGGTGGCATAGTGGACAGTGAAGAAGGTTATCTAGAATTGCAACAGGATCTTGATCAATTAAGCCAGTGGGTGGATAAATGGCAGATGGAGTTTAATTTAGATAAATGTGAGGTGATGCATTTTGGTAGATCGAATCAGGGCAGAACCCACTCAGTTAATGGTACGGAGTTGGGGAGAGTTAGAGAACAAAGAGATCTGGGAGTTCATATCTGGGAGTTGGGACATCTTGCTGAAGTTGTACAAGACATTAGTAAGGCCACACTTGGAATACTGTGTATAGTTCTGGTCACCCTATTATGGAAAGGATATTATTAAACTAGAAAGAGCGCAGAAGAGATTTACTAGAATGCTACCGGGACTTGATGGTTTGAGTTATAAGGAGAGGCTAGACAGACTGGGGCTTTTTTCCCTGGAGCGAAGGAGGCTTAGGGGTGAACTTATAGAGGTCTATAAAATAATGAGGGGCATAGATAAGGTAGGGGAGTCCGAAAGCTAGGGGAGTCTAAAACTAGAGCGCATAGGTTTAAGGTAAGAGGGGAGAAGTGTCCAGGGGGGCAATATTTCACACAGAGGGTGGTGATAATCTGGAACGAGCTGCCAGAGGCATTAGTAGAGGCGGGTACAATTTTGTCTTTTAAAAAGTATTTTGAAAGTTATATGGGAAAGCTGGGTATAGAGGGATATGGGCCAATGCAGGCAATTGCAACTAGCTTAGTGGTAAAAACTGGGCGGCACGGACAAGTTGGTCCAAAGGGCCGGTTTTCATACTGTAAACCTCTTTGACTCTAAGTCATTAAAGATGGAAGGACAGGTTGAGAGAACAATTATTGAAGCATGCTTTGTTCTAGGCTTTATTAATAGGGATGTAGAGTACAAGAGCAAAGAAGTTAAGTTGAACTTGTATACGAAACTGTAACTAAGCCTCAGCTGGGGTATTGCATACAGTTCTGGATCTGCATTTTAGAAAGGATGTGAAAAGGGCAGCACGGTGGCGCAGTGGATTAGCCCTGCTGCCTCACGGCGCCAAGGTCCCATGTTTGATCCTGGCTCTGGGTCACTGCCCGTGTGGATTTTGCACATTCTCCCCATGTCTGCGTGGGTTTCACCCCCACACCCCAAAGATTTGTAGACTCGGTGGATTGGCCACGCTAAATTGCCGCTTAATTGGGAAAAAAAATGAAGTGGGGACTCTAAATTTATATTAAAAAAAAGAATGTGAAAGCATTGGAGAGAGTGCAGAAGAGGTTTACGAGAATGGTTCCAGGGATGAGAAACTAGTTATGAAAATAGATTGGAGAGGTTGGGACTCTTTTCTTTGGAGAAAATAAAGCTGAGAGGAGATTTGATGGAAGTATTCACAATCATGAGCAGTCTGGACAGAATAGATAGGGAGAAACTGTTTCCACTCATGAAGGGATTGAGAACAGGAGGCACAGATTTCAAGTAATTGACAAAAGAAGCAAAAGCGATGTGAGAAAAATCCTGTTCACACAGCGAGTGGTTAGGTTCTGGAATGCACTCCCTGTGAGTGTGGTGGAAGCAAGTTCAATCAAGGCATTCAAGAGGAAATTTGATGATTATTTGAAAAGAAACAATCTGCAGGGTTACAGGAAGAAGGCAGTAGAATGACACGAGATGAAGTGATCATTCCCGCAAATCAAATGGGTGAATGGCCTACTTGTGCCCTTCAACAATTCTGTGATTCTGTGATCCCCTTCTCAAGATAGAATGCAAAGAATTCAGAACCTAACCTGTGAGTAATTAGATGATCACAATTAATAGATCAGCATAACAAACAAACCCAAGCTACTGCAGTAGTATTAGAAATTAATTTTGACCATTTAAACCATCAATGAAAACAATTTAACGTTAAATAAATAGCCAAACTGTTATTTCCAATTTTGTACTGAGTCTGCATTCGCAAATGCCTGCTGCCCTAAACACTTCCAGTTGTATTCACTGGCAGAAAATGAAAGAACAAGTCCTTTCAGAGAATTAATTCCTCCTCAGTTATTTGTCGAATTTTAAAGCATGAAACCTTCAGCACAGCAGAAACTGTCAGGTATATGAATATGTTCTTCTTTGCACATATTCTCCTTTGTGTTTATGCCAGCATCCTATAAAAAAGCCACCCAAACTTCAACCAAATCTAGACTGATTTGATTGAACCAAATCTGAACTCTACTGAAATAATTGGAAACAGCCAAATTCAGTCCAATTCAAGTTATCTAACTCCTTTAGCTTGTAATTTATTGCAAATGCTTTCAGTCTCCTCGGAGTTTAAGAACATAAGAACTAGGAGCAGGAGTAGGCCATCTGGCCCCTCGAGCCTGCTCTGCCATTCAATGAAATCATGGCTGATCTTTTGTGGACTCAGCTCCACTTTCCGGCCCGAACACCAGAACCCTTAATCTCTTTATTCTTCAAAAAACTATCTATCTTTATCTTGTAATGAAGGAGCCTCAACTGCTTCACTGGGCAAGGAATTCCATAGATTCACAACCCTTTAGGTGAAGAAGTACCTCCTAAACTTAGTCCTAAATCTACTTCCCCTTATTTTGAGGCTATGCCGCCTATTTCTGCTTTCACCCGCCAGTGGAAACAATCTGCCCGCATCTATCCTATTATTCCCTTCATCATTGCATATGTTTCTATAAGATCCCCCCTCATCCTTCTAAATTCCAACGAGTACAGTCCCAGTCTACTCAACCTTTCCTCATAATCCAACCCCTTCAGCTCTGGGATTAACCTAGTGAATCTCCTCTGCACACCCTCCAGCGCCAGTACGTCCTTTCTCAGGTAAGGAGACCAAAACTAAACACAATACTCCAGGTGTGGCCTCACTAACACTTTATATAATTGCAGCATAATCTCCCTAGTCTTAAACTCCATCCCTCTAGCAATAAAGGACAAAATTCCATTTGCCTTCTTAATCACCTGTTGCACCTGTAAACCAACTTTTTGCGACTCATGCACTAACACACCCAGGTCTCTCTGCACAGCAGCATGTTTTAATATTTTATCATTTAAATTATAATCCCTTTTGCTGTTATTCCTACCAAAATGGATAACCTCACAATGTCAACATTGTATTCCATCTGCCAGACCCTAGCCCATTCACTTAACCTATCCAAATCTCTCTGCAGACTTCCGGTATCCTCTGCACTTTTTGCTTTACCACCCATCATAGTGTCGTCTGCAAACTTGGACACATTGCCCTTGGTCCCCAACTCCAAATCATCTATATAAATTGTGAACAGTTGTGGGGCCAACATTGATCCCTGAGGGACACCACTAGTTACTGATTGTCAACCAGAGAAACACCCATTAATCCCCACTCTTTGCTTTCTATTAATTAACCAATCCTCTATCCATACTACTACTTTACCCTTAATGCCATGGATCTTTATCTTATGCAGCAACCTTTTGTGTGGCACCTTGTCAGAGGCTTTCTGGAAATCCAGATATACCACATCCATTGGCTCCCCGTTTTCTACCGCACTGGTAATGTCCTCAAAAAATTCCACTAAATTAGTTAGGCACGACCTGCCTTTTATGAACCCATGCTGCGTCTGCCCAATGGGACAATTTCCATCCAGATGCCTCGCTATTTCTTCCTTGATGATAGATTCCAGCATCTTCCCTACTACCGAAGTTAAGGTCACTGGTCTATAATTACCCGCTTTCTGCCTACCTCCTTTTTTAAACAGTGGTGTCACGTTTGCTAATTTCCAATCCGCGGGGACCATCCCAGAGTCTAAGAATTTTGGTAAATTATCACTAGTGCATTTGCAATTTCCCTAGCCATCTCTTTTAGCACTCTGGGATGCATTCCATCAGGGCCAGGAGACTTGTCTACCTTTAGCCCCATTAGCTTGCCATCACGACCTCCTTAGTGATAACAATCATCTCAAGGTCCTCACCTGTCATAGCCTCATTTCTATCAGTCACTGGCATGTTATTTGTGTCTTCCACTGTGAAGACCGACTCAAAAAACATGTTCAGTTCCTCAGCCATTTTCTCGTCTCCCATTATTAAATCTCCCTTCTCATCCTCTAAAGGACCAATATTTACCTTAGCCACTTTTTGTTTTATGTATTTGTAGAAACTTTTACTATCTGTTTTTATATTCTGAGCAAGTTTACTCTCATAATCTATCTTACTCGTCTTTATAGCTTTTTTAGTAGCTTTCTGTTCCCCTAAAGATTTCCCAGTCCTCTAGTTTCCCACTTATCTTTGCGACTTTCTATGCTTTTTCCTTCAATTTGATACTCTCCCTCATTTCCTTAGATATCCACGGTCGATTTTCCCTCTGTCTACCGTCCTTTTTGTTGGTATAAAAATTTGCTGAGCACTGTGAAAAATCGCTTGGAAGGTTTTCCACTGTTCCCCAACTGTTTCACCATAAAGCCTTTGCTCCCAGTCTACCTTAGCTAGCTCTTCTCTCATCCCATTGTAATCTCCTTTGTTTAAGCACAAAACACTAGTGTTTGATTTTACCTTCTCACCCTCCATCTGTATTTTAAATTCCACCATATTGTGATCGCTTCTTCCGAGAGGATCCCTAACTATGAGATCATTAATCAATCCTGTCTCATTACACAGGACCAGATCTAGGACCGCTTGTTCCCTCATAGGTTCCATTACATACTGTTCTAGGAAACTATCGCGGATACATTCTATAAACTCCTCCTCAAGTCTGCCTTGACCGACCTGGTTAAACCAATCGACATGTAGATTAAAATCCCCCATGATAACTCCCCATTTCTACATGCATCAGTTATTTCTTTGTTTATTGCCTGCCCCACCATAATGTTACTAGTTAGTGGCCTATAGACTACTCCTATCAGTGACTTTTTTGCCTTACTATTCCTGATTTCCACCCAAATGGATTCAACCTTATCCTCCATAGCACCAATGTCATCCCTTACTATTGCCCAGGTGTCATCCTTAAATAACAGAGCTACATCACCTCCCTTACCATCCACTCTGTCCTTCCGAATAGTTTGATACCCTCCGTTATTTAACTCCCAGTTGTGACCATCCGTTAACCTTGTTTCAGTAATGGCCACTAAATCATAGTCATTCACGATGATTTGCGCCATCAACTCATTTACCTTATTCCGAATACTACGAGCATTCAGGTAAAGTACAGTTATGTTGGCTTTTATACCTCTGTTTTGAATATTAACACCTCGATCAGTAGCCTCTCCTAAGTTATATTTCCTCTTAACTTTTCTCCTAATTTTCCTTGTCGTTGAACGCATATCTTCATGTAACAACCTGTCGCGTCGCTTACCATTTATGTTTTTACTTCCCGTTTTATTCCTTTTAATATTACTGGACCTATTTTATATATTTTTTTATGGTATTTTTTTATCCAATTCATGGTACCCACAAGAGAGACATATAGAACATAGAACATAGAACGATACAGCGCAGTACAGGCCCTTCGGCCCTCGATGTTGCACCGACATGGAAAAAATCTAAAGGCCATCTAACCTACACTATGCCCTTATCATCCATATGCTTATCCAATAAATTTTTAAATGCCCTCAATGTTGGCGTGTTCACTACTGTTGCAGGTAGGGCATTCCACGGCCTCACCACTCTTTGCGTAAAAAACCCACCTCTGACCTCTGTCCTATATCTATTACCCCTCAATTTAAGGCTATGTCCCCTCGTGCTAGCCACCTCCATCCGCGGGAGAAGGCTCTCGCTGTCCACCCTATCTAACCCTCTGATCATTTTGTATGCCTCTATTAAGTCACCTCTTAACCTTCTTCTCTCTAACGAAAACAACCTCAAGTCCATCAGCCTTTCCTCATAAGATTTTCCCTCCATACCAGGCAACATCCTGGTAAATCTCCTCTGCACCCGTTCCAAAGCTTCCACGTCCTTCCTATAATGAGGCGACCAGAACTGTACGCAATACTCCAAATGCGGACGTACTAGAGTTTTGTACAGCTGCAACATGACCTCATGGCTCCGGAACTCAATCCCTCTACCAATAAAGGCCAACACACCATAGGCCTTCTTCACAACCCTATCAACCTGGGTGGCAACTTTCAGGGATCTATGTACATGGACACCGAGATCCCTCTGCTCATCCACACTACCAAGAATTTTACCATTAGCCAAATATTCCACATTTCTGTTATTCTTTCCAAAGTGAATCACCTCACACTTCTCCACATTAAACTCCATTTGCCACCTCTCAGCCCAGCTCTGCAGCTTATCTATGTCCCTCTGTAACCTGCAACATCCTTCCGCACTGTCTACAACTCCACCGACTTTAGTGTCGTCTGCAAATTTACTCACCCATCCTTCTGCGCCCTCCTCTAGGTCATTTATAAAAATGACAAACAGCAACGGCCCCAGAACAGATCCTTGTGGTACGCCACTCGTAACTGAACTCCATTCTGAACATTTCCCATCAACTACCACTCTCTGTCTTCTTTCAACCAGCCAGTTTCTGATCCACATCTCTAAATCACCCTCAATCCCCAGCCTCCGTATTTTCTGCAATAGCCGACCGTGGGGAACCTTATCAAACGCTTTACTGAAATCCATATACACCACATCAACTGCTCTACCCTCGTCTACCTGTTCAGTCACCTTCTCAAAGAACTCGATAAGGTTTGTGAGGCATGACCTACCCTTCACAAAACCATGCTGACTGTCCCTAATCATATTATTCCTATCTAGATGATTATAAATCGTATCTTTTATAATCCTCTCCAAGACTTTACCCACCACAGACGTTAGGCTCACCGGCCTATAGTTACTGGGGTTATCTCTACTCCCCTTCTTGAACAAAGGGACCACATTTGCTATCCTCCAGTCCTCTGGCACTATTCCTGTAGCCAATGATGACCTAAAAATCAAAGCCAAAGGCTCAGCAATCTCTTCCCTGGCTTCCCAGAGAATCCTAGGATAAATCCCATCCGGCCCCGGGGACTTATCTATTTTCACCTTGTCCAGAATTGCCAACACTTCTTCCCTACGCACCTCAATGCCATCTATTCTAATAGCCTGGGTCTCAGCATTCTCCTCCACAATATTATCTTTTTCTTGAGTGAATACTGACGAAAAGTATTCATTTAGTATCTCGCTTATCTCCTCAGCCTCCACACACAACTTCCCACCACTGTCCTTGACTGGCCCTACTCTTACCCTAGTCATTCTTTTATTCCTGACATACCTATAGAAAGCTTTTGGGTTTTCCTTGATCCTACCTGCCAAAGACTTCTCATGTCCCCTCCTTGCTCGTCTCAGCTCTCTCTTTAGATCCTTCCTCGCTTCCTTGTAACTATCAAGCGCCCCAACTGAAACTTCATGCCTCATCTTCACATAGGCCTCCTTCTTCCTCTTAACAAGAGATTCCACTTCTTTGGTAAACCACGGTTCCCTCGCTCGACCCCTTCCTCCCTGCCTGACTGGTACGTACTGATCAAGAACACGCAATAGCTGTTCCTTGAACAAGCTCCACATATCCAGTGTGCCCAACCCTTGCAGCCTACTTCTCCAACCAACACATCCTAAGTCATGTCTAATGGCACCATAATTGCCCTTCCCCCAGCTATAACTCTTGCCCTGCGGGGTATACTTATCCCTTTCCATCACTAACGTAAAGGTCACCGAATTGTGGTCACTGTTTCCAAAGTGCTCACCTACCTCCAGATCTAACACCTGGCCTGGTTCATTACCCAAAACCAAATCCAATGTGGCCTCGCCTCTTGTTGGCCTGTCAACATATTGTGTCAGGAAACCCTCCTGCACACATTGTACAAAGAATGACCCATCTAATGTACTCGAACTATATCTTTTCCAGTCAATATTTGGAAAGTTAAAGTCTCCCATAACAACTACCCTGTTACTTTCGCTCTTTTCCAGAATCATCTTCGCCATCCTTTCCTCTACATCCCTAGAACTATTAGGTGGCCTATAGAAAACTCCCAACAGGGTGACCTCTCCTTTCCTGTTTCTAACCTCAGCCCATACTACCTCAGAAGAAGAGTCCCCATCTAGCATCCTTTCCGCCACCGTAATACTGTCCTTGACTAGCAGCGCCACACCTCCCCCTCTTTTGCCCCCTTCTCTGAGCTTACTAAAACACCTAAACCCCGGAACCTGCAACAACCATTCCTGTCCCTGCTCTATCCATGTCTCTGAAATGGCCACAACATCGAAGTCCCAGGTACCAACCCATGCTGCCAGTTCCCCAACCTTATTTCGTATACTCCTGGCATTGAAGTAGACACACTTCAAACCACCTACCTGAACACTGGCACCCTCCTGCGAAGTCAAATCTGTGCTCCTGACCTCTATACTCTCAATCTCCCGTACCCCAAAACTACAATCCAGGTTCCCATGCCCCTGCTGAATTAGTTTAAACCCCCCCAAAGAGCACTAACAAATCTCCCCCCCAGGATATTGGTGCCCCTCAGGTTCAGATGTAGACCATCCTGTCTATAGAGGTCCCACCTTCCCCAGAAAGAGCCCCAGTTATCCAGAAATCTGAATCCCTCCCGCCTGCACCATCCCTGTAGCCACGTGTTTAATTGCTCTCTCTCCCTATTCCTCATCTCACTATCACGTGGCACGGGCAACAACCCAGAGATAACAACTCTGTTTGTTCTCGCTCTGAGCTTCCATCCTAGCTCCCTAAAGGCCTGCCTGACATCCTTGTCCCCTTTCCTACCTATGTCGTTAGTGCCAATGTGGACTACGACTTGGGGCTGCTCCCCCTCCCCCTTAAGGACCCGGAAAACACGATCCGAGACATCACTTACCCTTGCACCTGGGAGGCAACATACCAAACGTGAGTCTCTCTCGCTCCCACAAAATCTCCTATCTGTGCCCCTGACTATTGAGTCCCCAATTACTAATGTTCTACTCCTTTCCCCCCTTCCCTTCTGAGCAACAGGGACAGACTCCGTGCCAGAGGCCCGTACCCCATGGCTTACCCCTGGTAAGTCCCCCCCCCCACAAGTATCCAAAACGGTATACTTGTTACTCAGGGGAACGACCGCAGGGGGTCCCTGCACTGACTGCTTCTTCCCAGTCCCTCTTACAGTTACCCATCTATCTCCAGTCTTTGGTGTAACTATTTCCCTGAAGCTCCTATCTATGACCCCCTCTGCCTCCCGAATGATCCGAAGTTCATCCAGCTCAAGCTCCAGGTCCCTAACACGGTTTTTGAGGAGCTGGAGTTGGGTGCACTTCCCACAGATGAAATCAGCAGGGACACTGACGGCGTCCCTCACCTCAAACATTCTGCAGGAGGAGCATTGTACTGCCTTCCCTGACATCACCTCTAGATTTAAAAAATAACAAGAAAAAGAAAAAGAAAGGAAGAGCTTACCTGATATTACCTCAAACCCTGCTCCCGCTCAAAGGTAAGCAAATTTAAAGGCACTCACTCACCTTCACGACAGGCCCCTGCTCCCGCTTCCCAACCACCGTGGGGTGGGGGGGTTGGTTAGAGGAGGAGGTAGGGTGGGAAACACTCACGAAGTGTTTCGGGTTGAACTGTCACTTGCCAACAGCCTCTCCACAAACCACCTTCAACTTAGGCTGACCGCACTGCACGTATGCAAATTTCCCCAGAACAGCTGATCAGTAGCTCTGCTCTGCTGCCCTCTGCTGGATCAGATCCAGATATTACACCTCACGCTTATCTTAGCCAAAAGGCCAACAAAATTTAAATGATAACTATTCACTTCTTGCAGAATAAATTTTAAATATCAGATAAGGCTCATTTAATGAATTACAGGGCTGGATTTCATGAGAGGCAGCAGACTGCTTGCCGAACAGCCGACGTTTAAAAAGCAATAACACACTAGGGGGCGTATAAACAGGCTGAGGGTTGGACTTCCGCCCCTCAGTGGACAGTTCCACCATTGACAGCTGCCAGCCAATGGGGCTGGTTTAGCTCACTCAGCTAACTCGCTGGCTTTTAAAGCAGACCAAGCAGGCCAGCAGCACGGTTTGATTCCCGTACCAGCCTCCCCGGACAGGCGCCGGAATGTGGCGACTAGGGGCTTTTCACAGTAACTTCATTGAAGTCTACTCGTGACAATGAGCGATTTTCATTTCATTTCATTTCATATTGACCAACAGCTCTAGCAGTCTCAGCAGTGCCAAAACTCAGCAGTGGGCATTGTTGGGACTGCAAGGGAGACTCAGGAAGACGATTTGACTGACCTGGGTTTTTAGGGCGGTGAAGGATTGAAGAGCCTTAGGATGGAGGAGAGGGGGTGGGGGGAGGTGAGCAAGTCTTGCAGAGCAGGTGGTCAAGAACAAAAGGGTAGGGTGACATCTTGGGGCGGATAGTCATCCAACATTCACAAGGCACCCCACAATTGTTGAGCCTTGCCCTTTTCAAAGAAACCATTTCAAAAAGGGCCCATCTGCCACTGCCCAGTGATTTATAGCGGTGGAGGTGGATTGAGGCTCTTAATTGCCAACTAATTGAAGCAAAGATAGGCAGCCGAGTGGGTACCTTACCCATTCCCCTATATTATGGGGAACAGGTTGGGATGAGCGGGAAGGAGATGGGTTGGGAATCCAAAATAATTTGCATGCTCTTCCACCCCTGCCCACCAAAATTACTGTGGCAGGGGGATCATATAATCTAGCCCATAACATTTACTCACCTTCAACACCATAGCCCAAGCCAAGCTCATATCAAAACTCCAAAACCTAGGACTTGTCTCCTCCCTCTGCAACTGGATCCTCGACTTCCTGACCCATAGACCACGATCAGTAAGGATAACAACAACACCTCCTCCATGATAGTCCTCAATACCGGGGCCCCGCAAGTCTGCATACTTAGCCCTCTACTATACTCCATATACAGATACGACTGTGTGGCAAAATTTGGCTCCAACTCCATCTACAAGTTTGCTGATGACACGACCGTAGTGGGTCGGATCCGAACAACGATGAGTTAGAGTACAGGTGGGGGATAGAGAACATGGTGTGGTGTAATGACAGCAATCTCCTCCGGATGCTCTGGTTTCCTCCCACTGTCCAAAGATGTACGAGGTAAGTGAATTATTGATCATGCTAAATTGCCCCTTAGTGTCCAGGGACGTAGAGGTTAGGTTATGGGGTTGCAGGGATAGGGTGGGACATGGATCGGTGCAAACTCAATGGGCCAAATGGCCTCCTTCTGCACTGTAAGGATTATACGATTCTATGATTCAATCTCAGCAAAATTAAAGAGCTGGTGATTGACTTCAGGAAGCAACGTATCATACACACCCCTGTCTGCATCAATGGTGCCGAGGTGGAGATGGTTGACAGCTTCAAATTCCTAGGTGTGCATATCACCAATAATCTGGCCTGGTCCACCCCTGTCGATGCTATGACCACAAAAGCACAACAGTGCCTATACTTCCTCAGGAAACTAAGGAAATTTGGTACGTCTTGCCAATTTTTACAGATGCACCATAGAAAGCATCCTATCTGGCTGCACCACAACCTGGTATGGAAACGGTTCAGCCCAAGACCGTAAGAAACTACAAAGAGTCATGAACACAGCCCAGTCCATCACGCAAATCCGTCTCCCATTCATTGACTCTATCTACACCTCCCGATGCCTTGGGAAAGTGGGCAGCATAATCAAAGACCCCTCCAACCTGAGTTATTCTCTCTTCCAACTTCTTCCATCAGGCAGGGAGACACAAAAGTCTGAGAACATGCACTAACAAATTCAAAAACAGCTTCTTCCCCACTGTTACCAGACTCCTTAATGAACCTCTTATGGACTGAACTGATCTCTTCACACATCCTCTCTACTGAGTAGAACTTCACTCTGTACGCTCACCCGATGCCTATACCTATGTATTTACATTGTGTATTTATGCATGCCTATGTTTTTTCATGTACGGAACGATCTGTCTGGATTGTACACAGAACGATACTTGTTACTGTACCTCACATCAGGGCTCCCTGCGGGTCCCCCTGTTACAGCGGCCCCTATGACTGGTCTACCTGTCACAGGGGCCACTGAAGACTGTCTCCCTATTACAGGGGTCCTGGGGGGGGGGGGTGGTCGGATACCCCCGTACTTGGGGGCATGGGTGCACCCAGGCAATCCGGGTGTGGAGGACTGTTGTGTAGTGTGAGGGTATGTGTTTCGGGGTTGATTTACGGTGCAGGGAGGTGGCGGCTGCCGGACCTCACTATCTGGCAATCCACTCAAGATTTCCTGGGAATCCCTCATATTCCACGCCATGCATAAATTTGCATGGTGTGGAACACTGAATTGCTTCCCGGTTTGCGCTCCCAGCCGTCGCGTTCCCCGACGGCGTCAACACGGCCTCAGGATCAGCAATTCTGCCCCCTACAGGGGGCCTGCAGGGCGCTGGAGCGGTTCACGCCACTCCAGCTGCTGATCCGGCCGTGGAATGGACGCCGGGGCATGCGTGCATGCGCAGTGGGTCCGGCGCGAACCTACGCATGCGCAGTTCCACTGGTGTGATTTACGCGTATGCGCGGTGTCTCCCTTGTCCACGCCGGCCCCGACCCAACATGGCGCAGGAGTACAGGGGCTGGCACGGAATAAAGGAGGCCGGGACACAGAGACCGCCCCGCCGATTGGTGTGTCCCGATCACGGGCCAGGCCACTTCGGAGGCCTCCCTCAGAGTCAGACCCCCCCCACAGGCCGCCACCCGGCCCTTCAATGCCAACGTCCCGCCAGCTCAGAGCAGATTAAAACAGTGCCGGCGGGATTTTTTTCTTTACGCCCGTTTGGCCCATTTGGGCCGGTGAATTACAGGGGGGGCGCGTAGAGTGGCCCCTGACCCGTGCCGCGCCAACCACGCTGGCCCCAATGATGCTGATTCTCCGCTCTGCGGGGAATCGCGTCAGGGTGGCTCGGCGCGATTCACATGGCGCCCCGGTGATTCTCTGACCCGGCGCGGGGTCTGAGAATCCCGCCCAGGGTCTCCCAAATGGAGAATCCAACCCAATATCTAACTGTAATAAGCAGTAATACTGATGAAGGCTGCTCCAAAACTAGTTGTGTCATTAGCCAAGCTGTTCCAGTAAAGCTGGCATTTATCCAACCACATGGACAATTTCCTATGTTTATTCTTTCCATTAAATGCAGGACAAATACAGCCAATTTCTGCTTCAGCAGTCTATTCTCCATCGTTAACAAAGTGATGGAAGATGCTTGAAAGAGTTCCTGTCCGAAGGGACCTGGGTGATCAGCTATGATCGTATTGAAAAGTGGAGCAGTCTCAAGGGGCCAAATGGCCTACTCCTGCTCCTAGATCGTATGCTCTGATGTGTTCTTTTTCATGAGTTACAAAAGAACATATGCACTGCAGCAATTAATAAAGAAGGCAAATGTTATGTTGGCCTTCATCGCAAGGGGGTTTCAGTACAAATGTATGTTAAGATCCCAGACGCTATCCCAACATTTGTTCGGCATACAGGACAAGAACCTGAACACTTTTTTTAAAACTGTGAGCAGGAATACTTTGCTCTAGGAGTGATTCCACTGACCATCTTTTATATTAAAACAAACTTTATTTTTAACAGAGGATTAAACACATTAACATCACAGAAAATCGTTTTTCAATTGACAGTTAAACAATTTTTTAAATAAAAGGAAACCCCTTTACTATTAACCTATACATTCTCTATCTCCAAAGAAGCAAAGCCCATTAAAAGTAAAAAGCAACTTATAAATAAAGTTAGTAAATATAGGGTTACTTGCTGTGCATTGGTATAGAGATTTCTTGGAAAGACTGCTCGAAGAGTGATCCTTTCAGGAAACAGCCAGCAGATCCTTCTGACTTTATCAAACTACTGCTCATCATGACAACATTTGGCAAGAACTTCTGCTCAGCTTAAACTCCTTGCAGTCTGCCAAACCTATATCATACTGCAAAATGCCCCCCCCCCCCATTAATTACATAATAATTAAAATACTCAGATCCAATGACCTGCTTAGCTAAATCTGAACACAATGGGTGGAATTCTCCATTTAGGAGACTTTGTTCTCCTACTGGAGGTGAACTGGAACAGATTTGCACTCCCAGCGAAGCAATTCAGTATCTCTCACCATGCAAATGTGTGCAGGGGTGAGGAATGAAGAAATCCCGCTATCGGGCCATCATTTTGTGTGGGTGGACCAGTAGCAGGCTACCACAGCTGGCCACCCCCACCTTGGTATTGCAAAGCAGCCCCACTCACACCCCCCCCCCCCATCGCAATTCAATCCCCCGCCCTCAGATTTCCTGGGCATCCCTTCCCTCAAGAATGGGGGTGTCCCGACCCGCCCACCCTTCAGAGACTCCCTAACTAAAGGATCCCCCCACAGAGATCCCCAAACTTTCGGACTCCCCAGAAAAGAGATCCTGTCTGGAAGCTATAATAATAATCTTTCTTGTCACAAGTAGGCTTACATTAACACTCAATTAAGTTACTGTGAAAAGCCCCTAGTCGCCACATTCCGGCACCTGTCCGGGTACACAGAGGCAGACACAGGGAGAAAGTGCAGACTCTGCACAGACAGTCACCCAAGCCGGGAATCAAACCTGGGACCTGGCGCTGTGAAGCAACAGTGCTAACTACTGTGCCACCGTGCCGCCCTAGCTAGAGAGAAGCCCAGGCAGAGGTAGTGATAAAAACTACTATTGTAACACTCACCTGGGCGTCAAAGAGACTTAAGTGTATTCCAATCTCCCTCCTTCATGCTTGAGTGACTTTGAAGTGCTGAGCTGGACATTGATTGCACTTAACTCCCTATGAAGTGTTTGTAAATATTGTGGTTACAGCACTTCTGAGTTACTCATCCATGAAGGGAGATGAATCAAAATATATAACCAAATAGGAACTTGATGTATGTTCACTGAGTTGAATTGGGCACATTCCTATACCAGTCTTTTGAGTATATTGGAGATAAAGTAGAAAAAAATTAAATCGGAAAAAATCACCACCATAAAATAAGCTCTTACTGAACCCCTGGAATCAACTTGGATCGAGTGAGATGTTGAAGAGACATGTTTCCTTCATGAGGTACAGATTTCTTTGTCTCATGGACCGACCTCCCAACACTACAATTGTTAACATTTTCACATTTTGTTGTAGTATTAAGAAATAATGTAAAATCAAATCTGTTGCCATATGGTGTTAGTCCAACCAGTAATGTGATGGACCAAGACTTAATGGCAAGCATTATAGTTTATTAGTACAGTTCAATCTGTGGCTGATGTAAAAAAAAACTAAATCAATGAACCATACCTTTTTGTTCCAGTAAGCAATCTTTATTTATTATCAATATGGTTTTATTTACTACTCTTTTATATTTTGCTGAATAGTACAATTGTTTCTAAAGCATAAAAATATTTATAAATCAATTTAAATGTTTTGTACTTTTTTATTTCTCATTAGGATTTATTGGTGTGTAAAGTCAATAATTTAGTCTTTCAATTGCCAACACTGACTTGGCCTGGCTGTCAGAAAAATAATGCTATACCGCTCGCTTTTTATTTCAGATATAATGTTGCTGACTATGAAGAACTAATAGAGGATTTAGCTTTATATTCACATATGTTAACCTGTGTTAATAATTTAGCATCCACAGTAAATCATTTTTCATAACTTTAATAAACCTGAGCCAAAATATCTTTATAACCCGATCAAAGCAGGATTCAATATCTCACCTTTCTGTTGAATGAAAAGGTGTAATTTTACGAGATGTATGAGTGCATTGTCAATTCTGTTGTATCAGGTGGTGAAAAAATCTAAAACACAAGAATATAAGCAGGAATGTTAGTGTGCCATGATAACAAACACCGACTTGTTTTTAAATATTAGTTCATCTGGTTATATTTCTATGTCTGTGTTTTAAAACCTATTTTCATGTGATCAATTGGAAACATGATTGTAAATTTATTCTCGAGATCCAGCACAGTTCTTGTACCCTGAACATATAAAGGATATGTAACAGGGAGCAATAGATTTTACAAAATATAAGCCATTGCGTAAGTAAGGTTGTGCATGTCTTATATGGTTTATTTTTTAAATGGCCTATTCTTCCTTTGTAATTTTATTTGTATTATATGGAATTTATTTTTTATTAGAACTGTCAGTTTATGTACATTTACTTTTGTACATTCTGGCCATTGGCCCCTTTCCATTGAATCAGACACAATGGGAAGGCTGCGTACTTGGCCCTCTATTATACTCCCTGTACACACATGACTGCGTGACAAATCTGGTTCCAATCCATCTGCAAGTTTGCTGACGATACAACATAGTGGGCCAGATCTCGAATAATGACGAGTCAGAATACAGGAGGGAGATAGAGAACCTAGTGGAGTGATGCAATGACAACAATCTCTCCCTCAATGCCAGCAAATCTAAAGAGCTGGTCATTGTCTTCAGGAAGCAGAGTACTGTACACACCCCTAACTGCATCAACATGGCAGAGGTGGAGATGGTTCGCAACTTCAAATTCCTCGGGGTAGACATCACAAAAACCTGTCCTAGTCCACCCATGTTGACGCTACCACCAAGAAAGCACAACAGCGCCTATACTTTCTCAGGAAACTCAGGAAATTTGGAATGTCCACTTAATTCTCACCAACTTTTACTGTTGCACCATAGAAAGTATTCTATCTGGCTGCATCAGAGCCTGGTATGGCAACTGCTCGGCCCAAGACCGCAAAAAACTTCAGAGAGTTGTGAACACAGCCCAGTCCATCACACAAACCTGCCTCCCATCCATTGACTCCATCTACACCTCCCACTGCCTGGGGAAAGCGGGCAGCATAATCAAAGACCCCTCTCACCTGGTTTACTCACTTCCAATTTCTTCCATTGGGCAGGAGATACAAAAGTCTGAGAACACGCACTAACAGATTCAAAAACAGCTTCTTCCCAGCTGTTACCAGACTCCTAAATGACCCTCTTATGGACTGACATAATTAACACTACACCCCCGTATGCTTCACCCGATGCCGGTGTTTATGTAGTTACATTGAGTACCTTATGTTGCCCGATTATGTATTTTCTCTTTTTCTTTCTTTTCATGTGCTTAATGATCTGTTGAGCTGCTCGCAGAAAAATACTTTTCACTGTACCTCGGTACATGTGACAATAAACCAATCTAACCCAATCCACTGTGCAGTTGTTAATATTGCAAGTGTGCTGTCACTACAGGTATGCGGTGTTATTAAGGAACAAAATGCAGATTCAATTCAGACTTATAGTTTGGTGAGTTCCCACCCTCACCTGTGATGTAATAAGAAGAATACCTCGATGGCGAATTGAAAAGTTGTGCCGTGTAGAAGGGTAACACTAGCAGAAACCTGTGAGCAGATTGTCCATCTGCTCAATAGCAAGATGCTGATCATATGCAACACCTGAATGAAAAAAAGGGAGAAAGCAGAATAATTTCATCTCTTTCAAACCTAAAAGACAAATTAAGTACCCTTTACACTTATTGATTAATGTAATGCTACTGTAGAGCAGCTATTAAACAATGTGATTTGTTTCAGTATGTCGCTGTTAGTACTTTATAAACAGTCTTTATATAAAATACTAACAATGCATTAAAATCAATTTTTTAAAAATAAGTTTAGAGTGCCCAATTCATTTTTTTTCCAATTAAAGAGCAATTTAGCATGGCCAATCCACCTAGCCTGCATATCTTTTTTGGGTTGTGGGGGCGAAACCCACACAAACACGGGGAGAATGTGCAAACTCCACACGGACAGTGACCCAGAGCCGGGATCGAACCTGGGACCTCGGCGCCGTGAGGCAGCAGGGCTAACCCACTGCGCCACCGTGCTGCTTGCATTGCAATCAAGACCAAGATATATGAAATTCTGTTTGTGCCACTTGGACCACACCAATGAATTAATTTATACTGGGATGCACCGAATAATATGGCGAGCCTCTGAATGTTTCAATTGCGCAGCTTTTATATGTAATTGCTCTTTCAATGTGCTACTTATTTAAATGCCAGGAAGAAGAGTTGCTGATAATTCAGAGTTTAGCGCAAGTGCCTTAAGCCTGTTCACTGCTAGAGATAGGTTTCACCTTCAGCTTGTGACAGAACAGAAATGTCAGCTTTTTTTGAAGTCATAGAGTCATAGATGTTTACAGCATGGAAACAGGCCCTTCAGCCCAACTTGTCCATGCCGCCCAGTTTCTATCATTAATCTAGTCCTACGTGCCCGCATTTGGCCCAATAGAGTAATTAGAAGTTTTTGATAATATTCTTACAGTTATCTTAACCACGCAATTGTTCAACAATAAAACTTTAACTTGTCTAAGAACCAAATGAAGTGAACTGTATCAATGTGGTTTGAAAAGGGGTGTTTCATAATTCATTCCCTTTCAGCAGAAAGCAACATGAAATAACAGCTGTTGTCTACACAATGCAAACAGATTGCTGGAAGTAAAAGGGCTCAGGTGTGTAGCTGGGTGGAGGGGATGGGGAGGGTTAAAATGCTATGCTTCATCGTGCTAAATGGAGACTAAATTGAATTAAATTTTAAGTAAGAAACCAACATGACCCTTTATCAGAGGATGCTTCCCACAAAAAGAGTAACTTGAACAGACAGTTCCCTTTGTTCAAAATGCAAGGAATTAAAATAATTTGGAGTCTTATTCTGAAACAGTATAGAATAGAATTACATTTCAGGATTAAATGATGTCGATTAATATCTAAACGTAAAGATACAGTTCACAAATTTGCAGATTTCCTGTGGCATTTCTCACAGTATTTTTGGTGCTACACGAGGGAGAAAGTTAACCCCCCTGCAGGAAGCTGACAGGACCCAGAAGCTGCCTGCCTACCTGTGGTGGGAGAATCTCTTTCATGGCCAGACTCCAATAACATATCCCACCAGACATCTGCCCACCCAGAACGGATGAGTGGGCAACCCAGAGGCTCTAGTCAGATAAACAGTGACGGGCTTTGAAAGCAGGAATATGGAAGTGCCTGAATATGAAGGGCCTAAATGTTCGTTGTTGGGGCCAGAAGAGCAGTCTTTCACAAAAATTAGTTTTACACTTACCTCCTCTATGAATCAGGAAATCACTCAGCTGTCCAAGAATGGTGCGGTATTAAAATAGCCATAGGGCATTTTTAAATGGCAACCCAATCTCTCGAGCACCTGGCGTGACCCCCCAAAATCCCCAAGCCCAAACTCACTATAAAGGGGTCCTTGGGAGTACCCGTGCAGGGCACCCCAGCCCAATCCCCGCTGAATGAAAATGCCAGCTTGGCACCCTGCCAGTGCCCCTGCCAGCTGACAGTGCTACCTTGGCAGTGCCAGGCTGGCACCCAGGTGGCACTGCCAGGATGCCAGTACCAGGTTGCTCAGATGACACCAGCAGTGCCAGGGTGCCAACCTGCCCAGAGGGCATGCACCTGGGGGCCTCCAATCCCCTGGGAGACCCCCACAAGTCCTATTTCAACTGGTCCCCGTTTGCGGAGAGCAGCACTGAGTGGCGCTCACCTGAGATCTCCAAGGCCAGGGGGTTATATCCCACACCTTGGTTAGATCTCAGGAACACATATTAGAGTGAGACTAGCTGTTTTTCAAGTAGAGTAGCAATCCGATGATGATTGACTCAAAAGATTCAGATTGGAGCCAGACAAATCTTTTAGCAGGGTAACCTAAGTTGAGGAATAGTAGCTAACTTCTTCCAGCAACTTAGAATCCAGAATATTGCAGAAGAAAATGAAGAAGGGGGGTAGGACGATAAAAGGACACAGCATCTATACTTGGTACCATAGAAGAACTCAATTCTTTATGGGTGTTAGAACAGAAGAAAATACATGTTCCGACAGAACAAGAGTGCCTAATCTCAGAGGAAAGTTGCAACTGAGTTTTATTCAAAAGCAAAATAATGCAGTTGCTGGGAATCTGAAATTTTAAAAACTTCAGCAAATCAGGAATCATCTGTAGAGGTAGAAATACGGGTAATGATTGGAATCTTATGCTGTCCCAGGTGTGGGATGGTCGGAGGGGTCAGGCGTAATATTGTGTGCTATGATAGCGGCACTGTGCTCATTGCCTACCAGCCTATATGGGGAGGCATTGGACAGCCTGCTCACCCATAGGACAATTGAGGCCCTTTAGTGGCCGACAAATGGTAATTTAAGGACCTCCTCCTGCTGCCATTGGGACTTTTCTTGCAGTGGGGGAGACCATTTTGACCAAGCCAGGATTTTGTTTGTTGCTCTTGGTGAGGGGTGCGGGGTGCTTCCTATTCAGGCGCCATGTATTCATTGAAGGATACCCACCCCCGCTCCAAATTATATCTCCCCCCATGCCCTTGCATCACCTATCCTTCTCTACCATGCTGATCCCAGCCTCCCCACCCCTCATTGTGGCTTTCCAGCCTGGCCCTAAGGCAACCCCAAACTTACTTGTAAGTTTGGGTTTAATGGCTCCTCTCCTTTGAGGAACTCTTCCAGTCCCAACAGTTGTCTACCCATTAACTGAGCCGACAATGTGGAGGCCACACCCTACGTGTAAAATCCCATTATGGTCGCTAACTCTCGCGAGAGGGCCATAATGAGATTTACGGTGCAAGATCTCAGTTTGAGAACGTCCCTGCCAGCAACTTAATCAGGTTCATACCCAGCCAGGGCGTGAACCTGAACACCATGAATTCAAATGAATGTGAATATTCTTAAACGGTTTAAAGTCATTGTTTGTCAGATGCTCCACCTGGCCAGCGTGACGTTATGTTGGTGGGAATCACATCTGATTTCCAAAAATGGAAACCATCATGATGACCATGAAAAATCTGGAATTCAAAGTCCAATGGTGACCATTGCCAATTGTCATAAAAACCCATCTGGTTCACTGATGTCCTACAGGGAAGGAAATCAGCCCCCCACTGGCCTAATAAGCCACTCAGTTCAAGGGCAATTAGGGATGGGAACAAACGCTGGCCCAGCCAGCAACACCCACATCCCAAAAAATATTTTTTTTTAAATTAAAGTTATCCGAGTCCTCAACTTCTGTGACACTTCTTCAACTGGATCCTTTTCTATTGCCTACTGTATATTTGCCTGGTCAACACTGTTATATTGGAACTGTAACAGATTCTATGTGCATAATGTTGTGCAGAGGCCAGTAGCAAACCAGGAAAATACATTTTGCTGTTATACTGAGCATCCCTGCGCATAAAGCAGAAATTTATGGGATACTTGTACCTGTTTAGGCATCAATTTATTGGCCCATGACATACACAGAATGGATGGGGTTTTTACTTAAATGACAATATGTGACCACAACCATAGAACTAAGTTATCAATTGCAAGACATCTACAATAGGAAATCTTGAAGTCATGCTTGTGATATAATGCACTGACACTTAAATAGTTACTATAATCCCTTATGTAAGTCTAACAGTGTTAATGGACATCATAAATCTTACTGACTACCTTGTCTAATTTTGGCTGAGTTTTTATTGCATGAAACTACTTTTAAATTCATAAGAAAGTTCTGGAGTGCACAGATGCACCTGACAAGGTTTGCTGAACCACCTTGGATGGCCATACATAATGCATCCTACAGCCCATTTATGCATTATGTGTTGTAATTCCCCACAGTTTTCGCTGCCCCCATAATTTTTATCTTACTGCCATGTTAAAAAATGTCTGTGAACGGCACTCATAAAAATTGCAATAGTTTAAATAAATTCACTCCTCCAGAATTTTAAGTATTATAAATATAAAGACCTGAAGTAGACTTCAGAAATGGTCAAGCCTTGTTTGATTGTGCAAATAGAATGTTCACAAGATATGTTAAAAAAGTGAGGACCAGCACCAATTAAGAAAAACAAGAAAACTGTTAGAAACAATCCCTATTAACTTACATGTGCTATTTTCACAATTATTTTTGCCCAAGCATTTGTTAGAACATTTCTTAATATAATTTGGGATCGGGATGAATGAAACACTGTTAGGTACCTGAATAAACATGATCAGTTAAACAACGTGATCACTGAAGCACTTGACATGTATCAGCTAAAATAATTTAAAAGATTAACTTTTCAGTGGGGGTGAAACTCCATTTTCACCCTCTGCTTTGGGCCTTACTTACTGAAGTTTAGAAGAATGAGTGGTGATCTCATTGAAACATAAGCTCCTGAGGGGATGTCAGAGGGTGCATACGGTGAGGATGTTTCCAGCCCTTAGATCCAGAAGATACAGGGCAGAATTCTCCATTGGCAGGATCTTCTGTTTCGCCGGCAGCTTCCCCATGCCCGCAGATTTCCCGACAGCATGGGGTGCCCACAATGGAAGCCCCATTGGCTGGGTGCCGGGACACTTTTTCAAAGTGTCAACTCAGACAGGAAAAGCAGTGTGTATCCTGCCAGCTGAGCTGCTGGCTTGTCCTGCTGAATTTTTAAATACATTGAAAAAAAGAAGGTAGGCCCCACCACATCATGCTGGCAGGATGGTCTCTGAATGCGCCTTGCCTGCCAGCAATCTAACCTGCTGGGTTGTGCCGACCTCCACATTGGTGACCGCTCTGCCCTCAGCCACCCCCATCACCTCCAGGGCCCATTCTTCGAATGTCGTGAGAATTCTTATGTCCGGCACCCCTGCGCTGGTCTGGGTCCTCTCCTGGCAATCGTGGTAGAGCTTTTCCTGGAGACACAGAGGACATCATTAGCCACAAACGTGGTTCACCGTGCTGGGGGTGAAGGGAGGTTTGGGGTGATGGGAGGGTTGGGGTGGACGGAGGGAGGTGTGAAGGGTGGGTTGGGGTGGAGGGAGGGGTCTGTGAAGGGTGGGTTGGGGGGGGGAGATGGAGGGTGGGGGGGTTGCTGGTCGCGTTGGGATGATGGGAAGGTTCCAGGGGGGGAGGGGGGGCAGTGGTGGTGTCAACTGACCCATACTGCCCGGTATAATTTGTTTACCTTCTTGCCGGGGCTACAAGGTGGTGTCAAGATCAGGGGTAGGGGAGGGGGAAATGTCAGAAATTTACAAGGAGTTGATGGATTGAGAGGGAGCTTCGATAGGAGTAGTGACGCGCAAGTGGGAGGAAAAGTTCGGTCGGGGGTTGGAAACTGGGCTGTGGGAGGAGGCTCTGAGGAGGGTGAATGCATCCTCGTTGTGCGCTAGGCTTATCCTTATTCAGTTTAAGGTGATTCACAGGGCGCACCTGCTGGTGGCTAGGATGAGACGTTTTTTGAAGGGGTAGAAGATAGGTGTGGGGGTGGGCCCGCGAATCATGTCCGTATGTTTTGGGCAAAGCTTGGGGGATTCTGGTAGGGGTTTGCCAACGTTATGTCGGAGGTCCTGAAAGTGAAGGTGGTCTTTGGAGTGTCAGAAGACCCTGGATTCAAGGGGGCGAGAGAGGCCTTTGCCTCTGGTAGCCCGGAGACGATATTATTAGAATGGAGGACTCGGTGGCACCCGAAACCGGGGATGTGGGTAAGTGACCTGGCAGTTTCTCAAGCTAAAGTTTGCCTTGAGAAGATCTATGGAACAGTTTGCCCGGAGATGGCAGCCGTTCATCAACTTCTTCGAGAATAGTTAAGATGCCAGTGCAGTGAGGGGGGGATAAAATGGGGAAGTAGGGGAGCTGGGGAGTGGGGGGCAGGATGGTGGATGTTAGATATTTAGTTGAGTTGGTTAAGTGCAGTTTGTTTTGTTTTGTGATTGTGTTTGATGTGGAAATATATAAATGCCTCAATAAAATATTATTTTTTTAAAAGTAATATCGCATAAATAAGAACAGGGACAAAGCTTCTGTTATTAATATTTCATCAAATACTTGTTTTAATATATTACTTTCAATATAAAATGTCAAGAAACATTTCACAGAAGCATTATTCAACAAAATATGACACAAAGGAGATATTAGGGCCGTTGATCAAATGTTCGGGTAAAGAAGTAAGTTTTGAGGCCAGTCTTAAAGGAAGAGAGGTAGAAGAGTTCCGAGATACAGGAAGAAACCTCCAGAGTTTAGAACCTATACAATTGAAGACACAACTACCAATGCTGAAGCAATTAAAATCAGGATGATCAAGAAGTCAGGATTGGATGAATGTAGAGATCTTAGGGGGGTTGTGAGAGTGAAGGAGATTGCAGAGATAAGAAGGGGTGAGGTCATGGACCGATTTGGATGAGAATTTTAAAATTGCAGCATGGCTTAAATAAGTGGCCAATATAGGTCAGCAATCCTACAGTTGATGAGTGAAGGGTCTCGCTGCAGGTTAGCATGTAGGCAGCAAAGTTTTGGATGACCTCAAATTTATTGATAGTTGGATATTGGAGGCAGATCAGAAGTGCATTAAAATAGCCAACTCTAAAAGTAGCCAAGGCATGAATGAAGGTTTCAGCAGCATCTGACTCCAAGACAAATTCAGGTGATGTTTTGGAGGTGGAACTAGACAGTCTTAGTGATGGCAAGACATTCATGATTGGAAGGTTGTCTCAGATCAAAATATGACACCGAGATTGCAACAAAATCCTGTTTCAGCCTCAGATAGTTATCAGGGAAAGGGGTTGAGGCAGTGACTAATGAACACAATCTGTGATGCTGACAATGGTTACGATATTCCTATGTAGAAATTTATTTTCATCCAGTAACTGAAGGTAGAGCAAACAGTCTAAGAATTTCCAACTTACAATCTTTTTTTTAAATTTAGAGTACCCAATTCATTTTTTCCAATTAAGGGGCAATTTAGCATGGCCAATCCACCTAACCTGCAAATCTTTAGATGAATGAAAATTAAATGAAAACCGCTTATTGTCACGAGTAGGCTTCAATGAAGTTACTGTGAAAAGCCCCTAGTCGCCACATTCTGGCACCTGTTCAGGGAGGCTGGTATGGGAATTGAACCGTGCTGCAGGCCTGCCTTGGTCTGCTTTAAAAGCCAGCGATTTAGCCCAGTGTGCTAAACCAGCCCCTGGTTTGTGGGGGCGAAACCCAAGCAAACATGGGGAGAATGTGCAAACTCCACACAGACAGTGACCCAGAGCTGGGATCAAACCTGGGACCTCGGCGCCGTGAGGCAGCAGTGCTATCCACTGCGCCAACTTGCAATCATAATTATCATCCATTTAGGTAATGCTGCAATAAAATTGGGTTGCAATTCAAATTAAGTATGGGCCAGAATCTTCCGCCCTCATTTGCGGCTGAGATTTTCCAGTCCGATGAAAGTTAATGGAATTTTGATTGGAACGTCAAATTTTCTGTTCTCACTCGCAACGGGTCCTTCCACGGACGAGGCCGGAGAAGCCTGCCCATAACATTTGGTTTTCCTATCGAGATTGGACACTGTGATGTTTTTTAAATAAAATTATGCAGTAAAAAATTTTAATTGAGCAATTTCACATTGGTTGCAAACCATCAAACTACCTCATGGCCAGGGTTTTATGGCCTCTCTCGCCTGGCGGGATATTACGGTACTGCTGAAGTATCAGCAATTTGAATGTCCCGCTGCATCCACCAGGGGGAGACACATAGTGACCTGGCCGTAAAATCCTGGCCCGTGGCTACACAATAGAAATCTTTCATTGTATGTACACTGGAATAAGCTGGA
Source organism: Scyliorhinus canicula (assembly GCF_902713615.1). NCBI lineage: Eukaryota > Metazoa > Chordata > Chondrichthyes > Carcharhiniformes > Scyliorhinidae > Scyliorhinus > Scyliorhinus canicula. Next base: position 83,495,849 of record NC_052155.1, on the reverse strand, counting down.
TTCATTATCCTGGATCTTTTCACTGGAATGGCATATTTTAGAATGTGAATGTAATTATACTTGAAATATCAAAGTAAAAACAAAAATAGAAGTTATACTGTGGTACAGATTGGAATTCCATTCGCAGTGCAGCGTTTTATAATATAACACCTTACCTTCAGTAGAATTACAACCCTTATTTCTGAAATCTCTTCCCATTCCCCCACCCAAAAAAATTAACCCTGAGGAAAATACCAGACTCACTTTAATATGCTGCTGTTTGTACAAAACAGCTTTTGTTCTGTTTTGGCTGGTGAATCTCCATTGAATCTACATGATGTAAAAGCTGAGTTAATAAGCTGCTAATTGTTTTTAAAACTCTACACATCTGATGTAGGTATAATGTTAATTTCTTAATTGGTCAGTCATCAATGATAGTATTTGTTTCTTTACTGTAAACAGGGGACGATGTCAAAATCCATTCAGCGTATCTCTGCTTTCCTACAATCGTTGGAAGAATACTGTGAGATAAAGGAAGACGTAGCAAACAAACAGTGCAACCAAGATGGTGTAATCAAAGACAAGAAAAGTCATGCAGTTCAAATAACGGTGTAATTGGACATTCACCTGTTTGCCATTTCACACTTCCATGGACTGCAACTCAGTCACCTCCCAGCATGCTTTGTCTTTTACTTACAGCAAATCCATAACAATGAAACAGGTGACTTTCATGCTGCTGTCAGGAACAATCTCATTTCAGCTCTGGGTGACTGATTGCAATTGGCTTTGCCTCATCTGATAATTAATCTATGTCACCATTAATTGGAAGAGAGAATAATTACTGGCGATGTTGACAGTGACTGTACGCTTCTCCAGATTTCTGCCTATTGCTCAGGCCTAACTAATAACTCTACAGTTCATCACTGAAACTTTACTTTATACATGTTGTAACAATCTTTGTAGACATGTAATGGTGTTACACATGCTAGCTGGTGGCCCTTTGTTTTCACTTGTCAATAGTTTTGAATACTAAAAGCTGCCTCCATCTTATTATCTTTCGTATTCTATCTTAATTTTGTGGAAGTTTAAAGTTTTCAATGAGCTGGAGATGAATGATTAATGAATAAATCCAAATGCTTCATTTTGTCCATGGATCATTAGTCAAGTCCTTTGTGTTAAAGACCTGAGAAAGGAGTAGAAATTATTGAGACATTAGCCTGAAGCAATCTCGAGGTAAATATTATGCAAAAAGAAAAAATGTTTAGTGCACATCATATAGTGATCACTGACCCTATGAGAACATTTTCACCAAGGTCTGCCTCAGTTTACCTGCCATCACATAGCATTATTTGCTAATCAAATTCTGGTTATTGTTCCTTTACTCAGTAGTAATAAGGCAATAGCTGTGAAGAACAATCCAAAACAATGCCTTTTCTATTCTTTGAAGTTGGTGACAGTTCCTCTATAAAGCAAATAAATAATATATTGAATGCAATGAGATTTAATTTTGTGGATTTATGTACTTGACATATTGATGTAAAATTTCTCTGAGCACTATTTTAATTCGGTACTTAACACATTTGCAGGCTAGTGGCTGTGTTCAAGTATTGCATCAGGAAAATTTTCAGATTGGTCAGCATAAATAACAGTCAGAAAATAACTGCAAATCTAATGGAAACACACTAAAGATCACTCAGCGTATGCAAAGAAAGAACTCAGGCTAACATTTTGCATACCAAATCCCTGTCAAACATTGATGTACCATCGATTGCACGCGAGGCGAGTGATTTACCAAAGTCTGGCTTTAATTGACTAGAACACAGCTCTGCGATCTTCTACAGTGGAAAGGGACGATCGTCAGGCATCTGAGCATTTATACCTCGTTAATAGAGGCGTGGTTAACTCAGCCTCTCGGCCAATCGGTCGAGAGGCACATGACCGACCAGGGCCAATGGTAAGCCGACGTTCTGGCCCAATGGCAGACGAGTATGCAGATCATATCACCACAAACATTCTATTAACTACTGCATTACCAGAGGAAATGAATAGCATATATAACCGTCAAAAGGCACCAACAAACTCCAGAAGTTTGTTGATCATTAAGATGAGTCAAAATGTCAATAAATCAAAAAGAAAAAGGAGAAATTGTTTTTCACATTCTCAGGATATCCCAAATCACCTCACAGACAATTACTTGCTTCTGATGTCACTGTGAATATGTAGGCAAAGACAACAGCGAGTTTGCACAATAGCCATGGGCCCACAAAACATCAATGAGGTCATGGCTGTTAATCTGCATTGTTGGCATTGGTTGAAGGATAAATATTGATTAGGAAATCAGGAAAAGACTCCTTGCTTTCCTTGAATAATGTCTTGGTACATTTTACATATGTACCATCTATCCTTAGCATCTCATCGACATATTAACTTGGAAGACATAATACTCTCTCGGTACTACTATCTGAAGTGTCTTGTATGTCATGTATTGTCTTGGAATTCTAATGCAGGCGGAAGAGCTTTGGGCCAAGCAAATACTAAACAAAATATCAAAGCAAAATATTGCAGATGCTAGAAAGCTGAAGCAAAATCAGAGAATGCTGTAAACGACATGCCTTGCAGCACCCAGTGAGATAGAAACAGATTTGTGTTTTTGAATGGGAGGGCATCCCGCAGACTCCGGCAGGCCCTTTTTACGTTCTAATGAGCATTGATTAGCAGTAGGCGGGACTTTGTCCACACTTGGACTGAAGTCTTGCCTTGTAGAGTTGCCAGCCAATCAGAAACAGCACTGCAATAGTCGGAAGGGGCACTAACAATATGCCTGGGATTGTGTTGTGGCATGGAGGCCAGATAACTGACAGGGAGAGGAGGAGAGGGTAGGAGGTTGCAAGGGGAGGAGGGGTGATTAGGGTGTCAGCAGATAAGTCAAAGGGTGGCGGCGGGGGAGGTCTGGAGGAGTCCCATCATTGACGGAAGGACGCCTCCAGTCAGAATGGGGGTTTCCAATGAAGGAGCCCCTAACTTCCTGCCTGTGATCAAGGCTGTTAAATTTTTCTATTTCGCACTCCCCTCCGATCAATCTGATGCGTGCCTGTCTAAAAATTGAGGCTTGCCAGGAAATGGATAACCTTCATAGATAACCTCAGTCAGTCTGGGAATTGAACCCGCACCTGTTAGTACAGTATTGCCCCGCATGATGAATCAGCCATCTAACCAACTCAGAAGCAAGTATCGAGTCAGGGGGGAAAAAGGAGAGGGGGGATGGGAGGAGAGGAAAGAGCAAAGGGGAAAGCATGTGATCAGATGAAATGCAGGAATGATTAAATGTGAAATAGATGTGATACAAGGTAAAAGGGAGTGGTAATAAGACAAGCAAAGAAATAAAATATTTACCAAGTGGAGCCAAAAATGTTAACAGCAGAGTCAGTCGTTGCTCTCTAAAAAAATGAGAGCAATTATTGAGTCAGTAAACTTTCTAACAAAATTAAATATGAAATGTCACTAAAACCAAATAAGATGTAGCAATCAAAACTTGAAATGTTAATGAAAAAATTAAAAGGAATAGGAGACAGTAGAAAATAAGGAGACATCAGCAAGGCCCAGACAGGGGTGGCACGGTGGCGCAGTGGTTAGTCTAGACCGGCCCCGGGTCACTGTCCGTGTCGAGTTTGCACATTCTCCCTGTGTCTGCGTCGGTCTCACCCCTACAACCCAAAAAGATGCAGGGTAGGTGGATTGGCCATGCTAAATTGTCCCTTAATTGAAAAAAAAAATTGGGTACACTAAATTTTTTTATAAAGAACACAAAAAAAAGCAAGACCCGCACAACATCCAGTCTTGGGCTCACAAGTGACAAATAACATTCACACCACACAAATGCCAAGGGATGACCATCTCCAGCAAGAAAGAATCAAACCGACTTCGGATGGCACTATGTAGGGAGAAGGCGTGCATGCGGTGGCTCCCGCTGAAGCAGTGCACCTTTTGCCCTTTTCTCTTAGTTTAGGGCGTATTATCTTTTGAAAACCTACAGAATTAATGGGATAAGGACCCTGCATTAGTGAAATGCCCAGAAAAGCCAGGGGAAAAAGACAGACAGTAGAAGTTTGTCGACTGAATCAGAGGCCTCTCCGAGCTCATCGGCAGAAAAGGTGGAGGCAGCCTCTGGGGCTCTGGCCACTCCCATAATGACCGAGGGGCTTTTGAGTCATTTGGTGAAAGAATTCGATAAGCTTTGGCGGGTTGTGCCCCCATCTGAGTAGCTCTGGACAAGACCAACAAAACCGTGAAAGCCCATGGAGCCATGATAAAAGTCAAGGAAGTGGTTCTTTCGAGACATAATGATCAGATTGCCTCACTAGAAGCAGAGATGACTCAGGTGATCAAAGCGAATAAATTGCTAAAGGCCAATGTGAATGATGAGAGAATCGGTTCAGGAGGCAAAATATTCGAATTGTGGAGCTGCCGGAGGGGATCGAAGGCTCACGGAGTACTTTGCAGAGATGTTTCATGATGGTGGGGTAGGATGGATTAATGTCCCCACCTGAGTTGGACCGAGCTCACCGTACATTCCGGCAAAGGAACCGTCTTGAGGATGCGGTAATAGTGAAGTTTCATAGTTTCAAAGAGAAAATGGGTTCTGAGATGGGCGAGGGAGCATTGTGACTTGAAATGGAAAGGTCGCGCCATCAGGTTTTACCAAGGCGTGGGAGCGGAGCTGACAAAGAAAAGGTTGTTTTTAAACCCTCCCTCACCACTCACTCCCAGTCAACACACAAGCATGGCAGCGCGCAGACCTGCTCCTCGCTTTGGCGATGCCGACCGAACCAAGCTTCTTGATGCCGTCAATGAGAACGGAGCACCCTGTTTCCCTGAGGGGGTGGGAGAAGCAGCAGCAGGGTCAGCAATGCTGCCTGTGAGGCAGTGGCAGCTGCAGTAAGTGCTTGGAACATGGCCAGGAGGACCACCGTCCAATGTTGGAAGAAGACAAAGGGAAGTCCAATGAACTGCAAGGGAATGTTACATCTCCTCTGCCATCAGTTCCATCTGCCACCCTCAAATTCAAGGCAGGAACATCCAGGGGATTCAGTCAGAGGTCTGCTGGATCCCAGGACGCAGCTAGGTCCCAGCCAAATGCCGAAACTCTGGACAATATTCTCCCAGAGCTGATGCAGATGATAGGACACAGTCATGACATTCAGGAGGGGGTGCCAGTGACATTCCAGCAACTACAAGGCTGTTTGGAGGGATCCTAAAGCCTTCAGGCACAGGAGCTGGCACCGCCACTGCTTGCTTGGCACCAAGGCCAACACTGTTAGGAATGCAGTGGGAAACCTGGAGCACGACATCCGGGTCTGGCGTGTTGGTGTCCAAGGCATGGCTCAGTCTGTGACAATCATAGCTGAGGGCCTCGACAGCATGCCCCTCTCGATGAGGGATGTCTCCCAGATGCAGATGGACATTGCTGAGGCACTCCAGAGCATGGCCCAGTCACTGAGGAGCATCGCTGAGGGCCTCGACACCATGGTGCAGAGAATGGGGAACCTCCAAGACGGGCAGAGCCAGATGACTCAAAGACTTCAGGAGTTCACTTCAGCTGCCTCTCTGCTCCATGGAGTCCCTCAGGATCAACTGGCACCCTCAGGCAGGGGTTAGCGCTGGTGGCCATCCCAGGGCCTGTCACCAAGGAGACTACAGCGGTCTTCAATTCTTCTGAAATCTCCCCTTCTGACACCGGCGCATCTCAAGGGCAGTGGGCAGAACAGGGTGGCATGGCGACACCGTGACACTGGTAAGTTGGCTGACCCTCAGGCTCCAGGCCCTCAGATGTCCACCAAAACATCAAAGGCCTCAGGGCGCAGAAAGCAGCAGGCTGACTGCAACACTGATGTGTATCCTGGGGACACTCCTACTCGCAGCACAAGGCCATGGAAGATCAAGAAGAGTTCGGGGCACTGAGTGGGCACTGGTGAGGTCGGTATCTGTAGCTAGGGGAAGTGGAAAGTTATCACATTAAAATGTTCACTATTAAAACATGTCATACCTGATAAATGTGAATCCTCTGTCACATTAATCTTTACTGCCTGCCTTTACTGACAGATACAGCTTCATCCTCGGAGAATCTGAAGATAATGAGTGCCTGCCTGGTTCTCCTGGCATGTCGGATCCTCACCACAGCTTGTCCTCCATCCTCCGGCTCCTCCTCGGGGTCATCCCCTAGCCCCTCCTAGTCTGTCACCTCCTCCTCAGATGAGGCTACATTTCCCTGCGCCTCTTCCTCTTCCTCCTCCAGCATGTCACTCTGCTGTTGTGCCAGATTATAGACTATGGAGGGCACAGCACACCACAAAGAAGTGACGCACAGGGGGGTGTACTGTAAGGCTTGCCAGAGTGGTCAAGTCATCAGAACGGCATTTTCAGTAGCCCAATGCACCACTCAATGAATGCACGGGTGGCAACATGGGCCTCATTAAATGAGCTGTCGGCCTTGGTCTCAGGCCTCCCCACCGGTGTCATCAGCCAATTCCTCAGTGGGTATCCCTTGTCCCCAACGAGCCAACCCGTCATCCTGCGGTGGTCCTTGAAGACACCAAGGATCTCCGAGTGGCACAGGAATATCTCTCTATCCCCTCAGGGGCTATACTTACCTCTGTACCCCCAGAGGATACCCCTCGATTGCCTCATGCCTGGCTGAACCTGTCAGAGACCTCATGTCGGTGAGGTATGAATATTTAATGAGGAGGGTCCATTTGGCAGGGGGCCGTTAATAATATTAAAATCCATTCAGATTTATTAAGTGAGGTTCACGTGGGTATGAATCTCGTGACGCCATTGGAGAGGGGCAAGGAAAATCGGGAAAGGCAATCTCTCTGGGAAGAATCGTATTTCCTGATTCTTGTGAGATTTTTGCCCTCACTGCCATTTCCATGAACAGCAAGTGTGGGATCAAGATTCCACAATATGGGTGAAGTCTAGGAGCAAGTGAATAGTTTCAAGCACTTTGGTTCAGTGGTGGCAGAAAATTGAAGTATAGAACTGGAAATCAAGGCGAAAAACTATCTGGTTGGAGTAATTGGAAGAGGTGCAGTGGAGTGTTATGTGATAGAAAGGTATCAGTGAAACTGCAAGGAGGAATCTGCAAGGCAGTTGTGAGACCGACCTTATTATGCTTTGGGAGGCATCAATATGAGAGGAACAACAATTGGATGTTAATGAGATACGGATGTTGAGATGGGTTTGTGTAATAATGAGAAAGGGCAAAATTAGGAACAAGCGCATTGAAGATTTTGGGAGCATCGAAGAAAGTAGCTGACAACTGAAGAAATGCTATGGTCATCTGTTGTGGAATGAGAGAGAAAGGTGGTGAGCGTGTGAAGGAGATGGGACTGCCGTAAGAAGCCAAAGAGAATGGACTAAGACCAGATGAAAAGATGCTGTGCCGAGAGACGCAATGGGATTGGGAGAGGAATGGGTGACTGATGATGAAGAAGGGTGATTACCAGCATTGTGGGGGATCCCAAGTAAAATGGGAGAAATTGAAAGAAGAAGGTTTAGAAACTCCCTTCTCTCTACATAAATTCCGAAGGCTTTATATGTTAACTATTTCATAGAATAGATTTCATGGAATTTACAGTGCAGAAGGAGGCCATTCAGCCCATCGAGTCTGCACCGGCCCTTGGAAAGAGCACCCCACTCAAGCCCCACTCCTATCCCCTTTATCCCCGTAACCCAGTAACCCCACCGTACCTCTTTGGACACTAGGGGCAATTTATCATGGCCAATCCACCTAACCTGCACATCTTTGGACAGTGGGAGGAAACCAGAGCACCCGGAGGAAACCCACAGGGGGAATGTGCAGATTCCACACAGACAGTGACCCAAGCCGGGAATCGAACCTGAGACCCAGTAGCTGTGAAGCAACTGTGCTAACCACTATGCTACGATGCTGCCCTTTCTCCCTTTCACATTAATTACTGTTAAACTGAGAATTGGAATTCCTTCATTAATCTAAAAGAGATTATGCAAACATTTTGAACATATCTTTAAACTTTTTTCATCACAACACAGATTAAAATTCAGGATTGTGGATGACTTTTTCATTACATGCTAAATTATGGTGAATAGTTAAAAGTTACAGCGGAGAACCAAACTTCTGTGATAAACTCATAAGCTGAAATCATGGCAAGAAGATTTAGGTTCTTTCCTTTGAAGGAAATCTAGGAATTGTGTTTGTGACACTTATTTCAGTGGGAATCTGACTAACATTGGCTACAACTGTTATTTCATGTCAGTATCAGGAAACACGAATTCCTAAAGCTCACTTATATTAATTGCTGAACCATCTGGCTGCACCAGCACATGGCGTTCGGTGCAAAGTAAGTCCTACTCTCTATGTCCAGAGTAATGTAACAACATATTATTTCATGCTTGCTAAAATCCTGTGAAAAGGCAGGTGTGATAATGGAGTGAATTTTAAGCTGCCAAGGTAGATGGCTTTCCCTGTGGGTGGGAAGTTACAACAGAAACAGGTGTTATGTCAGGAAATTGGCCAATTTCTGCCTTTAATCTGAGTGCATTTTTCAATCCTGGAAAACCCCCATGGGACAGATGTGTCTGCCATTGGAAATGTTCATCAACAGCTGTTTTAACCCAGGATTCTGACTTTAACTCAATGCACACGGGCTTCCTGAAAATCACCTGGTAAACGGGGATAGCAGGAACTGACATGGCTGAGAATTTACAGGCAAGAGGGCAGCATGGTGGCACAGTGGTTAGCACTGCTGTCTCACAGCTCCATGTTCCCAGGTTCAATTCCAGCCATGGGCGACTGTGTGGAGTCTGCACATTTTCCCCGTGTCTGTGTGGTTTTTCTCCGGGTGCTCCGGTTTCCTCCCACAGTCCCAAAGATGCAGGATAGGTGGATTGGCCATGATAAATTACCCCTTCGTATCAAAAAGGTTAGATGGGGTTACTGGGGTACGGGAATAGGGTGAGGTGCGATCTTAAGTAGGGTGGTCTTTCCAAGGGCCAGTGCAGACTCGATGGGCCGAATAGCCTCCTTCTGCACTGTAGCGATTCTATGATGTTTCCTGTGGAGGCAATTTTCAATACTTTGGAGGTAATTTGAGGTGCCCTGGAGTTTTCTGCCTTTGATCTGCATGTCCCAGCTGCCAACCTTCACACAGCATAGGGAGTAGTTTATGCAGCTCGACCCTGGACCGCAGATGATGAATAGGAATAGCAACACCCATAGCAACAGGAGGAAGATCTGCAGGGAAAGCGGCTGTTTTCTATTAACCACCAGCCATTCTGCAGTGCTGAGGAGATGAGCATTGAACTCCAACTCACAGCAAGCAATACCTCCAGCAGAATGTATACCGGCAAAGTTTCCTGGATGTGAGAGTGCACCAATGACTCCGAGCCCGCACCAGGTAGGAGAACCGCCGGGGGCGCGGGAAATTCCCGCCACGCCACTCCGACGTCAGGCCGCCAATTCTCCGGTGATCGGCGAATCGGCGGCAATCGCGCCGGCACGGTTGCTGCGGCGCCAGTCGGGGGCCGCTGAAATAGGCTGCCGCGGCGATCCTCCGTGGTCGACTGACCGGAACCCCGCCAGCGTGGTTTACATCTAGTACCACCCGGCGGGAGCTGGGACCCGCGGCCACGGTGGAAGTCCTGGTGGGGGGCGGGGGGAATCTGATTCTGGGGGGGGCCTCAGCGATCTGGAGGGGACCTACCTTACTCCTCGCAGGCGTGCTGTGTGACTCCGCCATGCTGGCGGCGCCCACGCCGAGGTGGGCCACCGTGCGCATGCGCAGACCTGCTTGCGGCCGCCGTGCGTACATGCGCGGCAGCGCAGTCTGGACAGCAGAGCCTGGCCGGCAGCCAGAGCTGCGGGATGCACGCCGGGGCCCTGCTAGCCCCCGAGGAAAACGTCCGGAGTGATTCTCGCCCATTTTCCGGCGGGCGTGGGGACTTAGTCCCCCAAAGGGAAAATCCCAGCCAGGGGAAGTTTAAATTTTCTTGTCAGGTGGTCACTGCGGTTTCTTCCTCCAGTGCCAGTGACAGTCAAGGTCACTACAGCCCAGATTCTCTTTGCTTCTGGCACCTTCTGCTGATGATATTTGTCGAATCTCTAAATCTGTTGCCCACAAGTTCACCACAGAGATGACGGATTCCATATTTACTAGGGGCGATCAGATCTGGCTGGATTCTCACATGTCCAGGGAGTCATAGATTACACATATCAAAGCACCACAAGAGTAGACATTCACTGATAGTGTATGACCAGGGCTACCAGATACATACCTGATGATATCTGGAGACCTACCATTGACACCAAGGGAAGGTACAACTAAAAACACAGTAGCACAAGATTTGTAATGGAACTAGAAATTAAGATCCCAAAGTTGTGCTCCAGGTACCTGGACAGGTCTGTGGGGGAAAAAAATGAATGATCATGATAATGCTCTGCTGCTCATAACAGGGGAATGGACTTCAGGAGGAGGAAGGTGACGGATGTCTGGCTCTTTGAGAAGGGAGAAGAGGAGGCTAATGTGGGGAAGGCACCATTAGCCATTCAGCTAGCTGCCAGTAACCTGGCAATTCAGCCATCGGACATGCTAAATCTGAATTTGCTGTGTCCCCCACCTAACACAAGCATTTCATCCTTCTCACTGACACGCATTGCTCATGTTTTAACCTTGTCCGACCATTCTTCACAAAGCAGAAGGCCAGTTGGCAGCTGGCAGTCAGAAATGGAGAGGATGAGAAAATAGAGCTATGAAATAAAGTTTATGTTTCATAAACAAGCAGAAGTATGATCATGCAGCTGAGCGTTAACAAAAAACAGTACAGCACAGGAACAGGCCCTTCAGCCCTCCAAGCCTGTGCCAATCATGATGCCTGTCTAAACTAAAACCTTCTGCACTTCCGGGGTCCGTATTTCTCTATTCCCATCCTATTCATGTATTCGTCAAGATGCCTTTTAAACACCACTATCATTTCTGCTTCCACCACCATCCGGTAGCACGTTCCAGACAATCACCACCACCCCCGCCGCCGTCCCCCCCCCCCCCTCCCCCCCACCCCCCACCGTGCAAAAAACTTGCCCCGCACATCTCCTCTAAACTTTCCCCCTTGCACCTTAAACCCATGACCCGCAGTAGTTGACTTTCCCACCCTGGGAAATAGCATCTGACTATCCAATCCGTCAATGCCGCTCATAATTGTGTAAACCTCTTTCAGTTTGCCCCTCAACCTCAACCACCCAATTCTTATGAATTTTCTTATGCAACTGCAAATCTTCTTTTGTCTCCTATTCCTATGGGATACAACTTCTGTGGCTGAAGAACAGCGAAGAGCAACCTGCACGATACCCTGTTCCAACTGCTCAGATGCTTCTGATTGGCATCCTCTGGGTTTTGGAGCCCATGAGAACCCCACCAAAGCCTGCCCTACCTGCACCAGTTCAGGGGCAGACTTGGCCATGTAGAGAGAAGGTGTGTGGTTTTGACTGAGGCAGGGAGGGAAGTGGGGCAAGGATTATGAGTGGAAGTGTTTGAGAGGAGCCCCCACTTCGATGTGGCCTTACCCCACCTATACAGTCTGAGTGGGCAGGCCATTGGAGAGGGAAAGCATTGCACTCGGCTGCCTGCAGCATCCATGCAGGTGACCACTCATTCCATGGACATCAGCACAAAGACTTTGAGACATCATGGCATTCATACTCTTTTTCTAAATTTAGAATCCCCAATTCATTTCTTTCAATTAAGAGGCAATTTAGCGTGGCCATTCCACCTACCTTGCACATCTTTGGGTTGTGGGGGCGAAACCCACGCAAACACGGGGAGAATGTGCAAACTTCACACGGACAGTGACCCAGATCCGGGATCGAACCTGGAACCTCGGCACCGTGAGGCAGCGGGGCTAACCCACTGCACCACCGTGCTGCCCTATGGCACTCATACTCAAGATGGACTCCTCCAATTACTCTCAAATCACGTTCAGTGTCTCTGGAAAGGTTGACTGAGCATCTCACATTTTCTGTGCTTGCTCCAGAAAAGTGCTTTTTGTCCAAACCCCAAGATCTGCATTTGCAACCAGCTGCTCAGAAAGTCCTGCACCCACTGATGGGGCCTCTACTCTGCTGTACCTGTCTCTAACATTTGCTCCTGCTTACTCGATGTACTGTGCACCATATAACAACCCATTGCAATGTGCGTATCTGACATGGTGGAAGATGCACACGAGCTAGGTAGGGGTCCATTCTCAGAATGAGGGACCCCCTCTGAGGAGTCTTTAACTTTCTATGGCACCACCTCCTGATGGATAGTTGTTGGCCATTCAGGAGATGAAAGACATCGGTTAGAACTGACAAAGTGAGTGTGTTGTAAATTATCATTATGCAGATCATCATATTTCAGTAACTGCTGACACCAAGTCAACATGAGTGAGTGCTGCGTACGCTTTGGCTCTGGTATATTTAATTCTGTTACCCTCTTCTCTCCACTGTCAATGGGTGGGATGCCGTGACTCAGTTACCTCCAGTGACTCCTCCTCAGCTGTCAAGGTGGAAGTGGCTGGAGGTTCATTCTGGTTTTCTGCCTCTCTCTGCAGTTATGTTCGGGAAAAAAGAAGAGGCCAAGGAGTGTAAGCTGTGGAATGTTAAAATAGGCAGAGGGTCACATTGAGGGATGTTTGCAATGTTGCTATTAGATAAGGGTGAATGTCAGCAGTGGTCGGTCGGAGATGTGAGGATGGGTGTGCATGTAAGTTGTGTTGGTCTGAGGAGTGGTGTGCGGGAGGAGGCTGGGGAAGGCCCAGTAAGAGGGTTCATACTTGAATGAATCATGATGAGACCCTCAAACATCTTGTGGCACACTTTGGAGGAGTGAGGCAGTACACTCCTGCTGCTACCCTTCTCAGCCATTTGCAACCGTGTGTGCTTGGCTTTTGAAGTTCTCTTCTTCCTCCCTTCCACAGGAAACAGACTTTCCCTGCAAGCCCTTAAAGTTTGCAGCATGATGTGCAGAGGAACGTTTAAGAAACCTATGTTATCTTTCCACCTTGAGCCTCCATCTGTGAAGTTTCTGACTTTGTCATAACATTTCTACAAATTTTAAATCTTGGACTGTGGTGACATTTTTATAGGATTACTCTAATTTCTGATACTCTTTCCTTCCATTTGTCACATATGACCCAAAAATGCGCCGTCTATCACACACTGCCCTACCTGGCCTGCTTTTTCTACATTTTAGACACCCAAATAACCTAATGTGTTGAACTGTTACAGCATAAGACCCTATCAAGCCTCAGCTTTCACTCTCACTGGAGGGAATGGTCAAGACATTACAATAACCTTTTCATCTTGATATACCTTCATTTGACAGTGAGGCAGAGAGCCCGAGTGAACAGGAGGCTTTATTAGTCATGAACTTGCCTAGCCAGAGTCAGTAGTACAGATGAATGCCACCCACAAGAGGCCGGCCTATATATGGCCCCGGTGTGGGCAGAGCCAGAGGCGGAGCCATACCGGGGTGACAGTACAGTACCTGGAAGCAGTTCATATCACCACTTCCAGTCACAGGTCACAGGTTATGGTATCATGCATGCATTATGGTGAATACACTCACCACATTCACCCCCTGTTAAAAAAAACAAGACTGGTTGGGGTGACGTGGGGTCATTACATATTCAGTCTATCTAGCGGCCGGATTATTCTCTTCGACCTCCGCAGCTCTGGCGCTGCGGCGGGCACTGTTGTCACAGGTGGTGACTCCAGGGGCGTTGTGTCTGGAGCCTGAGCCTCAGTTCGGGGTGTTGAAGACGGTTGGGGTGCGAGGGTGGGGGCGGGGGGGGGGGGGGTAATAGGTGGCGACAGTGTTGGAGTGGGACAATACAGGAGACCCAGGGGAGCGTACGGGGCGCTGGGGGTGGCGGTGGGCTGCGGGGAGGGCGGAATGTAGGCGGGGGGGCGGCACGTTGGTGGGGGAACCAGCTGGCGCCAGATCCCGTAGGGAGACCATGTCTTGCCGTCCATCCTGGTGCGCGATGTAAGCTTACTGGGGGTTGGCGTGCAGCAGCTGGACCCTCTCGACCAGGGGATCGGTCTCATGGCTCCTCATGTGCTTCCAGAGAAGGACTGGTGCCGGAGTTTTCAGCCAAGATGGAAGCGAGATCCTGGAGATGGACTTCCTGGGGAAGATAAACAAATGACCGTGAGGGGTCTCATTCGTGGCCGTGCAGAGGAGCGATCTGATGGATTGGAGGGCGTCAGGGAGGACCTTCTGCCAGCGGGGGATGGGAGACGTCTTGACCTAAGGGCCTGAAGAACAGCCTGCCATACCATCACGTGTTCCCTCACCACCTGCCCATTTCCATGCGGGTTGTAGCTCATAGTCCTGCTCGAGGCAATGCCTTTGTTGAGCAGGTACTTACGTAGCTCATCGCTCATGAACGATGTGCCCCGGTCACTGTGGACATAGGCAGGAAAACCAAACAGCGTGAAGATGCTGTGCAGTGCCTTTATTACGGTGGCTGAGGTCATGTCGGGGCAGGGGACGGCGAAGGGGAAGCAAGAGTACTCATCGATGACGGTGAGAAAGTATATATTCCGGTTGGTGGAGGGGAGGGGGCCTTTGCAGTCAATGCTTAGGCGCTCAAAGGGCCTGTTGGCCTTTACCAGGTGGGCCTTGTCTGGCCGGTAGATGTGCGGTTTGCATTCCACGCAGATTTGGCAGTCCCTGGCCATGGCCTTGACCTCCTCAGAGGAGAACGGCAGATTGCGGGCCTTAATGAAGTGGGTAAGCCTGGTGACCCCCCCGGTGGCAGAAATCATTGTGGATAGCCTGAAGTCGGTCATATTGCGCGCTGGCGCATGTGCCGCGTGTGGTAGTAACCACTGCTGTATATATTAGGGTATGTATGGTAAGGCCCTGTACTACAGGTACGGGGGTAGTCCCTGCCTGCTGGCTCCGCCCAGTAGGCTGAGTATAAATATGTGTGCTCCCCGTACAGCAGCCATTTAGTGTAACAAAGCCTCAGTTGTATTCAACTCTCGTCTTTGTGCAATTGATTGTGCATCACCGTGGGACAGGGCATCTGGGAGCTCATTGAGCTTCCCAGGATGATACTTGATATTGTAGTTGTCGGTAGAGAGTTCGATCCTCCACCTCAAGATTTTATCATTTTTTATTTTGCCCCATTGTGCGTTGTCGAACATGAAGGCTACCGATCGTTGGTCAGTGACGAGGGTGAACCTCGTACCGGCTAGGTAGTGCCTCCAGTGCCGCATGGCTTCTACTATGGCTTATGCTTCCTTCTCAACCAAGGGGGTGTCGAATTTCAGAAGCGTGGAGGGTCCTAGAGAAAAATGCTACTGGCCTCCCCGCCTGGTTGAGTGTGGCGGCCAGTGTAACGTCTGATGTGTCGCTCTCTACCTGAAAAGGGATGGACTCATCCACCGCGTGCATTACAGCTTTGGTGATATCGGCCTTGGTGCGGCTGAAGGCTACGCGGGCCTCATCCGCCAGGGGAAAAGTGGTTGTTTGAATAAGTAGGCGGGCTTTGTCCGCATAGTTGGGGACCCACTGGGTCTCGTAGGAGAACAGCCCCAGGCATCGATTTAGGGCCTTGAGGCTGTGGGGAGGGGGGAGTTTTGTGAGGGGGCGTATATGGTCGGGGTCGGGCCCGAAGATGGCTAGTCGGGTAGTACGGAAGACACATTTTTCTTTGTTGTGTGTGAGATTGTGGGATTGGGCGGCCTGGAGGAACATCTGGAGGTTGGCGTCATGGTCCTGCTGGTCATGGCCGCAGATGGTCATATTGTCCAAGTACGGCTATGTAGCCCGCAAACCGTACTGGTCCACCATTCGGTCCATCGTTCTCTGAAAGACCGAGACCCCGTTAGTGATGCTGAAGGGGGCTCTGAGGAAGTGGAAGAGCCGGCCGGCTGCCTCGAATGCAGTGTAGTGACGCTCTTCCGGGCAGATTGGGAGCTGGTGGTAGGCCGACTTCAGATCGACCATGGAGAACACACGGTACTGCACGATCTGGTTGACCATCTCCGCTATGCGGGGGAGGGGGTACGCATCGCGTTGCGTGAATCAGTTAATTGTCTGGCTGTAGTCCACAACCATCCGATTCTTTTCCCCGGTCCGGACGACCACCACTTGCGCTCTCCAGGGGCTATTACTGGCCTCGATGATCCCTTCACTCAATAGTCGCTGGACCTCCGACTTGATAAACATCATGTCCAGCGAACTATAGCGTCAGCTCCTGGTGGTGATGGGCTTACAGTTAGGAGTGAGGTTAGCAATGAGTGAAGGGACGGGAGATGTTGAGGGTCGCGAGGCTGCATACCGTGAGAGGGGGCAAGGGTCCGCCGAACTGTAGGGTCAGGCTTCGGTGGTTACATTGAAAGTCCAATCCAAGCAGTGGGGGGGGGGGGAGTACGTAAAGCTTAAAACGAGTGTACTCTGCGCCCTGCATCGCGAGATTACCCCCGGATCTGAACCGAATGGGACCCGGAGGCAAGGGAAATTGTTTGGGAGGCTGGGTAGGTGTGGAGGGAGCAGCGCCTTACCGTGTTGGGGTGGACAAAGCTCTCTGTGCTCCTGGAGTCGAAAAGGCAGGGGGTCTCGTGCCCATTGACCCTGATGACCATTATGGAGTTCTTCAGCTGTTTTGGCTGCGACTGGTCAAGGGTGACTGCGCCCAGCTGCGGGTAGTCTGTGGGGTCGGTGGAGTCACAAGATGGCAGCCCCCATGAGTCGCACGTGTCACGCTGGGGCAAAGATGGTGACCAAGATGGCCGCCCCTATCGGTCGCATGTGTCGGTCGGTGCCGGGACCGGCGGCCAAGATGGTGGCCTCCATGAGTCGCACGATGCCAATGGCGCATCTGACGGGGGTGTTCCGGGCAGGCACGCAGCCGCATTGTGGGGTCTGTGGGGCTGCGAGTCCATGGGTCGGGCCTGGTGCGTTTTCGATTTCTGGGCCTTAGGCCGGCCCAGACAGACCCTGGCGAAGTGCCCCTTTTTCCCATAATCGCTACATGTTGATGTGCGGGCTGGGCAGTGCTGCCGGGGGTGTTGGCCCTGGCTGCAGAAGTAGCACTGCGGTTCCCCGGGCTGGGCTGGCAGACACACGGCGCAGGCCTGCGACCTAGCCGGGTCCTACGGGGGTCGCGACGAGGGTGTCCACAAGGGGTTCGGCAGGCCCGCGGGGAACGCGCTGAGGTTCTGGTCGACCACCTCTAGTGAGGTCGCTAGCTTTACCGTTTCCCGCAGGTCGGAGGTCCCGTTTACCAGCAGGCGCTGCCTGATATAATTCGAGTGGACTACCGCCACGTAGGTGTCCCGGATCTGTGAGTTCAGATGTTCCTCCGCCGTCACATCTCGATAGCTGCAGTTCCTCGCGAGTAGAGTCAAGGTTTCCAGATACTCGTCCAGCGAATCTCCGTTGATGGCGAGTAGAGGAGGTGTCTGGCGAACACCTAATTTACGGGTTTCACGAAGTGTGCCTTGAGAGTTGCGACTGCCGCCTCGTACGTGGTCGCTTTCTTGATCATTGCGGAGATTCGATGGCTCACCCGGGCGTGGAGGAGTCACAGCTTGAGAGTCTCTTTGGGAGACATGGAGGAGCCTTGAAGCATTGGAGCCAATGTTCGAATATTTCCTTGGCTTCGGATGCGTGGGCCATGAGTTTGAGACTGTGGCTTTAGAGCGGCTTCCATAGTGCTGTCGATGTCTAATAAATCGATATACCTTTAATTGACTGTGAGGCAGAGAGAGCGAGTGAACAGTCGGCTTTATTAGTCATGAACTTGCCCAGCCAGAGTCAGTAGTACAGATGAATGCCGCCCACAAGAGGCCGGTGTGGGCGGAGCCAGAGGCGGAGCCATACCGGGATGACAATTCAGTACCTGGAACCAGTTCATATCACCACTTCCAGGTCACAGGTCACAGGTTATGGTATCATGCATGCATTATGGTGAATACATTCACCACAGATCTATATTTGGTATTTTACCTGAAAAATGCTGAAAGCCATGCAGACAGAGCTGATGGGCTGCAGAAATAGGAGGGCCAGTGGCAGCTATACATTTGCCTGAACCCTCAACAGCTTGCCTGTATAATAGTTTTGCAATGCAAACACACTGTCAGGAAACATGAGTAGGCACCTTCCAAGTTGTGGAGGAGTTACGAAGGTAGTTCTGTCACTTTATTACATTGGTTTGATTAATTTCTTTTTTTCTATATACCTCAAAACGCAACACAGCTGAAAAAGAGGAGGAGACATTCCATCCCTGCGTAACAGCCCAAATAGGGTAATGGAATCAAACATCCCTATTTCACTCAGAATGGGAAACAACATTGAACGTTAGCCCGGTTCAATGCACGCTAAACAAGGACACTGCAAATCAACTTCTCCCCATTATCTGCAGAAGGAAGATGAATGTGTAGTTTACAATAATTTTGTCAGATTAATTAGCAATACAATATTTGATATTTACACAGCTACAGCCACAAGCCACAAATGCCAACAGATTTATTTGTGCCGTATGAAATGCATAAGTTGAGATGATCAGCACATGTCAGGTTTCTTTCAGACAGCCGATGTCCCTGTTTTATGATAAATGTGAATCAACACAAGCTTTTTATTGGTAAGGTAATCATTTACCGTTTTTCACTGAAGTCCGGATTTATTTCAGTTCCACTGGCCTGTCCTTAAATTAACATGATGCTACACAAATGTAGCATGACAGTGCTAATAAAAAAATGTATTCAGCAAATTTACCACTGTGAATATTAACATCTGGAAAACAATTATCATAGTAATGTCGAGGAACAGAGAGTAATTAATTTCAGACAAGAATTGAATATTTCAAAACAATTTTTTTTCTTTTGTCGCGGTGTGAAACAAATTTTAGTTGTATGATTAATAGCCTTATTTGCTTCTAAACTGAAAATTGACTAGTTTTCTTTTCTTTGGATTTCTTCACGGCAGCACAGTAGCACAGTGGTTAGCACTGTTGATTCATAGCTCCAGGGTCCCAGGTTCGATTCCCCGCTGGGTCACTGTCTGTGCGGAGTCTGCACGTTCTCCCTGTGCCTGCGTGGGTTTCCATCGGGTGCTCCAGTTTCCTCCCACAAGTCCCGAAAGACGTGCTGTTAGGTAATTTGGACATTCTGAATTCTCCCTCCGTGTACCCAAACAGGCACCGGAATGTGGCGACTGGGTTTTTTTTACTAGTAACTTCATTGCAATGTTAATGGAAGCCTACTTGTGATAATAAAGATTATTATTATAAAAGAGGCAGTTAATGGACAAGTATCTTTTTTTAAACATATGACATGGCCTGAAAGATTGCAGAGATTGGTTGATATTGAGTGGAGAAAAGACCATTTTTCAGTCGAGGCACTGCAACCTTGTAGAACAAATGTTCATCCCTGCGCACCTAGTAAACGATGATTGGAAACAGCGAACACAGTCCTGGAATTGAAACAGAAAATGCAAGAAGCACAATTCAGGTAAGGCAGCATTGAGGAACACAGGATCAAAGGGGCAGGAGGAGGACCCTTCAAACCTGTGCTGCCATTCAATAAGGTCATAGCTGATGTGGTTAGAATCTCAACTCCACTTTGTTGTTGAGAGAACTGGGATTAATATGCCAGATTAATAACCTGTCATCAGAACTCTAGTCATCGACCTGAAACTCCACGTCCTTCCACAGTGGCTGCTTGGCCTGCAGAGGATTTTGAGAATTTTCTCTTTTTGTTTAAGGTTTCCGGTTTTTTGGAGTGTTTTGCTGGTTCAGCTGCCTTGTACAGTGGGTCCTCACAACAGATAAGCCGGGGAGATCTAGGTCCCAGCAGGCTGTCAGTGTACCCTGCAATCAGCCAACAAACATTTCCCTTGCACTACAAAACGCTTTAGAAGAGGTTGCAGCTTAGCTGTTAGCCGTCACACACAATGCACTGGTAGCAATGAAAATTACTGTGGCTAAACACACTGACAACATCTACTCATTCTTCAATTAATTCAATAAATTTATGCACATGATTGGTACATTGTGCTAAGAATGTCTTTGTCACTGTTTTGAATTACAACAATGTGCATTGATAATAATGCACCTCACATCAAACAGATGCCTCTGAGCCATTTACAGACAGGAGTTGGAACTGGATATTGCTGGAGGGAAAGACCAAGTAAAATGTTGCTGGGGTCAAGACTGAAAACGTGATTGATGGAAAGTCTTCAGCAAGCAATTGAAAGGAGGATGAGAGGATGTGAGGTGGAGGGACGTGCAGGAGAGAGTTTCAGAGGCCAGGAGCAAAATGCCAAATGGTGGAGCAAAAAAAACAGAGAATTAAATTGGCAAAGGAAGATGTAAATGTGACGCATGTTTAAGAGTGATTAATTATGTTGGATGGGTAAGTCGGTGAAGGCAAATGTAGTTAAGGTTGAGATTTTGAAGGTACTTCATAGTAACACAGGAAGCCAATGGAAGCTGATAAAGGAAAGGGTGATGATATTTTTGAGCAGGTAATGACAATGGCGGCAACATTGTATGAGTTGCAGGGTGTGAAGGTTGGCAACAGGGAGGGTGGGTCGGAGATTACTGGAGGCTTCAGGTAGTGAAGGATAGAATGGGGGGGACGGTGGGTCAAGGCAGGCAACCATTGGGCTGGATTCTCCGTTTCATGACACCAGAAACGTGAATCCCGACTTGGTGGAGAATCGGGCGACCTGCAAAAATCGAGCCCTGTGTCCAGCACTGATTCCAGAGCCATGGTCCAGTCCCTCCCTGGTGCTAACAACAAGGTTTGAGCCCTGTGACAGCACGGGCATGCAAAGCCGGCATTTACACTCATTTAAGTCTGATAAGTGAATTGGACATGGGCGGGATTCTCCAATCCCGTGGCAGAGTGTCCCTGCCATCGTAAATGTCGTCGTGTTTTACGACGACGTGAATGGGCTGCTCCCACATCTAATTCTGGCCTCTACAGGGGGCTAGCACAGCGCTGGAGCGGTTCTTGCTCCAGCTGCAGTTCCCGGCGTGCACCGCGGGATTCACACATGCGCAGTGGCGCCGGCGCCAATGAGGACATGCACAGTGGCTTCCTTCAACGCGCCGGCCCTGACACAACATGGCGCAGGACTACGGGGCCGGCCCGTAGGAAAGGAAGCCCCCAGCCACAGAGGCCGGCCTGCCCATCGGTAGGTCCCGATCGCGGGCCAGGCCACATCGGAAGCCCCCACCGGGGTCGGACCCCCCTCCCCCCACAGGCCACCACCCGACCCTTAAACGCCGATGTCCCGCCGGCCCAGAGCAAGTTAGAACGACACCGGCAGGACTCAACTGTTCTCCTATGGCCGCTCGGTCCATCCGGGCCGGAGAATCGGCGGGCCGGCAGCGTAGAGCGGCCCGCGACCGGAGCCGCGCCAACCACCCTGGCCCCAATGGCGCCGATTCTCCGCACTGCCGGCATCAGGGCGGCGTGGCCCATTCGTGGGGATTCTCCGGCCCGGGCTGGGAGACATCCGTCCAGTATTCTCCGTCCTTCTGCGATGCTCCGCCCCTCTCAGGTGGAAGTCACGAGGGTGCGAATTAATACAAATAATCACAAATGTGGACTGGGCACCATGGCTGCTGAGCAGGAGAGAGAAGGTAAGTCAACCTTTTAAAAAATATTCAAAATTGTCGGACTTGCTGGCGGGTGGTGCCTGGGCTGGGGGGAGTAGCGGGGAGCGACATGGTGACAGTTCCGGGATTTGGGGTGTCCCCTTTGGGATTGGTGTGACATGGTTCAGGCCACCATTGCTGCAGTATTTGTTTTAAATGCAGCCATTCATTTGGTACAAGTTACAGACCCCTGGCTGACTGCTCATTGTTCAGAGAACCTTTGGTAATTTGGGAGCCCACTCAGGCCGCCCCTCTGGAAACCTTCAGACCCCAGCTGACCCATCAATGGGGTGGAGGTGGCCAAGCTCAATCTGTTGCACACCAGGTGCTGCCAATCCTCAGTGCTCTCATCAGAAGTGCAGCCCCACTGCAGGGGAAGCAGGGGAATAGCATAGCCCACCCTGTGGGCAGCACGGTAGCACAAGTAGATAGCGCTGTGGCTTCACAGCGCCAGGGACCCAGGTTCGATTCCCTGCTGGGTCACTGTCTGTGAGGAGTCTGCATGTTCTCCTCATGTCTGCGTGGGTTTCCTCCGGGTGCTCCGGTTTCCTCCCACGTTTAGCTGGATTGTCCATGCTAAATTGCCCTTCGTGTCCTAAAAGGTTAGGAGGGGTTATTGGGTTATTGGGTTATGGGGATAGGGCGGAAGGGAGGGCTTAAGTGGGTCGGTGCAGACTTGATGGGCCGAATGGCCTCCTTCTGCACTGCATGTTCTATGTTCTATGTTCTATGTTCAAACAAAGGATACATGCACCATGGCCTTTGCCACCCTACCTGGCACACTACCCCTCTCAGGACATAGGCCTCACCAGTGACACTATCAACCAGCCCACACCTCAGGCCCACCAGCTGTCTCTATCCCTGACTGTCACTGTGCTCCTGCTCCCATCTGTTCTGCTGGCGGGTAGTGCCCAGTGTGGAGAATCGCGCCATTGAGGCCTGGGTGGTTGGTGCGGCACCGGTCGCGGTTGTCACAACTTGTGTGTCACACCCAGTGCCCACATCAAACTGCAGCTAAGCTTCCAGCATGCATACACTTCCCTCGTTCACCCCCATTTATAGGACCTGTCCACACACAGGCCTCGAAGCAAGGAGGCGACCGGTGGCACCAGGTCACCTTCTCAACCTCACAACCATTTGCCACCTTGCTGGCGGGATAACACATGGCCAACTCAGTAAGGACACCCACCGTAGGCCCCACTGGAGGAACCAGGACAGGGGCTGCAGAGCCTATTGCTGACGGGTGACGACAGCCATCGGTACACTTGCTGACAGGGGCAGGTGGTGAGGATAGAGACATCCCACATCACAGGGTCGGTGCCATTCACTGTACCAAGCAGTGGGTAGGGGGTGCAGTCTGGAAGGCAACACATCGGGGGGAGCAGCTGAGGGGTGAGGGTGGGTATGGGGGAGATATGTGGAGGTTGAATCTGAAGTGCAACTCAAGGTCACCATGTGGCCAATTGGATTTGGGTGGACAAGGGAATACTTATCTTGCTGACATGTCTTCTCCTCCCCCCCCCCCCGCTACCTACAGAGAATTAGGGTGGGATTCTCCCGCAATTGGCGGGATGGCCCGATGCCGGCGCCAAGATAGAGGCTGGTTTAGCTCACTGGGCTTAAATCGCTGGCTTTTAAAGCAGACCAAGGCAGGCCAGCAGCACGGTTCAATTCCCGTGCCAGCCTCCCCGGACAGGCGCCGGAATGTGGCGACTAGGGGCTTTTCACAGTAACTTCATTGAAGCCTACTCGTGACAATAAGCGATTTTCATTTTCATTTTCAAGAACGCCGCGAACCACTCCGGCGTCAGGCCAACCGGAAGTTGTGGAATCCTCCGCACTTCCGGGGCTAGGCCGGCGCCGGAGGCACTGGCGCCGCGCCAACCGGCGGCGATGGGCCGGCAAAAATTGGCGCATGCACAGAACCGCCAGCGTGGGTCTTCTCTGCGTCGGCCATGGCTCAGCCCTACAGAGGCCGGCATGGAAGGAAGGAGTGCCCCCACGGTACAGGCCCGCCCGCAGATCGGTGGGCCCCAATCGCGGGCCAGGACACCATGGGGGCCCACTCCGGGGCCGGGTCTCTCCGCGCCCCCCTGAGGACTCCACTAGATGGCCTACCAGCCAGGTCCCGCCATGTGGGACCATGTCTATTTCACGCCGGCGGGACTGACCAGAAATGTCCCATAGCAGGTATGGTAGGTCTGTCCCACATAGACCTTCCTTACCCGCAGTCGGTCCTTCTCTCTCGGGTGTGTCTCTTGGAGAAAGACTGCCAGCTTTCATATTTTTCAGGTGGGCTCTGGATCTTTTCACTGGGCCGTTAGATCCCCATGATGTTCCTGATGACTCTCCTGTTGGGGGGGGGGGGGGGGGTATTGTTCCCCCCCCTTCCTGCCGAATCAACCATGCTCACCTGGTGGATGCGCCCCCGTACTCATATGTTTTCTTTTGTTAGGGGCCTGTCCAAAATGGCCGTGGTCACCATTCCTACCATGAGGCTGGGTTCCTGCGCTCTGGGGATTCCCATTATCCAGGGGACACCGAACATGGCCATCAACTGTGTGCACACAATGTGGATGAGCCCCTGTATCCGGGGTTTTCCTTTGTGTAGGGGCCCTCCAAAGTCGGCTTACAGTGCTATTTTGTTCCATGTTTCCAAGATTAACCTGGTGAAGCAAATCTAGAGTCATTCCCCCTTATCATTCTGTTCCCTCCATGGTTTTGGTTCTCCCCCCACCCCCTCGCTGCCCCCTTGTATCCCCCTCCTTTGTTAATCCCTAGCCTCCACCCCCACCCCGCCGCTGCGTCTCCAACCCCCCCCCCCCCCCACTCGCCAGATGCTCTCTCCACAGTCGGAGATGCGCCACGGTCCCCCTCTCATTCATACCTCCTGGTGCTAGCTTTTCCGTTTGTGTGGTGGCCCCCCCTGCCAGAGAAGACTTACACCCGCTCTGCTGGTGTCTGGTTCTATCTCCCCCTCACCCTCTCCTGCGCTCCTTCCCTCGCCCCCCTCCTTCCTATGTGCTGGATCCCCTGTTCGTGGCAAGGCGATGCAGTCCCGCGTAAAATTGTCCATTGATTTCCCTCGCGTCCTCTGTGCCTTCCTTATCGCTGCCTCTCTTGTTCCCTGTCCAAGCCATTCTTATGGATACACTCGTCGCATCTAACAGAGGCAGTAAAATAATGTTCTTCTGGCCTAATGTGTTACCCAGAGCCTGGCTGGGAATAACATCCCGAATCTGACTTTGTTCTCATATAGGGCCGATTTTACATGGCTAATTCTGCCCTGCGCTTTGCCTGATCCACCCCAATGTCTTGGTAGACTCTGATTTTATGTTCTTCCAGTTTCATTCCTTCGTCTGTCAAGCCCAATGAAGGATCCTTTCTCGGTACTGATACTTGTGCAGCTTGTTTGTTCCCGCTCTCGGCTGCTCCCCCGCTTTGGGCTTTGGTCGGAGCGACCTGTGAGCCCTGTCGATCTCCTGCAGCTTGGGGAAGCTGTCCCTCCCCGCTAGATTGTCCAGAATTTGAGACATGTAGTCGGTTGGGTTCCCTCCGGCAGGCCCACTGTTTGGATGTTCTGTAGCTTCTCCTGGTCCTCCACTTCCCTTTCTGGCTCCCCTCGGTCACCCAACCTCTTGATGTCGGCCTCCAGGGCGATGATTTGGTTGCTCTGCTCCATCAATGCCTTTTACGGCTCTCATATCATGCTCCCCTAGGCTTCCAGCATCTTTCCTATGCCATGGAGAGCTGTCTGCATGGCAGCTAGTACCTCCGCCACCTTGACTGTTGTCTTTATCTCGGCCTTAATGTCATCCCTCATCACTCTGAGTTCCCTGGTGAGGAATGTCTTCCATCCATCACCTGAGGGGGGAGACAGGCAGCTTTCCGGGTTGCCGGTCTCCCTGTCTCGGGGATGGCCGGGGACCCTTTGCCTCATGGGTCCACTGACCTGCTTGTTTGCCACTCCTGTCCCGTGCCGCAATTCCTGGTGTCCCTGCAACCTCTTCCTGGCATTTCAGTCCAGTTTTGCAGGCTTATTTCAGTCATAAGTGCCTATTTTGTTGTCTTATGGAGGAGAGCCACCTGATGTGCGACTACTCAGCACATCCCCTTCACCAGAAGTGTTCCTAGCAACTTTAAGGTTAGCGAAACATTCTGAGTTTGGTGCAACACTTGAATGCACTCTTCAGGACAGGCTGTATTGTGGATTCTGCAGTAAAGCTTTCAGAGGAAGTTGTTTACTGTAAACAATTAACTCTCAAAGCTGCTATGGAAGTTGGCACATCCGTTGAGCTAGCAGCAAAAGAAGTTTAACAGATAGGGACTTGAGTGAAGATCCATAAAATGGATACAAGGCTGTAAGGATGAAACCATGTCACCGATGAACACAGGTTGGCCACTCAGTGGGGGAATGCTGGAGTGTGGAAAATAACTGCAAGTACTGTGACAAAAAGGGCCAGAGAGACAAGGCATGTTGGGCTCAGGAAATTATACCTGCACCAAGGATGGGTCAGAAAAAAAACACATCTAAACAGACTAGTCATGTCGATTAATTAGCAGGAAAAGTTCAAGACCACTCAGAAAACAATGTCCCTGAGGAGTTGGCAACATATACAGGTGAACCACTTGCCATTGTGGAGACCATGATAACCCTAGTGATTTACGGGAAGCAGTCGGTAAGGCTCTCACTGATTGTAGTAAAGGGTTGCAGTGCTTCGACCTTAATGGCAACAAATTTTTCAGATGGGGACTGGAGGCTTCTACGAGGTATTGGGGAAGTACACCAAGGTTTTCCAGCCAAGGTTAGGAAAAATTAAAGGCGCCATGGCACAGGCACAGGTGGATCCGGACGCATGGCTGAAATATTTTAGCCCCCCCGCTCCCTCCAGTTCCTTAAGCGCTATTGGAAAAGGGTGATGTGGAATTGAGCCGGCGAGAGGACTTTGGGATTATCAGGTACAGTTCATCGATTGGGCGATGACACTGGTTCCTGTGTTTAAACCAGACAAAACTACAAGCTGACCGTAAATATGCTTTTCAGGCTGGACACATGCCCGATGCCACTCTTAAAAGATGTATATGCAAAACTAGCTTGTGGCCATTCACAAACTCAACATGAACCATGCATATCTACAGCTCGAACTGGACGGTGCATCGCGACAATATGTCACTATCAATACCCACAGGAGCTTTTATGAATATACCAGGCTGAGCTTTGGTGTGCAGTCGGCTTGTGCAATTTTCCAGAGGGTCATGGAAAATATATTGAGAGGATTGCCACGGTGCAGCAGGCAAAGAAGCAAATGGTATGATGGCTTTCACAGCAAGAGGATTTGAATATAAGAATAGAGATGTTTAGGGCATTGGTGAGACCACACTGGAGTATTGTGTGCAGTTTTAGTGTCCTTATCTGAGGGGTGAATGAGCTAAGGTCTGTCAGATGGAATACAATGTGAGGTCATCCATTTTGGTAGGAATAACAGCAAAAGGAATTATTATTTAAATGATAAAATATTAAAACATGCTGCTGTGCAGAGAAACCTGGGTGTGCTAGTGCATGAGTCGCAAAAAGTTGGTTTACAGGCGCAACAGGTGATTAAGAAGGCAAATGGAATTTTGTCCTTCATTGCTAGAGGGATGGAGTTTAAGATGAGGGAGGTTATGCTGCAATTGTATAAGGTGTTAGTGAGGCCACACCTGGAGTATTGTGTTCAGTTTTGGTCTCCTTACCTGAGAATGGATGTACTGGCGCTGGAGGGTGTGCAGAGGAGATTCACTAGGTTAATCCCAGAGCTGAAGGGGTTGGATTATGAGGAGAGGTTGAGTAGACTGGGACTGTACTTGTTTGGAATTTAGAAGGATGAGGGAGGGTCTTATAGAAATATATAAAATTATGAAGGGAATAGATAGGATAGATGTGGGCAGGTTGTTTCCACTGGCGGGTGAAAGCAGAACTTGGGGCCATAGCCTCAAAATAAGTGGAAGTAGATTTAAGACTGAGCTCAGGAGGAACTTCTTCACCCAAAAAGTTGTGAATCTATGGCATTCCTTGCCCAGTGAAGCAGTTGAGGCTCCTTCATTAAATGTTTTTAAGATAAAGATAGATAGTTTTTTGAAGAATAAAGGGATTAAGGGTTATGGTGTTTGGGCCAGAAAGTGGAGCTGAGTCCACAAAAGATCAGCAATGATCTCATTGAATGGTGGAGCAGGCTCGAGGGGCCAGATGGCCTACTCCTGCTCCTAGTTCTTATGTTATGTTCTTATGAAGGATGTTCTTGCAATGGAGGGAGCTCAGCAAAGGTTTACCAGGCTGATTCCTGGGAGGGCGGGATTGTCATATGATGAGAGACTAAGTCAGTTAGGATTATATTCACTGGAGTTTAGAAGAGTGAAAGGGGATCTCCTAGAAACTTACAAAATTCTAACAGGATTAGACAGGGTAGATTCAGAAAGAATGGTCCCAATGGTGGGGGAGTCCAGAACTAGGGTTCATAGTTTGAGTGTAAGGGGTAAACCTTTTCAGACTGAGGTGAAGAGAAATGTCTTCACCCAGAGAGTGGTGAATCTGTGGGAGGAGGTAGTTTATCAGGGCTGCTGTGCAGACCGGGAAGGACTGCACCCTGTCGAGGAGGAAGTGGGACCTATACAACAAGCTCCTACACCAGAGAACGTGACTGAACTGCGTTCCTTCCTGGGGTTAGTAAACTACTCTGGAAAGTTCATCCCCAGTCTCGCAACTATGTTGGCCCCCGTATACCCCTTAAAAAAACAGGAGTGGGTATGGGGAGCGCAATAAGGAGAAGCATTTATTTAAGTCAAAAAGAAGTTGACCTCATCAGGCTTGCTCATGCATTACAACCCTGCCAAACTGCTCATAGTCACACAGCATTGGCGCTATGTTGTCCCACCGCATGGACAACAGTTGAAAGTGGCCGGTGATTCTCCGTGGGCGCTGGCCACGGCAGAGCGCAACTGTGCGCAGTTGGAAAAGAGGGGTTCGCCGTTGTATTTGCTGTAAAAAAAACTTCACCAGTACATGTCTGGTCATCGATTCATATCCTTACGGACCACAAGCTGCTATTGGGGCTTTTCAAAGAGGACAAAGCAATCCTGCCCATCGCCTCCACTAGGATGCAGAAATCGGCCCTTTTACTGGCGGCACATGAGTATTCGTTCGAGCATTGACCAGCTTATTGCGAACCCGGATAAATTAAGCAGATTGCGATTGCTGTCGCACCCTCCGTCTCATAAGAACATAAGAACTAGGAGCAGGAGTAGGCCATCTGGCCCCTCGAGCCTGCTCCGCCATTCAATGAGATCATGGCTGATCTTTTGTGGACTCAGCTCCACTTTCCGGCCCGAACACCATAACCCTTAATCCCTTTATTCTTCAAAAAACTAGCTTGCTTTTCTTCTCCTATGTTCAATAGCAGCTACGCAAAGTTTTATGGTAACGCTGCTGGTTACGGCGTCCCAGATGCGGGAGTAGGCACAGACGGATCCTATATGTCCAAAGTCTGCAACATATTACTGCATGCTGACCAGCATCGGAAGTTATCCAATGAGTTACGGGCATTTTTGAACAAAATATCCAAATTCAGTGTTGAAAACAGCATCCTGCTGTGGGGGCCGTGCATTGTCATCCCAAACAAGGGCCAGGACTCTATCCTGCGGGATCTGCATAACGGAATAGTAATCTGGCCAGCCAAGTGTCCATAGATCCTGAAGTTTGCTTCAGGATTTCGACACCCAGGGGTGTCGAAAATCAAATGTTCGCCTGCAGCTATGTCTGATGGCCGGGCCTGGCTGCAGAAATAGAAAGTGCAGGGTTTGTCAGAGCAGCGGAAACATCCGCCCACTGCACCACTTCAGCTTTGGGAGTGGCCGGAACACCTTTGGGTGTGGCTACATGTCACCTTTGCCGTTCCTTTCCCAGGATCTATGTCCATGATTATAGTAGACGCCCACTCAAAATGGCTGGAAGGCCACAGAATGTCGTCGACCACAGAAATATTTTGGCTCTCATTCCGCACACACGGGATCCCAGAGGTATTGGTCACTGACAATGGGACATCCTTTACCAGTGAGCAATTCACAGGATTTATGAAGGCAAATGGGGTATGGCGCATCCATACAGGCCCATGTCACCCAGCTTCGAATGGGCTGGCAGAAAGAGTGGTGCAAATATTTAAACAGGGGCTGTAAAAGCAAACTTCAGGATCTATGGACACTTGGCTGGCCAGATTACTATTCCGTTACTGAACCACGCCATACACCACGATCGGGTTCGCATCATCAGAATTATTAATGGGCCGGCAACTCCGGACCCATCTCAGTCTCACATTCCCAGATACTAGTGGGAAAGTACGCCTTAGCCAAAAGCAGCAAGGGCGTTTCCCAGACGGACACAAGCAGATCCCAGACTGTTTGTACCAGGTGACGTGGTCTACATTTGGAACTTTTCAGGCAGCATATGGTGGATCTGAGGAATGGTAATTTGCCAGACAGGGCCGGTATCATCCCAAGTTCAGGCACAGGGTCGAGGCATGAAATAAACATGTCGATTATGTCAGGAACAGGAGACCAGCGGCTCCTCAGGAGAAGCCAATTACTGACCAACCACTTCGACTCCTCTAGATTTGAAAGCATTGCTCCAAGGGGGACAGGAGACTGAGATGAGAGAGGTAATTGATACAGATTCCGACATGGAGACCCAGGCACTAGGAGTTTCCGATGGGGATCAAGCTGGTCAGCAGCCACTGACAGTACGTCCACTGCAACGTTCAGTGCAGAAACAGTGGTGGCCGTCCATGTATACGCTGCCAGGTCCGGTCCAGCAGGCATTGGAGACGCAGTGACGAGCAAACAAATGCAGACATCCTCCTATTCCACCATCTTTGGAAGAGTTTTCAGACTTTGGGGGTAAAGGATGTTATAAGCCCACCGAGACCTACAGGGTGAATCAGTTAGTCTCCCTGTGAGCCTTGTTGAGTATGAGCTGCCCCGCTAAGAGGCAGGGTGCCCATGGACAGTCTAATAGCCTTTGATATAAAAGTTGGTCAGGTTTGGAACTGACACCTCAGACTTGGCTGGGATCTGAATAGTATTGCACATACTATTACTTTGTAATAAAACTAGTTTCTCTTTATCTACTCACCTCAGACTCATCTGTGGCCACTGAAGCGATGCGCGAATACGTACTTGCACATTGCTAGCAATCGGACCCACTGCTGTATCCAGGCAGACGCCAACAACCGGATCACCATGTCCTCTTTAAACAGCCCCAGCAATGGCTTGTAGTCCGTCACAATGGTGAATCGATGCCGAAAGACATTTTGCTAACATTTTTTCACTGCAAAGTTGACGGCCAACCCTTCTTTTTTGATTTGGGTGTAATTGCATTCTGCCGTGCCAAAGTCGGTGAAGCGTATGCTATTGGCCTCTCCCCTCCATCCTCTATGCGATGGGATAATACTGTCCCAATGACGTAAGGCGAGGCATGTCACCAAAAGGGGCTTGGAAGGGTTGTAATAGGTCAATAATGTCCTGGCGAAGGCTCCCTCCTGACGCGCTCTCCATGACCATTCTTGGTGCTCCTTCAGCAATGCGTGTAGCGGTGCAAAGGTGGTCACGAGGTTAGGAATGAATTTCCACATGGTTGAAATCTACAAAAGATCGCAACACTGTTGCGTTTTCCGGAATGGGAGCTCGCCTTATCGCTCGCACCTTCGTCTCAACTGGGTGTAGGCCATTACGATCAACTTAATACCCCAAGTACATGACTTTCTTGGGATGGAAAACACACTTTCCCCTCTTGACGTAGATGCCCATTCCGTGACTCCGGTGACCAGGACCTTGTCCAAGTAGACCACCACAGGCGGTAGCCATTTGAGCATTTTCTCCATATCATCCTGGAAAATTGCACAAGCCGAGGACACTCCAAATGGCAACTTTGTATATTCATAGAGGTTCCTGTGGGTATTGATGGTCACATAACGTCTGGAGTCTAACTGGAGATCGGTGTGATTCATATCAAGCTAGGAAATGGAATGACCCTCAGCTAGCTTTGCCTCCCAATCGGCTGAGCTCATCCTCCACTTTTGCTAGTAACGCATGGGCCCTGAAGTATTTTGGCTGGGCCTCAGGGTCTACTGTATATTGGCCCCGGCCCCCTTAATTTAGCCCAGGCCCCTAGGGCAGCACGGTGGCGCAGTGGGTTAGCCCTGCTGCCTCACGGCGCCGAGGTCCCGGGTTCGATCCCGTCTCTGGGTCATTGTCTGTGTGGAGTTTTCACATTCTCCCCGTGTTGCGTGGGTTTCACCCCCACAATCCAAAGATGTGCAGGCTAGGTGGATTGGCAACGCTAAATTGTCCCTTAATTGGAAAAAATGAATTGGGTACTCTTAAATTTATTTATTTTTTTAAATAAAAAAATTTAGCCCAGGCCCTCCTGGAAGACCTCCGTGTATTTCATCAAGACATCCGGTGCACATCCAGAAGATCTGTAGCCAGTCCAGTCGGAGGCATTGTAGCTAATCGTGGCCAAGCAGACTTGATCTGGGGCCCGCACTTTTATTAACAGTAGCCTAACGGACTGTTGTCCATAGATGATTGGAGTCATAGTTGTGACTGCTATGGCTAGGGGTTCCCCTGTGTAAGTTGCTAGTGTTGCCTCGGTGTCCTGCAAACCCAACTGTTGAATCCCCATCCTAATTTTCTCAAATGTCTGTCTCTCTATTACTGAAACCACAGCCCCTGTGTCCAGCTCCACATCTAACAGGTGGCCGTTTACCTGGACAGTTATTTGGATGGGGGCAACCTGCGGCTCTGCAATGCAATTTACTTGCATGCACTCATCTTCAGCAGGCTGTTCCAGGTGGAGGGTCCTGGCTCTAGGCTGGTGTCTCCCTTGGGTAGGGCGACAGGTTTGCTGGCTGACCTGTGGTTTCCTAGCTCTACAGTGCAGAAAGAGGCCATTGGACCCATTGAATCTGCACCGCACCTCTGAAAGAGCACCCCCACCCATCCTGCCCTATCCCCGTAACCGTGTAACCTAACCTGCACATTGCAGGAAACTAGGCGACAATTTAGCATGGTCAATCCGCCTAGACTACAGACATTTGGATTGTGGGGGGAAACCAGAGCACCTGAAGGAAACCCATGCAGACATGCAGAGGTCATAAAAACTACACACAGACATGGCCAGAGTCGAAGTCGGGCCCAAGCTGATGTTTTACCTTGATGACATGCTAGTCACCAGCATTACACCAGAAGAACACAAGGCCAGCTTACAGGAAGTATTAAAGAGGTTTTGTGTGCATGTGGCTGCCTAAAATGCAAAAAATGGCCTCAGAAGTGACATACTGGGATTTCCCATTGACGCAACAGAGTTATGCCACATTGAAGAAAAGGTCCAGGCTATTCGAGATGTTCATGCATCGAAAAGTGATAGCAAGCATAAATCCTTCCTCATTATGGTCAATTACTATGGAAGGTTTATTTTGAATACACCAGCGATGATTTCCAGGTTTTTGTGCGAGCCAATGGCATACGACATACGAGTACAACCGCCTACCCCCTATGTCGAACGGTCTGGCTGAGAATGGCGTCAAAACGTTCATGAATGCCATGAAAAAGCAATCTGATAAACCGTTTTGCCAGAGGTTGGCTGATTGTTGTTGTACAACTCAACCCCTCATTCATCCATGGAGGTT
Organism: Scyliorhinus canicula; assembly: GCF_902713615.1. Lineage (NCBI taxonomy): Eukaryota > Metazoa > Chordata > Chondrichthyes > Carcharhiniformes > Scyliorhinidae > Scyliorhinus > Scyliorhinus canicula. The sequence goes on along the minus strand of NC_052155.1, from coordinate 83,462,463 downwards.
ACACCAATTGAGTTGCTCATGGGCCGCTAGTTGAGAACCCGATTGGATCTTGTGTTTCCAAATTTGGCGGGGTGGGTGGAGGCACACCAGGACTCCCAGAAGAGTCAGTGGTGAGACCAGAGGGGCAACAGGTTATTCGGGTGGGAGATCCGGTTTTGGTTCGTAATTTCACCTCAGGTTCACCCTAGTTAGAAGGTTGTGGCCCAATCAGGGCCGATGTCTTATGTGGCCAAGTAAACGGGAAGACCGTCAGAAAGCACAATGGTCATTTTCGGAGTTGAGGAGTAGCAGTCCCCAACTTGGAGTCGACAAGTCCAGCCAGCAATGTGAATACATCTGTAATTCTGTCCAGCCAAGGGGAACCAGGGACTATTGTTTCTGTTCAACCAGCTGCCCCTATCAATGCTGGTGAGACCCGCTTGTTTGTCGTTGAAGTGGTGCCTCTTGAGACAGCACCAACTGTTTACCACTCGATTGCCCAAAAGAGCGCCGAGTGTATGGGAGGGCGACGGAGGTCTGAGCGAACCCAGAGGTTTCCGGATCAACTGGTCTAATACATAGAATCTCAATTATCCGTACAATCCTTACAGCTCCGATGGAAGTCATTCGGCCCATCGAGTCTGCACCGACACTCTGAAAGATCACTCTACCCACGTCCACACCCCGCCCTATCCCCGTAACCCATGGCCAACTGACCTAACCTGCACTTCTTTGGATTGTGGGAGGAAACCAGAGCACCCGGAGGAAACCTACGCAGACATGGGAGAACATGCAAATTCACACAGTCACCCAAGGCTGGAATCAAATCCGGGTCCTTGGTGCTGTGAGGAAGCTGTGCTACCATGGACTCAGTTTCCCCTGTTGTCTCTGTTAACATTTGTAACCTATAGGGGCTGGTTTAGCTCACTCGGCTAAATCGCTGGCTTTTACAGCAGACCAAGCAGGCCAGCAGCACGGTTCGATTCCCGTACCAGCCTCCCCGGACAGGCGCCGGAATGTGGCGACTAGGGGCTTTTCACAGTAACTTCATTGAAGACTACTCGTGACAATAAGCGATTTTCATTTCATTTTCATTTCATTTCATTTTCATATATAGTTTTTGAAATAGTTGTATTAGGAACTTAAGGGGAGAAGGATATGGTAGCACAGCCCCCTTTAAGGGGGCAGTCTCCAAAGACCACAAAACCAGCTCAGGCCAATCGCACAGGAGCATGCGCTACCCGGCCAAGGGGGAGTTTGCATGGGCCCTGAGAGCAGGATCCCAGGCAGTGTGGATCAGCAAACCGAAGTGTAAAGACCTGTTGTATGGTGTTCTGTGCCTGTTACTTTGCCTTTCATCAATTGATCCCTTTGTTATGTACTAGAAGCCTCCAGTGTACGTCTCGAGTCACCATATGTACCATATGCCATCAGGCCAAACATTGAAGAACTAGAAAGGCTAGTTCAAACAGGAGCCATTGAACCAGTTGCTATGAGTGATTGGGTAACACCAATAGTTCCTGTATTGAAACACGATGGCTCAGTAAGAATATGTGAAGATTTTAAAACAGCTATCAACCCGGCATTGTGCACAGATCCACTATCCACTGCAGGCGACTGAAGACGTGTTTGCTAGACTGCATGGAGGACAGAAATCTAGTCAAATTGATTTATCACAGGTGTATCTACAAATGAATGTGGCTGCAAAAGCACAGCCATTACACACTGCCGTGATGCACAAAAGTCTATTTCATCACATAAGACTTCCTTTTAGAATAACATTTGCTCCGCTCTTTTTCAGAGGTCCATGGATCAAGTTCTGGGTGGGCTAAATGGGTTAAAACCTACCTCCTTGGCAAAGGTTGGGCATCTGACCTAATATCTCCTTATGCGGTTTTGTGCCATACTTCATTTCATAATTATTAATATTATTACATTAAAGGGGCTATTTGCAAAAGCTGTTGTTGATGTTGTACCCCATTCTCCTTTCCTTGGACTTGACACTAATGTATGCATAGATAGTCCATTTGCAGTTCCTACTGGAAGATGAACATTCTAAGGTCTAATTGGCTTTAAGTTATTTTCAAGATGAAAACAATAGCTCATTTTGAAGAATTGTGAAGGTGTGTGACATTATGCCAAGTTGTGAATATCTAGTTCCTGGTTCATGTGTTTTAAACTATTTTAAAACATGCATTTTTTTAGTTTTAGAATATACCTGCAGTTTTAATCATAGAAGATGGGCTGAATGCAACTTCAACAAGCTGGGAGGTTATAACTCATATCAGAATAGAAACGTTAGAGCTTTTAAACAGTAGGGAGAGAAGCTGAAACAATACTTGACCCAAAATTAATTCAGAAAATGAGAAAACAAAGGGAAACATAGAAAGGAAAATGACCCTCCCAGTTACTAAGGCAACAAAAGCTGAACCTGAGACTTTGAAACCAAATTTTCTGGGCAGGCTGAAACTAGGGTGAGACTATATAAAGGGATATAGAGCCATCAAAGTAGGATTTGCAGCTTGGAACTGGTGTGTTCAGCTTCCTGCTCATTGAGACAAAATAGATAAAGTAAATGTTAGTTGGATAGACCTGCACTGTAAGCAGAGTATAAACGAACTTCCTCATTCACTATGTGGAATGCGAATGAGGCCTAATAGCAGTTTGATTTTTTTGAGAGAACAGAAGCTGGGGGATTGCCTGGTTTAAAACTAAAGTGAAACAATCTACAATGGTCCCCATAAAGTCTTGTGGTAAAGAAAGCACCCAGTAGACTAGCTTGGAAGTATTGAAAAAATAGCCAGAATAAGCAACCGAGGCATCTATAGTCAAGAGATAGTAAATTAAAGTTTTACCTCAGAGTAGCTGGAACTGAGGAAATTTAAAGTAATATCCAGGGGGGCTGTGGCATACTTATAGGTGATCCTGACAAAAGCAAATAATTCTAAGAGTACACAATATACATAATTATTTATTTTTATATGTTAACAGTCCCCAGATTGTAACAGCCTGGAGGAGCCAATTCGAGCAACACTGAAAAAATCAGTTCAGAATTATTTCTCAGGCTGCAGAATTCAGCGATGTCCCTATACCTCTGCCTGCTGAAGCCAGGCATAAGCTAGTATGATACATGACAGATAAAGTCAGCTATGATTTGCCAAATGGAACGCAAGCATACAGAGAGCCAGAGGTTCAGTCACATTGAGTTTTCCAGTTGTAAAGCTGCAGTAGATATAAAGATTTTCAGTAGAGACAACAGCCAGAAAAATAAGTGATAGAACCACTCACACACACTGTACAGTGCAGCGTGGTTCATCATATTCTGAAGAGGCTTTCCCACTACTGAAAAAGCAAGCGCTGACTCATGCCTATGGATTTTTCAATGGATCTTCGCAGTGACTTATTTTATTGATACTGAACTTTCATGGTAAATAGAAATGTTGTGAAGGTTTGGATTAAGCTGTGCCCTACAATGAGAATTATGATCTAGCATTCTGATCTCTTCTATATAATAAAAAGCATTTTTCTAAAATTCTGGTAGCTTTTCAATTCTTTTCACCCTCCTTCAAATTAAGAAACCCATTGAAACTTTGAAAAGTAAAAGGTTGTTAGCTGGACCACAGAATCCCACCGGCAGTGCACTCCCGCCCGTGGGTTTCTCAGTGACATGGGGCGATTTCAATGACATTACAGCGGGGAGAGCAGAGAATCCCATCACCAGCCAACATCACATTATCTCCCGCTGCCAAGAAACATGTGGAGAATGCTGGAGAATCCCACCCCAGTACAGACTTACATAGTACAGAGACTTATCATTAGTTATAAATACTTATTGTCACACCAAGAAGTCATAGTTATACATCACTCAAAAAACACACTCAAAAATATCTGAACATAACAGGAAGTCGGATAAAAAGCTGATGAGAAAAGAAAGAGAAATCTGAAGAGCTTATCCAAACGACAATCTTTTCCAAAAGCGAAAAGGAAGGAAATATAACCGCCATGCAGTCCTGAGCATCTGATCTGTTCCACCCAGACCACCGAGTGAGAGGCTAACTGCTGAGGGACAATTATAACACTCACCAACTAGCCCATGCTACAAATAGGATTTTCATCAATGTGGACAGTGAGTGGTGTGTACTTCAGTATAATCCAGAGTGAGTGTCAAGATTCAGAATCATTTGCTGCATTCTCCCCAATGTTGCCAACCAGTGGAGAGTTGCCTTGGAAGAAGCAAAGAATTAAAACAAAGAAGGGGATGAGGTACTGAAGAATGCGGCTGAAGTTATTGTGGAGAAATTCTCCTGCAAAATCCCTCCTCCCCACAGAGTATCAAAAAGCCCTTTTATCATTAACCACAGTCCTTACATCTATCATCTCACTGCTTTAGAACAATACAACTCGATGCATCTTCACTTAGCACTACTCTAGAAAATGAAAATCATTGGAATCAAAAAAGGGGTTCATATTGCTACTCCGAAATTATCGAATTTTGATTTTGCAAATGTTTGCATTGCTCATCAATAGCAATAAGGCGCCCTTGTGTGATAAACTAGTGTCTGTCTGGTATAGTCAGTTGTTTATTTTAGTGCCTCTGTGAGGTGCTTTATCAGGTGGCTACAGCTTGGGCACTGGAAAGGTGCTAAACATCTGTTGCGAGCATTTGACATGTCTGCAGTGGGCAGCCTCAAGGAATTCTGGCTGTTGGCAAACTGGCTACTGACTGCTGAGATCCCACTTCAGCCAGGAGAGTTTGCACCAGCAGGCTGCCTGGCACAAAGACACTGGTTGTGAGGCTGATGGGTGAGGTGCTGCCATCCTGAGAGGACAGCAGGTGACTCTCCCATGACACTGTTAACACTCTTCGTATGCTGACCCTCAGCATTCCCACTGCCCTGTGTAAAAGCATTGCAGGTGTGCGGGAAGGCTCTTGAAATCTCTAACTTGGCTCTCCTTCAACCTTAATAAACCAAAGGAACTGTTGGACACCAAAGTCAAAATGGCAGCAGAAGAGAATCCACTAAGATCCATCACTGTGTGTCGCCCTGCAGTGTTAATGGAGCTGACCTCTTGTTCCATGGTTGATTGCATGGTCTCAATGCTGTGCATGAAGACCCTACACAAGTTGAAGCTGGACTGTTACATGTTTTACAACACGATGTACAAACTCTGGGCCAGGCAGCCCCTTGCACACAGAAACCCTGGCTGGGATTTTCCAACCCCACCTGCCACCGGGATCCTCCCGTTCGGCTTAAATTCACTGGACTTGGCTGGCCCACTGCATCCCCTATGGTGGTCCTACCATGGTGGTACTGGGAAATACAGCCCATGTTGTATTACTGGTTTAGTTCAGTGGGCGAGACAGCTGGTTTGTGATGCAGAACACCCCAGCAGCACGGGTTCAATTCCCGTACCAGCTGAGAATTCTAAATTCTCCCTCTGTGCACCTGAACAGACGCCGGAATGTGGCGACTAGGGGCTTTTTACAGTAACTTCATTGCAGTGTTAATGTAAGCCTACTTGTGACAATAAAGGTTATTTATTTTATTTGTTATCATCAGTCTTGTTATGTAGATATCTGCATTGATGCTCCCCGCAGAAGGAGTTTGGATGCAAACATTCTACCTGGTGAGCTGTTCCCGGGCCAGTCCTTTACTCCTACTCTTATATCCATGCATGCCTATTGTGTGCTTCTCCCTGGGAACATCTCAGTAAGCCACACTTTGAAGCAGGTATGATGCCAGTCTCTAAGCTGATGACTGCAAGTGTACAGACAAGTAATGGTTCTTCATCTGCAATGCTACCTGTTCTTCCTTGCTCGCTGAGACCTGAGTGAAACTTTTGTAAGGTTGAGGTTTAATTGAAAGGTGAATGAGAGATAACATGAAATTCCAGCCTGTTTAGTTGCCATGTTCCTAACATTGCTTTGACTTTCCTGTGTCAGGGCGAAGAGGTATTTTGTAAGTAATCTTGGTTTGTATTGTTGGATATTTAAAACAAGGTATCAATTCAAGTGAGTTGAATTTAGAGTCCTTGTGCAAGAAAAGGTACAACTCTAGTTAGACTCATGTTAGACAAAGGTGTTTGCATGTACAGGGGTTTTTGGTTTCTGTTCAAACTGTGTTTCTACAGTGCTGAGATAGAGTTTACGATGGGAAAAGTAAACACAAGCTTGGGGAAAGAATGAGATATTGCTTAGCAACCAGGGGCAACTTTAGGAAAGGCAAACCTTATGATTGTGTTTACATGAATTCATAGCAGATGGGGCTAGGAAGCTGGAGAGAGAGCAGCTTTCTCAGCCCTGCCAGAAGCAGAAGGGAGCTGCAAAAAAACCAAACTTCCCAAAAAAGAACAGCAAAATCTAAAGGACACTAACAGATGAAAAAAATGTTCCAAGACATTTGATGTGAAAGGAACAAACAGAAACTGGATTTGGAACAGGGTAATGTGCATTGAAATTAAAGGTAGAGCTGAAAAGTGAAGCAATTGGTGAAGTTGGCTGGTGAGAAATGGAAGCTATCTGAAATGATCCTCAGGTTTGTGATCTCTTACTATAGCCTGTGAAGCAATAATTGAAGCAATTGTAAAGCAATTGGTGGCTGGATCTCAGGGTTTGTGTAAAAGCTTGGAAGTATTCTGGACAAAGGAATACTGAAAGGAGAATTGTAAAACCTGGAAATGGATTCTTGTTGGGAACAGTTGAAAGAAAGCAACATTCGAAATAAGATTCCAAATTGTGCCTTCTTGAGAATGGAGTTTGGAATCACTCATGTGGAAGCTGGGGTCCAGTATAAGAATCATCTGGAGTAATTTGAGAAGAAATCCACAGTCGTTCACGATGTTTCAGATGGAGTGTGTCTGAACACAGTCAGCCTGTCGACTTAAAGGGACTATGTTGTGTGTTTACTGAGAACATTATAGCAGAAGATATTTTGAAATCTGTGTTAGCTTTAGAATTTGTGAAGATACATGGGAGTGAAGGAGTATTGTTTTTTGTCAAACATTTCATAATAATAATAATAATCTTTATTGTCACAAGTAGGCTTACATTAACGCTGCAATGAAGTTACTGTGAAAAGCCCCATTTATAATAAATTGTTTTGTTGACTCTGTTCTTCCACGTTTTTTTTAAAGTAAAAGTTACGGTCTTCTGAACCAGGGTTCCGTTCTGGAATCTGCCTGTCCTGTAATAACATCAACTGGAACAGTAACACCCGTCTGTACTTTCAACATTTGTATCCCAATATATGGATGAACAATTGTTCTTCATCGGATGTGGGCATCACTACCTAGTCAAGGATTTGTTACCCATTTCTAATTGCCGTTAACGGTAGCTACTTTCTTGAACCGTCCATCTGGTTTAGGTTCACCCACTCTGTTATTAGGGAGGGAGTTCCAGGATTTAATCCAGTCAGGATGGTGTGTGGCTTGGAGGAGAACTTCCAGATCGTGGTGTTCCCATGAATCGCTGTTGTTGTCCTTCCATATGGTAGAGGGCACGAGTTTTGAAAGTGCATTCGAAGGAGGTTTGACGAGTTCCTGCAGTGCATCTTGTATGTAGTTCATACTGCTGCTACTGTGCACTGATGGCGGAGGGAGTGAATATGGTGGAAGGACTTTTTTGTCATGGATGATGTTGAGCTCCTTGGGTGCTGTTGGAGCTGTACTCATCCAGACAAGTGGAGAGTGTTTCACCACACCCCTGACTTGTACCTCGCGGATGGTGAACAGGCTTTGAGGAGTCAGGAGGTGAGTGACTCGCTATAGAATTGCCAGCATCTGGCCAATCTTATTGCCGTAGTATTTATAACGCTAGACTAGTTCAGTTTCTGATCAATGGTAACCCCCAGGATGTTGATAGTGGGAGATTTAGTGATGTTAATCTTAGAATCCATACAGTGCAGAAGGAGACCATTCGGCCAATCGAGTTTGCACCAACCCTCCAAAGGTGCACCCTACATAGGCCCACACCCTCACCCCATCCTCTATTGCAGTAAACTCACCTTACCTTTTGGACACTAAGGTGCAATTTAGCATGGTGAAGCCACCTAACCTGCACATCTTTGGACTGTGGGAGGAAACTGGAGCACCCAGAGGAAACCCACGCAGATACAGGAAGAATTTGTAAACTCCACACAGACAGTCAGTCAAGGTTGGAATTGAACACGGGTCCCGGGTGCTGTGAGGCAGCAGTGCTAACCACTGTGCCACCTGCCATTGAATATCAAGGGGAGATAGTTAGATTCTCACCTGTTGGCACTTGTGTTGCACGACCTGGATTCTAAGTACCAGCATAAAGATTTCACAGACGGCCTGAAGCACACCCACGGTCAACAAGGCAAGAGCACAGCAGGAGATAAGCAGACTGGAAAATTAACAGACTGGAAAACCTTTGAGCCAGGATAGCTGTTTCTTCACCTCAGTGAAAGGCTTTTGTTCACTGGACTTGTTCGTAGATTGTGAGTTCACTGCTTTTGACAGGACTTCCAAGATTTGGACATTATTTCTGCCACTTCTTTGACTTCATCTGCACATCATTGCTATTAGCCTTCACTGCAGCAAGGTAGCAATGAACCTTCTCCATTTGGGACCCTGGAGCTGTGAAGCAGCTCCATTTGGGTTGGTCACAAGCGGGGAGTCAGCGGGGATGTTTATTCCCAACTGGAGCTAGGCAACGCCGCAAAGGAATATGGGACCAGATGGGTTTTTGCAACAATCGACAATGGTTTTTATGGTCACCATTACTGAGACTAGCTTTTAATTCCAGATTTATTAATTTAATTAAAATCCTACTAGCTGTTGGCATGCAATTTGTCCCCCTGCCCAGAGAGCATTAGCCTGTGCCTCTGAAATCCTAGTCCAGACACAATACCACTATGTCTCCATCTTCCTTTCCGCCTCCATGACTTTCATTCAAACCTGCTTGCTCTTTGATATTGGCCCCATGCTTCCATCTGCCTGGAATAATATGTCTCTGCAGGCCCTTATAGCCCACAGCAGGTTCGTCAGGAATGCCTTTGAGATGTAATGAGTGACAGTCATAGAATTTGCCTGTTGAAATTCTATTGGTGAAACTTCTGTCTCTGCCTTAAGAATTGCAGAATGGATCCATTGGGACTCCTGCCAGGGTCCCAATGGATATTGAGGTTTTATCATTCTGGAGTGGGCCAGCACCCCCTCCCCAACCCAGTGATGGGATGGTAATGCTGTGGCTGGGCTAAGATTTCCAAACCTATCGGCAGCCTCCTCCATTGTGTGTTGGTCCAAGGTCTAAAATTGTGTTAATTGTTGTAAACTTGCCTTGCAAGAGAAAGCATTAGTATTAGTATTGAGAAATGCCTTGAGGATATCTATGTCAGTGTACAAATAGTGCTGATAGTACGTGAAAGGTACTGCTGGTATGAAAGGGTGGAAGAAGTAATAATGCAGATAACAGGAGCAGAATTTAGCAGGAGGAAGGCGATGAAGTTGAGCATTCTGCAATGTAACTGGAGGAAGGTGGTGGCATTTGAAAGACAGACATGTTCTGAATACTGGGTCTACAGGGAGTGCAGAGTTAAACAGAAATTTATGAATGATGAGTTTGGAGGCCTACCTTAGCTAATCTTGTGAGGTTATTGAACTTTATTTCAGCGCTAGTGAGCCGCCACTTATCAATTTTCAGGATTACAAAGAACAAAGAAAATTACAGCACAAGAACAGGCCCTTCAGCCCTCCAAGCCTGTACTGACATGCTGCCTGTCTGAACTAAAACCCCCTACCCTTCCAGGGACCATAGCCTTCTATTCCCATCCTATTCCCGTTCCCATTCGGGGGCAACACGGTAGCACAGTGGTTAGCACAGTTGCTTCACTGCTCCAGGGTCCCAGGTTCGATTGCCGGTTGGGTCACTGACTGTGTAGAGTCTGCACATTCTCCGTGTGTCTGCGTGGGTTTCCTCCGGGTGCTCCGGTTTCCTCCCACAGTCCAAAGATGTGCGGGTTAGGTAGACTGGCTATGCTAAATTGCCCTTAGTGTCCAAAAAGGTTAATTGGGGTTTCTGGGTTAAGGAGAATGGGATGGAGGAGGTGTGTACTTGAGTGGGGTGCTCTTTCCAAGGGCCGGTGCAGACTTGATGGGCCGAATGGCCTCCTTCTACACTGTAAATTCTATGATTCTATGATATTCATGTATTTGTCAAGAAGCCCCTTAAAAGTCACTATTGTATCAGCTTCCACAACCTCCCCGGGCAGTAAGTTCCAGGCTCCCACCACCTTCTGTGTAAAAGACTTGCCTCATATATCTCCTTTAAACATTGCCCCTCACACTTAAACCTATGCCCCCTAGTAATTGACTCTTCCACCCTGGGGAAAAAGCTTCTGACTATCCACTCTGTCTATGCCCCTCATAATCTTGTAGACTTTTATCAGGTCACCCCTCGACCTCCGCCATTCCAGTGAGAACAAACCAAGTTTCTCCAACCTCATAGCTAATGCCCTCCATACCAGGCAGCATCCTGGTAAATCTCTTCTGCACCCTCTCCAAAGTCTCCACATCCTTCTGGTAGTGTGACAACCAGAGTTGAACACTATATTCCAAGTGTGGCCTAACTAAGGTTCTATACAGCTGCAGCATGATATGCCAATTTTTAAACTCAGTTCCCTGGCCAATGAAGGCAAGCATGCCATATGCCTTCTTGACTACCTTCTCCACCTGTGTTGCCACTTTCAGTGACCTATGGACCTGTACACCCAGATACCTCTGCCTATCAATACTATTAAGGGTTCTGCCATTTACTATACATTTCCTAACTGTATCAGACCTTCCAAAATGCATTACATCACATTTGTCCGATTAAACTCCATCTGTCATCTCTCCGCCCAGGTCTCCAACCGATCTATATCCTGTTGTATCCTCTGATGGTCCTCATCACTATCCGCAATTCCACCAACCTTTGTGTCATCTGTAAACTTACTAATCAAACCAGTTACGTTTTCCTCCAAATCATTGATATATATTCCAAACAGCAAAGGTCCCAGCACTGATCCTTGAGGAATGTAACTAGTCACAACCCTCCATTCAGAAACGCACCCTTCCACTGCTACCCTCTCATTTGTATGACCGAGCAGTTCTGTATCCATCTTGCCAGCTCATCTCTGATCCCGTGCAACTTCATCTTCTGTACCAGTCTGCTATGAGGGACCTTGTCAAAGGCCTTACTGACGTCCATGAAGACAACATCCAATGGCCTATCCTCACCAATCACCTTCGTCACTTGAAAAACGAAAAACTTGATCAAGTTAGTGAGATCAAGTCGGCCGAGTTGGGTCCCGAAGGTTGGCCGGTTGGTAAAAATGGGTTCCCGGAAAAAAAGGTTTGAAGAACACTGCCTTGACCGTCTCTGTAATGGCAACATCATAGTTCCAAGTACTAATCCAAGCTCCATGTTCATCTGCCTTACCTGTTACACTTCTCGCATTGAAACAAATGCACTTCAGTCTACCAGACCCTATTTGATCAGCAACCATACCATGCCTGCTCTTCCTCTGAGTCTTACTGGTCGTACTCTCTTGTTCCCCTTCAGTTAATCCACCTTTGCTTTGGTTCCCACCCCCCTGTCAAAGATGGTTGTTATCTGTCATGTTTGTACCCTATGATTGCATGAACCTTTTGCTCATGGTTTGTATTTAAGACTGTATTGATAATTGGAATATGCTTGATGTGTTCCAAACTGACTTTTATCCATCAGGCCAGCATCAAAGGATTAGGCCCCAAAGGACTAGGCATCCCTCTCCTTCCCCCATCCCGCTGCAGGTGGGCCAATAGATATACTTGCTTCAGTGTGTAATCATAGAATCTCTACAGTATGGAAGGAGGCCATTTGGCCCATTGAGTCTGCACCGATCTATTCCACCCTGTACCTGTAACCTAACCTGCATATCCCTGGACACTAAGGGGCAACTCAGCATGGTCAATCCACCAAACCTGCACATCTTTGGACTGTGGGAGGAAACCGGAGCACCCGGCAGAAACCCACAAAGCCACAGGGAGAACATACAAACTCCCCACAGACAGTGACCCACGGCCGAAATTGAAGCCAGGTTCCTGGCACTGTGAGGCAGCAATGCCAACCACCGTGCCACCATGTATGCTCTTCCCTCAATTCCAAGACTATTTCCAAGCAGCTGGTGGTATATTCAAGAAGGATTCGCATCACCAATGTTGGTAAGCTCACTAAATACCAATCAGTGCTGAATGAGCATCGTCAATACAGAGGTATCACAACTTTCTCATTACCTGCTAAAACTCTGTCTGATTCCTGAGCTTGAACTTTACTGCTGCACATGCAAAACTACCAAATCAGAACAGAAAAGCACTGGGAAAAGTCCATTCACTGTTCTTCAGTCAATGAATTAAAAGATATCACAGACAACTTTTGAAAACATTCCAATAAAAAGACTAAATCACGCAGTGTAACCTGAGCCTACAATTAAAGTAATATTAAATTATAATACATGTCAATGCTTAATGGTGGAATATTTACTGATGTTTACGTATGTCTTAATAGGCTTGAGGGAATTCAGAAATAAAAGCTACATATATCTTCTGAATTTGTGGTGAGCATAGTCAATGTAACTAGCTTCTTAAACCACAGCTAAAAATATATTTTATCTGACACGCTTTGTTTTTGTGGGTGTACCTATTTTAGATATCTACAAATTGGCTCCTGTTTATACATAGAAATTTGTAGTTTCCAACCAAGAAATTTCTGACAATGTTCCTTTTTAATATTTGTGTTCACGAGGATTAACATCTTTGCATATTAGCAAGTACTGCTAGGTCAGGCATGGTAGCTGAGCATCAGTGCTTTGCTCCTTGATGTTGTTCCAGTAATCCGGGCTCAACCTCAAACAAGGAGGACAAAACAAAGACTATCAAAACGTTTTTCAATAGAACTCAATATAACCATCTGAAACCAGCGATGCTCCAGTCACACAGCCATGACCCAGGACTCCTGAAGTGAAACCATGCAGAACATAGCCTTTCTTCCCCCATACACACTGTTTTGTGCCACAGTGTGGCCCCATAGATTTATTGTGATTATTGAAGCAACAAATACAGTTCCACAATCAAATATTTTCTCTGCACAATTAATAAATAATTTGACTAAAAATACCTAACAGTAATTACACCGAGAAGTAACATTTGTAAATAAATAAGAAGTAGTAGCAAGAAAACTCAACCAACAACTTATGGACCTCATGAAGTCATGTTCCCCACGATTATCACGTGAAATGAATTGAACTTTGCTATTTTGCCACCATGGTCTAATGCTAACCAAGGAAAATGGCTCCTCCAGTCACTTCACCTCTCTCCATGACTCCATAGTAAGTGCCAATTACACAAATTAAATCTTACAAACTCCACAAGCTAGGACCTGTAAATGACTTTGGAAATAAGTAGAACTGGAGGAATATGTGGTTCGACAATGTGAACTCAGATTATATTTCATAACTGAAGTTTTGTGTGCTTATTAAAATGAAAAGCAACAGCACTTTTGGGTCAGTCGTGCCACAAGTTTCCTCCACCGAGTTAAGTCCAGGGTTTTTAATTAAGGACTCATCCTGGTTTACTTGCTCCTGTGCATGTCAGAGGGAGAACATACTGCTTCCTTCCATTTTCTTAGCAGCTGGGAAAGATCCTTCTTTCTTCCCATTCTCAATGCCAGAAGATTTAATCACAACCTCATGTTAGCACAGTTAAATTATATTGTTATTGTTTTACCACCACCAACCAGTAATTGTACTGGTAAGAAGGTAAGTAATTCTTAATTGTCAAGTTGAGTTGTTTGCACTATAAGCTGATGACTCATCAAAACGTGGCATCCATAGCTATCACAAATTGCTTCTTTAAAAACCACATTTCAGAAGAAGCCCTTAGCATTTCCCCTCAGGCTTGATTCAAACTGAGTGAAGAGCAGTCACTGAAACTAGTTTCTATGCAAGCTCTGACACCTAGCCCCAATCAGCCCACTGCATTGTACATTCAAATGCTGCATTACTTCTAATTCATTTGTTCTAGTTTTAAAAAATTACATACCACAAATATTCTTTTGCGTTTCAATAAACATGTTGCTGAAAGCAATTTTAATGATATCTGAGGGCTGCTGGTAGGTTTTCATTTTAAATGACTCCCCTTCCGTGTATGGCTATGTTTTGTGTCTTTACACCGAGTTGAATTTGAAATGAAGTATTCATTCAGGGTGCCAATAAGAAAATAACTTCAGAGAGCTAACTACCTATTTCCACTCTTCCTATGGAAACCTTACACACATTTAGCTCATCCAGTTTCCACCTTTCTCCTTTCTCTCTCTACCGAAGGCAATTCTGCTTTCTACCCCTCGGTAACAGTAACACACGCAATATATCACACCCATGTCCAGTTTTCCACTGGAGCAACTGAATTTTTCTTTTCCAGGTAGTCTGTCGATGGGTATCCATTGCTACACACTTGCTCTCAATATGCATTATCAGTGACTGATTTAGCTTATTGTTATAAAGCCTTGACAACATGGTGCTCAGTCATCCTGCAACAACTTTTTTTTTCACTTGACCCTGTTTTACGTGGGCAAGTGAGAACAGTTTGGATTGATTGACTCAAATTAACTGGAACTTATTCCTGGTCATGCATCTATTTATATGTATTGTAATTGACTACGGCTAGGAAGAAATAAAGCTCAAAAATGCTCAATGTCAAAATGGGGAGTGTTTCTCTCAGAAAGGGAAATTTAGTATAACATGAAACAATGCAAAACAATGAATCAGATGGTAGATATACACAGTCAGGCTGACTCAGTTCCTTTATTTGGTTTGAACTGGCAATGTTTGCACTCAGACCTTTTCAGTTATGTGACTTTGCCCTTTGTTCAAGCAGCTAGGTTTCTGCATACATTTATGAAAATGGATCTGTGCCATAACACTGATGGGGTTGCATTACTCAGTCTATTGCCTCAGTGCAGAAGGACCAAACTTATACCCTTTTCCACAAATATATTAAAATATTGTAAAATAACTATTCACCCTCTGGATCTTGGCCCACTTGAGACTGCACAGCACCTGAGACAATGAATCTTGCCTGAAGCTGTGAAGTTTATTAACTTTCTCTGGTTGCTGAGTGGTTTATCTCATGCAATGGAGAATCGGCAACCTGCATGTTAAAATTGGATTCAGCCTACTCTTCCTTAAAGAAAAGGGAGGATTTCAAAGATAATCATAGAATTTACAGTGCAGAAGGAGACCATTCGGCCCATCAAGTCTGCACCGGGCCTTGGGAAGAGCATCCTACCAAAGCCCACACCTCCACCCTATCCCCACACCCCCATCCTATCCCCGTAACCCCACCTATTCTTTTTTGGACACGAAGGACAATTTAGCATTGCCAATCCACCTAACTTGCACATTTTTGGATTATGGGAGGAAATCGGAGCACCGGGAGGAAACCTGAGGAGACCGTGCAGACTCCACACAGACAATGACCCAAGCCGGGAATCAAACCTGGGACCCTGAAGCTGTGGAGCAACTGTGCTAACCACTGTGCTACCCTGCTGCCCTATTTTTATTGATAGGGGAGGGAAAAAGTTTGAGAGCTAAGAAGGAGACACAGAGCCAATGATAAGGGGACCATGGGCAGGTACTAGAAAGGAAAGCAAACCTGAGGGAAAAATGTAAATTAACTGATTGATAGAGGTTGTGTAACAAAGAGGATGTGAAGCAAAACAAAGAGCTATAAAGTAGGAGAAACAATGGAGGTAAAGAATAAGCAGAATCAGGATGAAGCCCCTGGCAAGGTCTCCTGGGGAATCCGCCAAAGTTTTTTTAAATGAGCCTAATGCCGCATTTAAATATGCAGATCTGGATCTCACCCAGCGAGAGCGAGATCCAGATCGCAATGCCTCGCGAAATTCAACGGAATTGCAACAGAGTCCTGCGTCAAGCGCGTTTAGCCGGGACTCTGTTGCAATTCGAGGACTCAGCAGGGAATGTCCCGTTGAGGCAGCACTTAGTCCCGTTTCCTGCACTAAGGAGCTCCACTCGCCAGAACTCCTCAGTGGAGGAGGAGATCAGTACGCCATTTTTCAATAGCTCCCTGATCTCTCGAACCCCCCCCCACCCCAAAGTCCCAATTCAGGGACACACTTGAATTCCATGAATATTCATTAGCGTAAAACGTTTTAAAAATACAGTCCCACCGTCAAGATAAAGGCATGAGCGCACAAAAATCTCTCGGCACTCAGTTAATGTTTGTTCAAAGGTGGCGTTCAGCATTCGACTTTGTGCAGATGTGTGTCAGATCAGTGGGTTTCCTTGTTGAACTCTTCAGCACAAGGGAGAGGAGAAGGAGAATGGTAGCGTGTGGGGATTTGGGAGCAGCAAGAGTGAGTCAGTGATAAGAGGCTAAGTGTGGAGTGTGGGCTTGGGAGAGTTTAAGAGGGATCCTGGGGAGGACAGAAGGACGAGTCGGGGGCATAGATGAATGAAGTGCGATGGGCCTGGAATCCTAGGTGTGCTCATGGGAGGGAGGGAAGTCACTCAAGAAAACGAGAAGCCTAAATGTGAGTCCATCTCATGGTGTCGGCTGGCAGAGTCCTTACACTACTTTGATTCACCTACAACATTCCAATTATCCCCACTGAGAGTGATCTCGGACAATGTCCTTTACAATGCATAAAAGGGAAGGCCAGCTGAGCTTATAAGTTCAGCTGTGTCCCACGGGGCTAAGTACAACACTGGACAAACAAACATTCAATAAAGAATGAACAAAAATAACATAGCGTTGTTTCTTCCACAATAAAGCAACAATATGGGCTGACACTGTCACACATTGGCACGATAGGGAAAGTAAGCAATATGGGCTGACATTGTCACACATTGGCACGATAGGGAAAGTAAACATGACCGATGCGAGGCCAGGGAAGGATGCACGACAAAGGCAGCAGAGCATGTACCAGGATTGAAGAGGAGGAGAAGGATGAGAACCAGATTTAATCTTGGGGATGGGGTGCACTGAGCTTGGTGGTCATACCTCAATGTAGCAGAAAGCCAATACTGAAGGCAGCTGTGATTAATCATAGGTTCGCTGCAGCGCAGAAGGAGGCCATTTGGCCTCTGGGTCTGTGCCAACCTTCCAAAAGAGCACTCTACCCAGGCTCAACCCACCCGACACCCCTGACCCAATAACCTAAACTGCACATTTTTGGACATTAAGGGGCAATTTAGCATGGCCAAACCACCTAACCTACACATCTTTAGACTGTAAGAAGTCTTACAACACCAGGTTTTTTTTTATAAATTTAGATTACCCAATTATTTTTTCCAATTAAGGGGCAATTTAGCGTGGCCAATCCACCTACTCTGCACAGTTTTGGGTTGTGGGGGCGAAACCCACGCAGACACGGGGAGAATGTGCAAACTCCACACAGACAGTGACCCAGAGCCGGGATTGAACCTGGGACCTCAGCGCCGTGAGGCGGTTGTGCTAACCACTAGGCCACCGTGCTGCCCTTACAACACCAGGTTAAAGTCCAACAGGTTTGTTTCAAACACGAGCTTTCGGAAATGCACAATTTAGTGACCTAGCAGAAAATTGGGAAATAATAGTTTTTCCCTTTATGTTGTAGGCAGGATTTGAATGTCAACTTAACATTTTAATGCTAGCTCTTATGGCCAGTGCTGGACTCCAGGGCTCTCGTATTATTTCCACTTTCCAAGCCACTTTGTGGAGGGAGAGAGTCCTGATCTGCCATCTTTTATAATTCACCTGAGGATTAGGTAAAAGCTCGTGTTTGAAACAAACCTGTTGGACTTTAACCTGGTGTTGTAAGACTTCTTACTGTGCTCACCCCAGTCCAACGCTGGCATCTCCACATCATCTTTAGACTGTGGAAAGAAACCGGAGCATCCAGAGGAAACCCACGCAGACACGGGGGAAACATGCAAACCCAAGGCCAGAATCGAACCCTGGCGCTGTGAGGCAGCTGAGAAATGGTCACTGGCATACGTACCATGGCATAAGATCATCCCGAACCAGTCTGTCAACCTTCATACCCTAAAGTCCTTCCACTCCCTCAATGACCTGGTAGTTTGTGACCATATAAGGTTTTTCTGGACATTAGTGCAAGGTTCCCTACTATCTGCCAAAATACCTTCATACTGAAGGGTTCCTACCGCCTTCAGCTTTGTAATCCACTGTCACAAATCCATGGATGGCCTCTGGGGTCAACGTTCGGGTCCCTTAAGGAGGTGGTAATTATCCCCAAGAGGCAGCCACAAACTGAGCATGAACATAAATACAGTAGTCATGCGGTCACGCAGAGAACAATAAAACAAGCTATTGGCATTCTCAAAACGCACTTCAAGTGCCTTGACCGTTGAGGTAGAGCTATATGCAGTATCTATGTGAAAGGCTATCCAGAATTGTAATAGTGTGTGTCATGCTACACAACATTACACAGTAAGGGAGGCTACAAATGGAAGAGGAAGATGCCACAGCAAGAGATCCAACATCTGAGGAGGAGAATATTGAGGAAAATGAGCTTGAGGCAGAAGTCCCTGTCCACATCAGGGGATGAGGAGGGCAGCAATTTCTGAGTAGCACAGTAGCACGACCATATAGCCAGGGCTGTTTCTGTGCTGGAGGGGGGGGGGTCATTGGCAGATGTGTCCCAGTACAAAACAAATTCACAGACGATTCTTAGAACTAACGTTTGCCATCAGCCACATCCCTGTTGAATAGTTTCCACATCTTGAGCCTTTTATAAGGAAGTTACTCAGAGAAATGCCCACCTTGACAAGAAAGAAAAGCAATATCAATGAGTTGCAGAAATAAGACTAAAACCATCACCATCCTAACCATTGGACCCAACATATTGCAGACACATTGTGAGAAATTACTCACAACCTGGATCTTTCACTTACTGCCAATGGTTGGCAATGAGGCATCAAAACTACTGTTCTGTGCTTATTCAATCTATGTCCACAATGCTGAGTGCCAGACTTCACACCCAATACTTGCTGTCACGATTGGATATGCCAACATGCATGCAGATAATGCAAATTGTAGACGGTGAGGCCACATCTGTGCAAGACAAGCACTTTGAATGACCTTGTGCATTATCCATTCACCCCCATGGTCTGGTTTCAGGAGTGGGTGGCATCTGCAACATGCAATGCTGCCATAAACCTCACCTGCCTTACAACCCACTGATACCTGGAAAGCAAAGGCATTCAAGGTATTGGAGATAGCAGACGAGTAATCTTCCCTGAAGCATACATGGTATCTTGACTACAAAACCCACAGAGACCAGATTGAGGTGTTGGAGAGTGTGCACAAACTACCAAATAACTCATCTACCTGACCCTCCAAGCACCACCTGTCCCAGGTGTGATAGGGTCCTCAGTCTGCACATTAGACTTATCAACCATCTCAGAACACATCGAACTGGAATGGCAACAAGTCACCCTGGATCCTGAAGGACTGCCGAAGAGGGAAAGGTGTGACCTCTGCTCTTGACCCTCAGCAGAGGTGTATGGTGCAGTGACATAAGGTGCTCCCAATGCCATGGCGAAAACTGGCAAGGTAACTGAAGGTGAGTGAAGTGCTGGATAACTGAAGGGCCTTCCAAGCAATGACCTGGCAAAATTCTGCCCAATGGCTTCATCTTCCCAAATGGTGGGGTTATGATTCTGACTACAGCTGTTTTATAAATTACTTACATATTCTTACTCGATTAAGGGATTGCTACTAAACCAAAACAAAATTTCATCACAGGGTTTTCAAGAAGAGTTGCGAGTGGGGATTGTGTCACAATATAATCCAAACACGCTCATAGCAGAAAGCTATCTAGACAGGTCCCTTGATAGTCTAATTAACGTTACAAACAGATATAAAGTCTTCAGTTGTCAGTGATGGAGGTTTTATTACTCAAGGCAAACTAAATAAGCCAATTATCCAAATAAATCTGCATGATATAAACAATCTAACAAGCAAAAGCAGTTTACATAATCTCCCCATTCTGAGAATCTATAGACAAATCCACACAAATGCCCTAACCTCTGGCACTTCTGCTTTGGGTGATGAGGGCGGGAGAGCAATATTAGTGGCCCCACTTTGTTTTCCTGTTTGCATTAATGCTGAATCTTTCTTTGTCTTCATTTTATCCTAATTTCTCATCAAAGGAACAGAATATTAGATGCAATATTATTGCAGAAAGTGAAATAAAATTAATTCTAAAAGTAGAGACTGCATTTGATTATCTCAGTGAGTGCTGAGGGGTCAGACGATATCCTGACCTCAGAGGTCCAGTTTACAATTGTTTTAATTTGGAATGTATGAAATTCTGATACTTCCTGTATCCAGTAGGCGCGGAGTAAAAGGCAATCAGGGATGCCAAGAGACAATACCAGACTAAGCTAGAGTCACAGACTAATGACACGGGCCCTCGTTGGTTGAAGCAAGACTCAAACAATATAATGGGCTACAAAGCAAAGCCGAGTAGAATTTCTGACAACAGACACACCTCCCCGATGAACTCAATGCATTCTATGCTTGTTTCGAGCAGGCAGCCAACAACCCGTTGCCCCAACAGACTCAGACACATCCATACCTATCGTCACCGCCTCAGAAGTCAGATCAGCATTCTTGGAAGTGAACCCTCGAAAGCAACAGGTCTTGATGGAGTCTCTGGTCATCAACTCAGATCCCACGTGGACCAACTGGCGGGCATGTTCGCAGACATCTTTAACCTCTCCCTATTCGGTTCCAAGGTTTTCACCTGCTTCAAGAAGACGACAATCATACCGGTGCCAAAGAAGAGCCAGGCAACATGCCTCAATGACTACCGACTGGTAGCCTTGACATCGATCGTAATGAAGTGCTTCGGGGAGTTGGCCATGAGATACATCAACTCCATGCTCCCAGCATGCCTTGATCCATTGCAATTTGCATACCGCCACAACAGTTCCATAGCAGACACTATCTCCCTGGCGCTACATTCATCCCAGGAGCATCTTGACAACAAGTATTTCTACATCACACTCCTAATCATTCAATACAGCTCTGGCTTCAACACCATAATCCCAGCCAAACTCATATCCAAACTCCAAAACCTTGGACTTGGCAAATTGGACTTTTTACAAATGCACCATAGAAAGCATCCTTTCTGGCTGCATCATATGGCAACTGCTCGGCTCAAAACCATAAGAAACTACAGAGAGTCGTGAACACAGCCCAGTCCATCACCCGAACCCGCCTCCCATCCATTGACTTTCTGTACACATCCCGCTGCCTTGCGAAAGCGAGCAGCATAATCAAAGACCCCCTCCCACCCGGCTTATTCTCCCTTCCAAACTCTTCCATCAAGCAGAAGATACAAAAGTCTGAGAACACACACTAACAGATTGAAAAACAGCTTCTTCCCTCCTGTTACCAGACTCCTAAATGACCCTCTTATGGACTGAACTGATCTCTCCACAAATTCTTTCTACTGTGTAGCACTGCAGTCCGTATGCTTCACCTGATGTATATGTATTTACATTGTGTATTTATCATTATGTCCTATGTTTTTCATGTATGGAACGATCTGTCTGGACTGTACACAGAACAATACTTTTCACTGTTCCTTGGTATACGTGACAATAAATTTAAATATAATCTAAATCTAACTGGTTTACTTTAAACTGAAAATAAAGTCTCTACTGCGGCACACAGAACCAAAGTCCCAGGCCAGGACTATTGAGAACTGCCGGTCCGCGTCCAGGAGCTGCATTTAAAGGTCCCGGTAACAAACCCCAGCTGGACTGGCCTTCGCCTGTTTACCACAGGTACTCATATTCTATGAAACCCATGGGGAGATCAAACAGCAACCCCCGTGGTCTTTATGAGGACTATTATATCCCACCCACCTCAAGTCTGAATTATCCCCTTGCTCCTACAGCGTTGAGGCCTTTTTCGTCGCTTGGCAGAAGGCCATGATTCGGCAGCAGGTGGAGGCAGATCGGGGGTATGAAGCAGGCCGGGAATTGTCGCTTCTTTGTTGAGTACTCAAAAGACAGAGGATTGTCTTTTATGCTGATCTCCGGCAGAGGATCATTCCCTTGGTCTCCATTTTGGACTCCGAAACTTCATCATCGAAGGAACGACTCTTGGGTCCCCCATAGGCTGAGTCACTTGCCAGAAGTTGTTGTAATGGGCATCAAGGATATTGTCCCTGCTGAAATTGTCTCCACTAGAGTGGATTCCCTGCTTCTCCGGTGGTCCAGCAGCTTTCTCACCGCCTTACCTTGGACTTTGTAAGAAACCAGACCAGTCTTTTCCAGCACGACTCCTGGGAGCCATCCCAACCTTCCGCACATAGACAGCATCACCTGTTCTCAAGGTCCTTTTGGATCTTCTGGTGTCATAGTTCCTTTTTTGGGTCTCCTGCTTTGACTCCACCTTCCCCCCAAGTTGGGAAACAGCAGGCTAAGCCTGGTGTTCATTTGTCACCCCATTAACGAAAGGGACAATGCTGGAAAATCTCAGCAAGTCTGGCAGCATCTGTAGGGAGAGAAAAGAGCTAACGTTTCGAGTCCGATGACTCTTTGTCAAAGCTAACAGACAGAGAGAGTGGGAAATATTTATACTGTGGAGTGAGAATGAAAGATGAGTCACAGCCACAGAAACCCAGGGAAACTTGGTGCTAATGGCCGCAGATACCAAGAGGAAAGAGTGTTAACGGCAGTCCCCAGAGAGGACAAAAGTTGTGAAAGGTCAAACAGCAGGGAAACTAACATCAGAGGATGAACTGTAGGTGTGGGGGGAGCGGAAGGGGGCAGCAAAGAGGAGAAAGGTGCAGGAAAGGTGCAGGAGAGAAAGAAATGGTAAAAGACAGTTAAAATGAAATGAAAACAAATGGGGCGAGGTGGGGCTGATCATCTGAAGTTGTTGAATTCGATGTTCAGGCCGAAAGGCTGTCACGTGCCTAACCGGAAGATGAGATGTTTGTCACCCTATTAACAATTCCGCTGGTGCGACTCCCCACGTGCCAGCGATGTGGTTCTATAATCAAAGAAGAATCAGGTGAATTTCATATCCAGGGAACCAGCAGGCTGTTTCTCCATTTCAGTAGTTAGTGTTTGAACTAGCCATTTGGCCAGGCATTAGACGATGGATGGTACAGTACCATTCAAATGTGTTTAATGCCTTTCGACTTCATGAATGCGTGAAATTCTCTACTGGTAAAGGGATACCATTATTGGATTCGAGGACCTCGAGTATGTCATGGATACAGAAACTTTGCCAGAGATTTTCTATTGTTGCATGAGAAGTCGTGGCGGAAAATATGATGTACTTAAAACCATTTTGAGTGGGCGTCGACCATAATAACAAATATTGATCCCAAGAGCGGGCGGCGAAGTTCATGTACTCCTGTACCCATAGCTTTGTTCTGTTGACAAATACATGGATAGGATGGGTGTAAAGGGATACGGCACAAGGAAGTACTGAGGGTTTTGGCCAAGGTTGGTATCATGACCGGTACAGGCTTGGAGGGCAGGAAGACCTATTCCTGTGCTGTACTGTTCTTTGTTCTTTGTTCTTTGTTCCCTTTGTTCTTGGTCATGCCCATGGATGCAAAAATGTCGCAGGTGGGAGGGAGCTTCTGGCTGTCCTGGCACAAAGCAAACTATTTCAACAAATTCTCAATGTCTGTATCGAACCCGAGCCACCAGACGTAGCTACTTACGAGCATTTTCATGTTGGACACTCCTGCTGGTAAGCTCTAATGTTGACTTTCAGATTGCTTTTATATCTAAGTTTGTGGTGTGGGTTCCTGTGCTCAGCTGGCTGCAGAGTATGCGTGAATCCGCCATGTAAACCACAGCGAAGCCGAGCTCTGATTAGCATGTTCACAATGCCAGGTATTCGACACTTCATAAAAATATTCTTATTGAGATTTTGTTCTGATGCCTGATGTTGCAAATAGATCTGAGGCAGCAAAGATGGAACACATCTACTTGTTTCACGTGATGCCAATAGGTTTTCCAAGTCTTGCACCCATAAAGAAATGTTGTGAGAACCACTGCCTGGTAGACTTTGATCTTTGTTTGAGACAAAATCCATGCTTGTTCCAAAGTCTGAGTCAGCCTGCCAAATGCTGAGCTTCCTTTTTGTCAGGCGCTGGTTGATTTTGCACCCAGTGTCATGTTATTGGAGCGGATACCGCCAAGATGGCAAAACTTCTGTACTGAGTGGGGGAGGGTGTTATTGATGGTAACATTGGTGTCTTAGAACACGTGGCCAGGGAGATTGATCCAAGCTTCCTGTATTATTCAGACTTATTGTAAGGCAAAGTGTTCTGAAGTGAGGGCAAAGCAATCACCAAGCAACTGAACGCCCTTTGGAGTATATGTTATGAGAGCACAGTCATCTGTGAACCAGAGTTTACTCAGCAGTTGTTCAATAACCTTTGTGTAAGCCTTGGCCTTTGCAAGTTGAAGAGTTTGTTGTCTGTCCTGAATTGAATGTGTACTCCTGTGTCAAGGCGCGCGATCTATCAAATTTCAAATCCTGTGTCGAATGCATTTAGCCGGGTGTTTCCGGGTGCTCGCAGTGCTGAGAAACACCACGCTATTTAACAGAACTTTGTGCAATCCGGTGCTCAGTGAATCCCCACCAAGGCAACACTTGGTCACGTTTCCTGCACTGAGGAACTCCGCTCGCCGGAACACCTCAGTGCAGGCGGAGATTGGGACGCCATTAATGTCTCAATCCTCCGACATGACCCCGGGAACCCCCCAAAGCCCCAACTCACCACCAAGAGGGACCTCGGGCCCCACACATGGGCAGCGCTCCCCACGCCCGAACCCCGGCGCAGGAAAAATGCCAGCCTGGTACCTTGGCAGTGTCCCTGACAGAGCCACCTGAGCACCTTGGCATTGCCAGGATGCCAGTGACAAAGTGGCACCGGAAGAGCCAGGGTGCTATGTTGCCCAGAGGGCAACCACCTCAAGGGCCTCCTATCCCTCCCCCCCAAGTGCTGTTCCACCAGCCTGTGGAGACCAGCACTGAACGGCGCTCGCCGAAGGTTCCCAAGGCCTTGGTAGATTAGGCGACTGGATATTAGAGTGAGATGAGCTGTCTCACTCTAATAGGCAGGTTTGACAAATACTGATCCCGCTCACAATGGGTGGGATTTAGGCGTGACATCGCGTGAGATCCCATTACATCTTGTGAGGTGTGGTGAGCTGGATAGATCCTGGAAGAGGGATGTCCCACCATCTACCAGCAGCGTTCCCGTTTGGACGCAGCGTGGCCGGTAGATGGCATCCAAGAACTTTCTTTGCGCACAGGATCATGGCTGAAAAATGTATGGTAAACAGAGCTGGAACCAATACACAGTCTTCCTTGATGCTGTTGGTGACAGGAAAGGGATCCAATGACATTCACTTTGCATCATGCTGCCCATCATTCCATTTGAAATGTGTGAATGACACTGATCATCTTTTCAGGGCAGCCATATTTGCACAGAACCTTCCACCGGCATTCCTGGTTTGCCATGTCAAAAGCTTTGATCAGGTCATCAAACACCTTATTGAGATCTTTATTCTGTTTGGTCCTTTTTCTGTATGCCTATTACAGCCAGGATTTTCCACTTTAATGGAACCCTGGTGCAGCAATGTTGTGGTGGGAATTTTTATTCTTTATCAGAGGTGAATTTGTGCAAATCCTGCTGCGTTCGACAACATAGCACGGTCACTTGTCTCATGCCTTTATATATTCTGAACTTGCTTTATAGAAAAAAACACCTGAGCAAAGGTTTAAATAATGTAAATACCCTCTTTGCGACTGGCAACACTGGACACCAGGAACACATCAACGTTCCTTCCTACTAGCACAGTAATTAGCGCTGTTGCTTCACAGCTCCAGGGTCCCAGGCTCGATTCCCAGCTTGGGTCACTATCTATGAGGAGTGTCTGCGTGGGTTTCCTTCAGTTTCCTCCCACAGTCCAAAGATGTGCAGTTTAGGTGGATTGGCCATGCTAAATTGCCCTTAGTGTCTAAAACGGTTAGGTAGCATTACCGGGATAGCGTGGAGGCATGAACATAAGTAGGGTGTTCTTTCCAAGGACCGGTGCAGACCCGATGGGCCAAATGGCCTCCTTCTGCATTGTAAGTTCTATGATTCTTTTCTATGATTCTATTCTATGATTCTAATGGCTGCAAACAACAAAAACTATGTTGGATTACATATTTAACTTTCATTGTGGTGCATTGTGGCACAGTTGGCAACATCCTGGCCTTTGATGTTGAAGCTTTGGGTTTTATTCTCATTCCAGGGCTTGATGAGCAAGGAAGGTGAATTTGTAACATGGTCAGACAGGTTGCAATGCAACCTTCAAATCCCTCCAATATGCGGCATCTGGTAAGAGAAGGAGAGATTCCTGGTCAGCTACGTAATGGAATGAAAACCGAAGGCTATGCTATCACTATTTATAGCTCTGGACAAAAACATGCATATAAAAATGCATGTTACTGCAGCAATTCAGACTCCTTGGTGGGGCAGAGGAGTTTGGGCTGGGTGGATGGTGAGGGTCAGGTTAGTACTAACAGCACAAGGTTTGATTCCCTGTTCTTGCTAGGGTGGATTGAGTACCTGCCTCTTTGCCCTACCTGTGGTGGAGGTTACCTCACTGTGAGTTGGACCTACCTTCAGGCAGAGAACTTTATAAGTGTCGCAATGTGCTTTGCTATATTGTGCACTCCTGCTATTCTGGAGAAAAAATGCCTTGGAAACAGCAGTTCCTGAACACGCATGTCCAGCCACACAAATTATGCTCGGGAGTCAATGCAACTCAAGTAGAAAATCTAAGCCTGCAACTCCAACACAAGGAGTGTAGAATACCTTCCTGTTTCAGTCTACCAACTTATGTAGGCATGGTTTAGAAATTTAAGATGAATTATCTGTCACCTTATGTTGCCAACATCTCCTGCCGTGATCATTGCCAATTCACACATCAAATCTTGTTCTTCTAAAATCCGAGAGAGGATTGAAAATCTCTCCTTAGAGGCCATTGGCTACATTGGGGTCAGAAGAGGGAAAAACAAAGATTTTTATCTAACTCTTCCTGACTCAAGGCAACCTTCTACTACTCAGACCAAGAGCAGGTTCGTTGAAGCACCCTTGTTGGTGTGATGCACCCAACCAAACAAATGACCCCCACTTTCACAATTTGGGACAGGGTCTAGGCCTCTGAGCACAGACACATGGGTTTCTGCTCTTCTGTGTTGGCACTGGAGCACCCAAGCTAATTTCTGACTTAGTCTTAGGCCTGGGATTTCAGTGCCAAGGATCTGTGAATGCAGTAAATAGAACATAGAACATAGAACATATAACATAGAACAGTACAGCACAGAACAGGCCATTCGGCCCTCGATGTTGTGCCGAACAACGATCACCCTACTCAAACCCACGTATCCACCCTATACCCGTAACCCAACAACCCCCCCTTAACCTTACTTTTTTTAGGACACTACGGGCAATTTATCATGGCCAATCCACCTAACCCACACATCTTTGGACTGTGGGAGGAAACCGGAGCACCCGGAGGAAACCCACGCACACACGGGGAGGACGTGCAGACTCCGCACAGACAGTGACCCAGCCGGGAATTGAACCTGGGACCCTGGAGCTGTGAAGCATTTATGCTAACCACCATGCTACCGTGCTGCCCAAATGGGTTAACAAAATGAAGCTGTGATAATCGAGGGACACTAGTGTGATTTTGAGGTCGTAAAGCTAAGGCGATCTGGATGAATTCTGTCCCATATCTGCTATTTAACTCTGGAAGCCATAAAAATAATTGCTGAGAGCCACCACAATGCACACACGCTACCGACAAAGCCAGTACACTCATTCAGATATAATAAATTCAGGTGTCCAGATACTTTTGATTGAATTAAACCATGCGTAATGCTATAAACTACATGCTGGTATTTAAACTGCTTGCTACATTATAGGCTGGAACAAGCTTATCCAATCTTTTCACTTGGAGGGCCACATTTCAATTTCTTTCTCACTCAGGGGGTGCAGTTTTTGGGAAGCGCAACAATAAAGTTTCCAGTATATATTCAGCACCTCCCCCGCCAGCATAGACAGATCGTAGCCTCTCTCGCCGTGCGACCTCTCTTGCACAGCACCCCCTACCCCACCTTCGCCAACCCTAACTACCTCCCGCAGTCACACAGCTGCTCTTGCAGCCTCTTGGTGTTGGCCATGGGTTCAGGCATCCTGGAAAAATGCTATCTGAGCTCCCGTGTTTCTGCAACCTCCAGCAGGCCACAAGGCTGCCACCCCCCTCCCCCCATCCACTGTGGCCCCATATTTCTCCAGCCTCCAGTGGGCCCCACTCCCACTTGACCCCCATTGCCCTCATTGCACCCCTGCAGGCTCATCGCCATGCTCCAGTACCCTGACTGTTACTTGCTGGGTGTTACCTTCCCTCGGCTTGCTGCTTATCCTTGCTGTTTTCTTTTGACATTTGCTTCTCACAGGCTCACTAGTGAGCATCTCTATAGTATTCAAATGCAAGTCTGTTAGTCTTCCGTGTATTCTGAACAATGCTTGGCAGGAGGTCACACAGGTGTGGTGGGCTGGATTACCGCCCACAGACCATCTGTTGGGCAAGTCTGGGCTAGAAGATTTTATTGGTGAAATAAGTTAAAACCACAGGTAAAATTGCACAGAAGAATGTCACAAAAAATTCCTTAAACATTTGTCAACTAATATGGATAGTAGCAATTGCTAGCCTAGTATCATTCATTCCAATGCATGCCGCTATTTTTATAGGAATTGACATTCAATAGGAAAACAGGGGTAGTGGCACAAAACATTAAGGCGAATGTTCCAGCTGTTCAAGCCGGCGGGGAATTCCGGTGCCATCGACGGCGCACGGGTTTCACTGACGAACCGTGCAGTCAACGGGAAATAGCATTGAGAACGGTGGGACCAGAAAATTCCGCTGGCGGGCCTCCAAAATCACGCAGCGGGTTGGTCTGTAAATCCCACCCTAGGAATCTCTCACCAACTTGGAGATAATATTGGGGTTCTTAGGTTGGAAGTCCATAAAGAACCTATAATACCTTAAGTAGAGTATACTTGATTCCCGATGGTTTATTTTCAATTGAATAGCTTAACTCTGCAATTGAAGATGTGTTCTGCACATGCAAAACAGCTATTGCTCTAAGTCACGGAAAACAACATGATGAAGTTGAAATTAATCTGGACCACTTTTCAGGTCTTAGGCTTCTTCATCATCTTGAGGGCACCTATATTGCTTCTCGAAGAGCTTGGACCCTCTTAAAATAAATTTCTGATAGGTTCTGAGAGGGGGCTTGAATCACACATTGTCAGTGAATAGGGGTGGTGAGGTGATCACAGGGATTGCGGAGTCAGGGAAACAACGCTCTTACTCCTACTGGCTCCAGAGAAAGGTTTTTATACATACCTTTAGTTGGTGGCTATAGTAGCTGTTGAAGAATTTTACCTTAAGAGGAATGCCTCATCCATAACGTACACATTTTGTCCAAGTTTTCTTGAACAGGCATTAGGCTCATCAGTAACATACTTGAACAGATTAACGTCATCTGGTGGCCTCGTGAAAATGATCCTCATGAATTTAACAATGGAACTAACAGCTGTGCAGATTGGACATTGGCTGCCCCATGACTGCATTGAGATGCTTTGTACCTATTTTACACCCAAAAAATGTGCATTGTGTCAATTTCTCCCCCAATATGTCTATATAGCAATGATATCCTCAAACTACAATCACCCTCTACTCTTTCCACAGATATGTTTAAATCCCATGATATAGCAGTGAGTCAAATGCTTAGGATTGCAAGCCTGAAAGCCACTCAAACTCAGAGAGAAGCACTTTGAACGCTTTCTCTAATTTAAGGGAGGAGCGGCAGAACCGGTGGCTGTATAAGGATTGACGGCTGCTGACTTTGGAAATCTTGACATGGCCATCGGATTAGCTCACAGATCTACTGTAAAACAGAGACAACTGTATAAGAATGAGCAGATGAATCAGTCCCCTATTTCCCTGCAAAGCACGAGGGAAGCTAGGCTTGGTGGTATTTGAAAATCTACCAACATTGTTTTGCAAATAGGATTGTTTCCCCTGCAGTATGCAACTGAACAGCTGCCATCATCAGTGGTACCTGCAGGCACATAGCTGGCCAGGATAGTGGCTGTATCTCTCCCAAATTATTTTAATGATGACACTGAGACTCACTTTCCATGAAGCAGTAATGCTCAGATTCAACATGTTTACTGACAAAATCTACAGAACTGGCATCAGCCATATGTTAAGCGATTAACTCGCCTGCTGACTCCCCAAAGCCTGTTCACCATCTATAAGTCAGGAGTGTGATGGAATACTCTCCACCTGCTTGGATGAGTGCAGTTCCAATAACACTCAAGAAGCTCAACACCATCCAGGACAAAGCAGCCCGCTTGATTGCCCCCCCTTCCACAAACATTCACTCCCTCCCACTGACACACTGTAGCAGCAGTGTGTACCATCTACAAGATGCACTGCAGGAACTCATCAAGGCTCCTTAGCCATCATCTTCCAGACCCACGATTGCTATAATCTAGAAGGCCAAAGGTAGCAGGTATCTGGAAACACCATCACCTATATCTTCTCTTCCAAGTCTCACCATCCTGATTTGGAAATATATCTCCATTCCTTCACTGTCACATGGTTAAAATCCTGGAACTTCTTAACGGTACTGTGTACCTAGCAATTCAGGAAGGCAGCTCACCACCACCTTCTGAAGGGCAATTACGGATGAGCAATAAATGCTGGCCTAGCCAGCAATGTCTACTTCCCATTAATCATCTTTTAAAAATAACCTAAAGGGTGAATTGTCTGGTCTCACCTGCCGTGGAAATCGTTTAAAAGCCCATTGACCTTGGGCGATTAATTTCTGGTCTTGGGATGGGGCGATCGGAAAATTCCGCCCTCAATCTCCACTTGCTTAACCTGCTGAAAACCTGAAAAATTTTGACAATTATTAATAAACTATAAAACTCTGGGCTTGATATTTTCTTCACAGTGGACTTACTGCAGACCAACTGATAGTTTAGAAATCAATACATCTCAGATGATTCTATCTTTCTTTTTTTACCCTCCAATACAGGTCTCTGGAATGCTTTGACTGATGGGAGAAAGGACCCACCATCTCCTGCCTTCTGCTCTGGTTCATTTATTTAAGGCCTGTGCGTTAAGCTCATCAATTCATCGTTGTTCACCCGATACTACTGATCCTTCTGTGCTAAGTGCTTGCTAATGTAGTGATAATACAATGGGACATTTTGGTGCAGCTGCCCTCACTGTTACTTTGGCAATACTATAATAGTGCTTTGTAGTGCTATTTATAATGCAGTTTGTGCTCGTTTCAGATGGGGAAACCCAGGTCAATACTGAGCACAACTTTCAGACAATTCATTTAAATTCTTGAAAATCATGCACAGCCCAAATTTCTGATGCATGCCCTTGGCAGGCAGCGGTTCCCTGTGGGAGTGCAAAATCGGAAAATTATTTGCCTAATCTCTTCAACATATGTTTCAACCCAACTTTGGCAATTTTAAAGTGTAGATTTTATGAGTTTGCACTTCTTGTAAGGAGTTTTAAATTGAAAAATCCCGCAGGGCGCTGATCTCCATGACTATATTTTTGAAGCACATCCCAGCTTATAAACCTCCACATCAAAGTGTAAATTTGTAAAACCTACCCTTAAAATGAATTAGTATGGGTGTAACAATAAAACCCACACCCATGTTGGAATTTAATGAGAGTCTGCAGAATGCATTATGCAGCATTTGCTTTGTACAGCTGCTACTAATTGTTGCATACTTCCAGCCAAGTAATTTTCCTCCATTACTGAAGTGACTACACTTCAAAAGTACTTAATTGGCTATAAAGCAGTTTGGGACATTCTAAGACTGTGAAAGGTGCTGTATCTTCATTCTTTCTCGCAGTTTTTGGAAAATGTGATGATTTTTGCTTCACGCATGTCCTGTGAAATGGATTCTACCATCCAACTGAGACGGAAGAGGCCATGAAGGCGTGGCAATAATTTGGACTTCCCTGGCTTGAGCAGTTTGGTTGGAATTCCAGCCTTGCTGATTGTCTTTCTGCTTGCTGAGGAATCAATTGTTTTTTCAAATGCAAGTGATGAGCGTTTTTCATCCACGTAACTCATCCACGACAGGAAGTGGTCGGAAAGTGTTCTAATGTATGGGAGATGCTTGACTCAAAGGAGTACAGCTCGCAATAAGGTAATCAGTAGGACATCTGTTCACTTCTGTAGGTGAGCACCTCACTATTTGCTGATTTCAGGTGACAGTAGGACCAAGTGACCTCCTGATCTTATTATGCCTATCAATACATTTCTGTTGCCACTGATGGTGTGGATTTCTTGACATAGGTTGATCCAGTGTTTAATTGCACAGTATCCTGTCTCAACTGCTCAAGTATGCAAACATTCAGCTGCTGTGCCAACCCCTAGTGGAAGGGAGGATCAATTCCACGGGACATATGTGTTGCAAAAATCAACATACTGGGCAAAATCAAAGGCAACAGAGGAGATCACAAGAACTACAGGGGCACCTGACTGGGATGGCCTCCTCAAGGTTCATGTTTATAAGACCCCATCAACTGTAGGCCAGGTATATCCAGAAGCACAGAACAGTTTCCATACTGGCAGATTTCCACTGGACTTAATCTCCTCCACACATTAGCAACAAGAGAACCACAAGGAACAGGATAAAGTTTGTGACCTTATTTCCATAGATCTCACTGAAGCATTCATCACTGTTAGCTGGCCAGGACTCTTAAAAGATTTGGGAGGAAATTGGCTTTCCACCAAAGCCCCTCAGTCTCATCCACTCCATGATGTGGAGATGCCGGCATTGGACTAGGGTGGGCACAGTAAGAAGTCTCACAGTACCAGGTTAAAGACCAACAGCTTTATATAAAATCACAAGCTTTCGGAGCGCTGCTCCTTCAGCAGCTGAAGTCATTCAATTCTTTCATAGCAACATGCACTGTACTGTACAGTTTGGCAGCAACCCTTCGGGGTGAAGACACGAGCGAAACAGGCCTGTATCCTAGCTCCCAATTTGTACCAGATCTTCTTTTTCTTGCTCGTACCTTTGTCTTCCCTGCAGATGTCGAAATTTACCTGAATACACGGTCAGTAAGATCTATAATCTGTGCAAATTGAAAACAAAAGGTAAAAATGTAGCAATTCTTGATCAGGGAATTCCTCTGCCACACTAGTCGCTCACATGGAAACTCAGCTTCATGGATTACCTCTCCAATGTCTGCAACCTGTTTGCTCTGACTATAAACATCAAGAAAACTATTGTTATGGGACAGTGTCACATCTCAACCATTGAACATTCTCAATACTCTGCCCCCCAGTGGAAGTTGTTTGAATATTCTGAAACCTTGCGTCCAGATAATCTGTCCCTTGATGCAGAACGTGACACACGCAAAGAGAAAGCAGCTACCACCTTTGGCACACTCACAGAACGTGCCTTGAATAATGTCAAGCTGACTGTTAGGACCAAGATGGGGATTAATGAAGCCTGTATTCTCAGCATCTTGTTGTATGGCTGTGAAGCAGAGACAATTTACAGTTCTCAGATTTTCTGTCTGGTGAGATTGCAGAGCTAGATGATCAGTAGGACACCCAAAGCTCCACTTCATAAATGCTTGTAAGCCAGACATGAGGGCCCTAAACATCGATTTTCACAACTGGGAGTCACTCACTGGTGACAGAGAAAAATGGCAACATCACCTTGGGCTGCCATGTGCAACCATGAAGGCCAGTGGCACAGTGTCATGACAACAAGCGTTAAGACCAAAAACAGCAACCCACACAGACGCCTGATAAACACTGAAGAGTCATACGGTCTCAAAACATTAACACTGTTTCTCTCTCCACAGATACTACCAGACCTGCTGAGGTTTTCCAGCATTTTCTGTTTTTAAACCACTTCACAGGCAGTACCTGTGGCAGAACCTGCTTCTCACGGTTGGTCCAGTCAGCCACCAGCAAATGTGCACCGTATAAAGCTACCTCGTTCCCAACAGATTCAATTTATTGAATTTCCATCTTATCCCAATGGAAGTGTGCCAATTAGATAAAGTTATGATCTTCTTTCTTTTCTTTCGCCATAGCTCTTTTAAAAGCAACAAATTCTGTTTTTGCTTTGATTGTGACCCTTCAAAGTAGTGCTTCCCACAGTTCTGAAGTCAAATGAATATTTATTGGGGTACAGATTTACAAATTGGTGCTTCCACTGAAGATCCTTGTGCAATAGGAATGCATATCATGGATTCACAATCCAAAGCTAATGGGCGGAATTCTCCGCTCCCCAAGTGGCGTGGGAGAATCGTGGGAGGGCCTCCCGACATTTTCTACACCCCCGCGATTCCCCCCCCCCCCCCCCCGTCAGAAAAATCGCCGCTCGCCGTTTTTCACGGCGAACAGCAATTCTCCGAGCCCAATGGGCCGAGCGGCCGGCCCTTCACGCCTGTTTCACCACGGCAGCAACCACACCTGGTCATTGCATTCGTGAAACGGGTGCCGGATGCCCATTTGGGGCATCCAGGGGCCCGATTGGGACGGGAGCACCGCGACTGTGCTCGGGAGGGGACAGGCCAGCGATCGGTGCCCACCGATCGTCGGGCCTGCGTCCAAAGCGGACGCACTCTTTCCCCTCCGCCACCCGGCAAGATCAAGCCGCCACGTCTTGCTGGGCGGCGGTGGAGAAAGACAGCACCACGGGTTTGCGTCGTCTGCGCGCTGATGTCATCCGCGCATGCGCGGATGACATCCGCGAAGCGCCGTTTGGGCGTCATTTCCAGCGGCCGAGGTCACAGCCGGGAACGACGGGGGCTCGCTCCTAGCCCCCCGGGTGGGGGTGAATTAGGTGCGGGGAGCAGGCCCCGAGGCCATCGTGAACCACGGCCGAGTTCACGACGGCCTCCACGATTTTGGCCAGCAGCGGAGAATACCGCCCAATGCATTTATGCTCCCAATACCAATATTCCCGTAACAGCCTCCCCGGACAGACGCCGGAATGTGGCGACTGGGGGCTTTTCACAGTAACTTCATTGAAGTCTACGCGTGACAATAAGCGATTTTCATTTCATTTCATTTCATGCAGAAAGAAAATATCTCCCGCCAATATTGACTGCTACTAACATTTCAGAAAAAGAAACGTTTCAATTTCTACAGTGCATTTCACAGCCACCAGATGTCTCAAAGTGCTTCACAGCAAATTAAATACTTTGTAAGTGTAATCACTGTTGCAATGTAGGCAAATGTGGCAGCCAATTTGCACACAGCAAATCCCTACACACAGCAATACGATAATAAACAGATAACCTGTTCTTTCAGTGATGTTGTTTGAGGGATCGATATGAGCCAGGACATTGAGGATAACTCCCCACTTCTCTTTAGTACAATGGGATCTTTTACATCCACCTGAGAGGGCAGACAGAGACTCGGATTTATGTTTCATCTGAAAGATGGCACCCCCAACAGTGTAACAGTCCCGCAGTCCCGCAGTACTGCACTGGACAGTCAACTTTCATATTTGTGCCCATAGATGGATTATAAGAATTATTGTCCCAGGTAATGGGAGTGCACATTGGAAATTTGGGCATTGAGTTAAGGACAACCTGCATGACTTATCATTTATTAAATTTTATGTTTATTTACATAAGTGGAAGAGATTTCAAGTGATTCCAGTTTCTACTGGGCCGATTCAACTAAATAGGAATAAAGTCCCACAGCGAGCGCCTTTAGCTGATTGTCTCCCGGCGCTCACAGCGCCGAGAAGCACGTGGTTATACAACGCCACTCACATTAAGTAAGAGGCCTCAGTGGAGAATGCGTGGTCGATGTCGCAAATAGTCCCGTTTTCTACACTGAGGAGATCTGCTTGCGGGAACCCCTCAGTGTACTGAGAGATCGGGATGCCTTTTCAAAGCCCTGAAGCAACCCCAGCCCCAACGCAATATCGGAGGGTTCCTGCACCCCTCCCAACATCTCCGCAGGGCACTCCCAGCCTGATCACACACACGCAAAAAATGCAGGCTTGCCACCTTGGCAGTGCCAATCTGGCACCCTGGCAATGCCCCTGCCAGCTGGCAATGCCACCTGAGCATCTTTTGAGGACGTGCCAAGTTATGAATGAATGACTGTTTATTTAAAGCTATTTGAACACATCCCATTATCACTATAGGGTGCATTAGTTCTATACAGAATGCATAGTAGGTTCATGGAAATAGAGGTGGCACGGAAAAGTTGGCTTGGAGTGTATGAAGGGCCGTTGGAGTGGATGGAGAAGCTTAGTTGTGTATGGACAGTGTGAGGGTACATGGAGATGGATAGGGCAGAGGGAGTGTGTGGGGTTAGGGGCAGTGAGGGCTATAGGGCTGTTCTTTATTTTCCTCTCATTATTCTGAAGTCCCAGAGCATCGAGACAAGCCTTTTAAACAGGGCCTGCCTTGACACCCGGTAGCCCCTGTGCCTGCCTCAGAGCTCTTTTCTGGGGCAGCGGTCCCGAAACCTGTTGGCATCAGACTCTCTGAACAGAAATCCCCCCTTACTGTTACTTTCTCCTTAGGTGGGCCTTCAAAATCCGCTCCTCCCTGTCTTGAAGATGAAAATCCAGCCTTATTCTTCACTATCACTACATGTGATTACAGGGAGACAGTAATGTGGTTGACTCTTCAATGCCCTCTGAAATGGCCAGCAAAGCATTCTGTTCAAGACCAATTAGGGATGGGCAACAAATGCTGGCCCACATCCCCTGACCAAATGAAAGAAACAGAGTCAAATCCTTGGTACCCACTCTAACAGCACTATGAATGTACCGACACAGTGAATTGCAGCAGTTCAAGAAGGGGTTCACCCACCAGCTTCTCAAAGGCAATTAAGGATTTGCAATAAATTCTGGCTTTGCCAATCACAATCACATCCTATGAATGAACGAAAGAAAATGGGCAGGATTCTCCGTCCAGAGACGCTGGAATCGCAATCATGCGGAGAATCGGGCGTTAGCCAAAAATCGAGGTCAGCGTCAGGCACCCAACGGAACACCATGCTCCAGCTCCTCGATAGCGGCGTGAATGCGGTACACACCGCCCACCAGGGTGGGCATGCTAATCGTACAGTAACGGCCATCAGCATACCATTAACGGGCATGAGCCGATAATGTCCGGCCTACTGCAATACTCCACCTCCGCCAGGTGGGAGTGATCATGGCGCGGTTCACTCGTGGAATTAAAAATAGGGAAACAGGTGCCATGCCCCATCCGTACTGCTCCAGACAAGTAGGCACAAAAGACCCACATCACAGCACAGCTATAGTCCCGACAGGTGCCCAACACCCTGGCCGAGCCACACCCAAGACCCTGCTTGAATGCATGCCACCAAACATGGCGCACTGTGCTGAACCCCCCCCACCCCCCACCCCGCCACAACCTGGCACCACCCTGCTGGTGGGGTATCACATGGCCCACCCGAGTAGGATCCCCACAGTAGACCACATGCAGGACAAGGGCCTCAGAGCATACTTCCAGCAAGGATGGGTGGCAGGGTGAGATGTCCCACGGTGCCAGACACCAACGGGACACAGGTGGGGTGTGGAGGGCGAAGCGTCAGGATAAACAGCTGGGGATGAGAATGTGGGGGTGGGGGGAGGTGCTGCAGTGCAGGCCAGGACCTACGTGTGGCCCGTTGGACCTGGTTGGGCATGGGAGCACTCACCATGCTAGACAATGGATTTCG
This sequence comes from Scyliorhinus canicula, assembly GCF_902713615.1. Classification (NCBI taxonomy): domain Eukaryota; kingdom Metazoa; phylum Chordata; class Chondrichthyes; order Carcharhiniformes; family Scyliorhinidae; genus Scyliorhinus; species Scyliorhinus canicula. The sequence goes on along the minus strand of NC_052155.1, from coordinate 83,424,588 downwards.
GTATTGAACCGGGTGTGGTTAACCTTTGCCTATCCGCAGCCCTAGTGGACACAATGAGGCTGCACGAGCAGGAGCTGCTTAGGGAGGGCCCTGCCGAGCCGGAACATACCTCAGAGGAGCAGGAGTCAGCCGGTGAGGATGTGAGTACTTGCCAGACCGAGCGTGTCGCCGAAGGCTCCAGTTGAACAAGGAGACCCGTAGGGCTTATCTGCCGAATCATGGCGCATCTGGAGCCACAGAGATATGGGGGAGGACACCCACTCCCAATGGCCGTCAAGGCGACGGTCACCCTGAACATTTTTGCTACAAGGTCCTTCCCGGCTCCGTGTGGGGCCCTGTCTGGGATCTCCCAGACCAAGGTGCACAGGTGCATCTGTGCCATAACGGAGGCCTTGCATGCAGGTTTGCACCTGAATATGGACCAAGCCCACCAGGTTGCCCAGGCCGCAGGATTCGCCACCATCGCCGGAATGCCTCAGGTCCAGGGCATGATCAAAGGGACACATGACCTCCTACGAGCAACGGAACATGAAAGGGCGCCCCTCACAAACCAGAAGAAATGCCATTCCCTCAATGTGCATTTGGTGTGTGACCACTGGCTGTATATTTAGCACATCTGGACCCGATACCCAGGCAGCATGCACAGCACCCTCCTCCTGGCACACTCGACGATGCCCAACACTTTTGAGATGCTCCCCTGGGTAAGGGATTGGCTCCGAGGCAACAGGGTTTATCTGCTTCAGTCGTGGATGATAATACCTATCCGGAGGACCCAGACTGGATATAGAACCGCTATAACAATGTCCATAAAGAGACCAGGAGCGAGAGGTGCATTGGCGTGCTGAAGGTATGGTTCAGGTGCCTGGACTGCTCTGGAGGGCCCGTCCATCCAGCCTGAGGAGGGTCCCCCACAATGTTCTGGCCTACTTCTTCCACAACATCGCGTAGCAGTGGGGCAACCTGCTGGAAGAGGAGGATAAACGCCAGGACTTATCGAACAAAGAGGATGCAGAGGAGAGCCAGGATGGGCCGGGCATGGGGCCAGCCAGCCACGTATGGGAAAATGTAATTGCCTCCAGGTTCACCTACTAGGAAGCCTGGTCACAGGCAGCTCAAAATTCTGGTCTCACTTACAACCCCCTCCACCCGGCCAACCACACCCTCCCCGTCCCCCCTCGCTGCACTTCCCCCCCCCTCGCACCTGCACTCACCTCCGCGCTTCCTCCCTGCTCACTGCTGGGTGCTGGACCTGGGTTGGCAGTATCAGCGGATCCCGTCCATGGGATGGACGATGATGATGACCCATTGTGCAATGAGCTCTGGTAATCCACATTGTTTGATGAGGTCTGACTCCTGCCCTTGGTAGCACTTTCCCTGTATGGGTGCTGGTCATTCCATCTCACAGTCCCATTGAACCCCTGTGGTGGAAGGGATGGGGATGGGGAGTAGGTACAGCTGGGGGGGAGGTTATCGGGGTGGTGTGCGGTGATGGGTATCTCACCGGGTAGGTCCTACCATATGGCGGCCCCACATATCTGGCCCCATCCCATGCCACCTCCGAGGGCAACCTCTGGGGTGGCCTCTGACTGCCCTGGGGGTCCGTGTCCACCTCCAACATCCATGCCCCAGACCACCGACCACCAACCCCACCCCACCCATCAATCACACCCTCTGCTCCCAGCCCTTCCCATCCTTCACACCTTTCAGACAGAGCACCAAGACAGTTAGAACATCGGTGAACAGGTGTTTATTATGATATACAGAACTTAGCCCCGATCGCTAACCTATGTGCTTCACCAGTGCCAAGTGTTGAACTTTCTGTCCTTACGTGTCCTAACGCTCCTTCTAGGGGATCCCCCAGGCGGTACATCAGAAGTGGAGGTGGACTGCTGAGTATCTCACCCTGTGACCTGGGTTCCCATTGGCGGCTGACCTCTGGAGCGATCGGGCCCGAATGTGTCTGGCTGTCTTCCAGTGACATGGCCGCCATGTTCTGTGCCTTGGCCACCACCCACACAGAGTGGTCCAGGCCTTGGACATCTTGACCCATGGCCAATACCTTCGCAATGAAGGCATCCACTGTGGATGTCACCCGTGTGGTGTTGACCTGGGTTACACACATGATCGGCACCACATCCTGTCCTGCAGGCAGTTGGACTCCTCCAAGTGCACCTGCAGGAGCTGGATGATTGCTGACACCCAGTCATGTAGCCCCCAGCTCTGCACCTGCATCTCCAACATTGATAGGACCATCCTTTTCAGAAGCGCAAGACCCATCTGGGCAGCAGCTAGTCTCTGGAGTCAGGCTTCCCTCGGACCATTCAGCCCCCTAGGGTTCCTACCTCCACCTGTACCACTGCACATGTGTGGTGTGCACCTGATAGTGCCCCAGGAACCCTTTCACTACAGGTGAATGTCTCTGGGATGGTGGAGCATGCTGGTGACAGCAGTGATGAAAAGTAGTCCCCGGATATGTGCTCCAGGGTGTTGTAGGGTTGCTGCTGGGGGTGTGGGTCACATGCAGATCCCGCTTCATCACCAAGTGATCATGCAAGACAAAAGACAAAACACATGGCAAGATCGCCACTAGACGTGGGGCGAAATTCTCCCCTACCCGGCGGGGCGGGGGGTCCTGGCGTAGCGGAGTGGCGCCAACCACTCTGGCGTCGGGCCTCCCCAAAGGTGTGGAGTTCCACACCTTTAGGGGCTAGGCCCGCCCTGCGTCGGAGCTGGCCGAAAGGCCTTCGCCGGTCAGCGCATACGCCGGAGCGTCAGCGGCCGCTGGCGTCACCACCGGCACATGCGCGGTGGAGGGGGTCTCTTCCGCCTCCGCCATGGTGGAGGCCGTGGCGACGGTGGAAGAAAAAGTGTGCCCCCACGGCACTGGCCCGCCCGCTGATCAGTGGGCCCCGGTCGCGGACCAGGCCACTGTGGGGGCACCCCCCGGGGTCCGATTGCCCCGCGCCCCCCCTGGACCCTGGGGGCCCACTCACGCCGCCAATCCCACCGACACAGAGCTGGTTTAAACCACGTTGGCGGGATTGGCCTGTTAGCGGCGGGGCTTCGGCCCATCGGGGGCCGGAGAATCGCCGCGGGGGGCACTCCGATCAGTGCGGGGGGCACACCGATCGGCGGGGCATGATTCCAGCTCCCGCCGATTCCCAGGTGGCAGAGAATTCCGGCCACGACGGGGGTGGGATTTAAGCCGACCCCGGGCGATTCCCCGACCCTGCGGGGGTTCGGAGAATTCTGCCCGTGGTGTGGGGGCATTGGGGGTGCACTTGCATCTCCAATGCTGATCTCCTGCTGATCAGTTCCAACAGCCTCTGATCCGTGACGGTGAAGGGCCGCATATCTGGTGGGTCTTCTCACTCTTCCTGTGGTTGTGGGCCTCCTCCTCCAGGGGGGATGGAATACGCACGGTGTGAGATACCCAGGCGCAGGCAACACAGGGGATCCGCGGCCAGTAGCCTGTGTGTGCAGGGCACCCGGCCATGGTGGGAAATATGGGTATCGGTATGTGGGGCAGGGTGGGGTTCTGGTGGACTGCCGGTTGGTGGAGTTCGATCACATTCCAGGTGGAGGGAGTGTGTGAGATGGGGATTTGTGCCAGGGGCACGGTGATGTTGGTGACTCACCGTGACTGGCCTGGGGCTTCCCAACCTCAACCAGCGCTGTCTACCAGTCCAGCTGGTGGGGGCAGCATGGGGAGCTGGGGGTAGGGGAGGGGATGGGCTGCGATGGGTGTGGGTTTGTGGAACTGGGGTGGCACCAGGGGCACGGAGCTGGTGACTCACCCTTGCAGCCCCGAGGAGATTGTGCGGCTTTATCCTGCACTGCTGCCCGCTTCTGGCGGTGGGGCCCATGGCGCACATGGCCTCTGCCATCTGCGCCCAGGCCCGGTTAACATCGAAGGGTGGCAGCCTCCTTCCCACCCTGGGGACAATAATGTCCCACTTCTCCTCCAAGGCACCCAACAGTGTTTCCAGCTCTGCGTCGACGAACCTCGGTGCTGCTCTTCGGGGTGGCACCTTGGTGGCTGGAACGAGAGTGTGTGGGGAGCGGAGTGATTATATGCGGTTGCAGCTTGTCAGACTCCCGAGTGCCAATCTTGACCCAGACGAATCACATGCTGCCGTGCGTTGGAATCAACTAGTTCCATATGGCACTGGTACTGCCCAATAGCAGGTCCTGAATTGCTCTGGGACCTGTGCCACTGTCAGGACCGTAGTACACCAGCCATTCAACCCCGGTGTCAGCACCTACACTCTGAAACAGAGAATCCTGCCCAAGATATTTCTAGTTATTCTGAATAATCATTCCTCCACCGCAAGGTTTGAGGAATGGGCATCCTGATACCTCTCATGCCAGTTCCTATTTTCCAGTAATCTCTTGACGTTAGTATAATTGCAAAGCACTGTCATCATTTTTTCTGCATTAAAATTTTGTACAAGTGCACATAGTAGTTATTGTTAATGATTTTGGTACTGAAGACACAAGGTAAAGAGGGAAAGCTAATTCAGTGGATCAAGCCATCGTCCTTGTGGCCATATTCAATACCCAACTTACCCTTGATTTCCAACACGCCGGTAATTATTATTATGAAATTGTCTGTCAAAATCAAACTAATTATTTCAACAAATGTATAATTAATTGTCACATGCTGAACCTTGAATAAAAATAAGCAACAGACCCATCAGCATCTGAAAGATAGGTTAATGTTGGTTTGGTCGTTGATGATGAAGGACAATCATCTTTCCTTTGCTGCTGCTAATTGGCCTATTTTGAAATACCACCATTTTAACCAGCATTTGCCTTTTCTCATTCTGATTCACAGTTGCTGTATGAAGGCCAGTGCATCAAGCTTTGGAAATCCCTGGCAGTATCACAAGATCATTTCTCCAAGTGTATCTGTGCACCCAACAAGCACCAAGGTCAAATTAGCAAACTATTGTGTCAGTTGCCTCTGCACTCTATTATTTTGCCACCTAACAGAAAAACAATTTTTAGGCACCATTCTTTTGTTTCATTTTGACCTCTTATACTGCGCATCATTTTTTAAATAAAAAATCCACTCTTTGGCCCAGGCTTAATGATCTTCAGCTGATGAGGTGTGATGTTCAGCTTCACTGACCCATTTATTGCAAGCTTGATGTCCTTAGTTTATGTGCTTCAGCTTCGGAGAAATTACAGTTACTTTCAAGTCGACAGTTTTTAGCACTAAACCTGCCTCCATTGGTGAAGGTTAGGTGCAGAAGATCAGTCCTTACTTCAACGACTGAGAAATGCTGATTCCCACTGCAAGAGACGTGACCCATTCTAGTGCAGTCTTTAGGTGGAGATTAAGCAGCAGGTTTTCTGATCATCTGATCTGGTTTTATGGGCACAGATCAAGCATAGGATTGGAAACTTAACTGAGTAAGTCTTGGAAATTCTTATTGGAAACATTTATTTTTCAAAAGAAGCATCTGTGCCTAACGTTGATTTATTTTTGATAATATGTATTGGTATATCTATTAAATATCCTCCAATAAAACCTATTATGGGCCAGGGTTTAGAGAACTCCAAAGTATATCATGGAGTTCACCTGACCCACAACTTTCAATAGATTTTGATTATGGGGAGCACAAGGGCCCACTTTACAGGTGTGATGCAACAGAGAACTAAAGTATTTTTAAAACAAAAACAATGTTTATTCTATGAATCCAGTTAACATTTTATAAATGCACAGTAAACATCTATGAACTACCAACACTGATACTTCTCACAGATACAATACTTTATAGATAACCCTTAATAACTTTCCTAACAACATCTGACAGTAGGTTTGCATTCCTTACAGAAATAGGTATTACTTTGAAATCATCAAGTAATCTGGAGACATTCTTTAGTAGCCAGAGAGTGAGAGAGAAAACACCTCCTTGGTTTGAATGCAGCTCCCCAACTGAAAACTAAAACTCGGCTACAAAACAGCTTCCAACTCAAAGCAAAAGTAAAAAGCCGAGCAGAGCCCAGCTCCACTCACACAATGACATCACTGCAGCCACTTGAGAAGACAAACATTTCTTAACTTGACAGTCCCATGACAAGCCCATTATTGTTTAAGTCACTGGGAACATTTACAAGGCTTCAGGAGAACAGAAACAAATAAAAAGAGGACATATGAAAAGGAGTTGTTCCAAAACCAACTTTCATCTGTGTTTAAAGAGCAACAAGATAGCTAAGTGCAAGCAATAGACGTGATCACATAAGGGCTGAGTACCTTGATGGATCCCATGTATTTGTGTTTGTTTTTTGTTAGAAGTGCAGAAGGTTTGTGTTACTCAATGGTGCAAACGTCATTAACACATTCATTGGCTGTGGCTGGATGGAGGGAGGTCCTTGCAGCCTTGGAAATTCCACTATGCTGTGCCTTTGGTGAAGTGTTTTGGTGAGAGATAGAAAATAGAAGCAGGAGGAGGCCATTTGGCCCTTCGAGCCTGCTCCGCCATTCATTATCATCATGGCTGATCATCAAGTTCAATACTCTGATCCCGCCTTCCCCCCATAGGAGCATTCCAAATTAAATTGAAACAGAACAAAAGGGAACAAAACAAAACTAGCACAATGCAATGAAACCAAAAATGATCCAAAAAAAGTTTGAGTCTGATCAAAAGGTTAGGGTGGCCATTTCTAAACCACTTCCAGTAGCTCTGCATCTGAAGGAGCATGCATAGTTCCAGCTTTTAAAGTTCCATATTATTAAAAATCTTCAAACCTCTATCAGGTTTCCCCTCCGACACGCCAGAAAATAACTTCCACATCACTATGCTCTCTGAGTTCAAGAATTAGTTTTGACACCGCACCTGCAATCCTCCTCTTTGAACTCTCGGAATAATCTTTCCTGTAATACAAAATGGAAACGTTTCCAGATGTATTGGCAAGGGTAGATACATTTCAACATCACCCATGAACTTAAATTGCACCTCGAGCTATACCTCTCAACATTTTACTTGCTTTGTTTACAGTCTGCCAACAGTATCCTGGGTGTTCACCACCATCGCCATATTGTGGGACACTATTGACTAAAATGTAATTGCACCAGCTACGCGAACACACTAGCTGCAACAGCAAGGGAGCAGCTGACCCATTCTGCAACAAGTGGCTTCCCTCATGAGCATTCAGACTCCTCACAATTTACAAGACTCAAGACAGAAGAGTGATGGAATGACCACCAGTCCCCGACACAGGGCAGCCACAACAGTCAAGAAGCTCAATGAGGACAGAGCACATTGATTTGTTCTGTGCCCATGTACTCAATATCCACCCCTCCATCAAAATGGCTACAATATGTTCTGTCTACAAGATGCACTGCAAGAACTTGGCAGACTTATTACTTGGACAGCACTTCCCAGTCACATGCCCTCTACCACAAACAAGGACAAAAGCAGAAGCATTGATAGAATACCATCACTTGCACACTCTCCTCCAAATCACTCTCTGCCTGACTTGGGTAGGTATCACTGTCCCTTCATTGCCACTTGATCAAAATCATGGAATTCCCTACCTAATATCATGAGTATAATACAACATGAGTTTCCACAAGCACTCTGATGATATACAATTCTACCTTCCCACCATTTCCAACATTTAGTTGAAGAAAATTACTGCTCACCCAGGTGAGCAGTAATTTTCTTCAACTAAATGTTGGGAATACTGGCGCCATTGTCTTTGGTCCCCATCACAAATATGTTCCCTAGTCATCAACTTTATCTTTCACCCCAATCACCATCTGGGGCTGAACTAGACCATTCACAACCTTGACATCCTATTTGACCCGGACATGTGTTTTTGCCCACATATCCACTCCTTCAGCAAGACCACCTTCTTTAATTTCTATTGCATCTCCTGCCTGTACTCATCTACTAAACTCCCATCAATGCCTCTAGATTTGACTATTTCAACATTCTCTTGGCCAGTGTCTCATCTTCTCCACTACAGAAAATTGAACAAGTCCTGTGGACCTATCTTCTCTTTGCTCACTGTTCTACATTGTCTCTCGGTCCAGTAACGCTTCAATTTTAAACTTCTCATCCTTGCTTTCAAATCCTTCCATTGTCTTGCCTCTTCCTATCTCTGTAACCTCCTGCAGTCGAAACTCTGTAATCTCCGGGGTCTTCCTGTTCTGGTTTCTCAGGAATTCCATTTTTCATCCACTCCATCATTGGTAGAACTGTCTTCAGCTGTGTAAGCTCTAAGTTCTGGAATTTTCTCCCTAAAACTCCCTGCCTTTTACCTTCCTCCAAATCCTTAAAAGCTTGCCAAAGTTTCTGGTCACCAATCTGAATATCTCCTTTTGTGGCTCAGTGTTTGGTAACATCGCTGTGAAACCCCTTGGGATAAAGTACTGCACTAAAGCTGCTTTGGAAATGCAAATTATTGCTGTTTTTACCATCATGCAAACAACTATCGGCCAAGGCACATCTACCTCCCTGCCAATGAAAATAATTGCTTCCACAGGCAGGATGTCAGGGAGGTCATGTAATCATAGAATGGTTACTGCTCAAAAGGAGGCCATTTATCCCATTGTGTCTGCGTTGGCCAACCAAAGGAGAGTTTTCCCATTGACTGAAAGCTTACCAGCAACCAACCTGTGACATCGGCATGGCATTATCAGTGGTATTCAAGATCACACCAACACCTAATGCTTACGCTGGCTCATTCAAGGTTATTATTGTTGGGGCAGCAAAGTGGCGCAGTGGTTAGTGCTGTTGCCTCACGGCGCCGAGGTCCCAGGTTCGATCCCGGCTCTGGGTCACTGTCTGTGTGGAGTTTGCACATTCTCCCCGTGTTTGCGTGGGTTTTGTCCCCGCAACACAAAGATGTGCAGGATAGGTGAATTAGCCACGCTAAATTTAATTGGAAAAAATAAATTGGGTACTCTAAATTTATTTTTTAAAAAGGTTGTATCATAGAATTTACAGTGCCATTCGGCCCATCAGGTCTGCACCGCCCCTTGGAAAGAGCACTCCACCTAAGCCCACACTTCCACTCTATCCCTGCAACCCAGTAATCCCACCTAACGTTTTTGGACGCTAAGGGCAATTTATCATGGCCAAACCCGCATAAACTGCACATCTTTGGACTGTGGGAGGAAACCGGAGCACCCGGAGGAAACCCACGCAGACACGGGGAGAACGTGCAGACTCCACACAGACAGTGACCCAGCAGGGAATCGAACCTGGGACCCTGGCGCTGTGAAGCAACTGTGCTAACCACTGTGCTATCGTGCCACCCATGCTGTTTGTGTGAGTGGAAGACTGTGCCCAGTGATGTACTGTAGGGATTATTGCTCGGTCCTTTACTGTTTGTAGTAATGACCTGGATGTGAATATAGGAGGTATGATTGGTAACTTCGCAGATTGCAGGAAATTTGCTGGTGTGGTAAATAACCAGGAGGAAAGTCTGAGATTACAGGACAATATAGCCAAACTGGTCAGATTACTCGTCGTGCCACGGCGGAATCTGATTTCACCAATGGGAGCAGGCCGAGTATATCGCAAACTGATTGGCACCTGGCATGGTCCTGATTTTGGCCTCACCAGCAACCTAACGGCTGGGTCGCCCTGTCGTTCAAACGCGGCGCGGCAGATAAAACACGCCCCCTGTTTAAATGTTATTTGTAAACAAACCATTATAATTTGTTATACATACTAACTGCCAGTCACTAATCCTTCCTTTACTACACTGGTGATGAGGTAAATTGGGGCGAATTAGTTAGCAGCGAGGAATTTGACGAAAGAGTCATTGAAAAACTACAAAGTGAATCTGATTGTCCAAAGAAGCCTGACGGAGAGTTAACAACCATGCCTTTCATCGGGAAGCTCGAAGCCTTCGATGACTGAGAATTGGGTGCAGTATATCAAACGGTTGGTGTATTTTTTCAGGGCTAATGGAATAGAGGGGAGAACAAAACAAAAGTAATTTTATTTACCGTATGCAAGACCCAGATTATAATCGAATTCGTAGTTTAACATCTCCAGAGGTTCCAGTTACCAAGTCATTTGCAAAGTTAGTGGAACTAACACAGGAGCATTATCACCCTAAAATCTCGGTGACACTGCAAAGACATAAATTTAGATGGAGAAGGCCCCAGGGGAGACCATCACAGCATTCATAGCCAGACTAAAGCAGACTGCAGAGTACTACAATTTTGGATTATCATTAAATTATATGTTCAGAGATTGGGTTGTATGTGGTGTGAATAACGTGGACAGATAAAATAAACTGATGGCTAAGTCCGAATTAACTTGCAAGAAGGCGTTCAAAATGGCGACAGCAATCGAGAGCACCGAAAAGGGTGCCCAAGATTTAGACCGTGAACAAATGTTTGAAGTCCACAATTAAGGGAGGGAAATGGTGCGTAGTAATGGCACCAGAAGCGGGGGTGTGGGATCAGGCTCAGGCAATGAATTGAGTACAGAAGCAGGAGAATCACTAAATACCAATGATTTAAACAGTCTAGGAATAACACAGAATGCTTTCGATGTGTGGAAGCCACTCCCCAGAAGTGTGTAAATTTAAAGGAGCCAAGCCATGAGGTGTGTGAGAAAAGGCCAACTAAGGCACAAATACAGAAGCAAGCAGGGCTAGCCCAGCACAAACAGAACATGGAATTAAACATTGGTAAATAACATAGGGCAGGGGTGGGAAAACTACTAAGGTTAATGGGGGGGGCTGTTAGGTTACTGGTATAGGGTGGATACGTTGACTTGAGTAGGGTGATCATTGCTCGGCACAACATCGAGGGCCGAAGGGCCTGTTCTGTGCTGTACTGTTCTATGTTCTATATGAGGCGCCCAGAATCATAACCGGGTGAAGCGCCATTTTTGAAAAGTAGAGAAAAAGAGGGCTAAAGGCAGGATGCCGCCGGGGGAAGCGCTGAGGTATATGCCGCATGCTAATTGGTTACAAGCGGGACTATTAATTAATATACTATGCGGCCCTTAAAAATTGTGAATTTCTGAATGTGGCCCTTGCACGGAAAAGTTTGCCCACCCCTGACATCGGTGAATGTCCAGTGAGAAAGTAAAGTCATGTCCTTAAACAATGTGGACGAGAGCAAGGCAGCCCCATCACAATGTGCTAATAATAAATGGCCAGCCACTAAAAATGGAGGTGGACATGCGGTGTCAGCTACTGTTATAAACTATTGTATTTACCGTAATCTGAAAGAAGGAGTTCAACCCCTAAAGTTGCTGAACACTTACAGCAAAATTAGCCACGTATACCGGAGAGGCTATAAAGATAATAGAACAACTACAACCCCTGTGAGTTACGGACAGCAATCAGCACAGTTTCCATTGATAGTGGTATCAGAATAGGAACCGAGCTTGATGGGCCGGAGAATCGGTGCGCCAGCCCGGGCCGGAGAGTCGCTGCATACCCCAACCGGTGGCGCGCCCACCATGCCAGCGCCAATGGCGCCGATTCTCCGCACTATGGAGAATTGCGTCCCGGCGTCGGGGTGGCATGGCGCAATTCATGTGGCGCGGCGCTGATTCTCCGACCTGGAGAATTCCGTCCTATAAGTTAACGGTGAATCAAGCTGTAAAGTTGGACAGGTACCCCACATCCAAAATATAGGACCTGTATGCAAAGTTGGCTGGGGGCCTGACAAATTAAGTTGGACATGAATCTAGGAATGGTTAACTATTATGGATAGTTTCTCCTTCACCTACCAACTTTGTGAGCTCCATTACATGAATTGTTGAAGAAATGCCAAAAATGTTACTGAAAGAATCCACAAAAAGAAGCTTTCAATCAAGTGAAGCAAGTGTTTCAATCTTCAAGTTTATTTGTACAAAAAAATAGTGCTTTTGCGTGATGTGTCACCATATGGAGTTGGGACTGTATTATCCCATGTAATGGAAAATGGATCTGAGAGACCCATTGGATATTATTGCAGTCAAATTTAAGTCAAAAGCAGTTTATTTCCTACTCACAGTTAGGGAATACACCAACTAAGCAACACTCCAAGTGCTAGCCGTGACCATTCTGAGGAGCCAGCTCCCTTTTCGGCCAGCATTTATCTCGGGGGACCTCTGCCCCTCTGCAAGGGAGCTTGTACTCCATGAGTCCCATGGGGAGATTGATTGGGTTGTCCCCATGGTTCCATGGGGATTATAACAGATATGTATCAAGAACTTTATCTGATGTAGAATGGGGATATTCATAGATAGAAAAGGAAGGTTTGACCATTATTTACAGCATTTAGAAATTTCACAAATATATACACAGCCGCCACTCAAGACGCTTTAGGATTGACAAGACAGCACCCGCAATATCTTCAGCCCGAATTAAACAGTGGCCGCTGTTCCTAGCAGCCCATAAGTATACATTTGAGCATCAATCTGGGACTCATGTAGCCTTAATCCACCTTCCATTATCTGAAAGAACACCACCCCACTTAGTACCGCAAGACATTGTTATAGCCCTTAACTTTATCGATTCCTTGCCCATCACAGCACAGCAAGTCAAATACTGGACTAACAGTATTTGTTGCCAAAGATCAAGTACATGATATCATTGGCAAAACGTGAAAGCTTCTGAAGAGATTAAACCATATCAGCTCAAAAAGGATGAGCTTAGTTGCAAGGATGGAGTTGCGGTGACCAGAACAGGGTCACTATCGAATGAAGTACAAGTGCAACACAAATTAGTGAAGAAGCATGTGGACCATTCGAGAAGGTGGGAGCCATCCTGAGAACCAGTGCTGCTACCTAATCCAGTTGTGCCTGACAGTCGTGTGGTGATTTGTTCAAGAGATGAAGTGGCTGATCAGCCAGTGACAGACCAAAGTGCTGCTCCCATTGAAACTGAAGGAAGTGAGGCACAGATTCCAGAGGACAGTCCCAGTGAGATAATTGCAGCAGAATCTAACTTCACAGTCGAGTTGCAGCTAATTGAGCTACATCGCTCCCAGAGGAAAAGAAAGCCCCCTGACAGACTGAGGTTTTGATGGACTTTGTACAAGAAATGTTTCTCAGTACTTGTGTTTTGTCAATTGTATAACTATTTCTTGTATTGTATGATAAGGGACTTAAAGGGGGAGGGATGTAGGAGCTGGCTCCTTTAAGGGGTGTACATTTGAAAGATGATGTGACCCCCATCACCCAATTTGGAATCGAGTGCGGGGTTCTTGGTGCAGAGGGTGGGCTTCTGCAGCCAGAGTAGATCCTAGAGCTGGTAGTGAAAACATCGTGAAAGACTGTGTGTAAATATCGTTTGTAAATAAACTGTTATAATTCATTATACATCTGACTGGTGAGTACCAATCCTTCCTTTACTACAACAGCACATGACAAAGAGACGGCTTGAGCAGAGTAACACCTCGTGATTGGCATGTACACGGTTCGGTTTTATAAAATAATTCAACGGGCCTGATCTAACAGAAATGAAACAGAGTCCCGTGTCGAGCTTGTTTAGCCGGGTGTTTTCCGGTGCTCACAGCACCGAGGAAGACCCCGCTCCCAGTCTTAGCAGGGGACACCTCGCTGAGGCCGCACTCAGTCTCACATGCTGTACTAAGGAGTTCCGCTCGCCAGTGCAGGAAGAGATCACCAATCTCAAGACCCTACAATGCAACAGCCAGACCCCACCAGTGCTCCTTGGCACCTTGGCACTGCCAGCTCCATGGGAGACCCCCCTCCCCCTCCCCTCCCCTCCCCTCCCCTCCCCTCCCCCCCGCAAGTGCCGTTCCGCCTGGTCCCCATTTGTGGAGACCAGTGTTAAACCGTCCTTGACTGGGTCTCCAAGGCAAAGGGATTAGATCCCAACACCTTGGATAGATCAACGAGTGCATATTAAAGTGAGACTAGCTGCTCACTTTAACATGAAAATTTGCCAATTATGGGCGGGTTCTGGATCGCGGCTTCTCGCGAGATCCGGTGAGGTTTCACGATGCGTAGTCAGCCGGGTAAATCTCGTGAGAAGCTGCACGCAAGATTTACTGGCTGAGTCGAGCCCCGAGTCGGGCGTGGCACGACTGTCAGATCTCTCCCAATGTCTCAGTAATCAGTGCCATCCATTTTAGCAGATTATTATCATCAGCGTAGGACATTTGGGCAACTTCCAGGCTGTTTCCGGGCTGCTGTTCAGTCATTTACAAGCTTGCCTGAAAAGTGCACCTGGAAGACTTTTGGGTGTCCACCACCGTTTCATTTTTAATGGTCAGCCATTCAATTTTGAGGTGAGAAACAAATTGCCTCCTAGCATTTCAAATGAATATGTGAGTGTAGGAAGGTAAAGCCAAAAAACAAACAGAATTTGGGGATTTATAAATAGGAGTCCAAGAATAAAGAGGTCACAGTTATGCCACAGTTAATGTATTATTTGCAGTTCTGGAAGCCCCATTATTGGAAGAACCTTAAACTCTCAGCAAGTGTGTAGCAGACATTCATCAGCATGGCACCAGAGCTAAGAAACTATAATTATGAGAAAAGACATGATTACTGGGATTATTTTCACTGGAGCAGCAAAGGATAAGAGAAATTTAATAAAGATCATAACATTTTCTGTTAGGGTATGTAAGGAAAGGATTATTTTCTGGTATAGGGAGTCAAGATTAAGTTAAAATTATCACTAAAATAGTAAAGAGAGGGGTTAGGAAAAATGTCTTTACACAGAGAGTTGTTAAAGTTTGGAATGCTTTCCCAAAGGGAATGGTTGAAGCAGAGACGATTGTATTTTTTAAGGTAAAAGATTAGAAAATATTGAAGCAGAACAGGATGGGCTGCTGTAAAGCAGTGGAATTAATTTTTGATAGCACCCACACAGATACAATGGATCAATTGGTCCCCCACTTCACTGGAAACTTTCATTATTCTACTTATTCCCCGGTCCTGCAGGCAGTTGGCATAGCATTGAGTTAGGCTGCCAGCTCCTATCAGGTCTGATGCTTTGCCACCTTGTGAGCAAAAGAAGACATTCCTCCTGGCATCCATCTCATGCAGTCAAACTCTTCCTCCAACTAAGGTCTTTCCAAAGGCTAATAACTTTTGAAATAAATGTTGAGCTTCTATATAATTGTTGACCATACATAATTAATATGAAGAATATTTTGAGATTTAATCCCAGATTTTTTTCTGCTGCCCACCTCTTGGTGTGTGCATTGGACCAGAAATAGCCTTTCAATGGTTTTAGTATAAGTCAAGATAAAAATAGTCTAAGCTAAAATTCATGAATTCAGTTTCAGATGTGAAGTTTTGTGGGGAGCACACCGTAGAATTTCAGACACTGGGCTCAGTGGTTCAGAATGGGGTCGGAATTTTCTGGCTGTTCCTCCCAGCGCAATCTTCTGGTCCCGCCGATGGAAAGCACCACCACGGGTTTCCCAGCAGCAGGGGGTGCTTGTAACAGGAAAGCCCATTGATCGTGGTGGGAGCAGAAGATCCCGCTGCCAACCAATGGCTTGCCACCTCAGCCTTCACAAAATAATTTGCAGTGGTGTGCGGAAATACCCGCCCTGGGTTTTCCAACTATTAATCGAGAGAAAACATTTTAAGGCTCAATTATCTTCTTGTTCGCATTCCCAATATGCACTCCTAATGGACAAACCTTCTCACTGAGAGCACAAACTTGCGAAAATCGAAAGAAACAACTTGTCTTAATTAATTGCCTCCGGTAGGACCCAAATTGGTTAGTTGCTGATCATTTACTTTTGAAGTATAATTATTTTTGTTAGAAAGAGAAAAAGCAGCCAGACTACACACAGCAAGATCCCACAAGGAGTAAATGTGGTGTGAGTCAAGAGACACACACAAGTGCACCCAAATGAAACCTGCTACTGACAGGCAAGATTCTTACTGGTAGCTCGAAGTCTGTAAATTACTTGGATGCATATACATTTAATTGTAAAACACTCAAATAGGTTAATTATAAACACACAGAAATAACATATTGTATGTCGGGAGCATAAATGAATAATTCAATGAACAGAATAAATCAAACAGGAAGCGAAATGTCAACATAATCTCTTAATATGAAGAAACAGCAAAGAAAAACAAATAATCTCTATATTATATAACTCAGAAAGTGGATCATGAGGCATTCCCACATGGAAGTGCAGTGTACAGAATCTGGGCTATCATATTGTGGACAAATTTCTGACCAACACTTGTGTTGAGCAATGCTCTAAATTGACTGTGAAGCCTTGCAATCTTAGCCCTTAAATTGCGAGAGGTTAATCCAAGATTTTATATTGTATTGGTTAGTTCACCCTTGGATACTGAACAATTTTTATGATCGGACTTTGAAAATGGGGAAACATATTGGCCGGGATTCTCCGAGCCCGCGGCGGGTCAGGGAATTGCCTTTGACGCTGAAAATTCCCGCCATGCCGCTCCGACGCCAGGACACGATTCTCTGGCGACCGGAGAATTGGCGCTAGTCGTTCGTGCACAGTCGACACAGCGCCGGTCAGAGGCCATTGAAATAGGCCCCAGCGGCGATTCTCCGCAGTCAACCGGCCGAGTTCCGGCGGTGCGGTTCCCGTATGGTACCACCCAGCGGGAGCTCAGACCCGCAACCTCGGTGGCCGTCCTGGTGGAGGGTGGGGGGGGGGGTTGCGGGGGATCAGATTCCTGATCCTGCAGTTCAGTGCAGCGCCGTGTATCAGCGCTGGTGTTGCGTGGAGCACTCCAGCGCCGTGCTGGCCTCCTGTGGGCCACTGAATCGCTGGGCCAAAAGACCCGTTGACGCCGGCGTTAAACACTTCGGTGTTTACGCTGGCGTCAACACTTAGCCAGGATTTTGGACAATCCCGGCCACTTTGTTAAAGTGCCCAGGAAAGCAGCAAGGATAACCCTGAGCGTAAAGACGATGAGAGAGGAGTGAAAATCAACACAATCTAATGGGGTGTCTCATTTAGATATGTTAAGTATTGAATAGTAATATAACTGAAGGCAACCCAATATAATCAAGTTAAGTCATGGCAGCAGAACGAGAGGGAATAAATGTAAACTTAAAAGTTAAACATAAACTTAAAAGTAAATCTAAGATTAACATTAGAAAAGAACGGTTTTTACTCAAAAAATGATTAAGTACTCAGAATAAATCACAGGGACTGATTAAACTCAACACCACAGGAAGTAAGGTGGAATCTGAATGTAAATGCCACAATAGATCATTGCCACTAACCTCATCAAGAATGGCATAGGTCAAGGGAGTGCACTGATTAACATCAGAATGGTGGATACATCTTTGACTCAGTCAACCAAATATAAATTGCAACTGAAGCATGGAGCCCAGAAATGGATAGTGTTGCCTCTAGAAGGTCATACATAGGCCAAATCTTGTTGTGGCCAAGAGACATGGAACTTCTGATGTAGGGAGCCATGTCTCCACTCCCACTTATGCAAATGCCCTTGTTTGGGGCAGGCAGAGGGCATCTCAGAGAGTGCAGTGCAATGCTGGCACCCTGTGTAACTGCTAAAATGACAACAGGAGCATGTCACAGATTTTCAGGGGCATTGAGTGTTCAAATGCCGTATATCCTAAGTTGAGTACGTTGGTCAGAGTCAAACTTTGAGGACTGATCAAACATTTCACACCCTTAAATTCCTCTCATATTCTTAATCTAGTCTGAGAATATTACTGAATTTGATAAATTGATGTTTATAAGTAAGCCTTACCCATTCCTATTAGCCCATTTTGCATCATTATTCAAAAGTGAAAGTGTGGCAATTTGTTTTAAACACTGTACACCAAACCCCACCCAGAACAGAAAATTGATACTTTAAAAAATCTTGTTAATTTTTAACAGGTTACCAAAACATTCTTAATACTTGAACTCAGGTTTTGGAGTACAATCTTGTCTCAACACTAATTTGCAAGTGTCTGAGACAACTATCTAGTAAATACGCCATTAGTTGTATTTCATTATTGTTTTGTGTTTTATTAAGGTTTATAAGCAAGTGTCTATAAAGCAATTTGCCCTTGGTTGCCAAGTTTAATCTCAATTAGCTACAACACAATGGTGAATCATTAGAAGACCAATTTCAATGAAGAGCAAGTTTATCTTGAAAATAATTGACTATACTGTGTAAAATCATAATTTTACTTTGAGAGCTTATCCTGCAATTGTACTAACTGAAAGGATTATTATCAGTTCAAAATGTAGACGAAGTACCATAAATTTCAGCACATCCTGGAACTTACTGTACCTGAACTGATAACCTTATTTTAAACTGTTATATACTGTATATGCTCTGCAATATTTTTATACGCCCGTACTATATTATCCAGCAAAGTGAATGTAACATGTGTACTATTACTGTAGCTATTAACTAAAATGTACAATGCTTTTAGAGAAATGTTTTGCTAAACCTCTTTATGTTCAGCTGATGTAAACATTTTTTAGTCCTGTTTTCTTTGAAGGGCTTCAGTCTATAGGAAATGACATTATGCTTTAGTAAATTCTTGCAGAATATAACAGATCATTGGTTTTATAACACAGTTGGTGCTTTTGCATTCTGATGAGATTATTAGTATCAGCTGAAAGAGTGTTTTGTGGCTATGTTCTTACTGTAAAAGCAGGACTTCAGTTGTTTGACACTACTTTTTGATCACCTGTAGGAATCAAGGTACATCATCATATCTGCTGTTGTTTATCATGCATGTTTTATATAACTGTACATTATTTCATAACAAATAGTATTTTCAGAGTGAATATCATGCACTTAAACATTCATATTCATGAAAAGTCTCATGAGATCCCCATCTCAGAATGCAAAGATGTCTGAACAAAAAAGCATGAGATGGCTGACAGCTCTATTAATAAGTAAAATACATTTTTGATTAGTCGCATGACTCAAGTCTTCGATGATTTTTTTCTTCTTGAAGGGCAATTGTTTTTCTGTAGCAACTATAATATACCAGGGCAAATAATTCTGAAGATTGGTCTAATCTGCTGAATTCTTGATTCCAGGACAATTCTTTTCCCCCCAACTGTGAGACATTCACCTGAGGGTCTAACACTACTGAACGCCTGTATTTATTTGTTTACATGGTGAAATCCCTCCAGTTAATAAATCAGCTGGAAGTTCTAATACAAATATTGGATTCGCGACAGAACAAAATATGATTAGAACTTTAATTTTTACAAGCTTCAATTGACCTATATCTAATGTAAAGGTGTATACCATGCTTTGAATTTTTGCTATGATTTTCTAATTTTATTTTTATCGGGATCATATTCATCACTTTCCTCTTAGAAGTCATATTGAAGTAATCTATTTATAGGTGGCCCATTTCTAAGCAATATACACAGCTTGCTTGGCTGTAGACTCTTGAATCTATGAAACTGACCTGAAATAGAAACTCAGATCATTCTAAAAGGGCTACTAATAGCCTTTAGCCTTTAATTGATGCTTCATAATGATTCAAATATGAATGTTTGAAGGCATTTGGGTATTAAGAAATGGATTACTCATAAAATGCATACAAGCTTTCATGCCTAGTAATTACTGCTGTTTATTGATAATTAGCACTTCAAACTGCAATTTCCCCTTTTAAAAAGCCAACTTGTCAATTTCATAAATTCAGAATCAGCCAACCAGCATGCTCTGTGTACATGGCCTAATGATACCATCACTAAGTAGAATTGCTTTACTAAACATTAATACCTCTTCAGGCTAAGAGCAAGTTAGGCGGTCCATTGGTGCAGTATGCATTTATTGTACCTCAGAGTACTTCACAGGACATTGTACATATAGATGTATTCATCTGGATGCTATCAAACCAGGAGAGGTGCGTTTCTCTTCAAGAAAGGGAAATTGCCAGATAAGTCTACTTCTGTTCCTTTTAGCAACTGGATGAAGAGCGCCATTAGTAGAGGTACAAGAACAGGTTTGTTAACTGCTCTATCATTTATGGGTTGTTGTGTAACATGGAAAGCACCATCTTCTTAAATACCCCTCCGTTGTTTTTCCCACCCCCACCTCCAAAAAGTGAAAGGAGCTCATGGATATCCTTGTCAAGAAGACTGTGACCATACAAATTGCTGCCTCTGCTGTTTCTATCCATCTATGGAAATCACCTCCATCACCTTCAAAGCACGTTATGAGAGATGAGTTGAAGACTTTGCTAAAGCCCAGACCTTATCCAGACTAAGGTAATTAATTTTCTACCAGTTGCCCTTCATCTATCCATTAGTCTTGGGGCGATTAAAATTCCCAAAATTCCCGATCATATTCTGATTCATTCTTCCTTACTTGCGCTCATCTGTTCACTTGTGAACTTGTGTAAAGATGTCATGGAGGAGTAACACCTCTCACAGGTAGACCGATAGCACTCTTCGGAGTGACTCACCTGGCATTAGTCCTCACCTTCAACCGGTTTTCACCTGTGACTTCAAATAGATTTTAGCAACGATAAGTGACAGCCGGGGAAGCCATTTCAATAGGTGGGCCAAACCAGGTGAGGGTAATCGTCAGCTCCCCTACTCTCAACAACTTAGGGGTCTGTCTACCTTGGCATACAAAGACTGATTAGCTGGACTGGGCGAATTTGATTAATCGAAGAACACTATTGAAGGCAGATCAGCATCATCTCTTGGAACACATAGAGCTCAACAAGACAAGTAGATATCCTGATCACCCGCTGCATCTATCTCCACCTGTCTAGACTCATCTTGCCTATGGACCAAGTATATTAATACACAGGCCTCTGTTCTTTGCAGACAGAAGGAATGTTGACATACATTGCGCTTGTTCTAATTAAACAAGATAGGCAACAGGCATTCTCTTCTTCATTCCCCAGGGAAATGCTTTGACCAATCAGAGTCAACCTGCATGATTTGAATTTAAACAAAGCTTGGCAGTTTAAAAAAATAAATTAGAGTACCAAGTTTTTTTCCAAGTAAGGGGCAATTTAGCATGGCCAATTCACCTGCTCTGCACATTTTTGGGGTTATGGGGGTGAGTCCCATGCAACACAGGGAAAATGCGTGAACTCCACACAGACAGTGACCCAGGGCCGGGATCGTACCTGTGACCGAGGTGCCATGAGGCAGCAGTGCCAACCACTATGCCACCGTGATGCCTGCATAAAGCTTGGCAGTTAACTGACAGTCATCAGTTGGCTGGTGCATTCTTCCTGGCGATGCCTCTACCAGTCAGAGCCCACTTGTCAACCAATCACCACTTTCGCCTCAACACATAGAAATTGTTGTTCCCTTTACATTTGGTATTCTTAGAAAGCGGCCAGTTCACTTTCAAACAGGTACTTCACATGGCAATGCAGGCAGATGATTTTCCATTTTAACTCACTGATTTCTGCACATGTTTTAATGTGAGAAAGGCAGGCGTTTTCAAGCCTTCACTAGCTTTGAGGTTTTGTGGCGGGGGACTTCAGTAAATACTCTAAACTTGTTCAGATCTCCTCAGAACTCCCTCATCTTAGAATAGCAATAACTAAAATAGGCAAATTGGGCCTGGATTTAATGTCTCATATTCTGACAGTACAGTACTGAATTAATGACTATATCTGTGTTATATGTCCAAGTTCCAGACTTTAAACCCATAACCTTCTAACTCAGTGGTGCAAATGCTATCAACTGACCCCAGCTGGCACTTCAGAGTCCAATAGATGGAAATGATGCCACTGTTTACCTAGAAATGGACTGAAAGCTCCTTTGGTACCTTCAACCTCTTCAATATTTATACGTTGGAATCAACTTCTGTGCGAAATTTCAATATGCATGTTTCATTTACTCTTTTGTTAATAATTTACTGACATCTTATTTTAATCTTCGTAACTTTTAATGCTTGGATTTGAAATTGAGAGTCACGTATAGTTTTTGGAATTATTAAAATGTTATTATTGAACATGTTATCAAAATAATATTTGAAATAAAATGGTAAGTAAATAAGCAATTGGCATTCTGAATAAGTTCTCTTCCAGCGATGATTGCAAACCCTCACACTTTAATATGATAGCTTGGTTTAAATGTAAGTTGAATAATATCTGTTGCCGAGCGTTTGGATTTCTATTGCAGAAAAGAAGGTGTTTAATCTGCAAATAAATTTGGCAAAGCACATGAAGCAAGTGAGTGTTCCTTGCAGTCATCACATAATCTTTTAGTAAGGTCTTGCTGGACTCTATCTTCCAGTGCTTGTGTTTCTTTGTACTGGTGGATCTGTAAATTGAGTTAAAGATGGTAATGTTTCATCTGTACAAATAAAATGCAGTGAAGCACTGCATAATGGAAATAGAAAAGTTGAATTAAAATTTCAGAAAATTCTTCAATGTCAACAGTCAAAAATAAACCTTAACCATTTATCATTGCCTTTGTGCACCACAAGCAAATAGACAAAGGGAATTTTTTTTGACATGGTTAGTTTAGCAGCAATAAATAACTTATTACAAACTCTTTCATTAAGCAGCAACCCTCACAATAGACTGGCAGAAAACCAGTTTGTCACAGTTTCTTTACATTCATCACTCGAAGAGAAAAAAGTCATATTACCAGCACAAATCTGTAAACAAACCAGAACTGTAGCCAGTGCTCCTAAATATTCCACTCCAAAAAGCCTTCTAGTCCAATTCTGCAATCATGCATTTCCACACATTTCTGTGAGCGTGCATTGCTGAATAGGCCACTTGGCACACGTGCCCAATTTGTGGGGTATTCTATGATTTTGGGGGGTCTTGCACAGAACAAGCCATTTTATACTTCATCACTGTCCTACTGTTGTATATTGGTCCTGAATTAAAAAGCCTTTTACAGTTATTTCCTCTCCAGCCTTCAGAAAATTGATTTTTAAAGCTATGTGTGACAATGTAAGTGCAATATTCTCCATTTGCAGATAACCTGGGTTGGATTCTCCGTTGCCTGACGCCGAAATCATACGACGATTGGGCAAAGAATAGCTCCCCACGCCAAAATCATGCAGCCGCCGGTTTGACGGCGAATTGCAATGCTTCGCCCTTTCAAAAACGGCGTCATTGCGATGCATGCCGCTCGTAGTTACAACCACGTTCACATCTCATTAGCGGGCACACTCGCAATGCTCCACCTCCGATGGGCCGAGTTCCCGATGGTGCGGTCCATGTGTGCCCTCAATAGTGGTGAACCTGGTGTGGTGACTGCCGAGAGAAAGAGAGAGCCATACGGAAGTGTCCAGCACTGTCATACTTCGGCGATAGTCGGGCCGCTGGCTTGGGGGCTCCTGCTAGGGCTGTGGGAGTAGAGGGGAGTAGCCACGAGGTGGTCTGTGGGGTCGGGGTGGATGGGGACGCGGTGCTATCTCTTCGGCCGCGATCTGTGTGAATGGAGAGTGTGTATCGTGTATGCGCGGTTGCAGCTTGTCAGCCCTGCGCATGTCCATCACGGACCCGGCGAGTCCCTTTTTTCGTGTGTTCTGCAGGTATTCCATGCGGCGACGGTGCTAGCCCCTCACCGGTAGCGGAATTGATGCGGGTGTGGCGCCCATTTTTCTGACGTGGAACTCCCCGGATCCTCCGTTAGGGTCAGCACTTAGACTCAGGATCGGAGAATCCAGCCCTCTTTGTGACAGTTTCACTAACACAGTTTTCAACATTCTAATTAAATTCTATTGGACATCCCAAAGGCAGTGATAGTTTTGGGGGTGGTTGAAGGATTCAGTCAAAGTCAACAAAGATAAATGTAATTTAATCATGCAACCTAGTTGAGCCATAAGATTTAGTGATGTCTGCAATGGAATGCCACCATCAACAGTCCATACAGGAAGTTGTCACATATTTGGATAATCTACCGAAACCCTGGATCGGATTCTCTCAGCCCACGCCGGTGCGGAGAATCGCCAGGCTGGGCGCAAATCACGCGACGCCGCCCCGCCGCTGGTCCGCCGATTCTCCGGTGACTGGAGAATCAGCGCTGTTGGCGCCAGCGTAGGCCCGGTCGTGGGCAGCTTTATGCAGCCCCCCGGCGATTCTCCCCCGGAATGGGTCTAGTGGCCGCCCAAAAAAGCCCGAGTCCCGCACATCTAGTCTTACCCAGCGGGACCTCGCCGTCCATCCTGTCGGGGGCAGCCTAGTTGGGGGAGGGGGAGGGAAAGGTCCGAACCCCGGGGGGGGGGGGGGGGCCTTCATCGTGGCCTGGCCCACGATCGGGGCCTAACAATTGGCGGGCCAGCCTCTCATCGTGAGGGCCTCTTTTGCTCCGAGCCAGCCCCGTAGCCCTACTCCATGTTGTGTCGGGGCCGGCGCAGAGAAGGAGGCTACCGCGCATGCGCGCATTCACAGCGCACAGGCGCCCATTTGATGCCGGTATTGGCAGCTTGAGCGGCGTGGGTCGCTGCAGTGCCGTGCTGGCCTCCTGTAGGGCAGAGGATCCCTACACTTAGCGGTCTGATGACGCCGTCGTTAAACCCTCCAGTTTTTAAGACGGCGTCAACACTCTGCCTTCAGATGGGAGAATCCCACCTCCAATCTTAAAACATGGGCCAAAGTTTTACGCTGCCCCTGACCCTAAAATGCATGAAATCGTGTGAGAAGAGATCGGGTGCACATCCCAACATCGTGGCACACCCATGCAATGTTTCGGTCAGCAAGAGTTAGAACTGCGCCCGCCAACTTGCAAATAGGCAATTTAACCCATTAGAAGGCCAATTGAATGCAATTTTACATGACCTGTGTGCTTTTACAATTGGTGAGCAGGCCGATTAGCCAGGCAGCTTTTTAGCTGCAACCTTGATCCAGGGAGGGATGAAATGTCAGAGATGATATTAAATTTAAAAAGGTATCTGGGGTCTGAGGTCTAGGGGGCTGTCAGGGGCTGTTTAGCACACTGGGCTAAATCGCTGGCTTTGAAAGCAGACCAAGGCAGGCCAGCAGCACGTTTCGATTCCCGTAACAGCCTCCCCGAACAGGCACTGGAATGTGGCTTTTCACAGTAACTTCATTGAAGCCTACTCGTGACAATAAGCGATTTTTCATTTCATGTCTGAGTGTGCTGCCTGGACACTCTTTGCAAAGTTTTTCCATTGTAGTTTATTATTTTCCTGGTCTGTAGCTTCCTGAGACAGAACACAGCAACAGTCCCCTTGAGGGAGAACTTTAGAAGTGCTGACCCTCCTTCTCAGTGCTCGTCACACCCTCCCCAGCAGAGCTGAGCCTTTCCCAGCATGTGCAGCACACTTTTTTCATTTTCTTCACTGGTTGGCCGTTAATTGGCCAGCCAGTGTGAAAACACATTTCGGGGCTGACCGTACCTGGAAGTGCGTTTTGTACCCCCTTCCAGGCCCACTGGGTGTTCAATTCCGGCCAATGGAAAGTTCAAGCCACCATCTACCACAGGAATAACTGCCGATCATTAAAGTTTTACATGCCCACTGGAAGAGGTTCTACATGCCTAACAGCACAGTGGGTGTACCTACACCGCAAGGACTGCAGCTGTTCAACAACAAAACTCACCACCATCTTCTGAATGGCAACGAGGAATGGGCAATAAATGCTGGCCTAAACAGCAACGCAAATGAATAAAAAGATTCTCCAGAGCTGCCATCACTAGGCAGTCTTCAGTAAAACAAGTAACCAAAGCCTTTCGCAGAATTGGTTTTAAAGCATTTACAAAGGGAGGGAAAAGTTCAGGGTGGGGTGGGGTGGATGGAGCAGGTGGTGGTGGGGAAAAAGCAAAAGGGAAGTCTGTCATAGTGCCAAACACAGGAAAGATGAAATGACAGAAGCAATGAAGGTGCAAGGCAAAAATGAGATGGTAATGGGACAGTTAGAGAAACACAATCCAGGTCTGGGTGACATGTAAATGGGAACAACTGAATTATTACCAATAGCTACCATACAAAAGCAAAAATGAAAGCACAAAAAAATGGAACTGGAAGTTATGAGGCTATGACTTGAAATTGTTGAACTCAATGATGAGTCCAGAAAGTTATAGGCTGGGATTCTCCAATCCTGCGGCGGGTAGGAGAATTGCCGGGGGGGGGGACACGAGAATCGGGCCACGCCGCTCCAATGTCGGACGGGGTCGCCGCCGCACCGGTCGGAGGCCGCTGAAAGCGCCCCCCCCCAACAATACTCCACACTGGGTGCCCGCCGAATTCGGCCGAGTCCCACCGACGTGGGTTACGTATGGCCCTACCCAGCAGGACCTCGAAGTTCTGGCTACGGGGGCCATCCTGGTTGGGGGGGCGGGGGAATCCAACTCCAGGGGTGAGGCCCCCCACTGTGGCCTGGCCCGCGATCAGGGCCTACCGATCGGCGGGCGGGCTAATTGTGTGGGAGGCCTAGGTTCCTCCGCGCCCGGCCCCTGTAGGGCTCCGCCATATTGCCCAGGGGCCGGTGTGGACACGGGATCCCACATGCATGCGCGGACTCGCGCCGGCCATGGCACTCATGCGCAGACTCGCTCCTGCCATGGTGCGCATGCGTGGACTCGCGCCGGCCATGGCACTCATGCGCAGACTCGCTCCTGCCATGGTGCGCATGCGTGGACTCGCGCCGGCCATGGCACTCATGCGTGGACTCGCTCCTGCCGTGGCCCGCATGCGCAGACTCGCACCAGCCATGGCCCGCATGCGCAGACTCGCGCCGGCCATGGCACGCATGCGCGGACTCGCGCCGGCCGTGGCACGCATGCGCGGACTCACGCCGACCATGGCACGCATGCGTGGACTCGCTCCTGCCGTGGCCCGCATGTGCAGACTCGCGCCAGCCATGGCCCGCATGCGCAGACTCGCGCCGGCCATGGCACGCATGCGCGGACTCGCGCCGGCCATGGCACGCATGCGCGGACTCGCGCCGGCCATGGCACGCATGCGCGGACTCGCGCCGGCCATGGCACGCATGCGGGACTTGCGCCGGCCATGGCACGCATGCGCGGACTCGCGCCGGCCATGGCACGCATGCGCGGACTCGCGCCGGCCATGGCACGCATGCGGGACTCGCGTTCGAGTGCCAGCGCAGCGGACACCACTCCCGCACCATACTAGCCCCTAGGAAGGGATGCAGACCTGGGCCTGGTGGCCCATTGACGCCAGAGTGGCTCCCGCCACTTTTGGCGCCGGCGTCAGAACTTGGCCGTGGGACCGGAGAATCCCGGCCATAAAGTGAGAAATTGAGAAAGAAAGTGCTATTCCTCAAGTTTAGGCTGAGCTCCAACGGAGCAGGTTAGGAGGCCAAGGATATAGAGGTCAAAATGGGAATGGAGAGGGCAACGCGTTGGCGCAGTGGTTAGCCCTGCAGCCTCACGGCGCCAAGGTCCCAGGTTCGATCTCAGCTCTGGGTCACTGTCCGTGTGGAATTTGCACATTCTCCCCGTGTTTGCGGGGTTTCACCCCCACAACCCAAAAGATGTGCCAGGTAGGTGGATTAGCCACGCTAAATTGCCCCTCAATTGGAAAAATGAATTGGAAACTCTAAATTTATGAAAAAATATGGGAATGGAGTGTCGAATTCAAATGACACATCCTCTCAACACATTTATCGTTTCCTTACTTGCCCTGATACTATTTCCTTGTGACTTGCACCTTCATCCGTTTAGTCATTTCACGTTGTCTTCCGCCATATCGCAAAATTTCCCTTTTGCACTTCCCACACTCCCACCACCATCATCACCGCCATGTTTTTCTGTAACTGCTGAAAATCTTTATTGTAAAACTTTCGAGTCTTCAAGGTAATCAAGCTGAAAAGTTAGATGGAAGCTTATGGAGTGGACCTGATGGGGGTCTCAATAGCCAGCACGAGAGCCTATGAGACCTAGCTAAGCAGTTTCACTTTCGCTTTTTCACAGGAGAAAGCACTTAGCTCCTTTTGATGTCGTGAGGAGCTGCCAATCATAGCAAGACTGCTTATAAACATTGGGGTTAGCACAAGGCACAGTAGTTGAGATGCATTCAAGCATGAAGGGAAATATCAATAAGTAATTCATAAAACTGTCAATCACACATTAGTGAAAGCTTTTTCTCAGTGAAATTGAATAAGAGTTCTGCATTTCAAAGGTTGACAGGGAATTTGAAGTCCTTTCAAGTTTTATGGGCTTTTGAGGACACCTCTAACACTTGTAACAGCTGCTGCTTTCAAGACTTTCACTTGAGGCAGCAGGTGTTAGGAAAATGTAAGTGAAACACTACATGATTTTTCACTATACTGCCTGGACTGCTCTTCATCTTTCAAGCAGGGATAACTGATGGGCATTTGATGGGAGTCTCTGATGAGGGGTCTAATGGGGGTGACTGATGGGGGGCTGAGGAGGGTTGGTGGGGAGCGTCAGGTCACCCTCATGCGTGCGTGTTGTGGGGGATGACCCATTATTCACGTCGTGGGGAGAGGATGTCCCTCCTTGTCAGTGGGGCAGGGGCAGGATTAGGGTTGTGGTGGATATGGGGCCTGCCATCTAACCCTGTTCAACATGGCAGCCAATACCGGGATTCCAATGGACATATTTGCATGGTAAAGGAGTGAGACTCACACCTGGGCCCTGCTCCCAGCACCAAAGGAGACCAGTCCCAATTCTCCATTGGCGGGAGCACTTAGGCTGCTGAACAGAGAATTCTAGCCATTATTTTTGTAAGCAACATATACTTTAAACTACAAAACTGAACTTTTGATCCAGCTGGAAAAAAAAAACACGAGCATGTACGCATTACACTGGGCAAGACTCTCCGATTTCATAATCGGCAATTGGGCGGCAAATCCATTTTTACGACCGAATCGGGGGCAGCACCTGTTTTACGCAGGTTGCGCATGCTCTGTCCCCTCCAAAAGGCCTCAGTACATCACCTGAAGGCCCTACCCTGATGCTCTGCCTCCGATGGGCCGAGTTCACGATGGCGTGGGGGTTCATGTGGTCCCAGCCATGCGGGAACCGGTTGCTGCTGGCTGCGGGGGCTTCTGCGAGGGCCTGGGGGGACTGCTGTGGGGTTGCCAGGGGTTGGCAAAGGGATGGCCATAGGGTCACTCTCTGGAAGGTCTCGTCCGCGCACGGCTGGCGCCATGTTGAACGCCATGACCGCTGCAGTTCGTCACCGTGAGCATGCATGTCCACGGACCCGGCAATTCTCCAGCAGTTTATTTCGCGGAGGTCGGGCATTTTATGTGGCATGGCTGCTGGCCCCTCACCAGCTGGAGGATCAGTGCTGCTGTGGCACCGTGTTTTCCCACGTAAAACACCACGGATCCTCTGAACATAGCTTCAAAATCGGAGAATTTAGCCCACTGTCCTTTACGTAGACATTCAATTCTCCCACAGTATGAGCTTTCTTGGAGACCTCTTCCTCCAGCTAAAGGTAGGCAAATCTTCCAGTCTCATAAAATTTGGTCTTTCCATCTGAATGCATGTTCCCACCCATATTCCTGTGCAGTGAACCAAATGCGCCTTTCTGATTTTAGCTGCTTTCTCTCTCTGTGTTCATGGCAGTCTAACTGTCTATGAGATTTTAAAGATATCTTAGAAACATTTTACCTTTCAAAGCCCATTTCTGTGGCATATGAATTACATGGTCCTTGTATCCAGGTATAAATGCTGATCAGCTATCCTTGAGAGTCCAACACTCTTCGTCATAGACTCACAATCTATCCACTGTTAGCACACATTTTGCTGCCATTCTCTCCATGTGTAAACTCTGTGCACCTTCTTCACAGCAAAACTATTTGAATCCCCTTTACTCTCTAACAATCAAAATACCCAGGCCTTTTGTTGGACAGTCACCAGAACAGGTCATAACCCTTTTCTTTTCACCTTAAATTAAAGACACCTTACCAAATAATAACAATTTTACAAACCTTGTGATTGTAACAGTATGAACCTGTAAAGAATGCAAAGAAAGTACTTTGATTAATTTCTCGAGTGATAGAATACAAAATCTTGGAGTTAATGTTAATTTTATAAAGAACTTTGGTTGAGCCACACTTGGAGTATGGTGTGTAATTCTGGATCTAGTCATTTGTTCAACAGCTTCCTTGCACAAACAATGCACGGCAGACAAGGCCCAAGGCCCACCTGACTTCGGTCTCATTTACTAACAAGCTTCAGACAGTTGCTTGGCAGCCCCAGAAAGTTCGAAGTAATCCTGAATGCTGCAGGCCCAACACCTCCTGTGATAAACGCAAGCCAATTTCTGGTTTGGGTCCGAATACAGGTGTTAACCCCTTCTTAGCATACACAATGCAGATCGCACATTTATAGCACAGAAGGAGACCATTCAGCCCATTGTGTCTGTAACCGCAAAGTAAAAGGTGGGGACAAACCATCGAACTCTTTCATCCTTACTTGACCCTGTATTAGGCAGACAGGCAATATACCAATACAGATCCCAAATTGAAATGGTATTGGGAATATTTCTGGGGCTATTTGTGCACAATGGATTGGCCCCCTACATTAGGCCTCTTTGCTCATATTTTTCACCCAGAGCTGGGTGCAAAGAGGTCAAATTTCACCCCTGTGAAATTCTATATCAAGGGCAGAATAACTTACATCTTCAGTGCCCACGAGTTATGTGGCTGGTGCCACTGAGTGGTTTGTTTTTCCTTAAACTATTGGCCCATGACATGTATCTTCTGGCTAATTATTTATTTTCAGCAATCTGAAAGCAATGAGCAAAACAGTAAAGTAGCTGAAGCAATTATTGATTGTACAACTAGGGAAAACGAACAAAATAATCATACAGCACGGTAAAGAGAATAACATGACAGTGTCCAAATGTCATGATCTCAATGCTGTTAAAATATGGTGTAATGGAGCTATTGCTCCATCTTTTTCCATGTTACAAATCTTGATTACACTCGTAGAATGAAAATCTAACAATCACCTCGTTGATATATTATAAAATGCTCGACCAATAGAACCACATTCACAATGGAATATAACTCACCAATTAAACATATCCAAATAAAGCAATTACAATTAAAATTCTTCCCATACTAGGGCCAATGTCATGAATACCTGTTCCTGCCAGAGAGTCTAGGCTCTGATAGAGAGTCAAAAAGAAAGGGTGGCATATGGCGCAGTGGTTAGCACTGGGACTGCGGTGCTGAGGACCTGGGTTCGAATCCCGGCCCTGGGTCATTTTCTGTGTGGAGTTTGCACATTCTGCCGATGTCTGTGTGGGTTTCACCTCCCCCCAACCCAAAAAGGTTAGGTGGATAGGCCACATTAAATTACCCCTTACTTGGAAAAGAAAAATAATTGGCTGCTCTAAATTTATTTTTTAAAAAGAACATTGGGCACGATTCAATTGGAAGAAACCAGAGTGCAGTTTTGGGTGCATTAAGGGAGGATGTTTCTCACCGCCTGCAGTGCCGAGAAAGACCCAGGTATTGAACAGCACTCTGCCATATTTTGGCCTTGGTGAGGAACACTCCGTCGAGGCTGTACTTACATAATTTCCTGCGCTGACAAGCTCAGCGGACCGGGGTGCCATTTTTAAAGGCAGCCCCAATTTTTCAACCTCCCTTAGCAACTCCACTATGGCCTTCGGATGCTCCCCCACTGCACTCAATTTACCTCTTCTGGGATCCTTGGACCCCCCCTAATCCTACCTCTTATGGTAAAGGCGCCCCAGGCCCAAACCCTGACATGAGCAACCTGGCACCCAGGCACCCTGACCATGCCCCTCCCCAGCCTGGCAATGCCACATGGGCTCAATGGTAGTGCCAGGGTGGCACTGTCAGAGTGTCCAGGTGGCAGTGCCAAGGTACCAGGCTAGCAGTGCCAGACTGGAAGTACCAAGATGCCCGGGTGTCAGCAGCAGTGCCGGGACACCACTCTACTCAATGCCTGACCACCCGGGGGTCTCTAATAGCCTGGATGACCCCCTTCCCCAGGTGCCATTACGCCTGGTCCACGTTTGTGGAAGCCAGTGTGAAACGGCGCCCCGGCAGGGTCTCCTAGGTGCAGCTATTAGGTCCCGTGCACCAGGAGAATCCAATGCAGACTTACTTAAATGTGCCTAACACCATGCTATCTATCAGGACTTTGTTGCAATTCGGGGCCTCAGCAGGGAACACCCCACCAAGACCGCAGAGTACCGTTTCCTGCACTGAGGAACTCCACTCACCAGAACTCCTCAGTGCAGGAAGAGACCAGAATGCCATTTTTAAATGGCACCCAATCTGTTGAGACCCCCCACAATGCGACTTTCAAACCTCCTGTAAGGGGCTCCTCAGGCCTTCCGCACTCCACATGGACAGGGTTCACCCGGGTCCAATTCCCAGCGCAGGAAAATTGCCAGTGTGGCAACTTGGCACTGCCAGCCCAGCACCCTGACAGTGCCTCTTCCAACTGGCAGTGCCACTTAGGCAGTGCCAGGCTAGTTGTGGCAGGGTGCCAGTGCCAGGGCACCATCTTGCCCAGAAGACAACCACCTGGGGGCCTCTGATCCTCTGGGATGCCCCCACAGGTACCATTACATCTGGTTCCCGTTTGTGAGACCAGCACTGAACGGTGCTCGCCCGAGGTCACTGAGGCAAAGCGGTTAGATCCCAGGGCCTCGGTGGATCAGGTGAGCACATTTTAGAGTCAGAATAGCTGTCTCGTTTTAATATGCAAGTTTGCCAGATAGTAATACTCCCCACAATGGGCGGGATGCAGACCGTGACATCTTGTGAGATCATGATAGATCTCGCAAGGCATGGCAAGACAGGCAGTTCCTGTAAGAGGGATGTCGCGGCATCTACTGGCCATACCACGTCACTCTTTGGATGCAACGCGGCCGGTAGATCATGTCCTCAGACCGCAACGTCTTGCGATGTTTGGTTGACTCTTGCGAGACGTCTCGAGCATCGTGAATCTCACAAGTGGCCTCTCGCAAGATTCAGCCGCCTTATTGTGTCACCAAGTCAGACACGACATGGCCGGTAACTGCGCCCATTAACTCTGCTTTCCCTCCTTTCGGATGCTATCAGAACTGTTGAGTTTTCCAGCATCCTCTGCTCTTGTTTCAGGTTCCAGCATCCACAGTATTTTGCTTATTTTAGAGAGTCTAGCCTGTTGGGAATGCATGTTGAAAAATTCCGAGCAGCATTCCCTTTGAGCGTCTATTAATTTAAAATTAATAGATAGGCATGACATTGACCATGCATGTGATTCCCTAATGAGTGCTTCTAGGCGATAAACACATTTACAAATTTTGCTGCATAAAATTAAGACAGGTCTAAAATTCTTGGCCATCACAGGAGATCTGGGTTGCATGTTTGAACTGTGATGGGTGTTCTGTCAGGAGCAAGCAATAGCAGGTCTTCCCCCAGAATCCCACTGACTACTAATTACAGAATGTGCTTGGGATAGATGGAACGTCTGTCAATGATGGCATGTCGCTGGGCCAAAAGATACAAAAAGCTCGAGTGGAGAATGAACACCAGCATGGTCTGAATCCCTGTTCCTGTCCTGCTTAGCCAATGTAATCCTGTAATCCTATACCTTTCATCACTTATTCCCTTCTTCCTCAAAAGCCCCTGTCCACCATCCTCGTAAATACATCTATACTGCTCATTTCATCCACTCCCTGTGGGAACAAGTTCAACATTCTCACCAGTCTCTGGGTGAAGAGGCTTCTTCTGAATTCCTGATGGGATTTCTTGGTGACTATCTTGTATTGATGGCCTCTAGCTACTCTTTTCCCCACAAGAGGAAACATTCTCTCTTCCCAGGATAGAGGGGTCAATTACTAGGGGGCATAGGTTTAAGGTGCGAAGGGCAAGGTTTAGAGTAGATGTACGAGGCAAGTTTTTTACACAGAGGGTAGTGGGTGCCTGGAACTCGCTGCCGGAGGAGGTGGTGGAAGCAGGGACGATAGTGACGTTTAAGGTGCATCTTGACAAATACATGAATAGGATGGGAATAGAGGGATACGGATCCCGGAAGTGTAGAAGATTTTAGTTTAGGCGGGCAGCATGGTTGGCGCAGGCTTGGAGGGGTGAAGGGCCTGTTCCTGTGCTGGACTTTTCTTTGTTTTTTGTTCTTTGTATCCAGTCCATCAAAGCCTTTCCTAATTATAAAGACCTCTATTAGATGACTACTCAGCCTCCTTTTTCACGAGAAAAAAGTACCAGCCTGCCAATTCTTTCCTGATATGTACACGTAAGCATGTCTGGTATAATCATTGTGAATGTTTTCTGTACCCGCTAACGTGCCTCTGGGCGCCATTTGACGGGAAACAAAACAGTCCTGTTTTGGGCGCGTTTAACGGGTGTTTCTCAGCACCCGCGGCACCGAGAACGACCCCTAGAACATAGAACGATACAGCGCAGTACAGGCCCTTCGGCCCTCGATGTTGCACCGACATGGAAAAAAACTAAAGGCCATCTAACCTACACTATGCCCTTATCATCCATATGCTTATCCAATAAATTTTTAAATGCCCTCAATGTTGGCGAGCTCACTACTGTTGCAGGTAGGGCATTCCACGGCCTCACCACTCTTTGCGTAAAAAAACCCACCTCTGACCTCTGTCCTATATCTATTACCCCTCAATTTAAGGCTATGTCCCCTCGTGCTAGCCACCTGCATCCGCGGGAGAAGGCTCTCGCTGTCCACCCTATCTAACCCTCTGATCATTTTGTATGCCTCTATTAAGTCACCTCTTAACCTTCTTCTCTCTAACGAAAACAACCTCAAGTCCATCAGCCTTTCCTCATAAGATTTTCCCTCCATACCAGGCAACATCCAGGTAAATCTCCTCTGCATCCGTTCCAAAGCTTCCACGTCCTTCCTATAATGAGGCAACCAGAACTGTACGCAATACTCCAAATGCGGCCGTACCGGAGTTCTGTACAACTGCAACATGACCTCATGGCTCCGGAACGCAATCCCTCTACCAATAAAGGCCAACACACCATAGGCCTTCTTCACAACCCTATCAACCTGGGTGGCAACTTTCAGGGATCTATGTACATGGACACCGAGATCCCTCTGCTCATCCACACTGCCAAGAATTTTACCATTAGCCAAATATTCCACATTTCTGTTATTCTTTCCAAAGTGAATCACCTCACACTTCTCCACATTAAACTCCCTCTATCAAACAGAACTCTTTTTTGCTTATGGCCTCGCCGAGGAACGACTCGCCAAGGCCGCACTTACCTTCATTTCCAGCAGGAAGAGATGGGGGCACCATTGTAAAATGCTGCCCCAATCTCTGGAGCCCACCCACTGCCCCAAGGCCCCAATTTACCATTTGGGGGACCTCAAGCTTCCCCTCAGAAGGGCAGGGCACCCCCTGGGTCCGATCCCTGGCAGTGCCAAGATGCCCAGGTGCCAGAAGGAGTGCTAGGGTACCACCCTACCCAGAGGCCAATGATCTGGGGCCCTCCGATGGCCTGGTAGACCCCCCCCCCAATGCTGGTCCATGTTTGTGTGGACCAGTGCTAAATGGCACCATGACGAGGTCTCCTAAATGCAGGTGTTTGATCCTGGGCCTCAGGCCTCAGGAGAATCCGGAGCAGACACATTTAAGTGATGCTAACTTAAATATGCAATTCTGGATCCGCTCAATGAGGGAGAGATCTAGATCGTGACACCTTACGAGACCTCGTGACATCTCGTACAGCGTCCCAAGCATCGCAAATCTTGTGAGAGGCCTCTCACAAGATTTAGCGACCAGAGTGGCGCGATGAGGCCGTTCAATCGGGCCCTCTATGTCCATGGAAACCGGAACTCTATTCAATACTCCTGGGGTGGTCTAATCAAGGTTCAATACAGGATGAGGAAAACTTCCTTACTTTTCAATTCTGCACCTCTCAAAATAAAGTCTAGTACCTAGAGTTTTATTCTGGCCATTTCTAACCTGTGGCAGAACCTTTGGCGATGAATGTATTTGTACTCTGAGATCCCTTTGTTCCTCTACCCCACCTAGACTTGCACCTTCCAAGAAAGAAGTGACCGTACTATTCTTCCTAAGAGAATGTACTACCTCACATTTATCTGAGTTGAACTTAATTTGTCAATTATTTACCCATTCTCCAAGTTGATTAATGTTCTCGTGCTATTAGGTCAGTGTTTTTCAAACATTTTTTCCAGGGACCCATTTTTAACCAACCGGCCAACCTTCGGGACCCACGCCCGTTGACCTTCACGACCCACGCCAGTCGACCTTCGAGACCCACGGCGGCCGACCTTCGTGACCCACGCCGGCCGACATTCGCGACCCACTATTTTCTCTTACCTTTAATGTGAGAGGTGAGCCTGCTTGGTCCTCACGATTTCACTCCAATCAGGTGTTGCTCATTCTGGGTGAGTGTGCTTAACACTCAATTTGGCTCTGTTTCGTTACTTAGCTCTGGAGTCGCCAGGTATCGTTAAGATACCGCCACAAGTTTCAAGGTCAAGTTCAAAGCAATAAAACCATACACCAATTAGTAAGTTCAAACAACTGAGTTTATTATAATACAATTATAATACAACCCATGCACACATTAAGATGATTAAACTATTCCTACCACTAAATAAACCAATACTTATCTCGAAGGGATCTGCCGGATCAGGGGACAAGGCCTCTTGCTCTGCTCTGGTCTGCAGACTTCAGGTTGGTACGGGTTAAAAAGGGGTCAGGAGTGTCTATCTCTGGTAGCGATCATTGTGAGACACTTACTTGCTGGCAGCTACTGTCCCAAACCTCTCCTCTCTCTCGTTCAAGGTCTTCTTTGGCAAAAGCTGGTCGAGATGCTGGTCCAGAGAGGAGGGCTGGTTAAGAAGAACGAACTAAATGTGGGACCTGTCTTTTATAGGTCCTAGGGCTTAACACCCTTTTGGGCAGTCTCTCTACCTGCTGGGAATCGATTGGGTCTCTTCCCATTCGATTTGTTTGAAACCCCCAATACTGAGGCTGTCTCTCGGCTACTGGGCGGGCCTTCAGGTGCTTTGTTTCCGAACCCCGCTGGTGCCGGGGTGTCTGGTTTCCCATACACTGTTGCAATCACTTCTCTATTTGTGTCCATTGTCCCTGGGATCGTTCCATTGCGATGTTAACTATCCCGGAGATTGCCTCATTAGTATGCGGAATGTCCGTTTCGGTGTTGTCTGCTCTCTTAGCAGACAGAATATACATTGGCTTGGTGCAGCCTGCTTGTGCGGCAAACATTGTCCATTTTAACCTGCAAGCTTTACGTTCCTCCATTGTGTATTGAGGGAATGGCCAACTTCAGTGGCTACACAGGTCCACAGGAGGAGAGGGCTATGCACACATCGGGTGCAGGATTCAGCTGGTTCTGTTATGACATCTTCACCTTTGTGAGGATGGAAAATCCAACCTCGCGCATGTAGATCGTTGTGAAGGACAAAAGCAACAAAATACTTGTTTTACTCAGCTCCGGACACTCCTGGGAGATGCTACTTCAGAATGCTGACAGCTTCATTGACTTGTGCCGTGTTTTTAATGTTCTGTCAAAGCTGAGGTGCAGAAGTTCAATGAGCTTCATTTGAAGTCAGGCTTGCCAATCCATTTACAGTCTCCTTACTAATGCTGTTTTCTTTGATGTGTCGTAGCAGTGTGACAAACGTAGTAATTTTGGTTTTGCACTCGCAATTGCCAAACTATCACTTTTGGAAAGCTGTGATTTCTTCACAGTGCTGAAAACAACCATCATCCTTCCCTTGTAATTTGAGGTTCAGTTCATTTAGAATAGAAAGGATGTCTGCAAGGTAAGACATAGTCAGCAGCTGAATTTCATCAGGAAACAAATCAGCCAGAGAGGAAAATTTCCCAAGGAGGAAAGCGTGGATTTTGTACCTCAGTTCATAAACTCTGAGTAACTGCCCTGTTGACTGATCATAACTGTAACTCTTCAAGCAGATGAAGTCCACCG
Organism: Scyliorhinus canicula; assembly: GCF_902713615.1. NCBI lineage: Eukaryota > Metazoa > Chordata > Chondrichthyes > Carcharhiniformes > Scyliorhinidae > Scyliorhinus > Scyliorhinus canicula. The sequence continues at coordinate 83,386,809 of NC_052155.1, read as the reverse complement.
TCATTGGGATTGACTGGTCAGTGTTTCAATTCCATGCATTAATGTAGTCTAAGAGGTCAGCAAAAAACTTCTAGCCACCCTTCAGTACACAGAAGGAGACAATGTGATGATTTCCCATGGCTTTCATTATGTCCCTTGCCAAACACTTAGTTCTGTTCATGATAAGACCATGAGGGATATATACTCTCTCCAGATCATTTGACTAATGTTTAGGGATGCAAAACAGATCAAGGTCATAGCCTTGATCATCATCGGTAATCACCACGCAGTTAGCTGCCACCATGCTGTGATCGCACTTTGACCCCAGGTTCAGGTCCCAACACTCCCAGGCTGCATGCACACTGATGAGCGGGCACGCATGCGCAGTGCGCCCGCATTTTTTTAGCAGGTCACGACCGCCATTTTTAAAGCTGCCTCCAGCCAGCATTGTTAAAAGCTGGCTGCTGTGGCTGTTGCACAAGGGAAGGCCGCAATGGCTGGCTCCTGAGACCCGCACAAGAACACCCGTGAGTCGTGACCCCCACTTTGAAAATCCCTGTGATGTGTTATCGTTGTTGGTCTAACATCGACTGCAACTGGATGCAGTAAAACGAGAAACAGGCTTCCGACACAGGAGATGGTCCAACACTGTTTTATTGTACCTGTTGATTGCTGTACATAATCTGCTGTGGGTTGACACTCTATTAACCTAACTGATAACCTCCTACTGGCTTGACCAGACTGGCTCTCTACCACATGGCGATGATGTTCATTGGCCTGTACACTGTGACTATCTCCCTAGCCGTGTCCTGTGAGGGAGAGAGAGTCTTAATGCCCTGTGGGCTTTATAGTGGTGGTGTCCTGTCTGGTGATTGGTTGTTCTGTGTTATGTGTGTTCATTGGTTATCCTGTGTGTCAATTACTGCCTGTCTGCATCTCATGATATACATGAGTGGATATTATGACATCTCCCCCTTTTAAAATAAATTTTGGAATGTGGCTGTATATACATGCATAACTATGTACAAGTGGGGAATGAATGAATATAGTACATAGGAAGGTGTCTATCGTGTAGATACAGAGCAAACTGAACAAAATGTACAAGATTTAAGTCTATAGATTCAGTCTTTGTGATGGGCGACGAATTCTTGTCGATCGCCGCAGAGGTGGAGAGGGGGACGCCGGCACCTGGACAGGCGGGATGGCTGCCATCTCAGTGGCCTTGTGGACAGGTGGGATCGCTGCCAGATCAGTGGCCTCGTGGTGCAAGATGTCCGGAGGAGTCATGATGACACGCAGAAAAGTGCGGTCGGTGATGGGCAGGGATCTTTGCACAGCGCCCTCTTGTTGCGCCGTAAAATGGAGCCATCAGCCATTTGGACAACAAAAGACCTGGGAGCAGCCTGTCTGACGACCACAGATGGGGCCGACCAACCTCCCTCAGGCAGCTGAACATGAACAACATCGTCTGGAGCCAGCGTAGGCAGATCTGTGGCATGAGCATCATACTTGATCTTTTGCTGGTCCCTGGATCGCTGCACCTTCTGCAGCACCGTGACGTGGTCAAGGTTTGGAACATGGATGGCTGGAACAGTCATCCTCAGGTTGCGGTTCATGAGCAACGGCGCAGGAGACAAACCAATCGACAGAGGGATTTCCCTGTATGCCAACAGCGCCAGGTTGAAATCCGAGGCTGAATCTGCAGCCTTGCACAGCAACCGCTTGACAATCTGGACCCCTTTCTTGGCCTTCCCGTTTGATTGCAGGTAATGGGGACTGGATGTGATGTGACTAAAGTGGTAGGATCGTGCAAAGTCGGACCACTCTTGGCTGTAGAAACATGGACCGTTGTCACTCATTACCGTGAGTGGTATCCTATGCCTGGCAAACGTCTCTTTGCAGGCTTTGATGACGGACTTGGACGTGAGGTCCGACAGTTTCACCACTTCCGGGTAGCTGGAGAGGTAGTCGACCAGGAGCACGTAATCATGCCCATTGGCGTGAAAGAGGTCTATCCCCACCTTGGACCACGGAGAGGTCACAATCTTGTGCTGTTGCAGCGTTTCCTTGGGCTGAGCTGTTTGAAACTTCTGGCATGTTGTGCAGTTGAGGACTGTGTTAGCAATGTCCTGGTTGATGCCAGGCCAGTAAACTGCCTGCCGAGCTCTGCGTCGACATTTCTTGACCCCCAGGTGACCCTCATGGATCTGTCTGAGCACCATGTTTTGCGTGCTTTGGGGAATGACGATTCTATCTAGTTTAAGGAGGATCCCCTTAACAACTGTCAGCTCGTTCTTAACGTTGAAGAACTGGGGGCACTTCCCCTTTTGCCAGCCGTGGGAGAGGTGCTTAATCATGCGCTGCAGTAGGGGATCATTGGCAGTTTCTTTGCGTATTTGTATAACCCGTTCATCAGTGGCTGGGAGGTTGCTGGCACACAACTGCACCTGTGCTTCAATGTGGCGAATGAAGTCGCCCTGTTCACATGGCGTGGTGATGGATCGGGATAGGGCATCTGTGACGATCAGCTCCTTACCCGGTGTGTAGATGAGTTCAAATTCATATCGGCAGAGACGAAGAAGAATTCGCTGCAGCCGATGTGTCATGTTATTTAAATCCTTTTGGATTATGTGGACTAAAGGACTGTGGTCTGTTTCCACCGTGATCTTTGTCAGGCCGTATACGTAGTCATGAAACTTGACTATTCCTGTCAGGAGACCCAAGCACTCCTTTTCGATCTGGGCATACCGTTGTTCAGTCGGAGTCCTGGCCCTGGAGGCATATGCCACTGGAGCCCAGGACGAGGAGTCGTCTCACTGGAGGAGCACCGCCCCAATGCCATCCTGGCTTGCATCTGTGGATATCATCATATCCTTGGTTGGGTCAAAGAATGCCAGTACTGGGGCTGTGGTGAGTTTCGCCTTCAGCTCAAGCCACTCCGCTTGATGTGCGGTAAGGCACTGGAACTTGAACCGCAACATCATGCGCGAGCACTACTCGATCCTAAAGTGTGAAGAGTTAACCTGTGAGATGGCTCATGCCAAATTCTTTACCAAGCTGGACGCCTCCCGTGGGTTCTGGCAGACACAGCTGGATGAGTCCTGTCGGAAACTGTGCACGTTTAACACTCCGTTCGGCAGGTATTGCTACAACCGCATTGTGCAATGCTCCCTGTGGGCAGAGCTAGCTGGCAGGGGCTTACCGGAGGAACCTGTATTACAGGTACAGCCATACATCCCCCTGCATGTACCGGTTGATCGTCTGGCTGTAGTCCATGACCATCCTGTGCTTCTCCCCGGTCTTAACCACTACCACCTGGGCTCTCCAAGGGCTGTTGCTGGCCTCGATGATACCCTGCCGAAGCAGCCGCTGGACTTCAGGCCTGATGAAGGCCTTGTCCTGGGTGCTGTACCGTTTGCTCCTGGTGGCGACGGGCTTGCAGTCTGCGGTCAGATTGGCAAAGAGTGAGGAAGGCTCGACCTTGAGTGTCGCGAGGCCGCAAACGGTGAGGGGAGGTAGGGCTCCGCCGAATATGAGGGTGAGGCTCTGGAGATTGCACTGGAAATCCAGGCCTAGTAAGAGTGACGCGCAGAGGTTGGGGAGAATGTACAGACGGAAACGGTCGAATTCCATGCCCTGTACAGTAAGTTTAACTAGGCAGAAACCCCGGATCGGGACAGAGTGGGACCCGGAGGCAAGAGAGATCTGCCGGTTAGCGGGATGGACCACAAGGGAATAGCGCCTTACCATGTCCGGGTGGACGAAGCTCTCGGTGCTCCCGGAGGCGATGAGGCAGGAGGTCACATGGCCATTGACCAGCACCGATGTGGAAGCGGGTGCCAGGTTACGAGGACGCGACTGGTCGAGCGTAACAGAGGCGAGTAGCAGGCAATCGGCGGTCGAGTCAGATGAGTCCGGCGAGGAGCGGTAGCGCCCCGTGTCCCGTGGCCCCATCCCAGGGGAGGACAAAATGGCGGCGTCTGGAGTACCTGTGGGTAAAATGGCGGTGCCCATGGAGCGCACGTTGTGGGGTCGGGACAAAATCGCGGCACCCATGGAATGCACATGGCAGTGATGGATGACGATTGCGGCGGCCATGGAGCGCACGTGGCGGGGCGACGAAAGATGGCGGTGCCCACTGATCGCACGTGGGGTCGGGGGAAGCGGACGGCGGGGCCCATTGAGCGAGCGGCTGAGGCGAGGGGACCGGGGGCGCGATAGCGGCAACCGTCCGGGACTGACACCGCTGCAAAGTGGCCTTTCTTGCCACAAGCTTTGCAGGTCGCGGTGCTGGCCGGGCGGGGGTGCTTCTGCTGACCGTAGAAGTAACAGTGGGGATCCCCATGGAGCGCGATGCGGCAAGCAGCGCAGGCGTAGTGCGCGGAGGTGGCTTGTGGGGGGCCGTTTGCGGGGTCTACGAGGGGTAGGATGGGTGGGCCTGGGAGGCCGTTTGCGGGGTCCATGAGGGGTAGGATGGGTGGGCCGAGTGGCTAGCGGAGTAAGATCGCGTACTACGGGAGGTCGCCGTCATGGAAAGTGCCAGGGCCTTTGCGGGTTCGAGGTCGGGGGCGGCCCCTTCCAGCAGTCGTTGCCGGATGGGGTCCGATGCAATGCCTGTAACAAAGGCATCGCGCATGAGTAAATCAGAGTGTTCCGTGGCTGTGAGGGCCCGGCAGTCGCAGTCTTGTACCAGAGGTATAAGGGCCCTCCAGAAGTCCTCAATCGACTCACCCGGCTGCTGGACGCGAGTAGAGAGTTGATGCCTCGCAAACAGGGTGTTCGCCGACTGTGTATAGTTCTCCTTGAGCAGTTCCATAGCTGTGGTGTAGTCAGTCACATCTCAAATTAGCGGAAAGACACTGGAGCTAAGTCTGGAGTACAGGAGTTGCTTTTTCTGAGCCTCCGTCGGAGGAGGGCCCGCTGAAGAAATGTAGGCCTCAAAGTCTTTTCTGGCGTGAGGCGACTGCGGATCCAGCTGCAGACGGTCAGACTTGATTCTGATGTCCATGGTGAATGGAAAATCACACAGCAATAAATTGTAGCACTAACAATTATACTTAAAGACAAGAGAGTAGAACAATTGAGGCTTTATTGCTGTGCAATGCTATTCTTCCATCTGCAACTGTAGACTAGGGCCTGAGCGACTCACACGCATATTTATACACAAGCTCCCTGTGGGCGGAGCTAGCCGGCAGGGGCTTACCGGAGGAACCTGTGTTACAGGTACAGCCATACATCCCCCTACTGCAAGTACACATCACTACAGTGGTTATATCACCACAGGGGTTAATGTAAGCCTACTTGTGCCAATAAAGATTATTTATTTATTTAATTTTATTTCATTCTTTGCAGTCCTCCCAGGCATTGCATGGAAATGATTGACACTTTTGGCTGAAACTTGGCTAAACCCTCCCTATAGGCACTGCTCGCCTCTGGGATGGTGCTGAGTCGGAAAGTAACTATCCTCACTGGTACCTGATGCAGCACATCTTGGATTAAAGGTTTAATTCAGTGAGTATAACTACGTCAGGCTGTTGCTTGACTGTTGGACAGGTCTCCCAACTTTGGCACAAGCCCCCAGATGTTAGGCAGGAGGATGTTCCAGACTTGACTGAGCACAATTGTCTCTTTGTTGTTTGAAATGTCGAAGTCGATGCCAAGTTGTCCATCCAGTTTGATTCATTTTCACTTTTCTGTAGCAGACTGGTACAAATTTTTGGCTTGCTCAGCCATTTCAGAAGGCAGTCAACCACACAGAATCAGGGGGAAAACAGTCCGCTGGTTGGAGTCATACCCGGCACAAAGGAAGATGGTTATGGTGGTTAGAGGTCAATCATCGCAGCTCCAGGACCTCGCTGCAGGAGTTCCTCAGGGTAGTATCCTGGATCCAACCATCTTCAGCTGCTTCATTAATGACCTCCATACCATCATAAGGTTAGAAGCGGGGATGTTTGCGGATGAGTGCACAATGTTCAGCACCATTGGTGACTCCTCAGGTAATGAAGCAGTCCATGCCCAAATGCAGCAAGACTTGGACAATATACAGGTTTGGCCTGACAAGTGGCAAGGTACATTTGTGTCATACAAGTGCCAGGGAATGACCAACTCCTACAAGAGAGGATCTATCGATCCTTGACATTCAATGGCATTACAATCACTGAATCCCCCACAATCAACATCTTGGGGGCTACCACTGATTAAAATCTGAACTGGACTAGCAGTGATAATACTGTGGCTACCAGGGCAGGTCAAAGGCTAGGAATCCTACAGCGAGTAACTCACCTCCTGGCCCCCCCAAAGCCTGTCCACAAGGTACAAGTCAGGGGTATAATGGAACGCACTCCACTTGCCTGGATTAGTGCGGCTCCAACAACACTCAAGAAACTTTTAAAAAATATTTTTATTCAAATTTTCAACAAGTTTTAACCAACAAAAACAGAAGAAAAATAAAAATAATAACAGTAGCCCCCCCCCCCCCCCCCCCCCACCCAATACAGAAACAATAAATTAACAAAAATAATTAACATGAGAACAAATACACACACCCAATAAAGGAAAAAACAAACCCGTCAATCCCCTCCCCCCCCCGGTTGCTGCTGAAACTGACCATCCTCTAATGCTCCGCCAGGAAGTTTAGGAAGTGTAGAAACGGCTGACACCGCCAGAAGAACCCTTGCACCGACCCCCTTAAGGCAAACTTGACCCTCTCCAGTTTGATGAACCCAGCCATATCGTTGATCCAGGATTCCGCGCTCGGGGGCCTCGCATCCTTCCGCTGCAAAAGAATCTTGCGCTGGGCTACCAGGGACGCAAAGGCCAGAATTCCGGCCTCTTTTGCCTCCTGCACTCCCTGCTCCACTGCTACCCCAAATATTGCGAGCCCCCAGCCCGGCTCAACCCTGGAACCAACCACCCTTGACAGCGTCTCCGCGACGCCCCTCCAAAAGCCCTCCAGTGCAGGGCACGCCCAAAACATGTGGGTGTGGTTTGCTGGGCTTCCTGAACACCTGACACACCTGTCCTCTCTCCCAAAGAACCGGCTCTGCCTTGCCCCAGTCATGTGCGTCCTATGCAGCACCTTAAATTGAATTAAACTAAGCCTCGAGGAGGAATTCACCCTCCCCAGGGCGTCCGCCCACGTCCCCTCATCAGGTCTCCTCTCCCAGCTCCTCCTCCCACTTACCTTTCAGCTCCTCGATCGAGGCCTCCTCCCCCTCCTGCATCACTTCATAGATTGCCGAAATTCTCCCATCACCAACCCACGTCCCCGAGAGCACCCTGTCCTGAACCCCCCTCGACGGCAACAATGGAAACTCGGCTACCTGCCGCCTGACAAACGCTCTTACCTGCATGTATCTGAAGGTGTTCCCTGGGGGGAGGCCAAACCTCCCCTCCAACTCCCCTAGGGTCGCAAACTTCCCATCAGGAAAGAGGTCCCCCATCTGCTTGATACCAGCCCTGTGCCAGCTCAGAAACCCTCCGCCCATTCCCCCTGGAACAAACCGGTGGTTCCCCCGTATCGGGGACCAGACTGAAGCTTTCACCTCCCCCCTATGCCGCCTCCATTGCCTCCATATTCTGAGGGTAGCAACCACTACCGGACTCGTAGTATATCTTGTTGGGGGAAGCGGTAGCGGCGCAACACTGAAGAGACTTGATACCATCCAAGAAAAAGCAGCCTGCTTGGTTGCTCCCCCTTCCACAAACGTTCAAACCCTCCACCACGGACGAACAGTGGCAGCCATGTATACCACCTACAAGATGCACTGCAGTACCTTGTCAAGGTCCCTTAGGCAGCACCTTCCAAACTCACGGCCACTACCATCTAGAAGGGCAAGAGCAGCAGATACCTGGGAAACCCACCACCTGGAGGTTCCCCTCCAAGTGGCTGGTTTAGCACACCGGGCTAAATCGCTGGCTTTTAAAGCAGACCAAGGCAGGCCAGCAGCACGGTTCAATTCCCGTACCATCCTCCCTGAACAGGCGCCGGAAAGTGGCGACTAGGGGCTTTTCACAGTAACTTCATTGAAACCTACTCGTGACAATAAGCGATTTTCATTTCAAGTCACTCACCACCCTGACATGGAAATATATTGCCGGTCCTTCACTTTCGCTGGGTCAAAATCCTGCAACTCCCTCCCCAACAGCACGGTGGGTGTATCTACACCTCAGGGATAGCAGCTGTTCAAGAAGGCAATCCACCATCACTTTCTGAAGGGCAACTAGGGATGGGCAATAAATGCTGGCCTAACCAGCGACGCCCACATCCCATAAATGGATTTAAAAATACATAGTGTGGGGCTGGAGTTACATGTCGGTCAGACCAGAGAAGGATGGCAGTTTTCTTCCATGTAGCCTGTGTAATTTGCGAGTGCGTTGAAGTGTATTTTGATGCTCACAATCGGCCCAATTTATATTTCCCCATTATGACACTCCATTCCTTGCAATTGCAAGTTTATTATCCTGAGATTTGTTCAGGTCTACATCTGAACCAGTTTAATAACCCAACCTTGTAAAATTGGGATCAAATTACATTTGAATCTGTCAAAAACCAGCAAGAACCATTCTGCTGATTATAGTTAAGTTGTTTAATATAACTTATATCCTGGCTGTGGTGCTGAGTAAAGTTTTCAGATGATCAGGTGAACACACCGCTGGTGATAGTTGGTCCTAAATCTTTACTCGCATTCTCCATTCATCATATGCAGCAACCACCAGAAATTAGGGGCTGAATTTTATGCTCCGATAATGGATCTGCTTTAGTCTTGTGGAATATCCAGTGTGATGATGTCAAGTTGTGAATCCAATGCCATTATGCTGGGCAGCGATAAGAAGATGGGTGGGAAGTCTCTGAAATTGGCAACCCGCCCGCCATTTTGAATTTGCTAACTAATGGCCATTTTAGCTTGTTAACAGCCCAATTGTTGACAATAATATGTTTCCAAAACACAAATACTGTACCCGCATGTGAAATGCTCCAAGTGGGAAGAGTGATATTTTTCAGAGTCCCTTGTAATAGTGGAGTTAAATGGCTGGAGGTGGGTCTATGTCAGACTTTAGCAAGAGAGGCTGCTGAAATGCATTTCATTAGAAAATCTTTGATGTGTGTGAACCTCTGAATCTTGTCATGGTTGGTCCTCATTACAGCATCGACAAACTGATTGTTGCTGTAATTTTCCATCACTGCCCCATTGATGTTGAGTCCCCTCTGGGTATCGTGGATTCTCTGGGAGATGCTTGAGGAAAAGAGGGGGAGGAAGAGAAGGAGAAGGGGGCAAAGGAGAACAGCTGACAAGGGGCAAAAGCCACATAATAATAATAATCTTTATTAGTGTCACGAGTAGGCTTACATTAACATGCAATGAAGTTACTGTGAAAATCCCCTAGTTGCCACACTCCGGAGCCTGTTCGGATACACAGAGGGAGAATTCAGAATGTCCAAATTACCTAACAGCACGTCTTTCGGGACTTGTGGGAGGAAACTGGAGCACCCGGAGGAAACCCACATAGGCACAGATAGAACACGCAGACTCCACACAAACAGTGACCCAAGCCGGGAATCGAAAATATCTGCAAATGATAGAATATCAGGCACGATTCATAGGACAAAAGTTAAAGTCTGCTTTCGGGTGCGTTTGGCAGTGTTTTTCGACAGCTGCAGCGCCGAGATTCACTCTGCTATTCACTTTCACTTTGCCAGTTTTCTGGGCCTTGGGCGCCTCTCACCACCAAGGTCACACTTTAGTCAAATTCCAGCTCACTAGAATGAACGGCTCCTCACAGATCGGGGTATAATTGTGAATGGTAACCCCAATCTCTAGACCCCCACTTTCACCCCCCCCCACCTCCCCCAGTTTCTGTACCCCCTTCTCCCCTTAATCTTTTTAACGCCCCTGGGAAACCCCCTCACCACCCCTCACCCACCCTCCAATGGGCAAGGGCCCCAACCGGGCCTGAATCCTGGCAGTGCCAACCTGGCACACTGGCAGTTCCCAGCACCCTAGCAGTGCTACCAAGACACCTCAGCAGGGTTCCCAGTTGGCATGGTTCCCGGATGCTGGGGGAGTACCAGAGTACTACCCTGTCCTGTCCAGGATCACCAGGGGGGTTCCTAATGACATGCGAGACCCCCTGAGGTGCCATTATGCCTGGTGCACGTTTGTGAAAACCAGTACTAAATGGCGTCCTGGCAAGGTCTCGCAGGCGTGGCCGTTGACTTGTGGGCACCAGGTGAATCTGGTCTCTGAATATTTAAATGAGCCTAATAGCTTGTTTAAATATGCAGATCTGGATTCAGTCAGAGAGGGCGAGATCCAGATCACGGCGGGCCCAGCGAGTCGGGCGACTCACAATCGGCCCGGCGTGGAGCCCAATTCGAGGCTCTCACGCGATTCACCCATTGCACCCGGCCTGGGGCAAAGCAGTCGCTGAATTACGCTCTCGGTGTCTGTGCAGACTTCACTATTAGTGGCCACTGTGACATCTTTATGTGACATGCTACCACAGAGAAAGCATCTAACTGTGTGGGTGACCAACGGATGTCTGTGAACTCTTCACCTCCAGTTACTTCACTCAGGTGGAGATCTGAGTGGGATCACCCAGCCAGTAGCACATCACTGCATAAAGGTATTCATTCACACATGCCTTGTTCCGCCATGGTTGGCAATTTATGGTCTTCACTCAAGGCAAACGTCATCAATTGGAAAGAGCCAGAGGCTTTGCAGCCATGGATGGTTTCCCAAGTGTGCAAGAGGTCATTGATTGCCAGCCTTTATTGTCCATCCCGTCAGAAGGCGGTGGTGAGCTTCCTTCATGAACTGTTGCAATCCCTGAGGTGTAGATATACCCGCAGTGCTGTTAGGGAGGGAACTCCAGGATTTTCACAGCAACAGTGAAGGAACACAAGCGGGGCGGTTCTCCGGCCTTGTTCCATTCTCGCTCAAGCAAAACGAGGCCGGTGAATAGCAGGAGAGACCAAAACGAGAATCGTGCCAGGCGCCAAAAGGTTTGCGATGCAACCGGCCCGCTCCCGTAGGCGAAATCAGAAGGTGTGGGTTTAGGTAGGGTGCTCTTTCCAAAGGCCAGTGCAGACCTGTTGGGCCGAATGTCCTCCTTCTGCACTGTAAATTCTATGACTTTGAAAGCTGTGAAGATGGGTACGGGTGTGTCAGGGGCTGCTGGGGCAGTCGACGGGGGATTGATAGTTTCCTGCTCAAACCGAGCATAGAATGTGTTGACTTCATTAGGGAGGGGTGCACAGCTGCCGGAGATACTGCTCGCTTCGCTTTGGAGCCAGTTCTGTTGTTTAGGCCTTGCCACAACTGTCGTGAGTCTGTGAGGCTAGTCTGTGACTCTAGCTTGGTCTGATATTGTCTCTTGGCATCTCGAATGGCTTTGCGGAGGTCGTACTTGGATTTCTTGTATAGGTCAGGGTTGCCTGACTTGAACGCCTCAGACCTGTAATGATAATAATCACTTATTGTCACAAGTAGGCTTCAATGAAGTTACTGTGAAAAGCCCCCAGTCGCCACATTCTGGCGCCTGTTCGGGGAGGCACGGGAATTGAACCCGCGTTGCTGGCCTTGCTCTGCATTACAAGCTAGCGGTTTAGCCCACGGTGCTAAACCAGCCCCAATAGGGAGTCCTTCAATAGGGAGTCAGTCTCGCGATTGAGCCACGCTTTCCGGTTGGGGAACGTACGTACTGCTTTCTTTGGCACGCAGTCTTCTACACACTTGCGAATAAAGTCTGTGCCGGTCGTGGCATACTCATTTAAGTTGGTCACTGAGTTCCCAGCCATGATGAACAGCACCTCCGGGTGTTCTGTTTAACTGTTATTTATAACCATGTATAGTTCGTCTAGCGCCTTCTTCACTTCTGCCTGGGGTGGAGTTTTGACCGCTGTGATATTGGCTGAAGTGAACTCACGTTCAGTACATGCATTATCTTCATCTGGTGGTCACACATGGCTTGTATGTTGAGGGAGTGGAACCCCTTTCTGTTAACAGAGGGCACCCCCAGATGGTCAGTGCAGGGCAACATACGTGGCATCTATTACTCCCTGGACCTGGGACATCCTGGTGATGGTGGAGAAACCTGCTGCCCTGGCAGCCTGTTGGGCTTGGTTCATGTCCAAGTTTTCCGCCTGGGTATAGAGGGCATGCGTGATCTATTGGATGCACTAGAGGGCTGAGGCCTTTGCGATACCACATTGGTCCCTACTTGAGCCCTGGAAGGATCCTGAGGTGTAAAAGTTCAGGGCTGCGGCCACAGAGAGCGGGTGTCTTCCTCCTCCATATGGTTCCAAGTCCGCGAGGACATGGCACAGGTGCTGCACCGTCTCCTTGTTGAGGCGGAGCCTCCTGGGACACATCTGTCTATCATCTGCTCGAACGACCAATGATGCCTGTACACCCTGGGCAATCGCGGGACTCCCCCTCTGGGTCCTCCCTGACCTGGTGGGCAGGCGGGTCCTCTGGGTGTGGGACGGAGTCCGGCACATGAACCACCACCTCGAGCATCTGCAGATGCTGCTGTTGCCGCCGTCTTTGAACAATAGTATCCAGCGGTCAGACATTTAGAGGTTGCTGCTTCTGTTGAAATGGAATTAGACATTGACTACAAAGGTTTATTCTGCAATTATGTTGATGGAGTTGGCCACCAGATTTCATTTGCATAAGTTCCTATATGATTTCTATAAAGTGAACTCAAAGTCTGATAATAGTGAGTTATACAGTACCAAGCTTGATAAAAATACCAATGTATAGAAGTGCCTACAAACCTGGAGCATGTGCAGTGTTCAGTAAGTCAATTTTTAAAAGAAATGAAGAGGAAGTAATTTATCAAGTTTAGTGAAAATCCAATAAATGTTGAAGTTATTGAGGTGATAATTCAGATAGAGGACAGATAGTGCACAGAAACATGGTGCCTGAATCTTCCAATCACTCCCGTGTTCAAAAGGAACAGAAAAGTTGATGAAAGAAAATTATGGACAATTCGGTTGAAATTAATAAGGCTTTTAATTTATTAAGGAAATACTCCGTGTTACATAAGTGCAAATAATCAAATTGCAAGAATTATCCTCAATATTTCAGGCAAAGTTCTCCATTTCGGAAACTATGGGCTGGATTCTCCACAGACCATGGCCGTAATAGCAGTCGGCGCCAGGACGGAGAATCCATTTTAACGCTGTAATCGGGCCCGGTGCCGATCCGGCGATTCTCCGAGCACCGGAAATAGGCGTCACCGTGGAGTACACCGCGCCACCGGGGCTCATTGCCAGAGGCCAGCTCATCAATGCTCCACTCCTGACCGGCTGAGTTCCCGAAGGCATGGAACTAACCACCTATTGACGTTAGCGGACTCGGTCCGCGGCCAGCCTGGTCGTGCGCGGGCGGATCAGAGACTGGGGGAGCCTTATCGGCAGCTGGGGATTAAATGTGCGGGGTTTAAGGCTCGGGCGCATGGCCAATCGGGGAGGTCTCCATATTCGGTGTGGCTCCGCGGTCCGAGTCCGCCATGGAGCACGGCGCAGCCGCTGGAGGTCGCCACCGTGCGCATTGCGCAGTCTCTGACCAGGAAGTGCGGGTGCCCATATCGGCAGCAAAAGCTGCGAGGTTCACTCTGGGTCCCTGCTAGCCCCCTGCAGGGCTTAGAATTCATTTAATTTTTTTCAAGGAATTTCAGGAGTAAATTTCCACTGTTTTTACGCAGGAGTGGGGACATAGTCTCATTTTGGGAGAATCCAGACTTTTGTGTTTTACGCCAGGTAAACTGGGAAAAAATGGTCACCGATTCCCCGTTATGCTGGGGGCTATCAGGGAGGCAGCGTAGAGCTCACACCTCCAGCTGCCAATATGGCCCTGAGCACTTCCGGTTCCATGGCCGCGCATGTGCACAGCGGCGGCCTGCAGCGGCTTAGCCGTGCTCCATGGCGGACTCAGCCCGCAGACCTGGACTGCAAAATTAGAACCACCCTTCGTCCGCTTGCATGCCCTGGACCGCCCACCCACCGTGCCCCCAGCCCCAAATAAAGTCCCACGACCGCGGATCGGCCCTGCCCCAACCGTGGCAGTGCCGGACTGAGTCCGCAGCCGCCATGCTAAGTTCACAATGGGTGAGACCATGAGAATCCTATGTCATCGGGAACTTGGGCGGTCGGGGTCGAAGCATCGCGGGGCGGGCCTCAGGCAATGGCCTGAGGCTGTGGAAATGTGGCGCGGCGTACTCCTAGAGTATGCCGCTTTTCAGGGATGGAGAATCTGAAAACTGGCGGCGCCCCCGATATTGGCATCAAAACGGATTCTCCGTTCCGTCACAGAGCGCGATTTCAGCATCGGGAGCGGAGAATCCAGCCCTATGTGCTCTCCCGCCGTTGCTGAATTATGATTGCGCTCCCAATGAGGAAGCGATTCCCAATCCTTCGCCATGCAAAGTTATTATGGTGAGGATTGCAAAGGATTCCCTAGGAAATCCCGTTATTGGGCCGCCATTTTGAGTGGGCAGTCCAACAGCATGGTCCTGAGTTCAACCTCCACCCCCGTGCAATTCAGGCCCCCAACCCCGGATTTTCTGGGTTTCGCCCCCTATTCCCCAGTACAAGGGTGACCCGACCAGCCCTCCCATCAGAGACACCCTAAATGAAGGAACCCCCCCCAGAGACCCTCCAAATAAAGGGATTCGCCCCAGAGATCCTCGAACTGAAGGGCCCCCCTAAATAAAGAGACCCCTGGGACCTCCTGAATAAAGAGAACCCCACAGATCCTTTAGAAAAGAGACCCCTGTCAGGAAGCCTCCCAGAAGGCAGGCCCTTGGCTGGAAGCTAGAGAGCAGTCCAGACAGGGGCAGTGAAAACAATGATTGTTTTACCACTCACCACTGCAATACACCTGCTGGCTCAAACACAGGAAGCAGCACCTATCAATTCCTGGAAAGAGAAAACCAGTCAACTGAATTTTAACCCTCTCAGGACTTTAAGCTGGAAATCTTTCATTCATTTCCCTTTGATATTAATTTTTCTGTGCTGTGATTGACATATTCCACACAACCCCACCCCCAACTGTCAGCATTACTCCATTAATCTCCCTTCACAATTGAGTAACTCTGAATTGCTCCAACCGCAATGTCCAACATCAAGCTCTGATTGGCAGCTCCTGGACCACTTCAAACAGAATTAAATGCTTTCCAATCACCTCCCTGCACGTGAAAGTGATTTTGAAGTTGTCAGCTGGAATTTGACAGCACTTAAAACTGTTTGAAGTGGTCTGTGGAGGGTTTCTATATTGAAGACGTCTGTGAGGGGGCCTCTTTATTTAGGGGGTCGCTGTGGAGGGGGTGATGGGGAGGTGTTTGGTGGGGTGGACAGGTGTTGCATTGCGCGGAGGTGGGTGGCCTGCAGATGGGCTTTGGGGGAAACCTCCTTGAAGAGTTACTCATTTTGCCCACCGCAAGGTCCACTGCATCAGGACCATGTTTGTCAATAGCAGAAGCAGCCCAGAGGACCGGAGAACCATGAGGGCCCAGAGAATACGGTGCCTGGCCCTCTAAGTGGATGCAAATGAGTCTGAATGATCTATTGCATCCTCCTGCTGGCGTGGGATGCAAACCTTGATCCTGACACCAGTGGAAGGCCGGAGCATCCCAATCCCGTTTACTTCACGACTGCAGGATTTTCTGCCTCACTGAAACTCTGTGACAGGTGGTGTGGGGCAGAATTTTTGTATTTTTATTTTAGAGTACCCAAATATTTTTTTCCAATTAAGGGGCAACCTTTGCATTGTGTGGGTGAAACCCACGCAGACACAGGGAGAATGTGCAAACTCCACACGGACAGTGACCCAGGGCCGGGATAGAACCCGGATACTCAGCACCATGAGGCAGCAGTGCTAACCACTCCGCCACCATGCTGTCCATTGTTGAATTTATGAGTGTAAAATACTAAGATCCTGGAAATTTGAAATGAAAACAAGCATGCCAGAAATACTCCACAGTGTGGCCTGTGGCCATTTGTAGGTTGGCTGTTGGGGGATGGTGGAAGGAGACTTAAATAGTGAAATGAATCACTGGGCCTGCTCTTGCCTGCACCTGGCTGCAAACATGGGAAATGTGTGTTTATAGGTCCCTTAATGGTCTCAATTGGCTGCCAACCGGTCACCACTACTTGTGGGTGTGTAGCCACCTTACCCTTGATGTGACCAGCTTAATAGTGGCCCAGAGATGGTAACCATGCCAAGTGACAAGCCCACGAACAGTGGGAATTGCAGGCCTGTCCACCTCCATTTCTGCTTCTACCAGCTTTCCATTCTGCCCGTTAACTCTGTTTCTCTCTGAAGAGATGCTGCGTGACCTTCTGCACACTTCCAGTATTTTCTGGTTTAATTACTTGATTCTTCCAGTTCTTATTTTTCCTGAAAGTCCTGGAGTAGAAATTAGGATCGGACCTGTTTCCAGTGGTTGCCTGCACCCAAAGTAAGTGGGCCAATGATCGACCAAAATTGATCCTTGGGCCTCATTAGCATACTCAATGTGCATGGGAGAAATCAACTTAGCCCACCTGCCTCATGTAACCCTGGTGTAAAACCTACTAGGCTGAAGTGGGCGACACAGGGTGGTAGATCGTGACTCCTTTGATGTTGGGGGAAGTACCTTCACTCCATGGGATAGGTAGAATTTTTATCTTGCTGAAAGTAAAATATCTTTCTGCCCTCTGGAGTCTGTGCTCCTTAAAACACTATGCCTGCTGTATCTATGCAATAAATCCAGACAAGGGTTAGCTTTGTCTCTGATCCTAGAAACTGCAAACCATTTGCTGTGCTGTTGTTCTTTCTACTCCAATTGAAACTGAGAGTGGAAATGGCTGCAGTATGTTAGCATAAGCAAAGAACCGTACAGATGGAATTGGTGCTTTAACAAATAGGATTTAATTGACCTAAGCAAGTCTGCTGCAACAACAAAAAGAGAATCCCACTGCAGATTTCTGCTCTAATTTGGAGCCAGCAAAGAACCCCAGCTCCCTTATGTAGTGCCAGTTGCTACTGTTAAATCAATTTCACAGTTCTCCACTGGGTTTTAGTGCCAATGAAAGTGATCACCAGCCCGAATCTGGAACAAAGAACAGGGCTTCTGATGGTTGAATCTTCAGAATTCTGTACATGGCTACCAAGAACAAAAGGTAGTGCTACTTATCACAGTTGCCTATCATCATTTCTAAATATGTATTCTGTTTTTAGTGTTTGTATTGACAGAAATCGCCTTGAAGAAATATGTATTCCTTATTCAATTGTGTAGATTTGTGACTGGGGTGCTTACCTATGACATTCTGGTGTGATACATCCAAAGTGAAATTCACTCTACATCCGGAATAATAGGTGTGGTGATATGCCTGTATGTAATATCACAGGTGGATGGTGTGCGACCTCCAACCAGCAGGTGGCAGTGCAGACACATCATGTGGTCTCCAGACCATGGTCAGGTGACCAGGGACTCCCTTATGTAGAGACATATCTGGCCATCTTCAGATGGTTGCAGGAGATGGTATTAAGACATACAAGTGAATGATCAGTGCTAGGTGTAGCTCCAGAGGAGTACAAAGTGTCTCCATGATAACATGCTCTGTAACAGATTGCCATCTTACCACAAGAGACTCAATAAAGATCCTGGTTTGGACAAGTCAAGGTGGATTCCATTGCAAGGTACAGAAGACCAAACACAACAATCGGTATCTTGCATGGATAAACAAGACAGTAATTGATTCAAGAGATTTTGATGGGTGAAGAATTGGAAGAAAGAGTCAATTGTTTTTGTACATTATTAGAACCTCAAAATTCAACGGCAGTGAAAATTGAGTTTTGAATTTTTGTTAATTCTGGTGCGGATATTTGCACCTTTGTCGAATCCCAACTCCACTGTTTCTTACAATTCTGCTCGAGCTCCCTGCACGTTTCCCCTGTCTGGCCTGTTGTTCATGTTTCTCCCCCACTCAGACAGGAACTGCCAAAACTAGTCTCAAGTGCAAGAGATCTCTATTGTTTCAAAAAATACATTCCTAAATTTACATCTCTACCAATCGGTGCTTTCTTATGCATGATGCAGAGAACTTCAGCGTGTTCTTTAAAATATCCTAGGCTTAATTCTTCTACTCCCACTTTCCTGAATTGATCCATCAACGTGCGGCTGTGTCGATATTTCCAGTGAACATTGCAGTGGGATTCGATCTGCATAGTCAAACTTCAATTTCAATCGATAAAATAAATAAGTTACATTTCTGCTTGATACAGGTGGATCCTGCTGCTTGGGGGCGTTGGGAAATGAAAAAGATGGCAAGCCCAACGGTGGCATGTTCAGGGCAAAAATACCACACCACTGTTTGCACTGTCTAAAGCCTATTAACATCAGGCAAAGGCAGTGAAAATCCACCCTGCAGTGTTTACATTTAATATCACAGCTGCTTTATTTGCTGCTTTTTGAGATCAACGTGCATCACGCATTGAGATTCAAGTTAATAAATCACAGAGTTGGTCACTTACTGAAGATGGGAGGGGAATTGGGACTAAAGGTATTCAGCATCATCTGGCTCATCCTAAAGTAAAACGGATGGTAGAATGCAGGAATATATTGGGAACAGTGGGGGTAATTTTGGAGAATAGTGCAAAGCGGGTGGTAATAATTCAGCTGCTCTTAATGGAAATGAAAACCAGGAGAGATGGATAACTGAATCAATATTGTTTGTTTATCATCCAAAGTCAAAATTACCTTCAGCATGTCTGATATGGATAAATTACAAAAATAATTTGCAATTGCTTCATTTTTGTAATACTTCAGTTACATTTTTACAATGACATATTTGCTTATGGATGAACAGGCCACGAGAAAGTGAATAATCTCACCCTTTGGACCCCATTATTCAGGACTTCAGCAGAAAACATTTTGATGTTGTGACATGTAATAGGAGGCAATTGTAAATTACCAGCAAGTATCAGTCAACTAATCGGCAACAATTAAAGTAGTCTTCTCTGATTCTCCATAGCTGAGCATTCACGCACGTATGTGCAGAATGCCCAGATGTGTGCCTAATAACCCAGGAAAATTTGCATGAAAGCAGTGAGAAGCAGCACTGAACATATCCTTCAGCAGCCAGCCAATGCAAATGTTCCATCAACTTAAAATTGCCCTGTGCCTCTAAGTTATTTTCTTATAGGCCATATAATCAGTTTTTAAACAACATGTTGAACCAACAACTTCAGTAAATTACTATTTCTGACAGCCATAAGTTTGGCGAAATTGTAGTGAACAACTGTATAATGCATTTGCAGCTGGGTTAGTCAGGAAGCATAGTATTTATGGTTCTCACTTCACGCTGCTGTGGCTATGGAATCTTTAGAAGACTAACAATCCAGTACATTAACCATATGTGTAATGAGCTTTTTTAATCATGAAGAGTGTCTCATTTCAAGGGGAGAAAAAAACCAGAAAGTGTTCATTTTACTCTCCTGCTGGATGCTCAAAGCGGAGGGAAAAGATGGTACGTTTTTCACCTCCTTGTCTTCGTTTAATGGAAGGAGACGATTGCAAGTTACAGGCTGTGAGGAAAAAGCACTGACAATAGATTTCTAGAACAAAGAAATAGACTTACGTACCTTACCACGACCTCTTGGCATGAGTACGTCAGTAGAATGATATACTGCAAGCACATTGCTCTTAATCGTACAATCTTAGTAACGGGAATTCCTCACAAAGCCGTTTACAGCTTGATTATTTCAAGATACCCCTCATATATAAGCAGACATATGCACACACACTCATTCAAACCACTTTGTGATTTATTTGTTGTTCCCCAAGTGCCAGCACTAATTTTGGCACAAACTCAGTGATAGTCTGACGATAGTTCAAAGTTGCATGTCATTTGACACATGACATTTATGGTGACAGTTGATGTGGCAGTGCTGGTGGCAGTAAATGTCTCAGATATCAAAGTATTCACTAGTATACTGCAGCCATCTGAGATGGCCACGTCCCGATTACAAAATGGACACTTTGCAAAGAATGCAGGGAAAATGGACAATACTGAGAAAGCATGCAGGTGTAAGGTTTGTCTTATTGATTGGAGCCGTAGCTCCCAAACAAGACCGATACTGCAAAGCCATTAGCATACTAATGAGCCATCTCTGGGAACAAAAAAGTAACATTTAAGTAAACAATACCAAGGCAGACACCCGGCGCCAGAGGAGACTAGAACAAAGCAGGCCAACGGCAACCGAGGGCCCGCCCAGCAATCAGGGTACCCACACCTTTATTGGAGGAAATCGATAGGAATGATCAAGATGCGGTCCAATTAATTGGGGCCAAGTTCAAGGCCCGCCCAAAAGCGCGCAAAGCCCCTTTTGGGTATAAGAAGAAGCCCCCAAGAGAGAATCGTTCTTCTTGGCCTTGGCTCTCAGCGAGGAGAGGCCTGCCTAGCAGCTGCACCAGAACAAGTAAGTCCAAAGTCAACGCACACTACGAGACAGACGCTCTTATCTGCTATTCCGTACCAGCTCAACCCCAGCAGCCTCAGAACCGGACAATGGCCATTGTTCTTCTGACTGAGTGGGCGCCCGAAGCTAAGTATAGGCTTTAGTAGTAGTGATAGTTTAGTTGGTAGAGTTTGTGCATGAGTGTATTTGACTGTGTGTGTAAATAAATGAGCATTGATTTTGAACTTACTAACTGGTGTATCGAGTCTTTGATCAGTATTCGGTTTTGAACCTTGTGGCGGTATCGAAAGATACCTGGCGACTCTTGAGCAAACGTAATTAGAATTAAGGAAGGCGACCATATTAACCGCCATAAACAGAGCCAATTAAAGAGAGAACACAATTAGCAACAATACCCAAAGAGAAAATTGCACCCATTGGTGTTGGCGTCAAGAAACAAATTCAGTCAGCAGCTTTAGCATGTGGAAGAAGTGGCCGTGGTTGGGAGTGCCTTGTCCAGAACTCCTAGGATAGACCAGCAACACAAAAATGCATAATTTGTCCACTGCCCCATCCCTCACCCACATACACCCTCCATTACTTGTTGCTATGCCTGCTAAGCCTTTGAAGCTACACTTGACATGGCCTTACCTTCTTCCAACTCTTATCATCCTCTTCCCCTCTTTGAGTGTTGACAGCAGGTATGACGAGACTTAAGTGTCAGTCTGAGATATTTGACACTGTCGGCATTCTTGAAATTGGCTATGTAGTTAAAAACAGATCATAACCAATTTTTATACCAATGATTGTTGGCCTTAATTCTCGCCTCACAGGTCAGTTTGGGAAAACAGTGAAGAGTGATTTCCATAATCATTGGTGCACCATGCTTCAGAATTTCAAAGATCCTAAAACACTTTGTCTGACCAGCGAAGCTGAAAGCAGTACCCAGTGTTAATGGAAAGGACAGGTGTGGATTTCCCTGATATGCTGGCTGTCCTGTCAGGCTAACAGCACATGCCAGCAATCTAGGTAGTATTCTCAGATGCATTTACTAGTGGCCGCAAAGTGTCAGGACCTGAGAGGCAGTCTTCAATGGGTCCACTCCTGGCCCTAAGGGGAAGATCAATCCAAAGAGGCTCATAACAGATGAATGTAGCTGCCTCAAGACCCTAGATCTCAGGTGACAACTAGAAGAACTACTAAAGCAGTTCAGAGGGTGTGGTGAATGTAACTCCATAATTCACACTGTATTGTATATACATGAGACCATTTGTAAGCGCAGTTGCGTTGCCCGACCACTAGGGGGAGTAGCGCTGGGAATGCTTAGGCGTTTGTACAGGGCTCTACCCTTGGCTCCGCCCACGACTCCTACCCCTGGACTGCTGTATAAATACTAATGCTCAGAGCCAGTCGTTCAGTTCATCGAGAGTTCAACGTGGAACAGGCTGGCTCTGTTGTAAGTAGATTAAAACTACTGTTCATATCTTAAAGCACGTGTCTAGTGAATTGATGGTTCCATCAATTTAATCTACTTAAGAAACAGTCAGGATCAATCATGGAATCAGCCATCAAGCCTGAGCGACTGGAACTCGACCCACAGGATGCAGAGGCAAAATAATTTTTTCTCATTGGCTGCGGTGTTTTAAAGCCTACCTGGCGGAAGCAAGCACAGCCAAAACAACGGAGGAGCAGAAAATGAGCCTACTGCACGCGAGGGTGAGCCACAGAATCTCTACTCAACTAAACTGCGCCGGTTCGTATACTGAAGCCCTAGCGCTACTCGACAAAATGTATGTAAAGCCTGTAAGTGAGGTCTACGCGCGACACATGTTTACTACTCGCCGCCAGTGGCCTACGGAATCGCTCGCAGAATTCCTGAGAGATCTTAAAACTTTATCTAGTGACTGTAATTACCAGGCCGTTACCGCGACAGAACATAGAGAACTTGCTGTATGCGATGCCTTTGTTGCGGGCCTTAGGTCAAATTATGTGCACCAACGACTGCTGGAAAAGGGGGCCCTATATCTTGAAGCGACTGTTGAACTTGCTACCACTATGGAGGTCTCCTTCCGCAGCCTCACCTCGTTCCCCGTGGACCCCGCGACCCCGTCATGGGCCACCGACCAGCGACTCCCCCAGGCCTGCGCCGTGCGGCCGCCCAGCCACAATGCTGCCCCAGCCTGCCACTTTTGCGCCCAGAATCAGCACTCGCGGCAGAACTGCCCGGCCCGCAACGCGATCTGCAGCAGCTGCGGGCGAAAAGGACACTTTGCCAGAGTGCGTCTGGCGAAGAAAGCCCCAGCCTCTAACCCTCCCACGGCTCAAAGCACTCGTTCCCTGAATTCACAGGCCCGCAGGCCCCGAAATGCTGCAGCCTGTATGCCAACTCCGCCCCCACCCGACATGTGCGACTCATGGGGGCGGCCATCTTGGCAATCCTCCTCCATGCGGCCGGCCATGTGCGACCAATGGGGGCGGCCATCTTGGGATCCATCCCCTTCAAACTCTGAAACTCACCTCAACGACTACGAACTCAGAGGGCAGTCATCATGGGGCCACTCCAGCACAGCTGATTGAGCCGCCGACGACCCGCAACTCAGCGCAGTCACTCTGGTCCAATCGCGCCCGAAGCATCTGCGAAGCTCGATGGCGACGGTCCAAATTAACGGGTACAGCACACCGTGCCTTTTCGACTCCGGGAGCACTGAGAGCTTCAGACACCCAGATCTGATAAGACGCTGTTCGCTCCCCATTTTCCCCGCACGGCAAACTATCTCCCTCGCTTTGGGCTCCCACTCTGTCCAGATCCAAGGGCGCACCGCCGCGACGCTCACAATCCAAGGCGTCCTGCCCGAACTCTGCGCCCCACTCTTATTAGGCCTTGATTTCCAGTGTAATCTCAAGAGTCTCACCCTCAGTTTCGGCGGACCCCTACCCCCACTCACTATCTGCAGCCTAGCCACGTTACGAATCTCCCCCCCGTCCTCTCTTTGCCAACCTCACCCCAGACTGCAAACCAGTAGCCACTCGCAGCAGGCGGTACAGCCTACAGGACAGGGTGTTTATCCGATCGGAGGTCTGAAGGCTTCTCAGTGAGGGGATCATAGAGGACAGCAACAGCCTCTGGAGAGCTCAGGTGGTGGTCGTCAAGACCGGGGAAAAATTCTGTATGGTTGTCGACGATAGTCAGACCATAAATAGATTTACGCTCCATGACGCGTATCCCCTCCCCAGGATTGCAGACATGGTAAACCAGATCGCCCAGTATCGGCTCTTTTCCACGGTGGATCTGAAGTCTGCATACCACCAGCTCCCAATCCACCCGGAGGACCACCACTACACGGCATTCGAGGCCGATGGCCGCCTCTTCCATTTCCTCCGGGTCCCCTTCGGCGTCACTAACGGGGTTTCGGTGTTCCAACGAGCAATGGACCAAATGGTGGACCAGTACGGGCTGCGGGCCACGTTTCCGTACTTGGATAATGTCACCATCTGCGGCTATGACCAGCAGGACCACGACGCCAACCTCTACCGTTTTCTCCAGACGGCTCAGAAATTAAACCTCACTTATAACAAGGAGAAATGCGTTTTCCGCACAAACAGACTGGCCATCCTCGGCTATGTCGTGGAAAACAGAGTTCTGGGCCCAGACCTGGACCGTATGCGCCCCCTCTTAGAACTCCCCCTCCCTCATTGTCCCAAGGCCCTCAAACGGTGCTTGGGTTTCTTTTCCTACTACGCCCAATGGGTCCCTCAATATGCGGACAAAGCCCGCCCACTCTTTAAGGCCACACTATTTCCCGTCAGCTGAGGTGTGCCAGGCCTTCAACTGCATCAAAGCGGACATCGCCAAGGCGGTCATGCGGGCGGTGGATGAATCCACTCCATTTCAAGTTGAGAACGACGCCTCAGAGGTAGCTCTAGCAGCCACTTTAAATCAGGCAGGAAGGCCAGTTGCATTTTTCTCCCGTACCCTCTCCGCTTCGGAACTCCGACACTCGGCAGTCGAAAAAGAAGCACAAACGCAGATCGACCGCCTGAAAGTCATCCACAACGACCTCTGCCACCCGGGGGTCACCCGGCTCGCCCACTACATCAAAGCCCGAAATCTGCCTTTCTCCACTGAAGAGGTAAAAGCCGTCACCAGAGACTGACCGATCTGTGCGGAGTGCAAACCGCACTTCTATAGACCAGACAGGGCCCACCTGGTCAAGGCTTCTAGGTCCTTTGAACGCCTCGCGATTGATTTCAAAGGGCCACTCCCCTCAAGTAACAGGAACGTTTACTTCTCAAACGTCATAGATGAGTTCTCCCGCTTCCCATTTGCTATCCCGTGCCCCGATATGACCTCCCACACAGTCATTAGGGCCCTGCATAGTATCTTCACCCTGTTTGGTTACCCCAGCTATGTGCACAGCGACTGGGGTTCGTCCTTCATGAGCGACGAGCTGCGTCAGTACCTGCTCAGCAAGGGCATCGCCTCGAGCAGGACTACCAGCTACAACCCCAGAGGGAACGGGCAGGTGGAGAGGGAGAACGCGACGGTCTCGAAGACCGTCCTACTGACCCTCCGGTCCAGGAATCTCCAAGTCTCCCATTGGCAGGAAGTCCTCCCAGACGCGCTCCACGCTATCAGGTCCCTCTTATGCACAGCGACCAATCAGACCCCTCACGAGCGGCTCTTTAGTTTTTCCAGGGGCACTACCACGGGGGTCTCACTTCCGGCATGGCTGAAGACACCGGGCCCTGTACTCCTCAGGAAGCACGTCAGGGCGCACAAAACCGACCCCCTTGTAGAGAAGGTGCGCCTGCTTCATCCCAACCCGCAGTACGCCTTCGTCGAGTTCCCTGGCGGATGTCAGGACACCATATCCCTCCGGAACCTTGCACCCGCCGGATCCAGTATTCCCTCTATCACTACAGATGCACCCCTCACCCTACACCTCACTCAGCCGCCCCCTCGGGCTCCCGAGCCCACTAGCTCGCTGCATTGGTTCAGCGCAACCCAGCCGCCCCCTCACGCTCCCGAGCCCACTAGCTCGCTCCACCTGTTCCACGCGCCCGCACCGGCTAACCCCCAGTGCCCCCAGTCCCCAGTCGAACCAGACGGGTATGGAGCTCGGACGAGATCTTCCCTGGAGTCCGCCATCGTACCCCAACCCATAACACCCGTCCAGCCACCGCAAGAGGCTGCAACCCTGGTGCTCCGCAGATCGCAGCGAACAGTTCGACCACCGGACAGATTCAATTTATGAACCACCACCCCCGCCGGACTTGATTTTTTTGTAGGGGGTGAATGTGGTGAATGTAACTCCGTAATTCGCACTGTATTGTATATACATGAGACCATGCATTTGTAAGCGCAGTTGCGTTGCCCGACCACTAGGGGGATAGCACTGGGAATGCTTCGGAGTTTGTACAGGGCTCCACCCTTGGCTCCGCCCATGTCTCCTCCCCCTGGACTGCTGTATAAATACTAATGCTCAGAGCCAGTCGTTCAGTTCTTCGAGAGTTCAACGTGGAACAGGGTGGCTCTGTTGTACGTAGATTAAAACCACTGTTCATATCTTAAAGCACGTGTCTAGTGAGTTGATGGTTCCATCAGAGGGCAAGAAGCATAAACTGGAAGCCCAGTGTTAACATGGGCTATGATGTGCGTGAAACGTATAGCATCATTGACAGGGTGCTGGTTATGAATCAGGGCCGGAATTCTCCGAGCCTCCGCTCTCCAATCGTGCCCAGCGAGGGGGCGGAGAATGGGGCGTCGAACCCGCGACGCCTTCCCTCGATTCTCCGATGACCGGATGAATCGCCGGCAGTCGTTCACGCGTGGACGACGCGATGCCCATCAGGAGCGGTTGAAAGAGGCCCTCGCGGCGATTCTGTGCTGGCAACTGGCTGATTTCCCGCCAGTGTAGTTCTAACATGGTTCCACCCAGCGGGAGCTCTGAGTCGCGGCTGCGGTGGCCGTCCTAGTGGGGGGCGGGGGGGATCCGTCACCGGGGGGTGGGGGGCCACCGATAGGTGGGTGTGCGCAATCTGGGGGGGGGTGGCCTACTTCTTCGGCACCGGCCCTCTGTGTGGGTCCGCCATGTCGCGCATGCGTGGAACCGCGACCGGACGTGCAGGGCCCCGTATCGGCAGCCGGAGCCGCGTGGAGCACTCCGGGGCCCCGTATCGGCAGCCGGAGCCGCGTGGAGCACTCCGGGGCCCCGTATCGGCAGCCGGAGCCGCGTGGAGCACTCCGGGGCCCCGTATCGGCAGCCGGAGCCGCGTGGAGCACTCCGGGGCCCCGTATCGGCAGCCGGAGCCGCGTGGAGCACTCCGGGGCCCCGTATCGGCAGCCGGAGCCGCGTGGAGCACTCCGGGGCCCCGTATCGGCAGCCGGAGCTGCGTGGAGCACTCCGGGGCCCCGTATCGGCAGCCGGAGCTGCGTGGAGCACTCCGGGGCCCCGTATCGGCAGCCGGAGCTGCGTGGAGCACTCCGGGGCCCCGTATCGGCAGCCGGAGCTGCGTGGAGCACTCCGGGGCCCCGTATCGGCAGCCGGAGCTGCGTGGAGCACTCCGGGGCCCCGTATCGGCAGCCGGAGCTGCGTGGAGCACTCCGGGACCCCGTATCGGCAGCCGGAGCTGCGTGGAGCACTCCGGGGCCCCGTATCGGCAGCCGGAGCTGCGTGGAGCACTCCGGGGCCCCGTATCGGCAGCCGGAGCTGCGTGGAGCACTCCGGGGCCCCGTATCGGCAGCCGGAGCCGCGTGGAGCACTCCGGGGCCCTGTATCGGCAGCCGGAGCTGCGTGGAGCACTCCGGGGCCCCGTATCGGCAGCCGGAGCTGCGTGGAGCACTCCGGGGCCCTGTATCGGCAGCCGGAGCTGCGTGGAGCACTCCGGGGCCCCGTATCGGCAGCCGGAGCTGCGTGGAGCACTCCGGGGCCCCGTATCGGCAACCGGAGCTGCGTGGAGCACTCCGGGGCCCCGTATCGGCAGCCGGAGCTGCGTGGAGCACTCCGGGGCCCCGTATCGGCAGCCGGAGCCGCGTGGAGCACTCCGGGGCCCCGTATCGGCAGCCGGAGCTGCGTGGAGCACTCCGGGGCCCCGTATCGGCAGCCGGAGCTGCGTGGAGCACTCCGGGGCCCCGTATCGGCAGCCGGAGCTGCGTGGAGCACTCCGGGGCCCCGTATCGGCAGCCGGAGCCGCGTGGAGCACTCCGGGGCCCCGTATCGGCAGCCGGAGCTGCGTGGAGCACTCCGGGGCCCTGCAAGCCTCATAAAAAACGGAGAATCACCTGGATATTGTAGAAAAAAGTCCGGAGTGATTCACACCCGTTTTCTTGCGGGCGTGGGGACGTAGCCCCATTATTGGAGAATCCCGGCCCAGGTTCTTTTCTTGTGCATGTATCAGTAATTACCTTTTGGATTGTGTGTAAAATGATACAATTAGACTGAAAACATTTGCTGGAAACGTAGAGCACAGAGGTTGGGGGAAGGGAGTTGATGCAGTTACGGAGGACGCCTGAGTATCTTGAAGTACAACAGAAAGAAAGTCTCCAAGATGGGCTTGTTGTGGGCATTGATGGTCATCATTACCACTCTCATTCGGACCCTGAACCTCCAACTCACCTAGTGTCTCAGTTGGCACCTCTTCCTTCTCAAGAATCTTTTTGTGTAGTGCGCATTATGCAACCACTATTCGAGAAAGGGTGCTGGAGTAGCTGGCAGAGCTCTTTGCAACATCAGACTCCTGAACTAACTCTTTCAATTGCCTGTTCAACAAAACGCTGGTGCTGACATGTTATTATAACATTCCTCTTTGTTGTGACAGTTGTCAGCAAAGCTGTCATTAGCCAAGGTAGCAAAGCGGATCTATCCAGTGACTTGCCTTCATGAGTGGATAAGAGTTGCACTCTAGAATGATTGGGAATGATCGTGTTCTGACAACAGCCAGAAAATACACACTGGCATTCAGGATTTCTGCTGGTATTTTCAAATGAGTTAAGGAATGGAATTCCTTTCTTTCCATGTAATTACATGCTGGACTTTATAAGATGGTTTTGTTTTAAATTATCTCTTTTAATTCAGCACGGTAGCATTGTGGATAGCACAATTGCTTCACAGCTCCAGGGTCCCAGGTTCGATTCCGGCTTGGGTCACTGTCTGTGCGGAGTCTGCACATCCTCCCTGTGTGTGCGTGGGTTTCCTCCGGGTGCTCCGGTTTCCTCCCACAGTCCAAAGATGTGCAGGTTAGGTGGATTGGCCATGGTAAATTGCCCTTAGTGTCCAAAATTGCCCTTAGTGTTGGGTGGGGTTACTGGGTTATGGGGATAGGGTAGAGGTGTTGACCTTGGGTAGGGTGCTCTTTCCAGGAGCCGGTGCAGACTCGATGGGCTGAATGGCCTCCTTCTGCACTGTAAATTCTATGATGACTATGAATTCAAGGTAAAATGGAGTCGTTTGGAGAGAGTGATGTGACCTCCCAGGGAATCAGCTTTGGAGATAAGCCCATGTGATCTGATTGCCATGGGAACAGGGGTCCAGATCAAAACCTATTGAAATTAAGGCACAAGTTCTAACACCTGGACATAAAGCAGGAGGCATCTGATCCGGCTGTGCACAGAATCGCAGACTTTCAGTCAGATGGAGAGAGTGTGAGAGAGAGAGAGAGAGAGAGAGAGATAGATGCTGCCGGGTGAAGAAGAAACGAGAAGCAGTTGCGGTGAGAGCAGAATGTTGGTGCGAGTGGATTCTTCATTTAAACAGCTGGACCATATAAAGTTTTAAAAATCAAGAAGGTGCCCTGCTGCTGGAAGTCAATTTGATTATAATCAGGATAATTCAGTGAAGGGACTATTAAAAGGACATTAGAAGACTTTCTCTGATGCAACACAGAGAAGAGCGACAAGGGCTGGCTTAGCTCAGTGGGCTAGACAGCTGGTTTGTGATGCAGAACAAGGCCAGCAGCGCGGGTTGAATTCCCGCACCAGCTTACCTGAACAGGCGTCGGTATGTGGCAACTAGGGGCTTTTCATACTTGTGACAATAAAAGGTTTTTTTTTTAATAGCCAGGAGGAGCTTGGGATTTGAAATACAAGGCTACAAATTTGCTGAGAGTGCAGAATAATGTATACACGGGGTGTGCGTGTTTTCAGTTCTGTTAATTAATGAGGAAAGTAACTTTTCTGTAGTTTATTGATTAGTTGCCTACTGTGTAATGTTGAGTCAATGTCAATTTTAGTTTGTTTGTGAAAGTACAAGTCCTAAAACATAACATCTTGTCGTGTGATCTTTAGCATTGGTCCCTGGGAAATTTGAATCACTTTTTAAAGGTTATCTGTCTCTACAGGAATCACAACAGTCGGCCATCAAATCTTTGGGAAGTTACCCACTCTGTAAAAATATACAGCTTTGCTGCCCAGGATCCATATCAAAATGAAGAAACCAGCCTGTTCTGGGTAAACAGAGCATCGGGAACTTTAAAAATATATCAGTGTACTACAAACTGTCTTAGAATTCAGAAGGCTGCTGTGACACCCTGGCAAGTGCCCATTGCAAAGAAGTGAAGGGTGTTTGTTATTTTCTGGCCATTGTCAGTGGAAGAGTCTTGGGAGGTGGCTATCCCAGTACCAAATCCGAACCGCAACTAGACGTGTTGTACATTGAAGACCCCGACGATGAGTTCTTTGGATTGGGGAATCTTCAGCCCAGCATATATGATATCCCGACTGGTGAGTGCAGGATTATGCTGCGGCCTGACGCCAAGAGACAGAGAGCGGTACAAGCCCACAGAGAGCAGCCTGCTGCCACACAGAGAGTGGTCCACACACCGCGAAGGGCCCCAGCCTCCACACAGAGAGTGGTCCACACACCGCGAAGGATCCCAGCCTCCACACAGAGAGTGGTCCACACACCGCGAAGGATCCCAGCCTCCACACAGAGAGTGGTCCACACACCGCGAAGGATCCCAGCCTCCACACAGAGAGTGGTCCACGCACCGCGAAGGGTCCCAGCCTCCACACAGAGAGTGGTCCACGCACCGCGAAGGGTCCCAGCCTCCACACAGAGAGTGGTCCACACACCGCGAAGGGCCCCAGCCTCCACACAGAGAGTGGTCCACACACCGCGAAGGATCCCAGCCTCCACACAGAGAGTGGTCCACACACCGCGAAGGATCCCAGCCTCCACACAGAGAGTGGTCCACACACCGCGAAGGATCCCAGCCTCCACACAGAGAGTGGTCCACGCACCGCGAAGGGTCCCAGCCTCCACACAGAAAGTGATGACAGTCTTCACAGCGAGACCAATGCACGATTCCACACAGGGAGCGCTGCAAGACTCCATAGAGGGAGTGACACAAGCCGCCACAGCGAGCTCGTGGACAGACTCCATGACAGAAGCAGCGCAAGACTCCAGACCGCAGTCCTTGCATGAACAAGACCATGAGGGTTTCGCAACCTCCTCTGAGCAACCAGCAGCAGATGATGCAAGTCTGCTACGCTCAAGTGAACAACAGAAAGACTATGACAGTCTGCCATGCTCAAGTGAACAACAACAGAAAGACTATGACAGTCTGCCATGCTCAAGTGCACAGCATGAAGACTGTGACAGTCTGCCATGCTCAAGTGCACAGCAAGAAGACTGTGACAGTCTACCACGCTCCAGTGAACAAGAAGAAGACTCTGACAGTCTACCCAGCCCAAGTGAACGACAAGAAGACACTGAGGCTCTACCCACTGTGTGTGCGACAAGTGACGACGGCATTCCACTTCCCATACAAGACGTGCAAAGTGACAGACCTCAGCTAGTGTGTACAGAGGCACTCGACGATCACAGTGAGACTACTGGTGACTCCGGTGACACCACGTTAATTCAATCCTCATCCGCTCAAGCCTCTCCACAAGCAAATGAATTCCTGAACGTTTTGAGCGCGGGATTCTCTGACCCCCCGCCGAGTTGGAGAATCTCCGGAGGGGGCGGCGCGAATCCCGCCCCGTAGCTCCGTCGCTGGCTGTCATCGTCACTGGTCGGCGAAAAATCCAGACACGGGGCTGCTTCAAATCTCCAGCCCGAATGGGGCGCAGTCCCACCGACGTAAATTTTTTTTTTTTTTTTTTTTTTTTGTTTTCTTTATAAATTTAGATTAGCCAATTATTTTTTCCAATTAAGGGGCAATTTAGCGTGGCCAATCCACCTACTCTGCACATTTTTGGGTTGTGGGGGTGAAACCCACGCAGACACGGGGAGAACGTGCAAACTCCACACGGACAGTGACCCAGAGCCGGGATCGAACCTGGGACCTCAGCGCCGTGAGGCGGTTGTGCTAACCACTAGGCCACCGTGCTGCCCCCACCGACGTAAATTAAACAAGCTTTTTAACTCCGTCAATCAGTCGCACTGGCTGACGCCGGCGAACGCAAAGCTAGGTGTCGGCGTTAGGCGGCCATCGGAGAAGAAACGGCACGGCCGTAGCTGGGGGGGTGGGGTTAGGGTGGGGAGGGGATAGGGGGTGCAGTGGGGAGGGGATGCCAGGGATGGGAGTGCCGGGGATAGGAGTGCCGGGGATGGGAGTGCCGGGGAGGGGAGGGGTGTGCCGGGGATCGCAGTGCCGGAGGGGGGGTACCGGGGATGGGGAGTGTCGGGGAGGGGGTTGCCAAGGATGAGAGTACCAGGGAGGGGGGTGCCGGGGATGGGAGTGCCGTGGATGGAGTGCCGGGGATGGGAGTGCCGGAGAGGGGAAGGGGTGCCAGGGATGGGAGTGCCGGGGATGGGAGGTGCCAGGGATGGGGAGTGCCGGGGATGGGAGTGCCGGAGATGGGAGGTGCCAGGGATGGGGAGTGCCGGGGATGGGAGTGCCGGAGATGGGAGGTGCCAGGGATGTGGAGTGCCGGGGATGGGAGGTGCCAGGGATGGGGTGTGCCGGGGATGGGAGGTGCCGGGGATGGGGAGTGTCGGGGAGGGGGTATGCCGGGGATAGGAATGCCGGCAATGGGAGTGCCGGGGAGGGCAGGGGAGGGGTGTGCCGGGGATTGCAGTGCCGGGGATGGGAGTGCCGGGGAGTGCCGGAGATGGGAGTGCCGGGGATTGCAGTGCCGGGGATGGGAGTGCCGTGGATGGGAGTGCCGGGGATGGGGAGTGTCGGGTAGGGGGTTGCCAAGGATGGGAGTACCAGGGAGGGGGGTGCTGGGGATGGGAGTGCCGTGGATGGAGTGCCGGGGATGGGAGTGTCGGAGAGGGGGGATGCCGGGGATAGGAGTGCCGGGGATGGGACAGCCGGGGAGGGGACAGCCGGGGAGGGCAGGGGAGGGGTGTGCCGGGGATTGCAGTGCCGGGGATGGGAGTGCCGGGGATGGGAGTGCCGGGGATGGGAGGTGCTGGGGAAGGCGGGTGCCGGGGAGGGGAGGGGAGGAGAGGGGAGGGGGGTGCCGGGGATGGGGAGTGTTGGGGATGGGAGTGCCGGGGAAGGGGGGTGCCGGGGATGGGGAGTGTCGGGGATGGGAGTGCCGGGGAAGGGGGGTGCCGGGGATGGGGAGAGTCGGGGAGGGGGGGTGCCAAGGATGGGAGTACCAGGGAGAGGGGTGCCGGGGATGGGAGTGCCGTGGAGGGGAGGGGAGTTCCGGGGATGGGAGTGCCGGGGATGGGAGTGCCGGGGATGGGAGGTGCTGGGGAAGGCGGGTGCCGGGGAGGGGAGGGGAGGAGAGGGGAGGAGAGGGGAGGGGGGTGCCGGGGATGGGGAGTGTTGGGGATGGGAGTGCCGGGGAAGGGGGGTGCCGGGGATGGGGAGTGTCGGGGATGGGAGTGCCGGGGAAGGGGGGTGCCGGGGATGGGGAGAGTCGGGGAGGGGGGGTGCCAAGGATGGGAGTACCAGGGAGAGGGGTGCCGGGGATGGGAGTGCCGTGGAGGGGAGGGGAGTTCCGGGGATGGGAGTGCCGGGATGGGAGGTGCCGGGGTTGGGGAGTGTCGGGGAGGGGGGATGCCGAGGATGGGAGTGCCGGGGAGGGGAGGGGAGTGCCGGGGTTGGGGAGTGTCGGGGAGGGGGTATGCCGGGGATAGGAGTGCCGGGGATGGGGAGTGCCAGGGATGGGAGTGCCGGGGATGGGAGGTGCCGGGGTTGGGGAGTGTCGGGGAGGGGGGATGCCGGGGATAGGAGCGCCGGGGATGGGAGTGCCGGGGAGGGGAGGGGAGTGCCGGGGAGGAGAGAGGAGTGCCGGGGATGGGAGTGCCGGGGAGGGGAGGGGAGTGCCGGGGAGGAGAGAGGAGTGCCGGGGATGGGAGTGCAGCCTCCCTTTCATGTCCAGCCCATCTGTCCAGTACATTGCCCCCACCCTCCTCATCTGGGGAGGCCTGCCCTTTGTCGTGTTGCTCCCCCCCTTCCCCCTCCTCCGCCCTGCACATCACCCCTCTGCTGGGCTATGTTGTGCAGGACGCAGCAGACCACAACGGTGTGGCCGACCCTCTCTGACGGGTACTGGAGGGCCCCTTCCAGAGCGGTCCAGGCACCACCGTCACCGGCTGGGCCAGCGGGCACGGGATGGGTTGATAACCGCATGGTGCACAGACTAGGGGGAGTGGGGATCGCTGAGTATGGGCACGGATAGCACAGTACGGCACCAGCCTACCACCCCCACCCCACCCGCCACCAACTACCTTCACCCCACCCACCACCGCATCACCTGCATGCACACCACCCCCCCATTGCACATCTACCTGCGGCACATCGGGCCGGGCTCACACGGTCGCCGGTGGAAGCGGGTCTATTGCAGGCCATGGAGGATGATGCCAACCCGCTCTGCGATGAGCTCCGGGCTCTACATCATTAGACAATGTCTGACCCATGGTTACAGTAACACCCTCCCTCCGAACCGTCCCTGCGTGTGGCCTGGACACTGCAGCGCACGGTCTCGTCGACTGCCCGGGGGGGGATGGCGGGGGTGACCCGGGGAGGGGAGGACACACTCACCTGGGGCCGACGTCCTAGCACCCATCACACACACACTGCCGCTCATCTCACACCCCACCCCCATACGCATCGGACAGAGCACAGAGGCAGCTTCTGTAGGTGTGAAAGTGATTTTAATAACAAACAGTTCATACATGTGCCCTAACCCCTATAACTAGTCTGTGCCCTGTACCTGTGCCAACTTACTCAGTGTCTAATTTTCTGGCCGTACGGGCCCTATGACTATGTCAAGGTGGTTCCCCAGACGGTACAGCAGAACTGGAGCTGGACTGCTGTGATTCCTGCCCTGTGACTAGGGATCCCTTTGGCGGCTGTTTCCTGGGGTGGCCCGGCCAGGATGGGCCAGGCTGCAGCTCCGGTGAAATGGATGGCGAGCTGCCAGCCTGTACTACCCGTTGCCCACCAGATGCACCTGGAATGGAAATGGGGGAGTCCCAGGTGTCGCGGTGTTCCGAGACCTCCCCTGCAGGTGGACCCGGAACGGGCCCCAGCACCTCCTCCTCCCTCGGGGCCTCGGGGTGCCCGATGGCCCCCTGGCCTCTTCATGGGTCGGCGATGCAAACGGATCCAGCACCCGACGCACCCCCGGAACCTGCCGCTGCCAGTCCTTGAGGCGTGCCCTGGTACCAACAAGGGTCTGCAGGTTTACAGCCATGGAGCTCAGGGAGTTGGCCATCCTTGTCTGTGTCTGGGCGACGCCGGTCAGCACCTGAGCAATGGCGCCGATGCCGTCAACAATAGCCTGCTGGGACTGCGCCATGGCCTGCTGGGACTGTGCCATGGCCTGCTGGGACTGCGCCACGGCCTGCAGAGACTGGCCCATGGCCTGCTGGGACTTCGCCATGGCCTGCAGAGACTGGCCCATGGCCTGCTGGGACTGCGCCATGGCCTGCAGAGACTGGCCCATGGCCTGCTGGGACTGTGCCATGGCCTGTAGAGACTGGCCCATGGCCTGCTGGGACTGCGCCATGGCCTGCAGAGACTGGCCCATGGCCTGCTGGGACTGCGCCATGGCCTGCAGAGACTGGCCCATGGCCTGCTGGGACTTCGCCATGGCCTGCAGAGACTGGCCCATGGCCTGCTGGGACTGCGCCATGGCCTGCTGAGACTGGGCCACTGCATGCTGAGACTGGGCCATGGCTTGCTGAGACTGCCCCATGGCCTGCAGAGACTGGCCCATGGCCTGCTGGGACAGCGCCATGGCCTGCAGAGACTGGCCCATGGCCTGCTGGGACTGCGCCATGGCCTGCAGAGACTGGCCCATGGTCTGCTGGGACTGCGCCATGGCCTGCAGAGACTGGCCCATGGCCTGCTGGGACTTCGCCATGGCCTGCAGAGACTGGCCCATGGCCTGCTGGGACTTTGCCATGGCCTGCTGGGACTGCGCCATGGCCTGCTGAGACTGGGCCACTGCATGCTGAGACTGGGCCATGGCTTGCTGAGACTGCCCCATGGTCTGCTGGGACTGCGCCATGGCCTGCTGGGACTGCGCGATGGCCTGCAGAGACTGGCCCATGGCCTGCTGGGACTGCGCCATGGCCTGCAGAGACTGGCCCATGGCCTGCTGGGACTGCGCCATGGCCTGCAGAGACTGGCCCATGGCCTGCTGGGACTTCGCCATGGCCTGCAGAGACTGGCCCATGGCCTGCTGGGACTGCACCATGGCCTGCAGAGACTGGCCCATGGCCTGCTGGGACTTCGCCATGGCCTGCTGGGACTGCGCCATGGCCTGCTGAGACTGGGCCACTGCATGCTGAGACTGGGCCATGGCTTGCTGAGACTGCCCCATGGCCTGCTGGGACCACGCCATGGCCTGCTGAGACTGGGCCACTGCATGCTGAGACTGGGCCATGGCTTGCTGAGACTGCCCCATGGCCTGCTGGGACCACGCCATGGCACTGGGTGGGGGTGTCGTATGCCTGACGGCCCAGGTCGGTCCCTGTCCTGTGGGCGCCCCGGCATTGGGTGGGGGCGGTCTGCATCCGCAGGGACGGGTGGGTCGACATTTGGTCCTGCAATACACAATACAGCATACATGGTTAGACACGCAGACAGCAGGGGGGTGGGGGAAAGGGGGGATGGGAGAAAGGGGGGCAGAATGGGGGGAAGGGGGTTGGGGGGAAGGTGGGTGAAAGGGTGGATGGGGGGAAAAGGGGACGGGGGAAGGCAGTGGGGGGTCTGACTTGGTGCTGCTCCCCTGATCTCTGCATCCGTTAGCTCCCGGCACTCGGGTCCGCCTGCAAGGTCCAGGGCCCTCTCTTCATGAACGGTGATGGGGCACATTTCAGGTGGGAGCTCTGGAGGAAATGGGAGGCGGACATAATTGCATACCAGCGGTTGTGTGTATGTTGGCAGAGGTTCACAGCCCATCCTGCCACTGCAGCCTGCATGGATGGGTGCAGCCATGTCGTTTCAGCTAGTGTTCTGTCACCCATCCTGGGGTGGGGGGGGGGGGGGGGGGGGTGGGGTACTCAGCCTGGCTGCCCTGACTAGGTCATTGACCTTCTTGTAGCACTGGATGCCTGTCCTGGCTGTTATGGCCACGGCGCTGACAGCCTCTGCCAACTCCCTCCACAGGTGCCAGTTGAGGTTAGGTGCGACCTGATGTGTTGGGTAAGCTGGGTCTGCGAGGACTGGGTTTACAGCAGCAGTGAGAGAGACAGGCTTCCAACACTTGAAGAAATGCAACTCGATTTTATTGAACTCTTAACTATCATACATACTTTATAACTGTGTGTTGCTACTATGCTGAGTTGACTGGAGACCTGAAGCTAACTTGACCAGACTATCTTACTACCACATGGTGTATGTTCTAGTTGTTGCTCACGGGCTCTGACTGTCTCAGAAGCTGGATCCCAAGAGAGCGGGAAAACTGGTGCCCTCTGGCTTTATAGTGGTCGTGTCCTGTCTGGTGATTGGCTGCTGTGTTCTGTGTGTTCATTGGTCATCCTGTGTGTCAATCACTGCCTGTCTGTGCACCATCATATACTTGTGTGTATATTATGACACGACCCTGCGGCCATGTCCGGGGTACAGCACCTCCCTCCTTCGCTCCACTGCGCCCAGGAGCACCTTTATGTCCCATTCCTGGAACCTCGGCACTGCGCGTCAGGCGGCCATTTTGATGAGCCTCTGGCGGTGGCGTCTTTTGTGCTGTGATGCCGCGTAGCATCAATGACGGCACGCGGGTCAGTGAAGGGTGACGCCGTCGGGATTGGCGTCATGCCGCTGCTCGCCCCTTCCGGGCCGGAGTTTTCCGGAACTTCCGGTTGGCCCCATGCCGGAGTGTTTTGTGCCGTTCTTGGCGCCGGCGTTGGGCCATCCTGTCGATTGCGGGAGAAACCCACCCCCAATGTCTCCTTGACCCCTTGTCTCATCAGGATATCATCACTTATCACCCCAAACATGTATAGAAGCATTTTGACGTGATACTTTTCTGCCTTTTCTTGATAGCCCGAAGCTGATCGGTACTTTTCAAACTGTTTCCTCCAGAGCTCCCATTATTGCCTTTTCAGGAGTGGAAGGGCTGTGGAAGGCCTGTTCAATGGTTACTAACACTATGAATGCTTTATTGTCCCCTAACATGATACGTTTCAGTTTTCTTCTTCTTCATTGCGAAGTCAAGCAACTCCAAAGTCTTCACCTGTGGGTTACCATTGTGTGGTCTCAGTTTCTTAAACTGCAGCCTCCAGTACTGCCACCATAATTTGATAAGGTTTTGCTTAGTCCATGAGTGACTTGAGATAATCAGTGTATAATTCTCTTGTGAAACTATCTATTTACGCAATTTACAAAAACTTCATGGTAACCACATAGTTCTAAGGACACATAGAGGCTCTCCTGGAACCTCTTGGTCATCTGACTCTGATGTCATGTTTGCAGCATCAACGACATCATTGTCTCATTAACATAATCATTAAAACGTTACTCCATACCCAGGAGATCGGTTAATAATTTAACTATTTGAATGAGGCTGCATGCCTTCATTTTAACAATGATTCTATATTTAACCACCATCGATATGGGTGTTCCTGGCCTTGGGGAACCAGGCAGGTGAAAGGAGGTGTAACGACCTGAATCAGTGAGGAAGTGCCTTTTTGCAGCAACTATTGTGGGCTAGGAGGAACAGGAGCACTTCTTCCAAGCCCAGCAAGATTGGCAGCAAATCTCACCACTCCGATTGGACTCCTCGCATGATTGGATCACTCCTTGACAGGATGTTATTCAGGCTGGACAAGCCATCGACTTGTACAATCGATGACAGACATCCACCTCACAACAAGACTTTGCAAGACCCAAGAGTCCGAATGGAAGAAGATCAATGTTGCAGCAATAAAGCAGCCCCCCCAAAGAGGGGAATTCCAAGTGCAAGTCATGACCAATCTGAAAATTCTTCACACGTGCAACTCCATTTAAGAACAGTGGGAATAAACAAAGTCAGCTGTACTGGACACCTGTGTCCAGAGCATTGCGTTCAAACATTATTGTCAACAGGACTGATCCAACGAAAATGATGCTGAAGTATATGACCTCCTGGAACATAAATGAGTAGCCTTGATTGCCTGGCAGAACAACCAAAGGTTGCAAGTCAAGGCGGCAAAATTCTAACAGCTCATGGTTAACATCCAAAGACAAATCTGGAAGATAAACATGCTTGCTATCATCCTTTCCAACCTGCCAGCTGCAGATGTTTCTGCCCATGACAGTAATGGTAGGAGTGGCCACCGTACGGTCTTTGTGGAGACAAAGTTCTGTCTTCACATTGAGGATATCCTCCATCATGTAATGTGATAGACTTTGAAAAGATCTAGCAACTCAAGACTGGGCATCCAAGAAGCACTGTGGGCAATCAACAGTTGCTGAATTGTACTCAACAACAATCTGTAGCCTCTTGGCCCCATGACCATCAAGCCAGGGGATCAACCCTGGTTCATTGAAGAGTGCAGGAGGACATGTCAGCAGAAACACCATACATACCTAACAATGAGGTGTCAACCTGGTAAAGCTACAAAACAGGACTACTCGCATGCCACAGTGTATGAACAGCAAGTAGTAGACAGAGCTAAGCGATTCCACAAAAAGCACATCAGAACTGAGCTCTGTAGTCCTGCCGCATCCAGCCGTGAATGGTGGTGGGCAATTAGACAACTCACTGAAGGTGGTGGCTCCACAAATCTCCCTACCTCAATGATGAATGAGCCCAGAACATCAGTGCAAAAGATAAGGCTGAAACTTGACAGCAATCTTCTGCAAAATGTATCAAGTGGATGATCCATCTCTGTCTCCTCCGGAGGTCCCCCAGCATCACATATATCAGTCTTCAGTCAATTTGATTCACCCCAAGTGATATCAAGAAACAGCTGAAGGAATTGGATACTGCAAAGGCTATGGGCCCTGACAATATCCCGGCAATAGTACTGAAAATTTCTAGGTTCTAGGATTTGCTGTGCCCCTAGCCAAACTGTTCCAGTTCAGGTACAACACTGGTATGTCCTCTGCACAAAGAACAGGACAATCCAAACCGACCAATCACCACCCCATCAGTCTACTCTCAATCATCAGTAAAATGGTGCAAGGGGTCATCAATAGTGTTATCAAGCAACACTGAGTTAGCAATAACATGTTCACTGACACTCAGCTTGGATTCCGCCAGGGTCACTTAGCTCCTGACCTCTTTACAGCCTTGGTTCAAACATGGACAATTGAGCTGAATGCCAGAGGTGAGATGACAGTGACTGCCCTTGGCATCAAGAGAGCATTTGACCGAGTATGGCATCAAGAAGCCCTCACAAAACTGGAGTCAATGGGAATGAGAGGGAAAACTATTCGTTGGTTGGATTCATA
This sequence comes from Scyliorhinus canicula, assembly GCF_902713615.1. NCBI lineage: Eukaryota > Metazoa > Chordata > Chondrichthyes > Carcharhiniformes > Scyliorhinidae > Scyliorhinus > Scyliorhinus canicula. Next base: position 83,346,589 of record NC_052155.1, on the reverse strand, counting down.
TCTGGCTCAAAGGAAGATGGTTGTAGTGGTTGGAGGTCCAGGACATCACTACAGGAGTTTGTCAGGGTAGTGTCATAGGCTCTACCAGCTTCAGCAGTTTTATCAATGACCTTCCTTTCATCATAAGGTCAGTTACTCACCAATAATCTGCTACTTATTTTGGTTTCTGCCAGAACCACTTGGCCCCCAAACGTCATATCAGTGGAATTCCAGAGGTTTGTAAGAATGCCTACCTTTCAAATCAAGGCAGAGTTTGGCCTAGTATGACATGACAGATCCCTAGAGAAACTACAGTCAGGAGGAATGCAGGGAAGAAATCTTCGCTTACTGGATCATACTCAGCCCAAAGGATCATGATTGTGGTGGTTGGAGGCCAATCATCTTTGTCCCAGGAAATCACTGCAGCAGTTCCTCAGGCCCAACTATCTTCAGCTATTTCATCAATGACTTTCCCACCATCACAAAAATAGAAGTGGGATGCCCACTGATGATTGCAGTGTTCAGTTCCAATTGCGGTTCCTCAGATGAAGAATCAGTCCAGGTCAAAATGCATGAAAAATATCGGGTGAAGTTTTACGTCTGTGTAATTTACGGCCCCACTGAAGTGAATGGACTTTTAAATGGCTCGACGCATTTTACAGCACCACCCCCACCATTACCGGGCCATAAGATTCCACCCATGGATGGCATTCAGGTTTGGGATAATTCGTTAACAGTGTTAAATAAATATGAGTTCATGTTTTTATGCGGCAAGTAAAATTTTAATCACATAATGACTATGTCCAACAAGAAAGAGTCTCGTCACTTCTCCTTATTCAGCAGCATTGCCATAATCAAAAACAACACCATCAACAACCTGGAGGTTAACATTGGCCCATATAAAATACTGTGGCTACAAAAGGAGGTCAGCAATGGGGTATTTGTCATTAAGTCACTCACCTTCTGACTTCACGAAACCTGTCCACAAGTCAGGATCGTGATCGAGTACTCTCCCCTTGCCTAGATGCATGCAGCTTTAGAACATAGCACATAGAACATAGAACATTACAGCGCAGTAAAGGCCCTTCGGCCCTCGATGTTGCGCCCACTGTGAAACCCCTCTAAAGTCCATCTGCACTATTCCCTTATCGTCCATATGCCTATCCAATGACCATTCGAATGCGTTTAGTGTTGGCGAGTCCACTACTGTTGCAGGCAGGGCATTCCACGCCCTTACTACTCTCTGAGTAAAGAATAGCATTCAAGGAGCTTGCTATCGTCCAGGACAAAGCAGCCTGCCTGATTGATACCCCATCCGCTAACTTAAATCTACACCCCCTCCACCACCAGCGCATTATGGCTGCAACATCTACAAGATGTACTACACAACTTGCCAAGGCTTCTTTGAAAGCACCTTACAAACCCACAATCTCTGCTACTTAGAAGAACAAGGGCAGCAGTCAAATACTATTCCCTGCAAGTTTCCCTCCAAGTTAACACCCTCTTGACTTGGAAGTATAACACCATTACTTTATTGTCTTAGGCTCAAAATCCTAGAAATCCCAATGTAGCAGCCCCCACCAGTGCCCCCAGGCCCCCCCCCCCCCCCCCCCCGCCCGTGGATCGGCTTTCCCCCGACTGTGGTGGCGTTGGACTCAGTCCGCAGCCACCACGCTGAGTTCCCAACAAAAATTAGCATGCAACACCCACACCGTCGGGAACTCAGCCTGTCAGGGGCAGTGCATCAGGGGGAGGGCCTCAGGTAACGTCCTGAGGCCGTCCATACGGCGTGCGCCGTACTCCTAGAGAATGCTCTTTTGGAGGGGGCGGAGCATCGCAAAAGAGGTGCTGCCCCAGATTTCGGCGCCAACGTGGATTCTCCAGCCGATCGCCAAAATCGATGTTGGAAACCGGAAAATCCCTCCCATGGTTCAGGTTCAGTCTCTTAGCCACTGGTGAGAGCTGACCACGCGTCCATAACATCAGCATGGAGCTGAGCAGTTTGTATGGTAAAGGCAGTCTTCAATTCTTAAAGGTTGTCCAATTCTCTAAAAGGAAAGGTGCCTTAAATTTAAAATTGTAATTTTAAGCAAAATGACATCCCAGAGTTGGGCTCCAGGATCAAGGATGCAGTTATAGAAGTTCTAGAATTGACAGGAAGTGAGGTGCAGTGAATCTATGGGGCCAGGAAGTAAATGGCCATCCTTGGAAGGGTATGGAAGCACATGGCCAAGAAGCCAACTCCCTGAGTCATGACCCAAGGACCAACCTGCAATGTCACAAGAGATTTAATGACCTCCTGTGTATGGTCAAGGTAAGTAAAAGACATCTTCAAGTGACATCTCCTCCCCATCATACCAGAAGTCTCTCAATACAGCTCACTCCCATCACTCATCCAACAACAATTCCTGGCTCTTAGGACTGATGTCTAACATCCAGATAATGCACCTTGAAATGACAAATCTTCCAATGTTACCAGCTTCACACCCATCTCTTGCTGCCTGCACGTAACTCCAGCTATTGAGTTATATAGGGACATCCCTGTAACACAGTGCTACAACCACGATATTCTTCCCTCTCTCTTGCAGGGCGAGGCCCCACACAATAGAAGGGAGCAGAGTAAGACAGGGGAGGACAAGGATGCCTGCATCTCCTGAGCCAATACAGAGCAGATGCCTCTTCTCATCGTAGAGCCAACTGTGAAGGATTTTGTAGCATCTGACATCACTGAGAACATTGAGGATGACAGTATGTTCATGTCTTATGCCTCTTAACTCTCAGCTCAACCTCAGGCTGATATCTGATATGGTGAGCCAGCAGCATTTGGTATGTTCCTGGACCTCTTGCTTGCCACCCCATCCCTCACCCCAACCTTCCCTTTCTGATTTTTCTGCTTTTAAGTACCTTAGAACTGGTGTCTGCCCAACCACAGCACCCAGGTGGCGAAAAGAGAGCAACATTTGATGTGACATGTGCGAGCAGCAGATCATGCATTGGTACTGTATGTATCAGGGAGGCTTGTATAGAGCTGGGATCAGCACTTGGTGGGTCATTGAACAGATGTATCCTGCAAACCGACCAGGATAAAAGGATAGCTTGTTTGCTAGCTGACCAAAGACTGAGGTTGGAGACAGGCCCTGTTACAGGAAACTCCGATAAGCACCTTGATTGGACAACATATAGGAGAACCCGAATGGAGATGCACACACTGCTGCTGCATTCATTGGAACACTAGCCAGACATACTCCTCTCACTATCAAGTTGCAAGGAGAAACCTGGCTCCAAGGTGGTGGAGAGCATTATGCAGAATTGCAGCATCTGCACCATCCCCTATGTCATGCTGCAAACTTGTGTTATTACAACTGCTAACCCCAGACCTCTGTGAAATTCTTTACCCTCTCTGTGAGAATGCAGCAACTTATCCTGTCAAAACCAACAACACAGCACAAATCTCCAAAGGCACCTTTCCGAGCCATTCTCACGGTGGCTGCAAGAGGAAACTCACACCCTGGACATTGATCAAACTGTGAAGGAATTGAGGGACGTAGTGAGAAGTAAAGATGAGTTTCATCAGCATTCATCTGGAGACTGCCTCATGTTTGTGCAAGATAAACCAAGAGGCAACGCACAGAAGAAGGTGAGGTGTAAGATAGAACTTTGGTAGACTTCAGAGAACATAAGAACATAAGAACTAGGAGCAGGAGTAGGCCACCTGGCCCTCGAGCCTGCTCCACCGTTCAATGAGATCATGGCTGATCTTTTGTGGACTCAGCTCCACTTTCCGCCCTGAACACCATGGGCGGAATTCTCCGCTCCCCACGTGGCGTGGGAAAATCGTTGGAGGGCCTCCCAACATATTTTACGCCCCCCTGGCGTAACTACCCCCACCCGGGCTCGGTAAAATCGCCGTTCGCCGTCCGAGCCCAATGGTCGCTGCATTCGTGAACCGGGCGCCAGATCCCTGTTTGGGGCATCTAGGGGCCCGATTTGGACGGGAGCATCGCGACTGTGCTCGGGAGGGGACAGGCCAGCGATCGGTGCCCACCGATCATCGGGCCAGCGTCCAAAACGGTCGCACTCTTTCCCCTCCGCCGCCCGGCAAGATCAAGCCGCCACGTCTTGCTGGGCGGCGGTGGAGAAAGACGGCACCGCGCATGCGCGGGTTCGTGCCGTCTGCGCGCTGATGTCATCCGCGCATGCACGGGTTGGAACTGGCAACCCGCGCTTGCACGGATGACATTAGAAAAACGCCTTTTCCGCGTCATTTCCGGCGCGACGAGGTCGCGGCCGGAAACAACGGGGGCCCGCTCCTAGCCCCCCGGGTGGGGGTGAATTAGGTGCGGGGAGCGGGCCCCGAGGCCGTCGTGAAGCTCGGCCGATTTCACAACGGCCATCCCGATTTTTATTGGGAGCGGAGAATACAGCCCCATAACCCTTAATCCCTTTATTCTTCAAAAAACTATCTATCTCTATCTTGACAACATTTAATGAAGGTGCCTTTACTGCTTCACTGGGCAAGGAATACCATAGATTCACAACCCTTTGGGTGAAGAAGTTCCTCCTAAACTCAGTCCTAAATCTACTTCCCCGTATTTTGAGGCTATGCCCCCAGTTCTGCTTTCACCCGCCAGTGGAAACAACCTGCCCGTATCTATCCTATCAATTCTCTTCATAATTTTATATGTTTCTATAAGATCCCCCCTCATCCTTCTAAATTCCAATGAGTACAGTCCCAGTCTACTCAACCTCTCCTCGTAATCCAACCCCTTCAGCTCTGGGATTAACCTCGTGAATCTCCTCTGCACACCCTCCAGCGCCAATACGTCCTTTCTCAAGTAAGGAGACCAAAACTGAACACAATACACCAGGTGTGGCCTCACTAACACCTTTTACAATTGCAGCATAATCTCCCTCGTCTTAAACTCCATCCCTCTAGCAATGAAGAACAAAATTCCATTTGCCTTCTTAATCACCTGTTGCACCTATAAACCAACTTTTTGCGTCCCATGCACTAGCACACCCAGGTCTCTCTGCACAACAGCATGTTTTAATATTTTATCGTTTAAATAATAATCCCGTTTGCTGTTATTCCTACCAAAATGGATAACCTCACATTTGTCAACATTGTATTCCATCTGCCAGACCCGAGCCCATTCACTTAACCTATCCAAATCCTTCTGCAGACTTCCAGTATCCTTTGCACTTTTCGCTTTACCACTCATCTTAGTGTCGTCTGCAAACTTGGACACATTGCCCTTGGTCCCCAACTCCAAATCATCTATGTAAATTGTGAACAATTGTGGGCCCAACACTGATCCCTGAGGGACACCACTAGCTACTGATTGCCAACCAGAGAAACACCTATTAATTCCCACTCTTTGCCTTCTATTAATTAACCAATCCTCTATCCATGCTACTACTTTACCCTTAATGCCATGTATCTTTATCTTATGCAGCAACCTTTTGTGTGGCACCTTGTCAAACACTTTTTGGAAATCCAGATATACCACATCCATTGATCCCCGTTATCTACCACATTGGTAATGTCCTCAAAAAGTTCCACTAAATTAGTTAGGCACGACCTGCCCTTTATGAACCCATGCTGCGTCTGCCCAATGGGACAATTTCTATCCCGATGCCTCGCTATTTCTTCCTTGATGATAGATTCCAGCATCTTCCCTACTACCGAAGTTAAGCTCACTGGGCTATAATTACCTGCTCTCTGCCTACCTCCTTTTTTAAACAGTGGTGTCACGTTTGCTAATTTCCATCCGCCTGGACCACCCCAGAGTCTAGTCAATTTTGGTAAATTATTACTAGTGCATTTGCAATTTCCCTAGGAACAGTAGTAGGAAGATAAGCCACTGCTGGAGATGTTGTGGGTGAATAAATTAGGGCAACAAGAGAGGAATGGCACCAGAGAAGCACACAGTGGTCCTTTAAACAGAAAATAAGTAGATCCACAGTTAATGATTCTTAATTTTACATATCCTGTGAATGTTGCATGTTGCTAAATTTCTATGCAGTTCATAAAGATTTAATTGTGCTGTCCCTAATATCATAGCCACCAACTCTCAGCATGGATACCACCATTACATGTGAAAACACCACCCACCAGGTACGCCGTACATACTCGTGCGACTTGGCCAAGTTGTCTACCTCAGACGCTGCAGGAAAAGATATCCTGAGGCGTGGTACATTGGCGAGACCATGCTGACGCTGTGACAATGGATAAACGGACATCCCGTGACAATCACCAGGCAGAAATGTCCCGTTCCAGTCGGGGAACAATTCAGCAGCACGGTAGCATTGTGGATAGCACATCGCTTCACAGATCCAGGGTCCCAGGTTCGATTCTGGCTTGGGTCACTGTCTGTGTGGAACCTGCACATCCTCCCCGTGTGTGCGTGGGTTTCCTCCGGGGGCTCCGGTTTCCTCCCACAGTTCAAAGATGTGCAGGTTAGGTGGATTGGCCATGCTAAATTGCCCTTAGTGTTCAGAATTGCCCTTAGTGTTGGGTGGGGTTACTGGGTTGTGGGGATGGGGTGGAGGTGTTGACCTTGGGTGGGGTGCTCTTTCCAAGAGCCAGTGCAGACTCGATGGGCCGAATAGCCTCCTTCTGCACTGTAAATTCTATGATTACAGTCGAGGGCATTCAGCCTGTGATCTCCGGGTAAGTGTTCTCCAAGGCGGCCTTCAGAACGCACGACAACGCAGAATCGTCGAGCAGAAACTGATGAGTGCGGCCTCAATGATCGTGGATTCATGTCGCATTACATTTAACCCCCCACTATCTGGCCTGGGCTTGCAAAGTTCTACCAACTGTCCTGGCTTGAGACAATTCACACCTCTTTAACCTGTGATTATCCCTCTCCCCAGTCACACCGTCTGGACCTGTAGACTTAATTACCTGCAAAAACTCGCATTCAAAGTATTGTATTGCATCATTGGCTTTGTCTATACCTGTGTTTGTGTAACCTAGCTCTTCACTCACCTGATGAAGGAGCTGTGCTCCGAAAGCTAGTGATTTAAAAAAAAACCTGTTGGCCTTATACCTCGTGTTGTCAGACTTCTTCTTGAAATTACATAACATTTTGGCCTCAACTACTTTCTGTCGCAGCAAATTCCACAGACTCACCACTCTCAGGGTGAAGAAATTTCTCCTCACCCGAGTCTGAAAAGGTTTACCCCTTATCCTCAACCAATGACCCCTAGTTCTGGACTCCCCCACCATCGGGAACATTCTTTCTGAATCTACCCTGTCTGATCATGTTAGAATGTTATAATTTTCTATGAGATCCCCTCTCACGCTTCTAAACTCCAATGCATATAATCGTAACTGATTTAGTCTCTACTCATATGACAGTCCCGCCATCCCAGGATTCAACCTGGTAAACCTTCACTGCATTCCCTCTATAGCAAGGTAAGAAGTCTTACAACACCAGGTTAAAGTCCAACAGGTTTGTTTCAAACACGAGCTTTCGGAGCACGGCTCCTTCTTCAGGAGCCGTGCTCCGAAAGCTCGTGTTTGAAACAAACCTGTTGGACTTTAACCTGGTGTTGTAAGACTTCTTACTGTGCTCACCCCAGTCCAACGCCGGCATCTCCACATCTATAGCAAGAACATTCTTCAGATAAGGACACCAAAACTGCACACAATACTCCAGTGTGGTCTCACCAATTCCCGATACAATTGCAGTAAAATATATTGCCAAAGTCCCAGAGGCTGGTCTGCCCCCTTTTTCTGAGAGAGCTGCTGGTTGGTGGCGATTTAACCTGAGGGTCACCACTCCTGAAGAAGGGGGCAGGTTGAAAAGGTGGGGGGGGGACCTTCACGAAAATCCCCAGCTGGTACGGGATTGAACCCATGCTGTTGGAGTTGCCCCACATCATGAACAAGCCATCCAGTTAACACATCTAACTGACCCCCACAAAGTATGTCACACAAAGCAGCAATGTTACTGAACAGGAACAGAAAATGCTGGAAATATTCTGCAGGCCAGGCAGCATCTGTCGAAAGGAAGAGATAATATTTCACATCAATAACATTTCATTCAAACTCAAAGCAATGGTCCAATGAAAGATCATCAACCTGAGATATTGGCCCAAATTTTCTGATATGGCGAGAAGCCTCTGACTCAATTTATGTCACTGATGTGAACTGAGAATCCGAGGAATTCCTGATGTGCGCAGAGCCCCAGTTCTTACATGAAAGTTCAATTTCAATTGTTAGTTTTAGCCTGCATGAAAATTCCCCAGCAATGTTTAACCCCCCCTCCCACCCCGCCAACCCCAGCAATATTCACCCCCCCCCCTTCCAACCCCGGCAATGTTCACAACCCCCCCCCCCTCCCCCCCCCACCCCTCCAACCCCGGCAATGTTCACCCATCCCCACACCTCCAACTCCGGCAATGTTCACCCCTCCCCCCTCCAGCCCCGGCAATGTTCACCCCTCCCCCCTCCAGCCCCGGCAATGTTCACCCCTCCCCCCTTCCAACCCCAGCAATGTTCACAACCACCCCCCCCCCCACCCCCCACCCCTCCAACCCCGGCAATGTTGACCCTTCCCCCTTCCAGCCCCGGCAATGTTCACCCCTCCCCCCTCCAGCCCCGGCAATGTTCACCCCTCCCCCCCTCCAGCCCCGGCAATGTTCATACACACCCCCCCCACCCCTCCAACCCCGCAATGTTCACCCCTCCCCCCTCCAACCCCGGCATGTTCACACCCCCCCACCCCTCCAACCCCGGCAATGTTCACCCCTCCCCCCTCTAACCCCAGCAATGTTCACCCCCCCACCCCTCCAACCCCGGCAATGTTCAACCCCCCCACCCCTCCAACCCCGGCAATGTTCACCCCCCACCCCTCCAACCCCGGCAATGTTCACCCCCCCACCCCTCCAACCCCGGCAATGTTCAACCCCCCCACCCCTCCAACCCCGGCAATGTTCACCCCCCACCCCTCCAACCCCGGCAATGTTCACCCCGCCCACCCCTGCAACCCTGGCAATGTTCACCCCCCATACCCCTCCAACCCCGGCAATGTTCACACCCCCCCAGCCCTCCAACCCCGGCAATGTTCACACCCCCACCCCCCTCCTACCCCGGCAATGTTCACCCCCCCACCCCTCCAACCCCGGCAATGTTCACCCCTCCCCCCTCCAACCCCAGCGATGTTCACCCCCCCCACCCCTCCAACCCCGGCAATGTTCAACCCCCCCACCCCTCCTACCCCGGCAATGTTCACCCCTCCCCCCTCCAACCCCGGCAATGTTCACCCCTCCCCCCTCCAACCCCGGCAATGTTCACCCCCCCCACCCCTCCAACCCCGGCAATGTTCACCCCCCACCCCTCCAACCTCGGGAATGTTCACCCCCCCCCACCCCTCCAACCTCGGGAATGTTCACCCCCCCCCCACCCCTCCAACTCCGGGAATGTTCACCCCCCCCCCCCCCCCCCCCCACCCCGGGAATGTTTACCGCCCCCATCCCTCCAACCCCGGGATTGTTCACACCCCCCACCCCTCCAACCCCGGGAATGTTCACCCCCCACAGCCCCTCCAACCCCGGCAACGTTCACCACCACCCCACCCCTCCAGCCCCGGCAATGTTTACCCCCCTGCCTTCCAACCCCGGCAATATTCACCCCCACCCCTCCAAACTCAGCAATGTTCACCCCCCCACCCCTTCAATCCCTGCAATGTTCACCGCCCACCCCTCCAAACTTGGCAATGTTCACCCCCACCCCTCCAATCCCTGCTATGTTCACCACCCACCCCTCCAAACTTGGCAATGTTCACCCCCCACCCCTCCAAACTCAGCAATGTTCACCCCCCACCCCTCCAAACTCAGCAATGTTCACACCCCTCCAAGCCCGGCAATGTTCACCAAAGCCCAACCCTCCAACACAGACAATGTTCACACCCACCCGCCCCTCCAACCCCTGAAATATTCACACACACCCACCCCTTTAAACACAACAACATTCACCCCCCCCCATCCACCTCCCAGCAATCTTCATCCCCTCCCCCAATCTCCCAATAATGTTCACCAACCCCCACGCACCGCAACCTGGGCTGGGAGGGAGTGAATACTGTCGGGGTGAGGGAGTGAGTGAATACTGTCAGGGTGAGGGAGGGAGTGAATACTGTCGGGGTGAGGGAGGGAGTGAATACTGTCAGGGTGAGGGAGGGAGTGAACACTGTCGGGGTGAGGGAGCGAGTGAATACTGTTGGGGGTGAGGGAGGGAGTGAATACTGTCAGGGTGAGGGAGGGAGTGAATACTGTCAGGGTGAGGGAGGGAGTGAATACTGTCGGGGGTGCGGGAGGGAGTGAATACGTCGGGGTGAGGGAGGGAGTGAATACTGTCGGGGTGAGGGAGGGAGTGAATACTGTCGGGGTGAGGGAGCGAGTGAATACTGTCAGGGTGAGGGAGGGAGTGAATACTGTCGGGGTGAGGGAGGGAGTGAATACTGTCAGGGTGAGGGAGGGAGTGAACACTGTCGGGGTGAGGGAGCGAGTGAATACTGTCATGGTGAGGGAGGGAGTGAATACTGTCAGGGTGAGGGAGGGACTGAATACTGTCAGGGTGAGGGAGGGAGTGAATACTGTCGGGGTGAGGGAGGGAGTGAATACTGTCGGGGGTGCGGGAGGGAGTGAATACGTCGGGGTGAGGGAGGGAGTGAATACTGTCGGGGTGAGGGAGGGGGTGAATACTGTCGGGGTGAGGGAGGGAGTGAATACTGTCGGGGGTGAGGGAGGGAGTGAATACTGTCGGGGTGAGGGAGGGAGTGAATACTGTCGGGGTGAGGGAGGGAGTGAATACTGTCGGGGTGAGGGAGCAAGTGAATACTGTCGGGGTGAGGGAGGGAGTGAACACTGTCGGGGTGAGGGAGGGAGTGAATACTGTCGGGGTGAGGGAGGGAGTGAATACTGTCGGGGTGAGGGAGCGAGTGAATACTGTCAGGGTGAGGGAGGGAGTGAATACTGTCGGGGTGAGGGAGGGAGTGAATACTGTCGGGGTGAGGGAGGGAGTGAATACTCTCGGGGGTGAGGGAGGGAGTGAATACTGTCGGGGTGAGGGAGGGAGTGAATACTCTCGGGGGTGAGGGAGGGGGTGATACTGTCAGGGGTGAGGGAGGGAGTGAATAATGTCGGGGATGAGGGAGGGAGTGAATACTGTCGAGGTGAGGGAGGGAGTGAATACTGTCGGGGGTGAGGGAGGGAGTGAACACTGTCGAGGTGAGGGAGGGAGTGAATACTGTCGGGGGTGAGGGAGGGAGTGAATACTGTCGAGGTGAGGGAGGGAGTGAATACTGTCGAGGTGAGGGAGGGAGTGAATACTGTCAAGGTGAGGGAGGGAGTGAATACTGTCGGGGGTGAGGGAGGGAGTGAATACTCTCAGGGGTGAGGGAGGGATCTGAGAATTTTCGGGGATTGAGGGAGAATAGTGCAATCAGTGAGGAGAAATTGGGCAGTGTTGGGATTTTCAGCTCCTGTTAAAACAATGGAAGTCAATGAACTTAAGTCAGACCTTAAATGGCGTGTCTTCAGTGAATAATGAGACAGGGAGTGGGCTGCACTGGAATTGCGCTGAACAATTTTTGCCTCCTGGCTCTACTCATCCCTGCTGGAGCTGGCATCAGAGCGGTAGCACAGTGAGTACCATAGTTGCTTCACAGCACCACGGAACCGGGTTCGATTCCCGGCTTGGGTCACTGTCTGTGCGGAGTCTGCATGTTATCCCTGTGTCTGTGTGGGTTTCCACCGGGTGCTCCAGTTTCCTCCCACACATCCTCCATGACGTGTGTGTTAGTTAATTTGGACATTCTAAATTCTCCCTCTGTGTACCCGATCAGGCGCCGGAGTGTGGCACTAGGGGCTTTTCACAGTAACTTCATTGCAGTGTTAATGTAAACCTACTTGGGATACTAATAAAGATTATTATTAGAAGGTGCAATGACGTCACTATAAAATGCTACATGGGCAGATTAAATCATAGTCAGTTTCTGATGCACCATCTCTGACCTGGGGCGAAATTCTCCGACCGCCAGCAGGGTCGGAGAATCGCTTGGGGCCGCCGAAAATCCCGCCCCCGCCGTGGCTGAGATTCTCCGCCACCCGGGAAGTGGTGGTGGCGGGAATCTCGCCACTCCGATCGGCGAGGCCTCTGCGGTGATTCTCCGGCCCGGATGGGCCAAAGTCCCGCCGCTGGGAGGCCTCTCCCACCGCCGAGGTTTGAACCACCTCTGGTGGCGGCGGGATCGGTGGCGCGAGCGGATCCCGGGGTCCTGGGGGGGGCGCGGGGCGATCGGACCCCGGGGGGTGCCCCCACGGAGGCCAGGCCCGCGATCGGGGCCTCCCGCTCAGACTCCGAGTCAGTGCCCTGGGGGTGCACTCTTTCTCTTCCGCAGCCGCCACGGCCTCCGCCATGGCGGAAGCGGAAGAGAAACCCACATCGCGCATGCGCCGGTGGTGACGTCAGCGGCAGCTGACCGCTGACATCACCAACGGCGCATGCGCCGACCGGCGAAAGCCTTTCGGCCAGCCCTGCTGCCGGGGGCGCCGGTTTTTTGCGCCAGTCTTCTGGTGCCAACCACTCCGGCACGGGGCTCGCCCCCAAAGGTGGGGAGAATTCCCCACCTTTGGGGAGGCCCGACCCCTGAGTGGTTGGCACCACTCCCCTACGCCGGGACCCCCCGTCACGCCGGGTAGGGGAGAATCCCGCCCCTGGACTGGAAAATCTGGACCAGTAACTCTGTCTCTCTCCACACATGCTGCCTGACCTGCTGAGTATTTCCTGAACTCTTTTCATTTATTTCTAAAAGGCTTCGTAAAATATATTGATGGGATTTAAATAGTAATTTTATGCAAGAAGTTAATTCCAATTTAAAAAGAATCAACAAATTGACGGAAACACTCTGGTGGTAATAAACCCAGATTTGAGTGTGGCTCATAAAGATGCTTCCATTTTTCTCCTTCGCTGGGCATCCTGCTTTGTGAAATAAAACCCTGTGCCCCACTCCCCCGATTCTGGGCTGCCTGGCGATAAGCAGTCTCTGCAGTGCTATTGAGCACTGCAAAGATCTAGAATGAAAACGTGAGAACTGACTGCCTGAATTTATTTCCCTAGCTCATTTAATTTGATGAAACATTTGCAGACCCACATTTTCTTGCATCTGGGATCATATTGGCTCCTAGACCCTTGTCCTTTCTACACTGTGGAGTGCAGCGAACGGAGCGATATGGCTGACTGCCTCCAATTATACTCCATGGTGTAAAAGCACCTATAATGTGGTATTAAATATCAGAAAATGCAGAAATTGCATAAATTAATGGGATTGCCTTCTAATAATTAGTTTAATGGCTGTTTTTAGCCCACTAGCCATGAGACTTTGCTCCTGAGGTGAACAGGATGTGTTATCAAAATTGACAAAATGATTATGTTGTTGCAAAAATTACTAATAATCTTAAAATAGATCCTGGAGTTTTTATTTTCTTCCTCAAGTTTGTTTGCATTTCTTGGTTGTCAAGATTTTCATAGTACCTTTTATGTGCTGACACTCACTTATATAAAGAGGTTCACGGCACATAATTAGATGAACGAACATTGTGTGGCATTTAATGTAGGCTACGGAAATCTCGCCAGAGGTTCCGCTGTGTTTAGTGTCAATAAAACACTTGAGTAGCAGTGGCCTTCCCCCAGATCAGGGACCCCGAGGAGGACGGTGGAGGGAGATGGGGGGGCGGGGGGGGGGGGGGGGGGGGGGAGGAAGAGGGTTTGGTGAGTGGGGGAACTTGCCATCCATCAAAACTACAGGATGATCCAAAGATTTTCATTGTTCATGAAGCAGCACCAAAGAGGCGGTGGCTGCCACCAATAATGGCAACATCTGAGGTTTAGGATTACCTTGAGTTTCAAGCCACAGTGGAGTGATGGAGGGAGGGGGTTTGCTAGCTTGGAATGTGACTCATAAGGCCCCCTCAATCTCCCCTATGATTGGTCCCTCGTTCAGGCACTGAGTCCAACAAGGGACCTTGCCCCTTCCCCACCAAACTTTGCAACCCCAATATGGTTTGCTTTTTGGATTTCCTACATGGTAAATCCTACACCTGCCACTGGGTGAATACCAGTGGCAGTGGAATGTGGTCCTAAACTGGATATTAATTGTCCATCGATTGGTGGTGGGATGGAAAGGACGTCCATGATCATTCCCGCCACAGACTCGATTGAGGCAGACGCTGAAGGCAGCCCAATCAACTAATTTCCCCTCGCCAACAAACCTGCCAACATCAAATTGTTTGATTTTGGTGAGTGACAGGAGTGTATTGCTCAGATGCCTCTGGTTTAATGATCACTTACCAATAAATCTAAAGAAAAATCTTTAGCTTTGTTCAAAATCATGGTAAACCTTCAGCTTTTCAAACTAGTAATCTCTCAAGACAAAGTACGGGGGATGCAAACAATCAAGTGGGAGTTGAGCCAGGTAAAGTTAAATGGAGGGAATATAAAGACATTTGTAAGCAAGTTGTCAAAGCTAAACAGGGAAAGTGAGAGGAGTATACTATGACCATAACTAGGAGGATACAGAGTTTTGACTTTAATGGCTCCACAATGTTTTAAAGATGGAACTGACTGCAGTAATAGAGAGATAGAAAAAGAAAACCATTATTTTGGATGGGTAGGTGATGAAGGTGATACATGAAAAAATCTGATTCCCAAACTGAAAACATTGCTTGGTTACAGGCGAATCCCAGGTCAAGGCACAATTAGGCAAACAGACCCCGAACAGGACTAAATTATAGTAAAGTAAAATAAGTAATTAATGGTATGGTGTTTAATAATGTTAACATGCCAAAAGAGGTCCGAAAGTATCTCATAAGTGAACATAATAGAATATTAAGTAATGGAAGAAACGCAAATATGATGAGTTTTCTTTCATAAATAACACGTCGACAACATAATCTGTTTACAAGAATCCTAAACAGGTATTTATGCGGATTGTATAGGAGATGCATTTTCTTTTGAGAAAAAACACTTACTAAGAGAACGAGAAGTAGGCTTTATAGGTGAACGTCGCTGAGATACAATGAAGAAAATAAAACAGATATAAAAGATCTCCTTTCGTATTTTGAAAAATTAGCATGAATTTATGAATGAGAAAATCTTTAGTGAACATACCAAATCATTAATAAATATAAATTTAAACTGTTTACAACCCTACCTATGTTAGAATGCATGAGTTTTTAAAAATTCATTCAAAGGGGGTGATTTTGAGCGTGTGTTAGACTTGTGTGGGATTGCCGCGTGGGTGCAAACTCTGGAGAGAATCGGAAAACAGGCATTTCTCTAGCGAGATTGCGATTTCCGATTTCCAATCCCCCTTGCCGATGGAGTAACATGAAAGTAGCCCCGAAAGCCCAGGAACCTCATTTTAATACATTAGCCTGTCATTTTTACGGGATGTGGGCATCACTGGCTCAGCCGGTATTTATTGCCCATCCCTAGTTGCCAATAAATGCTGGCCTAACCAGCGACACCTACAACCCGTAAATTAATTTTAAAAATGAGCATTCACTGCGGGTCACTGAGGGATTCAGAAAAGTTCAATTCGGAGGGGCAGGGTCAGTATCGCCATCAACAATGTTGATATCACCGCTGAGAGAGTGTCCTTTCAGAGTGGGAGATGGAAAATGTTCGGGAGGAGGTGATTACAGAGGGTCAATGGTGGGGGTGACTTTGAGGTTGTTGGGAGGGGTCCCATGAGAGGCCAGGCTACAAGAGAAAAGTGGGGGGGGGCTTCAGGAAAGGAGTGCTCCTCTGTTAAGTCATCTCAGCAATATGTGAGTGTGCCACTAATTGGCGACAAGATCTTAACCCTTTTTAGGCACTGGCCCCAAACATTGTACTCCAATGCTCATACTAACATCTACATTGGAGAAATTACACTTATGTGGACCCCAATGAAAGGCATTATGGTGAAGTCTCTCACTACCGACCCTGTTCACGGTCATATTGGGGAGAATCGTTGATGCCCCGTGTGAAGCTGGTCCAATGCATGTACTCAACTGCCCTATCACCTAAGACTTGGAAGGGGGGAGGCGGCAGCAGTAGTTAGGGGAGAGGTACCACTGAGACTCTTCAGGGTCGTTGCAGGTCATCCAGGTGGAGTTAAAAGGGAAAACTGTGGGGAAGTCGCTGTTGTGTTAAAGGGGGAGTGAAGCTTAGTGGCGAAGCGCTCATTGAGGGGGAAGCACACGGGTGGGTGTCACAGAAGTGTAGAAGACTGAAGGTCAGGGCATTGTCAGGGGTCCTCATCTCTGACTTTGATGTTCTCTTCCTTTCAATTTATAATTCCTGGAGAATCATGGAGCCATCGAGTTGGGCTATTTATTGATAGCAGTAGACTAGCAGTGGCAACATAGACGTGCTACTAGTAACAGTGCTCTGCAGAGTTGGGGTGATTGGGCCCATCACTCTTCTGGGAGCAGGGCCACACGTGGCCGAATTTCTGAGGAGGGTCTTCCAATGTCAAACATCCTATCTCCATATATCACAGTTGTAGTGCCACAGAAGACAGTGTCTGTCTAGGGGAAGGGACAATGCTGGAAAATCTCAGCAGGTCTGGCAGCATCTGTAGGGAGAGAAAAGAGCTAACGTTTCGAGTCCGATGACTCTTTGTCAAAGCAGATTCCAGCATTCCAGTGTAATTTGCTTTTATCCAGTGTCTGTCTAGGGGATCATCTCATCAGACAGAATGGGACTCCTCCAATCGGCCTTGCAGTCCAAGGAGGGATGCTGTCATCCCTTCCTGATGCTTGCGACTCTGCTGTTGCAGTTCCCGCAACTTTGGGATCACCAGACTCAGGGGCACGTCATCAACATGGGACTCAACAGAGTCCCGGGCTCCAGCATTCTTCCAAGTGCCGGTTCCTTGGGTTGTTCCTGCCTCCGCTTGGTGTGAATTCTCAGCTGTGAGGTGCTCACCCATGACTGATCCAGAAACCTGCCTACTAGTTGATCCCTCTGTGGTGCGAGGATCTGGGCTGGTGGGGGGTGCGGTCACAGCTGTGATGCCTGTGCTGGTTGATTGATTGCCCTGCAAGGGAAGGGAAGGGAGATGGCATCTGTGCATCACGGGGGATAACTGACGTGAGGCTTTAATTATGACTGCTCATAATCAAAAGGGTTCTAACTTTACTCTGCTACCCACATTTCACCCATTGCGCAGGTGTGGTCCTGCACCTCAACAGCCAACTCAAAGGCTCTTTCCTCAAAAGGCATAAGGTATCTCAGCTCGGTCATGACTTTGGCTGGCTGTGCCCCCTCACATCGGTTGTGCTCGGGTTTGCCATGCAATGAGACAGATGGGGAGAATGTAGGTGGGAGTCCTGCCAGTTCAGATAGTGATGAAGTCTGGCATGTGTGGGAGGTGAGTGGGAGTGGAGATGAGTGAAGCAGATTAGCTGCTGGGGGGAACATGGGGAGTGAGGGGGTGGGTGGGGTGGGGGGGGGGGGGGGTGGTTAGAGGGCTGCATGATAGGTGTTCGAAACCCATGAGGTGGCTGGGTGAGTGATCACCATAGATGTATGAAAGGTGTGTGAAGGGGTGTAGCAGGAGACTTGAGGAGGCAGGCTTACTCTGGCTGCGTGAAGTAGGTCATTCATCTTCTTGTTGGACTGTTGCCCCATCCTCTTCTGCAGTGAGCTAGCACTCACTAAGGCAGCCACTGCCACCCAGGGGTGAATTTGGTGGAGGGATGTCTGCGGGAATGCGGGTATCGGACATCCCGGCTTAAAGGTGAGACTGTTAACGGGCCTTTAAAGTGGCCAGGTCTGAGTCTAGAATTGTAACACCAATTTCATGCACCTTTAGTTCAAGAGTAAAGTCAAGAGTAATATGAACCAGGAGTGACCAACCAGAGGATTGTTAATGATCTTAGCGACAATTTAATTGCCGTTAGCTCTCATTAAAGGAGGCTGCATAGAATTTTGATTGGCAGTATTTCAATTAAAGACCTCTCCAAGCTCAGCTGCTGAGGATTTGAGAGCTACCTAAAGCTAAGGTCAGGTTACACTGCTAAATTGCTGGAGGTTTGGGGTGGACTGTTGAGACTCACCGGGAGACTATTTGTGACATTTTGTCAAGACGTCATTGACATCCTACCAACTGACTCTAGATGTTTCTATAGGTATGTAAAGAGAAAAAGATTGCTGAAAGTGAATGTAGGCTCCTCACAGTCAGGAATGAGGGAATTCATAACAGGGAATAAAGAAATGGCGGATAAACTAAATTCGTACTTTGCTTCTGGCTTCACAAAAGAAGACATGAATAATCTACCAGAGGTTCTAAGAAACAAAAGGTTCACTGAGGAGCTGAAGGAAATTAATATTGGTAGAGAAATGGTTTTAGGGACATTAATGGGATTGAAGACAGATAAATCTCCAGTGTCTGATAACCTTCATCCCAGAGTACTTAAAGAAGTAACCCTAGCAATATTAGGTACATTGGTGGTCATTTCCCAACATTTTTTGGACTCTGGAATGATTCCTACATATTGGAGGGTAGCTAATATAACCCACTATTCAAAAAGGTAGGTAGAAGGACAGCATGGTGGTGCAGTGGGTTAGCCCTGCTGTCTCACGGTGCAGAGGTCCCGGGTTCGATCCCAGCTCTGGGTCACTGTTCGTGTGGAGTTTGCACATTCTCCCCGTGTTTGTGTGGGTTTCGCCCCCACAGCCCAAAGATGTGCAGGGTAGGTGGATTGAACATGCTAAATTGCCCCTTAATTGGAAAAAATAAATTGGGTACTGGAGAGAAAACAGGGAATTATAGGCCAGTGAGCTTAACGTCAGTAGTTGGGAAGTTGCTAAGAGTCCATTATCAAGGATTTCATAGCATAACATTTGGAAAACAGCGGTATAATCAAACAAAGTCAGCATGGATTTATGAAAGGGAAATCATGCTTGACGAATCTATTGGAATTCTTTGAAGATGTAATTAGTAGAGTTGACCAGGGAGTCCCGGTGTATGTGGTTTATTTAGACTTTCAGAAGGTATTCGACACGGTTTTACATAGCAGATTACTATGTAAAGTGAAAGCACATGGGATTGCTGGTAGTATCTTGAGATGGATAGAAAGCTGATTAGCAGACAGGAAGCAAAAGGTTGGAATAAATGGGTATTGTTCCAACTGGCAGGCAGTGACTATTGGGGTACCGCAGTGATCTGTGGACTCCAACGGTTCACATTATATGTTCATGATTTTGACAAGCAATTACTCAAAATTTGCAGAAGATACAAAGTTAGGTGGGAGGGTGAACTGTGAGGAGGATGCAGAGATGCTTCAGTAGGATTTGGACAGGCTGAGTGAGTGGTCATATGCATGACAGATGCAGTATAACCTGGATAATTGTGAGGTTATCCACTTTGGTAGCAAAAATAGGAAGGCAGATTATTATTTGAATGGGTGTAAATTGAGAGAGGTGAATACTCAGGGAGACCTTAGTGTCCTCGTGCATCAGTCCCAGAAAGTAAGCACGCAGGCACACGAGGCAGTAAAAAGTAAATGGTATGTTGGCCTTCAGAGCGAGAGGATTTGAGTACAGGAATAGGGATGTTTTACTATAATTGCATTGGTCATTGGTGAGGCCACACCTGGAGTATTGTGAGCAGTTTTGGTGTCCTTATCTGAGGAAGGATGTTCTTGCTATGGAGGGAGTGTAGCAAGGGTTTACCAGGCTGATTCCTGGGATGGCGGGACTGTCACATGAGGAGAGACTAAGTCAATTAGGATTATATTAATTGGAGTTTAGAAGAGTGAGAGGGGATCTTATAGAAATTTACAGGATTCTGATTAGACAGGGTAGATTCAGAAAGAATGTTCCCGATTGCGGCATGTGGGGCAACATGGTAGCACAGTAGTTAGCACAGTTGCTTCACAGCTCCAAGTTCGATTCCCGGCTCTGTGTGGAGTCCGCACGTTCTCCCCATGGCTGCGTGGGTTTCCTCCGGGTGCTCCGGTTTCCTCCCACAATCCAAAGATGTGCAGGTTATGTGGATTGGCCACACTAAATTGCCCCTTAGTGTCCAAAAAGGTTAGGTGGGGTCACAGAGTTACGGGGATAGGGTGGAGGTGTGCGCTTTGGTAGGGTGCTCTTTCCAAAGGTCGGTGCAGACTCGATGGGCCGAATGGCCTCCTTCTGCACTGTAAATTCTATGTCTATGTTTATGCCTGTGATTGTGGGGGAGTCCAAGAAGAGGGGGCATAGTTTGAGGGTCAGGGGTGATCCTTTTCGGGTTGAGGTGAGGAGAGATTTCTTCACCCAGAGTGTGGTGAATCTGTGGAATTCATGACCACAAAAGGTAGTTGAGGTGAAAACATTGTGTAATTTTTTAAAATAAATTTAGAATACCCAATTAATTTTTTCCAATTAAGGGGCAATTTAGCGTATTCAATCCACTTACCTTGCACATCTTTGGGTTGTGGGGGCGAAACCCACGCAAACACAGGGAGAATGTGCAAACTCCACATGGACAGTGACCCAGAACTGGGATCGAACCTGGGACCACGGCGCCGTGAGGCAATAGGGCTAACCCACTGCGCCACTGTGCTGCCCAACATTGTGTAATTTTAAGAAGGAATTAGATATTGCTCTTGGGGCTAAAGGGATCAAGGGGTGTGGAGGGAAGGTGGGATCAGGGTATTGAACTCGATGATCAGCCATGATCATAATGAATGGCGGGAGCAGGTTAGAAGGGCTGAATAGCCTTCTCCTGCTTCTATTTTCGATGTATGGTGTGTTATCATCGCTTGTCATAGAAACGCATTTGGTGCATTAATGTCCTTTAGGGAAGAAAATCTGCCATCCTTACCTGATTCTGGCCTACATGTGATTTTAGACCCACAGCAATGTGATTGACACTTAACTGCCCTTGGAAATGGCCTAGCTTAAAATTGACTACCCCTCCATGCCAGCAGCGTTTGGAGTTTTATACCCTTCAAAGGTTCTCCCAAAGAGAAGCTTCAATTGTTGAATTGTCTGTCAGATTTAGGGGTTGGCAACAAATGCTGGTCTTGTCAGCAACATCCACATCCCTTGGAAGAACAGAAAAATTAGAACACATGCAGTCGTGAATGAACATTTTGAGTTGTAAAACAACATTGTATTGGTATGAGTAATTCAGCCAAATAGCAGGGAATTATTTGTCTTTATCCTTAGGAAAGAATAATGCTGCAATTTACTATTCCACACAAACTGAGATTGCCAACATAAAACTAAATGCTGAAAATGTAACAGCCAGCTACTCCCAATAAAAATTAGTTTAAATTTAAGGCTGTTCTACCTTCAATAAACCTGACAGACACTTCAACAACTCAAAGCTTCGCTTTTGGTCTTTGAGAGAACTTTTCAAAGGTATAAGACTCGGAAAGCTGCTAGGATGGAGGGGTAATCAATTTCAAGCTTGATAAGGCGTTAAATGAATGAAGTACAGACATCAATATCTGCACCAGCAAGCATAGATTTGATCCAAAATCTAATAAGATTTAGCCTGGCGAGGCAATCGAGACCCACAGCGTGTGGTTATCTCTGTCCTTTTTTAAACAAGCTCAAAACAACTAGACATACAAATGTGGCTCCGACACTGAAAGCTCCCAGAGGAACTTTTCAAACACAAATCACAAGCTGAGGATGTAAACGGAAGCTGTGGGTCACAAACCCTGTAATGGTCAAAGCCTGAAACAAATAAACTCAAAATAAAGTGGGTAACAGTGAAACAAGACAATGGGGTAAACATTCTGGGAAATAATTTTTCTGCTGTAACTTTCATAGTCAGTTAGTCACCCCAAAGAAACAGACTTTACAGCTGTCTGTGTTTCTTCTGTGAAAGCTATCTTACGGAATCAGGAGAACCCCAGGCAAAATTTTATCAGTCACATCTGGTATCTGGAAATCTGTGTGTGTGTCTCTCTTTCCTTTATGTTCAGGAAACAAAGAAATGGCAGAGGAACTGAATAGTTGCTTTGCATCAGTCTTCACTGTGGAAGACACCAGTGGGATTCCAGAGCTCCAGGAGAATCAGGGGCAGAGGTGAGTGCATTGGCCATCATTAAGGAAAAGGTTCTGGGGAAACTGAAAGGTCTCCATCCTAGCAGCTTTCGGACTCTTATACCTTTGAAAGGTTCTCCCAAAGACCAAAAGCGAAGCTTTGAGTTGTTGAAGTGTCTGTCAGGTTTATTGAAGGTAGAACAGCTTTATATTTAAACTAATTTTTATTGGGAGTAGCTGGCAGTTGCATTTTCAACTGAAAGGAAACTGAAGGTGGATAAATAACCTGGACCGGATGGACTATATCCCAGGGTTCTAAAGAAGATAGCTGAGGATATTGTGGAGGCATTGGTGGTGATCTTTCAGGAATCACTGGAGGCAGGGAGGGTCCCAGAGGACTGGGAAATGGCTAATGTAACACCCATTTTTAAGAAGGGGGAAAGGCAAGACGGGAAATTATCGGCCTGTTCGCCTGACTTTGATCATTGGTAAGATTGTTGAAGGTGAAATTGCGGCGTACTTGGAAGTGCATGATAACATAGGGCTGAGTCAGCACAGCTTTGCCAAGGGAAGGTCGTGTCTGACAAATCTGTGAGAATTCTTTGAGGAGGTAACCAGGAAGTTAGACAAAGGCAAACCATTGGACATGTTCTATTTAGATTTCCAGAAGGCCTTTGACAAGATGCCATCTCAGAGGCTGTGTAATAAATGAAGAGTCCATGGTGTTAGAGGTATGATTCTGGCATGGTTAGAGGATTGATTGACTGGCAGAAAGCAAAGAATGGGGATAAAGGGGTCTTTTTCAGCATGGCAGCCGGTGACTTGTGGTTTGCACTAGTTATGCACTTTGGTAAGAAGAATGGAGGCACAGCCTATTTTTTAAAATGGGAGATGAGGAAATGGCTGAGGAACTGAACAGGTTTTTAGGGTCGGTCTTCACAGTGGAAGACACAAATAACATACCAGCGACTGATAGAAATGAGGCTATGACAGGTGAGGACCTTGAGAGGATTGTTATCACTAAGGAGGTCGTGATGGGCACGCTAATGGGGCTAAAGGTAGACAAGTCTCCTGGCCCTGATGGAATGCATCCCAGAGTGCTAAAAGAGATGGCTAGGGAAATTGCAGATGCACTAATGATGATTTACCAAAATTCACTAGACTCTGGGGTGGTCCCGGTGGATTGGAAATTAGCAAACGTGACACCACTGTTTAAAAAAGGAGGTTGGCAGAAAGCGGGAAATTATAGGCCAGTGAGCTTAACTTCAGTAGTAGGGAAGATGCTGGAATCTATCATCAAGGAAGAAATAGCGAGGCATTTGGATAGAAATTGTCCCATTGGGCAGACGCAGCATGGGTTCATAAAGGGCAGGTCATGCCTAACTAATTTAGTGGAATTTTTTGAGGACATTACCAGTGCGGTAGATAACGGGGAGCCAATGGATGTGGTATATCTGGATTTCCAGAAAGCCTTTGACAAGGTGCCACACAAAAGGTTGCTGCATCAGATAAAGATGCATGACATTAAGGGTAAAGTAGTAGCATGGATAGAGGATTGGTTAATTAATAGAAAGCAAAGAGTGGGGATTAATGGGTGTTTCTCTGCTTGGCAATCAGTAGCTAGTGGTGTCCCTCAGGGATCCGTGTTGGGCCCACAATTGTTTACAATTTACATAGATGATTTGGAGTTGGGGACCAAGGGCAATGTGTCCACGTTTGCAGATGACACTAAGGTGAGTGGTAAAGCGAAAAGTGCAGAGGATTCTGGAAGTCTGCAGAGGGATTTGGATAGGTTAAGTGAATGGGCTAGGGTCTGGCAGATGGAATACAATGTTGTCAAATGTGAGGTTATCCATTTTGGTAGGAATAACAGCAAACGGGATTATTATTTAAACGATAAAATATTAAAGCATGCCGCTGTGCAGAGAGACCTGGGTGTGCTAGTGCATGAGTCACAGAAAGTTGGTTTACAGGTGCAACAGGTGAATAAGAAGGCAAATGGAATTTTGTCCTTCATTGCTAGAGGGATGGAGTTTAAGACTAGGGAGGTTATATTGCAATTGTATAAGGTGTTAGTGAGGCCACACCTGGAGTATTGTGTTCAGTTTTGGTCTCCTTACTTGAGAAAGGACGTACTGGGCACTGGAGGGTGTGCAGAGGAGATTCACTAGGTTAATCCCAGAGCTGAAGGGGTTGGATTATGAGGAGAGGTTGAGTAGACTGGGACTGTACTCATTGGAATTTAGAAGGATGAGGGGGGATCTTATAGAAATATTTAAAATTATGAAGGGAATAGATAGGATAGATGCGGGCAGGTTGTTTCCACTGGCGGGTGAAAGCAGAACTAGGGGACATAGCCTCAATATAAAGGGAAGTAGATTTAGGACTGAGTTTAGGAGGAACTTCTTCACCCAAAGGGTTGTGAATCTATGGAATTCCTTGCCCAGTGAAGCAGTTGAGGCTCCTTCATTAAATGTTTTTAAGGTAAAGATAGATAGTTTTTTGAAGAATAAAGGGATTAAGGGTTATGGTGTTCGGGCCAGAAAGTGGAGCTGAGTCCACAAAAGATCAGCCATGATCTCATTGAATGGCGGAGCAGGCTCGAGGGGCCAGATTCTTATGTTCTTATGACTACTTTCCTAATGGGAAAAGGCTTAGGAAATCAAAAGCACAAAGGGACTGCAGTCCTCTTTCAAGATTCTCATAGGTTAATGTGCAGGTTCAGTCAGCATCAGGAATGCACATGCAAAATTCACAAGAATGATCCCTGGAATGAAAAGCTTGTCATGTGAGCAATGGTTGAGGACTCTGGGTCTGTACTCGTTGACGTTTAGCAGGATGAGGGGGGATCTCATTGAAACTCATAGATTGGACGTTGAGAGGATGTTTCCACTTGTAGGAAAAACTAGAACCAGAGGGCACAGCCTCAGACTGAGGGGATGATCCTTTAAAACTGAGATGAGCAGGAATTTCTTCAGCCAGACGATGGTGAATCTGTGGAACTCTTTGCTGTGGAGGCCAAATCACTGAGTGTCTTTAAAATAGAGATAGATAGGTTCTTGATTAATAAGGGGATCAGGGGTTACAGGGAGAAGGCCGGAGAATGGGAATAAGAAAAATATTAACCATGATTGAATAGTGGAGTAGACTCGATGGGCTGAGTGGCCTAAACCTGCTCCTATGTCTTATGGTCCTATGGTCTTATGTTAGCTCAACTGAAAGAAGCAGATCTTCTAGGAACGGTGGTTGTCATTTCCGGTGACCTACCTTAATAATAATAACAATAATAATCTTTATTGTCACAAGTAGGCTTACATTAACACTGTAATGAAGTTACTGTGAAAATCCTTTAGTCGCCACATTCCGGCGCCTGTTTGGATACAGAGGGAGAATTCAGAATATCCAAATTACCGAACAGCACGTCTTTTGGGACTTGTGGGAGGAAACCGAAGCACCCGGAGGAAACCCACGCAGACACGGGGAGAACGTGCAGACTTGGGGTATAAGGAGTACTCTTACCAACATTTACAGATGCACCATAGAAAGCATCTCACCTGGCTGCACGACAGCCTGGTATGGCAACCGCTCAGCCCAAGGCCGTAAGAAACTTCAGAGAGTCGTGAACACAACCCAGTCCATCACATGAACCCGCCTCCCATCCATTGACTCTGTCTACACCTCCCGCTGCCTAGGGAAAGACCCGTCCCACCTGGTTAACTCACTCTTCCAACTGTTTCCATCGGGCAGGGGATCCAAAAGTCTGAGAACACACACAAACAGATTCAAGAACAGCTTCTTCCCCGCTGTTACCAGACACTTAAATGACCCTCTTATGGACTGATCTGATCTCTTCACACATCTTCTCTACTGAGTAGTACTACACTCTATATGCTTTACCTGATAATAATAATAATGATAATCCTTATTGTCTCAAGTAAGCTTACATTACCACTGTAATGAAGTTACTGTGAAAAGCCACTAGTTGCTACATTCCGGCACCTGTTCGGGTACACAGAGGGAGAATTCAGAATGTTTTGATTTGATTTGATTTATTATTGTCACATGTATTAGTATGCAGTGAAAAGTTTTTGTTCCTTACATGCTGTACAAACAATGCATACCGTACATAGGGAAGGAAGGAGAGACTGCAGAATATAATGTTACAGTTATAGCAAGGTGTAGAGAAAAGATCAACTTAATATGAGGTAGGTCCATTCAGCAGTTCGATGGCAGTAGAGAAGAAGCTGTTCTTGAGTCGGTTGGTACGTGACCTCAAACTTTGGTATCTTTTTCCTGACGGAAGAAGGTGGAAGAGAGTATATCCGGGGTGTGTGGGGTCCTTAATTTTGCTGGTTGCCTTTCTGAGGCAGCAGGAATTATAGACAGAGTCAATGGATGGGAGGCTGGTTTGCGTGGTGGACTGGGCTACATTCACGACCTATTATAGTTTCCTGCGGTCTTGGACAGAGCAGTTGCTGATGTGCATCAGCAACTGTGTAGTGCTCACCAGATTGTTCCCCAGAAGCCTGTCCACGGCTTTCATCCACCGAGGTGTGTGTCTCTGAACCTGTGGAAGGCGGGGATGACAGCTGTGACACCTCAATGGTGGAATCCTCGGAGCTCTCCTCCAAGGTGTTCTCTTGGAAGGCTGGGGTGGACCACACCGGGTGGGCTGGCGCCTTCAGATGGAGATCCTGTGGGAGAATGGACATATGGTCAGAGAGAGGGAAGCATCATTATGTCTGGAATGAACAACTCACTTGTGACAGATCATCTGGGAGGGGGCTGGTGGATCCTCACCTCTCTGGCACAAGCTAAGCTTGACATTGGTGACCAATCTGTCCTTGGCCACCCCACGAACTCCATGGCCCGTTCTTCGTGGTGGTTGTCAGAGACTGATGTCGGAGCCTGCCACCAGCCTGGGTTCTTTCCTGGCTATTATGGGCCAACATCTCCTGAGGGGGCATGTAAACTTTATGTTTCATTGCGGGGAAGCGGGGGGGGGGGGGGGGGGGGGGGGGGGGGGGGTGCAGTGGGTATGATCATAGAATCCCGACAGTACAGAAGGAGGCCATTCAGCCAATCGAGTCTGCACCGACGTTTCAAATGAGCCCTCTACCCAAGTCCACGCTGCCTTATCCCCATAACCCCGCAACCTAACCTGCACATCCCTGGACACTAAGGGGCAATTTATAATGGCCAATCCACCTAATCCACACAGCTTTGTGGGGAGCACGGTAGCATAGTGGTTAGCACAATTCCTCCACTGCTCCAGGGTGCCAGGATTGATTCCCGGCTGGGTCACTGTCTATGCGGAGTCTGCATGTTCTCCCTGTGTCTGCGTGCGTTTCCTCCGGGTGCTCCGGTTTCCTCCCACAGTCCAAAGATGTGCAGGTTAGGTGAATTGGCCATGCTAAATTGCCCTTAGTGTCCACAATTGCCCTTAGTGTTGGGTGGGGTTACTGGGTTATGGGGATAGGGTGGAGATATGGGCTTGGGTAGGGTGCTCTTTCCAAGAGCCGGTGCAGGCTCGATGGGCCGAATGGCCTCCTTCTGCACTGTAAATGCTATGATTCTATGATTCTTTGGACTGTGGGAGGAAATAGGAGCACCCAGAGGAACCACTGAGACACAGGGAGAATGTACAAACTCCACACAGACAGTCACCCAAGGCTGGAATCGAACCCAAGTTTCTTGCACTGTGAAGCAGCAGTGGTAACTACTGTGCCACTGTGCTGCCGTACCATGGGGGACAGGCATGGGCACTGTTGCTGGGCATGGGTGGGATGTCCAGGTGAGTGCCAGGGAACTGTCTTGTGCTGGGGAGGGGGGGGGGGGGTGTACTACTGACCACTGGGCTGTCTGGGAAGGGGACGGCTGGGAGTGGCAAGTGGGTCCAGTGCCAGGGGGACAATGACAATGCCAACTCAAGCATGAGGTACGGTGGAGGTTGTTGATCTTGCGGAACTGAGTGTCGATGCTCCTGGTTATATTCCCTGAGCTGACGGCCGCTCCCAGGCAGCACTGGCTGACATGTGGCTAATCCTCTGAACCCCTCAGGGGAACAGGGTGTCCTGACTGGACTCCATCACATCCAACAGTCTGGTCAAGTCAGCATTCCTGCAATTTGAGGCTGATCTGCGGGATGGCATCAGGCGTTAAGGGGAGAAGCAGGAGAATGGGGATGAGAAAATATCAGCTATGATTGAATGGCGGCGCAGAGTCGATAGGCCGAGGGGCCTAATTCTGCTCCTATATCTTATGGTCTTATAGCATAGTTACGTGCTGTCTGGGATCGGTTTAAGAGCAGTTCTCCCTCATTAGCAGGGAGGTGCTGGGCGCAATCTAGGCTAATCAGCCAGTGGGACAGTAATTTCTGACATGAAGCCTGGGGGGCATCATTATCGGCCCAAATAGGCATTAGATACAGGCGGAGGTCTTGCTACCTCACTTAGTGCTTCTCCCGTTGGATCACGCCCTCGATCGCAGACTGAAGAAGCTCATATTGAGACATACCACCTTCAGACATCACACACGCACTCCTCTAGACTAGAGCACCTGGGAGAAACATTAAACAAGAGTTAGGAGTCCACGCTTCTCATGGTAGAGTCCAGAAAGAAAATGAGGTGATGAAACCCACGAGTCACAGACACAACTACAGCCACAACATGGACTCATGATGAAATCAGGATGGCATTAAACTGGGAATTTTAACCCTCTGGCGGGTGACCAATGAACTGTGTGGGCCTGCTGTCTGGGAAGTGCTGCATGAAGCCGGTGTATTTTAAGGGCAGGCCTCATTTACATTGAAGCAGCAAGGGTTTTGTGATTGGAGGGGAGCCCAGGTGGCAGTGGCCCAAACATTCCTTGTTGCATCCCTGTTCCCTCCCCCGCCCCCCTCCTCCCACTGACAAAAATCACATTTACACATGTCTACATTCTGCTGCTGTCACACTGCCCACTCTGCAATAGGGTGAAAATGGTTTGGGGATCACTCTCTGATACACCTGTATAAATGAGGCTCCCAGCTGAGCCAGGCTGGCACTTCAACCATCTAAATAAATATCAGCTTCAAAATGGCCCCAAGGCTGAAGAAGAGGAGTAAAGTGTACTGCATGGATTTTAGCTCCAATTGTACCTGGCTACTGCTGGCAGAGGGAATTAAAGTTCCCCCTAACAGCTGTGCATGCAAAGTTTGGTTTTGAATTGTTATGTTAACTGCTTTCAGTTCCCATGAATGGAGCTGAGCACAACTCCATCTTCACTCACTCAAATCCAAGTGGGTGCAAACTTTGGTGTACCTTATACAATTGTGGGCCTTAGCCATCTATAACCAAATCTGGCACAACATAGAACATAGAACAGTACAGCACAGAACAGGCCCTTCGGCCCTCAATGTTGTGCCGAGCAATGATCACCCTACTCAAACCCATGTATCTACCCTACACCCGTAACCCAACAACCCCCCCCCCCCCAACCTTTTAGGACACTACGGGCAATTTAGCATGGCCAATCCGCCTAACCCGCACATCTTTGGACTGTGGGAGGAAACCGGAGCACCCGGAGGAAACCCACGCACACACGGGGAGGACGTGCAGACTCCGCACAGACAGTGACCCAGCCGGGAACCGAACCTGGGACCCTGGAGCTGTGAAGCATTAATGCTAACCACCATGCTACCGTGCTGCCCCTGCATCAACCATATCAAACTCTACTGGGCCTCACATTCCAGCTCTCCTCTGCCAAAACTGCTCTGTAGATGATGGCCTTCCTGTGGAGGGAACGGTGGGGTTGGGGGGGGGGGGGGGGGGGGGGGGGGGGGAATAAAGTAAGGACTTATAATAAAGTAACTAAATATGGAACCCCAGAGATCACTCTTACAGTAGCATAAATGCCTCTTGCAGCCAATACATCCTCTGTGATCTCTTCAGGTGGTTGTTGCTGGTCCCTTGGTAGGTTTCTGTTCCAACCCCCTTGGAGGTAACGAGGTGTGAACCATTCAGTTCTCTGTGGCCTCTACCGACTACAAACTTCCCCGGTAACGGGGTGGAGCTTAACCTTTAACGAGGGGAGACCATAGAGTATAAAAACCCCGACCTGAGTATAGGTTGGGGCAGGAGACCCTTCGGGGAGTGGAGCTGTTAAGTGTCCGTGTTAATAAACTGTTACTTTTGCATCCTACCCTTTGTTCCTTATGATCACTCTGTGCGGACTCTACACTGGCGACGAGGATCAAGTGGAGCTGCCGTCAGCGCAGAGGCTGCAAACTCGTCCACTTTTCATAGGACTCAGGAGGCCACTCTTCAGCCGGCAGAGATGCCTCACATCGGAAAATTGGAGCAATTTGATACAGGTACTGATGACTGGGGCAATATGTTGAGCGGATGCAATATTTCTTTAGAACAAATGCTATACTCGGTGGTGAACGGCCAAAGATAATCCTTCTCACGGTTTGCGGGATCGCCACATCCAGTATAATTAAAAATCTGCGCTACCTGGGTGCACCTGATATGCGGATTTTCACTGCCTTAGTAGCTTCAGTCAGGGAACATTTTAATCTCAAGCCATCAATAATTGTCCACCATTTCCGGTTTCACACAGCTGCCTAGAGTCAGGAAGAATCCATTTCCGCCTACGAAAACGTGCTGAATTCTGTGAGTTCAGGATGACGTGAAACAAAACCTTCATAAACGGTTTGGTTTGTGGGATCCACCACACAAAGGAAGCGCCGAGCAGAAATTCATTTGGATTTGCAGCGGGCAGTTGAGATTGCTACCTCCCACAAAAGCACAGAATAGGGAGTCCAGGAGCTCCAAGGAATGGCGGACCTAAATTTAGGATGCCCAAACGAGTGCAATGTCGCCTTCCCAAGACACGAAGAGTCCCTGGCCTTCGGGGTAATGGAGAATATCCTACAGGGGTTGCCACGTGTTGCGGTCTACTTGGATGACGTGCTGAATACGGATTCCTCCGACCCGGAGCATTTGCCGAGATTCTCTGATGTTTCAAGGCAAACACCGGGAGGAATGCGTGTTCCATGCTGCAGAGGTAACTTGTTCAGGATACCATGTGAATCGCCATGGCCTACACCCAGTTGAGGACAGGGTACGCACCATCCGACAGGCTCCCGTCCCAGAAGGGCCAACAGAGCATTGTTCATTCCTGGGGCTCACTAACTACTACGGGAAATTTATCCCCAAACTAGCAACCCTGGATAAAGGGTCCGGAGGCCAAGCGGGTGCACGCAGAGGAGGCCTCTTGCAAGGGGACCTCTCTCCAGGCCCTCACCAAGGTGGCACACCCATCCCTGCCCAAGAAACACTCCCGCAGCCCAGTGGTGATAGCCACCCTCCAGACGTGTAATGCACCGTCAATTACCACGAGACAAGAATGGTGGAACAATCGAGGATTTATTGAACGAGATGTTGTGCCTCCTGTAGCTGGAACAAGAATGGCTGCCGCACAGGTGAGCACACACATTTCTACGCCGTCTTCTGGGCGGAGCCAGCAGGCAGGGATTTACCAACGTATCTCTAATATACGGGCAGTGCCATAGTACATATAATAAACCACTAGTAGTGACTACCACATTCACCCCCTGTTAAAAAAAAAGAGTCCGGCGGGGGTGGTGGAAACATTACAAATTAAGTCTGCCGGGGGTCGTGACTCACCTCTGCGATCGCCTCAGTCCTGGTGGTGATGTGGGCGCCGATTGGTCACCTCCAGGACTCCGGGAGTGTGTTGTCCTCGTCTTCGTCATCACTGAGTGGATCCAGTGGGAGGACGGATCCTGCTGTGAGCTGTGGTGAGGTTCGCTGGAGGGAGGATGCGTGGTGCAGGGGTGAATGAGGCAACTGGGGGGGGGGGGGGGGGGGGGTGTCAGGTTGGGGGTCGTGGGTGGGGATCCAGCGGGTGCAAGGTCCTGGAGGGAAACTGTGTCCTGGCGCCCGTCAGGGTGTGCCATGTAGGTGTACTGCAGGTTAGCATGTAAGAGGTAGACATTTTCGACCAAGGGGTCCGACTTATTGGTCCGCACATGATTCCAGAGGAGGCTGTGTCCAGGAACTGTCAGCCATGTTGGAGCGAGACCCCGGAGATGGACATCCTGGGGAAGGCAAACACACGTTCGTGAGGGGTCTCATTAGTCGCGGTGCAGAAGAACGATTGGATGGAGTGGAGCGCTTCGGGGAGGACCTCCTGCCAGCGGGAGACTGGGAGATTTTTAGACTGCAGGGCCAGCAGGACGGCCTTCCAGACCGTCCCGTTCTCCCACTCCACCTGCCCGTTTCCCCGGGGGTTGTAGCTGGTCGTCCTGCTCGAGGCGATGCCCTTGCTGAGCAGGAACTGACGCAGCTCATCACTTATGAAAGAGGATCCTCGATCGCTATGGATGCAGGTGGGGAAGCCGAACAGTGTGAGGATGCTGTGCAGGGCTTTGATTATCATGGCAGAAGTTATATCGGGGCATCGGATCGCCAAAGGGAACCGGGAGTACTTGTAAATCACGTGCAAGAGGTACGTGCTGCAGTCGGTGGAGGGAGGGGCCCTTTGAAGTCCATGCTGAGGCGATCAAAGGGGCGGGAGGCCTTCACCAGGTGTGCTCTATCTGGCCGGTAGAAGTGCGGCTTGCACTCTGCGCAGACTTGGCAGTCTCTGGTTACGGTCCTGACCCCCTCAATGGAGGAGGGCAGGTTGCGGGCCTTGATAAAATGGAAAATCCGGGTGACCCCCGAGTGGCAGAGGTCATATGTGGAGAGCCCGGAGTCGGTCCACTTGTACTGCAAATGTACCTCGGGATGGGGCATCAGGGGGCTCATTGAGCTTCCTCGGGCGATATAAGATCTCATAATTATAGGTGGAGAGCTCGATCCTCCACCTCAAGATCGTGTCATTTTTGATCTTGCTCCGCTGTGTATTATTAAACATTTTTTTTTAAATTTAGATTACCCAATTATTTTTTCCAATTAAGGGGCAATTTAGCGTAGCCAATCCACCTACTCTACACATTTTTTTGGGTTGTGGGGGCGAAACCCACGCAGACACGGGGAGAATATGCAAACTCCACACGGACAGTGACCCAGAGCCGGGATTCGAACCTGGGACCTCAGCGCCGTGAGGCAGCTGTGCTAACCACTAGGCCACCGTGCTGCCCGTGTATTATTAAACATAAAGGCAACTGACCATTGATCAGTGAGGAGAGTGAATCTCCTGCCGGCTAGATAATGCCTCCACTATTGCACAGTTTCCACAATGGCTTGGGCCTCTATTTTGATAGAGGAGTGCCAAATTTCGGAGGCATGGAGGGTGTGGGAAAAGAAAGCGACGGGCCTGCCCGCCTGGTTGAGGGTGGCGGCTAGAGCTATGTCCGATGCATCGCTCTCCACCTGAAAGGGGAGAGACTTGTTGACCGCGTGCATCATGGCCTTGGCAATGTCTGCCTTGATGTGGTTGAAGGCCTGGTGGGCCTCAGCCGTCAGGGGAAAACTGTGGACTGAATGAGCGGGCAGGCCTTGTCCGCATAATTAGGGACCCACTGGGCATAACAGGAGAAAAACCCCAGGCATCATTTCAGGGCCTTGGGGCAGTAGGGGAGAGGGAGTTCCATGAGGGGGCGCATGCGGTTGGGGTCGGGCCCTAGGACCCCATTTTTCACAATGTAGCCAAGGATGGCGAAGCAGTTGGTGCGGAACACGCATTTCTCCTTGTTGTATGTGAGGTTAAGGAGTATGGCGGTGTGGAGGAATTTTTGGAGGTTAGCGCCGTGGTCCTGCTGATCATGGCCGCAGATGGTGACGTTATCTAGGTATGGGAAGGTGGCCCGCAGACCGTACTGGTCAACCATTCGGTCCATCTCTCGCTGGAAGACCGAGACCCCATTGGTGACGCCGAAGGGAACCCTAAGGAAGTGATAGAGGCGGCCATCTGCTTTGAAAGCAGTGTATTGGCGGTCCTCCAGGCGGATGGGGAGCTGGTGGTAGGCGGACTTCTAGTCTACTGTGGAAAAGACTCAATACTGTGCAATCTGATTGACCATGTCAGATATGCGTGGGAGGGGGTACGAATCGAGCTGCGTGTACCGATTGATGGTCTGACTGTAGTCAATGACCATCCTGTGCTTCTCCCCAGTCTTCACTACCACTACTTGAGCTCTCCAGGGGCTGTTGCTGGCCTCAATGACCCCCTCCCACAGAAGCCGTTGGACTCTGACCTGATGAAGGTCCTGTCCTGAGCACTGTACCGTCTGCTCTTAGTGGTGACGAGTTTGCAATCCGGGGTGAGGTTTGCAAACAGGGAAGGTGGATCGACCTGAAGGGTCGTGAGGCCGCAGACGGTGGGGGGGGGGGGGTCCGCCGAATTTTAAAGTCAGGCTTTGGAGATGGATCTGAAAATCCAGGCCGAGTAACAGGGCAGGGCAGGTGGGGGAGGACATAGAGCCGGAAGTTGCTGAACTCTATGCCCTGGACGGTGAGGGTCGCGATACAGTACCCCCCGGATTTCAATGGAATGGGATCCAGAGGCCAGGGAGATTTTCTGGGTGATGGGGAGTACCGGGAAGGTGCAGCGTCTTACCGTAGTGGGGTGGATGAAGCTCTCAGTGCTCCCGGAGTCAAAAAGGCAGGTCGTCTCATGCCCATTTATCTTCACCGTTGTCGTCGCGGTCACGAGGTTGCGGACTGGGACTGATCCAAGGTGATTGAGACGAGCTGCGGAAGATGTTGGGGGTCCCGGGCTGGTCAGCGGTAGTGGAGGCAGTGGTAGGCGATGAATGGCCAGACGAGCAGAGGTCCTGAGGCGCGGTCCAAAATGGCGCCGAAGATGGCTCTCCTGAATGGACTTTACATTTGACCGGTGAATCAAGTATACGCCAGGCACCTCCTGGCCATGAAACCATGGGAGCACCCACGGGGCGCACATGGTGGGCGGCATCAAAGATGGCGGCGCCCACGGGCCGCACGTGGCTTGTGGTGAGGAAGATGGCGGCACCCCTGGGTCGCACGTGGGTGGTGTAGAAATGCCGGGCCTGGAAACAGCAGCGGCCGACGGGCCTGGCAAACAGAAATGAAGTGTCCTTTCTTCCGCACCCGTTGCAGGTCGTGCTCTGCGCCGGGCAGCGCTGCCTGGGGTGTTTGTTTTGTCCGCAAAAGTAACATTTGGGCCCTCCAGAGTTGGTTGGTTGCTGCGCGGCACAGGCTTGCGGTGAGCTGGAGTCGGCAGCTGGTGGGGCCCACGATGCCCACGAGGATGTCGCGTGGTCGGGGGCGTAGGAATGAACGTTAAGGGAGGCCACTTCTAACGAATTAGCGAGCTGCCTTGTCCAGCCTTCCAGAAGCCGCTGGCGGACGTATGCAGACTTCATGCCCGTGACGTAAGTGTCTCTAATTAAAGGTTCGGTGTGCTGGACTGCCGAAACTGCCTGGCATCACAATTCCTACCAAGGATGTGCAGGGCACACCAGAAATCTTCCAGAGACTCACCGGGGAATTGCTGTTTCATGGCCAGGTGGTGCCTGGCGTATACTTGATTCACCGGTCAAATATAATGTCCATTCCGGTGTGCCATCGCTTCGGAGTAGGTGGGCACATCCCGGATGAGGGGAAAAATGTCAGGACTCAACCGTGACTCGAGGACTTAGAGCTTCTGCAAGTCCAAGGGTTCTTCAGCGGCTGTTCTGAGGTAGCTTTCGAAGCAGGCTAGCCAGTAGTCAAAGGTGGACGTATCATTGGCTGCTTGAGGGCTCAGCTGCAGGCGATCAGGCTTAATGCCTGATTGATTGATCAACCAATTAATTGATTGATGAACCGTCAATTACCACAAGACGAGATTGGTGCAACAATCGAGGCTTTATTGAACGAGATGTTGTGCCTCCTGTAGCTGGAACCAGAATAGCTGCAGTGCAGGCGAGCACACACATTTATACGCCGCCTGCTGGGCGGAGCCAGAAGGCAGGGATTTACCAGCGTACCTCTAATATATGGGCAGTGCCATAATACATATAATATACCACTAGTGGTGACTACCACAACGTGGAACCAACTACGACAGTAATTCGGACTGACCGAAATGTCTGTCAAAGCCCCCATCTGCAATAACCACAGGTTCACACCAGCACTCACCGCTGCCACCTTTAAAAGGTGGAGACAGGACAGGGGGACATTGACAGTCAGGGACCTATATACTGATGGGAGGGTCACAACACTGGAAGAACTAGCGCAGAGATTCCAACTAGCTAAAGGCAACAAACTCAGATACCGGCAGTTTAAAAACATCCCACAGAAGGAGAGAAGGATATACCCGCAACCACCACGACAGACACTATTAGAAGAGCTACTGGACACAGACATTCGAGGCAGAGGGGATTGGAGTGACATGTATGAACAACTGCTAGAGAGGGCCGTCACCGAACCAAACACGACAAGGAGGAAATGGGACTAAGCTGGCACCCCTGACGGTGGGAATGTTTGAAGAGGCGATAGGGAAGGGGGTGTTGCCACAAACTTTGGAGCAGGCATCGATTTCCCTGTTGCTAAAAAAAGATAAGGATCCGATGGAGGGTCCTGCACAGGGTCAACTCTATTTCCACATGGGCAAGGCTCAACCTAACGTGGCTAGAAGCGTTACATAGAGGCCTCTTGACCAGAACCCGATAGAGCAGGTCCTTCCTGGAGGTGGAGGAGAGATGTGAACGGTGCCAAGGAGGCCCGGCCAACCACGCCCACATGTTCTGGTCTTGTCCCAGACTTGCTGGGTTCCGTAGGATTGTATGCTGAGCCAGACGGCGATAGACTGTAAATAGAGAAATCTTTGTGACTGTACAATAAATGAAAATGAACGGCAATGTATATAATTTTGAAAATCCCAATAAAAAGATTTTTTAAAAACCTAGCAACCCTGCTGGCCCTCCTCCATTGATTTCCGGGATGGGAGACCCTTTGGGGAGTGGAGTAGATAAGTGCATGTATTAATTCAGGCACCTAAAGCATACCTGCAACAATTCAGTGAGCTACTGAATCATGGCTCTTGTGACTTCATTTCTTACATACATTCAATGGAGGTTTGTGTCACTGGTTCGGATAGAATTTACTGCTAACCCTTAACTGTCCCTGAGGAACTGGTGGTCAGCTGATTTCTTGAGCCACTGCAAAAGTTATTTTGAACAGACTCATTAGACAAGAAGTTTATTTTACCACTTCTGGGCTCACATACGAGATGCATAATCAGCCATGGCTGCAGGAAATAATTTAGATTTCCCAGGATCCACCTGAGCTTTTCCTTTCAAGGAATAATGGGCGGGATTCTCTGATCCTGAGGCAAAGTGTTGACACCGTCGTTAACGACATTATGTTTTACAACGACATCAATAGGCCCCCAGGATCAGCGATCCTGCGCCTCCCCCCGGTGATCCTCCGACCCGGCCCGATTGGTACACTGTTGGTACACTGGCAAGCCTTAGAATAGATCAATTGCAGCAGCCAGTACTGTGCCACACTTGGGGGAGGGGGGCAGTAAAAAGTAGAACTAAGGGCGCGATTCTCCGCACCCGTGGAAAATCGCGAAGTTGGCCGTGAAAACGGCCGAGTTTTGCGACGGCCCGACACGACCCATTTCCCGAGGTATTCACGTCTGGGAAATGGGCTAGGAACGGGGCCGCGTCAATCACGTGCGCGATGACGCCGGAATGCGGCAATGCTACGAGCACGCCCAAGTGACGCCGCCCGACGCGGTAAAAAGGCGCGGGCGAGCACAGAAACTGTAGGCCAAGATGTCGGAGCTGAGGAGAGCAGCCCTGCGATTTGTGGAGGCTGATGTGGAGATGCTGCTCGATTCCATCGAGCAGAGGAGGGGCATCATCTGCCCGCGTAGAGGGCATCGCCACCCTGCCAGCGCGGTGCGCCAGGCCTGGCGTGAGGTTGCTGCTGCCGTCAGTGCTGTAGGGCAGACCCCTCCTTCAGCTGACCAGTGTCGGAAGAAGATGCACGACCTCACCAGGGCTGCCAGGGTAAGTGCCAAGAGGGTGCCCCCAGGTCACAACCATCCCTCCCCCCCCTTTACTTAATCACCCACCTCCCCCCCTGGCACGGGGGGTGGAGGGGGATTGTGGCAGAGTGAGTTGAGGGTGGTTCACAAAGCTGTCACAGACCCAGCGCTCTGGCCCCCGTGGAGAGATGCAATTGTCTTATTACAACTTGACCCCCAAATTGTATCAGTATCTGAACGGACTGCTGATACCTGCCGTATTGTAATAATCTACCTATGCCCCCTCCCCCAACAGGACAAGACCACTCACAACACCCGTGAGCGGAAGAAGACGGGAGGGGGTTCGCCCATCCTGCGGCCCCTCACCATGTTTGAGCAGAGGGCCCTGGACCTTGTTGGCGGATCTGCTACTCGGGAGATCGCGCAATACGAGGTTGGCAGTGCTGCAACAAGTGAGACAACCCTGCATGACAAACACGCCCCGTCCCCCATCCTCTGTCCCTTCACACACCCTGCCCACTGGAACACCTCCCCCATCCTCTGTCCCATCACACACCCTGCCCACTGGGATACCTCCCTCATCCTCTGTCCCTTCACACTCTGCTCACTGGGACACCTCCCCCATCCTCTGTCCCTTCACACTCTGCTCACTGGGACACCTCTCCCATCCTCTGTCCCTTCACACTCTGCTCACTGGGATACCTCCCCTATCCTCTGTCCCTTCACACTCTGCTCACTGGGATACCTCCCCCATCCTCTGTCCCTTCACACCCTGCCCACTGAAACACCTCCCCCATCCTCTGTCCCTTCACACTCTGCCCACTGGGACCGTCCAGCGCCCGGCCGAGCGTCTCTAAATAACCCGTTTCATTCTCTTTCCTAGGACGTGATGCCGAACGACCAGGGCCGTCTGGCTCCAGACGGACACAGGCATCTGCCCCCACCTCACCCGGGGCCGCACGACAGAGGGTGCCTGATCAGCGGGGAGTCCCATCCTCCCCAACAGAATCTGTGGAGCAGGACACCCAGAGGCCGGCGACACCGCTAGATAAAGAAATGGCCTGCGAATGCCCTGCGGCCTCTCAGCGGGCCGATGACATCGAGGAGGCGTCCACCCAAGACGACCTCGAGATTGTGGCACAGCTATCTCCCACACCATCCACCATCCCAGAGACACTCACCCCGGCTGGCCTATTTAGTGATGAGGCTCCTGGGTCACAGTCTGGTTTGCACATCACAGCTGAGCAGGTACAGCAGGTGGAGGTCAGAGCAGCCGAGGGCCCGGACTGGCGGAGGGCAGGCCAGGCCCAGCATGCAGCTGGCTCCCAGACGTTTTCCGAGTTCCTGGACTTTCTCAACCCACCCGCACAGCCGATGCATCAAGAAACCCAGGGACACAATGACGGGATCAGGGCTGTCTTCCAGACACTGCAGACGCTGTTAGAGGAGTCGAACCGCGTCCACGAGCAGGGAGTGGAGCCGCTCATGGCAGAAACCCAAGCCGACACTGCACGGGTGGCATCCGCGGTGGAGGCAATGGGTGAAACGGTTTCGGCCATGGGTCAGGTTATGCAAGACGTTGGGCTTCACATTCAGGCATCATCCTCGGCCCTGGACAGGGTTGCCCTCTCACAGGCAGCAATGCGCCAGAGCCAAAACGACATTGCCGGCGCGCTGCGGGCCTTGGCCGAGTCTCAGCAGGTCATGGCCCAGTCGCAGCAGTCAGTCGCGGAGAGCATCAATCGCCTGACACATGTGCTGGATGGCGTCGTGCACTCACAGGTTGAGGTCGCACAGTGCCTGGCGGGAATGTCTAACTCCCTGGACTCCGTCTCTGCAAACCTTCGGATCCTGGTGGATACCGTTGCAGGCCTCTAGGACTGGCAGATGTCGGTGGCGCGACGGGGCACCTCCCCGCTCGCACCTCTGCCCCAAAGTGAGGCCCGGGGGCCACCGGGCTCCCCGAGGGAGGAGGAGGTTTCGGGGCCCGTCCCATTAACTCCATCACGGGACGTCCCGGAATTCTCGGCCTCCCCCCGTCCCATCCCTGGTGCACCGGGTGGGCAGCAGGCAGAGCAGGGTGGCACAATGTCACCCGAGACACCCGCATAGCAGCCTGGCCCATCAAGGCCGGGTCGCCCCAGGAAACTCTTGCCGAAGGAGAAACTAGTCGAAGGGGGCGATTCACAGCAGTCCTCCTCCACTCCTGCTGTATCATCTGGGGAGTCACGTAGACGTAGTGGTAGGGCCCATAAGGCAACAAAGTGAGACACTGAGTAAGTTGGCACGGGTGAAGGGCACAGTTTAGTTGTAGGGGCTAGGGCACCTGTAAATGTTTGTTCACATTAAACGCACTATTCCACCTTACTTGTAATACCGTGTGATTGTTCCACAGCCACAGGATTTGTGATGGTGACCGAGTGTCGCTGGGGTTGACGAGCGGTGAAACTTCGGTGCCGGGTGTGCAGTCCCTGCCCCTCCCCCCACCCCCTCCCACAGCTAGCCCACGTGGGCACGTGATAGAGT
This sequence comes from Scyliorhinus canicula, assembly GCF_902713615.1. Taxonomy (NCBI): domain Eukaryota; kingdom Metazoa; phylum Chordata; class Chondrichthyes; order Carcharhiniformes; family Scyliorhinidae; genus Scyliorhinus; species Scyliorhinus canicula. Next base: position 83,306,061 of record NC_052155.1, on the reverse strand, counting down.
GTCCATGACGATCTCAGCGGCCACCAAGGTGGATGGTTCAGCTATTGCCATGGGTCAGACTCTCTCTAACGATTCTGAGCTCACAGCTCTTCGCCGAGCGGGCTGTCATCATTCCACATGGCACTGATCACACCCGCTGACACAGCCATCGATGTTGTACCATACCGTCTGGACCCAGTGGTAAGGGTGATGTCTAAGTGGAGCAGTGTACACTGAGAGGGAGTGGGGGGTGGGGGGGGGGGGGGCTGTAGTGGTGGCAGTTGTGTGTTGACCCTCTGCACGACTAGCGATGCAGGTGGTGGTTTGGTGTTCAGCGGGGACGTCACATACGACGCGTGAACCGTGCTGCCACCAAGGCGTCGCGTGCCCGCCATCCTCGCCGGGTCCGTCGTGCCGCCTCCTGGACATCACCAGCACCTGGGTCGTGTCTGCGTGCTGCGCCCGCCACTCCGCCAGCCTCCTCCTCCTCCTCCTCATCCCTCTCCTCCTCCGCCTCCTCCTCCTCCTCCTCATCCCTCTCCTCCTCCTCCTCCTCCTCCTCCTCTGTGCTGGCACCACTGCCACTGGCTTCTCCCTCAGCCTCCTGCAGCAGGTCATCTCCCCTCTGCATCGCGATGTTGACCACAACAATGCGAGCGACCCTGTCGGGCTGGTACTGCAGGGCCCCTCCGGAGCGATCCAGGCACGTAGGAGTCATCCATGTAGGAGTCATGCACACTCCCTGGGAACCTTGCACAGACGTTCATGATCCTCATGTGGGGGTCGCATACCACCTGGATATTCATGGAGTACGTCCCCCTTCTGTTTGTGAACACCTCCCTGTCCCCTGCAGGTGGGCGCATGGGGACGTGAACACAATCGATTGCCCCCTGCACCATCGGTATCCCGGCCACGCTGGCAAATCCACGAGCTCGTGAGTCTTGACTTGCTCGGTCCTCGGGAAAGGTGATGTAGCGGTCCGCGATGGCATAGAGGGCATCGGTCACATCCCGGATGCACCTGTGGACCGATGACTGGGAGATCCCGGAGAGGTCCCCGCTCGGAGACTGGAAGGAGCCGGACGCATAGAAGTTAAGAGCGACCGTCACCTTGATGGCAACCGGGATCGCGTGTCCTCCCCCCGTTCCACGTGGGGCAAGGTGCGCCACGAGGTGACAGATATGTATCACTGTCCGCCTACGCAGCTGGAGTCTCCTCCTGCAGGTGATGTCCGTCATTGTTAGGAAAGAGATCCGGGCACGGTACACCCTCGGCCTTGGTCGTCGCCTCTGGTGCCGTGGCTGCACCCTCACTCTCTCCTCCTCCCCCTCCTCCTCCTCCTCCCCATGCTGCTCGACGACTGGCAACTCCTCGGCCAATCCCTCTGCTGCTGCAGCTGGCCCTGCATCCACTGCGGGTTGTGGCTGTGGATGCTGCTGCATCGTCAAATGCAGTGCAGCGGCCCCAACCACTGCGCAGAACATAGCCGTTCTGTTTGCAGACATTGTGCTAACCTACAGAAGGATGGTGGGGGGCAGAGAAACGGGACATGTTAGACGGAGGTTAGTCGACACCTCGGCAACTGCCTGCCACAGGATACCTGTGTGTCCCGGTGGCCTGGTCGCGCTGCTGACACGCGGGCAGCCTAACCCCTGGTCACTTTCTGCATCCAACGGCCAGTTAACTACGTCCTCTTCACCGGTGCGTCAGTGGCCTGTGTCCCTAAGCCACAGGGCAACCAGCGGCCGTGTACTCATGACCGGCACGCCATGGCATGGTGCCAGACATTTTGTAACCGGGGTTGGACGGGTCACTCGCTCACTCTCTCCCTACCCCCCCCCCCCACTCCCACTCCCCCCCCTCCGTCTCCCCCACTCCCCCCTCAGTTTCCCCCACTTCCCCCCTCAGTCTCCCCCACTCCCCCCTCAGTCTCCTCCACTCCCCCCCCTCAGTCTCCCCCACTCCCCCCTCCATCTCCCCTACTCCCCCCCCCCCTCAGTCTTCCCCACTCCCCCCGCTCTGGACCCCCTCCCGTTCTCGGGGATGCCTTCCCCGTTGTGGCCAGACTCCAGCAGTGCGCTGAGCGGTGCGCTGAGCGGTGCGCTCACCTCGTTGAAGCTCTCGTCAGCCAGCACGACTGGTTGATGAACTTGAAAAGCAGGTGTGTTGGCCGGCGTGAAAACAGTGCGTGATGACGTCGGGACTTCGGCCCATCCGGGCCGGAGAATAGCGGGGGGCCAATAAGTAGCGATTCTGGTCGTGTCGGGGGCGCGTTCGAGGCCTTTGCCGGGAATCCTGACGTGTAGTTTGTGCGGGGTTCGGAGAATAGCGGGAGGGCGTCAGACCAGCGTCGCCGTGAAAATTTGCGCTGCCCGCTATTCTCCGAACCGGCGTGAGTGCGGAGAATCGCGCCCTAAGTTTATATTGTAAGCATTCAGGTTTTGTTAATAGTGCTTGCTTTGTTTGATTTCTCTTTCTGTATACTGCCTGCCACATCTTGGACCCCATTTCTGGACCCAGTTTCTAATATCTCCCTATCATGACAAGAGGTTGTTTTACTGGTTGGGGAATCTAAAACATGGGTTTAGTCATTTTGGACTGAGATGAGGAATAATTTCTTCACTCAAGGGGTTATGAATCTTTGAAATTCTCTAACCCAATGGTTTGGTGATACACCATCACTGGGTAGATTTCAGACTTAACCTCATTAGTGTGAATATACAGATGCCCCGGTTCAGGGAGGATGATCCACTTAGATCCAGTGTCATTCGGGACAACCTTGTTTGATAAGCCATTAGCCCATTGCAGGGTCAAATAACCTATTTGTCTGCCAATAGAAGGTTAGTTGCATATGAATAGCATAGCTCTGTTCTTTTGTAGAAATGGGAGTGGGAAGACAGAGAGCCAAGATAATGATAATGGATTCAAGTCTGCCTATCTCAGGGGAGAACCTTTGTTTGAGGCACTGGGCAGGGCTTAGAGAGAGAGAGGAAGAAATATTGTTCTAAAGAGTTACAAAAGTCGACCATAGATGTCATGAAAGCTGCTAACAAGGCAGGCTTTGGAAAAGGGTTCAGAAAGGTGTCCCTACGAGAAGAAAAATTGCTTCGCAAATGCAAGTATTGCCTTTGCGTAAGTGGAACAACAGCTGCATGTTCATGTACAGCATTGTTTAATGGGAACTGCTGTGTTGAGATTAAGAAACTGCATGTCATCTGTTAGTGTTAGAGCTGAAGTAAAAGTTTAAATATTATTTTCTTTTCTTTTGTTTCAGTAAAGTTTGTTTATAAAATAGCCAAGCCCTATTTCTTGCATTATCACTCCTGGAACAAATCGATCTTTACTCCACCACATTAAAACTTTAAAATGTTATGGTATCTAGTTCAGTCTCTTAGCCACTGTTGAGAGCTGGCCAGGCGTCCGTAACACTCTTGCTGCATATCCTGTCAAACACTTTCAAAATCTTCTATGTTTCAATGTGACCAGTTCTTATTCTTCTAAACTTCAGAGTGCAGAGATAGATATAGGACAGATGTCAGAGGTAGGTTCTTTACTCAGAGAGTACATAGAACATAGAACATAGAACAGTACAGCACAGAACAGGCCCTTCGGCCCTCGATGTTGTGCCGAGCAATGATCACCCTACTCAAACACACGTATCCACCCTATACCCATAACCCAACAAACCCCCCCCCCTTAACCTTACTTTTTAGGACACTACGGGCAATTTAGCATGGCCAATCCACCTAACCCGCACATCTTTGGACTGTGGGAGGAAACCGGAGCACCCGGAGGAAACCCACGCACACACGGGGAGGACATGCAGACTCCGCACAGACAGTGACCCAGCCAGGAACCGAACCTGGGACCCTGGAGCTGTGAAGCATTTATGCTAACCACCATGCTACCGTGCTGCCCTAGTAAGGGCGTGGAATGCCCTGCCTGCAACAGTAGTGGACTCGCCAACACTAAGGGCATTAAAATGGTCATTGCATAGACATATCGATGATAAGGGAATTGTGTAAATGGGCTTTAGAGTGGTTTCACAGGTCGGCGCAACATCGAGGGCTGAAGGGCTTGTACTGCGCTGTAATGTTCTATGTTCTATGTTCAGTCAAGGTGCCTGCACAGAGTACATAGCAAGGTGCCTGCACAGAGTACATAGCAAGGTGCCTGCACAGAGTACATAGCTAGGTGCCTGCACAGAGTACATAGCTAAGTGCCTGCACAGAGTACATAGCAAGGTGCCTGCACAGAGTACATAGCTAGGTGCCTGCACAGAGTACATAGCTAAGTGCCTGCACAGAGTACATAGCTAGGTGCCTGCACAGAGTACATAGCAAGGTGCCTGCACAGAGCACATAGCAAGGTGCCTGCACAGAGTACATAGCAAGGTGCCTGCACAGAGTACATAGCTAGGTGCCTGCACAGAGTACATAGGAAGAAACCAAAGTCATTTTTATGGAAACATTTTTATGCAGCGTCTGGTTAAGATCTAGAAAGCACTGCCTGAGATAGTGAAGGAGGCAGATTCAAACGTAGTATTTGTTTACCCCAGAGACAGTATAGCAAGCATTCACTAGATTGGTTCATAGGATGAGGGGACTATCCTATGAGAAATTATGGATAAATTAGGCCTCTGCACTCTGGTGGTGGTGGGGGGGGGGGGGGGGGGGGGGGGAGGGGGCAGTGGTACATGCCCGCAAATCATTGAAGGTGGCAGACAGCTTTAAAAAAACATTTAAATCACATGAGACATTGGCTTTTAGAAATAGAGGCATTCATTGTAATGGACAGTCCAGAAAAAGTTTATAAGAATAGCTCTCATGATGAGGGACTTCAGTTAGGAGGATCAATTGGAAACATTGGCATTGTTTTCCGTAGCAAGTTGAGAGGAGATATGATAACGCCATTGAAATAAAAAATGGCCCAATTCTCTAACTGTTGGGATTCTCTTTTCCAGCCAGCAGCGCACCCCTGCCTGCGGGTTTCCCAGGGGCGTAGGGCGGCTTCAACGGGAAATCCTATTGACAAGCAGCGGGATGACAGAATCCCGCCTCCAGCGAACTGTGCGCCACCGAAAAACATGCGAGTGGGGGACAGGAGAATCCCACTCTGTCACAGAGGGATGTCACACGTCATTATAGAAATTCAAAAATAGATGTGGTTATTGGAACAATTGATCTTTCAAGATTCTGATCAACAAATTTTTGTTAGGCAGGAGTACCAATGATAAGAAAGCCACATTCCGGCTCCTGTTCAGGTACACGGAGGGAGAATTCAGAATATCCAAATGACCTAACAGCACCTCTTTCGGGACTTGTGGGAGGAAACCCACACAGGCACAGGGAGAACGTGCAGACTCCACACAAACAGCGACCCAAGCTGGGAATTGAACCTGGGACCCTGGAGCTGTGAATCAACAGTGCTACCCACTGTGCTATTGTGACGCCCAATAAACATTTAAAAATGGCATCCCGAATCCTGGCAAGCGGAACTCCTCAGTGAGAAAACAGGGCTACGTGCAGCCTTGGTCGCATGTTCCCCGCTGAGGCCCCCTATCTAACCCGAATGTCTTTCGGTAGTGTTGTGTTGCTCGACGCTGCGAGCACCGGAAAAAAATGCAGCTAAATAGACTCGCTGTGGGACTTTGTTACTATTTAGTTAAATCATGTCCATAATTCCAGATTTTTATATTGAATTTAAATTTCACCATCTGCCATGTTGGGATTTGAACCCAGGTCCCCAGATCTTGCTCTGGGTCTTTGGATTCCTAGTCCAGTGTCAATACAACTGGGCCACTGCCTCACTGAACGAAATAGTTGCCTGGCTGTAGTGAGGAACTCACACATTGTTATCTCTGGAGAGCTACTAATGACCAAGGTGTCTGCTCATCTGTTAAGACAAAGGGCCCGATTACCTTTCAATTCCTAATGATTGAGGCATTTAGCAAGTTCAGGGGGACCCAGACAAGGGATGCACACCATTTATCAAAGACAGTGTGGAGAGGTGGAAGTTATGTGACATGGGCCTCTGGCTTGTGGAACCAGTAATATTGCCTTACTGCACTGAAAATTTCAGTCTGCTGATTACCTGGCAGCCTCAAAGAAAATGAGCTCTCCCCAGGTTGAACACCTGACTCCATTGATGCCGCTTCTGCTAGATATTCTGTACCATCGCCTACAAGACTGATTCTGTGTGCCTATCTCACCATGTGAAGTCAACATCACCATAAAAGTGAATTACGTAGGATCTGTTTTAAAACCATCAACCTCCGTGAAGGAATGACTTATTGGACTTTGATTCTGGACTCTAGAACCTACGTAAAACAATATTTATTTTTTCTGTTGTCCATGCATTGTAATTTCTTTTTTCTCTATGTCTTTCTTTACTGTCTGAGTGGGGAGGCAATGTTGTGACCCTCCTTCTGCATTTTGAATGTGAGTCAACTAATCCTTTGAGTTCATCCTATCACGTGGTTGCTGTGGGGTTACTAATAGAAATTGGATCACACCAAAGCTGAGATGTTGGGAAATACACCACCAGTTATATGGGGGGAAACAAATCAAAATGCCTTGCTGTTGATGAACTGGTGGTAAGAGGAGAAATAAGTACTGTTTAAATTAACCCCCTTCTGTCTGTAACATTATGTTCTTATTCAATTGGATAAACACATAAAGATAAAAACTTTGCAAAGATACAGGGGAAGGACAGAGATGGGACTTGCTCAATTGTTCTTGCAAGGAGATAGTGCAGACTCAATGGGCCAAATGGTCTCCTTCTGTTGCTGTAACCATTCTATGATTCTAGGGAGCAGAAGAAAACAGTGGAATAATGGAAGAGACATTTGTTTCCTCCATCAACATTTTTAACGGAAGGGCAAAGATAATGAACATAGTAAGCTTGATGACATTAGAAGAAACGTTTGGCCTAATTCACAAATTAATAACTTATCCAGATCAGACAGCTTCAACTCTTGAAGTTCCTGGGAGAAGTATGACTCGCTCAAGAGCTAATTAGTCTGATGGTAGTTCTTCGGATAGATATGCTTCTGAAGGGAAGCAGCTCGTACACCATTAGTAAATTATAAATATAGGTAAGTACATATTGATGGGCCTAATGGTCTTTTTTCACTTTTTGTTCTCCAGTTCATGCTACATGCATAAGGGCTGCCATGTTGCTAAAGCTGGTCATAAAAATGTACATAGAATTCTTGGTGCCAACCAAAACTCATTGTAATGTTAATTAATTAGGCTATTTCTCAGCGATGTTCTTCGGTAATTTGATGTTATGCTGATCACAAGAATAGGGTTCTTTTAAGCATGTGCCTGACAAATGATGGAATACTAGAACTTTATTTTGCAGACTCAGAGAAGGCTCAATGCTTGGACTCAGAAGTATCCAAAGCCAGGCCTGTTCCATGTCAGGACTTCAGTCCATGTATTTACATTGTGTATTTATCGTATGTCCCCTATTTTGAAATGAAATGAAAATCGCTTATTGTCACGAGTAGGCTTCAATGAAGTTACTGTGAAAAGCCCCTAGAGTCGCCACATTCCGGCGCCTGTCCGGGGAGGCTGGTACGGGAATCGAACCGTGCTGCTGGCCTGCTTGGTCTGCTTTAAAAGCCAGCGATTTAGCCTTGTGAGCTAAACCAGCCCCTTTTTTTATGTATGGAATGACCTCACTGGACTGTATGCAGAACAATACTTTTCACTGTACTGCGGTCCATGTGACAATAAATCTATATCTAAAATCTAGTCCTCTAAATGTTTCTGAGAAAAGTACAAATTGCGAGTGCTTTGGAAAATCTGCCGTTATTATGACGCCTCACAGAATGAACATACATATAGTATATTTTCAATAAATTAAATGTTTTGCATCAACTGAAACCTCTTGTCCACACTTACTTTCACAACACACAGAGGAAATCTCCTTGCTCTATTGTTATAATGGTGAGGGAATGGGGAAAGAGCAGCATTGTATTACTTCAAGATTCTTTTAACAAAAATGCCAATCAAACTTGTTAAAAGTGACTGAGGAAAGTATAGCACACAGTGTTGAGGTTTTGGTACAGTTAAGGCAAATAAATGAAACTGTCCTACTAACATTGTGCATAATATTGATATTGCTGCTCATGAGAACATTTATAACAATGGCTTTAAACAGGCAATGGACAAAGGTCATAGCCCACCTTGTTATGTTAACCTCACCCCGCCTCAAAAATGTCCTGAAGCATGAACAGTAGATTTGAAAATAGCTGAAAAAAATAGACAATAAATAAAGGAAGGTGATGATCCTGTTTAAAATAAGACGAGGACATTAATTAAATGGCAGGGCTCAGATGCTGCAGAGAAAATGCAAAGAGGATTACAGGGAGTAGTGTCACTTAAAACTGCACTGAAAGGGATGATTGGGAAGAATGTGAAATTAAATTGGACCATCTCCACAGAAGTAAGGGCACACTATCTGCTAATGTATCGAGTAAATGCAATTTAGGGTAAACATGACTGCAACTGAAGTACAAAGCTTGACATTAAGAGTGCACTTCAAATGACTCAAATAGCTGGTGTTTCCACTTCAGTAACAATTAGCAATGTTTTAAATTCAACTGCACCATTCAATATGTGGAGCGCCAATACATAAATTATTCAATTGTCAGTGCACAGAGGGAACCTCTTAATAGTGGAAACTGAGCAGAAAGTTTTGTTCTTCTACAGCTTTTGTTGGCCAGATTTGTCTTCAAGTATTCTTAATTCCAATGGAAAATATGAACAAAGTAGAAATGTAATTTGTTGGTGTGTGTTACACAGATTCTGGACAGTGCAGTGATGAACCTCGCTGACCCAGCAGGACTTGAAGTATAAGCTGCTGGTGGCCTCATGTAATTGACAATCACGGTTGACAAACAAGGCCTGTGATTTCGAATTGGTCAGGTTAAAGTCTTATTAGACCAGATCATTAGGAAAAACTGATTCACAGACATAAACTCTAAAATATTTATATAACATCATATGAATAAAATATTAAAATCTAAAGATTCAGCACACATCACAAGATTGTAAGTCGAGGTATCTGAGAGGCTTTGAACCTCAAAACATTTTGAGACCGGAGAAAGGTGGCAGTGTTTTGCAGTCAGTGCACTTCAAAAAATAACAGTTCCATAGCTCGGACACAACGCCAGCTCTGCTTGGAAAAGTAGATTGCACACATCATCTCTTTAGCACAACAAAACAATATTTAGCTGCAAAGGCCGAATAGTTATAAATTATTAAGCACAAAATCTGTTTAACATTACTATAACGGTTACCAAATAGTTAGCAAAAACATATTTTTCTTAAAAATATAAACTTGTACTTGTGATTTCACACAGTCAGGAATAGCTGTAGGTTTCCAACACAGGTCTGTTCATGTTGTTTAGCAAGATTAGTAAGAATAATTGATGGAATGTTGCAGTGCGAAAATGAACATTTTGTTTGAAATCAATAGGAGAGAATACTTAATGGCTCCTTTCAAGTAATTTTTAAAAAATATTTTTATTCTCCTACTTTTCCACATTTCCTCCCAAATTTACACCCACCACCAATAAACAACAATCAGTAACAAATATGTCAATTCCCATATCAATAAGAACAATCCCATTCTCCCACCAAACCCCAAATATTAGCCCGCATGTTCACACAAACAAATGACAAAAAGGAATTACGGATCACCCATAGTCGCCATTAATACACACAGCCCCCCTCCCCCCAACCCTCCCACCCATACATCCAAACTAATGTTCGATGTTATCCAGTTATTGAAAGTGCATAATGAATAATGCCCGTGAATTGTGGAACCCCTCCATCCTTCCCGTCAGTTCAAACTTAACGTTTCAACAGTCAAGAATTCCAACAGGTCCCCCCCGCCACGCCAGGGCACAGGGTGGAGAGGTTGCTCTCCAATCTATCAGAATTTGCCTTTGGGCGATCAATGAGGCGAAGGCTCCAACATCTGGTTCTGCACCCGTTTCCAACCCTGGCTGGTCCGACACCCCAAATATGGCCTCCCGGGGGCCCAGGTCCAGGTTCACGTGCAGCACTTTAGAAATTACCCTAAAAACCTCCTTCCAGCAATCCTCTAGCTTTGGACAGGACCAAAACTTATGAACATGATTAGCCCCCCCCCAACGTTCACACACCACACACATCTTCTACTCCTTCAAAGAATCGGCTCATCCTCGCGCTCGTGAGATGTGCTCTGTACACCACCTTCAGCTGTATCAGCCCCCAACCTCGCCCACTCTCCAGAGCACCTCACACCTGAACCCTTCCCCGATATCCTCTCCCAACTCTTCCTCCCACTTTGGTTTGATCCCTTCCAGTGGTGCCTTCTCCTCTTCCAGAATAGCTCCGTAGACCATTGATGCTAACCCCTTCTCCAGTCCCCCTGTCGTCAGCACCTCCTCCAGCAATGTGGAGGCCGGCTCCACTGGGAAGCTCTGTATCTCCTTCTTGGCAAAACCTCGAACCTGCATGTATCTAAACATCTCCCCCTGCTCCAGCCCATACTTCACTTCCATCTACTTCAATCCTGCAAACCGACCTCCAAGAAACAAATCTTTTAGTGTCTTATTCCCTTTCTCCTTCCATTTCCAAAAATTTCCTGGCTCAAATCTGTGGTTCCCCCAAATTGGCATTTTCCTTGACCCTGCCCCCAACCCGAAGTGTTGGCGAAACTGCCTCCAAATTCTCAATGAAGCTATAATTACCGGACTCCCCGAGTATTTCCGCTGGGGTATCGGGAGCAACGCTGTTGCTAGTGCTTTCAATCCCGACCCCCTGCACAAACTCTCCTCCATTGAGACCCACTGGGAATCAACCCCTCTGACCCAGCTCCGCACCTTCTCCACACTCGCCGCACAGTAGTAATACATCAGGTTCGGAAGATCCAAACCCCCTGCCTGCCTTCCCCTCTGTAGCAGCACCTTTCTAACTCTGGCCACCTTCCCTCCCCATATGAACGAGGTAATCCTTCCCTCAAACTCTTTGCAAAAGCCATTGGCAGGAAAATCGGCAGGCATTGAAAAATAAACAGAAATCGCAGCACCACGTTCATTTTAACCGCCTGTACCCGACCCGCCAGTGACAGAGGGAGACCATCCTATCTTGCCAGGTCGGCTTTCACGCTCCCCACCAAACTAGAGATCTTGGACCTGCGAAGCCTCCCCCATTCCTGGGCAACCTGCACCCCCAGATACCTGAAGTGAGTCCCTGTCCTATGGAATGGCTGCTCTGCCCCCACCCCCGGCTGAGACACCACAAAATACTCACTCTTGTCTGGATTTAGTTTGTACCCCGAGAAAGACCCAAACACTTGAAGCATCTCCAATAATCCCCCTCTCGACACACTTGGTTCCGACATGTATAACAGCAATTCATCGGCATATAAGGACACCCTATGCTCTATCCCCCCCTGCACTATTCCTTTCTCAACCCCCAAACTTCTTAATGCGATGGCCAATGACTCAATTCCCCCCCCCCCCCACTCGTTCCCTTTACAAACCCCAAACTTCTTAACGCGACGGCCAATGACTCAATCTGGAGTGCAAACAGCAGGGGGGAACATAGGACATCCCTGCCTAGTACCATGATGGACAGAAAAGTATCTCGAGCTGATGTTGTTTGTGCGGATACTCGCCCTCAGCTCCTTATATAGTAGCTTTACCCAGTTCACAAATCTTGGTCCAATCCCAAACCGCTCCAGAACTGCCATCAAGTACCCCCATTCTACCCAGTCAAATGCCTTCTCAGGGTCCAATGACACAACCACCTCTGTTTCCTTCTCCTCTGCCAGTGCCATAACGACGTTCAATACCCTTCTAATGTTTGGAAAGAGCTGCCTCCCTCTCACGAACCCCGTCTGATCCTCACCTATCACCTTCGGAAGGCACTCCTCCAGCCTGCCTGCCAGTACTTTTGCCAATACTTTTGCGTCCACATTCAGAAGTGATATGGTGTTATACGACCCACACTCCGTCGGATCCTTTTCTTTTTTTAGCAATAGGGAAATCAATGCCTGCCCCAAGGTTTGAGGCAGCACCCCCTTCCTTATTGCCTCTTCAAACATCCCCACCATCAGGGGTGCCAGCTTATCCTTGAATTTTATATAATATTCCACCTGAGACCCATCCGGCCCTGCCACCTTCCCCGACTGCATCCTCCCAATCGCACCCTTTATTACCTGCTCCACTATCGCTCCTTCTAATGTAGCTCTCCCCCCTCCCCTCACCTCGGGTACTCCAAACTATCTAGAAATTCCACGGTCTCCCCCAGGTGGCTCTGACCTGTACAACCTCTCATAAAATTCCTCCAAAACCTTGTTAATCATAGAACATAGAACATAGAACGATACAGCGCAGTACAGGCCCTTCGGCCCACGATGTTGCACCGACATGGGAAGTCAAAAACTAAAGGCCATCTAACCTACATTATGCCATTATCATCCATATGCTTATCCAATAAACTTTTAAATGCCCTCAATGTTGGCGAGTTCACTACTGTTGCAGGTAAGGCATTCCACGGCCTCACCACTCTTTGCATAAAAAACCTACCTCTGATGTCTGTCCTATATCTATTACCCCTCAATTTAAGGCTCGTGCTAGCCACCTCCATCCGTGGGAGAAGGCTCTCACTGTCCTGGTAAATCTCCTCTGCACCCGTTCCAAAGCTTCCACGTCCTTCCTATAATGAGGCGACCAGAACTGTACGCAATACTCCAAATGCGGCCGTATCAGAGTTTTGTACAGCTGCAACATGACCTCATGGCTCTGGAACTCAATCCCTCTACCAATAAAGGCCAACACACCATAGGCCTTCTTCACAACCCTATCAACCTGGGTGGCAACTTTCAGGGATCTATGTACATGGACACCGAGATCCCTCTACTCATCCATACTGCTAAGAATTTTACCATTAGCCAAATATTCCGCATTCCTGTTATTCTTTCCAAAGTGAATCACTTCACACTTCTCTACATTAAACTCCATTTTCCACCTCTCAGCCCAGCTCTGCAGCTTATCTATGTCCCTCTGTAACCTGCAACATCCTTCCACACTGTCTACAACTCCACCGACTTTAGTGTCGTCTGCAAATTTACTCACCCAACCTTCTGTGCCCTCCTCTAGGTCATTTATAAAAATGACAAACAGCAACGGCCCCAGAACAGATCCATGTGGTACGCCACTCGTAACTGAACTCCATTCTGAACATTTGCCATCAACCACCACCCTCTGTCTTCTTTCAACTAGCCAATTTCTGATCCACATCTCTAAATCACCCTCAATCCCCAGCCTCCGTTTATAGACGACCGTGGGGAACCTTATCAAACGCTTTACTGAAATCCATATACACCACATCAACTGCTCTACCCTCGTCTACCTGTTCAGTCACCTTCTCAAAGAACTCGATAAGGTTTGTGAGGCATGACCTACCCTTCACAAAACCATGCTGACTATCCCTAATCATATTATTCCTATCTAGATGATTATAAATCGTATCTCTTATAATCCTCTCCAAGACTTTACCCACAACAGACGTGAGGCTCACCGGCCTATAGTTACCGGGGTTATCTCTACTCCCCTTCTTGAACAAAGGGACCACATTTGCTATCCTCCAGTCCTCTGGCACTATTCCTGTAGCCAAGGATAACATAAAAATCAAAGCCAAAGGCTCAGCAATCTCTTCCCTGGCTTCCCAGAGAATCCTAGGATAAATCCCATCAGGCCCCGGGGACTTATCTATTTTCACCTTGTCCAGAATTGCCAACACTTCTTCCCTATGCTCCTCAATGCCATCTATTCGAATAGCCTGGGTCTCAGCATTCTCCTCCACAACATTATCTTTTTCCTGAGTGAATACTGATGAAAAGTATTCATTTAGTATCTCGCTTATCTCCTCAGCCTCCACACACAACTTCCCACCACTGTCCTTGACTGGCCCTACTCTTACCCTAGTCATTCTTTTATTCCTGACAATCAGATCCGGAGCCACCACCAACTTTCCTGTCCTATCCCTCACCTGAACAATTTCCCTTACGCTGCCTCCCTCAGAGGCTGACCTGCATTATCTCCATGTTCGTAAACTGCACCCCTTGCCCGTCTCAGTTGGCGCACCGCCTTTCTGGTGGATAGTCGGTCAAAGCTCGCTTGTGGTTCCTTCCTCGTTTCCAGCTTCGCTGGGTCCCCATCTCCTGCATAACTGCTATCTATCTCCAACATTTCTTTCAAGTAATTGATTTGTTTTCCCAACATTAGTTTGTCCAATTACTGCGGAAACTTTACATGTTTTATCTGAGATTGTGTTCTATCCCCTTGTCAAGTTAGTAAAGCAAAAAAAAGTTGTGGAACAAAATGTTGCTCTATAATGGCAACATTTCAGTTTGTGATGACAGTGAAATATGGATGGAATAGTTGATGCATTGGGTTACGACACTCTTTTTTTATTATTGGAACTTGTGTTTGACTGAAGTCTAAAGAGATAAAAGATGCCTTTAGAAGGTTTTCAGGTTCCTGTCTCAAATAAATTTGTGCAGGCCTAGCCCATTTCTTAATGAGTACTGTTACGCAGCACAAAATGGCTGTAATTTTCACAAATTGCACGAAAATAAATCCTTGTGGTATCCTTGAGTCTCAGTCTGCTGAGTTCCCATTGTGAGCTATATCGAGTGAGAAAATGCTGAGCAGAGGTTGCACAATCTCCCAGCAGGAAGGAGGGAGACACTCTCTGGCTTCTCTCTACTGTTTCATGGAAGTGTTGTACCTGTAAAACCTCAGATACTTTCGACCAGTTTACTCACTCAATCGTTTTACCCAGGTGCCCTTATTTGCGAGATGAACAAAGGACAAAACAGGTGCACGGTTCAACGCAATTTTATTCACAATTCTCTTACTCAACAATGTATGACTCAGGACTGGATTCTTCCGCTACGTCTGCCACAAGAATGCTACGAGCAAGAGGAAGACATTGGAGAACTCCATTGACCTCGGGCAGGATTCTGTGGTCACCGGACGAATGGGGCCGTTGGAAACTCAGGGCCCTTTCTTCTTGCGATGGTTGCACCTGGGGGACTCCCAGGTTATCGCTGAAGGTCTGTTCGATGTTCCTTTCATTATACTGGTATGCTAGGATTGAGTCATAGGTATATGCCCACAACTGGCCAATGTCCCATCCAGACCCCAACTCATTAATGGGAAAAACAGGATACTCCTGTTTATCCAAGGTGATGCAATCAAGACTCATTGTCCTCTTAAACACCCTTGTCTGACCAGCCATCAGCTCATTGAGGAGTCTGATGGCTTCTCTTGTCTGTACTTCGTCCTGCTGCAAAGTTGATCACCTGTGTCTGGATGTTTGTTACATATTCATAGCATGGTCTTCTTCTTTTGTGTGAACGGGAGTGGGTAATCACAAAGTCCACATAACGATAACAAGTTTATGCTTTGACATGTGTGCTCTTGCAGATGGCCATTATCGATTTCAGCCAGGGCTTCATGAGACAGTTTTTGTTCCTGGCTTATGTATATCTCCTCAGCCTGTTTTCAGTACCACAGAAGCCAATTTCAATGCAGAGACTGTCGCCTGGGGAGCAGACTATGAACTTATAGAGCTGGTTTCTTCGTCGGGAGGATCCTCTGTTTCGCCGGCAGTGCACTCACGGATTTCCCGACAGGCATGAGGGTGCCCACAATGGGAAACCCCATTGGCCTGCTGTTGGGATGGAGAATCCCACTGCCGGCAGGGCATGCCGCACTAGAAAACGCATGCAGCCGGGATGGAGAACCACGCCCACATTCTCAGCTGCAGGTACCAACCCAGCATTTCTTAAGTGACTTGCACAACTTAAGGACATCCTAGTGCATTACAGCCAATGAAGCTCTTTGGAAGTTTAGTCACCGTTATGATGTACAAAGTGTGTCAGCCAGTCTGCGAGGCCCCACAAACAACAATGGGGTGAGGATCAGATAATCTGTTTTTAGTGATGTTGGTTGATGGACAAATATTGACCAGAATACAGAGAAGAACCCCCGATATTTCTTCAAAATAGTGCCATGGGATTGTTTACATCCTCCTGCGTTAATGCCAGGCCTGAATAATAGTAAACTCTCCACTCACATCAGCTCATTAATTTGCCAATTCTTTTTAATAAAATATAAACTTGCTGTTAAGATTTATAAAATACTTGGAATTTTGCAGATAATTCTGGTCGCCACACTACCAGAAGGATGTGGAGGCTTTGGAGCGGGTGGATAGGAGGTTTATCAGGATATTGCCTGATCTGGAGGGCGTTAGCACGGCGGAGAGGCTGAATAGACTCAGACTGTTTACATTAGAAAGACGGAGGTTGAGGGGTGACCTGATAGAGCTCTACACGGTTATGAGGGGCATGGATGGAGTGGATGGGTAGGCACTCTTTCCCAGGGTGGAGGGGAATGTCACCAGGGGGCCTAGGTTTAAGGTCCATGGGGCAAAGTTTAGAGGAGATATGCAAGGCAGGATTTTTACACAGGGGGTGGTGAGTGTCTGGAATGCGTTGCCAGGGCAGGTTGTGGAAGCAGCTAGATTAACAGCGTTCAAAAGGCATCTTGACAAATACATGGGACTTACGAAAAATCGGAGAATAGCGGGCGGAGTAAATTTTTACGGACACGCTGGTCCGACGCCCTCCCGCTATTCTCCCCCCCCTCCCCCCCCAACGGCCGCCCCCCGACACGAATCGCTGCTCGCCGTTTTTTTACGGCGAGCAGCGATTCTCCCCTGGCCGATGGGCCGATTTCCAAGGCCTTTACGGCCGTTTTTATGAACGTAAAACACACTGGTCTGACCGTTCGTAAAAACGGCCGTAAAGTCCCGATCTGGGGAACCATGGCATCGATTGGCACGGCTGTACCACGGCCATGCCAAGGGTGCCATGGGCCCGCGATCGGTGGGCACCGATCACGGGCAGCGGGTACTTAACCCGCGCACTCTTTCTCCCTCAGCCGCCCCGCTGGATCCATTCGCGGGGCGGCTGAGGGGCATACCGGCCCGCGCATGCGCGGGTTTCACGCATATGCATGATGACGTCATCCGCGCAGACGCGGGTTGGAGTCGTCCAATCCGCGCATGCGCGGCTGACGTCATCTGACGCGTCAGCCGTCGCTAACTTTGGCTAGCGGGCTTAACAAAATTCGTTAAGCCCGCGATGCCGGAGTTCACGGCCGCGCGATGCTAGCCCCGACCAGGGAGCAGAATCGGTTCCCGGTCGGGGGGGGGGGGGGGGGGGGGTGGAGGCTGGCGTCAAACGCACCCGTTTTTGACGCCAGCTCCCCGATTTTTCGTAACTCGGGAGAATCGCGCCCATGGAGAGGGGATGGGTACAGAGGGATACGGTACAAGGAAGTGCTGAGGGCTTTTGCCAAGGGTGGCATCATGACTGGCACAGGCTAGGAGGGCCGAAGGGCCTGTTCCAGTGCTGTATTGTTCTTTGTTCTTTGAATTAAAAAATAATTATAGGAAAATTCTCATTTTGAAATTATCAAATGTCAGAGATTTTAGATATGTCATTTTGACATGGTTATTATTACTGTATTTTACTGCTGATAATTATATATATAAACTTACTTCATTGTCATGATGATGTGACATGAGGTTATGAAATATTAATCTTTAATTTCATCGGGTAGTCAAATATATATTGAAATTTTTAAAAAGGACTTTTAAAGCAAGCGTGGTATCCCCAGGACATTGATAGTGGGGGATTTAGTGATGTTGATGCCATTAAATGTCAAGGGGTGAAGGTTTGATTCTCTCTTGTTGGAGATGGTCATTGCCTAGCGCTGTGTGGCGCGAATGCCACTTGTGTTACGGATGCCTGGTTAGCTCTCAACAGTGGCTAAGAGACTGGACCAGAACCATAACTTTTTTACGTTTTTAAGGCGGTGCAGAAAAAGCAATTCGTTCCAGGAGTGATAGCATTGAAAATTTTTTTTAGACTATCCAGTCCATTTTTTCCAATTAAGAGGTAATTTAGTGTGGCCAATCCACCTGGCCTACACATCTTTGGGTTGTGGGGGTGAAACCCACACAAACATGGGGAGAATGTGCAAAATCCACACGGACAGTGACCCAGAGCCGGGATCGAACCTGGGACCTCGGTGCCGTGAGGCAGCAGTGCTAACCACTGCGCCACCATGCTCCAGGAGTGATATCAGAAGAAATAGTGCTTTTTTTTTAAACAAGCTTTATTGAAACAAAAGAAACACAATATTAAAACTTTTAAACCTCAACCCTAACAATAACAGATTACAGGTAGTTTCTTAACCTTAACACGAGTTCCCATTAAACATCACTTTAAATGAACATACAGCTCTCATTTCACTAATGTAGGAAGGCAAAGATGCTGCTTGTATTTACAAAGCAATTTTCTACTGTTAGCCAAGTTCCTTTAGAGCCCTTTTGGAAAAGCTGGACAGTTTTTCATGACCTCTCTCGGTGACTTTTCAAATCCTTCTCACCTGTTCAAAATTCTTTCTCTCTCTCTCTGAGCTCCACCCAGCCCCTCAAGCAGCCCCTCTCTCCTGGGCTGCTCAGACTTGAACCCATCAGCATTATCTTGGCTGTTTTATTTCCCACTCCTGTTTATACAAAAGAACAGAGCCATGCTATTGACATGCAACTAACCTTCCATTGATGGACACAAAGGCCACCAGACTCTTTAATGGGCTAATGGCTGGTCATATATGCGTGTGCCGAAGGACAATGGATCTCTAGTAACTCATCATAGCAGAACAGGGACAGCCTGTGCATTCCCACTAATGAATTTCAGTCTGAATGGGACAATAATGGGACAATAGGGGCTGTTTAGCTCAGAGGGGCTGGTTAGCCCAGGGCTAAATCGCTGGCTTTGAAAGCAGACCAAGCAGGCCAGCAGCACGGTTCAATTCCCATAACAGCCTCTCCGAACAGGTGCCGGAATGTGGCGACTAGGGGCTTTTCACAGTAACTTCATTGAAGCCTACTCGTGACAATAAGCAATTGAATTGAATAATTCAGGCCAGGTGTGGGCATATCACTCTGACTCTGTGCAAGCAGTTTTTTTCTCAGTCTGTGTAACCTCTAGATTGCCAGCTACATCTTTGTTCCCATTTTTGGACCTAATTTCCTAATATCCCCCTCATACACTTGCCACTTATCAGCCCAAGCCTTGATATTGCCCAGGTCTTGCTTCATTTTCACGTGGACTGCTTCTGTGTCTAAGAAGTCACGAATGGTGGGAGGGCGACTAATAACATTGAAATGTATTCAATTTTATTAAAATGAGGTTTACGCCCTTCGTGGGCATGAATCTTGTGATCCCCCATCAAGGGGCGGGGAAAATCGGGAAGCACGATCTCTCCAGAGAAAATCGCGTTTCCTGATTCTCGCAAGGTTTTCTCCTCATGCTGCCGGTCCCGCGGATCGTAAATACAGGCTCAAGATCACGCCCACAGGACCACTGTTAAAACAAATCTGCCTTAGTCAAGAACAACAGTGAAGGACCCATGATCAGTGAACTCTCTATTTTTGCCTTTTATCATTGAATCACTGAATCTAAGTTTGGTCAAAAAGTAATCTCCTCCACTGTAAACTCGTAATATTCCATGCTCATGGTATGTGTTGTGATGGTCAGGACGTGTTTACCTTTTCAAATACTTTTATTTCTTTACCTGGGTAGGTTTTTAGCTCAATAGAAACTAACCCCCTTATGTTGAAACTCAAGAAAGTCTGTCCAACCGAGTTCTTTGCAATCAGAACATAAAGAGTTAAATAGACACTGAATTGACACATTTATCCTGAGAAATCTCAAAAAGCCTGTTGCAATCACTTGAGGAGTAGAAAAGAAAGGGTGAGTCACCCAATCATAACAACATAATTGTATTTTACATTTAGCCGTTTTTTGACAGAATGTGGGCATCTCTGGCTAGGCCAGCATTTGCTGTCCATCCATAACTGCGTTTGAGAAGGTGGTGCTGAGTTCCCTTCTTGAACCGCTGCAATCCATGTGGTGTAGGTACACCCACAGTGCTGTTAGGGAGAAAGCTAGTGAAGGTTATCAAGATTAAAAGACATGTTTTGATAATTTTTACTGTTTCTTCTAGTTTTTACAACTAAAGGATTAAAATAGATGTGGCTCTCATAAATCAGGCCTGTGCACATTCCTCTGGTTTGGCGCTTGCTTTTATCAATTTGCTGATTTCTCCAAATTCTTTACTTCCATTATCTTCATTAAAATCAACAAAATCGGGCAGCACGGTGGCCCAGTGGTTAGTACTGCTGCCTCACAATGCCAAGGTCTCAGGTTCGATCTCGGCTATGGGTCACTGTCCACGTGGAGTTTGCGCAGTCCTCTCCGTGTTTGCATGGGTTTCGCCCCCACAACCCAAAGATGTGCAGGGTAGGTGGATTGGCCATGCCAAATTGCATATTTAATCTCACAGACCATTCAACATCAGAGCTTAATACATTCATGGCCAAGATGGCAAAAGCAGGTCACAGTTTATCCATAGAACCCCACAGTGCAGAAGGAGCCATTTGACCCATCGAGTCTGCACTGACCCTACGAAAGACCCAAAACTTCACCTGAGCTGCACATCTTTGGGCTCTAAGGGGCAATTTAGCATGGCCAATCCAATTACCTGCACATCTTTGGACGGTGGGAGGAAACCCACCAGACATGCGGAGAACATGCAAACTCCACCAAGCCAGAATTGATCCCTGGTCCCTGGTGCTGTGAGGCAGCAAGGCTAACCACTGTGCCATCATGCTGCCCTTTATGGATACTATCTCTGTAACAATTAATGAAAATAAAGAAATCTGCTGGTTGAGATAGTTTCATCTCGATACTCAGCAAACTATGTACATGACACAGCAAAGATATTGTAATAATAATCTTTATTAGTAGGCTTACATTACACTGCAATTAGGTTACTGTTAAGATCCCCTAGACTCCACACTCCGCGCATGTTCGGGTACGCTGAGGGAGAATTCAGAATGTCCAATTCATCTAACAAACACATCTTTTGGGACTTGTAGGAAGAAACTGGAGCACCAGGAGGAAACCCACGCAGACACGGGGAGAACGTGCAGACTCCGCACAGACAGTGAGTCAAGCCGGGAATTCAACCCGGGTCCCTGGCGCTGTGAAGCAACAGTGCTAACCATTGTGCTCCCGTAAAAGGATGAAAAGTAAACTTGCCAGCCTAGAAATTACAGTTAATTATATCCGCTGATAAACATTTAACATATTTGTATGACGTTCCACTTCCTTATTTTAATCCTTACTCAAACTCCATTCATTATATCTTTTATGGTATAACTTTGTTGCTGAAATAGCAGGCAAATGAATGTCACATGAATATGTTAAGCATTCACCCACTAATGCTACCAACAATAATTCCTAAGCCATAGACTTCAAAGTCTGAAAGGCTCTCACCCTTCCTTAATGGGTCAGTGACTTGTGCTGAAAACCAGTGTGACGTTTTATCCACTTCAAAAGACAATGCAGATGGCAGAATTTGAAACATCACCGCCTGTGATTTGTTACGCATGATCGGCAAAGGGGCCTAAAGCTTGCTGCTAAGCAATACTGCTTGCAGAATGACAAGTAGACCAACAGTGCACAGGTACCAGAACCAAACTCAGAAAACTCTCCCCTTCGTCTACTCTGAAATGGAATTCTGGCATCTACCCCAACGATATTGAATACCTCGTGGATGCTGCATCAGGTACACTCAGATTCCAGTCGTCTCATTATTTCCACAACATGGTTTATATACTCACTTCGGGAAATGATGCTGCCTATTAACCATTATTCTGTTTACATCACTGTCAATATGACCATGTAGAGCTTTATGTTTCTTCTGTCTTCACCAAACAAAAATACTATAAAGTGAAATGACACTGTTAGTAATATGGTTACTGTTTCAATATTGAATCCTAACAGCCACATATCACAGCTGGACTGAGTTCTGGATATAACAGGACCTCCCTTACTTTCAGTTCTGAGTATGAAAGGAATAACAAATGTTACATCTCAGGGGTTTCATCAATTGTCATGCGGAGAAGGTCATTTCTAATTCCATTTCTGATATTGGACATCAGGCTAAAATATTTCAGGTAGATTGTTTTTGTACATTTAGAGCTCATTAGAGGAGAGAAGGTTAAGGAGAAGTGTAATAGTGGTGTTCAAAATCAAGAAGAGATTTGATAGAGTAAATAAGAAGAAACCATTTTCAGTGGTGACTGCCTTGTAGAACACCTTTGTGGGGTCTGAAAGCATCATTTTGAGCTTTGGGTCACCTATCTTTTCAATGCTCCACATTGGTCTTACACTGACCTCTATGTCCTGAGCCTCCTGTATTGTTCTAATTAGCTTGAGGAAAGGAGCCTTCCCGACTCAACACTGAATTTGAACCGTGATATCTCTTCCTCCATTTTGTTGTCTTTATCTTTGGAGGATTCAATTTCCTTTCTGTTTTTCTCTTGTTTTTTAGACAGCAGCTGTCCATGGCTCTGCCATTCATCCCTCCTCTACACAGATCTTTTGCTTCTTCAATTGTCCCTATGGTTTATCACCACCAATTCTTTTGTACATTAATCTCATCTTCCAGCATCTCACAAATCTTCCATTTTGTTCTTTCTTGACCCCTTTTGCTTGTGTGACAGCTACTACACTTCTAACCATCCTCAGCCAGTGCATAACACCCTCCCATCCACTCTCAGAAACCCACTACCATATCATGTTAAATTGAGTTCCGATTGGCAGTGGGCGGGACTTCTGTTCACCCTTGGAGAGCTGCCAACCAATATGATTGGCCACCAGCTCTCCAGCCCACTTAGGCACAGTGCTGCCATGACCAGAAGAGGCACTGCAGTGCTCTGCCTGGAACTAAGCCCCGGGCCTGCTCTGAAGGTAAATTCCAGAGGTCCCGGAGGTGCGAGGGTAGGGATATGCCCTGGGAGTTCAGCAAGGGAGCGTTTGTGGCATCGGACAATAGTCCGAAGAGGAGGAGGGCCAGAGCTTGCAGATCCATGAGGGGAGGGCATTCCAAATCTGAAAGGGTCTTCAGGTTGAGGTACCACACCCCCCTTGCTGTGGCAGGATTGGGGTTTGCGCCTGCACACCAGCAGGAGGATACTAATGGGATGCAATTGGTCCTAATGACCCATTTGCATCCACAAGGCGGGTGCGGCACCAGAGTCTCCGGGTCCACTGATTCTCCAGTCCGCTGCACCGAGAATCATGTGGGCGAGGATCACTACTGGTATATTTAAACGTGACCCTGACGTGGTTGTCTTTCAGGAGTTGCCCGCAAATTCCATGCAAAGACCACCATCCACCCCCACAATGCAAGACCTGCCCACTGTTCCCCCAGCCGTCCCCCCATCCCCTCCAAGAGATCCTAAAATGGGAGACTCCCCCAAAGACCCCCTCGAGATCCCCCTGGATAGCAGGACCCCCCTCCCTCCATAGAGGCCCAACAAATAGAGGAACTTCCACAAGACCCCACTGGATAGGGGGACTCCCCCCCCCCCCCCCCCCCCCCCCCACAGGCATCCCCTAAATTGAGGGATCATCCCCACGTGACATACTGAAGAGGGGGACCCCATGAATAGGAGAACCCCCGTGACTCCTCAAAAGACCCCCTGGATAAGGGGACCCCCACAGGCACCCTCTGAATATGAGGATCCATCGAGACCCCCTGAATAGGGGTACCTTCCAAGACTATCTAGATAGGGGAACCCCTCATATGAACCAAACATCAACCACTTCAAAAGATAGTTAAGTGCAGTCAATTTCCAGCTCAATCACACAAGCGTGAAGTGGGGGGGGGGGGGGTGATTGGAATGCGCTTAACTCTCTTTGAAGTGGTTAATGTTTGTAAACATTGTGGTTACAGCACTTCAGAGTTACTCATTCATGATTGGAGATGAATGAAATAAGACTGTCAGCTGTGTTTGTGGAAGCTGTCAATCACAGCCCACGAAGAAAATGAAAGAATGGCTTGCAGCTAAAGGATTTGATGGATTTAAATCCATGCTTTTCTCTGTCCAAGAATGGACACGTGCTGCTTCCTTTCTCTGTGCCAGCAGATATATCACCTTGGTGAGTGTTACAACAGTAATTCTTATCACTGCCTCTGTCTGGACTGCTCTCTCGCCTTCTGGGGTTCTGTGGAGGGGGTGGGTGGGTGGGATCCTTTAGGTATGGGGTCTCTGAGGGATTTCCTTAGTTAAGAGTCTCTGGGGGGCTCCCTCTAGCTGGAGAGTTCCTGTGGGTGTCCCCCTATACACGGGCTGCTATGGGGTCCCCCTATTCAGGTAGTCTCTGAGGACGGGCAGGTCAGGTCACCTGCATATTTGTGGGAAGGGGAGAACCCTGAAAATCGTGGGGGGGGGGGGGGTGTATCGCGATTCGGGGGCTGCTTTGCAATGTGGGAAGGGGGTGTAGCCAGCTGTGGGACTTGCTATCAGGCCGCCCATTCAAAATGGTGCCCAATAGCGGGATTCTCTCACATGGTGAGGAGCTGGGAGCGCAAATCAATTCCAATCCACCTCCAGCGGGTGAAGATCCTAAATGGAGAATCTCGGCCATCCTCGATTAAGATTATAGCTTGCAGGTTGATATCCAAGCAGATTTTAAATGCGGTGAGAGTCTCTGCCTCATCACTGTTTCAGACAGAGGATTCCAGGTTCAAACCACCCTGGGTGAAAAACGTTTCCTCATTGTTCCGCTAATCCTTCCACCAACTACTTTAAATCTATGCCCCCTGGTCTTTGATACCTATGATAAGCCAAATAGGTTGTCAATTCTCCTCATAATTTTATACACGTCCATTAAGTCACCCGTCAGCCTCTTTTGTTCCAAGGAATTCAACTCCAGCCTATTTCATATTTTCTCAAAGGGGCGGAACTCTCCATCCCGCCAGCTCCGTTTTCCTACGCAGCGCGGCCCTCGCTGGCAGCGGGATTCTTCTTTCCTGCAGCCGGCCAACGGGGTTTCCCATTGTGGGCTACCCCATGTTGGGAAACAATAATAATCAAAATCTAATAACAATCTTTATTATTGTCACAAGTAGGTTGACAGTATGGCAGCACGGTAGCACACGTGGCTAGCACTGTGGCTTCACCAGAGCCAGGGTCCCAGGTTCCAGTCCCTGTTGGGTCTATGTCTGTGTGGAGTCTGCACGTTCTCCCCGTGTCTGCGTGGGCTTCCTCCGGGTGCTCAGGTTTCCTCCCACAGTCCAAAGGCATGCAGGTTAGGTGTATTGGCCATGCTAAATTGCCCTTTGTGTCCAAAAAGGTTAGGAGGGGTTATTGGGTTATTGGGTTGTGGGGATAGGGTGGAAGTGAGGGCTTAAGTGGGTCGGTGCAGTCTCGATGGGCCGAATGGCCTCCTTCTGCACTGTATGTTCTATGTTCTATATACATTAACACTACAATGAACTTACTGTTACTGTTACTGTTAACTTACTGTTAAAGCCCCTGGTCGCCACATTCCGGCGCCTGTTTGGGAACACAGAGGGTGAATTCAGAATGTCCAAATTACCTAACAGCATGTCTTTTGGGACCTGTGGGAGGAAACCGGAGCAGCCGGAGGAAACCCACGCAGGCACGGGGAGAACATGCAGCCTCCGCACAGACAGTGACCCAAGCAGGGAATCGAACCTGGGGCCCTGGAGCTGTGAAGCAACGGTGATAACCAGTGTGCTACCGTGCCGCCCTAAACACAGGGCATGGGTATGCTGCCAGCGGAGTGGAGGATCCCGCCGGCGGAGAACCCCACAGAGGATTTTCCAGTTCTGGCAATAATTTTTGTATCATTTGGAAACTTCTTAATCATGCCCCCTTACAAACTATAAAAAGAAAAAAATGTGCAGGTTGGGTGGATTGGCCATGATAAACTACCCCTTAGTGCCAAAAGGTTTGGTGGGGGTAGTGGGTTACGGGGATAGGGCGGCGGCTTGGGCTTAAGTAGGGTGCTCTTTCCAAGGGCCGGTGCAAACTCGATGGGCCGAATAGCCTCCTTCTGCACTGTAAATTCTATGATCCTATGAAAATGACCAAGTATGGAATCCCTCTGGTAACAGCCTTCTAGTTAGAAAAACATCTGCCAACCATTACCCTTTGGTTCCTGCCATTAAGTCAATTTTGGTACAATTTGCCATTCTCCCTCTGGTCCAGGGATTCATCCTCTACTTTGCAGAAGCTGGAGGCTGATTCCCTGAAACATCTTCCTATCTCCCGCAGACAATGAGTCCACTACCAAACACCAAACCATTATTTCTAAGAACGTCAATGACCTCAACTTCCTCTGGACATCTTTCCTTGATGGCCTCCAACTTCATTGAACCCAATATTGAACAGCTCGCTTTTACTTCCTTTCCAAGGTCCAGAAACAAGACTGCAAATGTTTCAGCCTTTCTATCCCCATTGAACTGATTTCATCCAATTTTAACTCGATTTTTACTTCACTTGTCCACTCTCTTCCCATCTAAATCCATTACACTTCCAATATTGCAAATTGAACAGTTTCCAATTTGTTGGTCCTAACTATCTCCTTTTCACCATGGATGCCCAAATCTTTTGTGGGATATAGAATCATGCAATCCCTACAGTGCAGAAGGAGGCCATTCGGCCCATCGAGTATGCATCGACCCATCAATAAGGCAGTTTACCTACATCCACTCCACCCTATCCCCGTCACCTAACCTGCATATCCCTGGACGCTAACGGGAAATTTATAACGGCCAATCCACCTAAACTACACATCTTTGGACTATGGGAGGAAACCTATACAAACACGGGAAGAACGTACAAACTCCACACAGGCAGTGACCATTGATCGGAATTGAATATGGGTCCCTGGCGCTGAGAGGCAGCACTGTGTCATCGTGCCACAGTGGAACATTCCTTGTCCTTGTCCTTTTCGCGTTCCCTCACGCACTCCTTTTTCTACGTCTTGATGATTGAACTAGTGCCTTTGATGTTCTCACTCTGAACAGGAAATGATCATCAACTTTGCTTCCAATTTCCACCCTTCTCTCACCTTCACATGGTAATCTCCAACTCATAGAATTTTGACAGCACAAAAAGAGGCCATTCAGCCCTTCGAGTTGCATCCATTCCGTTCCCCCAGTTTTTCCATATCGATCACGTATGGTCTTATCATACAACCTCCATACTGGCGGGTCAGATATGTCTTCCATTTTCCTCAACCAAGAATTCACCCTCACTATAGTTGGCAGAACTCTTGACCATGTTCATCCCATTTAATGCACTTTTGCTGCCACAACCTTCTTTCCCACCCAGAAGCATGATAGAGCTTTCTTTGTTCTCACCTTCCACCCCACCATAGAATAAGAGAATAGTTATAGCACAAAAAGAGGTCATTCAGCCTGTTGTGTCAATGCTAGCTCTTTGCAACTCATCTACTACCACTCCTCTGTCTTTTTCCCGTAGCTCTGAAATGATCGATGGGCCGAATGGCATAATTCTGCTCTGATATCTTATAGCTTATGAACAGACAGAGGCAGTGTTTTCCAGACCTTAGCCACTCACTTCATAAAAAACATTTTTCCTTTAGTTGCTGCCAGTTCTTTTGTCACTTACTTTAAACCGATGACTTCTGGTTCTCAAATCTTCCAACAATGGGAGCAATTTTTCCGATTTACTCAAACAAGAACCCTCTTGATTTTAAACACCTCAGGCAAATCACCTCTCAACCTTTGCTTCTTCAAGGACAACAGCCCCAACTTCTCTCATTTAATGAAGTTCCTCGTTCCTTTTTCTTTTCTTTATTTTTATAAATTTAGTGTACCCCCCAATTCATTTTTTCCAATTAAGGGGCAATTTAGCATACCTGCACATGTTTGGATTGTGGGGGCAAAACCCACGCAAACACGGGGAGAATGTCCAAACTCCACACGGACAGTGACCCAGAGCCGGGATCGAACCTGGGACCTCGGCGCCATGGGGTATCAGTGCTAACCACTGTGCCGCCCTACTGCCCAAAGTACCTCATTCCTGAATCCACCCTTGAAAATCTTTTCTGCACCCTCTCTCATGCCTTCACATTCTGCCTAAAGTCAACACACTGCTCTAGTTTGAAGTCCAACCACTGTTTTATAAAATGTAAACACAGAGAATACTGGAAAAACAAGTCATAACTGTCTCTCTCCTTACACCTACTGCAGGACCTGCTGAGTTTTTCCAATATTTTCCAGTATTCCCCTATTTGTAAAGCTCAGGAATTTTTATACTTTATTAACCCCTTTCTCAATCTATCTTGCCACCTTCAATGTGTTGCGCGCACGGTAGCAAGTGGTTAGCACTGTTGTTTCACAGCGCCCAGGTCCCAGGTTTGATTCCCGGCTTGGGTCACTGTCTGCGCGGAGTCTGCACGTTCTCCCTGTGTCTGCGCGCGTTTCCTCCGGGTGCTACGGTTTCCTCCCACAAGTCCCGAAAGACGTGCTTGTTAGGTAATTTTGAAATTCTGAATTCTCCCTCAGTGTACCCGAACAGGTGGCGGAATGTGGCGATGAGGGGATTTTCACAGTAACTTCATTGTAGTGTTAATTTAAGCCTACTTGTGACAATAAAGATTATTATTATAACCCCAGGTCACTCTGCTTCTGTACCCTCTTTAGAATTGTAGACTGTAGTTAATGTTGCCTCTCTGTTCTTCCAACCAAAATGAATCACTTAACACTTTTCTGCATTAGGGCAGCACGGTAGCACAGTGGTTAGCACTGCTGTCTCATGGTGCTGATGTTCCAGGCTCGATCCGGGCTCTGGGACACTGTCCGTGTCACTCAGCCAATTTTGTGTCCATGCTGCTGTTCCATGAGATCTGACTTTACTGAAGTTTGTTTTATGGCACTTTGTTAAATGCCTTTTCACAGTCCATGTATACTATTTCAATGGCATTACCCTCATCCACCCTCTCTGTTACCTCACCCAAAAACTCAAGCAGGTTAGTTGAACATAATTTACCAACCTCTGTATTCAATGATCAGCCTTCGCCATTTCCACCCCTCCAGTGCAACACACTCGCCAAGCACACCTTCTCCTTCCTTTCCTGTATTCCAAAGAGACTGTTCAGTCTGTCTCTTCCTCAATCAATCCCAATTAGCCCTCCCCTTTCCATGGCACCTTTACATACAAGTAGATGCCACAGCAACCTTTCATATCCTCTCTCCTCAATATCCAAGGCCCCAAAGTCTCCTTCCAGGTGAAACAGCAATTTACATGTATTTCTTTCAATTTAGTATCCTGTATTCACAGCTCAAAATGTGATCTTCCCTACACTGGAGTGGAGCGGATTGGTGGTGGTGGGGGGACGGTGCAGAGGAACCAAACACAGATTGGGTCACCTCCTTTCAGTCCACAAGGTTAATCTCTACTTTCCAGTCGCGCATTGTTTTAATTCTCTGCCTTGCTCTCATGCTAACCTCACAGTTCATGGCCTCCTGCAGTGTTCCAATGAAGCTCAACATAAGCTGGAGCAACAGCATCTCATCTTTTGATTAGGCAGGTACTCAACATTCAGTTTAACAATTTCATACCATAATTTTTAGTCCTGTTGTGTTACCTTTCTCTTTATAAATGTTGCTCTTCTTTTCATTCATCTCTTGTGTCTGTTTTTGGATGTCAGCTGTTCATTGTTCTGTCATTCACACCGCCTCTGGAGACATCTTTTGTTTCTTTACTAGTCCCATTACCACTCTCTCTGGCTTTGTGCCACCAAGCCTTCTGTCACTTAATCTTTCCTTCCCTTCATCCTATTACAGAACTACACGATTGTTCTTTTCCCAAACTTACCCCCACCTTTCACTTGATGGAACCGATTGCATTTCTAACTTTTCTCAGTTTGATGAAATGTCATCAATCTGAAAGTCAAAGCTGTTTTTCTCTCCACAGATGCTCCCTGACTTGTTGAGTATTTTTTTGGCAGTTTCTGATTTTATTATAGAAAAAGTCAACAACCAGTCGACACAAGTTTAAGGTGATTGATGTAAGAATTGAGATGGGAGCTAGAGGTAGAGCCTGAATGCTCTGAGTTCAAGTCCCACTCCATGATGTGTAGGCCACAGAACACAGGTTGCTGATGCAGGCAAGCCTGGGTGTATTGGTGTTAGTCCGCAGCCTGGATAAATGGGGAGAATGCATCACAGGAGGGGTATACGACCATCAAATTCCAAAAGTGATGGTTAATATGGACTAACAATGTGGCAATCCCATTTGTATGGGTGAAAGCTGAGTATATAAGAACTGAGACAAGGATTTTATTTTAGGCAGCGAGTCACTATAATCTGGAGTGCACTGCCTGAAAGGGTGGTGGAATTAGAGTCAATAGTAACTTTCAAAAGAAAATTGGAGAAATACTTGAAGCAGAATAATTTGCAGGGCTGTGGGAGAAATGCTGAGGAGCGGAACTAACTGGATAGCTTTTTCAAAGAGCCAGCAGAAGTGTGAAAGACTGAATGGTCGCCTTCTGTACTGTATCATTCTATGTTTCAATGATTTGGGATTTTTTCGTGGTGTACTGACACATGGAACACTTTTCTGTAATGGAACCACACTGCATCATTGCATATAAAAATTTCTGAAAGATATATTTTGCATTCTCACATTTGTCATTAAATGAAGTCAGTGAAAGTCAGTCTCAATTTGCTTAGCAATGAGTGTGATAAAATCAAAAGGCTTCTGTATTTTGTTTCATGCTATTTCAAATAGTTAGCATTAAAATGGAAGCTATATTTCCTTCCTACATTACAAATAAAACAGCTGATTGTTCCGGAAATTGACCAGGATACTGGGCCTTCTTTCTTTTAGGTTGGAATTGAATTGTATATGAAAAGGGCATTTGGTAGGTATGTGAAACCTGTATGATATGAGAACCAGTCATTTGCATGACATGCACCTTTAATCATGGCTAATCAAACAACATAAACTTCAGAGATTTTAGTTCTGGTGAGTGTTCTGAGCTGTTTAGATGAATTGTAAATTTAACTCATCCATGTACAGCTTCACGTCATGAAGGTTTATGAAATCCTATATCATTCAAATGTCCTATCACTTAGTACATTGGTAAGATATAAATTCTAAAAGGGGAATTTTTAACCTTTGTGACTGATTCTATTTAATTACTTTCAGTATTGTTCTCTCAATAACCTTTCTATGTTTACTACTTCTTTGTATTTTTTGACTTATAACTAAATCTGACTATTGGTTTTGGTTTGTTTGTGTTGGCCTGACAATGTGGTCTTCTCTGCCTTTTGAAAAGAATCATGAAATTGGCAGCATCCTATGTGATTTCCATTGGAGAGTTCTGCAATTAGGGGATAATTGTTAATTCTCCATCATAAGGGTGCTGACATATAATATAAACCCTCTGAAAGAGCACTCTACCTAGAGCCCACTCCCCCACCCTATCCCTGTGCACTGATTATGGCCAGTCCACCTAACCTTCACATCTTTGGGCACTAAGGGACAATTTAGTCTTTGGACTATGGGAGAAAACCTGAGCACCTGGAGGAAACCAACATAGACACGGGGAGAACATGCAAACTCCATACATCACCCAAAGCCAGAATTGAACCTGGGTCCTGGCATTGTGAGTCAGCAGTGCTGACCACTGTGCCACCCTGTCATGTCTGTGGAATTGTATCAAAAAACAGAAAGCTTAACTGAACTATAAAATAAAACAACCTGTACATAATTCCCACAGAACTTTTTTTTTTTTAAATTTTATAAACGTATTTTATTACAACCATGTAAAAGCAGGTTACAGCAAATAAACACCCTTGGGAAACATACTTCCCAACAATTAACTATACAGTCTGTACAGATTTTTCCCTTTTTCACCCCCCATCACTCTCCATCACCCACCCCCCTGCAGACCTTTATACACTCAACATGAAACAGAAACAATATTGAGATCAACCAGTTAAACTTTTATGTGCAAATCAAATAACATTGGATTGCCACCTTTTAAAAATGGGAAGCAATTTTTTTGTTGGAATGAACTCTTTTGTTGAAGAAACCTCAGAGATGGGTGGAGATGACAATGGAATCAGCGGCAGGCAAGTTATTGCAGACAACTCATGGCCCAGCAAAGAGCTCCTGCTTTCCCACAACTCAGCAGTTTAGTAATTAATAGAGTTGATTGAAAGTCCACGTGAAATCCAATCAGATTTCCAATGTTGAGAAATATCCTCAGAGTTCTTGGGAAAGATGCCACATACACAGCCACAGATGTATCCGGGCTTTAGGAAGAGTAAGATTATTAATAGCAGCACTCTCACCCATTAAGTCGAGGTGTCGCCTGGGCTTTGGGGCATGACTCTGATGCCACTCAGAGAACACCAAGACACCGAATCCAATTAGTCAGAGCAGGGCCTTCTCATAGTGAGAGCTCTTCAGTCAGTGGCTTTCAAGCAGGAAATATAGATATGCATCTGCCATAATGGGTTGCGAAAAACAAAATTATTAATTGGAACGATTCAAATCGAAGGGGAAGCATTTCACCAGTAAACTTGCAGCAAAACCTTTAGTATGTGGAGAGTTTGAAATTGCCTAAACTATTAAACTGGGCAGCCCTGTGTTTAAACCAGTGGCAAAATGATATTGCAGGCATAAGACCCCGCGATTTCCAGCTGGAACATTTGGAAGGATTCTTCACAAGCCACATATTGAAGATTCTGAGCACTGGTCTAGAACAAGCAGTCACATTTCCGTGACGATCTGACACCTTAGATTTAGAAAAATAATACTTTGCCTACAGCATACGTTTCCCAGTAGGTTAAAATTCTGCCTGGGAGATTTCTTGACTACAGCAATCAACCCCCCACCCCACCATGCAACTGTGTCATTAAATATTTCTGATGCTTGTTTAGAATAATCAAGAGGTACCAATACTTTTTTTGTTGTTGCAAATATCTAGATCTAATCGTCACTGGATTAAAATAATGTGGCTGAATAACTAATTCGGTCAAGATTTGGTGCCGACTTAATGTTGACTCGGTTGCCCTGGATATGTTTAATAAATTTAAATCGGCTGCAAGTGTTGTTCGCAGCCATCTATTGTAGAGCTTAACAGCCTATGGACCTCCTGCAGGAGTCACAACCTCCAGGAAGCCATTAATCCAAGAAACCAGAAAAGAACATATTTTATGTCTTTAGACATTTATAGGACAGAATAAGGACCGCTTATAAGTTAGGAACTCCCAGATCAATAAGAATCTGCTGCAGTCACAATTTGATGCAAGGGATCCTCGTGTTTATATGCGTGGCATGAAAAATAGAATGGAAATGTCTTTTGGTGCGAGACAATGCCACTGGAGAAACGACATATGTGAATAAAGTTGATCTATGCAGATAGGTCACATCTTATTGGAACTCTAGTTTGTAAAACTGCAACCTGATTCAAAACAGCTGCCTTTAAAAAAAAGTTTCACTTTATATCCCTAAGTGATCAGCATTAGGCATATTTCAGATTATTCATCAATGCTGATACACCAAAACTTAATGAATTTGGTTTGAGGCCACTGAAGGCACCAGAAGGAATATAACAGCAGACCCGAAAAAAGGGGTTTATTTATTCTAAGGATGCTAGCATTACAGCTGGTGCCTTTAGAACAGTGGGCCATCAATGTAATACAGGTTCTGTTTCAATGTTCCAAGAATATTCAATTCCAGAGCGAGGAGTCACACTCTTAGTCTATTTTTCGTCTGTACTCGGACACATTAAAAAGGTCATCCGATAAATATTTAAATGAGCAGGCTAGGAGTAGGATAATAACTTCTATGTGTTCATGTCGCAATGGTCTTAGTGTAATATATGCCATGCTAATTCATTATAGCAGCGTTGGTTGGAAAATGTATGTCATATTTTGCAATTGAAAGAAGGGGAAGTCTTAATAACAAAATGTCAGTGTTATCAAGGCATTAACAAGACAATCTGGTAATTTCCAACGATCGTAATATCAAGTGGATAATCATCTCTTTGTTTCAATGCATCAACAGTATTAATGGGATAGAATCCCGCGTAATTCATTACAACAGACAGTGGTACAGTGCCGGTTAGTCTGTGTGTCATCTCATTGCAACTGCACAGGTAATAAAATGGTAAGAAAGTTTGTGCCATCATCTGAAGATTGCATTGTTCATCCACCTCCATAAATCCATGCATGTAAAAGATGAGGAGAAAAATATTTTGTGGGACAGAGTCTTTTTTTTCTCTCTCTCTCTGTGAGATATTCATTCACCCAGAGAGAAAAGCGTGGTCACAGAATTAGCAGTTTCAGCTCAGCAGAAGTCGCTAGGCTGTGAAGGAAAGAGAAATTGACTAATTAGCAATGCGCACTAAAACTTGACGGTTCTTTATAAAGGGACTGCTTTTCTAAGATGTTTGACTGCGCAGCCATTTACGCACGACAATTTTACAATAGCCTTGAGCCATAATTTTAAAACTCTCTCCAGCATCCAGCCCCTCCATGGTCACTCTTCACTGGCGATGCAAGACCGTTTCTCTCCCCAACCGTGGATTTCCTATTACTCTTGTTACGACTCACTGCATCCCAGGCCCAAGGATAATGATGTGTTGTTTCTTGGTAGCATAATTTGTCACACGTACATTTTTTTTTGCGAAAGCTGCTCTCAGACTTCTTGCTGTTGCTAATTCTGGAGACAGTATATCAAATGATGAACGACAAAAAAACCTCGCAAGCGTAACTGCTGAAGTTGCAACGCGTGGAGCTTGATCGGATACGGATTTTACTGGGGGATCGAAGCAAAGAGAAAAAGGAGAGGGAATTAAAAAAAAAAAGAATAATCTAAAAGTGGGGGTCTGCTCGAAGTGGACGCTAGTTTGCAGCAGCCCAGTGTATACAGGTAAGTTTGTGGCCTGTGTGCGTTAGTGACGAGTGACAAACACTGGGGAGATGTGACTGTGACAGGTATCTTGGTGGATAAACAGCAGTGAGAGAATCCATGGGCAGGAGCTCCATCAGACAAGGGGGCTACTGCTAAATTTCAAAAAGCAGCAGAAGCGGGCATGTAGCAAACACGGAAGCTCGGTAGCTTTAGTTAGGAAGGCGCTGCTTCGAATTTATGAAGTTTATTTCTGTTAAGAATCTGACCCCTGACGTCTGCTATTCCAACCCCCCCTTATATCCAAACAACTGTACCGGGCTTTATGTATTAATCGGTCGCGGTTTTTTTTTATCATTAGGCAGCATGAAAGTTTAACTATTTCGTTTGTGGTCTGTTTTAGAGCGGAAATATACAAACGGCACCGCTATTTCTACCTGATATATCTGTGTAATGTTTATCAGAGCGAATACGCGGGGGTGACTTCCATTGGCACTAGATGTGTGCTGATTAAAATGTGCAGGCTGAACAAATAAAATATCAGAGGGGGGATTAAATAAAAGGTCAGGCCAGCGCAATAGGAGAGATTTCGCAGATAACACAAGTCTTTAGTAACGATAACGAAGCATTTTCCTCTCTGTCTTTAATGGAGTGTTGCTTTGAGAAATCTGGTTTTACCTACATGGGGATGTTTGTGTGTGTGTGTGGGAGGGGGTGTCTATGAATCTGACTGTGTGAAATGTGTGCCCTTTCAGGAGGTGTCCCAACTTAGATACCATGTCAAGATCCGGTGATAGGACGTCCACCTTCGACCCGACCCACAGCGATAACCTCCTCCATGGCCTCAACCTTCTGTGGAGGAAGCAGCTTTTTTGTGATGTGACTCTGACAGCCCAGAGCCAGCAGTTCCATTGCCACAAAGCGGTGCTGGCTTCCTGCTCCCAGTATTTCCGATCGCTTTTCTCCAACAACCAGTGTAAAGAGAGCTCGAGTGAGCCGGGGAGCCGGACCCCTTCCTCCCCGGCCGAGGACATCTCCAGGTCCATCAACAACATTGTGCTGCAGGGCTGCTCGGCCACGGGCGTGTGCCTGGTGCTGGAGTATATCTACACGGCCAACATGACCCTGTCTCTGGACACGGTGGAGGACGTGCTGTCGGTCAGCAAGATCCTACATATCCCCCCCGTCACCAAACTCTGCGCCCAGTTCCTCAACGACCAGATCTCCATGCAGAACTACAAGCAGATCTGCCAGATCGCCGCCATCCACGGGCTGGACGACACCAAGAAGCTGGCCAACAAGTACTTCGTGGAGGACATCCTGCTGCTGGATTTGGAGGAGGTGTGCGCCATGATGGACTCGATGCCGCCACCTGTAGAGTCGGAGCTGGCTCTCTTTCAGATGTCCGTCCTGTGGCTCGAACACGACCGGGACACTCGCATGCAGCACGCCCCGGACCTGATGAAGCGCCTCCGCTTCGCCCTCATCCCCGCCACCGAGCTGGTGGAAAGGGT